>NC_068953.1:36533568-37770213 GCF_026419915.1 Harpia harpyja
ATCTGTTCTATTATTCCTTTAAACGCAACAAGAATTCAAAGGTTGGAAGTAGGCAATCTAGCCCAACAGTACCCTTAAACCAGACTCAGATATGCACATTATTCTCTTTTACCATGTTATTACTAGTTAAGGAGAAGAACAGGAAAACCTGTTTAACATTTAACCAACAACAACCATATATAATTAGGAAATGTCTACAAGAGCAGCGTGAGGCCCATCTCTGCACAGAACAGATTTCAGCTGCTGCATATGGCATTCAGAGCCCACAAGCCAGTAGTAAAACTTGGTCAAAGTAGTGTCAGACTAAACCAAAGAGATCCAGGTGACCCAGCTCTAGGACAGCCAACCACAAAGAAAAGACCTCCTGTCATTACTACAGACAGCTAGCTTCTAGCATTTTTCACTAGTCAGCTGAAAGGAAGAAATCAACCCCTTTACAGCTGAGCAGTCAGCAACAGCAGGAGTACAGCAGCTGTTCAAGGTTTGAAGTGTTTGCCACCTCCTTGAGGACTATGGCTTGAACTCTGTATTACGAATAACCCTGGCATACTTCCGCTGAAGTGTTGACATATCATATACGAAAGACATGAACAGTAGCAACTCTTACCTTGGATTCCTTGTCGTCTTGCCTCTTCAAGAGGTGTATTTGAGGTCTGAGTCTCCTTTCCAGAGGTAATTTTCTAGGCAAAGACTCCCAATTGCAGCTCAGTCCTTACTGATTACTGAATGCAGTTTAGAGTGGAAGCACACAGATGCCAAGAGGAGATTCATTACAAGCCAGGCATCAGGTGGTGTCTAATAGGAGCCTGGTTGGGCATTAAGAAACATCTAACCTAAACACTCGTGGATAACTAATATACTTTCTTCCCTGGTACTATGTAACCTCTTGGCTGTATTACTGCTAGCTGGCTTAACTGTGCAGGCTTAGAGAACCCGGGGGACTCTACATCACTACTATACAAACACAATCTGCTGCGCTGAAAGGTCACTCTTAACCTTCAGTGTGGACTGGCAACAACTCCACACAGTACAGGACAAACTGTAAAGGCCTGAAAAGCAGCCTCTGCTGCTCAATACCATGTCTTTTCCCTGCTTTGTTGCTCTCCAGCTTGCAGGGCTGAGGCTTTGAAAGCAAGTGCAGTTACCAGCCACATAGCTACCAACACCTCACGTGTCCTCAAACAGAAACTACACTCATTGCTAGTGAGCAAGGAGAGCAGGAAGATGCCCTTAGCTTGGCCTTCACCCTGAGATCCATGTCTCCTTGCTGCCATGGGGTTATGGGCACAACCACGTGGCCAAGCCTCTGAAGTAAAGCAGAACTGGCTGTTACAAAACAAAAATATAAAAACAGCATTAGGGTCAGTCACTACCACCCACCAGCAATATTCACCTGCTTCCTAAATTAATGACAGTGCCCAATCCCAGCTGTTTTTATAGTGCAGCTGTGATGTGTTGGGGATGCTCACTGTAGCTGAGGCTAAAGGAGAGAGAATAGCTGGGGTTTTGTTCCCTATGAAGAGGAAGGAGAGAAAGTTGTGATGCTAAGTCACACTGGGCTTCTGGAAAGCAAATGGCTGCTAGGGGCCTGCAGGGGCTAATGGACTGTTTTTTGTAGGGGAAGGGATACTTGTGTGGAGTAACTAGATTTTGGAAGAGGAACAGGAGTTAGCGTTCTGCCTGTGACTAGGTTATTAACAAAATGACAACGCCCCATCTACTGAGAGCAAGCAGAGAGGGCAAAGAACTTCCAGTCAAACTGTTAGCCAATATCTACTCTTTGTCAGCAATTATCTCATTTCAGTGGCCAGCTCGCATTTTGGATGAGGGAAGCTCAGAGCCACAGTTGTTTCCAGATCTGTGCACTCCTGGATCATGCACAGTGCAAATTTGATCTGCTTCTAGAATGGCCAGATAATCATATTTCCATCAAATTAGGCAGCGCACATGGTACAGTGCTCATCCTGTCCTTCTACCAGCTGTTAAAGGACAGCTGACACCTGATCTGGCACAAAGCCGCTTGGTGCAATATTAAGAGCACATTTACAGCCTATCACTGCTGTGTGCCATGTAGCTGCAGCATTTCTGTCTGACACAAGGGCCCAAAAGGCAAATTGACTGTGGTGGTGTATTCTGACCAAAAGCACAGACTAAATCTTGCTTTTAGATATAAAACTCTAATAGAAATCACTGAGACATCCCAGCAAAATCAGGAGAAATCAGACTTGACATCCCTGAAATTTCTAAGAGGAAAGACAAAATCCTCCAAAACCACTGGGCAAACAGAATTGGGCTTAGAATGTAGCTACCAGTTTACAGCCAGGGGTCGTCACATACCATCTTGAGGATAAAGAGGGTACAAAAACCACCACGGGGGGGGTGTGTGGGGTGGCAGCAAAGAGGGAACAGATGTCCTAAGAAGTTCTTTGAAATCAGAAGGAATTTTGCTTATTGGATCTAAAAGAGCCAGTGTTGTACAGATTTGAAAACATAAACCGGCACACATAACCCCAGCTTTGCTGCCCTTACCATAACTCAATTAAACCACCAAATCAAGAGCAGACATACGGAGAAGTAACCGGTGTGTTAACTGGTGCAATACTGAATGAACTATAACTGCATCAGTGGTGCTTTGACTTGAATTCTCTTTGACTTTGAAATTCTGGCATTTGCTGCAGCCCCTGCCTCAGGGTAAATGGACACACAGTACAGCTAAAGAAATTCTAGCCTAAACTTGAATGAAATTTCCTGAGTGTGGGATTACACGCTTGGACTGTTCAAGGAGCCCAAGCTAAACCCTTTAATAAAAAAGTGACTGACTTTGTGAAGCAACGGTATGACTTTGGAAAAGTCATACCTCATACCTCAGTTTCTCCATTCATCATGGGGAGCTTGTAAAGCACTTTGACATCACAAGCTGAAAATCCTTCTGGCATGCTAAGTATTCTTGTGATTGTTAAACCCAGACTCAGTCTAAACAAGCTAGCATTGGGTGGTGGTCAGATCAATATTTGCAATGGAAAAATCTTGTACAAAAAGGCAAATTACATTGTGCACCCAGTGCCATTGCTTGTTTTGGAATATGACTCGATGGCTCTTGGGAAGGGGGTTGCAGACATGAGATAACACACACTCAATGCAGGAAGCATGTGGGGAAGTTCAGTACATTCCCTTCCACTTTGCAAGGGCACAAATGCTCAACAGCTGCATCTAAGGAAGAATTGTTCTGAAATTTTAAGCCGAAAACTGTCCATGGAAGAACTTCTTGGGAAACTGGTGAACTTTAACCTTCCCAGGATAAGAATGTTAACATAAGTGTGAATAGGAAAGCTTTCAATGCACTGATAGACGTGAGAAATGCTTTGTCTTTAGAGAAGGGCTGCACAGCCCTTCTTGTGTCTGAACCCCTTGTGAGGAAGGGAGACATGAGCGACAGTGACTTTGTTCTGCTAAGTGGCAGCTAAGGGCTTTACTACGGTCACTGCTCAATTCAGCATCCACGGGGGCATTCAAAACCAAAGAGAAGCCCTTATTCTAGGGATGGAAGGGATCTGGAGAAATGCATCCTCCCTGCTCTGCAGGGTCCTGTGCCACCTTTTTTAACCACAGCACTTACCAGCACAGGCCCCAAGTTTAACTTAGGTTTACTCAGTCTGTGTACTGTGTCCTCAATACACCATTTCTCGATGCTGATATCTGTTGCCCACCCACATATACTAACACTGCCAGGCTGAAATAGTGGGTTTAAGCTTTTAAAATGGATATCGTATTCAAAGCACAAGAGCACTTTGTAGAGTGCTGGACTATTGGCCACAAGCACGCTTCCCAAGGATGAGGCATTCTCCACGTCCTGGAAGTGCCAGGAGTGCCTGGCTCTTCTACAGTACGTACTATGAAATAAAGTCTTGCCTGTTGGCTGTGAGGTATTTCATAAAGGCCTGGCACAGGACTACACAATGCAATCATACGAACACCACTCCTGTTTACTTGATTTGCTGGCAGCCTCATTCAGTGGCATGCATGACTTAATTTCATATCTTACTGCTTCCTTTGTCCAGGTGGGAGAAAAAAAATTAAGAACTTTGTTCAAGTAAGTTTTCTAGACCAATCCCTACTTTGGTCTACAAAACAGACTGCTTTTGCATGCAAGGCATCCTAGATGCTCCTAAGCCCCCCAAATATCAGTGGTTCACTTAAGCATTTTATTTGCCTGAAGAAAATGAATTCCAGTTCTTCAGTCACAGCCTGATGCTAGCAAAGGTCTGACACTGCAGTTATCCTCGAAAAAGCTGAAGTTACTCTTTGAAAGGGGGTAGGAGCCCATTTGGTGAAAGGGGCTGCTGCCTGAAGCACCACACACACATCCAAGATGAAAGCAAAGCTGTCCATTCTTTGGAGTGTCAACAGGAATCGCTCTATGGTCCCACAGTGCTGTGGCTCACCGGTTACCAGTAGTAACACCTTTGCAAGCTTCCCTCTGGCAAAGACAGAAGAGGCTTCAACTCAAAAGCTTTCATGTGAAGCATGATCGTTCGGGGTCAAAGGAAGCAGGTGAGAGCAAAAAGAAAGTGTTGTCCATCGCATAGCACTAAAAAGTTGAAACTGCAGAAGTGCTTCTTTGCTCGCTCCAGCAGGATCACTAAGTGAGTCTCAGTTTGTGTGGTTAAAGTTCATGTCCAAGTTTCGTCTACAAAACCTGGCCATGCTTTCAGGTTATGGGGAAACTGTATTTGATGTTCATCTGCAGTGTAAGTACACCACACAAAATACAGCTGAACAGTGATCCTGGAGTCTAGACATGGAGGGAAGCAACAGCTGCTGCCAGGCACAGATCCAGCAGCAATTACTGCAGTCACACCAAGGACAAGTCAAAGGTACCTGCCTGGACTAAATATGTATCATGAAAACAAAGCCTGCATCATGAAGGCAACTGCCATAGTGAGGTAGTAAAGAAACAGGTGGGCAAACTCTGCATCTCATGTTTACCTCTGCTGCCCCAGCCAGCTGTCAGGCCATTAAACCTGCCTGGGGTGTAACACATGGCCAAGGAGCAGCTGTACAGCTGTGCTTTCCCAGCACTTCCTTCTCCATCTCGTAACAAGTAGCCTGCAATTTAGCCTCATTTTTGAGCACTAATACTTGTGATACACTATACAGAAGGAAACATGACCTGTTGCAGGACTGCCTTGGGTGGGTTTTTTTGGTGGTGGGTTTTTTTTTTTTTTCCCTCCAGATATTCCTTTCACCTGGAAGTAGGAGAGCAGGGCAAAGTTTACACCTACTGCTGTGTAGGGCACAGGCAAACTATGACACTGCCCCATCAAAATCAGATCATACCTAGACATCCAACAATCAGCAGTAACATAATTCTGGTATCCGCCACTGATTTTGGTCTCTCCTCATCAGTTGCAATACTGAACAGTATCACCAAAACTGAGATGGACAAACAGCAAATCCAAGAAAGACAGCCCTACACTAGAAGTGAAAGACCAGTGCTGAAGCAGACTAGAAACATGAGAATGGTATGTGAGACAGTGGGAAACAGGATAGGAGTGCTAGCAATCTTATCACCCAACAGCCACACACAGCCTCTAGCAAACAACAAATACTGTTGCCACTTTATAGGTCATTGCATCAAGTTTAGTAGTTTGGCAGACTGGGGAAGCTTTGTGCTAGCACTAGTTTAGATGTAGTACTGATGTGAGTTTGCTCTCTTGCCTTTTAGCAACATCCGAAGCATACATCACATTTTAAAAGATATTGCCCCCAAAAGACATTTCCATCGACTCAATACAGCTTCAGAAGAAACAGATTAGCTATGAGAAGGTGCAGAGATCAGCAAGGAAAAGATTAGCAAGATGAGTTTTAAAAAAGGACGTGCAAATAGGCTTATTGTATGTAGAAAGGGCAGCTGTTCCAATCAGTGAAGGTGGCAAAAAGTGAAAAAGACAATTTAGAGGCTCACATGGTAGTCTGCTAAGCACTGCATTCATCATCCAAGTATGTGCTTATGCTACAGAATATAGAGCACAGGAAAACCTAAGACCCACTGCACTTAAGAGACTGCTATTGCATTTCAGTGGGATTTCTCTCAAGCCTAAAGTTAAGTCAGTTACAAGATCCACTAATTCTGTATTGTCGAGGCTACCACTTCATCATTATCAGCATCTGACAGTGTAGTGAAACATGAAAATGTAATCAATGTACTACAGTGTAATCAGTCCTACAGAGCTTCTATCAAGCCTATCAACAGGGTACCAAAAATATTTATTGGTTCTGTATTTCCTATGCTGTCAGATCTTAGAGTAACACAGATGAATTTTGGTAGATTCTGCACTACAGAAGACAAGTTGCATCAGATTAAGTAGGGGGATAGGAACTCCCTACATACTGTATATTCAAGAAAGTTAAATACACAGAAGAAACCTCTTGGGAGCCATTACTTCTAAAAACTAAGAAATGAGACATTTTGCTCACAAAAGTAGCAGCAGGATTGCCTTATACCCAGCTACAAGATAGCCAAGAGGAAATCCATACAGGAACTGAAGATGTCAGACACAGGAGTCAAGGAAAAAAGAGCTAGAATGAAACTAAGTCATCCCCTGTCCCCTGAAAAGCACTGGCAGATATAAGCATATATTAGCAAGACCAAATTACAGCAACACCAACATTCTTGTCTAATGCAATCCAAAGCTTATTCTTTCTTTTGGTAAGGAGAAAAAAATAAAAAGTATTTCCTGATGTATCGACCTTATTTCACTTGCTGCAATTTTAGCCCATGATTTTTTTCTTTCAACAGCCACAGAAAATATATTCTTCAAATATATGAAAGACTTCCACAGAGGAAGGGAAGAAACTTAGTACTCGCTTTGCTAGAATGCTGACCTTAAAAATAGTTAGTACAAGTTTCAAGAGTGCAAACTAGCTGGAAAGCACAGGAAAAGGGGTAGTGAGAAAGATACAGGATCATAGCACAGACCAGAGATACTGACCAAGTCAAATTAACACACGGCTTGGATAGAGTCTACACTGCAAGCTACAGCACTATTGAGCAAACCAAACTAGTTGGTACTGGAAGCAATGGACCTGTGGTACTCCTAGCATTAAGCACAGGCTGATTTATGGTATTTTTCTCACTAATATTAAGTAGCCCCTACTACACTGCATGCTGCCATGGCTCAATTGCTTTAGATACTTTGAGATTATCTTGAACTAGCTAGTAGAGGTAACTTCATATACTGTGCAGATTAAAGTCCTATGCTAAATAGGCTTCAACAGTAACAGTTAGAAAAAAAACTAGCAACCAAAAATGTGCTAGAGGAAAGAAAAATTCCATCTTGCTCACACCTAAGTTTTTAGTTTTTTCTTGGTTTATTTTTTGTGTTCTTCATTATGACAGTCAAGTCCACACTGGAAAATATTGCTTTGAATGTTTACAGAAGTCCAAGTTTCATTATGGTATAACTTCATTTAAGAGGAAGGAATCCCAATACAGGCAACTTAAAAGCTAAAAACCTGCTTATCGGAGTATTACTTGATAGACAGGACCATGCTGTTCAGACTTTTCCACTGTTCTTTAATACTAACGTGGTTCCTCGCTCAACAGCAAAAACCACTCAACTTAAACAAAATCTCATTGCAATGTAAACTTTCTGACTCAAGTGAAAAAAAGCTAGGATGCAAACCTTGCTTAGACTGTTTGACAATGAGTGAAGCAGAAAGGCATATGGCTTCACCAGCTCGCTGAAAGAGAAACAGTTTGTAATAGCACTCTCGCTCACAGGACAGAAATCCAGTCTTCTACTGTCATTTTTCTTAGCACGTGAATAGTTTGCTAAGAGCAGAGTTTTATTTACAGTAGCAGGCAGCCTGGATCCAGCATATGTGAGAATTCAGCCAGAAGATGAGTAGAAGCTCTTCTCAGACACAAAACAGGCTTCTGGAAATGCATATACTTTAGTTCTAGGAGAAATCAAAGATCTTTAGCTAAAAGCAAGAAATATTGCTCACATGGACAGCAAGAAGCTCAGCATAAAGACACATTTAATACTAGTGTTTTAATATATTTACAGTGGAGTAAGTTCTCTCATATTCACCCAAATATACTGCTGTTCTATTACAAGCAAAGTTAAATGCTAAATAAGCAACAACTTCTATTTCAATAGCTACACAGAACAGCAATTCCATGAATAGGTGCAACAAACTACACCTGCATTTTTACAATCTATAATGCACGGTAACAGCATCCCCTTGACAAGCAGAACAACCTGTTTTGCTTTCATTGTTTAAAGCTTTTAATAGGACACAGATACATGAACTACAGGTAGATAAGCCTCACATTTGTCAACTGCCTTTAATATCAAACTGCCTCCTTTTCTACAGGACTTGGTATGAAGAAATTCTTCTCAAGTTCTACTGGGACCAAAGACTGAATTTCAGAAGCCTGCCAGATCAGTTTGCAGTTCTGGAATTTTAAGCAAAATGGATTTATAGCCAGTCCAAGGCTTTTAGTACTATGGTAGTATTCAACATTAACCAATCTAAACTATACTGAAGCAGTAACAAATATCTAAGCTGTCTGGCTTCTAATCACCTTCAGAATTCAGGAAGTCTACATAACTGCAAGTGATGACAATGTATGGTGGCAGAAATCAGTATTGTCTCAACGCCTACATTAGAACTTGCATATTCCTCCTTATTTGAGTATGAATCCCACTGCACTAATTAGCACACAACAACCCAAGCACATTTACGATACAGCATCATTCAAAGACTGTAACAAGTAAAACCAGTCAGCTCATACATTCATGTCTGACTACTAAGGAGATACCACTTGTTCCCAACTTCAGTGAGTCATACAAAATGCATTGTACTAGACCCTTGCAAGTTTGTGTGTTTTTGATTTTGTGGGTGTGGTTTTTTTTTTGTTTGTTTGTTTTTTAAACACACAACACCATAACTCTATCGACACATCCAAGAGCTACTGACAAATCATGCAATGCAAGGCGGCCACTGGTTCCGAGAAACAACTAATTCACAACACTTAAAAGTTTGGTTGGGCTTTGTTTAGATTGTTTTATGCCAAAAAAAAAGCTGTAAAATATTTATTGAACTGATTCAGAAAAAGCTTCCACATTCCTGCATGAATTCTCTGCATTTTCTAAAGCAAGCAGATACTTAGCCTGATCTACAAGCAAGTACTTGCTGCTATACTGTCAAGTCATCTCTGTTACAAACCCACATCTTCCAGCAAGATTAACAAGTACATGCACCATCATTTCTCCGTAACTATCCTCACTTCAGAGAGGTATGTTCAGGCTCTTGACCGTGAAGCTTCTTTCTGCCTTGTAGCTAGTAAGAGCTGACTACTTTTTGAAGCATCCTTAGCTTGCTTTTGTGCAACACAGAAGTCTGTTTTAAAACCTCCCCTGGTCTGATTCTTACAAGCCAGGGTCATCTCAATCTTATTAGTCTGGGATCTTATCAAGCATATCTACAATATGCAATATAACATGATGCAGATAATCCTTAAATTCGTCAACACTTCTGACAGTAGATTCTGTTAGCAGGCTTGCTACCACATCCAGGAAATTTAACGCCAGAGTCCCAGGAGACCTTTCAGGTTATTAGGCCACATACCATACTAAGAATGAAAACCTAACCCACCTTTAGGAATTAATATAGAATTCCAAAAAGTATATTTCTACAGCAGTGTAACAATTCTAAGAAACTTAAATCCCCCACAAGATATATTGGCCTTAAGAGACTACACGTATTAGAATTATGTTTTCCCAAGTGATGTTTCCTTGGGTATTTGAGAAAATTATGTTGATGTCAGTTTGGCTGAGCATGTCTACTTTGCATGATAAAGCACATAAGCAACTAGTAGAAATTCTGAACATTCCTGGCTTCTGCAAAGAACAAGGCAACTGAAGCCATGGAAAGCAGAGCAGTGACTAACCATCTGAATAACGTAAGACACATTAATGCATAATTAACATACAGCAGTTATAGTACAGCTATTCATCCCCCGCTGTTGAGAGGCAACAGATTCTTCCTTAATTGTATTCACACGATGTTAACTTTCCATCAAGTTCAACCAAGTTTGTTGTGCTGTGCTTATCTAGTATTGTTTCAGGTAAAAAGAACAAACATGATACAATCAAGATTCCACCAAACCTTAAATACAGATCTATTTAAGTGAAGCCACTTAAAACCAGTGCTTTCATACTAAAGCTTATGCTTCTAGCACACCAGGACTCCATTTGAACAAATAAAATGGAATCGTTTAAACAGAAAACAAGACATGTTTATAGGGAGGATATACAGAGATTTATTTAATCAGGTTTACTATTTACAGTTGAGATCACTTTCACATACTACTTTGCTACTCTACATGGCTACATTGTTTCCAAACCAATTTAAGATCTACAGTCTAACAGTTCACTCAACACATAAAACCGCTCTTCATAGAAAAATGAAATATTTCATTATAGAACAGTAGTGCATACATTATACTCCTGAAAAGCCAGCTTGTATTTTAAACCACTAGTGTTTGAAAGATTTGATCTCTGAAGGTCAAAACTGCAGTCACATGATCCTAAAATTTTGGTTAGGGTGTGGGGTTTTTTTTTTTTTTTTTTTTTTTTACAATTTTTATATATAAAGTGTACTGGACTTCACTTAAGTGTTTTTAAAAAGTGACACTGGCGAAGGGCAAGATTAAAATATTTTTTTCCTCAAATTAAATACAGCTGGCTTCCTTCGTACAACTTTGGCCAAAAGAGTTCCATGTAGTGAAGGTTTAATAAATCCTCTCTCTATATGCAAGAATCAGCCAGTTAATGCTTAGAGGTAATCTACCAAAGTAGGCACACATCCTTTGACTTTCATATCAACCAAATTACACTTAACTTGCAAATGGTTCTGAAATTAGAAAGTTACTAGTATACTAAAACATTTAGATACATGAATAGCTGGCTAAAACAGTGAAAGTCACAGGTAATTATATGGGTGTGTGTAAAGCTGAGCTGTTTTGCCCATCACCAGTGTACAGTACTGCTGTCCTCATCTGCGAAAGGTGTGCTTTGACTAAGCTTAGGGCAAGAAAGCTATTGCTGTAGACCTGGCCCATTCACCTTCCACAAAAACGAGATAGGATTGAACTGCGTGTTCGCATTCTCTTCTAGGCATAGGTTCCGCCAGTGATGAGAAGTTCGTAGGCAGGATCCCGACTCCTCCTACATAGTACTATACAGGCACACAACATGCCCAGAAGCTATGGAGAAAAAACAAGAAAACAAGCTGAGTACAAAGAAGGCACTTCCAAGAGATTTAACCTCAGCAAAGAAATTGTCAGCATGCTTTGCAAGACTGTAATTGTCCATAAGGTAAATGGCAACAAATGCACTGCTCTTGAAAAAGCTTCATTTCCTGCTGCAAAAAAGCAAGGGCCACGAATTCCAGCCTTATTTTCTTACAAGATTGTCTTGGACATCTTTAATGGAAGTTTTTTTTGTCAGCCAGTTGTATTCTGCCTCAACAATTCAGATAGAAGAAATTACTAATTTTATGAAAGGTACAGATTTAGATACTGTATCTAGTATGAAAAATCAAAGTGAAATTCAAATGCATTAGCCTCTAATTGCCATGATGAAAAAGAGCAAAACTTTAGAGTTTTATGAACCTACTTCACCGTTGAAACCTCTTTCAAATGCTCAATCCCTGTTAACATGTCATATTAGAAAGCTTAAGTCCAATGTGAATTATTCACTTCTAGACATTTTCCTGCTGTTAAAATTCACAGTACCATGACAGTTCTGGCAAGTTTGCCAGGAATTTAAGGTTTGATCACCTTGTATACATTTACAAGACTTAAATCAGGTGGATGTCATCATGGATGTAGGGCATGATATTTTAGAGAAGTTGCACATTTCCTGAAGATAGAATAAGATTGTACCTACTCAAAAAAAATCAGGTAGTGTTGTGTTCTATGGTCTACAGTAATTGGCAATAGCTTCTAGTACAGTAAGAGATTGTATCGATTTGGTCATATGCATAGAAGTTTATTCACAGATGCAAATATTTCATGAGGCTCCTGTCATAGCTCTGGATTATAAAGCATCACCCAGAAGGTAAATAAGTTTCTAAAAACACAAAACAAAAAACCCACCCCCAAAACCCCACCTTGAACAGAAAGCAAACAAGAATGAAATGGGTGAGCAGACAGCCAAATGTAAAGCTTCTTCACTCGTACAGCAAAAACCCAGTGAAACACAGCACCGGGCAAAAGGAGAATTACTTGCTTTTTGTTAATAAAGTCTGATGCAAAGATCACATGTGTAACAAGTTTTAAAACAACTAAATGATGGTACATTCAACATAGTACTCAAGTCTGCTGAAAGACTGAAGAGAGAATGCTTCAAAAATCCTAAGTCTAAATAAGCAGTGATTAAAAAGAGGCATGATGAAATTCTAGTATGAGCTTTTAATTTCTTAGAAAGGAACAAGCTGTAAAGATTAATAATATTCTTTGTCTGGGGTGCATTATCTGCTTCGGATCTATAGCAGAAAGCAGCTCAGGTTCAAAAAAGCATATGGAGAGTAACCTAGAGTATGGCACTTCAGCCTGTTGGCAAAACCAGCACCCTTCTTCACTTTCCATCAGTACTTGCGTGGTTCCAGTTCACAGATTAACTCCCAAATATACATTATATTCATGTCAGAATAAGAGAAAAAACAGAGTTACATGAGAGAATGCCTCCTCATGGACAGAGCCCTTCTAAGTGAGGAGATAATATCCACAGTTAAAAAACTCTTAAGTTAGACATGTGAGCTGTGACATGTGAGAGTTTATGGTAGTTGCCAGAGGCTACAGAACTCTGAAGAAGGCTTGCAGCCTGCAAGTACAGAAACTTCATCTTTTTCCCTGTTTGAAACAAAGATACAAGAGTGTGCCACAGAAAGACACCTCCTTTAGTCATTTGCTATAATTCTAGCCATGAATTTCAAATACATAAAAGCAGTTCCATCACATTTACAGTTATTCACACAAAGATAATCCTGGTCAATGACTCACTCAAGACATTAAATTTAAATAGAGTTGTGTAAAATCTTAAACAATCAGGTACTACAATAACTCGTGTAATCAACTTCTGAGTTACTATTTAAACCATTTATATCCTCTAGGAGGCCAGTGAGCATATTCCTAGAATTCACTGTAAACACGGAAGTAATCCCCGTATTTCAACTCTCTACAGAAATTGTTCAGTAAGTCATTTTTTAAAATACACTAGCAACTCTAAAACTTTTTCTAAGGCATTTGATTCTGTTTCTTTTCAGTTGCTACTTAACATTGTGAACAAAAATATTTTAGAAATCTGTATTGAGGAAGGATCCATGCATCCCCCTCTTCTTCAACTTTCAGAAAAGTTTAGACACATCTCCCACAGTCAGAAGGTTTGTTTTGGGGTTTGTGTGGTTTTCTTTTGTTTGTGGTTTTGTTTGTTTGTTTAAAATTTGCCTACTAGCAGTAACTATATTCCATTTGTTTTCACCAAACCCGTTTGCTTTTTTTTTTTTCCCTACAAAAAAGCTCACTGGCTGTATATATACACCAAGCTCGGTACCTTGTAAATGACCACTAACTATAAAAGCTATCTTTAAGAATGAACTCTGCAGCTCATCAAGCAGGACTTCTACTGCACTGTAATGCCTTTGCTCCCCTCAGTTTGCCTCCTATTTATTAACAGTTCTGTACTGTCACTGTGGTTGAGACCAGGGAATTACTGCACACTGGAAGATCCCCATGGTAACTGAAACATGAACATACCAAAAATTACTTCTATGCAGAAAAGACTAAGCTTTCCACAAATTCCAAGCCTTGCAAAAATTCTCCTCTTCTCAGTCTTTTCATTTTAAAGAAAGTACTGAAGGCTACATTTGTTGCATGTAAGCTATTAGAGGTAATAAACTTTGGACAGCCTTATTGCATAATGTATAAAATAACAGTTCAGAGTGGACTCTATGCAGTGAATATAGGAAAGGTAGTAAAATTCACAAAAATTTAAGAAAAACATAATTACTCCTCTAAGTTTACAGGACATGACCTAGGTTACAGGTCATTTGCCAAAGTTTACATTCTCACCTCCATTTCAATCAGCCCCCAGACTATTTTGCAGATAAATCAGGCTAAGTATGTACTTAAATTCTGTATTACAAGTCAGAGGACGTAACAACTTATATAACTAACAGAACAGTTTGAATATTGTTCAGTATCAACTTGAGTGAAACTAATGCCTTTTAAAAACATATAAATTTACAACCATTTGAACTGTGGAGCAAGTATACAAGAATATGACCTCTGATAAACTTAAATGTGATTACCACTCAGTGAGTGTTACTAGACAGAAATTTCAAGGGTATTCCCAACGTGCTGTATTCTATATTTATCTTTATTCTATTAATTTTCTAAACAGGTATCATGTAGCTTGTTTTAACTTTAAGCAAAAAGATTTCAAAATGCTATACTGCAGCAATAGCAAAGAAGTTTCTCTGACATTCTTATTTTCTTGACAAACTGTTTATACGGTATGTACTTTCTGCCAATGGCTTGATTACTGACACAGAGACAAATCAAAGAGCACCCACTGCAGAAGGGATACAACTAACATGCTTGCCTAGAATTGATGAGCCAGCAATAACAGAAGGATGCAAGCAGCCACATTTCCATTGCAAGCACGTGTCAGAAATTCTGGCCCAACCCCAGACAGGATTACAACCGTGCTGCATTTTGGGGCAGACCCGTTAATCAACCTCCAAACTCCAAAGTCAGGAATAATGCCGCCTCTTGGGATTTAGGTCACCCAGCCTCATAACATACATTTTTTTCCTACATAAAAAAATCTCCCACAGTAATCATGGTTGTGGTAAATACCTTCATTTACATTATACAAATGTATTTCAGTGTTCAAGGAGACTAAATATTGCTTTAACAGTTAGAGTTTTAAGAATGACAATTAAAAAAATACTTTCCTTCAGAAGACTGAGCACAGATCTCACCAAATTTGAAGTTCCATAGCTGAAGTAATCTGGTTCTGGACAGTTCAACATTATTACTATATATAGCATTATCTATGATTATATCCTTGTAGCATTGAAATAAAAATTTAACCATATTTTCGCAAGACTGTTTGCAAAGGATTATCTACCTTCAAACCTACAATACAGCTCAAAAGCTGCTTTTGAAAACAAAAATGCCTAAACCACCTGACTCAACAGGTACAATGTTTTCTGAATTCAAATGCTATTATGGGCACAAAAGTAACTTCAAAATTAGTTTTCAAGTCTCTTGGGATTCAGCACATGTACTACATTTCTCAGAGGCCACAACATTGGGACAGTCTGAAAATAGTGTGATGAATGTACTAAGCCTGCCAAATTGATGAGCATTCAAAATTCCAATTTTACAGATACGTTTAAAAGACAGTCCTAGTCTTTTTTTAAAAATCTAAATAAATACTGAGACACACATCAGTCTATTTCCTCAGTTACGTTTTATGACCAGGGTAACTGTAACAATTAAGGTTTATGTGGGAGACAGCCTGTCCTCAGTTTTAAGTAGGCAGGGTCTCTAGTTTAGAACCTCTTTTTTTGCTTAAGTCCAGAAACCAAGAAATCTTCAAGACAATGCAAAGCTCAGTTGAACAAGAGCAGAGCATGCTATCAAAACCCCTGGTGTATCTCCTGGGTGGTCTTGACATTATTTGTGTGCGATGAAGCACAGTTAAGCTGATGTACCTCTAAAATGGCATGTTTAAAACATGCCATGTTTTTAAAACATCAGTATAAGCTGTTGGAAATTAAATAGTGTGGAAATTCTTCAAGTGTTAAATGCCATCAGAGCACATTCATGATACTTCATACTTAAGATAATTGGTTTTCAAGAAATAATTTACCATTTACATTCTAGTAGATTACTGCATGTAATATTGACTGTTCAGCTATTTTCAAATCTAACAGAATATACATCCACATAGCAGTAGTTTTTAGACCATGCATGGTTGAAAAGTTCTGTGTTAGAGTGTTTAGATCCTTTTGACTGATGAGCATTTACCCCCCAAACCAAGTAGGGACTAAAGCTGTCACCATCCTGTGCATACCTGTAGTAACCTGGACAGCAGTTTCATCTGAGAAAGAGTTTACAGCTAAAGAATACTCTTACCTGAATAGCAGCAAATGCTAGTGCTGCCCAGATGACATACATCATGATCTCTTGAAGCTTCTTTACAACCAGAGCCTCACACCCCTGAAACAAGTAGACTTCTTATATATCCATCTGGCAACCACTTTTCGGCACACAAAAAACACCCCAAAAGCATCAAACAGGGCAGAAAGATAATCCAAACACTTAAAAAGTCATTACTTAGTATATCCCTATCATCTATTTATTTCCTGTTAAAGCAAATACACCCAAGACTTCATGCTCCCACTAAAAAGAAAATTAAACGATTGTCAGCAAAAGCACATGGCTACATAAGTTCATAGTTTGGCTGTCTTACCTCAGAATAAAGGTCCATTGGGCGGGTCAAACTGCCAGTACAATTGCTGAGGGCTGCTTTGCAACAGCTAAGTGGCACACTGTTATTTTTAGTTTGTTTGAACCAGACAGTAGTCTCCCAGTCTGTATAGTTATGGATCCCACAGCAGCGCAGCTGAAAAAACATGCAGGTAAAGAGCTAATGTGTTTATCAGTCAAGGAGTGGGATGAGAAAGCAATTCTAATTGCAATACCAAGAACACAAGTATATAAAGATTAGGCTACCTTTGTTACTTGAGTAACACATATTATTTGACAGTTACTTAAGCAAATCATAGACTGAGCGTATTGTAAAGGGACCTATAGCCTTAAATAATTTAAGATACTCCTTACAAAATACAGACTTGAAATTCCAGTTCTTGTGGCATATTTGACAACCCACTTTTCCCTCATGCCTCCCAGACAAGACAAAAGCTTTATTTTTGGCTTAGAACAGCTCTATCCTTAAAGCTTACAACAGATGCTTGAAAAAAACCCTTTGCTTTCTGGACATAGTTCTTGCTCTCCTCACAGAGCTGTGGTGCAGAATTAAAGTTCATTTCATATAATCGCATGCCTGTGTGGCCATGTAGAAGGCCTTCAGGAATGAACCAATTAAAAATAAATACAGTTCCATTCTGCTGAGAGCTCATACTCTGTTGCAGTGCTTGGAGTTGTCTTGTGTACAGTGCAGCCTCAAAGGTACTATGTAATTGTCAATTTACCAGCTTCTTCTCCTTTTTCCCTTTCAGGAGGGATTTTAAGCAAGGTATTAATTAGTAGTATGACTGATTTAAATGCATTAGACATTTAATATGTAAATATTAGACAACTTTTTATATTGATGCAATTGTAAGAATATTGAAAGCCCCTGAATCTTCCTTAAGTCTGATCGGTTCTTTTAGCCTCGAATCCACAAGCTTGCAACACTAGCCTTCAGCTAGAATCAAGAACTTCCTTCCTCCAGCACGTTCTAGATAAACCTGTGCAGACATGAGAACATTCTACAATGTTCCATTGCAGAAAGATAGGCAAGTACTAAATATTTGAATCCAAACAATGATTCATAGGTAGCCAATTACACAAAATGCATCTCCCCATCAACAATGCCATAATTCTACTAATTTTAACTGAGTTAAGCTATTTATTGACCAATCAGCTGTTTCCTAGATTTGTCAGAATGGAGGAAGATATGCTACACAAGTAGTAGAGCAACACAGCACCTGTGTTTTAAGGACACAAAGGACTGTGTCTCACAGTCTCACCTGCCTCTGTACATAGTCAATAGCACGACTGGCTGCATCAGGATTTGTCCCATTGTATCCATTATATACTTTCTGAATGCTGCGATCAACTTCATCCTCCACCTGTGAAGTATTAGGAAAGATCTGCATTAGCACACCAAGAGAAGTAGTACAGGTCTAGGTAAAATAATTTCACTTCCAATGATAGCAATTCAGGAAACCAAGGTAACTCCTTACCGTCTGAAATTAGCATACTTCAGTGGTACAGCTTCTCAAAATTCTAACTTGACTTTTGCAAAAATGTTGCTAGCTTGCAGCTAATGGACAAGAAAAAAACCCAAGCAGCTACCTTCCATGAGATTTTAGACAAAGTAGCTTTGCAATGTATCTCAGAAAGGAAACTGCTTTTATTATGACACTGTAGCAGACATTCCTGAAGTTAAAGGCTCTCCATTAGAGCATGCATTCACCTTTCCACTTCCTCCTAGTCCTTCAAAGTTCCAAACCAAAACCAGGATAACCATCTGGGTTAACTCATTCCATTTGGGACCACAAGGATGTAAGTCATACCAGCTGCTCTTCCCATTCTGACTGAAGCACAGGTAAAGTATCAAAGGTGAGGTCTTTTGGCAGACTATTCTACCCTACAGTGACCCAGCAGGCTGTTCAGTCCCAGTCCCCCCACACTTTCTGAGAAACATTGATGGCAGTACATTGTACATAGCAACAGCTACTGGAATAGCTCCTAAAGCTACTGCAGATGAGTCAAGCTGCTTAAGATGCTGTCAAGTACATGTGTTAGAAATGGATGACATCCAAGAATCATCACTTGTCCCCCAAAAGGCATCTTATAATGCCCATTTTGGAGAAAATATTACTAGAACCTTTTAGGCAATATGTTTCACTGTAAACTGTTGCTTACATGCACAGAAAGTTTGGTGTAGCTAAACGTTTGTACAATAGCAAGATTAGCTCTGAACTGATTTTTTTGTTTCCTATCACATTCAACCGGAATTATGTGCAAGGAATGTACTCTTAGGGCTGAGCATTAACTAAGCATGCATATTCTTCAGATTTGCAAGTTACAGTAAGAAGGTCTAGCCAACACACCACTCCCTTAAATGCTTAAAGGGAAGAATTTTCCGCAGCATAGCACAAGCTTCATTCCCCCCTATCCAAGAATGTCGGTTATCTTTACAAGTAAATCTGTATCAACACATATAGGAATAAAAGTCAGTTTAGCCTGCACAGGTAACTTGTTTCAGACTAGTTTAAAATCAATTGTTCAATAATGTAACTAATGTGATTTACAACTGTGATTCATATAAAAAAACTAGCTGTTTAATCTGTCATATAGGTTTTTAAATCATTTATTTCAGTGCTTGCTTGTATATAATTTGGCTTATGGTTCAATTAGGGCAACATTACGCCTGAAAGCAATGCAAATTACACACAATTACTGATGAGGACCAATGCTAGCAGATTTTGCAGCAGGTCAGTCAATCGCAGTATGACCTAGGCACGCTTCATGTTTTTCTGAAGGAGTAGGAGTCTGAATTGGATCCACACATGCAGGTTTACAGACGCATATGGGAACACTAAACAATTTTAAGATCAGTCATTGTATCTTAACTTAAAAGGGCACACTACCACTTTCTTGACACATTATATTCAGTCTCACTTGGTACCAACAGTTTTGATGAACAACTGCCATGACTTCAGCATTTCCTTTTGTTTGTAAAGTTTTGTTTGTAAGTTTGTACAGTTAACACTAAAGTAATTCTAACATGATTCAGGTCCCTTTTTAAAAAAAACCAAACAAACACCCCCCCCCCCGATGTATACATGCCACACCATGCCAGAAACAACAGAACAAAACTGGCAAAACACAGAACTGCCTTATTTATCCTGGCAAAAAAAAAATCAGAAATCTGAGCAGATTTCACCTCCCAGTTCACTGGTAATAAATTCTAAGTTATTTCTGACACTCCTGTTGCACTTGAAAACAATAGTTTAAGATGTTAAGTACTGCAGGGTAGTAGAAAACTGCCATTTTTACTAACGAACTTGTCTGTCCTTTCAAAAGATCCAAGATTTAGTTTTCAAATATGGAATCCCAACAAATGGCTTAATGTAAGACCATGTTGCCACCAAAAATAGACTACCTTCCCTCTTCCCCCAAGCTCTGACCCTGCATTAGCTACAGCTGTGAAACTGTACAGTAGCAAGACAAAAATGAGACAACAGGAACACACAGCTGGGACCAATCAAATTTTCAAGTGTTTCAAGTGTGTTATTTCAGATGGGCTAGGGAAGATCTATGCATCTGCTTTTATCTGCTCTGAATGCTCTTAACTGGAAAAGAGCAAGCCACTTTAAGACTGAACACAGAGAGAATAAGATGACCACAGCTTAGTCCAGATCAGATCCACAGTAATTCCTGAATAACTACACTGTAATACACTACACTTCTGCAAGTATTGGAGCAGAAGGCAACCATTCAAGTTAACATGTAAGAACTCAACATGTTTCCTGTTATCCAGAAATTGTACTGCTCTCCTCAGTTGCTTCCAAGGACTACTTCCACTACAAGCTTCCGAGTCCCAAATGATCTTCTCAGTGCACTGCCAAGACAGCAGAAATCAGATGTAGACCATGAGAAAAACACATCCTGAATTTAAGCGTCACTGATGGAGCATTTCTGTTGAAGCAACCTACTCTAACTGTTATTAAGCCAGATTAATAATGCGTAGGTTCAGGGTCCTCTCAATCGCTGCTTACTCGAGGCAGTCTTGCTTTGTAAACCAAGCAACAACTCCAGATTTTTACTTAATGGTTGTCTCACCATTTCTTCCAGGATAGGAGGAAAAAGCAAGCAGGAGAGACTACTGGACTAGTAAGACCTCGGTTGTTTATATAAACACAGAAGGCCGAAGAAAGGTAAATGGTGTTGTAGTTCAGCTTGCTATTAAGATATCACTGGAGTGTCCTATAATGTGATCATACTACACATCACAGCTAAACACACCTTTTCTGCTAATTTTTTGGCAAAATTTAGATGTAGACGTAACGAAAGCCACTGAAACGATGCAAGTTAGAAACTTCATTTCTTCAAACTACATTGTGATATCTCTAATGCCATGTGGTATATTTCTGCTACGTATTATGCTGCTAGAAACACAATTAATTTCATTTTTCTGGTCCTGTTTCTTAACTTCCAATAAACAAAGAGTAGAAGTCACAATTTCTTTAGCCATAACCCTTGTCAACAACCTGTATAAAGCTAGACAGTATACATTAACACATTCAATCTATTTGATTTTATTATTATGCAGTGTTAGTTTGTATACCAAAACACAAGACAACATTTAAGTTACTGCATATCAAACCAATATGCCCTATGTTCAAATATTGTGCAACCTAAATCATTCACAAAGTCAAAGCATAAATAAATTAGAAGACCATCTGGAAAATGGAAAGGTACCAATTACTATGTCTCCCCTCTGCTGTTCAACTGTTAATGATATATTCCAGCTAGTTTTTTGCCTCCGAGAAAGCCTTCTGCTTTGCTTTAAAGAATATTGTTGTTCTAAACTTTAAGATATTGATATCTCAAATTAACCCACTTGGAGGTTTGGTTTTACTCCCTTAACAAATACCCATTTACAGTTCTACAGAATCAAACACAGTAAAGACTACACCTCTGTATTTTGGTAACAGTTCACAACACACACATTTACTGAAATTGAGACGTTATTACCTTTGCTCTGTAGATGTAGCCAAGAACCACCACCACAACTTCAGTGATAAAAACCAAGAGCAGGATGATCACAAACTGTAAAATACAATCAAGAGTATTTGTGCAAATAGTTTTACCCATTTACTTCCTGAAAGTCTCCAGACAGATTTTGCTATTTAAAGTAATTTTTCAGGTAATGTTTTGATTTAACAGATAACTTAAAGCAGGCAATTAGGTTGATCAAATGAGTCCAGAATTAACTTCATTCAAGAAACTTCAGTGTTCATAGCTTCACCAAGTAATAAGCAGCTGCCCAGCCAGGCAAGTGCTGAGCATTAGGACTGAAAACACCATAATGGAGTGCTTTAATCAAGTGCTTCTTTCAATCTTCTTTCTGTTTGATAAATAGAAATGTCACATCAAAGAAGCTACCCAGACTGTTACTAAGAGTGGTAGATGGACTAGGGGAATGTTTCCTCAGTTTAAGCCCTGTAGCAACTGACAGAGACAGCAAGCTATGCATTTGTCTTGGTACATTTAAGAGCACTTTTAGGATAAACTGTTGAAGAAGTCTACACAGTATTCAACAAACTCCGCCCCCTGGACCCTGCAAAAAAAGTGCAGACAGTTTAAATGCTGGCACCTCTTCTCTCCTACCCAATTCTAAAGCTCAAATTACAGTTAAAATGCTTGGAAACACATGACAAAATACTGCAAACAAAGCATCTAAATTAAGCCATACAGAAAAATATTTAGGCATAACAACAACGCTCAGTTAATCTCGATGCAAGATAATTAAAACAAGAAGGCTCCTGGTTTACCTTTCTCTGTCCAATTTCAGCTTTTCAACCAGAACAGATAAAAGTGAGACATAAAAACTGCTATGACTTGATGATTTTTTTTTTTTTTTTTTTAGACAACCACAGTTCTAAAAAAGGTAAAACTGAGGAGCCTGCTGCTGCCAACACTGGCTAATTTAACACCATTATTCAGAACAGAAAATTGAAATAAAATGTTCATAACAAAATATAAGGGGAAAACATTTAAGGCCATAAAATAATATTAGAACAAACTTAGAAATTTTTTTAGAAGTCTATTAAAAGGTAAGGTGACCAAATATACAACAGCCAAACATCATCATATAAAAACTCTGCAACTTACCGTAGCAAGTCCACAGCGACTTTCTCGAATTGTGGCACAGCACCCAATAAGTCCAATAATAAAAAGAAGTGTTCCCACAGCTATGATAATAACTGCTGGAATTAGTGTGTAGACATCTTCAAAGAAGTGATCATAGTCATCATATGTGATGAACACATAGGCTCCCACGTAGCACAGTATGCCTGCTGCTGCCTACAAGAGACACAAGACCATGCTAAGTTTCTTTGAACAACAAACCCTCCTTTCGGCAAGGCTACTTTGCCTCAGAAATTATTTGTTTTTATATTTCAACATCTTTGATAGGTTATAGCATTTGTTGATTAGGAACATCTCAAATGGAGGCCAGCCAGTAGTTTTCAAACCACATTTCATCTAGGCAGATTTAGTTTTGACTACACTAGGGAAGTCTTCTGAGGCACATAGTCAAGAAGTGAGGGTAACCATGCTATGAGCACCAAAATCTTGCTCCCTGTTCTCAAGTACTTCCTTCCCATGCTGTCAACTAAACTTTCTACATAGTTTAACATGCACAAACTGTCTCATACTTTTGAGAACAGGATTCCAGCTCATCCAAGCAGCAAGTTATTTGCTATTCAACAGCTTTTCAGAACATGCATGCAGTTCTTTTATCTGCCATTATTTACCTACTACTTATTCTTCCATTTTGCTGATTCCTACCTATGATTTAATATTAGAACAGAATAGATACACACACTGCAAACTTTAACCTCTGCTATGGAAAGATGAACTGCTAGAAACAACAGCCTTTCTGAAGCATTCACAGCACTGGAAAAACTGATTTTAAATCAACAAAGCAGGTAGGAACAAATATAAAGCACCAATTATTAAAAGACAGAACCAAATACCTAGAGGCACATACCACAACACTTTTAAAAGTGACGTTCTCAGAAGGATTGTTGTGCAAAATGGTCTTTATTAAACAAAAAAATCACTTAAAGTTACTGCAAATAAGAGCTGTAGGATGGATCTGCCACTATATAGGTTTAAGACACCAAGACAAAGCACTCACATCATTCTGACATGACTTTACCTCCCTTACAGTTATAGGCATCCCAACACATCAATACCTTCATTAACTTTCAGCTGAGCAGACCTAGTGAAAGACAGACAGCTGTTGCATGACAAGCCAGCTAACATACATTTACTTCAAAATAAAGGGCTTTATCAATTTTTGCTTTACAAGTGTCTTTCATAACCATCTTCACACTTGCTGCAGAATGAAACAGTCCTGCTATATATTAAAATGAAGCACTTATGTTCAATTGATGTGCAATGATGGATAATATAATTTCAATATTTAAATGACATACTTTTCTGATGTCCCAATACAAGGCTAAGCTAAAACAATCCACTCAGAAGATGCAATGACTAAGCTATGACCTCGCAAATTTAATTTTGCTGTAAAGGGTAGTGTCCCCATTACAATCCAATCCATACCCCGGACACCAGAGTTCACTCAACTGGAATATTACACGTCAGCTTTCATCTGAGGAAGAATACTGCAGGCTGCCTCCGGCCCTCCTTTCCCACTCAGTGGCCTTGTAACTACCCCTATCCCTGAGCACTAGGTAGCACTGAGGAGAGCAGACGGATATAGCTAGTTCCAGTGTAATACAAGACTGGGTCATGCTATTGTAGAATCAAAGAATCAATTAATAATTCAGGCCAGGAGGGACCTCAGGAGATCATTTAGTCCAATTTCCTGCTCCAAGCAGGGTCAACATTGAATTCAGATTAGGTTGCTCAAGGCTTTGTCCAAAGTCTTGAAAAATCCAAGGATGGAGATTCCACAGCCTCCCTGGGCAACCTGTTTAGTGTGACACAGAACAAGACAAGCCATAAGACAACTGGTACCTAGTATTTCAGCACTGTTTGCTACTATGTACTGGATGTACTGCAATATCACTGCAACTACTTCCTATAAAGCAATGCTGCACAAACAGTACTAGAATAATACTTTACATATGGAATATCCCCTGCAGCACTTTGTTACAGAAACAATATGTCAAAGAAAAAGGTATTAAGAGCCAGCTCAAAAGTATCATCACTTCTGCATGGATTTGAACAATGCATTTCACCTCTCTTTCTGCAGTGAAGTGTGTACTCCACAGGAATCTTAAAAGCATTCAGGAGGCTCACATTCATCTAATAAAAGGTGCTATGTAGACACAACTGTAGTGAAACTGAAAATTCAGTAACAGTCAAAGACCAACAGCAAGACATCTTCTCCAGACAAGAAAATCTGAAGTGAACAAGCTATTAAAAAATCGCCCCTTTGCACAAAAGATGTTGAAATGCTAATCCAACTATACAAATCCTACCATGTTAGGTACAACATGGCAAAATGCAGACATACAATTTCTGTACACAAAGCAAAGATTCAAAGTAGTGTCACTGAACAATGGAATTACATTAACTGTTGCCTAGCAATGAAGCCTGTGAATGACAGGACAGTGATGTAATCTCCCATTTCTAAGAACTAAAATGCTTGTTAGAAATATGGTATATTGCAAGGTGGCAGATGAAAAAACACAGCTGTGGCTGGCATCAGGCACAGAAAATATACCACAAAACTGAAATCAGAACCATTTGTGATCCCCTTTGTCCTTCTCTGTTGTGTGAAATTTAAGTGGCTTCCTTCTTTTCTAAGAAAGATCTGGTTCATAAACTGCATGAGCACATACATTTAAAGAATGTATTTCAAACAAAATAAAAGTTTAACCTTTAAAAAAACCCTGTCTACAGGTGTTAGCTTTCCTTCCCTACTTCAAGCAGCACATGCATTTTAAGAAACTTTGCTCTTGCAGTTTTATGCCAGATGAGTCTGACAAGTACAGAGATTAAATACTGTCTCAAACTAAGGAAAGCCACACTCTGTGCTTGTTAAAAAAATTAGTATTTTGTTATGACTATTGGAAAGGTAGATTTTTCTTTAGATTTCTCAGATTAAAGCAGCCTGGTCCAAAGACTTCACCAAATCCTTTCCACACATGGTACTATAATGACTAATAGCCATGACAGCATTTGGCCTTAGGTTTTGCTTCTAAATAATGTTGTGGAACTGGTGTTTCTGTGGAAGAAGCTACAGAATTTTGGGAACAGCAGTGTGCATTCATATGTCTATAAACCTTGCACTAGAATCATGAGCAAGTTGAAGATAAAGACATTGCCTCTACTTGATGAAGTGACCAAACCCTTAAAAATTACTGCTATCTCTTCCTCAGAATCACTTCAAAAAGGAATGTGGGGGCAGAGGGGAGGTCCTAAAAGCAAAGGTGCCTGCTGGCACTTTCACAAGTTTTAAAAGCTATGAAGATTAAACTGTGATACACAGGAAAGGAGTTTTAACACTATTTTTGAACAGGTAAAAGACCTAGTCTATCACAGAACAATGAAAATGGCAACACTACCCAGTTAGCTTGAAATGCCTTCCCTTTTCCTTTCACATCATAACCACGGAATGCTTACTGTTTTCTTCAGCCTGCTCTAAACAAGGAATGGGGGAGGTCTCTAAATCAGTATTTTAGCTGGGATTAGGAAAGTGTTTTTGAAGCAATCCTTTTTGCTCATCTTTTGATGATTTTCCCTTACTAACCTCTGGTTTGCATCACTGAATATCTTAGGAGTGCATAACAAGACTCACTTTGGATGAAACTAAACCAGAAGATGAGTGCATTTACTGTGCTAACTGCTAACAGGTGTTCAGTCCAGGGGACCAGACTAGCTTGAGGTCCTTCCTTTTTCCCTCCCCTCAACTCAGCAGTTTCAACATTGAGTCCTCAGCACAAGTGGGTTTTGCTCCACCTCCACAGTACCATGTTATATGTTAATGTAAATAAAGCATACTGTGACAACAGATAAAGACAAAGAGCTAGTTTTACCTGTACAAAGTATGCAATCTACATTGATCAGTGATGCACCAGTTAAATGCACATTTATTGTGTGTTGCAACCTAAGAATAAAGTCAAAAACGTGCTTTTTAAGAGGAAAAAAAACCCGAAACACCAAAGCAGTACCATGTGCTTAAATAATTTGCTTCTCAAAAAGTAAATTATCTAGAGAAACTGAAATCTGCATCACAAGTAAAGACACAAGGATAATTAAAAAAAAAAATCACAAAATAATCCAAATCTCAACATTTATTATCCAGCAGAATAAACAGTAAATTTGCAAGTCCGAACTTGCTCAAGTCAAAGACATTTGACTAAAAAGCTATCACATTTACAATCATGCATTTCCTATCATTAAATGGAAGCCAAATATATGAACTGTGCACAGTTCAAATACGTCTTTGATAAACAGGGCTTGAAGGAAGAATTCTCCAACTTAATGTGCTCAAGGCTCTGAATAGATATTGCAGCAGTTCCTGAATCTGTGCCAGGTCACATGCATGCTCTAGGGAGATGACTGGTTATTCAGCATTCACACATCCTTTTAGAGTTGTTTGCATCTAACTTGCAGTACTGAACCTGAAGTGGCATACTCTTATTTTAGGATGAATTAACCTTTAAAAGACTGACAAGACAAGTACAGTCAATGAAGACAGTTTGTTGCAAAAGGCTTGAACAATTAGACATCCTTTTCATCAAAGGAAATTTTAAAAATACATAGGCCTCAGTTCAGAAAAAGCTTGATATTATTCCTTTGGCATGGGCCACTGAGGAGTTATTAAAAGCCAAACAAGTATGCAAAGAACTGGAAGGAAAACTGAAAGATCTAATGACACAATGATACATGTGATGATAAATATTACTCAAAGCATTATAGGAAAGCATATTTAAAATTTGGGGTTCTTGGAGCGAGTAAACTTCCCACCCCATCTTTGGGCTGGTATAATACAGCCTCTTAAGCCCATGCCTGTTTCACAAAGTCAGTTTTCACCTTTCACAGGCACTGAGGTATACAAAGCTACACACTGTCTAGATGCACCTTGAAACAGTTTCAGGTTTGGTGTTTTTTGTTGTTGTTGTGGGTGGATTTTTTGTTTGGTTGATTTTTTCTAAGTAGGCTGCAAACACACACCAAGAACTGTTTTCATGTTTTCAGTAATGCTCACACACTGCAGCAGTTTGAAAGCTAAAATTCTGGCTAGCTAAGATGATGACTGGTAAGTAAGATATTTAAACTACTTTTTGTGTTGATGATTTCTGTATCAACCATGGACACTGCAGCTCCATTTACAAATTAGTGCTTCCTTATACTACCTTACTAATGTTGCCCCCAAACATATCTGATGAAAACTTGTCCAAAGATTTTATATCTTTACAAAGCATTATCCTTCATGTTACTGTTGCCGTTTACCTTGCTATCGGATTTTCTTCACTTTGGGACCACAAGAGAACCCACAAAAAAGAGGTTTTGAAATTTTTTTTGGCACTCTTTCAATTAACTAGGCCAAAGAATAGTGTTTGTCCATTTAGAATCTGCATTTTATTCACTGTTTTAAGAAAAACACATACTCTCTGAACAAGAAAACTAAGGTAGCAGCAAAGTGTTGTATGTTAGCAGAAAACACACCTGATGTCCAATTAGGTAAGAGGAATATTCCACCTTTTTGGTAAGGACACCTACTTATAGATTCCTACTACTGCCAACTTTACCATTGCTGATTGGTAAATTTTGGTAGTAATACAGATAGCACTCTAAACCCAGTTATCGTTCATTCCACTACTAAAACATCTTTCATGAAAGGGATTGTAAAGTACACCTATGGTATATTCAGATAGACCATCTGTATCATCACCGATAAAAAGCAGCAAAAAAAAAAAAGTAAGAAAAAAAATCTTCCACACTAACAGTCCCTCATCTTTTCTGCCTGGATCCTGTCCTAGGACCATCTTCCCAGCCTGTGTATTTGTGTATTGCTTTTGTTATGTTAAACTTCAGTGTATCTTTGTTCTCACTGCCTTTCTAGTCTGACAATGTGCCTTTTTTTTTTTTTTTAAAGCAAGCATACACTCCAGGAGAGATTTTTGAGAGTCTACAGTTATATCAGTTTCATTCTTCATAACAGTTAATTTTCTCCATGCATACCAAAGCCTGAACATTTCCTACCCATAAGTAGGGACACTGGTATTGTGGTTTGCCACCCAATTTTTGGGCTTCTTGGAACAGTATATTAAAAAGCATTTTTTCCACACTACTCCATTATTTGACTTCAACTGTATGTCTCCGGTATTTTCAGTTTTCTCCAACACTGAAGTATTCATAGCCCGATTATTGTCAGACAGAGAAAGAGTTTTCCTGATCCGCTTCTTGAAGTTTTTTTTTCAGCTATCTGTCCTTCAAAATCTAGTTCCTCAGTTTTAACTTCAAAGGCCCTATAGGATATTTCAGCTGTTTATTTCTCTCACATTCTTTTGAGCACTTTGCTACTCCGTATGTCCCTCTTCACTCCCTTGGGAAACAAAACACACTCATACTTGACATTATTTTCTCTACTTGCTTAAATTGGTGCCCATCCACCTTAGAACCCAATGGTTTCCTGACACTCTTCTACTTTGTTCTCATCAGTAATAATTTAACTGGAACACTGAGCTATAACTGTCTTACAAAATCCTCTGGCAGAAGAAAACCAGCAATTCCATTCAACTTTGTAACATCATTAGAAATATTTTGAAGGCTAATAAACAAAGCCACATAAAATTCAAGTAAGCCTGACTGCTTTGTCTATACTAGCCAAATTCAATTCTGTAACAGTATGCATAGAAACCTCAACTTCAAATGCTTTTGCAGCTAAAGCAAAAGGCTGAGCTAGGCTGCCTTTGCATCTGGCATTACATATTTAAGTATCACTAATTGCAAGAGGCAGTGCACCAGCAGACTGAGTACTTCTTTTTTTTTTACTAGAAGAGATGTTAACAACATAGCCACTCGTTTACACCTATTTAGTCATCAGGGTTGTAACTCGACCTGGTGCTCCACTGTTTCCAGATTCCTTGCCCTGTGCCTCCATGCTAGGAAGTTTCACCAGGTAAAGCAATATTTCAAATACCATGTACTACTCAAAGCTATCACATGTAGCTTTGCAAGTTGTTTTTGCTTCTGTTAGGTATCTGCTCTACTTTTAAGCACAAGACCAGATGCAGAGAGTCATGAAAAATCTCAGACAAAGACTTGAAACTCATCCTGTGAAGAAACATAAATGATACTACCATGTTACTTAAAGGCAAATCGAAGCCTTACTGAATCAGGGCCTGGCCCATGTTTGCTACCTGAAAATTCGTGTCCAAATATTATAAGAAAAAAATCACTCAGTGAGGGCATGACACTTCAAGTTTTAAATCCTAATTTCCTTAATGCACAGGATTCCAAACCGTTACACAATCCTGCAAATACACTCACTTCACTACCATAGCAGCAGAAGCACGTAACATTCAACTACCACATGCAGAAGTGACTGTCCTTCAAGGCAAAAAAGGCTTCAGTTAAGTAATCCCCAGTAGGTAGCCTTTGGGATCATCTGCCAATTATAGTCTTTGATCACCAAAAAACTCTCAAGAAGTCTCTTCACTACCCCAGCTTTTAAAGTCCAGAAACTATTCTCAAACTCCCAGTAAAACAAAAAAATTATTTGGCTTATTCCTATGTGTAAGAGGAAGTGAGCTACTTTTCCTTCTACTGCTAAATTCCAATGAATTTTCCTGTTGCTGCATTTTCTTTATTCTTTTCTACCAGAAACCCAAACCACACTACATAAACAGATAGCTACAGCTTCTTCTAAGGATAGCACAGATAGTTCCTCTAAGATAATACTACATAATTTCTAATACTATGGCTACTGTACTGTGGTGAGCATGCGTAAGTTGTACAGTGAGCACAGAACTGTAGAAAGCATTCTTGCTGTACAAAACTGAAGCATTGAGATTTCTCTAAACAATCATACCAAAGAATGTTTTATAAAAGCTTAGTCAAGTGAACTGTAAAATCAATTACTTCAAGTCAGCTAAATAATTGCAAGAGCAAATTAGTTCACAACTACTGAGTTATAGAAGTATTGCAGAAGCAGAGTTCATTCCTTTCCTCAAGGAGGAGGACATAGAGGTGGAGAAAAAAAAAAAACTCAAAGCAAGCACAGGGTATTAGGTACTGTTTTAGCAGAGCAGGCTGTCAAAGTACATATATTCTTCAGGAATATAAAATAGACAGACTCCCTTTTCTGAAGTAAGGCTTTAAGCATCTCTGAATATTTTCTCCTTCTATCCTATATCCTAAACGTAAGCCTGAAAACATTTCCCTAGCATTTTTGTCTTTACCTCATTTCTCCAAACTGCTTTCAATGGAACTATGCAAGTCACCCAATGAAGCCTTAAATTAAGAGTTCACAAAAATACATTTGACAACAGTCTTCAGATATTTGTTCCAGGTAAACTCATTTCTTCCTCTTTCAAATCAATGCAGACTTGTACTTAAACAAAAGTTTTTTCTAAAAAACATGCTATTCTCAAATACTTTATGATCATCTTTTATTTGTAATTGGTCATCAAGTCAACATTTCATCAAGATATCAAAAAATATTTCTGATTATCAACTACTATTTTTTTGTGAGACTACAGTTTAATGTTTTCCTGTCATACCAGTCATTCTAATCTGTCCCCACTGAAAAAAACCCACGCCACATTCTATATCTTCAGACAGATTGGTCAACGTTGGGATTTCCACTCCACCAAAAATATTTCTGAGAATACAGGTACCAGAAGCTTCATTATTTTTATTTCTAAGATGTACAGTCTTTCACTTAACAATTACTTCCAATTACTTCCTTTCCTTAAAGAAAAGGACTTAGCATCATCTGAATGAAAATGAAGTCACTAGTTGACCAAATAGATCTTGTGCAAACTTAAGACAAGAAAGGTCAAGTGAAGGATTGTTTTTCCTTTGCTATTTATCATATCCACCCCAAAACGAATTCACAACAACAAAACACCAAGAAACATATTCATCTGGTCTGTGTTCCTCTGATCCTTCTAAGAAGGGCAAGTTTTAACTTATGCTTCTTATCAATGCATTTCTTTGTAAAGTACCTTTGAGCTTATGCACTCTTTGCCAAATTATCCAAAATTCAAATAAGTGTTTCATGCAAGATCTCTATCATGCTACTCTTGATGACTACTACTCATGCTGCTTTTTTCCTGCAGTACTTTGTTTTTAAGGCAATATATGTGTCTACAGTAGATGTACTTGATGCTGGACACCCCTGCAAATACAACTCAGCTAAACTGTCAAAGTACCACACCAAAAACTTGGGAAGGTGTGTAAAGTCCATCCAGTTTTCCATATGATAAACTAGCACCTGTCCTGCTGTGAAAGGAAGATAGTTTCTGCAGCCTACTTTCTCAAAAAAAAAAAAATCCTGTAGTATTTATTAACATGTAGGAATGTACAGTTAATATAAGAATTTAACAGGATGTAAAAAAAGTCTTCATGAGACTATACAGAAACAAGATGACTTTTTTGTACTGTGAACTAGAAAATTTGGTAAGTAGCACAAGACTTTTCAAAAGGAGACGAACTTGTAGAATCACTGGCAAACTGAGTGAAGTTTGGGTTATTAAAGTCAGCAGTCACAGATAATGAGTGGGTATGGTTATGACCTGTCAGCAAGCCTGATCTGCCTTTTTCAGAAGGCTTGAAAGAAATTTTTAAAAAAGAAAGAAGTTACATGCTAGACTACAGAATATAACAAAAACATCTCTGCTTTTTCTTCAGCAGCAGAAGTGATAATTTTCTGAACATCTAGCACTCATAAGACAGCTACCAAAGCACTCTGAACATTCACATCCTTGAACAAATTTGAGACCCATGGCGGGGCATGCGTGCGTGTGTGTGTTGTAATTCACTTTGATCAGCTACTCTTGCAGAACTTTCGATAGCAAACTATGCAGAAGCAACCTGCTATTACTACCGACAACCGTGAAGATGATGATCATACACAACATTTATATATGATAACCTATAGAGACACATTAAATTTATAAAAGCAATTAAATGAGGTTTCATAGTTACTTGACCAATTATAGGCAGTTATCTATTGTCAAGTCTCAGTGGAAACCTGGATGATCCAATTTTGATAATTAGAACTACAGAGGAATGACAAGCAAAAGATTTCTGTAACAGCACAGAAGCAATTACATTGTCAACAAGATGGGCAAATGTTAACATACACAGTCAGCTCAGTCAACAAATGAAACATGCTAGATCAAGAATTCTTCTTTCTCTTTTACCATTTAAAAATGAAGATATACTACTTCCGATGAAAGTATGTAGATTTCCTATTTTTAGGCTATAGCTTGCTAAAGAGAGGAAAAACATTGATTTTTGTAATTCTCACTTTGAGAAAGCCTGCCTCATTCTACATGCAGCTGATGAGCCATAAGGTTGTTCCAGCACAAGCAACTTATCTGCCAAAAAGCTATCAGCACAAGTTGACTTCTTAGGCTGGAGATGGTTTACAGAATATAGGATCAGTGACATTTTAATTTGACATGAACTACATGCTATCTAAATACAATCTGTCCATTTTAAATTCAGTCAAGTTTGTCACAAAAAAAGTCATTAAAAATTCTAAGTGCTAGATAAAGAAAAATTGTAAAGCGCTAAAGAAAAATCTACTTCAAGATGCCATTAAGAATGCAACTCAAACGTGCCCAGTCAAAAACTTTAAGTATGATGTAGCAGCTATTAAATAGCTTTTTTAATGCCATTTGCAACTATGCATGTAACAAAAAGCCACACCCAGCAAACCAGATTCCAAACAAATGGCTGTACTAAAAGGTTGATTTAACTACCTCATACTTCAAAGATAAAGAATGGAGCCTATACACCTCAGCCAAAATTACAGACTCCTAATATGCACCACTTAGTCAAATATGCCTCACATTTACTGGTCATCTCTCTGAACAGCTGTATACAGAAATCCTGGTGAGCCTGCACAGATATGCATTTCCCTGACCATGATTCATTTTTAGGCACCCATGAGAGGCATTCCTTTGTAAAAAATTAGACAACTATATTTATCTATCCTGTAACACTTATTAGATTTCAACATTAAATGATGTAGCTATATATACCCACATTTTTCTGTTCTACTATCTTGTTACCACTATTACTTTTTCAAAGCTGAAATCTTTGAACAGCTGGGACAACAGATCTTCTGTTCCTGGAGCTGGGATTAGAGGATGAGAAACACAGTAGTTAAATGCAGAAAAGGAGTTCTTAAAGTCTACAGAATATTCTTTGATTCCATTTAGTTAGATTTATATTGTTCTGACAGGCCAATTATTACAATGAATATAATGCCAAGCTACAGCCTGTATGTCCATCCTGGGAAAGGTCGTTTACAGCAATCCACTATTCCACCAACCCGCGTAAGCTTTTGTCTTACCGTCAGCATGACTGTAGTCGTGGGAGGTTTAAGCGACGCATAAATACTACAATACAACTGTGGTTACTAGAAGTGAAAAATAAGACTTGTTTTTGGACTCTTAAGTTATCTCTTCCTCTCTCTCCCTCTCCTAATTTTGTGTTAAAAATACAAGGAAGAAAACGGTGCTCCATACTTACCGCTAAGTATTTGGGACAGACGCCCTTAAATTAGGAGGCCAAAAACTAAATGGCCGTAACAGCTCTACAAAAATTAAACTGGCAGAAACCTGAAAATCTCAATAACGCCACTCAAGCTGTATTCAATTACACAAGCGTCTCTACCTCAAGATCTCTAATGCTCCTTAAAACCTTTATTGACAGGCTACTGAGGCAACAGATTCAGCTTCATCCACCTCCGAACTTTGGGGGGGTGGGCTGGGAAGGAAGGGACTGCGCCCACCACTGAAACACGGGGCCCCGCGAAGAGGCACAAGGCGACTGTTAAACAGAAAGCTTTTAAATACAAACTGAACCGGCGAGGCGGCGCTGGGGCTCCCAGCTGCTGCCGTACGTGAGCGAGGACCGGACAGCGGCGAGACGGCCCGGCCCGGGCCCGCAGCGCCCTCAGGGCCGGGCCTCGCGCCACGGCCGGCCCGGGCCCGAGCCCTCCCCTCACCGCACGGCTGAAGGAGAGACAGCCCCGCGCCCGGAGACCCCGACCCTCCCCATCCCCAGATGCCCCTGGACTCACCCAGAAGATAAGGTTAAGGAAGACCAGGACAGTTTTGGAGGAGGTGATGCCGCACTGCCCCATCGCGCCTGCCGCCGCCCCTCAGCCTCCTGCCGCGCCGCTCCCCTCAGCTCCGCTCCCCTCAGCTCCGCTCCGCCACCAGCCCCGCCCCACGTAACCCAGGCGAGCCCAGGCGGCGGCGCGGGGAGCCTAAGATGGTGGCCGTTTGTGTCACGTGGCGGGAGGGGGCGGAGGAACCTAAGATGGCGAACCGCACCCCCTTCAGGTGAACGGCAGCCTGGCCGCGCTGGCGCCCGGCGTGTGGCCCGCGCGTGCGGCCCTGAAGGGCGGCTGCGAAGGGCTTTCCTTCCCCTCCCTCAGGAGAGGGACGCGGTTTGGCAGCCTCCATGGTAGCTTAGCCTGGAGTGGTCAGCACTCCCGTCCTCAGAGATCCCCGTACCGCAGCTAATGACATCTCTCGGTAGAAGTTTAGATCGTGAGGGAAGAAGAAGCCCTACTCAGTTGCCCTCTGAGCAGTGGTTTGATGGCAGTGCTCCGTGCCTTCAGGAGGCTGAAGGGTGGTGTCAGGCAGGGGTGCTGGGGGCAAGAGCTGAGGCAAGTCCACAAAGAGCAGCCGCCTACGAGACATCTCTTCCAAAATGACAGCAAGGAGGATCTCGCTGGCCGGTTTGCTTTGCTAACCTGCTACCAGCAAAGGGTATAAGGTGGACGGTGTTGGACTGTGAGGAGATCTCTGGGTGCACTGATGGATTTTAAAGGAGAAACAGCCTGGCTCCCAGTGACTATGTTATCTGTGCACCAGGCACAGCAGGCAGGGAGAGCAAATGTTTAATGAGGAGAACAGCATGCATTTTACAATCAGGACATTTGTCTAGCGGGAAGAAGGAACGCTTCCAGTGAAGTAAAAGAGCACGGCTCTTGTTGCACAACCCAACAAACTGTGAGGAAACTGCAAGCATTGGTAATTGTTAGAACATTTCGGACGCGTCCAAAGAGGGTGAGATTTGCCAGTGAAGAACAAAGGAGAAGTAACTTAAGAAATTATGAGAAGATGTGCATGATTTACACTAGCTGCGCTTCTGTCGAGACTGCATGTGCACTTTGGGAGCAAGGGCAAGGTAACACCCACCCAGTATTTGCTACCCTGTTTTTTCATAAGGTTATCTTTAGCACGGCCAGATCCAGCCCTTCATTGTGAAGGCCTTGTTTGCTATCTTGCTAGTCAAAGCAAACCCCTCCTCCCCTGTATTTTCTGGCATCATGGTATCTTCCTTCTTGATCTTTCTTTTATTCTCTTTCTCCTCTCTAATCCTCCACTTTTCCTAGAAATACCTGTCGTTCCTGAGCTGCTCTCCCCTGCTTGGTGAGCTCACTCAATAGCTTCTCCTTGTTCCTTTTCTAGCAGATTTACTTCTTGGGTGGAAACAAAACTACCCATGTTATTGAGGGCCTTAACATTTTAGGAATCAGTCTTGTAAAGGCAGACAAGTAACAATCAGTTATATTCCACTGTTCTGTTTCCATGGTAGCAAAGTTAGGTTTTTTTCGTCCTACAATTTTGGGAAGTTATATCCAGAACCAGTTCCTGGATACCATGGAGATACTAAGTCTTTTTTCAGATTTCTTTTCAAGTCCTTATATGCTCATAAATGAAACTTCCCAATCTTGCAAGCGTTATCAGGCCATTTTCTGTCACTAAAAATTAATTCATATACCCAGAAGATACGCTCAAAGTTGGTTGCACTATTAATATGGTTTTGCACTGAATTTATAGCATTTAGGGTGTGATTGTGTCTTGTAGTTTCTGCTTTTTAATATGCTGTTTGAGCTTTATATATTACAAATCTGTGACATATGGTGTTTTTAAAAGCGTATATAGATTATACTATCAAAAATGCCATTAAGAGTTGATGAGAAAAAAACGCTTTCTAAGAGGAGTTTGATAGAAAAAGGATTAAAGGTGATATTTAAAAACTCTTACAAAGATTTTAGTACAACAATGCTGTTACGCAATTTCAATGTTGAACTTAACAAACATAGCAGCCTGCTCTGATTTTCTGTATTAATTTTCTCTACTTTCACAACACAGTACATATTTTGTTACAGATTCGTAGGAACTGGCGTTCAGTAAACACTCTTCGGTTTCTTTTTTGCATTTAGCTTTGATAACTGAGAATGATGAAAAGAATGCAAGAAAGGGCTAGGACTTCATGCTTGGGGAGGAGACAAGTGCTGTTACCTGACGGCCTGTGATGGGGTTGCACCTTTATACGTGCAGGGAACAAAAGGGGCTCATGGGGAGGATTGCAAAGGGCACTGGGGAGAAAGGAGGGATGGAGAGGCTGCAGTCAGTCTTTTGTATTGGCAGAGAGACTGTGGGGGCTAGACTCGCATTGCCTGAGATGACAACACCAAGCACCAAGAAAAAGCATGGCTCCTGAAGAAAAGTAAATGTAACAGTGCCTGGCATTCTTCTTTGCAGTGCTGTCTCGCTGTTCTCACGCATAGAAAGCTGGCTGATAGTGGGTTTTGTCAGGTTTTTTGTCAGGCTCTCGTGCAGTGAAATACTCTTTGTTCTTTGGAGAACACATGCAAAACTTTTGGGTATCACCAGTCTTTGCAACTTCAAATCCACAGACTCTCTCTGGAGTAAGGTGTAGGCCTGTGCTGGCATCTCATACCAAGCATGGCATGCCAGTCAAGTGACATTTAGGGGAAAGATGGGAGAGGTAGTAAGATGCCATCAGAAATTGCCCCTCCTCCCTACATGGGAACGTAGGCAGGAAATTCTAGCTCTCTACCTGCACAGGTAGAGGAGGAGGGATGTCTTGCTGAACTGAGGATAGGCAATGCAGTTCACAGGAGAGCGGGGAGCAAGGCATGTTGGAAGCAGGTTGTAACAAGTAGTTTGAAAACTGGCTGCAATTTCAATAGCTGCCTTGACTGAGTTGGAGTGACCTGTCTCCAGCACAGCTTTGCTGCTTAGATCTTCTCCACCTTTCTTGATGTGGACAGGTAGCTTGACTGCTGAGATGTGCTTTTCTCTTTAATACAGGTTAAGCCTCTTTGAAATTCTTCAAAGAGTGTTTATTCAGCATTTCACAACTTTCAGCTTGTGACTATCATTATAGGAATATTTTCAGAAATGTGTACCAGAAATGTATAGAAGGATATCCTGCACTTCCACTTCTTTTGAGAGAGTGAGAGGATCAAAGACTGAGGATGGGTGCAGGGCAAGAGCGGCCCAAAGTTCTCAAATGCAGAATACAGGTGTGCTAGCAAGATATTCAGTGCATAATTTGTGAACTCACAGAGGGTCTATCTCTAGCATTTAATCTAAGATGCCATCGTGGCACAGACCGCACAGGTTGGGTGAATGGCTGGTTAAGGTAAGTGGCTTGAGAAGTTGTTTTGCAGACTTGGAAGTGCAGAGACAAGTGTGCAAGCAGATACAATTATGACATAGTTTGCCCATAAGTTTAATTATGCTTGATTCAACTCTCCATTTTTTTATAGAAACACTGGGAGTTAGATTCTGTGGGCACAGTGCACTTTGCATTGATGCAGTTGAGTCTAGACTTACAAATCACTGATCTAGACAGGCCTGTAGACAATTCCACAGCAGTGATAATTTCCATTTGCAGGCATGCATTAGAAAAGTAAAACTGTATTCTTGCTTTTGGGACAAACAATGTAGTAAATGTAATAGAAATGAATTAACTCCATTTGAATGAACTAGGTAGTAAAGAAGAATCTCATGCTTTAGCCAGCTCCTGAGGAGGTAATCATAAGCTTCTTTGATACTTTGAAGTGTATAATAGCCTGGAAAGGTCCATGAACATTGAAGGATGCATAGTAAAAATGACTGACTACCTGACAAACATTTTCCTAATCAATCTTTTCATTCATCATTTGGAATTACAGTTAGCAAATGAGAGCATCCATTTGTCAGAGTATTGTAAACCAGCGAAGAGAGGTGGGAACTGGAGCTGTCACTGTTAAGTAGGGAGGGCAGCAGTGATGAAATTCAGTCTTTCATGTGTTCTGGAGCAGGAGAGATCTCTTACCACTTTGATTCCCACCCATCTGATTTTGTAGCTCCCAGGAATGCCAGTCATGACTTGCAATCCATTAATTGCCCTTCACTGGTAGTAAATGACCTTGTAGGAGTCACTCTGTGCATTTCTTCACTTTTTGATAGACTTGTACATGTGAGGTTTCAGGTAGTGATCAAATGTTGGAAGCAAGGTCCATTTTATTGCCACAGAAGGGATGTGGAAGGAACCAGGAGCACCGTTCATGACTGAGGGAGGGGGGAAAAAAACATGTTGAGATTAGCTTATCTTCTCTTTATATCATCTCTCTATCATCTGACTTAACCTACATGAAATACAATTTTCAATAATGACAACATATATACACAGACATATACACTACATTTAAATACAATTTTCATGAACTAATTATGTAATAATATATCCTTGTTCAAATACATTGGATGGCATGCAGGATGTTTGTGTGCTCTAATCTGATTTAATCTAACACATATTTGATACCAGTCATTGTGGTGTCATGGTAAGTGTTGGCATGCTGGAGGGAGACCTTTCAGATTTGAGAAGCACCACAGAAAAACAGTTTGAAGCTAAAAGCCTGATGTTAGACAGAATCTGAAACAATTCTGCATATAGATCCAAAGGACTGATACAACAGTTCAAAAAGCAAGATATGAAAAAATTCTGTTTAGAAACATGTCACTGCTGTTGGCAGCTTCCCAGAGGTACATTAACATTGGTTTTCTTAAGAAGTAGGTGTAGGTTGGTCTCAAAGTCCACTCTGATGCTGGAGAGCAACTGAATCTGTGTAGTTCGTCCATTTCATGCTGTGAGAAAAAGGGAGAAACCATAGTACCGTCCATTCTGTGCTTTGGAGTCTTTTACACCAAACTACAAATAGCACCTTCTCCCTTCTCACTCCCCCATCATTACATTTTCTGCGTGAGCTCTCTGCCAGCTCCACTTGGCTCATTTTTCAGGACCTATATCCTGGAAAATGGCTTCAGTGTAACATTACTTTTCCTTTGGCAGCAGAGCCTGCTAACAAAGCCCTTCTGTCTCCACACCTGCAGGCATACACTCCCATCCCTGCACTGCCCCGCTCCCTTTCCAGCTGGGTGAATACAACTATTTGAAGAGAGGGTGATGCTTTTTTATTCACAAACAGCTGGGTACTGCTGAAGAAGTGACTGGTGGACGGGAACTTCCTAAATCGGACCTGCTGTAAAGGAAAGGTTTGTGAAATCTCGGAGCACAGTTTGATGAGATTTCCCTTTCTTCAGCAGTGTCAGCTTCAGCAGCCTTCTGCTGGCTTCTCCATTCTCCCTAACCCTTCTTCACATGGCAGTAACAAAGGTATCAGTATAAGTATTTGTGTAACCATGGAGACCAAGAGGAGGGAGCAGATTATGGTAAAAAATAACTTGGGGAAAAGAAAGTTGTATTTTTAACCTGAATTTTTCCCCAGTCTGTTCACTGGATGGTCCCCAAGCGAATGTGCACTAACCCGCCTGTCAGGACCATGCACAGGCAGAAATGAACAGTGGGCAAGTGTGGGTTGTTTATTTGCTTTCAGCAGAAATGCTCCTCAGACTTCACCCTCCGAGAACCTGGAATGTGTTTTACCTTACCTGATATTCACCAGTTTCTGTCAAGTCTTGACTGGCAATGTAAGCTTCCTCCCCAGATTGTTTCTGTAATCGATGGAAAGTGAAAGGATGGTTCCTCCCATCCTAAAGAAGGTGTTTAAGATGAAATGATTCACATCCTGTAGGGACACCTCTCAATCCATTAAACATAGAGGACCCTAAATAAGCAGCTTGGGTGTTTGGCCAGATGAGCTCTCCTGAATCTAAACTGTTACTGTTCCCTGCAGCTCTCAGCCAAAGGTGTGCATGATTTCTTACAGATCTCCAGTGCAGTTATTGCTGTTAACTAAAGCCACATATCTCTCAAGAATGATGAAAGACATGCAGTCTTTCAAACTATTTCCACTGGTATGAATTTAACATGCTGTAAACAGATACTATATAAACCACCATCACTTGCTATTTGTTTTTTTTTGTTCAAAATTCAGCTGTTAAAGTCATCCTCTGTAAGCTTTTGTGCTCTTTGTACTGTGCCATGCCTGTTCCTTGCACACATTCTGTATGTCTGTATTGCCTTTTCCGTTTTACAGCATCCACTTCAAGCCAATTCACAACTCTCTCACCCTAGCTATTTAACTTTGTGTTTTACCTACTAAAAAAGTGTTTCACAAAGAAAACAGAAGATTTTAAAGCTATTGTAAAGTTAAGACAATAAGTCAGTGACAGGCAGAAAGACAAATCAAATAAATAGGCTTCCTTATACTTTGGCCTGTATAAGCACTGCATAGGCACATCATCCAACATGCATGTCCTGTGTCCCCATTACATGATGGGTATGACTTCATTTTGGTTAGGTGGTGGCACACCCTGGCAGCATGGCTTTGGGGACACAGGGACTTGGGGTGTTTCTGTAAGGTATTGTGGGGCCTCCCTGCCTCAGACGCTAAGCACCGTTGTCAGAGTTCATTACATAATCTGCAGCTGAAGTGCTTTTGAAGGAAATACCATTAAGATATTTAATTCTTGTAACTGGTATTTCTCTATCTTGTTTGGAAAATCAATAAATCTTTTAAAAAAACCCCAAACTCCCTAAAAAAACAAGCTATAGTCACAAACCAGTTAGCAGGGCTGCCTTTGCTTCTGCAAAACAGCAGTACCAAACTGTTCTCTTGGTGCCATCTGTAGCTGCTATGAGCTGCTCCAAAATTTAGCATCTGTGTTTGTACAAACACCTTTTCACGATGATCTTTGCTGTTTACTAATGGTTAACCCTATTCTATTGAGAGGAAGGAGGGTATTACAGTTAAAGCACATACTCCATGGATGGAGAACCTTTCCTGGAGGAGAACCTTGCCTGGATTCACATCATGGTATTAGGAAATTAATTTAACCTTTTTCTGATTTCCTCACAATTTCCTGAGGCTGTTGGTGTACCTTACAGATGTATCATGAGTCTTTCGTTGATACCTAAGAGGTCTGGAGCTTCTGGAAAGCAGGACTCCTGTAACTGTTGAGCTCCGTCCCATGGATATTCTGCCTATCCTGTTAGGAATGATCAGGGTGATATCTTTATGGTTACTATTGACTGGCTTGGAGCAGATGCTCAGCATACTCCTGCCGGGTGTTAAGTGCTGTTGTTAAGTGCCGGGTGTTAATAGCTCCAGAGAATAAACACATCCATACATTCAGCTGCAGTTCCAGTAGAGTGAAAGGTCTGGAAAAAAACACTTGGTACTTTCCAAATGGGTAAGAATGATTAAAGGGAAAGTAACTCCTTCTCTTGTATCTATAAAAGCAATGTTTACTTCTGTACTCTGTAAAAGTCTCTTTTCCCTTCTAGATTTTGGTGTTTCCCAGCTGGCAGATACTTAGTCCTCCTCAACTGTTACAAGGAAAATTAAACATCTTCCTTACCAGTTGTAGTTTGCTGAGTCACGGTCTGAAATCAGTACTCTGTATACTTTTAGCAAGCCAACTGTGGCGTAGTATCCAGAAGTAGCAACAAACCAAACTGGTATCAAGTAGGTGAATCCAGCTAGAAAAAATAGAAAATGTTAAGCTCTGTGTAGTACCCTCATCATTGTTTTAGCACCTCTGTGTAAGCCAATTTTTCAGAGGAATAATTTATGTCGTCCAATATTATGTGTATTTTAGTGCTCACTTAATGACGACCTAATATTTCAAACAAAATACAACTTCTGTAATGAGATACCTCGTTTCTGCCAGGATGTTATTAAGATACCTGCTACAGTTATCTAATGAGATTGACCTTCATTTCATACCAAATTGCTCTCCTCCTGAAACTATTTTTAATGGCCTTCTTGATTTATGCAAAGGGACCTATAGCGATAGCCTTCATTTGGGGAAATAAATGATTCAAATAATTATAAATCTTACAAAAATGACAAGTTACTTTAAAGTGCTACTCTATTTTTACCATGTTACACACAGGTTGAGTGCAACATTGTGAAAGCCTCATGTGGCTTTGTTCTCTCTGCAAAGAACAAAATAAATGAGTTTAGTTCGTAACGGGTAGAAGATAAAAGTCATGTAATTGCCAACACTGAAGGTGTTCTAGCAGCTCGCAGGCTTTCACCTTGAGTCTATGTTACTCCCTGGTGTGCTATTTGCTGCCATCTACTGGACATTTCCCAAAATTTCAAGGAGACGATCAAATCAGGGCGCTCAAAAATTTCTGTTGTCCTGATATTCAAAGCAGTAGTGCATGGGACTTCTGATATATATTTTAATGAGATTAATCCTTTTTTAAAGGGTGATGAGGGAGAAAAAGAGGAATCAATGTTCTGAATATTTCTGCTGATTGTCTTAATTTAGTTGAAGCAGGATGGTTATAGCATTTCAGAGGGAAGATGACCAGGAGATGGATACAATTGGCATTATATTAATAATAGATGCTATGCTGTAGTTATTTTAATCTGAAAAGCCTACTACCTTAATAGTATTATTTAATCCTCATCACATCCTCAGAAGTTTTCTTTTATTACATGGTACCAGTTTTATGGACTGATATCACATATCCACTGTGAGGCAAAAGATTTTCAGGCTTTGCATATGTATTTCCCATTGCAGGAAAAATAAGTGATATAAAAATTACGTGACTAAATATTTTCTTAGTGCAGCTTATGCATTTCTCCCATATTTTCCATACTTTCTGTAGACCTTGCTGCAAATGTCATGCTTGTAAATTCCTTTTCAAAAAGCCCAACACCAAGACTGTTCTGAATAAACAGTTTAACCAAAACATGATTTGAGTTGAAAGAGTAAGATGCAAATTAAACTTTAAAGGAAAGGCTTCACAAAAATAACAAGAACAATGTATTTCCTCAAAGACCATACATGTTCCCACGTTAAGATAAAGAACTTTCAAGTCTGTATGTACAGCACCATCTGGTGACTTCTGCACAGCAGGTTCCCAAAGCAGGGATTTATGTACCTTGCCACATCATAGACAGTGACTCAGTCGATATCCCCCAGCAGACCTGCTCCTTATGTTCTCACTGCCAGATACAACTTCCTCACAAACGCAGAAATATGCTTTCATTCCTATTTCCAGGCTTTGGCTGTTGTCATTGTTATTTGTGCAGAGGAGCAGGAGGATTTGCTGGTGCTTGTGGCCTCCTCCTCCTCATGTCTTACTATATAGGCATGCTCTCCTTTTATCCAGGAAGGGCTCCACAGGCAAAGCTCACTGTTTACAGTCCCAGTCATGGTAGTAGTCAGCAAGCACATAGATCATTATCTGGCACCTAGCCTTTCTTGGCTGCTGGTCTTCCTGCCTGGCTGAGACAGCAGTTCAGTCTGTGCCTTTCACTTCGGCTGCCCACTGTTCCAGTCTGTCCTCTGTTTTGCAGCTGTCCCATATAATGCCACATTCACTTTGCTACAGAACAAACACAGGAGAAATCTGTCTAGATCGTCACTTTGCTGTAGGGTGTGGATGGTGTAGGATGATGGTTGTTGGTGTTTACTTCCACAAAACCAATGAACGGGGTGATCCATTTGTAAGCATCATCCTTGGGTGCCTTAACTATTTGTGGATACATGGATTTTCAGCAGTCTTGTCACAGAAACAGTTAGACTCCAAGAGGTTTTAGTTTTCCTGTAAGCAACGAGCACATAAAAAGATTCAGAGCTTAATTCTCCAGTGCATTCATTACACCATAGTACCATTGATTTCAGTACAGTTCTATTTCATCTTAAACCCAAGGTAATTGACTGGAATATCATGTTTTTAACCCATAAATCCTCTATATCCCACATATCTCAGGCAATCACCTCAGCAGCTGTGGATCTCTGAATCACTTACATGAGTTTCCTTACCACTGAAGAAAATGTCTCCTTTGTTTCAGTAGAATAACCCACGGACTTAGCAAAAACATCATTTGTCTATGTCTAGATACAGCATATGAAATTCTTCCTCCAGCAGTAATCACACAAATGTTGCAGGAATGAAATGCCGTTACTAAGGCTAATTTCATTTTTTTCATGTAGCTGTTTTCTTAATTCATTAGAGAACAGTTTCTTATAATTTAGCACAGTGAACTGAGCTGGCTACAAAGTCAGTCAATATTGTAGGTGAGAAATAGTAAAGTGCTGGCAGTTAAATGATGACCTGCTCTGCTGAAACAGACAGGTGTACCTATTTTAGCAGTAAGGGAAGGATGAGGATCAGAGATCACACATTTGCCAATGATACTGCATTGTATAAAATCTCCCTCCCACAGTGTCCAAGGTCCTTTGCTTTCTGATGAAACAACCTGGCATGACATATATGTCAACTTGCATGGCTGTGAAGCCTGCAAGGAGGCTGTGAGGATATTTTGGAAGGGTAGAGAACTTGCTGAATGTTAAAATATAGCTTTATACTGAGATTTAATTCGGTAAGGGGTGAACCCCATTGTAAATACAGAAGCCAGTAGCTCTGTAAACCATTGAGGAAATCTATATTTCACAATTTGAAAGCTTGTATTTTCATCTTAATTTTCGTTGGTTTAATCCCTTGGGAACTTCTCTGTAGTGAAAGACATGGCATATATTAGTGTAGGCTTTTACAATATATTTATAGATATGCAATAGGGAGAACATGTGCTATACTACTGTTATTGATTAATTTTGGCTAAAAAAGCAACAATAAAACCCAGTGAAAACAGAGGCAAAAGATCAAATTTGGAAATTCCTAACTGTAATAACACAGTCCCTTTGAAATATACTTACAAGGACAGTCCTGACCATGCTGGATTTGTCCGATAAACCTTTGTTCTCTTTTCTCTTGTTGACAGTTGGGAGTACTAATGCTCCCAATAACCTGAGTGGTACAAAGGGACAGTAATCCTGTTGCTCTTTTCTTGAGGGTAACAAGCATATCCTTTTACCCACACCTAATAGAAAATGGCAGGTCGGTGTTGAAGATAGATGCAGTTTACTGACCCCGTAAGGAACGCAGTGCCAGCCTGGTCAGGTTGCATTTCTTACCCTTTCCCATTCTGAACAACCGGAACATTGGGACATGGCAGTATTGATGTGGCACATGTGAAGCTTTCTGTTCACAGCAAGCATCCTGCTCACTGCAGATCCTTTGCTCACCTCACTTTGTGTGGTGTAGTTGCTGAGGCAAATGGTTGCGGGGTGGTCAGCCGCTGAACCTTAGTACCTCCAACCGTGAGTCCCACCATAGGATAGCTTTGCCAGGGATCTGCTGCCTTTTTATTACGAGTTTCTAACTTCTGAGGTTTTATTGTTAAGTCATTTAAGTGTCATGGGGTTCCTAGGCTCATGGCCATGCTGTTTTACCATCTGATACATTCAGCACATATGTAAGAATATGTTACAGCTGCTCCTTTCATATGTTTCATCTGCACACCATAAACTGGGCTGTGAGATATTCTGAATCAGCATAGCTCTGTGGCCTTCAGTGGAGCTATCTTAATTTACATTCAGACCTCCACAGACAAAAGATGCACCGTTGTAAAATGCATGTCTCCATCCAAAATGGAGCCTACTTGTGCATGCAAACTCCTGCCAAGCCAGAGATCTGCCATATGCAGGGGGACTCTCTGAGTCTGGAGTCCAGTGAGTTACACACTGAACTTGGGCATTTTTCCTGACTGCAATTGCAATTGATTTTTCAAATCAACAGGGAAAAGTAATTCTGTCTTTGATGTAAAACAGCAGCATTTACCACAAGGAAGGCCTTTTCCAGAGATATAAAGCATTCCAGAGCCCAGCTATGCACTGCTTGGGTAAGCACTATGGCTGTTTTGTGTTTCAGAGGGCTATGTGCAGTTATGGCCTTTATTCTTTAAGTGACCTATTCGAGTAGAGAGAAGAACTGTTCTGTATAAGGGCAGCTATTTTGAACTTACGATGTTTTGGAGAGAGGAGGAAATGCAGTGAAGGATAGAATTAGGTCACAACTTCAGGATGCCAAGATTTTTCTCTTGATTTGCTTATTGCTTTTGTAAAGCAGGGTCTCACATTTAACCACACTGGAAGGAATAATCTTTTCTCTGCACTCACTGGATCAAAGTACAAAGGAAATTCATTGAAATCATAAAAAATTTAATTTTCTACATTTCTATGTGAAAGTATGGCAATAAAGACAAACCAATCTTCTCAGCTATGTAATTAGCATTTATGATCAAGAGATAATAAACAATCAATCAAAATCAGTTAAAGCACTTTCAAAAGCAGTTTAGAATCTCACTAAAATGACTGAAATGCAGTGCAGCACAAGCACTTCTGTGATGAAGTCAGATTCAGGGCAGGAATAGCAATGGGATTGTTGATGATTAGTAGGATAAGAAGTAGGATTAGAAAGACCACTTTTAAAACCGAGGAGCTCAGTTCAGTCCAGACAATGTTCTGAGCCTACTGAATGTTCCCTGTAGAGAGCAAGCTTGAAATCTTCATTCCCTGTGCTATTTAGAACTAATAAATGCATCCAAATTAGAAACTAGTGAAGTGTTTTCACATCATACTCCTTATTAAGACACTTTGGGAAGTGTGGAAAGATAAAATTATTAAAAAGCAATCTTAATAACTGGATGACTGTATTAAATTTGCCTGCCTCCAAAATGTGGCATACAGTTTTGCTTTCAGGGATTGTGTGCACCCATGTCTCCAATTCTCTATTGTCGTGATCGTGTACACATGTGTATGTGGGAGGGTGTGGGTGAACAGATAGTGCTTCGGAAATCCAGCCTACGTTGTGTGAAATAAGAAATTAACAGTGACCTTGTGGCTAGTATTCAGATAGAATCTTTTGCTATTACATTATATCCCCTTTCAAAATTGCTGCAGATTTTGAGCACTTATCTAACTATATCCATGATAAGGCCTACTTCCCAGATGCGGTTAAAGCAAGCTGTTCTTCATACCTTTTCATGGGATAACATAAATTCACAGCCATACCGCTGTCTTCTCTTGGCAGTTTGGAGATGTAGGAAATATTGCAATCAGATGTTTCTAATTTAATTCAATCCCTCATTAATTTGATCTCTCCTTTAATTCAGTCTCAGCCTCAGGACCTAAATCATTTGTATTAAAAATAACATAATGGCCACCCTTTCTTTTAATCAATGTTGACTGCTTTAGGCAGGTATTAGCAGATAATCTGATTACCAAATACGCAGTGAGTTGGCATTTAGTTAATAACTAACAGGGAAGATTTGGAAAAGAATCAAAGGAGAAAAAATAAAAAGGGAAAGAGGAAAAAGAGAAAAGAAGAGCGCCTTACAAAGACACACAATATTAAAGGAAATATTATGGAAAAGTTATTTTTGCCAGTGACTGTTATTGGTACAAGCCTCCAGGATGCACAGCCAGTGGTGTCAGCCACGGGCAACAGGCTCAGCCCAGCAGGGAGACTATTGACAGAACTCCAAAAAGAATGAGGTCTATGGTAAATCTAACATCATTTCCTCTTAGCCTTATTTAAACTTACTAATGGGATTTATAGGTTAGATGCTTAGTGGTATAAGCTGGCATAGCTCCACTGAACTCTGGCTGCATCATTTGCAACCTTCTCTTTCTGACTGTAGGTAGACACCATTTGCCTGCCCAGTAGCCTTTTTATGGGAAAGCCACTCTTCTTGTCCAGTGTATTGTCTGGGAAGAATGTACTACCTGGCAGAGTCCTGGGCCAGGGCAGGAGTCAGGGCTGGCAAGAAAACTTCTGATGCGCAGCTAAATCCAGGTCATACATGGAGAAGTGTGGAGCAGCTCTGCAATTGCTTCATACCAGCTTGTGGGGAAGCTACCAGTCAGGCTCACTGGCCAGTTCTCTGATCGTCCCTGGCTGACTTGTGTCACAAGGTCCACAGTTTCTGGAGACTGAGAACTGCCAGCTGTAGGGCTGCCAGATCTGGCAGTGCTTGACAGAGCCTGACAGGGACTTACTTTGAGGGGACTGTGCTGCATCTTTCTTGTTTTCTTACAAATACTGTCTTGGGAATGCATCTGAAGTAGGTAGTTTATTGTCCACTATCTTTTCTCAGCAAATTTGCAATACTGCTGTAACGACAGCCCTTCTGGTCAGCCAGTAGCTCCAGAGGAGACTTGTAGTGGTTATTTTCCACCTGCCTGCCCTGTGACTGCTCCTGATGCCTGAGTGATCAGGCTGAATGGAGCCCATGGTCTGCTGCTCAACAGATGGCATTTTTCCAGTATATCAGTATTGGAATGATACCCAGCACAGTATGAGGGATCCCAAGCTGTTAAAGAGTCTGCCTTTTGACTGAAGCAGAAGAAAGAGCCTTGCCAGTTTGCTGTTTTGCAAGTTACCCAATAGCAAAAAGAAAGTTTACACAGTGTCCTGACATGTTCCAATATGCCATTGCTCTCTGCCTAAGTTCCCAGTGCTCTCACTGAAGCTCTATTCAGTGTATTTTACACTGATGTGGTGATGAAAGGTATCATACACCATCTCAGAAGGGACCACGCTCCTCTGGGGAGTAATATGAACTGTATGTGCTAATCACACAAGGGCCTTTGAAGCTTGCAGTAGAGACTGCTTAAAGTCATCAGCATAATAATGTAGCAGATTTGGGACTTAAGAAACGCACAGACTGATACACACGTTTCTGATGGTGTGCCAAGGCAATTGACCGCTGGACTCCTGTTCATGTTAATGAGGCTCATTCCCCATGACCTCCTTGTAAGAAAGGCTGCTCAGCAATGCTGGGGAACAGGGCTGGTCCAAGCAGGAGAAGTGCTCCAAGGCAGAGTTGTCTCCTGCAAAACAGAGGTATTGACACCGCACTGGGAGACAGAAGAGGATGGTGCAGTGGCAGAGGACACTAGTCTCAATGTAGATATATATTGGAGCTGAAATGGATGTCAGAGCAGCTTGATCTGCTGCTCCAGTGGTATAGCTTTGAATTCCCTTCTTCTTAGAGGCAGTGTAATCTTGTTACTTTCTTGTTCGAGCAACTATTATTAAAACTGACAAAATTAATTTATAATTCTATAAAAATCATTCTGTGATAGATTTGACAGAGGCTCCCAAGTCTAAATGGACAGCTGTCAGTGGTGAATAGCATGTAAATAGAAATACTGTAGGAAATGGTTTAGTTGAATGGGCCCTGGATTCTTGCATACTTTTCCCCTCAGATGGCTGGCTATGTCCTTAAACACATTCCTTTGCCATGCTGTGCATCAGTTCCTGAATCTGTGACATAGGAATTATGCAATCCTTGTAAAGTGCTTTAGGATCAGCACAGAACTCACATTGTATTTGTATTTTACTTTTGGTGAGTGGAGAAAAAGAAAACCCTTTCAGTTGTGGATAGAGAACAAAAATTCTGTAACAGGAACAAATTACTTAGAGAAGACATACAACTGTGTCCAAGAACTAGTCTTAGTTCAGTGTTTCTGATTGCTGATTTGCAGGAAGAAGTGATTAATCACAAAGTGAAATCTGTTCAAGATTAGCATAAATTGCAGAAGGTTGTAAAAGACTCCAGATGGATTTGAATTATGTGAAAAAGCAGACAAAAACAGCAAAGGAAATTTTGAGTCGGATGAACACAGACTAATTCCTAATAAAAAAAAAAACCTAAACAGTCTAATGTGAACATGCAGAATTTTCAAAAGTCAAGGCTTTATGCATGCAGATGTCTGCCCAGGACAAGCAAATAGGGTGCTGATGGGCTGGAGGTGAAATATGGTCTGACATTTCTACAGAATACTGATACCCTTACTCCTAGTCCTTCAGTTCAAGCCATATCACCTCAAAAACATACAAACAAAAGATGTCTCACAGCAATGAAAAGAGTAGGACTGTGTGCTGAAGTTTCTATGGAAGGAGGTGTTGAAGCCTTCAAGGTGATGAAACACATGGGGAGAAATGCTTCATGCCACAGGGAGATGATTTGAGTGGTTCACTGCTGCAAAAGGATCAGTGATGGTGAAGCTTTGGGTCTGGGTTTTATGAAGCAGTAGATGGTATTAAAACATTTATTACTAATGCCATTAAAAAATTTCTCATGTGGTATCCCAACATCATCTGACATCCTGTTGCTGCTCCTTGTTTGAAGCCGAAGTATACCCTTGTGTCCTGTGATTGCAGCTTTAGTAATAACTCCCGTACAAACACAAATACGTAAGGTGGAGTATTAATATGGCAGAGCATAAACCTTTTTTCCAGTAATATAAATGGAAAAAGTTTGGAAGGAGACTTTCTTCCCTGGGCAAGAGAAGCTGCATGACTGGCTTACAGGTTATGGGGTGTTCTTTTCTTTTGATGGTTGAGGTAGCGGCTGTACATGAGCAGACTACTGGCCCATTTCCAACAGTAACTTGATTTAAATTTAGTGCCCATGTAGGAACCAGGAGAATTTTATTATCTTGATTTAATTCTCCGTTTTCTTTAGAAGTACATTTATGTCCTTTTGCACTTTGGAGAGGTGCAAAGTTAATAGCTTGCTTCTTACAGATAAACTGCAGGGATTTCATGTTTTTTAAGGTTAATCTTCTGCTGTTCACTGCAGTTAATCTGGACCATTAAGACTCCAATGAAATCAGGCAAAACCTAGCATCTGACATTAGATCTGTAGCTGCCCCCTGCCCTGCCGCAGATAGGTGCTGTCCCTGGGACTGTTCTGTCTCTAAATGCCAGCATGGTGCTGTGCAGGGGAGTATGGGCTCTCTCCCACCCCAGGGTGCCAAACCAGGTGCTTTGGGTGATGCCAGTGACACAGCACAGCCCAGCACCTGTAAAATACCACGCAACAGCTTAAGAAAGCAGCTATCTATGTATTTGTTGAACAGGGGCTACTGGCTGGTACCAAAAAGAACAGACATTGATAAATACCTTTGCAGTAAGCCTCCCCATTCCCATTCCCATTCCTTCTCCTTCCAGAGTATAACATGTAGTAGAGAATTCTGTGGCTTTACCTCAAATGACTGTCACTTACTTCCAGTGTCCACTTCTGTGCATGTCCTGACTCTGCCAGCTGCAATGTGACAAAAATAACACCTTAATGACAGCAAAACAATGGGGTGAGAGCAGGAGGTGCTAACAGGAAATGCACATTCGATAGCTACAATTTTGAGTTGTCTGATTTGATACACACGAATCTGCTTCAGTCTCCAAACTACCCTCCCAGTGGCTCCCCCAGTGTCTGTTTGCCAGACAATGACTTTTGTGCCTACTTGAAAGTGTTGAACTGATAGCAAGAAGCCTACCTACATCTTCCAAGTGGATGGGCTAAGCACCAGGCTCTAGTGTTGCATCCTGAGATAGCAGCAGCAGTACCAAGTGAAGTGCAGTAGATCTGAAGGCCCAACGCGGTGTTTTAGTGCGTATTTTTCTCCACAGAGCTATGAGTCTTAGCTCAGAATTGAAACTACAGCTTTTCTCTGCAGGATAGATTGTGGCAAATGTTTAACTTGAACAGTTTGTCTTGTGAGCTAGCTGCTTCTATCTGATTCTGGCTAAAACCACTGCTGGGTAAGGAGGATGTCGTGATTCATATATGGCAGCATAGAAGCTCACTGACTTGGGCAAAAGCAGCAGCCTGCAGAGCTCAAGCGACGCATGGAGATTTTCTAGAAAATAAAGGTTTATCACGTAGCTGAACATAGATCCTTAGGGCCTGTTTACCGTAAGGTGAATTTCTGAGCTGGTGAAAAACCTGATACATTCTTGCATCAGCTGAAACTAGACCTCTGTTGGCTTCGCTTGCCTTGATGTCTGGCACAAGCCGAAATGAGAATGCCAGACTGCGGCTGCTTACAGACACCCACAAGAGAGTTTACACTGACATAACTAAATTAATTTCTAACAGATTTTTAGTTAAACTAGTATAATTATCATGTCTTGACAAGGTTTCAGTCTATTTTTGCATCTCTTTTTCCCTCCAGAGCAGTGATTGCCACTGACAAATGGCATAATCTAACTCTGTTTAGCTAAGTCCATGGCACTTTGTTGAAGTGAACAGGGATTACTCTGGCAAAGCGAAAATGTCAGGCATATTTACTGACACCTCTGGAGTCAGTTAGCTTTGTATTTTTAAAAAGGATGAGGACAATAGCTTAAACTGTTTTTGAAAGGCTTTGCAACAGTGTCCAAGGAATAAATGTGAAAGGCCTGTAGTAGTTACAGTTTAGACAAATTCTGATCACATTGAAATTGATGACATACCTGTGCAAAGCCACTGTAACTGTGGGAGGAGTAGAGCCCTCAAGGTGCTTCTTTTGTGGTGTTTTTTTTTTTTTTTTTAAAGAGTATTTGTGAGCAGTGTGATTGTCATGCAGAAGCACAGCATTGTTCTGATGTATACAGCGTCATCTGTTCTACGCTAATAAATTAGCATCTGCAGCCACCACTGCTGCCTATCAAATCTGGGTACGAAATTGAGCTGTTTGATCTCACTGCTACTGAAGTGTGTCTGCATGATCATGGAAGATGCACATTATCCCATCTGTTTTTCACAGACCCTCCATCAGGCTGGATGCTTCAAGGTAATGGATCAGACACAAAATGAATTCCACTGCAGACAACTGCCTTAGAGGCATCCTGCTTTGTCACAGCATATAAAAATTTGATTTAAGAGTCATTTTATTCCTTCACAGCAGGTCATCTAAGCCCTGTCCACACTAGGGAAACTGCTAACTTTGGCTCAGCTCCTTTAGTGATAACAGTTGCCCCAGTGTGGACATGAGGCTGTCTCTGTTTTCATTAATGTGTCAAGTCACTTCTCTCCAAGAAAGCCTTACAAGACACTGGTTCAATCAACAGCAGCTGCTGGTGGCCAGTTTATTTTTGGGCTGCCGCTGCCACTTGTCCAGATGGAGCCAAAATAGTGCCAGCCATCGTGAGACTTCTGGGGAAAACACCAGAGATGGGAGGTGGCGCAGTGTCCCAAACACTGGCAATTCCTGCAGCTGGGATGCCCAGCCACTGTGGTGGCTTGGCTGGAGGTGCTGAGCATCAGTCTCATCAACCGAGGCTTGTATCTGCCACGCTTGCACACTAGCTGCTGCTGCAAAGCAGCCAGCTATTCTTGCAGTAAAACCTTTTGCTGGACCTGCCACATGAATTTTCCTCGGAAATACACATTTTTGTCTAATTGCCTAGGAAGAGAGAAAAAAAGAGACAACTGCAAGTTTGATTTTGAGTGTAATAAAACTAGTTTATTTACACAGTAACATGAATGCCACAGAGTACACAGCAAAGTACCACAGCAAACCAGAGTGTAACTGCCCCTGATCACAAAGGAAGGCTTGAAGTTTATATACTTATTTATATAAAAATGTGTAAATATCAATATGAAGCACCAGATAAAGCAATGCAACCAGGAATTCCAAATACAAATTACCTACAAGAATGGAGTTGGAAAAAAAAAAAAAAATCCCTTATTCAAGGCATTTAAAGAAATCCCATTTATAAAAGTCCATCGATTTTGGAATCCCTAATTTAAAAATAAATTTCCCCCTTTTATTAAAAACAAGAACATATTCTTAAATGCTCAGCATAATTAAGTTTTAAAAGAAAAAAACCCAAGGATTTCGACTGCAAAACCTTCTAATACCAACAAGCCAAAGGACAAAGAAACAGTTTTGAGTAATTTTTGAAGAGAATGTTACTTATGAAATGACTATATTCAAATTTACACACTCTTAAATATATATTATATATACAATATATAATATATATATTTTCAAGCAAAAAGGGGCAAAGAATACTTTTGGGATACAAAAATTCATATACATACATATATATTAAAACATGCCCACACGCACTCATATATATATGTATGTATATATTGATATATGAACACATATTTCCTCCATATAAAAAAAGTTCCAACCTCTTCTTAATCCCTGAAATCTTCCCCTTGGATTTATGGAAAAAAAAAAAAGTCTTTATAGTCTGAAGTACAAACCAAATTCTCAAATTCTGTAGAGTGGTAAAATGCTTATGTACAGGTAAGTTGAGTACTTCGTTTCTCACTGGCAACTTTGCTTGATCTGAAAGCATTCTGTGGTTTCCAACTAAATGCTGAGTGGAGCACCAATGCAAGGAGACTTACAGGAAATTATTTAAATTACATTCTACACCTATTCAAAATCACCATCCTTCTAATACTGCATCCAGGTGAATAATAAAATCCATACGAATGTCTACTTAGAAATTCTCTGCAACGCAGCAGTGGGAAAGACTTGCTCCTCCTTCTGGAGTTGAAGGTGCCCTAAAGAAATTTCTCCCCAGGATTTCTTCTGAAAAGTATTTTTTGTTTATTCTTCCCTTGAAGTGTTTGGAATCCAGATGATTATTTACAGAATATTTCCACAGGTGTATTTTTATAGAGGTATTTAAAATTCTATTCTGCACTTCTTTGATGTTATCTTACTGCATAACTAAATCATCATCACATCTCTCTCTACATGGACTGAAGGGCTGTGATTGTGCTTTAGGTTTTACAGGAGTTTTAGAAGAACCAACACTACATTTGCAAAATCAGAGTAAAATAGGTGGCCTAGTCATGCAGGGAATAATGGTCATGTACTTTTTCTACAGAGAAACAGCTTAATTCCTATTTGGGGAAAGGGGGAAAGGAAAGTGCATTAAAAGGTCTGATTCAGTTTCCATTGTATCCCTCAGAAAAGTTACAATTGATTTAAACAAACAGGACTATTTAATTTTTATTTACATATGAATTTAATTGCTATTACAAACAAAAAAAATTAATTTAGGTAGGGCATCTCAGCACAAGAATTAAGAAACAGATACATTTTATTTCAGCAGCAAATACTACTTTTACGTGCTAAAGTTAAGGACCTACAGTGTGAAGCTGCTGAATAAATTCTCCAAGTAGCTGAACCCTAACACACATGTGATTTATTTAAAGAATATATTTTTCTCTCTAATATGTGGGAATTCCCATGTGTTAAAATGTCAAGATAATCCATTCATATCCTGCGGGTGCTGCCGGGATGTGTGGAGCATAAAAGATTTAAGGTGGAACACTTCTGTAAATGCTACATGCATTCTTGTCTGTGGGCCAGCAGCATGATACCCTAGCTTGAGTTATTGATTTCATTGTATCTGAATATTGATGTGAGACCAGACTTCTACATTTGGACATTCCAGAGGCTCCAGAATAAAATTCTGGATTCCCTCATTCCTGAAAATTTGTAGGCAAGTTTTTACTAGTAGATTCTCTTTATATTCACCTGGTTATGCATATTGACTGGATCAGATCTGAGGTTTGAAAGATAATTATTGAATAAGTAATTCCCATTTAAGAAATACAAACCAAAACCATTTTCCATAATATCTCAGGACTAGTTTTTTAGAACTCATGTTTTAACAGAGGTCTGCATTTCACACCACAGAGTATGGTGAGCAGCACATCCACTACCTACAGCAGGAGCAGCACATCTTACCTTCACTGCTTCTTTCAGACTAATCAGATTCCTCATCTCCTAGAAGTTGTGTCTGCAGTAGATTGTCAAAGCAATAGGCTTCTTCTGATGCTGTGGTCAGTCTAGACCAATTGACTTGTTATCCACTATTATTCTCCCTGTGCAGATCCCAAATGTGAAAGCCCACAATTTTGTTTCTTCAGGTTTGTGCTGTACTACAAGCAACTTAAAGGAACTTGTTCACATAAACTCCAAAACCAAATCTCATTGAATAGATAACTCAGTATCATATAAAGTACAGCATTTAATTTTGTAAAGTCTTTTGCATCTTAGTGTGGGCAGTATTATTTCTAGGGCTATTAGAATAAGATTTCAAACAACTGACCAGCTACATTTTAGTTTCTTGACAAGGCACTAAACATAGTGAATCCAATCACTGTGCTCTCTCTGTAACATCAGAGAGGTTTTTAATGGCTCTAATAGGATCAGAAACCACTCATCATAATTCTTCAAACAAGCATTTGATTTTTCCAGAAATTAGTTTCCACTGGAAAAATCTTTAGAGTTCATGTTAAAAATATTTGAATGACAGCTTTTATTAATAGAAAAATATATATTTACAGTCAATACTGTTATCTTAGATTTGCAGCTCTTCCTATTTCTTGAGCTCAACTGAAAGTGCGACATTGCTAAAAAATAATTCAAGATCTGTGCACATATTCAAGTAAGTTATAACATGCACAGCCAGGGGTTTTGTTCCTGTCATACACAGGATCCCAGTTACAAACAGAGCGGGTTTTTTTCCTTTTGCTTAGCAATTATGCTGTAGCATTCTTAGGATTTGTTTACAATCAGTTTAATGTATACATTCTTGTATATTTATGTGGCACAATCTGTTGCCGGGAGGGAGAACCACCAGAAACGCAGTTACAATCATCAGTTATGGGCGTATCTGCAAAGTCAGCCTCAGGCTCCCCAAGGAATAGCTCAGGCCAGATTGTGTTCGACTACTTTGACCATTCTTTCCTTTTTAAAGAAAAAAAACACACAACATTACAAATTGCTAAAGTTTACCCAGTGCTGCACAAGAAAGAGATTGGTAGTGAACATCTATCCATGCTTGATTATACTGCAGAGCTAAAATGAGTATTGGTTCATCACAAAAGATACAAACTGAAATTAGATAGCTAGAGATACAAAGGCTTCGGACCAGCTGCATTAAATATGTATGGTTGTAAAACATTCAAAATTCAACTTTGCATGTGCGTTTTGACATGAAAGTGACACTGAGAACATGTGTCCTTAAACACGGAAACACCTACCAGCTTCAAGAAATGAGCCCACTGCAACTGCAAGCGGTCCAAGAATTGCTCATACGGCCTATATGAGTTAGGTGAGAAGTTATGTGCGCACATGCATTACAAAACAAACACAAAACCAGACCACAGTGAACAAGAAGCCCTACTTGTAGCTCAACACATTGTGACTAATAGCTAGTAGATAGTATGCAAGTGACTTGTCATGCTTGGTATATTTAAGCTATGAGAGCATTGCCCTCCTGTGTCCAGATAAAGCAGGGCTGCATTGAATGTGTGTGTGATTCTTTGTAAAGGTTCTTCTACGAGCTGCTCAGCAGCAATGTAGAAACTTTCTTTCCTGATGTAGTGGAAGTACCTCAACTACATACATTGCACTTGGGCTTTTAATGCACTGTCCTCTTTTTCTGCATCAACGCTGCCATCCTAACCTTTTTGCCAAAGAGAGAAAGAAAAAATATATATCACATTAAAATACATTATCCTTATCCTTGCCTGATCCTTCACTGATACAGGTGAATCAAACAAAAGAATAATAATCAGAAGTTTCAAAAAAAATCTTTAGAAAGGTCACAAAGACAGTCTATACTACGGCACAATCGATGTAGGCTTCCGCACACTATTCAGCTTAGCTCTGATAGATGCCAGAGAAGAATAATACAGACATTTCAACCCCTCCAAATGTATGGTGTGGATCCAGAGCTAGTTTTGCTGACTTTAAGCCTGCAGGACTGTTTGTTCAGTTTCCGTGCATCTGGTCCAAGCATGCATATGCTGTATAAAGTGGCTATTTGTTTCAAGGCTGAAGTGAATTGATTCCTCACAGTTTTAGCAATTAAAATGAAACATCAATCCATAAAAAGAACACATAGATATCTGTGCATTTATGTGCCAGGAAAGTAAAGGAAGGGGCTGCAGATCTAGCATCAGGTAAAGGCTGGTGTGTAAAGTGAACACTAACGTACAGCTTTAAAAAATACATACAAGAATTGCACATAGATCCATAGGAGAGAAGCACAGGCTCATAACTAGGGCTGTCTGATTTCCATCACCCGGGTCAGAATATTCAGTATCACATTTTCCCCTGCATCCAGATCAATTCTTCAGAGTGATTCAGGAAACAATTCAGAGCCTAGCAATACTGAGCAAAGATACCGTCTGTACAACTGCAGAGGTTCCATACGAAACAGCCATTAGGTCAGGGAAGGAAGTCAGCAGCGACTTCTAAAAGTGAAAAGCTCCTTCAGGTTGAGTTTTAAAAAATTCTGTCTCTTTAATCCTAATTCCTGCTCTAGTCCAAAACTCTGTCTGCAATGCTCTTTGAGCTATTCTGACAACATTCCATGTTTGAGGTGTTGTCTATAGCAACATTGGAAAACACTATTTACAACAGACAAGAGAGACACAGCCAAACACCGCTGTGGGAAAAATGGATCACAATACTGTTAGTTGTGGCTGCCAAACTTAACAGCTCCCTCAATAATTAAACAACAGTGTTTTTGCCCCGCTTGTTTTTACCCTTCAGAGAACTGTTGTCTGCAGCAAAAGTGTCTCCATGTGGCCTGTTAGCTACACACAAGACAAGCTCTAAACATTTCTATCTCCTGCCAACATACCAGCAGAGCCAATTTCAGTCCCACTTTGCAATATGGCACAAGTGACAAGAGCAGACCAAAATAAAACAGAAGAGGTGGCTGTTATTTTCATCCCCGATTCATAGCAGTGATTGTCAGAGAAGGTTATGTACGTCCTATCCATTTCAAGTCAGGCTTTAGTACCTTTTGTGATGGAAGGGGAATTTCAATTGCCCACCATGTGTTGTATTGTTCTTGGATAAACGTGGTTATAGCTACAGTACATCAGCAGTCCAGACTGGTGAATGTCATGTAGGAAATGGGATAGACAAAGCGTGCATATTCTGCTTTTTAATGCAGAGGTCTTAAGCTAAGGGTAATGGTCTGATTAAGGCAGCATTGTTGACATCAGGGATCCGTGGTTAGAAAGGATATGGGCAGGCAGTGAGTCAGAGGCAGAGAAGGAGGAAAGAGGCCTGAACACAGATGCTTACTGCCCACTGACACCTGCCGCAGTCAGCAGGACAACCACATCTGGGCAGGAAAAAAAGAAGGCATGAAGTGTAAGAGAAAGATCAGAATCTGACTGGTTGAGACCAAAGGAAGGAGGAGTCCAGCCCGCTTCAGGGGGGACTAAGCTGAGAGAAAATTTTGCACTGTATGTGGAATAGATGCAGATGAGTGTTTTGTGGCATGGTGGATCATTCATCTCACACTTACAACTAATCCGTCTCTGCTTACGGTCACTGCTCTTCACCAACCAATGCTACATACGGAAATGACAGAGAGTACCCAGAAAAGGAGGGCAATTTGTTTACTGCAGTGCTAGGAATAGTGGTATCAAAGTTTGCTCTCCTTTTCAGCCAGATATTAATCAAGTTACATACTGTCTGATCCAAATGCAGTCATGTATATATAATCAATCCCTAACAGGCCTGGCAAAAACGTAAAGTTTCTGTCATATTGGGTACAGGATGCAATTTCTCCAATTAGAACCTATTTGCTCAGAGTTGCTGGCTTTGATATCTAGGCTATTTTTTAACACTTGTACAAAGTGTGAGCCCTAGGGCAGGCTGGAGTGAGGGCTGGGGTGGAGGTGAGGGGTGCTTCATGAAAAGCAACAGGCTCTGCAAACTAGTGCTGCTGCATGATTCTCACAATGCGATGAAGTGAGTCTATAGTGGCAAAAGCCAGATATTGACAACAAAGCCAGTCTTCCAGAATAACTCCGCAGTCCCTGTCCAAAGATTTCTCTGCAAACTTGATCATCAGCAGCGTCCTTTTTATATCCAGCCAGTTCTGAAGTACGGCATCTCTCCGCAAGGGGTTGGAAGATGTACTTAGAGCATGGAACAAGTCCTCACGTGGACCCCAAAGCAAACACTGAAGGATTCCCTTGGCTTCTGATATCAAGATCCTCTCTGAAGGGTTGGGATTCAGCAGGCAGCTGGCAAGCTGTTGAAGCCCTTGAGAGTAGAGGGAACGGCAGGGAATCTTGGGGAGATCAGCACGAGTATACTCCTTCTCCTTCAGCTCTGGATTCTCATCAAAGGGATTGGGTAAGTGCAGCATTTCATAGATGAGGATGCCAGTCTGGAACTCATCACACTTTTTGTACTGCGTTGCAGTGATGATTTCTGGAGCCAGGCGGGACTGATCCCGTAGGACCTCAGGATCCACCATATGACTCTTCTGCTTGGCCTGGGAGAAATTGCTCACTATTAATCTGGCTGGGCAAGCAGTGTTGGGACTGGGTTCCATGGACTCAGAGATCAGAGGGCTGCCTCCTGGTCTGGAATGAACCAGCAGCAGGTTCTCTAACCGCAGATCACAGTGTGTGATATGATAGGGTTTCAGGTGCTCCAGGCCCAAACACAGCTGTAAAAGGAGTAGACAGACCTGCCTCTCATATAAATCTGGGCTTTTCGCATGGCGGGGCGCAGATTCTCGCACAAAGTCGGCCACTGTTAAGTATGGGACCTCCCGCGTGATGACCACAACACGGCTGCGTGGCTTGCTGATGGTCCCCTGGTTGCTTGAGCTGTCTTTCTGTGAAGCCTCTGTATTGGAAGGAGTGTCTCTGTTCTTTTGCTCTGGCTCTTTCTCTACTTCTTCCCGCTCTTCTTCTTCCACCTCTGGTGCATCGGCATCCTCCCATGGAAGGAGACGAACTGGCACTTCAGCAAGGAAATGGCCACAGTCCTGTTGGATGTTAAAGTTGATAGCTAGACTCTGGCGGATAGATAGGCTGTGATAATACTGCTGGGATTCCTTAGCTTTGCTCTTACAAATCTGGGGGAAGAAAATAAACAGAACAGACATAATGTAACTCTTAAATTTGTAAATTCTATATTTTTTTTTTTTTTTGTTAATATGTACTTTGTTGATGGCTATCCACGGTCTAGCCCTAAACACAAGCACTGAAGAATTTTTTACTGAACTGACCTTGGCAGACTATTTTAAGGCACACGAACAGTTTCCATTGGACAGTAAGCAACTGCAGACTGATATGTGCAGGCAGTTCTCCCTGTGCATATATTATTGTCATGGTTTAACCCCAGCCAGCAACTAAGCACCACACAGCCGCTCACTCACTTCCCCCCACCCAGTGGAATGGGGGAGAAAATCAGGAAAAGAAGTAAAGCTCGTGGGTTGAGATAAGAACGGTTTAATAGAACAGAAAAGAAGAAACTAATAATGATAACACTAATAAAATGACAACAGCAATAATAAAAGGATTGGAATATACAAATGATGCACAGTGCAACTGCTCACCACCTGCCGATCGACACCCAGTTAGTCCCTGAGCGGCGATCCCCCCGCCGCCCCCCGGCGATCCCGCTCCCCCCAGTTTATATTATATACTAGAAGTGACGTCACATGGTATGGAATACCCCATTGGCCACTTTGGGTCAGCTGCCCTGGCTGTGTGCCCTCCCAGCATCTTGTGCCCCTCCAGCCTTCTTGCTGGCTGGGCATGAGAAGCTGAAAAATCCTTGACTTGAGACTAAACATTACTTAGCAACAACTGAAAACGTCAGTGTTATCAACATTCTTCTCATACTTAGCTCAAAAACATAGCACTATGCTAGCTACTAGGAAGACAATTAACTCTATCCCAGCTGAAACCAGGACAATTATTCAATGGAAAACACAGTTCAGGCAGGTTGCGCTTTCAGTCAGAATAGCAGCTGATATATGGTAAATGCACAGTGAAGCTTACTTTACAGTTACTTGTTTATCCATATCATTTTATTTCATGTTCTTCTCTCAGCCTTGTGTGAAGCTTGAACAAGATAAAAATAATCAATAGCAATAGGAGATAACAAAGAAACATGCACAGAATATTTGAGGACATGATCAAACAATTGCACATGACTTGAGTTAGCATGGCATAACAAGTTACTACCTGTCAGCTGAATTAAGTGACTGGATGCATGCTCCTTGCCCACTGAAATTGGAAATGGAAATCTATTAGCTGCAGCCATGTCAAGCTAACACATCATGTCTGCAGTGAGGGACGTATGTGTGCGTGGCAGGGGCTGTCAGCAAGCGTACTTCCTGTGGCTCAGATGGTGAATGCAAACTCATTAGAACATGGTACCTTAATTGCTTTCAGTCATTCATCAAGATCCTAAGTATATGTTTTTATTTTGCTATATATAGCTGTATTTAATTTCTGACCAGAAGTATCTTGTTGATACGTACATTATCCTTACTAATTGTTTGCCCTGCCATAACAACTGGCAGCTCCAACCCCCTTACAAGAGTCACCGGACAACCTCTATTAAGACCTCTGTTCTAAGGCATTTACCGATTAAAATTACAGCCCTACAAAGACTCAGACACGTTGACCTCTGGATATTAACCGTAGTCCTACTGACTTCAGTGACATTGTTCAAAGCGTGTAAGATTAAGTGTATGTTTTAATCTTTACAAAGTTAGAGCCTAAGTATTCAGCTGGTATAATGCACCAACAGGTCTTAACTGCAAAGCTCAGAGGAAGAGAAAATAGGAAGACATCTCTCTTCAGATGAAGTTACAGCTTCCCTTAGCTCATCTCTGAATGCCAGGGAAAGCCAGATAACTAAGGCTGGTAAAAGTCAGCACTAGTTCTACACAGTCACAACAACCAAGGACCCCAAATCTCATACTAGCTCTAAATATAAGCATAAAGTGACTTTTCTCCCGGTTTCTCCTTTTACCCCTTCTCAGGAACTTATGTAGGATATGCTATAAACTTACCTTTCACTAAAAAACCAAACCAAACCAAACCAACACCCCCCCCGCTGCCAAGAAAACCGAAAAAAGAAAATGATTTTTCACCTTTTATGTGCTTATGTGGTTAAGAAATGTAGTTTAATAGGAGAGTTAGTCTTTTATGCTTGTTGATCAGACAAGTGTCAGATAATCATGAAAGTAGACACAAGTAGTAACAGTATTTTGATTGTCCTCCTGTCTTTGATACTGTGCCTATTTCCATACTTCACAAGCATTTAAAGTTCCTTACACATTATGTATACTATAGCTTAAACTGCCTGTTTATAACTGCCATGCAGAAACAAAACAAATTTGAAAAATGCATTTTCTAGTCAATTTTATTTAAGAGAGGAAAGTCATCATTTTCTGGAAATGTTGATAGGTACCCTCTTTGTACAGTGGCTCTTACCAATTTAAATTTTCAAATGTATTTTATACTGTTAGAGGTGAAGTAAGCTATCAATGGAAAGTCCCCCGTGCCTTCTCTCAAGGGTTACAAAAGTTTAAATAAATACAGTAAAAAACCAGCATTAACCTTTGAATTGTATATGAAAAGAAAATGTCAGCTGGTTGTCTTGGAGACTGAAACCCCCAGATTTAGTAAATACTTAATACTGCACAAAAGACAGAAGTAGAAAAGTGTTGCATAGACCCTACCAGTGTGTATCAAATCTGACTGGGAGAACAGCTATTAAGGACAATGAAAATAGTTTTGTCTTCTATGCCCTGCAAGTCCATGGCCTTTTTCTTGTACAACCAGCCATGGGGATAATCAATTCCAACTGCAGAAAAGGTTCTGTGTGTTGTAATCCAGCCTTTAGTTTTTAAAAATACTTAACTGACATAATCCAAAATATAAACTCATTCTGAAAGAGTTTAATTTTAAGGTCAAACTTACTTGCTGATAAGAAAAGTGTGAATACGCACTGGCCCTTACCCACAAAGGATTTCTAATGCCACCTGTCAACTAAAAATGATATCCTATTAGGAATATATAATCCACAGAGTATTTGCTCTTAAAACAATTAATACTTCTCAATTTGGTGAATAGAAGGTCTTTTTTAAAGTTTATGAAAAGGATTTCTCCTTGTCTATAGAAAAAGAAAAGCAAAGGAATCGAGACCTATTCCTAGTTTCTAATTTTAGTCCTGGACAGCCTCTTTTTCCTACTTACTTCAGAAAAGGGCTCTGAAATTTATTACTGGAATTTCAGTTAAAATAATAGGAGATGGGCATTGCATCTCTCAAAATCAGCCCTGGTTCACTCATTTTAGAAGATACTGCCAATCCTAGAATTGTGATAGTACAAAAGCACACTTTCATAGGCCTCTGTGGATGTGGTAATGCGTCCTTCTAATTTAGAAATGACTGGCCAAGAACATCTGCACCAAAAGGCATTCAGCTATTAGGGCTGAGTATGCTGCCTTTGCACCCATTCCCTTTTCCTCTGAGCCAGCAGAACCGGCCTGCAAGGGGAATCTGATCTGTATGTTGCCAGCTGGATCTTTCCTAAGAAATGAACAAGTCACATTATTAACTCCATTGTTAGTGTGGTTCATGAAAACCTTCAGAGCAGTGTCCACTCTAAAGTCTGAATCCACAGCAGAGCCAAACTTTACCCAATGTCAGTTCTTAAATACGAGTTTTTGTTTCAGACTCCTCTCTTCATATCAACAAAACAGAAATTAAAGACTAAATAGTATTATGATTAAAATCAATACTAAAATGACTGCATTCATGAAAACAGTTTTCCCCCTCCTTAGTCTGCTGTTAAAGAAGATAACCAATAAAGAAAAAAAAATCTCTATTCCCACAAATGCCCAATAGTGATGGCTTTTGGACATCTTCACTTCTCTTGTTTAATAGAGGGCAGTATATGGGTACATGAACATGCATGCAGTATCTACAAAGACAAGAGAGCTGAGATCCGATTAGAGATGTATCTTCTGCTTCTGGCTTTTTGTTTACAAACAACATGAAGTGAGAAGTGGAAGAGGCAGCTGGGTTATTTAGGGCTGATTAAATTGTTGACTATACAAACACTAAAATTTGTACACTAGATACTTTGTAATTGACAAGGGCAATAAAAAGCTAGGCTGTCTAGAAGCAGCACCCAAAAACTGGAGTACGAGAACAAATTGGATGCCTGTCTGAATTCATAAAACAGTTTCTAAAAGACAGACCTGCAGTAATTTGATGTTCCTGTAAGCGTCTGGCTACTCTTCAGAGTTTTGCTGTGAAATACAGCTGCCTGAGTCCAGGTAAGTCCTAGGGTTTTAGACTGCAGAGTTCAGGTTCTCATTTACCAGTATCTTATTAGAATGGGGAAAATGTACTGAAAGCAGTGGAGACAAACTAAGTTTTCTCTACTGATCTGTTCAAAGACAGCTTATAGAATGTAAAATTTGTATACTGACAAACTTCCTGTTCTATTTTATCATTTTCTGAGTTGCAGCTTCTACTCAGAACTCTATTTTATATTAACCATTTTGCAACAGTAGTGAATGCTAGTATTTAATACCATTAATGGGTAAGAGTGCTCACCCTAGCATTTTGTATTGGAATAACTCCACTATCACCTAAAACTATCATCTGAATGACCAAGATTTAAAATTTTCAAAATGGTCATATTAAGTTATGCAACCAAAGTCTACATTTACATTTGAAAAGATTTAGGGAACAAATTGTGAAATTTGATGGCCTCATTAGCACATGCTTTAGACTGCTTGTGATGACTTGCTAAAGGAGTGGATACAAAGCTTCTTTTCTGTTTGTGCTGTCAAAACTGTGTGTAAATATATGGCCCAGTTTTCTCTGCATGATTTTTAAAGCTTTTGTCTGTTCCAGTCATCTACTCTAAAAAATAGGGAAATCATGTTGCCTTTTACATATATAGTATGTTGAATTCCTATTTTGGGGCACAGGAAGAAAAAAAGGTGGAAATACTTTTGACTAAAACATGGACAGAAAGTAGGATCAATCAGTCACCATTTGCTTTAATGAAATACAGTCAGCTGAGCTATGAAGATATGGTATGTGATAATAGCTGAAAGAAAGGTGTTGATAAGGGCTTGGCAAGCCTTATTTCTAAAGCTGATGAAGAACTGGTTGTTCAACAGATGAAGCAATGTTGGTAAAAAGCCCTTCCATATGATGCAAGAAAGCAATGAGAAAAAAGGAGATATGAGTAGGAAGGAACGGAAAGTTTCCATCTTCTATTTCACTGGAATGCACTGTCATCATGTATCTTTTCTTTAGTGCATCCATATGAACTAAACTTTGGTCACGTTTATAGGGACAGGAGAGGTTTCTTTATATCCTGCCATTTCAATTCCTGCACCACCACCCCCCCCCCATCCCTAAGAAGCAAGATTTTAATGTTTCAGAGCTTCTAAAAACTGTTGTACATTAGCTTTTATTTTTCCTTTATGAGTCCAGTAGCCTACTGTGCCATCAGCTGACTTCCACTTTACCAGCAGGGAATCTCATTTCCACTCTGTCCTATGCATTTTACAGGGCATCAGTGAACTTAAAAGTACGATGAATATTGTAGGCAATGAATTCACAAGTACTGAAAATGAGAAACACAGAAGATCACAAAGACTGCACCATCTGTGCTACTTTGTTGTATTGCACAGAGGGACAACTGCAAATGAAATTCTGCGTAGAATGAAAGCTTGCTAATCCCAAATTGATAGCTTGTTCTTGGCACAACCTTGTTTTCCAAGGAGGCCAGTTTGATCTCTGATTGACCTCATTTTCTTGATCTGGCCTTGTGTCCTGGTTTAAAAGATACCTTGGAATACAGCTTTGACTTTTAACGATGTGTCAAAGCACAGAATTCTATGTTGCTGTGACTGAACTCGTAATGGGCTAAAAGTTTAATGTACATAGCTTTATTTTGATCTGAGCCATGTAGTTCTGGGATGGCCTTTAATAACACTTCTGCCAAGAAGCTCCACTAGGAAACTGAATTACCAAAAAACCACCTTAGCACACTGTGACAAACTAAACATAACTAGAAAACAATTGTCAGCTGCAACTAGGAAACTGTCAGCCAAATTCAGCCCAATACTATTTACTTCTGCATTGCTCTATTTTATACTTGGGATAGGAACCTTAGCAGAAATCCTAAGGTTTTACTGCTAGAAGAACTTCTGCTGCCCTGTAGCAATCAAAGCAATAAATTTTAACTGCTCCTTTTGAGCTGTTTGCACCTTTGCAATTCCTGTTATCCCACCTGAACTGCATTGCAACATGTGCCTGTGGCCAGAACGCACACACTGCAGACCATAACCCTGCTGTTTTTTTATGTCTGTATTGTTCCGTGTGGACTCTGAATCATGATTTCTATGTGCCTGTCTATGATATCATACAGTGTTTGTATCATACAATTTCCTTAGCGTTCAATACTGAAAGTGGAAGGAGTTTACGTCACTGGCACAGCTATTATCTTGTCTAACTATTATTCATTTTTTTTTTTTTTTTAATAAAAAAGATCCCTGTCATATCACTGCCTTATTCAGTCTGTGTAGGGATACTAAGAATTGGACTCATCCAATCCACTTTGTACAAAAAGCTGGTGCTCTCCGCTGCTTTTACTTTAGTGTAACCTTTCCACTACATATTTGGAACTACTGATAAGACTGTGGTTTCAGAGGAATGTTTATGCATATTGTCCCAGATCCACCAATTACTTAGAAGGTGGTATGGCACTTAGTGAAGGAAAAATACCTCAGGGACTGGAATTTTATGGAAACCTTTCTTGTAAGGGAACTTCTGTTTTTTCCATCTGGAAAAGTAGTTTTCTGATCACGACTTATTTACTGGTTTTATTTATAATGTTTCAGTCAAAATAATTTCCATATGGCTTCCTGCAACTTTTTTGCACAGGATGTTTACTAGCAGATTAGGTGAGAGTGAAGCAAAAAGCATCATACAATGCTTTGAAACAACACACCCCTATGAACAATGTTTCCTCTAATATCCACACCAACAGAGCAAGTTGTGTTTGTTCTCCACCAAATTTATCAGAGCATCTTTTGGTGGTGATACCACCAGAATGTAAAGGTGCACTGGTACATTCATCTGCACGAAAGGTTCATTCTTCTAAATTTAATTCAGCAGTAGTCAAATGGATAAAGCTTAATTTTTAACAGTGCTTTTGTCATTCTACCTTTGGAGATACAATATTAAAATGTAATTTTTTTTTTCTTATGCATTAAGACTCAACACCATTTGGGGGGAATCTCTTTTTTTCTACAGAGAGAATAATAATTAAAAAATCCCATTATCACATTTTTTTCTCAAACCTAATATTAAAATCATAGAACTTAAGAAGTGTCTGAATTGTTAGCCAGTGTTGCTTGGGTAGTTCTACAAAATTCAGAAGAGCTACATAAATTTACACTGTCCAAAGATGTGGCTCCATATACACTTTCAAAATGTATTTCTAAGACTTGATTAAAAATAACAGGAAGACTGTATTTTCGGTTCACTAGGCACACCAGAAACTTTAATCTCACTATTTTTTGCCATCCTGTTTGGGGACAAGGCATTTAAAATGGCAGGAATACATAGCTTATTTGTTGCAGGTATATGATTAAGTAATTTGGCTCAGACAAAAAATACCCATGATAGTAAAATTCGTATATTCGTTAAAGTGAAATTCCCCAAATCTCTGTGTAATGTAATAGCAATCTGTTGTTATGAGATTTTGTACAAATCTGATCCTGGACTGATAAGTCCCCACAACTTGGGGCAAATGTTAAGACAAAGTTGAAATTTACTATAACTGATTTTAGGGGAAAAAAGTCCAGTAACCACAGTTTAAAAAAATGCTATGTAATTCAATATATTAGTATAGAGAATGCAGTAATAAAAATATACACCAAAGAAACAGGCAACTGAAGAGAACCCAACTTAGCTGAATGCATACTTAAGATATGTAAAAGATAAAATGAAAAGACAGCAGTAGTCCTGTATGCTGGTCCTGCTTGGCTTATAAAGAAATCGGAGAACATTTGTAGTGAGAGTATCTTCCTGTATCACATTAAGTGCTAAGGAGGGTATTTTCAAGAGTAACTTTTCCTGTCATCGTTAACAGCACAACAGCTCACAGTGACCTCCAGGTCAAGGTACTTCACTCAACTCTCAAGATGATCACACCTATTGCATTGCAATAAATTTTGTTAGTCTGACAACTATTTTTAAGACATCTGAATTACAAGAGAAAAAAAAATATAGCACATATTTGACCATGCTACATTGCTGTTCTTTCTTCTCACTGGCTTTCTACAAGGGAAATGTATTTAGGAGGACAGTAGGTAAGGAAACAACTACATAGGTCTTGCATGTCAGGGCATAGTTTAAGGGCACATCCATACTGTGCAAAGAGGAATCACATTAGTGATAACCCAAACCTGCCTATATAGAAAAATAACACTTTGGGTCCTAGAAACAACCATTTTTTCAGCATTGTATTAAAACCAAAAAACCCCAAACTGAGTAATGCCAGACTGTTGATTCTGCAACCAGAGTAGATTGCAGATATATTCATGGTCTCGTTCTCGGCCATTTGGTACCACTGGATGTGGCATCCACTAAACATCCATATTTCATTTCACATCTTTTCAAAAAGAGGTCCTCGATAACTAAAGATATATAAATAGTTATGCCCACAAATCTGCCTTACAAAGATGGCTTTTCAAGTTTCGGAAGAACATATCAGTTGCACCAATCTTACCTTTTATTTCTTTGTATCTTTCTTGTAAACAATCATGCAGGAGTGGTAACAACATTTTGTTACTGTAAAGCACCACCTTTCTGAGAATGTCAACATGCTCTATAAGGAATAACTGATTAGGCCTCACACACCTGTGTTGGGTAATAAATGTTCTACCTCAGTTTCAGCAAGGAGTCAGAAGTTCAATGATTTGCTCAAGGTCACACAGGAAGCCTGACAGAGCTGTGAGTCTCAGCTGCTTTCTCACTATCACCCTACCATATAAGCATTGAGAACTGTAGAGATACAGCGCTCAGAAAGTGTGGCGGACACATATTTAGCTAACAGTCGCAAGAGCATTCCAGACGCCTTTAGAAGGTCTTGAACAGAATAAACAAGAAGACAAAAAAAGAAAGATGCCAATTAGAAGAACACAGGTGCGCATTCCACGATAAAGGGAACTTGGCACAAAGAACCTCAATTCGGCAGCTTATCTTGACCAATTAGACTGAGACAAGTTTCGCCTGTTTTAGTTAATATAACCAATTATGTCTTATGTTTATGCGTGTGTACAGTGTTGATATAACCAATTATTAGGTGTAACTAGGCGCGTGGACAGCACATGCTAACCAATCTTTAATCAGCTTATGCGTGAACGGGAACCAGAATGAGTATATAAACCGAGCTATTTTGGCAATAAAGTGGCATCTGCTTGATCATATTGATTGTGTGCAGTGTCCAGGACTTCCGCGTCAACAGAAGGAATTACCTATATAAAAGTCCATAAAGTAACAACATCTAGTGAGATAGCTGCCAACTATTCATTAATATATTAGCAGTAAATCTAATAAACCTTACTTCTTTTATGTGTTAGCTGAAGTATAAACTAGACACAAATCAATTGTTTGTTTAGTAAAAGGGCACAAAACTAACACTGACAAGTTCCACTTTTTTTAGTATAGCTTATAAGGCAACACTGATGGCTAGAGAGAGCTTTTGAAAGGCTGGTAATGAATGCTGGTGAAAACATAAGACCTTGTATGGGAACATAAAGATACATTAGCCTAGAATCTACATTTACAATTACTTGGCTCTGACATGGAAAACTTTGAACTCTTTCTTAACTAAGAGTGATGATTTAGTATCATCTGCATGCAGATGAACCTAAGGATTTTGTTATTGCAAGTTTCCAAAAAACTGCTGACACATGTTAAAATAATACATCTTTTTCTTCAATATTTCATTAACCAATGACCATGGTAAAGACTGAGTTGTGTTGATTTTGTTTTAATAATTTTGGAGCTGCAATAAAAACAGATGAAACTTAAACAGCAGATACCAATGCCACATATGGTTCTTGATAGAAGGAAGAGCCTGTATCTTGGGAATCTTACTTTTCACACAGTGCAGCTGCAAGCAGTATACATATTTAGAGGACCTATCACTACTGGGTGTGTTGCAGATTACTGTTATTTTTGTTACATTTTTCAGTGATGTCTAGGGTTACTGGTTTTCAAGCCCCTCTTACCTTGACTGCGTAATTGTTGAGAGGATCTTTTGCATAAGAAGCTGGGTAGTAAACTGCATCGCCTGCCTCGCAGCATGGCTTGTCACTGGTTAGCCTGAAATCCGACCAGCTGTCCACCCCGAATCGCAACTGGTCTTTTTGTCCAGCCATGAACAAGTCTTCACATTTAAGTGCCAGCTTCTTCAGTGAATCGGCATGAAGGCTTCGGATTTTACCTACTACCTCTTCTCGGTTTTCAATTCCTCGATAAAGTGCTTGCCTTTGCGGCTTCTGGACACCTTTGCCCTGCTTAGTCTGTGAGATGCGTCTCCCTGTTAGAGACTCCATGCTATTGGAACACCGGTCCTTAATACTGATAGTGGTTAGGCTGGAAACACTGTTAGTTGCTGAGGTGGTTGCCCTTAGTTTTTCTGTAGGCCTGTCCAAGGAATCTCCTGACTCATTGTCCAGTACCTTGAGCTCCAGGCTGACCGAAGAGCAGGCGCTGCTTGCTTCCCAGTTGGTGTCAATATCGTAGGTGGGATTGGCCACAACGCACAGGTTGTTCTCCAGAGCCTGCTTCTGGAGATCTCTGGGAGTTGGCTCTGTGTTAGCTCTCAAAATTGTTTTCTTTGGGAGCGGAGGTGGTGTTGGCTGCAAGTTGTTCATTGTCTCCTGGTCTACTAGTCCTCCAAAGGCAATGGCATCATCCAAAGCTCCCTTCGGCTGCCTTGGCTGTTTTGGAGGTATCATAGCTGCTCTGGACTGTCCTGTGTAATAAGAAGATAATAGTAATAGAAGATTATAGTACTTTGCATCTGCTGCTCATATCTGCACTCTGCAAAGAAGTTTAAGGCAAAAAAACCCCAGCTGACTAGGACTCCCCCAATATTTGAAGAAAACCTAAATACATATCTGAAAAGATGAACTAATAGGGAAGCAAAATGACCAAATCAGCATCACATATATATCGTTACATACAGCCAGTCTTTATTTGACCTTGGCCTATATATTAAAATCAGGTTCAGTGCTAGCAATGCTGGCATTTTACATCACACAGGCTTAATGACAAAAAGTGCAAGCAAAACCCAAATGTCAGTTTTGGCACTATGGCCAAATTCCAGTTTCAATAATTATACCCAGCCTCCCGTAATTCCTTCTGCAGTCAATCAACTATAATATTATTCCTTAGTTCCTATTGCAGTGTGCTAAAACTATGGGTGGATGCTGCTAAGTGGCTTTGTGTACTATTTCTTTGAGAGGTGCATTTCTCTGGCAGATGAGTTGATCTTGTTTTATATATCCTCATAGTCTGTAAAGCACTTGGGATCACTTGGATTTGAAATGTGCTAAAGAAGCTGAAAGCATTATTTCAGAATGGAAACAGCAAACTTCAAACACAAATAATGTAATTCAGATACTACGGCGGTCACATCAGAAAGTCAGGATTGCCTAGCAGATTCACAAGGTGAAAACAAGGAAGTTAAGCCTACTTTCACTCAAGTTGACAAGTGTGTTGCCACTGCTTGCAATGAGAGTAGGATCATATTTTCAGATTACAAAACTAGAAATATTTTTTTAACCCACAATTTAAAACTCACCCGCTGCCCCCCCAGCCGTAACTTTATCTAATACATTTCCCTTACTTGCCATGTGTACCTTTGTTGGCAATATTATGTTCATAGATAACCTGACCTAGATTCAGTCATGAGATTCTAAACGGCAGGTTACATACACAAAAGCATGGCATTTCCACTGACAGACTGGTTTCAAACCTTTGTATGCTTCTAGGGAAGATGAACTTCCTGTCATGTGTTTGGGTGGCTTTTAGAGAGGACGGTTATGTTTTATAACTGCCAGAGTCCTTGGAAATGAAGAATAAATAAATGACAATAACATAAGAGAGAATAAAAAACAATAAACGGACTATACAAATGACCAACTTGCTGCTCTGGGACAATTAAACAGTTGTTACTCATATCAAAATGAGATTTTTTCCACTCTTAATAATGAACTGCTATTTTCAGAGAAATGATTTTAGAAGTTTTCTACTACTCCTGTGAGGTTCATTGACCAGCATGGTAAGGTAGGAAGACAATTTTTACAGTTGCAACACAGCAGACATGAAATGGATGCTCTGTATAATTGCAGCTGAGCGTCTTTTCCAATAAGGGAACAGCAAGTAAACAGACACTACGACTATTTGGCTATTTATAATATGTGCTGAATCCTTGTCAAGAGAGGACTGAACTGGAATGCCAAACCAAACTGGGAGTGCAGATCTCGGATTCAGATTTGAATTACATCACTTTGGTCCCTAATTAATAATAAATGACTTCACAGTCTATGAAAAGAAAAAAAAGATAGCTCTCTTTACACTTGAAGAGATGTTGTTACAGTTTTTATGAATACTACAGAATGTAAGATCTTCTTGGCCAGGATGCACAAAACCGTAGAATTCTGGGTTAGAATGCTGAAAAGGACTTCCTAATTTCAGAAGATCAGAGAGGACTGTATTTTTATATGTATCCACAAACAGAATAGCCTTGGCTCTTGAATTCTTAACAATCATTCTCTCTTCAATCATTCCAAGGAGATGACATCACAAATGAAAGTTGTATCTCTATCTTTTGTTTAAGCTCAAGAAACCCTCTGAAGAGCCTTATGGATTTTGTGATAAGCCTAGATATTCCAATGTTTAAAAAACTGAATTTTGAACAGGAAATTCTGTTAGCGTTGTACATGCCTGATCATCAGGGAAGATCGCATAGGACTACTCCCCTGCATCGTCACTTTTTAGCTACTACAAAATCAAAATATGCAAAGGCTAGAAATATTGGAGAATCCCTGCATATCTCTCAAATCACTGTCAAGGTTGCCTCAAAAAAGATGTAACACTCAGGGGACCCTCTACTGCTCCTTTCTGATCTTGGTATTGCACTGAGCGTGCTCTACAATAGCAGCTCTTCCTCTCACCATTTGATGTGCTGCAGCATATACCACTGGTGCCAGCTGAGCCATACAGGAACTTTTATCAGGTACCTTTTGCAGAGACGAAGAGTGGCATGATTTAAGAGTCAAAAGCAGAACTGGTGTCTGCATGCCAGACACACACATCCAGATGCCACAGTCTTTTGCACATCAGGAGACAAGTTCATTTCTACTTTGTATCGAATTTTCTTAACTCATCCAAACATATGTTGTCTTCCACAGTTGCTTACTCTTACAAAATCTGTGACCTATGTACTTCTCCTGCTGCCAACATTCTGTGTTAAAGATCACTTGCCTATTTTCTCATTCTTACCCTCTTCCCTGCTATGCTAAAATAGCCTAACTGCTGGGGTTTTGAGAAAGGCTACTGTTTCAGGAGGCAGTTTCTTAATATGCATTGCTTGTGTGACTTGGTAATCCAAGGACTGCACACATGCTAGAGGGAAACAGCAAGAAAACAAATTAGAGCAAGATGCACATCTCAAGCAGTAGCAGCAGAAGCCCTCTCAAAGAAAGGTAAGATTTATAACAGCATTTCTTCCTGACTCTCTCATTTTCTGTCTGCTTTAATGGCCCTATCCTCCCAAAGCCATTCATACAGAAGAGTGTTGCGACTGCAACCAGTGACTTTTGCTAGGTGTTGCTTTTGCATAGCTATTGGAACTGTGACTTCAAAACATCATTGAAGGTTTTCATAACCAGAAGTTGTCTTTGCAGATATCTGGTGGGAGTGGCAGGATCCAGAGAACTGCATGTACAAGTCATTATGTAGTTAACTTTTTCAAGTATTCTCAACAGAGGAACATGAATTTGTAAAACATATCATGTTACAGTATAGTTTCTCCCCACAAAACCAAATTTTCCATATTGAAATCTACCCATCTGTATTATGTGTTTGAAAAGCTTAATATCTGGACTGTTTTTATGCTGAGTTCTTAATGCTGTACATTTCTTTCCTGCCCATTGGGCCAGTCTTTCCAGCTCAGCTTTCCCCAAGCATGGCATGATACTGCATGTCCCACATTTTTTAAAATTCATCGTCTAGCAAGAAAAAGGTTGTCTTAAATTTTGTCCCTGTCAAAGGCACAAGAATGTTCTTTTGCATAAAAGTACTGGCAGAGCATTTGCTTCCTTCTCCCCTTGCATGCTTAAAACCCATCATTTCCTTACCTACTCCACAGACTCTCCAACATTTCAAGGTTCAGCCTGAGCTACACTCTTGGGAGGCAAATGAAAAGGAGGAACAGGCACAATACTAGGCTACCACTTAACAGAGATCTCTGAAGTGGCTTCCAGGGGATAGAGGATGTAACTCTTTATAGACAGCAGCTTTCTAGAAAGCTTTAAGTAATTCTACAGTTCAGTAACATTTTCCATTACAGAATCTCACTACACTATTTAAATATTAATACTTAGGTCTCCAGACACCATGCAGAGGCCTGAAACTCTAAATCAGCTCTAAAAAAAAGCACTTAAATTTTATTTTTCCAAGTAACTGATTTGTCATCAGACTTTGCATTGCAACCTGTTTATGTTAGCTCACAAAACTATCAATCGGACACACTGAGCTCCGGTTTAGTTCAAATTTATATTCCATAAGCATGTTTTTCTTAAGAGTAATGACATGCATAATTATTGTTTAGATTTCTTGATAGTCCATGTGTCTTTCTTTTTTGCTTAGACCAGATCAGCAGTATACATTATCAAGAAATTTCAGAACTGTGAAGGAAAACGCTTCTTTAATTGGGAAAACAACTAATGGTGAATTAGGCAAGCCAAGTGGGTGACACATTTGCATGCTTCCATCCTTCCTTGAATAGAACTATTCCTGAATGTATATTGCTCTATCATACATAACATACGTTAGTCCGATACACTAATAACAGCAGGCTGCTTCTGTGCTTTCTCCAGACTCATTTTACTCTTGACATGGTAATCTATCCTGCATTCTCCTTTATTCTTGAAAGCTTTTTTCTGATTATATGCCATTACCATCTTTCATCCAAGGATAATATCTCTTGTGGGAAGATGTGAATTAGAAAACAGAGCTGAAAACAATACTCTAGTATTCACAGTAGTAACTAGGCCATTGCCATGATCGTTAACTGTTCTCAGTTTTAGTAACCATTGTAATACTCCTTAATCCCTAATCCCCTAGTGCAGGGATTTAGATGAATGAACTGGACCCAGAGAGCTAAAATAGCCAAAATGACTCTCACTTCTGCCATTCTCCAACTTATCACATCAGTTTGACAGAAATTCCACGTTTTGCATTGCCAAGAACAGCAAAAATTAATAATCATGCATGTACAACATGGGTAACCAATCTTCCAAGACCAAATCTATCAAAACTCCAGCAGAACTAAAATCAAAACTGTGGACTCTCTACAGTGGAGACCAACAAGAAAGGCATTTTTAGTGGCTTTTATGTGTCTGCAGGAAACCCCCTGTAAGTTAGGGCTGGGCTGACCACACCACTGGATCTTGGAGCCGTCCAACAGCGTTGGCTTTGGCAGGCTCTGCTGACCTGTTTCTCCCCACAGCCAGGAATGAGTCAGATGTCCCAGTAATTCTCATGTCAGTACATCCCCATTTCATGTTACAAAGTCCAGTTATAAAGGCTGATTAATCACTAAGGAAAATCCACAGGTTCGCCGCCTCTCCACTGTACAAACTCCCCTTCTCTACCCTTGTCCTAGTACTTTCCCCCCACCCTTGTACTTGGATATTGATCATCCTTTGCAATCTCCATTTTTATTATAATATGGAGCCTGGAAAAGATTTCTCTGATCAATTATACTGGTCTTTAACACCAGTACAAATTACATCACTTCTTAATAAACTTTTACCCTGACTGATAAAAATAATCAAACCATGAAAAAACCCACAAATGCATAAAAGTATCTTCCAGCTACTGCAAAAGCAACCAGTGTGCTTCACAGCCCCAATTCCAACAAACGCAGAACATGTACAACACTATTCTCTAAGATTATTTAGTACACAGGTTTACATGAACATGATTGTTAATCCTATATTATACTCAGTTATTTACACATTTATTGTTAATTTAATAGATAAAAATCTAACCAGAATGATAATATATATAACAGAAAGGAAAGCTAACATTTGTTAAGTAACATTCATGATGCACCTCCACTTTCTCACCAATAGTTTGAGACTGTGCACAGAACTATAGTAAGATGGGCTGCAGGTATTAAATAAATAAAAACTTCAGGTGCAACTTGTCTGCCTTGGTGACTTGTCAGGTCTTGCTACCCGTCCTTCATTACACCATGTTAAAGATATTACCTGTACTAATTATATATTATAAAAAATGCATCAGACATACTATAATCACTGTCTGTCACTGAACTGTCACTTTCAGTCAACAATGATTTCATTACCTTATTTATAGCCTGGCTAAAGCACACTGCCCTGGTCTAACATACTGACTGAGTCAATACTCCATGGCAGATGCTGTGATTTGGGATTTTTTTCAGTATCAGCAATCCTAAAACCTAGAAACTTAGCCTCCTTTTTTCACCTTTTTTGGGGGGGGGGTGGGGGTGGGGTGGGTGTAAGGAGAAAAATAGCTGGTAATAAAATAACCTATTCTTTTTTAAATTATAGAAATACTATCCTGAGTATATTGAGAATCTCTTAATCTGCTTACAGTGATGCAAATTCAATCAAGTCAATTTCCCCCAAAAATTCAAAGATAGAAAAATTCAAAGATTTGTAAAGGAAAGGATTTTAATCATCTAGTCTATTGTTTTCCTTATCATAAGCTACGGGGCTTACCTGAATTAACTTCTGTTAGAATAAGGGTACACCTTAAAAAAGAAACATCCAGGCCCTACCTTACACATTTGAGCATTTGTTTCTGCATCAAGATTCAACTGATGGCCACTGGATTTTGTTAAATCTGTTGATTGTTGATACCTCATCACAGTTCTGCTCACCACATGAGCATCCACACCATGATCAAGCCAGACTCTGTTTCTTTGATAAGCTGAACAGACTCAGCTTCTTGAATTAGTCACTATAAAGTGCCTGTCACAATACTAGGCATTTTCAAAGCTTTTCTTTAGAGCCTGTACAATTTTTTTTCAAACATTCTTCTTAAACTGTGGTCACCGGGGCTTGTGTATGGCCATGGCAGTTGCAGGGTGAAAATGAGGTATATGTAACCTCTCTACTCCTACTGAAGTTTCCTCCTGTTTATACACCCAGGAACACACTGAGCTCTTTTGGCCTATCATCATGGTGGGACCTCAGGTTTCCTAAAAGGCCCCAGTCTTTTATGCTGTAGAATCCTCTATCTTGTAAGGCCTGCCTGCATTTTTTTTTTTTAATTCCTAGATGTATGATTTTACATGTTAGATGAACTAACAAATACAGTCCATATTTTATACATGAGCTATTCTCAAATTTTCCATCTGCAGTTTGGTTCCTGACAAATACTTGCTGGCACGCTTGCAGTTTTTCTGGGCAGGACTGTAAAGTGATGATGGGACAACTCCTGTGGGAACAGGGGAAGGCCAAAACCAAATATATTTAGGGCAGTACCTGATATAAACTTGTATTGGGTCTGGCTGAGATGGAGTTAATACTCCCCATAGCAGCCCTCATAGCACTGTGCTCTGCATCAGTAGCTAGAAAGGTGTTAACACACCAGTGTTTTGGCTACTGCTGAGCAGTGCTGGCACAGCATCAAGGCTGTCTCCCCAACATTTTTGCCCCCCCCCCCCCAATGGCAGGCTGGGGCAGGGCGAGATCTCAGGAGGGGACATAACCAGGACAGCTGACCTAAACTAACCAAACAGATATTCCATACCATATGATGTCAGCTCAGATATAAAAGCTAAGTAAAGGGAGATGGAGGGGGGGCATTTTTGTCTTCCGGAGCAACCACTACGCGTTCTGAAGCCCTGCTTCCCAGGAAGTGGCTAGACATCGCCTGCTGATGGGAAGTAGAGAATAATATAATTTGTTTTTCTTTGCTTTCACGCGCGACCTTGGCTTTCACTTTATTAAACTGTCCTTATCTTGACCCACGAGCCTTTTGTTATATTTTCTCCCCCCTGTCCAGCTGAGAAGGGGGAGTGATAGAGCGGCTTTGGTGGGCACCTGGCATCCAGCCAGGGTCAACCCACTACAAAACTACTACCTGACTGCAGATGAAAATTCACCAAAGCTTGCCATTATTTCTGTTCATAAAATTTCATGTGACATGTCACAACTGAAGATTAGACTTATCAAAGTAAGGACATAGTACTATCTGCTTTTCAATAAAAAACATAGAATATGTATTAGATTAGTATTTAAAAAATGAATATTTTGCATTATGCTGCTAATTACGATGTTCACATGATCTGTTTTACAAACTACAAACTGTAGTATGTAGCTATAAAAAGCCAACTGTAGATACAATTGCAGTTGAAGCAAGAATCAAATGCGATGTAACTTTAATTATATTACATATTCTCATATTATCCTTTCTTTCAGTTACACACATCAGTGTGTGTTGATTCTACAAAATATATGATTTTGCTGCTTAGGTGATGTAACATGTGAAAACAAGTAGAAATTATTCTATATCCCTACCTAGTAATCTCTTGATAGCTATCTGAATTAGAAAGTGAGGTTGCTCAAATAAACCAGAATAAAGTTGGAACAGCAGCCAGAGAACTCAGTGCCATTTAGGGTAGCATTGCTTTTAACAACAAGCAGTAAGCTTGCCAGGCCAGACCAAGTCAAGCCTAAAAGTTAATTTAACTCTTTCATACCTAAAATTTAGTTTGGTGACAGCAAATCTGAAAGTGACCCAAGAATGAGGAGAAGATTTTGAATAAAATGCTAAGGGGTTCAGTTTTATACAGTTTTACAAAGGAGCATTCACACACAGGAACAACACTGACAAAAACAAGGACTGATGGAAGTGATCAGAGAATCACAGAAGCATTTAGGTTGGAAGGGGCCTCCTGAGATGGTCAAGTCCAACCTTCCCTACTTAGGCAGGGTCGGCTGGAGCAGGTTGTCCAGGACCACGTCCAGTTGGGTTTTGTGATCTCCACAGATGGAGACTCCACAACTTCTCTGGGCAACCTGTTCCAGTGTTTAACGGTATTTTATTACATTTCCATGAGTTTACTACTCCCAGTCTGTGAGATGCTGTGGGAAGGACAGGGATCTATGGACAGAAGCACATCTAACTGTATATGATGAAGCAGTTGCCATCAGGTGTAACATCTTGCGTAAGAAAATTGAGCTAAACTGAGTAAACGTTTAAACAGAAGATTCACAATATCATTACTTCGGCTATGAAATGCAAGTAATCCCTTGACTGTATGAGCGCTCTGGCTAAAAAATGGCAATCTCACCATGAGGAATAAGTGATATTTCATACACTAAATTACACCTTCACTTGATCGTTTTATATGTCAGTCTGGTTAGCAACATGGGCTAACCATGCTACAGATAGTTTTGATGTAACTAGATCTACTGCCTGGATTCTATCTGTAATGTAGCTATATCCTAAATACAGAAGATATATAGATACAGATATATATGTATATCTCAATGAATTGAAAATAATCCATTAGAACTTTGAATAATTCCACCATAAAAATACAAATTTTAGTTTTCCTCCTTGAAGTTACAACTTCTTGGTAGATGTTAGTATCACTCTTGGGCAGCATATTTTTCCTCTTTATGCTTTATAAACAATACCTAATTAGTGTTTCATTAGCAGAGCACACTAAGAAGTTCGCCACTAATTCACATTTAAGCAAAAAAAAATGCAACAATATCACTAAATGTCTAAGGAATGTATGCACCTGAGGGTTTAAAATTTAGTCCTTCATCCCTCAAACCTGTGTGGACATGCCAAACCCCTGTAGTTGTGAGCCATCTCAATGCAGTCAGTTTACTCTTGTCCAAATGCTTAATAAATTCGTACGCTTACAGGATTGGAGTGTTACTGAAAAACATATATTCAGATATTCTTGAACATAAATAAGTGAGAGATTTTTGTTCTTTTAGAAAACTTGGCTGTAGGTATTCCTAAATTCGCAGTACTTCAAATCAAAATGCTTTAGAAAATTAGGCTGATAATAATGACACTGTATATTGGGAGATGCTTATTTGTCTGGCTCACTTATCTTCCAGAGAAGCCCTGCATACATGCATCTCTCTAATATGAGTCAGGAATTCAGTGATAGTTGAATGGACTGTGCAGTACCTTCAGGATATTCATATCTTAAACTCTTCTGAAGGAGCAAAAGTAAACTCTCAGACTAGGATAAGAAAGCTTGTAGTCAACAAAAGATGACTACAAATATTTTAGCAGTTATTGATGCTCTAAAATAAAAAGTCCTATCTTTTGTTTGGAAGTTTGGAAAAATATTGAAATCTACTTATTGTTTCTAAAAAAAATAGGTAGTTTGCTCTGTATTTTAAACCTCTCTGACAAAAATTCCTCCAACAGATAAAACAATGTGTCTTTTAAAAGTATTTGAGATGTTTATCATTAAGGGCAAGTCAAAGATAGTTTTAAAATCATAGGAAAGAAAACCTTTGAGTTTGTTGAATCTTCGCTTTCTTGGTTGTGTATCTCAGAATGAGACAACATAATTTTATTTTCTATAAATTAATATTAAAAAGTTTTTCTTTAAAAACTAACCTTATAAAATTGTACGGAGCTGTTCAGAAGACAAAGTTCTTCACAGCCTGGAAAGGTATTAAAAATCTGGGCTAATTTAAATTTCCTTCTTTGAGAATACTTACCTAAATTGCTGTATGTAGCACTGCAAGGATTTAAGTCAGGAGAATTTGAAACTTCTTCCTTTTCTTCCTCCCCTTGTGGGACACGGACAGATGATACTGGTATGACCGAGGCACTGCCGCCATTGTCCTGCTTCACAAACACAGCTCTAGGAACACGAGGGGACAAATCCTCCAGTGTTGTGTCATCGGGCACTTGACTGAAACAAACAAAACAAAATCACCAGGAGACCAAAGCCGGGTACTAGATCCTACTGGCAAAATACCAAATTAGCCATTAAATATCTTCAGGAAAGGGAATGAACTGGTAAAGAAATAAGGTCCTTTCTCCCTCCCTTTTTTAAGAGCAACTTTCTACAATATTTATTTTCCTTAAGAAGAAACAACTTTTGACTGAAATAGTAACATGTAGTAGTTCATGCCTTTCATACAAAAGGGATAATAAAATGTTTTACAGCTGACTACAATCAACATATGTACGCATAGATACGCAGGCATGATTCTGGATAAAATGTGTAGGACTCATAGGACAGCAGCAGAGTTTAAGGTGCTTTTTACCAATCAGAACAATTTTGCTTTAATCACAGATACCAAGGTATAGCAAAAGGGCTGTTAAGTCTTAATAAATGCATAAAACTTTAATGATACATTTTCATCTACTGGTAGGATTTTGGGAACAGACGCTTTGGGAAACAGACTAGTAGCTCATCTAAGCCAGTACTTTACTTCCCATATAAAATTCTCCAGGATTAAAATCCATCTGCATTAGGCCAATTGCAAAAGGCCATGAAGACATTCCTCTGTGCTTGCTCTTAGCTATGAAGTTTTAATCAAACTGTAACAGCTTATAGCACAAAACTGAAAATCACAGATTCAGTCTTTTTCCATGGATATATTTATTGCAGTATGATTTAGAAATTATGTGGTTTTTATATATACATATGTATAAAACAAATTAAAAAATGTTCAGGTTTATTAAAAACCCCCAATCCTATTGAAAGCATAGCAGCAATTATTAATAATATGCCACATAAAACGTCAGAGCAAAAATATTTCTGTGTCTTTATGCTCTCTTACTCGCAGAAACAAATACTCATTATAGGCCAAATCTCAAAAGCATATGTCCTGTTCACTAGTTCTCATTATTACAGCCTGATCAAATAGAACAGCAAGAATTTTAAGTACTTGTGACTTCCCTAAGGGATAGGACTAACACACTTCCTTCAAAAGATGATCGCCACATCACATAGCTGTACAGATATTTAATTTTTGTATTAAAGATTTAAAACTTAATATAACTTCTGGTGGACAGAAACAAAATTTATGCATTCTTAAATAGGCAGAGCAGCTGAGTTTCTGTAATACAAATCCTTATAGTGGAAAGAGAAATTATATCCTCAAAGAGTTAACATAAATCATAGGCATATATCTCTCTATGCCAAAGCCAAAATACCAAAAATCATGATACACAATCTGCTAGCAATCCCAGTCTACAAAGATTAAAACATGCCAGTACTTCCCGTACGAGACCCCATATACGGTGCAGCGCACGCATGCTGTTTCTACTCAGACGCATGGATTTTAACTGCAGGCTGACGCAAACAAAACTCATTAGAACTTGTTAGTAAAAGAGAAAAAATGGCATAAGTTCAAAAAAGATGTAATCTTTAATCAGCATAACATTTTTTGTTCATTTTTAGTACCATGCATAGGAATGGTGTGAAGAACATTCCATGTGCCATAAATATATCCACATTAAAGAGTTAACCTAATATAATTTCAGAATAAAGCATACATAAAATTAAAGCAGTAAGAAGGCTCTCAAGATGATGAGAAATTAAACTAAAGACTTGTAGTTGCTGTAAATCATATACATACCTGCATTCCTCAGTAAGAATGTTTTCTTTAAGAAGAAATAGGTTCTAATAGCTTTACAGTTCTGTCATTGCCACAAACCAGGAATTATCATATCTCAAAGTAATTTTTTTAGTATCGATTGGTGAGGTACAGAACAGACTCATTCTCCAAACCAGACACATGCAAGCACATACGCTTAACCTAAGCTCAGAAGCATTTTGCCAAAGTAAACCAACAGCTAGAAAGGAAGAAAGAAAAAAATACCAACTCACCCACTGTACTCACTCACACAATTCCCCATTAAAGGAAATTCTTTCAGGGCCTTCTTGAGTCTTTTAATCATGTCTTGAAACTCTGGCGAGCCATTGATTCCACAGTGTTCTGATGTGCTACAAGTTGTGCAAGCTGTAAGCAACAGGGCTGAACTCTGCACAGAGTGATACACCTACTGCACCTTAATGTTTACCTTAGGGGGTTGGTCCCAGGGACTTGCCAAAGCGCCCCAGGAAACCAGTTAGTTACAGCCCTGCCTTCTTAACTCTTCCACTGCCTTCGTGGATGAAAAATAGTTCACAGTCTACTACATCACTGTTTTGGTATGACAACTATGGTCTTAGTCACGTTAATTAGTTAAGGAAAAGCAGGTTCAAATTTCAAGAGGAGTTTTAAGAACTTAGACTAACCTACTGTTAAAAAGTACGTGAATATCTCAAATCTGTATTCCAACCAGTTTTAGTGTCTGAATCGAATACTTTTAAAATCACAGCAATTAGAAGTCAGGCCATGAAATCTGTGGGGAAATGCCTCCCTGTATCTTAACAGTAAAGATGGAGAGATCAAGCATACATACGCAGTGCAGTGACTCAACGAGCAAAAAGCCAATCCGACAGAACACAGAAGGAACAAAAGGCGAAAACATCCTCTCTCAGTAAGCTACAAGAACCAAATTCGCAGTTGCTTTTGCTTCATGAAATAGTCTAAACAGTTGAAACTAGTAGTTTTCAAGAAAAGTAGAGCAGCTGATAAATAAGCAGGGCTCTGAGATTAGAACCATTAAAGCCTGATAACTTTGTATCTGCTTGTTGATAGCAAGTGATACTTAAAGCTATCTCCTTATTTGGGATATTTATAGATATTTTGCCAGGATGGATTCTTTGAGGCCTTGCATAAAAGCACATATTTAGCTTTTACCATAGTGGGCACAGCCTCCGCTGTCCAAGCCTTCTTCTCTTCCCTTTTTTATTTCAAAAACAAACTTCATAGAAAATGAACTACCTTAGAGAGCTCTGCTCCTTGGGCACATGTGGCCAAAACTAAACAACTATTCACTTAATGGAGGGAGCAGCCCTCTGCACACAGAGAACACATTTGTTTTCCTAAGAAGCTGAGATTATGTGCAGCAAAAAAATTTTCCGGAAAAATGACTGTCCTTCAGATAACAACCCACTGAATTCACATACTTGTCCTTCACATGTCCACAAGCTCAAAATTGTTTTAGAAGTGTTTTTTTCTGCAGGGACCAATGCCCCTAACTCCTTCCCTCAGGCTCTCCTCCTTCACAGTTTTTGGAGGATAGCCAAAAGATGATGTGGTCTAACTTGCCTCGGTCTTTTGGGAATAGTAAGAATCCAGAAAGCAGCCTGTGTAGTGTGTTAATTTTTGTAAGGACAGTGGAATCCCAGCTATTGTGTGACATGTATTTTCCTCCAATCAGAGCATGCCTTCTCAATTAGAGTGATTAATAAACAGCAACGAATATGAGGGAGATAAAGTGGAATACTTATAAGAAGTGATTCTGAGAGTGCATTCCTGAATTAGGGTCAGATCTAGAGGTCAAGCTGAGTGAGTACAGTTCTGTGTAAGACAGCACATAAATCCAAGTGGCAGAAATTAGTGACAGAAACACAGAGAAAAGCTGATGGGGCCTTCGACCCAGCTGAGACTCTGCTCTCCTCCCTGAGTGGACATCAGCAAAGCAATAATCAATGGTAGTCGTACAGTTTGAGATGAGAGAGCCTGACAAGGAAGATGACTTAGTTTTACACACACACACACAAAAAAAAAATCTGTGTAACTTGTAGAGATACTTAGTTTTGGAGATCCCTTTGAGATCTCCTCAGGCCCTACACTTTTAAGCTAATAAAGCTAACAGAAAGCCTAAACTGACTGAATAATGCTTGAGGAAAAATGCAAAGAGGTTAATGGCTTGAGGGTGGTCAAAGGCCACCTTACACAGGAACTTCCACTCAGAACACAAACCACTTTATTTCTGCAAAACACTGAGCAAAGACGATCTATGCCCAGGTTTCAATCAGAGTACGTTATGGGTACAGAAAACCCATTCCAGTGGCTCATGCAGTTCAGGTCCTTATCACCACCATTAGCCAGAAATAATCACTTAAGAGGAAAGCGAAAGAAACTTCTCAAGTGACAATCTGAAATAACTAAGCCATAAAGTTTATTCCTAATTCTTATTGTTTAGAAGTTGGCTTAGTCCTGAAGCATGAGAATTTATATATGTATATATATATTTTTAAATCTTGTATAATGCGGTGTTTGCATGGATAAAGGGAACACATTTGATAATCCAGTAAAGACATCCTGCTAAGCTCTTTAGTGTCAGTGAAACTTAATGGCAATGAGTTCCACAGATTAACTGTGTGTTATAAAAAAAGGCATTTTTCTTTATCCATTTTAAGTTCTCAGTCTCTCCATTTTACAGACAGTATTAGAGGAGTTAAGAACAATAATACATGATTTACTATTTCTTAATCTAAATTTATAAAGTAATAAATGGTAAAATCCCTTCTACTTGATTCTTTAACAGTCCTTGGTGTTTACAAATCTTCAGATAAAATGTTACCAAACATCTTGCTTAATGAACATGCATAATTTCTAATTCTGTTAGCATAGAGATGTTCTAGAGAAAAATCTCACATAAGTTTTTCATTGATGAAACAGGGTAAGATAGATGGTTAATGCTCTTAAAAGCACTGTTGAACACTGCCCAGTAAGGTAAATAAACCTTGCTGATATCTAGGAAAAAGCAAATCAAGATAGATTTGGGGAGAAGGGGGAGTTGATAGTCCCACCTGAACTTTTCAGGTGAGAATTTCTCCCATTTCACTAGAGTTGCTCAAGCAAGAATTTTCTCTTCAGCTATAACATCCTTGAATTCTCCTCACCAAGCTACACTTAAAAGGTTTTGGAGTCAGGTGAGAACCTTACCTTAAGACTTACACAAGAGGTCCTCTAAACTGGGAAGGACTTTGTTCTAACAGAGCCCTACTGTGATTTAAAAGATTTTGTTCTCTTCTCAAGTCATTTCTGAAGCAGCTGTGGAATCTGCAGGATTGGATCAATGATTGAGAAAGTGGAATGGGGCAGTGGTGGTTATTCCTGCCTTTCTCTGAATGTGATCCTGATCTTAATATATGACTACATTTTTGAAGAACAATGATTCCAGTTGTAATCTGTTACAACATTCATATTCCTCTAGATATACAGAGCACTCAGAGTAATTTCATGGCTCCTGTCCCACTGAATTAAGACAGCCTACATGTAAGCTCCATTTCCTATGCTGTTCAGGTTCTCAAGGTCTGGGCCACAGATGAAGTGCACTGTGGCACACCCCCAGCCCCAGTCACCTGTATTTTTTTCCTTAAGTAACAGCGGCCTAACAGAAATTACTAAAAAACCCACTGAAGAGATAATCCATTTGGGGCCTTTTAAGTCTTGGTGCTCTAAATCACCTCACTGGAACTGTCTTTCTCCATTGCCTGTATATGGAAATTCAATGCCTAACTCAGATTCTTGAAATCACATTTGGCTTACTGTAATTTAAAGCAAACAGTGTGAACAGTCGTCAGCAAGCTCAAGACAATCAGCACAACAGAAAGCATTTGAGGAGATCACTTACACTACTGAAATGCTTCCATGGCAGGCAGGAACTGTGCAAGTTTTTGGCCAGTTTTCTAAAGGATTCTCATCTGTCACTGACACTTATTTTAATTTCAGGAGCAGTAATCTGGCTGGAAGTTACTCAAGGTGAACTATTTGTACTATGAGCGCGGCACTGGGGTAAGATTTGAAGAATAACAAGACAATTTCAAAAGCTTTAATATCTATGTCCTCTGATAAGTATAGAACCCATGAAAGAGTCCAGTGAAATGCCCAGGGGCTATTTTAACAACAACAAAAAAGCCTTAAAAGAATGCAAATTGCTGATGTAGTGTGTAACTGCAATGGAGAAGCATGCTTTTTAAGAAAAACATTCAAAACAAATCTTTAAAATATGTATAAGCATTTCACTCATTTTGGAAGGAAGATACAACAATAGGATAGTTATCTTCTGTAGCTATGAACAACAGAACTTGTACGAGCGCAAATCCTTTTGACAAAGTTAAATGTCATTTGGGATTACCAATGTAATTCCTAAACTTTAGCTATGAAGGAGTGCTTTCTTACCTAAATGAGAATGGAATGAATATACAGACCTCACTACTTGAAAGAAGTATTTCAGTAAACATACAGTTTTATCTTTAGTTCATTCAAGTCTGACCCAAAGATCCTATAAAGGAAAGTTATGGCTGACTTGTAGCTATGAAAAGAAACTATTCAGCTTAATACATAACTGAAATTGAAATGGCTGTGCACAAATCAGTTGTACCTTGATTTACAAAGGCACTGCCACCTAAAACAGTGCTGAATGAGGTTTTAGTTCAGCTCTGATGCGGTTTATGAAGATAGGAAAGGAAGAATCAGAATGCTGTGCTACAGTTTTCTTTTAGGAAACGTCTAAATCTAAAAAGCTGGTACTGGGTATGAGCACTGATCTCTCAATGAAGAAGAGAAACCTTTATCTTGTGAAACTCCAAGAGCAACAGTCTGACCCACTAAATAACAAAGCCTGTGAAGAATCTTTTTTTTAAACTTCTGTTCAAAAACTGTGCTGTACCACCTTCATCAATTACAGTGACTTAGGCCAGAAATAGCATCATGTTATCATTTTTAGAGGTCAATTTTAGGTTTTGCTTGAGAACAACTGCTGCATTGTGAACTACAGGTGTTCTAAGAACACCTGATTTTCATTGCAGTTAATGATAAAGCTGATGTAGATAGATTAATTTTTGCTAAAAATCGGCAGTCACAAATTTTTGGTAAATTTAACACATTAGTATTTGCTAGCTCCTTTTGAATGACCATATGTGCATCGCGGCATCAAACAGAAAGAAACAATCACATGGATAAAACAAAACCAAGTTCTTTTGCGTAACAGAGAGATAGTTTTCAGCTTTCCAAAGAAAGTACTTTGCAAGTGCCATTCAAAGGGAAAAACTGACCTTTCTAGTGATAACTTTAAATACCTTCAGCCTTGTTTTGTCGTTATGGTATCAATCTTTAGCAGTTTTGTAATCCACTGCAAGGTAAGGAAATATTGTATCTTCATTTAATCTGCTTTCAAGACCCCCCCCCAGTAACCTGACATTTTTAAAGCTTATCTTATTTTCCAGGTCGTCAGTTTTTCAGTGAGCTTACTGTTGTTGGCATTTTGAGTTAGAAAGCGTCACGTTCACTGACTGCCATCTTCATGTCTTCTGTTTTCCTCTAAGCCTCTGCAAGCTTAACTGAAGATTTTAAACATCTTTTCCATGCATGTATTTTAGCCTGAATTAACGCTAACCTCTTACTAGTACCCAAAGAGTTAACACAGAACAAGTACAGCATCTCATCTGTTAGGTCTCCTGCTTGTGCAAAAATTAAAGTTGACAATCCTGATTCTCGCCTACTGGGATATGAAAAACAAAAGCCAAAATCCTTAAATAAAAAAACCTTCATTTTTTGGCACTATAAGGTTTCACTTGGTCTCCTTAACAATATTAAAAATTAAGTAGAAAACCCAAATAAGGCATCAAATTGCATTAAGGTAACTGAATATAATAACTGAAGGATAAAGATATCCACTGTCCAGTGTTCCCACAACGTATTTCTCAGCACCTCAGCGTATTTTCTTTGAAATTTGTAGAAACCATAGAACAATATTGTTAGAAAGAAGAAATTCCAATTCTAACATTTAGAAAATTCCAGTTTTCACCAGGGAAAATTATGAGATATGGTTTTCACCAATATCATCATGACTTGCAGAAAAATACAGAGTAAATGTACTTTTTGGAATAAGTGAATGAGACAGGGCAGAATGACCGATTGCCTTCAATAGTAAGGGCAGAAGGTATTCCAGCAATTGTGCAAAAATATAAAGCATTGTAACAGCACCATCTCTGGGATAGTCCAAGAACAAGTGCCAACTATGACCGCAGCCATTAACCTGTTATTGCCCTTTTACCACAGAGATAAGCAGCTGCTCCTTCCTGACTGGTCCCTTTGTCACATCAGCAAATTGATCTGGCTGAAAAATAACTGCAAAGCTATTTTTCACTTGGAGCACTCCCCCAGTCTGGTTCACCACAGATGACCACATGAACTGTCTCGCCAGCACAAGAGTGGGGCACTAAGGAGGTGGGAGCAAGTGAATCTCCTGATGGCAATGTATTTGGTAATGCTGCTAAAAAAAAATGTTGGTACAACCTCATTTTCTCTAGGTTCCCCTGGAGATAATAGAAGAAATGAGTTGCTCTAAGGGCGATTGAGAGCACAAACTTCTCCAGTTCTTTAACTTGCTCTCTAAAGCTGCCTACTTCTCCCCATTTAATTTGGGGTAAGTCTAGAGAGACTAGACTCCTATCAAGGGTTATTCTAGCCCTGGGTACATTCCCCATTGTCTTCAGCCTTAAACTGTATTATGCACCATAAATACAGGGAAACTCCCTTTTGCCATCACCCATACCCCTGTATTATTGTGGTACTGTACATCTTGCAGAAATGCTGAATGCTTACAGCTCCTACTGACTTTAATAGTTTGTGAAAGTGCCTAATGTTTCTGAAACCGACACCCACAATTTGTACTGGGATTTTTTTTTAAACTCTACTTGTTATGTTCATGTACTCTTTTTTTTGTTTTTAAGTAAAATTCTTGACCCTGAGCTTGCAGTTCATCCAAGTCTGCAGAAACAGACAATACACTAAGGTTTTGGAGACCATCTTATCTTGTATTTGGGGCAATTACTTCAAATGTAAATCTACAGAAACCGGCTTTACATCATACTGTAATAAACCCTACCACCACCTTACGTTTCAAAACCCAAAGCTGTCCACGTCTGACAAAAGGCAAACAGTCTGAAAAGTAGTCCTGATCTTCATGAGAATGCTACATCAGTGTTCCCAAGATGTGATATAAAAGTGATTTAATTGCACTTGGTGCAAATAGTCACTCTTGGTTAGTTTAAGACATAGTTATTTTACTTTAAGACAAGCAGCGATCAGTTTATGGTAAACTCAAACTATGCTCACACAAAGCTATCTATTAGTTTAAGTCAACTTTTAAACCATTTTAACTAAAAATCATTGCAACTTTCTTGTATAGACAATGGGGAAAGAAAAACAAAGAATACTGCCACGATACATTTTCTGAGGCTCACACATAGCTAAAACTTTTAAAATTTTTAATTTCCTACCACTAGGTTATTATAATGAATTAAATAATGCAAGTTTGAAGCTATTTTGGAATTGGTTTGTATAATAACATTGGAAGACATAATTCTAATACATCCACAGCTGTGGTCTGTACCCAGTGAAATGCATACTATGCCCACGTGACTGACTGCAACAAATGTCTCCAGCCCTCTTAGGTTATACACTGTCATGAGGTATAGGAACTCAGTGGTATGTTGAAAACAATGCGTATCTGGAAGTAAACATGGTTCTTTGTGTTCAGAGACAACCAGGAAAGCATGTGTGCCCTTAATAAGGGAACAAACAGACCTTTAAACCAAGAGACAGACCTAAATGTTCAATTACCATGAACTTGCAGGAGTGAAGTAAGTATCTGCTGGCCAAATAGTTTCACAGAAATTGAAACAACGAATCATTTTAGTAAACTCCGATTTAAAAAAAAAAAATTAAAAATGAAATCACTGAATAAAATTGTCAGGCAGAAATGGAACGACCAGCTCTACTGAATCCAGTACTGTTAGGAGGCAAAGCATATTCATCACTAAAGGCCTTGCAAAACGGAGATAGATTATTTTATAATCTAATTCTATTACTACTTTTTTACATGGTTTATTTTGAGAGTGCTGCAGTGACGTTGCAGTGTAGCATCAAGTTAATTAGCATCTCTTGTATTCTTGGGTATGCGAGACGAAGTTAGCACACCACCTTTTATGAGTCACAGATTTTTAAATTTCTATTATACTTTTCTATAGTTGCCTTCTATTTTTGCAGAGAAATTCTTTAGTTTCCCTAACATAAGAACACTTTCTTAAACTAGACATTCAGGAAATGTATCTGATTCAATGTTACATGGCTATTGTGACATATTAGTGAACCTGCAATACAAACTCCAAATACCAGGTACTGTTTCTAGTAAATTTTTTTTAATCTTTTCTGATATCCAGTATAACGCAAAGATTTTAAAAATATGCTTTATGTTACCTAAAATAAATACACTTTGAAAAAAATTACACTTAATTTCTCCCCTTTTCAGCAGTATATATAAGACAGTTCACAACTGAATAAGTGACTAAAAAAGATTCGCAGATTACCTGGGGATCTTCTTGGGAATCTGAGGTGGTGATGAATGGCTTGCTATTTTCTGTTCAGAGCTCTCTGGAGACTTTTCCTGCATTTCTCCTTTGTCTTTTGCTAGTGCATCTGTGATAGCAAACTCTGCTCCACTCTTGTTTTGATGATCAGCCTTTGGTTCAGCTTGTGCCGGTTCACATCTATACATGAAAACTATCGATGGCTTCTCACTGGAGTCTGATTTTGCCTCACTGAACCAGTGATGACGTTGAACTGGAGGAGGGGGGAGCATATGTATAACAGTTCCATCAAGACCCACCAATTTTCCTTTCTCTCTTTCTTTCTCTTTGTCTTCCTCATCGTCAGTTTTCCTGCGGCGGAAGAAGCTCTTAAACGATATCCAGCGTTTGGGTTTCGCATCAGCAGCTCGCCGACCTTCTGAATGAAGGATTGACTCAGCCTCTGTTGACCTGGTGGGACTGCTTGGTTTGGTCCAATTGCTGAAATGTCTTTGCAACAAGTTACTTGCATGATAGGGTGAAGAAGTGGACCGTGGAGGAGGAAAGGGCGGTGCTTGCTCTGTTTTGGGACTTGTGTTATTTGGGGTGGCTCTCACTAGCTTTGGAGAGTGAGTGGCAACTGGCTGTGAAAGTGAATCTTTCTGCATTTTAATGGAAGTGTTTTCCACTGTCTTGGATGACTCTATTTCAGACTGTGACGTAAACAGAGATTTGGGTCGTACCAGGGTGTTTTTAGTAGCATCTGCATCAGGGGGTAAGGAATACAGTTCTTCTACACTACAAGACTTGGGTCCAGACTGAGGCGTTTCTGGAGGAGACTGTGGAGGCTGGATAGAAGCCACAATCTGTGAAAGCACCGTGCTTGCATTCTCTCTACCGCTGCTGCTGCCAACAGAAGCCTCTGGTGTTATGTCTATTTTTGCTGCAGGCTCTTGTGTTGTCTTTTGAACTCTTGATGGGGAGCTGTGGTCAGAACTATGACTTCTCTGTGGTGATATCTGACTTTTACTGAGACAGCTATTAAACTCTTGGACCTTTTGAGCCACAGAACCCAGCCTGCATTCAGAGCTATTAGTCACTCCCTTCGCTTGGGAAAATTCAGTGGGTTTACTTCCTATGGCTTCAGTCATTTTGCTTTCTGTTTCTATTTCTTCATATGTGTGGCTTATTACACTAGTAGTTTTATCTTTGATGGATAGCTCTCCGCTGGTCCCTAGAAAACTTTTATAGATAGCCAGGTTATCATAAGCATTTGGATTGATTACAATGGGAACTTTAATAGCATTTTTTGAACTCTTAGCATAAGTGGGCTCATCATGAATGATAATAGGAAAAGGTGGCATGCCAGCATTATTGTAGCTGTTGAATTTTATCTCAGATAAATTGGGAGACTTAACTGGGATAGTTTTTGAAGAAATGTTTGTAGCTGTAGGTGAAGTAGGGGCTGACTTGTGGCTTGTCTTCCTGGGAGGAACAGAAGGTCCTGAGCTGTTAGCAATTAACTCCACCTTAGGTATCTTCTGTCTCGGACTAGTACTAGAAGTCCACACCTCTTGATACCTGATTGCACTGGATTTTTTCAGATTAGTATTTACTCGTACAGGTGATGCTGCAGAGGATGTAATAGGTGTGCCTGGAGTTACTGGTGAGCTTGGGTTAGACGATGTATTTTTGGTTTCTGAGGTTTCAGTCTGATTCTCCTTACATTCATTGGTCATGGCAGCTGATACATCTACTATGGTATAGGGCTTGCAAACTGGTTGTTCCATATTCACCACCCTGTAAGGTTTAGCCTGCTCTTCCACAGGCACCAAATTTATAGTTACAGCTTGTCCAGAAATATCTGAAGAACTTTTATTCTCTTGCTTATCAGTCTGCACAGCAATTTTGCCATCCTTCTCTTCCAGTCGAAGCGCAAGGACTGCCTTGTGAGTTTCTAGACTTTTTGGAACATTTCTGGGAGCTTTTGACACATCCTGCACTTGTTGATTATCACAAAGACTTTCATATTCTGGTTCAATCAATTTGAGGTCCTGAGGAGTACTAGGAGATAACCCTCCATTACAGAGCTTCTGTGAAGAACTGCTGGTTGTTCCAGAACGAGACTCTTCAGTCAAAGAAGAATCAGGAGATGTAGAATCAGAAGATACCATGCTCTGCATGCTCTCTTGCCCATAAAGAATCACAGTCTCTTCTCCATAACCATTTAAAATTTCATCGTAACTGTCATCATAATCTACTGCACAGATCCGCTGGAGAGACTTGTTTCTAAGGGGCACAGTATTCCATTTTTTGTCAACACAGAACTGAACAGGAGATAGGGTGTTAGCTCTAAAATTAGCAAAGCGAGGTTGGCCCCTCATACGAATTTCCATTGCTAGCAACTCTTCATCACTTTCGTCCCAGCTCTCATGCTCTTCTTGCATGCTGCCAAAAAATGTGTCATCCTCACTCTCATCTCCGCTAGAGAACTCTGGATAACAGAAACGTCCACCTTCATTACTTATTACTTCAGTGCTTCCACTCAGAATAACATGCTTACTGTGTGAATCCTTCATTCCACCCATCATGCAGCTTGGAGGGATCTTTCTTTCTAACGATCTTTTATAACAATTATTTATTCTTCCCAAAAAGGTTTCTCTTGAGTTCATATCATTTCCAGTTAGCTGAGATGTGGTATCCAAACCCGCAATCTCCTTCAAAACTTCTGTCAGTCCATTATTATTGTTATTCGGTATCTTACCTACGCTATCATTATTGCCATAAGGCCTTTGGACATGGCTATAACCTTCAATTTCATTTTCATTATTATTGTTCAGTGGTTTTTTGTTCAAGACAGCTTTGTTTCGGTTCCAACCTGCAGGCACTGATTTATTCTCACAATGATCCGGTGTGCTGATTTCACCACATACACCCTGCCCATCTACTACCATCATGGTGGGTTTCACAGCTATAGTGGGTTTCTTTGCCACAGGTGGTCGGAAATTTCCTGTATTTCTCCCACGATGGCTGTTACTTTGGTTTGCATTGGATTTCACATTTCCATGTGAGAGCGTTTTTTTTTCAGATACTGGGGGTAACTGATGCAAGCTTTTGGGCTTGAAGCAGTTCTTACATTCACCAGGTTTCCAGACGTGTTCAGTGAAAGTGTTGCAAGCAGACATTTTCCCCAGAGCGTTGCACTTGATGCTGTGCTGTTCAGTGCATGGTAAGAATTTCGTCCATATGTTTCCACTCTGTTCACTTAGGATGGCTACTGTTTTGAGCAGTGATCATTCTGAAACAGAAAAGAGAATGAGGATAAGAATGGGGAAAAAGCAGGTTGTTCATTATACTTACATTTTCTACACTATGAACAACTTGGAATAAGCAAGTAGCCTTTTGCTGATGTCTTAGCTCTTTCTACCTAAATTTACAAAACTACGTAACACAAAAAAAAGTTGCAAATATCATTCTTCTTATACAGAAAGAATTAAAACTTTGGCAGCTAAGCCCTGTATTACTGAAAGCAGAGAAAGAGTGAGAGAAATGGCAATAACTGAGAATTTAGAATAATTTTCTTGTCTAGTTCAGGACCATTGACCTTTAATTTTGCCCAGTAAAACAAATGCTAGGAAGAGGATATAAAACGGAAGATTAGTGCACATTGCTTTCAACATAACTACTTAAACATGAGACAGGAAAGTAAGAGTATGCTTACTCTCCTAAATGCAATTGAGATTGTGTGTTTTAGCTTCAAATGTAAATGAGCTCAGCTTAACTGACAAAGTATGTTCAAGCAATTCCAAACTCTGCCATTTTAGCACTTTTTTAACCAGATTGAAATTATAACTGGACAGGTATTTTGGTTGAAGGGACAGGCTGGACTGCTATCCTGGAAAAGTCAGATAAAAAATGGTAGGGAAAGCTCTCTAGAAAGTCACTGTTTCTTCTCCTTTAGCTTACAATAGTAGCAATAAACCATTCTCACATCCTCACAACAAAGCTATGGATTTTTAGTCCCTGATTTGTTTCACATGTAGCTTTTCTACCTAACCCCTCCAGAAATAACAACTGAAAAAGAATTGAAAATCTCTTTCAAAGCAAACCTTTTTATTTCCTGAAACGATCAGCCTTAAGTAAAAACCAAACATGAATCTGCTGTGCTTTACAGTCATTGCAGTATCCAGGATTTGAGACTTTCATAAATTAATGCCTGAAGATTTTAAGCCTTCTAAGCCAAATCCACAACCCTAGTCTCTTCGTCGCTGTTGCATAACTCAAATTATTGGAGACATTTTACTGAGGTGAAAGAATCCGTATGTCCACTGATACTTCTGTAAACACAGGCATTGAAAATCAATGATTTTATATTCTTACAGGCTTCAGGTAAAAGTATACTTGCTGAACACACAGGTACACTGAAAGGGTATTAATAAACCCATTCAGTTAAACATGCAGCTCTCTATAGAGCCCATGGCTAGTAAGCTGGCAGCAGGACGGCTATACTAGAATTCACCATGAGCACAACTGGTTTCCATCAATGTAGCAAACAATAGAAACCATTAGTAAAACTGACACTTGTATGAATTTGTCAGTCTCCTCACATACTGCTCTGTGTTTTGGCAAAGGGCTGTCCTGTGCTGGAAAACTGTAATATAGCAATCCTGTTCTAACACCAGATGGGGCTGAAGTCTAACTCTATTAAGAGCATCTTCAGACACATTCATGGTACTGGGGCTATCATATTTCATACATTGACTAAATACATTTCCAGACAAAGCTTTTTGCCAAAAAGTCAGTGCCAAAAGCTTTCTCTGTATGACCTAAGAGATAGAAAGTCTGCCAGATAGAGATCTGCCCAAACTTTCAGCCTTTGTTTTATATATACAAAGTAAAATGCCTTTGTATTTTTTTGGTCTCTGCCAAGATTTGTTGCTTCAAGACTTTGCAAGCCCATATATTGTAAGCAGAAAAATTACAGTAAGAAATAATTCTCCTAAAATCAGACAGAGAGAGAGAGAGCACAAGAATGAGTGCACATACTAGAATTTTATACTCTGGTTAGCTCCTTCTTTTCATGTATTTAACAAATAAAAGGAGTAAAGTTACACTAATGGGAATCTAATCTAGATGTTTTCTTGGAAAATATTTCTCCATTACATAAAACCTCTGAACAAACAATTTAAACAAAAGGGCTAGTGTGTATGTGTGTGGTTTTTAAGATTTAACTGGGTGATATTATTTCTCCGAAACTGCATAAGCTCACTTGCTCTAGAATCCTATCACAAACCAGACAGCTTTATGGCCTTCCAGACTAAGCATTTTCTGCTAATAACACTGGGGTAGAAATGAGAAAGCACTCTATTGCACACCTTCATATGACTACATTTCTATGTTTTACTGCTGGCTGTACGCACTCTCATGTGCTCACATACACTGATACTAATCAGTTTTCCTCTAACCCAAATGAGTGCTACATTCAATGTATGAATGTAAACTATAGGAAACTTAACAGAACCACAACACAACGCTCCAGTCAGAGTAGAAACTATGGCATGGTCATAGCTCTGTGCTAACATACATCCCACGTCCCAGAAGTACCACCTGCAGCAATTTAACTTGAAAATAAAATACACGTTGACGTGCCCATTGTAAATGCAGACATGTAACTTGTGCACAGAAGATACATAAGACCTGTATAGATTTTTTACATCTTTTGCTCTTCAACACCTAATGGAAACGGCTTAAACACAACCACGCTCTCTAACATGACTTTTGACACAGTCTGTGAAACAGACAAGAGCCACTGACTTTTCTCAGCATTATAAACTACAGCTGGGTTTCCAGTTGGCTTCCGCACATGCAGGATGAGCAGTTCCTGTAGCATGCTTTGACACTGCCTGCAGCTGTAACAAAGAGGAAATGAGCACCTTCAAACAAGAGGAAATGTACCTTTAGAGAGCAACCAAAGAATCCCAACATTGTGCTACTTTCATACTTTGAAATCAGAACAACTCCTGTGCTACTACAAATTAAATTCATAGTGACCTTTATATATCTAAACAAATATTTGCATTCTAAAAAAGATTCAGGCAGTTTCTTCATTGCTGTACAATTTTTTCTGATGTTTTCCTCTCCCTTTAAAGAAAATATATTTACTGTTTCAACTACAGACTCGCTATTATGAGTGATAACTGTAGTGAGAGTGATTATGAGTGATAACAGATATGAAGTCTTCTTTCAGTATTAAAAAATGTAAAACATTCTTCACGTGTTCAGGCTATTGCTTCCATTGCTGTTAGCAGCAGCTGCAAATTGGTAGAGGGCAGCAGAGTCCACTGAAGGTAATGAAAATGCACACAAGTACAACAAGAAAAAATTTTCCTGATGTTGTTAATTTCTAGATTCTTACCCTACTCTCCAAAACAAAGAAGGTCAACAAGAGATCCAGGCGGTCACACATCAAATCTCTTAAGCTGCTAGTGATTAGGTATATTTCTTCCATAACTTCCCAGCTTCCATGACAGCCCAGGTAACCGCTAAGGAACAGGAGGGAATGTGCAGAGCTCCTAGCTCTTCTGAAATGACTAGTTTGGATGACAGAACTTACTTGAAGATACACAATCTCCGCAAAATCAAGGCAATAACAACCTTGGATATTAAATACAAAACAGCATTAGGCTTCTAAAGAGAGCATTAACAGTAAATATGTAATATCAACATTGTGCATTTCAACCCTGTATCTCAAACCCTTTTACATAAGTTGATAAACATTAACTACTCACAATTTATACACAGAAACATTGCAGTGCAGTCACATTAAGTAACTAAAATTCACCAAGTGAGTCAGTGACAGGACAAGTTCTGCTCCTAATGTGGTGCTGCAGCCAGCAGATCGTGATACTTCATTCACTAAATGGTTGAATCAGCACAGATAGTTTATCAGCTTTAAAGGCCAAATCACTCTTTGTGTAAATGACAGTAATGCTCCTCCTTTCAGCTGATGTACAACTGCATACAGGAGGGCTCAGTCTGGCCCTGTTAGGTTGATGTCAAACAGAAACACAAAAGCATATTTCACTTTCCAGGTCAGAGGGAGAAAATGACAGATTCAGAGTTGCAGTGCGAAGATGAATAAGTAATCAGCTGAGATATCCACGTCAGGAAACTGAACCTTGCATAGAAATGCAGAAGTATTTTTGTGGCTTTTATTTGTTGACATCATCTTTGCTGAGTGCACAAAGATAGTAATAAACATGCATTTCAGGCATTTTCCCTTTGTTCTAAGTAATTTCAGGCTGGCGGGTCTCCTTTAGATGTATGCTGGCTGAATCACAATGAAGGCCTTCTCCAGTAATACTTTATACTAACATAATCCAATTAAAAGGAACTTAATTGGTGTGCAACATTCCCTACAATTTCAACATTTTAAAAATGAATAGTCTCAGTAAGTACCAGATGGTGACACGCACTAATTAATCAGGCCTGCTCAATGAATGAGCATATTAAAATGAATGCACCTATTAGACATGTGTTTTCAATGCTGTATGCTGCAAAAAAACTCCCCTTAAATGAATGCCTGCCATATTACTGAGCAATATGCACAAGTGTGCATTTCATCATTTGTAACTGTAATGCTATCACTCTTGGATCTCTTCTTAGATCACTAGATACTTGGTACAGATTTCCTTTTGTCTGTCCTCCTCCAGGGAAAAGGCATTTAGCTTTAGCACTGCTATCCATGAAAATGGGCCTGCAATTTTTATGCTGCAGAATAAATTGCATTGATCAGCCTTCTTATCGGACAACAGTCCAATAAATTGCTACTGAACAACCCACGAACCTCTCACCATTGACAGGTATGTCCTCAGACTGAAAAAATCAGCAATGGGAATCCAACCTAGGTTTCGTATATAGGAGTGCCCAAACACCACAAAACCACTATGGCTTTGTGGTTTCGTCTGAACCACTTATAGGGATCTGGACGGTCACTGATCATCATAAACAATAGCGCAAGTCTAACATAACAAGAATAAAGTGATGGTTATTCTTTGCCAGTATCTGATTTCTGTTTCTTTTAAACTTTAATATAATTATAAACATTTTAAAAGACTTTTTGGGAAAACCAAAATGCTCCAACTTCACACATATGATTCTGCTTGGGTGGCAATGGGCTGTAGAAACAATCTCCCAGAGAGTGTCGAGACTTACTGACTTAGGCCCACTGAACCATCTAGCACAGATAAAACTGGGACCACAAACAGATGTGACGTGCTAATTAGTTTTTTTTTTCTCCTTCATGCCATAAAAAAAAAAGTCATCTTAAATTTTACATCATTTCTCCAACTTCAAAGGAGAGCAAAACCCCAAGCGAAGCTAAATGCAACATCTGTTAGATACATGAAATACAATGCAGAGAGAAGAGCTTCACAGCCAGAGAAGTCATGGTCCCAATTTGAAGGCATGTTGAGAAACACACTTGTTTACGTTCAGTACCTGGCAGCACTGTGCTTTGAATAACCTTGCAGCACTTTAATTAATGAAATGTAAATCAAGAACAACAACAACAAAAAAGCGCTATATAGTACCACAGCAGAGTTTGGAAATAAAAGCTGAAGTATCTATATTAAAAAATGTGAGTAGCGCACGCACAGATCTCACAGCACTTCACAAAGGTGAACGAGTATTTTATAATACAGATTTTTGTAGAGAGGAACAGTGACTCACAATTTGGTGAAAGATCAATAAATAGACCCTGACTCTTAAGTGTGATGCCCAGTTCAGTCATGGCACTTACTTCACATGAGGTATGCCAGGGAAGAATGTGAAATTAAATAGTGGCAAATGGCATTATGGACTGCCACAATTTTATTCCCAAAGTGGACTAATATTCACTAAATATTGGATCATTGTTGTAACAAGCCAGAACTGTGACTATGGCAGGCAGCACAGATGGAGATTTCCATAAATGCTAGGCATTATCAGTTCTGTTAAAAAAGAAAAGTTCTATCTTGTTGCAGATAGTTTTGACTTTTTTCCTTCCAGTCAGAACCAAGCGCCCTGGTAACCATCCAAGGCCATAAAATGACAGTTCTGCAGAAAATGCAATGAATCTGCAGTGGATATTGAGGCGGCAATGACCTCGACTAAAAAGTTGCCAACATACTTTAGAACCACTCTTCAGCACCATGGTACTATGCTGCTAAGATATAAGGGGTATGATGGATGGAGAGGAGAACAGAATCACTTCTACCCGAAGTACTGAAAAAAAGCCTAGTTGCAAACTTGCTCCAAGACAGTATGAAACAATCAGGAAAACAACTTTAAACTGATTCTGTTTTTGACCTCTCACACTGTATTTTCTCTCCTTTAAAAAGAGTTTAAATTACATAAATATTTCATAAAACTAAGTTAGTGAAGGAAACCCTTGAATATGTTTTTTCTACCTAAAACTTGCAAGAATAAAACTTGATGGAAATAACCGATGAACTGGAGCAAAAACCTGCCTAGGGCTAGACAATCTGCAACGCTTCAGAAGAGAACAGGCATTTCTTTACAATTTACCTAACCCAAACAGATAATGCCACAGAGCAGGGAAAAGGCAAGAAATATCCTCAGGATCTGCCCAGGTAATCTGATTAGATTCTGCATCATCACACTGAGAACACAAAAAACAATAATAAGGACAAGCTCTCACATTTGGTGCTGAGGCCCAATAGACCAGCCAAGGCATGTATTTGAATATGAACTCGTCTGAGTTCCAATAAGAAGAGATTCTTAACTGGAGAAAACTATTAAAAAAAATTTTTTTCCCTTTTGGAAAAATCATTATTTAGCATTAATAAAACTTAAATGTATAATGAGTATTTGGACATATATAAATATGATCATATTACAATGATCATTCAGACAATGCAGCACAGTATATTCTTTAGGTATACTTTTTCCTTGCACAGAAAATGAGTTTTCATTTTTTACCTTTTAAAAAGAAAAACCCAGTAAGATAAGCCAGACTTATAATTAGTTTGTTTACCTTGCTTCCTAAAAAGGGCTGTGTACAACATTCCAAGATCTAGCAGCAAATTAAGGGTAAGCACATCAGCTGACAGGAACAAGCATGATAATTATAATTAAAAAAAAAAAATTGAAAAAATCCTCAATTTCAGTGCACTTAAGTTTGTCCCAACTCTATTTAAGCAAAATTATGAGACTTAAGCCCTTCACAACATATTAAAAATGCACCACTACGACTATACCTTGACCAATCCCATTATCTTTGATTTACCTTTCCTGGGCTCACTTGAAATCCTGCCCTTTGATCTTTTTTGCCCATTGTTTAAGCACATGAAATCATCTAGAAGAATAAACTTTACCAAACCTTTACTAAACCTCTCCAGAACATATTCACAACAAACAAAAAAGAAATACCTGAAAAACATTATACTGCTTCTATAGTTACAAAACCCAGTAACGGCTGTGGTTATCCTTCTGCTGAGCACAGCTTGAGAATGAAAACAGTGTATATCATCACTGTATTATTGAATTCATCAATTCTGCAACTTCAATTTACTTAAAACTCTCTCCCTTGGACTACTGCAACCTCTGGCTCCACAGATCTTTATGCTGAACCCCTGATGCAGCAAAACCCACAATTGCCAAAAATACATCAATTTCAGTTTAGCCAAGTAACTTGCAGATAGCAAAATACAAAAGAGTATTAGCAAGGATATGAAGGACCTTACTAAAAAGTAGCTAAAGACAAACAAAACACTATACTGTCAGGCACAGGTAACTTATGAGAGAATTAGTGGATTGCAGCCAGTGTAAGAGGTCAGCTACAACACAGAAGATAGAACACACTGCAGAGAAGCCAGATGAGTACTGTCCATCAGTCTCAAACGCCTCTGCAAGAGCCTTATGAGTTATTTAATAAAGACTTGAGAGAATTAAGTTTAAAAATAAAACACTATCAGCCATTATAAAAAATGAGATATTAAAAAAAACTGATAAATTAAGAGCAACAGCACAGTAGGGCTGGACTGTGTAAAGCCAAGAACTGTGGAGAAACTTGAGAACCACGTGGCTGAGCTACACATAGAACTACGTGGTCCCTTATCAGAAGCAGGCATCAGGACAGCAAGGAGCTAAGCACAGTATGAATGGGACATGGTTTTTATCATGACTTCTGTGAAGGAAACTTGCTCTTCTTCCCACCAAACAATGAAACAATGGGCGAAAGGGAAACGGCACAATTTTATTTTAAGTTTTTAAGAAGTTCTCACAAATTACTAACTGTAAGACATGCAAATGGTGCAACACAATATGCAAGGCAACCAGCAGATCACATGCTTTCAGTGCAAGAAAATCAATGACATGATTTACTGAATATTGTGTTCCCTTCTATTTATGACATCTCAGGAAGAAATGCAGCATTAAACAACCACAAAAATATTTTCAGGGATGAAAAGCTTTCCATATTAAGTGAAACAAAAAGATTAGGATAGTTTAGTTCAGAATTGAGACAAATAAAAATAGTATTATATTAAATGATCCATCACAAAGAAGATAGACTGGGTATTCCCATTTAGTGTCCTCAAAAAACAGAGCAACAAACCTAATGCAGTGTATTTACATCAGTAAAAAGAAAATTATTCCATATAAAATGCTTCCTGAAACAAGCTGGCACTGAGATCAATAGGTCAGCTGGATTCAGAAAAAAAGATTAGACTTTTATACACAGGATGAGACACTGACAGTTGTATTAGGTGGGGTAAACCCAAAGCTTCCAATTTCAGTGCTTAAACAAACCATTAACTATTTGAGTTGAGAAGAAAATTCACTCATTAGGAGGTAATTTCTTTATTGCCCATTTAGGAAGTTTGGGCAGCGTGAAGGACAGGGCCACTGCTGGCATCTGGGTGCCAGACCACAGCCAGCACTGTTTCACTGCAGTCCGCTTCCTGGCACTACGCTGCAGCTGCCTGCAAGGTGCCCGTCTCATGAAATCACGCACCCGTTATCAGTCCCTTCACGCTCGCACATCCTGTTCTCCCACTTCACCAGATCCGATGCATCAAACCACAGAATACAAGGTGTTGTCTTAAAGATTCCTGGTCTATACTCCTCCATCCAACATGCACTACATATCCCTTCCACCTCTGTATGCCATGTCCCTTTTGTTTAGGATTTTACCTATGTAAGCTTTCCTTTGGCAAGGGCCTTCTCAAAATTAATCTCTGATAACAATATGATTCTGTTTCTTCCTTTTTATCAGATCCTACTCTTCACTTTCAGTGTTTTTAGTTTAATATAGCAAAATAACTAAATGGTGAAATAATACTAATATCCCATTATCACCCAGTGGTAAGGCCTTTCTCTTCTCATCCCACACTTTGTTTTGTCACTCTTGTGCCAGGCTTATACCTCAGCCCTGGAAACATTCTTTGTGTTCATTTCTATTTTTTATGACTACATGATCATGTTTGATATTGGGCAACTGGGACCTCAGGCTATAAAGTACTTGGGCCAAGTGACTGTGTGTTACACTAGCACATACCTTGCAACGATCCATACAAATCCATAGCAATGCATAAGTAAGATGGTGGTAATTACAAAGCTAAGGAAGCCAGATGGAAGTCTTACAAAAGATTAGTACTGTTTGAATGTTGTCATACTACTACAAAATAGAAAAATCAGGGCAGGATGACAAAGGAATGATATAAAAGGGATTTTTTCTCTACAACTAACCTGAACAATTTAACTTTAAGACACATACATTACTAGTTTATGGTGGAAAATATAAATAAAAATAAGCCACATACTGAGATCTCATTCACTACTTGGGGGAGCAAGTGCCTGGAAAGGGCTTGAATCTTTGTAAAAACTCCTTCAGTTTCCCATTCCACAGCAACCATCTCCTCCCACTGCCTTCCACTTGGTGCAGTCATTTTGCCTTGTTCCTTGCATCTACGATCAAAGACAGGCGTTCTAATTTAAGGATCTCTTTGATAATCTTGAGGAACTAGCTACAGGTAATTTTTTGGCCATCAAAGCTAGTTCAAGCAGCTTATTCTCACTCAGGCTGCTCTTGTAATTAGTATGTCATTTATTCATCCCCAAAAGCTACTTTACCAGGCATAATGAATGCAAGAAATTTTAATCTGCAGTCATAAGCCACAGCAATGAAATGAGTGATGAGCTGTAAGTCAGAAGGTTAAAGATATTATTGTTTACTAGTGTTGAAGTTAAAAAGAAAATAACAACACTTTACAACAGACAGTCTTATGTACTCCTTATGCTTTGCCTAGAATCCATCCCCATAAAATGGGAAGCCACCACTGATGAGAATGCTATTAGGGATAAAAAGCACCACCATAGGTGAAATTCAGAAAAGGAATTAGCAGATACTGAAATTGTACGCTTTTAGCATTCATAATAAACAAGAATTGATTTTTTACTTATTCTGATGATTTAGTCTTCTGTCTGACTGTCTTTTAGGATAACACCCCCCTAAACACCAGGATTGTGTTCTCTGTAGTCTCTCTATGCGTTACCCTGCACAGATTTCCACTACGCAATGCTGCTTGTAAAGCAGTATCAGTCGGAAGTAGGAAAAGATGCTATTCCATACCTCTGTGTGCACAGGTTCTCACAGAGAACTCAGTTGTACAGACAAAACAAGTCTTCTGCTAATACAGAGCCTCCTGCTTCTTTTTACCATTTGGTACCAAAGTGGATTTACCATAATGGTATTAAATACAACTACCTACATTATAAATGATTCACTAAGTACAAAATCCTAGTATGCTTGTAACAGCAGTCTGGAGACAGACCCAAAAGCCAAGAAAGTCAACACCTTACTTAATTTTAAACACTGCGTTGTGGACCACTGAGAAGAACCCAGTAGTTTCCATGCTCTTTAGCCCGATTGTCAAGTTAGCAATATCACAGCCTCTGCAAAATCTTCAAGTCCACAACACAGCAGTGTTCCAGGCACCTTGGGAGGGGCTCCGGGATAGAGCTGTATCCCTCCATGGTGACAGAAAAGGACTAACAGCAAAACACAGGGCATCTAACAGTCAGTAGTCATCTTTTTAGGCTACCAAAAAAGATGTGATGTAGGGCAGGGGTGGCACCAAAACCCAGTAATTTATTTTAGTCCACAAAATCTGATTCCATACTTAAAAATAATCCATACATGGAAGAGCTATGCAGTGACAGAATCAGAAAGGAAATGTAATAGAAATTCTGTATTAGTTTTTATCTTTACATTCGATGACTGTTTTTTGCAGCTAGGGAATTTGCTCAATTTACTTCATAAGAGAAGAAATAGCCTTCATTTTCAAAGATAGTTGTTTAAACCTATTGAGTATGTAAATCACTATAATTTTTACCCAGCGCTGTAAGACGAGGAAAGGGAAAGAAGGAATCGCTTACTGCTTCTGAGAAGGCTGACTTCGTGCAGGCAAAACCTACCCTAAGAACCAATCTGCTTTGTGGGCAGCAGGAGCATCCAGCTATGTCCAGCCACTTAAAAACCAGGTGGCTTATCACAAAGAGCAACAGCATCCGGAGTTGAGCCTGGCACACCACCACTGTTCCCACAGTCCCTTCTGCTCCGAGCGTTCCTGTGAGCCCAGGCTGCCCATGAAGCTGCTCCTTCCACGTATGAACAGCCATGCTGTCAGAGCGCTCAGATACTAATTAAGAGGCTCCTGATCATACTTGAAAATCACAAGCTTGAAACCTAGCCAGTGCTCATTCGTGGGTCAGGACACAGTGTGAAACAACAAAACTGAAGCACTGTAAACAAGCTGTAGCAAAGGAAAGAAAAGAAAATCAACATGAACATTTGTTTGCAGAAATGGCACTCTTAAATTCTTTTTCTTTAGCTCTTCTTTACAGATATAAATGTCTTCCTAAAGGAGTTGATTGCTAAACGTAAATTCTGCTACCTGTGCTTGGCGGAATCCTAAAAATGCAAAGCTTTTTCTATCCAGAAAAAATACAATGTGAATTTTCTAGTCTTGTACTGCTACGATGACTCAATACTAATCCACAGGGATCTGAAGGTAAAAGCAGCATCACGCTCATCTGAATTCTTTGCCTTTCAAACAAGGTTTTTATGACAGCACACTTTATTAGCACACAGGACCGCTATGAGTCCACAATTATGCAGGAATGGATTTCACAGAAACCACACTAAGCCCAGGGCAATTACATTCTGTCACTGCCAACCCGAGTGAAATATGCAAGGCTACTATTACCTGCCCTCTTGGAGGGTCTTGAGGGAGGTTTTATTCCTACCATATGCAACACTATGCCCTTTTGAACTAAGTTGTTAACAATACTAAGAACCAGTCTAAGAGAAACTGAGAGACCAAGACCTACCCCCCTGTCCACATAAGCAGCATCAAGTCGCAAGGCAGTAGCAATACTCTTCCCACTGCTCCCTGTTGAGGTCCTGGGCTCAGTCTCTATAGACAGGTCAGAAGACAGTATCAATACTCCATCAAATGAAAAAAATTGCTCAGGAATCTAAATCATACTTCCTCGATGCTGCTTCATCAACACTATGCACAAGGTGATGTGTATGCCAGGTCTCCCAAGTATGGTTCATAGAAGAGACTACAGGCTCTCTGTAGTACTTAATCTTGCAATTTATACAGAAGAAAAAACTGTACAGCAGATTTCAAGGTTATGGGCTCAAACTGGGCTTAATAACACATGGTGGCATATGTTATGGTTATATAAACAGTATATGGGATCCCAACTGTTAGTCAAATAGTGAACTGTGACGGTAACTGCAACAGCTATGCAACACAGTGTTACTCCTTCCTCTTGCCCCCATACTTAAGAAGTACTACTGGTTCTACTTTGCCTTTTTTTAGTAACAAGCTGCTCAAACCTTTAATCACTAGTGACTTTCGTGAATTGTTATTAGCACCCTTGGACTCTTGCTCCAAAAGACAACACAGCATTCCTGGGGCTTCATACGCATGACAAACACAATGGAAACAAACCCTTCCTACTCTTGAAATAGATTCCTCCGCATGCGGAGTCCGGGCACTGTCCTTTTAAGTCCAGACTGTTACCCAGAACTCATGATAATAGGGTGGTCATGACTTCCACAAGCTTTTGAGGATCTTCGCTTCTCTCAGTGGAGTCAGGCAAGCCTGGCCTAAACTCTTTATTCCCAGTTTACAATTACACATAATAAATACAAATTATTTGCTCAAGCCTTTTTTCAATGCAGTCAGTGAGTATCTCTGCTTTCAAATTTCCTGCTCTCCCTATTTACGGTTTTTTTTCAGACTACTCATAAAAACCCCTTGACTAATTTTAGGACAAAGATTAATACACAGCATCCCATGCCAACTCGGTAACAACCCCCTACTTAGAATCAGTTTCACACCTATCACCTATAGCCAGGCCTAATCCACGTAATATATACTGCATTTTCATAATTTTAGTTTCTTAACAACAACATAGCAAAATATGAAATGAAATTAAAACATACTGTATTTAAGAAGTTAATTTAGCCTTCTGTACACTTGTTAACAAAGATACCTATTCATAGCTCACTAAAATTCAGCATCTGGAAAGAAGACATAGAGAGGCATGAGGAAGAAAGGACACGTGGTTTTGCAAATACAATAAATTTCTGTTTTATTTTAAAGCTATTTTAAAAAGCAAACCTTTTGGTTTGCAATAGTATCAGACAATTATTTAACAGAAAAAACAGTCTGAGTAATTTGCATAAAGATTCAAGGTTTAATTTTTTGGATTTCCAAAGATTTGCAGAAATATTTTTTGGCATAACCAGAAAATTAATCACTAGCTTCAGCTTCTATGGCTGTTTTAAGTACCCCCTACTCAAATAATTTCTGATATAACAGACACTCAGAAAAGCGTCAGCTTTTTTAAGTCAGCTGTTTTAAAAAGCCTTTTGTTGAAACCAAGTATGCTAACAGTGATCCCAAAGCCTTAATTTTGGTAGAAATTGCAGTATGTCAAACTCAACAGAGGCAGAACTATGACTGGATGCCAGAATACAGTATGTAAAAAGAAATTAAATTATGAAAGTCAGTAATAGGATATTTATCAGCTGCTTATCACATCTGTATGCAGTTGTAGGACTCGACCCATGTGTTGCTTCATACAAATATGCTGAGAAACTACAGCAGATTTGCTCTGCATTGCGCGGGTTTTCAAAATACATATTAATACAAAAATTTTTGCTACATAGAAGTTCCCCCCCCCCCCCTTTTCTGTAGAGAGCAAAATAATTTCCTTACTTTCATATGGTATTGCATGGACAGGAAGACTAAAGAGAAAAGTGGAAAGACAAAAAAGCTAACAGCATTTCTCAGAATACACTGGTTGTAAAAAGCAGTTTCATATAACCTCTCATTTTCGTTCACCTCTAGTTCTGCCAAAGCAAGATATTGCCTTATAAAATATGGCAGCGTTCAGCAGACACCACTGCGATAGAGCTGACCCGCTCTGCTTTAACTCTCTGAGTTTCTCTAGGCTGGTGTCAGGAAGCAGGTGCACAGCGAGTTACAGTCGCACCATTTTAGCGGTGCTTCTGCTTTGCTCCAGTTGACTGCTGTTCTGCTGCCAATCCTGCTGCATTTTGCCAAATGCAATTCAGTACCAACATACTATACTTCTGTTCCAGCACAGAATTCTTCCAAGTCTGATATAATTCAACATGATTAACAAAAGGACGGTTTCATAACACTAATTAGCATTGTGTAGTCAGAAGATAGACTGTAGGCCTGTATCTCTAATGTCCTATGTTAAATTTGTTCTCTAGACATAAAAGACCGGTACATTAACCATGTCTTATTTTCACATTTTTCTTTTCAGAGAAGCCTGGATGAATTGTAATGCACATAGATAGTCTGAAACACTCAGCAGATGATTTCGCTTAAATCTCAAGTAAGACAAATTAGACGAGATCTTCAATCACTGCCTTGGGATGTGTGGGCGATGTATTACATTTTACAAGTAACAGCATTTGGAAAAATTCAGTTTTCACTCTTCAGCTGCTGTACTCTTTTAATTACATGCTAAAACTTGGAGAAATAAGAACTGGAAAGGAAAGCAGCAGAAGCGAGACTTCACACAGATAATGAGATGGCTGCTTGCTGAAATTAGGCAACATCATCTTTAATGTCTGCAGCGCTCAGCTAAAGGAGGAAAAAAGCAGATTCCTCATACTGCCCAGTGCCTTCCCTTCTAGCAATGGAGTGTTCTGTAGTAACTAGTTTTAAGTGAGATAGGAAGCTCTACCAGCAAGTTCACTACTTGAGTGAGGGTTTTTATTTTATATGGTGTGATAGAAGAACTAGTTTGAGGCCATGTAAAAGTAATAAATTCCGCTGCAAATCTTGGTGAACCTTTAATATGCCAGGATCCATAGACAAATGAAAAGTCTCAAAAGGTCCCTGGAGTCTTATTGCTTGGCATGCCTACTCATTTCCTGGTGCACACTTTACTTTTACACTGTGAAAATAAAGCGTAAAGAAAGAAATGAGCAAGAGCTATCAAACTAATTTTTTTTAAAGTCCAATTTCAATCTTCCCTATGAAGAATGTGATTGAAAAACTCTTGTAGTTATTGTTGTCCAAGGATTATAGGTGTTTTAAGCTGTTTGGATGGATTTAATAAGTTCTCCCACAACAATGTGGACAATACCTTTGTTTTCTTGTAGATGCAAATATTGTATTTTTATACCAAGATGCAGCATTACTACTACTGCTAAACATACTCAAACGAATCTCAGGTGAGTATATACTTTTCTTACCCTGGTAAGCAAGCTGTGAATCTTACGTGTTCAAAGGTTATGCATCAGGTGGCTGGCTTAAAAGTTTTGCACAACTAAAGCACAACTGAGAGTATTATTTTCCTTCAATATTATTATTATTGTAATAGATGGGGATAAATGTAATACTGCAAGTATACAGCTTTAATTGAAACGTAAACTGCTTGTTGATATTGTCTCTTTCAGTTCTCCTTTTCTAATCATGAAAATGATTCTAAAAATTGCTATGCCCAAAACATTTGCGAAAGAGATTGAAGTCACTATCTGAAAGTTTAGTAGTAGTAGTTTAGGGGTTAAAGTTACATAAATAGTGCCTTCTTTAAAAACACACCTGTGTAGTTTGTATATTGTAGTAGCAGAGAAGTATGTTATACATATGTATAAACACACACAGAATAAGGAAGAAATTCACAAGTATGAAATACGTTGGTATATTTCTGAGATCTTCAGATTGAGATCTACATAAGACATACACATCACAGGGAGAAAGCTAAAATAAGTGTGATCAGATAAAAGAGAACTTAAAACTGAGAAAATATGATTTAAAAAAAAAAAACTATACTACTAATGAATCCCAGGAAAAATTAATGTAGACAGCCAGCTTATCCCACCGAAAGATGTAAACCTGCTGAATATTTAAAACATACCTCTACAGAAACCAGTCTATCAGAACATAGCTAGCAACAATATACTAAAACCCAGCTAGTCACTCGTGGATACCTATTGTAGCTGACTCCCTCTGAGATTATATGGCTTTGCCCACAGCAATGGTTTTTAGAACTATTCCCACTGTTGCCTTCGCAGTGGGTCTGCTACCAACACTAACATCAGGAACATTTCACCACCACACCATTTGAAACATTCAAAGCAAAATTTTCACCCCTGGTGAATGTAAGCAGCAACGGCTGTTTGCTGTAGCACTTTGGCTGGTACGGGTGGCTGAAGGAGGTTATTTTTGTGCAATATTTACTGAAATACACTCATTTATACAGACCTACACATCATTTACAAAGTTCTAATAAACAACTTCCGATACAGAAAATACAATCCAGCTTTTAAACAAGCACTGTAAATCTTCAATTAATATAGTAGCTTTGTGGACACAAGCACATGCAATTTATGGCAATTTCTTTAAGAGGAGGAAGGGAGAGGTTATAATACAGTGTTAGGAGCAAGAAACTTCCAAATCCAGTTCTAAAATTAGCTTCAGCTTTGATAAATCAACAAACTCTTTCCCCCCCTTCCCTTTAGCCTATTTCTAAAGTCTTTCTTCTTTCTCCTCTCCTTAGACTGCTCACGTGCTTAATCTGATCAAAATTCTTTAGGGATGTCACAGGGATAAATAGCACTATTAACAGCTACTAGCTTCCATTTGCTTTTTAGAAATGGGTGCATCACACTTTGAGGCATTACGTACACTATTAGGTATTCACAGGATGCACTATTACCGAGAGACAATACACAGAGGAAGAAGTGGAGACTAAAACATTTTTTGCCTTAAGAGAAGGATCCTCCAAGTGTTTTGCAGCGTGTGCTCCAGGGCCATTCAATTGTTCTACAGCGTTAGTATTTCAAGCAGAAGACATTTAACTCTGTTTCTTCCAGGACCAAAGTATAAACGCAGGGAATCAGGTATTTATCCAATGCAGGTAACAAGATTTCTACCTAGCAATTTTATGCAACTTAAATGTAAACGATACATGAAATACGTATTCTTAATAAGTGTTAAACACAAGCGTTTTAAACAGAGAAGTAGGGAACAGCAATGATCTCTGTGTTTTGTCATCACTGACAACTGCAGCCCTACAGCCCCGAGGAGCCTACAGTTCCTACCAATCTGTGATCAAATTAAAAAAGAGCAAGTGCAGTTTCAAATAAATTATGGGTACTTTATTATGTGCATTCAGAAAAAGACAGCTATGAAACACTGCCTTGCTAAACATTATAAAAGTTCTTATAAATATTCATGTGCAGCATTTTACTCTAAGCATTTAATCATTTCTTTACAAAAAAGGAATGGGGGGAAAGGGGAGAGGAAGAAATTACTGTTTCCTCAGTTCCAAAACATTCAAGGCAACAGGAAAGACAAACTTGTGCACAAGTGCTCTATAAATTAGACAGCACCAAACCCAGAAACTTACAAATGAGAAATTTTTCAGGGAGATTTTTTTTCTTTAAAAAAAAAAATTACACCTGAAGTTTTAAAACAGTTTGCAGGTACTAAACTAATGATTTCCTGATCATGTGAATTACTTGAGTTTGAATTTTGATCATCTGAATTTCTATGTCATCAGCTTTTGAAAAACAAGATTGATCTATTGCTTCTGACTTTTGTATGAAGACAGATTTAGTTGGCTGTACTTCTCTGCATTTTCAAAACCCTGTTGTCAAAGATGAACCTAACATCACAGCACCAGATAAATATGGCTGCTTTGCAATGGCAAGGCACTGTGCAACTCAGAAACTCGATCCATCAATACACAGCTGTTGTAAGCTAAAATAGCAAGACTGAAAATCCTGCCATCACCCCTTGAAAGCAGTGCACTTCCAACTATATTCTGTGGCATGCAGCCTCTTGATTAAGCCTCTCTGACTTAAAGTTTATCAATACTACTGTGAATTAATATAGATTGCAGTAATACATGCTGACAATACAAAAGCCTGTTCACAAGTAGCTTGTGCTCAAAAGAGAAAAGATTGAAATACAGCTTTGACATAAAATTATAAACCTAATATAAAAGCTAAAAGATGTACAGTAATAACATCAGAACTCCTCAGAAATCACACAAGCAGAGACAGCAGTGAGGGACCAGCTTAGACCTCCTGCCTCGCTGTGATCCTGCCTCCAAGCCAGACCAAGATAACTGACTCTCTGCCTTTGACATGCTTTTACCTTCCCTTTTGTACCAGGAACATCACTTCTTGTCTGAGAAACACGTTACACTATAGGTTTGGGTATGACTATCTTTGCAGTATCTTTTCAGATACTACACTCTGGACATACCTCCCCATTCAAGATGCTATAGCTATAGAGGGGGGGGGGAAATCCAAGGAAATGCTTATTAATGTAGACCCAACTCCTTCACACATACCTTGGCTGGCAAGTAGACCTAGTGTTGGCTGAACAGGGTGGTAAAGCAACATTGATAGCGGAAAAGGCTTATTGCTATGGTACTTTTGGTTCCCTCTTGTATCAGTCAAGTCAGATTGCTGTCAGATGTACCTGACTCTGCTCTCGGGCTATCGGACAAGTCTCAGCGGAGTTATTCAAAGCACATAACCATGTTTAGAAATACAAAGCAAAATGAAAAGTGGTGCTGCCTTTCACTTCCCTCAGGAAAACTGCCTCTTGCAAATGGTTTTATCATTTTCATTATATCCTGTTTGATTTGCTTTACCATCTTGACTACAACAATAGCTAAGACATAATAGGAAAAGATTTTTCCACAGGCTGGTTCTAATTACATTAAATCTCAAGTGAGATAGGACATTTAAATAAGAAACAACTGCAGAGTCTGAGATAATAACATACCAAGATACTAGGCTTTTTGAGAGTACTGTTAAAATGACGCATTGAACATTACAGTGTCCTCCAATCACGTTTCAACACAAAAGCCATTTCTTCTGTGGCACACCGCTGTAGAAAGAGGTCAGCAGTTATTGCAGTCAATGTTCAACTCTGAACAATTATGAAACATTATCACTCATGCTGGAAGTTCCATAGATCTTTGCAACACAAACTGCGAGATACATGCTTAAACTTCTGCATGAGGTGAGGCTGCTGGGAACGCAGGGTCACTGTAGGATTAATCACCCCGTGAACCACAAAGAGTTGAGAAAGTTTTGAAGAGCTTCTGGATTTTGTTGCAAGTTGTACCTTTAACATTTTGTCAGGATAACTGAATTCTCTTTTAATGTGCTTGGAAAACATATCATCTTTAGATTGTTGAAAACCACTGAAATATAAACATGCTAAATGGAGACTGTGGCTATGTGGTCTATAAACACAGTGAAACCTGTCATAATCCCAGAGTTTGTATGTTTGATGTTATAAGCCACCACGCAGCTGTGCCTCCAGTACTGGTGTTTATGGAACCCTGCAGCAAATTCCCCTGCTGAAAACCAAAACTGAAGAAAGGGAACTTATGTGGGGAGGGAAGGAATTTAATTACCCCCTCACACCTCCTCTTCCTTTGGCTAAGTGCTAGCCCAGGCTAAAGGGAAGGAGAAGAGTTGGCCTGCAGGAATGATCTGGACAAAGATATCAAGTGCACCCTTAGTAAGTTTGCAGATGACACCAAGTTGGGAGGGAGGGTTGATCTGCTTGAGGGTAGGAAGGCTCTACAGAGGGATCTGGACAGGCTGGATTGATGGGCCAAGGCCAATTGTATGAGGTTCAACAAGGACAAGTGCCAGGTCCTGCACTTCGGTCACAACCACCCCATGCAGCGCTACAGGCTTGGGGAAGAGTGGCTGGAAAGCTGCCTGGCAGAAAAGGACCTGGGGGTGTTGGTCAACAGTCAGCTGAATATGAGCCGGCAGCGTGCCCAGGTGGCCAAGGCGGCCAACGGCATCCTGGCCTGTATCAGAAATAGTGTGGCCAGCAGGAGCAGGGAGGTGGTTGTTCCCCTGTACTCGGCACTGGTGAGGCCGCACCTCGAGTGCTGTGTTCAGTTCTGGGCCCCTCACTACAGGAAAGACATGGAGGTGCTGGAGCGTGTCCAGAGAAGGGCAACCAAGTTGGTGAGGGGCCTGGAGCACAGGTCTTATGAGGAACGGCTAAGGGAACTGGGGTTGTTTAGTCTGGAGAAAAGGAGACTGAGGGGAGACCTTATTGCTCTCTGCAACTACCTGAAAGGAGGTTGTAGTGAGGTGGGGGTTGGTCTCTTTTCCCAAGTAACAAGCAATAAGACAAGAGGAAATGGCCTCAAGTTGCTCCAGGGGAGGTTTAGATTGGATATTAGGAAAGATTCCTTCACTGAAAGTGTTGTCAAGCATTGGAACAGGCTGCCCAGGGAAGTGGTGGAGTCACCATCCCTGGAGGTATTTAAAAGATGTGTAGATGCAGTGCTTCGGGACATGGTTTAGTGGTGGACTCGGCAGTGCTAGGTTAACGGTTGGACTCGATCTTAAAGGTCTTTTCCAACCTAAACGATTCTATGATTCTATAATGCGGGGAGGACAGTTCATCAATTCCCTTTGCTCACAGCTAGTTACTAAACAGACTTAACTAACATCAAACCATGTATAAGTGATTCAGTAGTGTATGGCTAGAGCTGAAAAAGTTATGTACATACAGATTTGGATATCAGTTACTTATCTGTTCAGCTGTTTTTCCATAGCCATCATAGTAAAGTTTCAAGGAAATTATCTAGATACTGAGGATTAAGAGACTTAGTTTCAGTCAATAAACAGAATCTGTGATTCTAAATTCTATGCTTAGAGAATATAAACTTTCACAGCAGCAGTTCGGTAAATAAAGCATTCTTGTCTAAATAGCAAAATGCATATTAATTCTCTATTAATAACATAATCAAGTACACAAAAGAAAATTGAAAATGTTTATTTTGGCACACAAAATTTATTTTCTTGTGCGTATGTTCTATACTTCAGATTTGCAACACTAAAAGTGCTCTGATGCACTAACTACCTATGTTTGTCTAGTGAACAATGCCACAGCACTGAAGAATGATTGCTCACATGCAGAAAGTTGAGTAATAACAGCTATATGACCACATTGCAAAAACACTTTCTAAATGTAGCTCAGAGATACCTGCACAGCCACTGCTGGAGATGCCTCTTTGAACAGATCTAAATCTGAAAAGAAAATACAGAATATGAAGGTAATCAGTAAAAGACACATGCAACTATTACTCCTTATGAAAATACTTAATTTGCCTTTAATGAAGGCGGCAGCATTTCACTTGTATATCTTCCTCTATCAACTATTGTTTTTGTTAACTTCCTTTAGGCCCTTATAGGACATTTGTAAACTAAAATTAGTTGAAGATGCTCACCTTCACATACCCTCACCACTTCTCTTGTACTGGCTCTGCTGTTCTCCTAACACCTCTGAACAGACTCAGCTTTCAAACTGCAGCAAATCAACCTGTGGATGGGGAGGAAGAGTCGTTTTCTGTCAGGTCAGCAAGTTGAATAGGCTCACGAAGATAAGCAATAAGCAACAAACATTCAGCCACAGAGGGGACAATGCTGCATGGCTAGGAGCAGCACTGAGGTAGCTGTTGTAGCTCTATTACCCTCTGCACCCCAAGAAGCAGAGAATTTTCAGCAGATGAACAGCAAGTTTTATGTAGCCATCATGGCCTACAGACAGGTACTGTTCTAAAGCTCTTGGGCTCACATTGACTGACTTATGGTGTTGCATAAAACCTTTCCATTCTGTTCAAGTATACCTTTCAAATGAATACTTCAGTCATTTAAAATTACTGAGCAGTCACCTCTGCTGCAAGGGCCACTTTAGCACCATTCTTCTGTCCAACAGATTCCCTAGGGCCAAATGTTTTCCTTGGGAACTCTAAGTGGCTCAGGTAAATTACAAAAGATGTAACCTTGTTTTACCCGTTCTCAAGATATGGACTAGTGTACTTCAAGTGGGGCTATGGACTGGTATTGCCTATTTACAGATGCTTTTAAAATAATCATTTAATTGCCTGCTTCCCCCCCCCCCTTTTTTTTTGCACAGTTCCTGGCATATACGTTCCACATTGGATACCACTGAAATACCAATGTGTAATTTTACATGCAAACTAAACAAAAGGTTATTTCTTCCCCAAAGAGAGTAATAATTTGAAAACTTGCTAGTCTTGATCATGAGTGGAAATAAAGACTGACAACAACAGAGGCTGCACAGAGCACAGGTCACGATGACCCGAGTGCTGAGGAGAGAAAGCAAGGTGAGGAGGGTTTCCTGAAGCTAGGACATCCATAAAAGCAAATGCCAGTACTGCAGTGCTAGTAATTCAGCAGCATAAGGACAAAAAAAGGGAGCCTTACTTCAACAAATTGGATGTGATATATTGCGCTTTCAGTGCTGTATCCCATGGCTACTGAATTACTGAATCTTCATTGACTGTTTTATGTCACATGCACTCCTGATTTGCTATCCAAGTTTCTTCCTACACAGGCTGGTGGTCTCTCATTAAGACCAAGATTTACAGAGCACAGATTTCAGATTTTATAGAACCCACTGTGCTTTCTAAAGATCTACCTTTTCTTCTAATCAACTGAAATAACACTTTTTGGCTATGACTCATGGTGGGTTTTTTTCCTTTTCCTTTTTTTTTTTTTTTTAAATTTGCAATGCATATTTCTCAGTCAGACCTCTAAGGATGTTGATAAGATCTGTGCAGTCTCTCTTAGTATGTGCCCCCGTTTAATTCTTTGAGATACAAGTACTTTTATGTTACAAGAAATGAGGACAACAGAAAGCTGCAGATCCCATGAATGTAAAAATTGTCTTGAAGGCATGGAACAATTCAGCCCTAATTACAGCCAGCTGGAGTCTGCTCTTTGCAGTGATACTTAGATAATTAACCAAATACTGACTGATGCAAGACTCAAGTATGTCACTACCACTCAGATATTCAAGGTTAATTTTTGTATCCATCACTGAAATCAAGCTTAATGGATATTATCAGCTAAAGTCTTGAGAATCGGTAACACACAGTCATACAGTTAGGCAAGGATTATTTTTTCCTTCAATGAGCTTGGTGCTATCTTTCTTAGCTGCAGAAGAAATGTCTTTTCCCTTAAAAAGGCAAACTCATAATTTTTTGTTAATTTAATACCTGTTAAATTCACTTAGTTTAAGCCCTAAACTTAAATACACTGAAGCCACAACACTTGATGTAATAAAATAAACCCCAAAATGTTCAGATAGGCATTATTGGAGTAATACACATTTATTTCTCACAGTATGCCATCTTTAAATTTGTGGGTTTGTGTTTCTTCCTAAGTAAGCTTTATATGGATGTTGAAACCAAATAGTACTATGCCAAGTCAAATATACTGATTTGACTGCCAATGCATATACTCTGAAACTATTACAAAAGAGGATGGTAGAGATAGCGTTCAAGAAGTCTGAAATGTTTGGAAGGCAAAACTGCTAACACATCCCTCCTTCTGCTTGTAATGAAATAATTTTTTTAAATTGTTACATACCTGAATTGTATTGGCAGCAACAAACAAATTTGAAAGAGGAAGTCAGTACGAACAAGAGAAAGTTGTCTTTCCTAATTCTATTTTCAGCAGGCCTTTCCCTGAAAATACTAATTTTTTGACAGTTTCAATCCCTCTGACTGATTACACAGCTAGCTAGTGCTGCACTGATGAGAAGAAAACATTTTGTCACTGCTTTTTATCAAGTGGTAGCTCCTGCAACTTTTATTTCTAGTTACTAATTCAAGAAATCTACTGTGAAAAATTTGAAATATTTTAACCTGCTAAAGATGTTCGTAAAAACAGCGATACACCACAGAAGTTGTTGGTAGAGACACAGTGCAACAAGAAACATAACTAATCAATAATTGTTAGATCTTGGGTGGGGCTATAAAGAAGAAAAACATCATGCATCTCAGTTGCATACTTAAAGTGTTCTTAAAAAATCTGGGTGGGGAGGCAAGAATCTAAAGAATCCGGAATAGAGATTCTTTTCATTTTGTATTTTATTTGTCCTCACACCTTCTTATCTGGTATTGAAAAATAAACAATCCCAATTATGTTTGCACACTGTCCAACATACTCCTTCAGCAGGAAAAGTCTGAATTTTGTCAAATGTCTTTGGAATGCCACTGTAACACAAATCACAAAGTATCACCAGAACAGTGCAAGTTAAAGTGTAACCTGCAGTTTTACTCTGAAGAATACACAGAATTTTTATTACCAGAAATGGAAAGTAATGGAATAAAAATAAAAGCTTAGCAAAAAAATAGGTTAACTCATATAAAGAATGAAATACAAGACATGGCTGAAAAAGAAAGCAAGCCAGGTATTTTTGGAATTATTCTGAAGTCTATTAAAATCCCTACCTATTCACTTAGGAAGCATTTTTGCTTAATATATATATATGCTAATGTTCATATTCAAGATAGTGAAGATTGGGCTGAAAAAAATCCTGCTTTGTAAGAACAAAGGAAGAAAGACTATGCATAATCAGCAATTGTTTCTGAAAGCATTTTCAGAGTTATACTGAAGAGAGTTAAGGAAATTCATGTTCGAAAGGCAAAGTTGCATTCTGGATAAATTGCTGAGAAACACTCTGAACCTGAGAAGCCTCCAATATTCCTATTATTTTGTGTTAAAAGGTGAGATAAGAGATATTGCTGAAGCAACCCACTGTATGAGGTGACCGCTGTAGGGTACAGGGGGAACCTGACTCTGCCCAGAACCTGGGGACAGTGGGACTACCTGCGCTGCATGAAACACAAGCAGCTTCCAGTGTTTCAAATGCATGCCTAGGTGACTGCATTAAGGAAATGGCTGTGCTGCAAGAAGTGAAGACACCTTCTCTTAACATAGCGTGCAGTGCTGCTATCTTAGTTCTGTTGCTCAGGTATATTTTTAGATGTGGCTGCTTTCTGTTCTCTCATTCCCTCACTCTGCTCTTAATATTAACAGACAGGCCAGAAGGATGATATTTACATAATTGCCTATATGCCATTTCCTAATAGGGAGAGTATGGACCTAATGTAATGTCGTGGTTTCAGCCCAGCTGGTAACGAAGCACCACGCAGCTGCTCGCTCACTCCCCCCGGCCACGGTGGGATGAGGAGAAAATATAAAGAAAAGCTTGTGGGTCAAGATAAGGACTGGGAGGGATTGCTCCCCACTTATGGTCAGGGGCAAAAGACAGGTTCAACTTGGGGAAGAAACAAAATCAATTTAATTTAGTACAAATCAAAACAAAACAAGGATATTGGGAAGTAAAACCAAACCTGAGAACACCTTCCCTCCTCCCCCCGGCGGCGCACGGGAACGGGGGGGGGGGGGGGGGGGGGCCGGGGTCGGTTCCTCACACGTTGTCTCTGCCACTCCGTCCTCCTCAGGGGGAGGACTCCTCACTCGTCCCCTGCTCCGCCGTGGGGTCCCTCCCACGGGAGACAGTCCTTCACCAACTGCTCCAACGGGAGTCATTTCCGCGGGCTGCAGTTCCTCATGAACTTCCCTGGCGTGGGTCCTTTCCACGGGCCGATCTTCAGTGACAAACTGCTCCAGCGCAGGCTTTCCCATGGAGTCGCGGCCATCTTCGGGGGCATGTGCTCCCCCGCTCACCCCCACGGGCTGCAGGGGGACAGCCTGCCCTCTCACCACGGGCTGCAGGGGCTGCAGGAACCTCCTCAGGCGTCCCTCCTCACCCTCCTTCCTCACTGACCTCGGTATCTGCACAGGGGTTCCTCTCACATCCCAATCCCACTACTCACTACCGGTTCCCCTTCTTAAATACGTTCTCCCAGAGGCGCTACCACTGTCACTGATGGGCTTGGCCTGGGCCAGAGGCGGGTTTGACTTGGAGCTGGGGAAGCTTCGAGCAGCTTCTCACAGGAGCCACCCCTGCGGCCCCCTCCCCTGCTACCAATAAAAACCCGTGCCACACAAACCCATAACATGTAACAACTTTGATTTACAGGTTGTAGCAAAAAAATAGCACCAATACTGTAGGCTATAACTCCTGAGTATCTGGACAGCACTTAAAGAAAAAAAATCTTTTTATGGCAACTACATACATAATCTTTTCCAACTCAGTAAGAAACTTACTCATACAAAATGATTCTTGCTTGCAGCAGGTTCAACCGTGTTGATTATCTTTTTCAACCCTAGAAGTCGATCATTTTCTTAATTAGCAGGATCTGAGATGTGTTCAGTACTGTTGTGGTGTTTTTTTTTTTTTTTTTTGTAAAGAATGGGAATGTGTTTCTTGCCAAGACCACATCACATAATAACAGGCTAGAGAAGAATGAAAGGACCTAGCATGAAAAATACAATCTAATTATCACCAACTGAACAGCTGATAAATGAAATGACAAAGTACCATACACTAGTTTCACATGATGGAAATTAAGGCGGGGTGAATTTGTTATGAACATGGACCAACTGAAAATTGCAGACCTCACCATAAGCAAGGCCTCTTATCTCCATCACTGAAGATTCACTGCTCCCACAATAAGCAACCTACCATCCCATCACAAAACAGCTAGAAGATCCAGTACCCAGCAGCAGAGTTATTTTGATGTAAAATACAGGAGCTTGTTCATTTTGAAGAGCAGTACTGGTTTGGAGCTTTACAAATTTATGAGATGATTTTTCCGTTTTGCCTGTCCTGCTTATTTGAAGTTTCCAGGGACAGCCATCACACCAGCATGAATTTAACAAACACAAGCATCAGTCTCCTTTTATCAGATGAACTGACAAGGACAATATTTTTAACATACCTGTGATGGGACAGATTTCATAGATAAGCATAAGTGAAAATGAAGACTAATGCAAGCTAGTGAAAAATCAGAATTGCCCTTCGGAAAGAATTGCATGTAGGGACATTTAATAAATATTTTGATGTTACTGTTGCTTACTCTGTCAATGTTTCCATTTGAATCATCACCTTCAGACATTTAAACCTCAAGGGAAAAAGCCTGATTGGACCAGAAAAACTAGCAAGTCAGGTCTCCAGGGAAGAATAAAGTCTTTTCTTAACCCCCTCAACCCAAACACATCCTGAATTTAGTATCTTTAGCTACTTTTGAGATAGAGCTAAAAATCTTGGGTTTTGAGTCTTTCTTTTGTCCATATGTAATTGAAGTTAAAATGTCACCCTACCTCTTCCCTGGTTTAGCGATATAATTCTGCGATTCCTACAACACTGATGGGGAAGGCAGCTGGCCTTCTGGACAACAAGCACACAGAACACAGCACCTGTGCTCCCAACGCTTTTCAAACTGTAAGTACAAAGTAATTGATACAGCAGTTGAAGTTTGGCAAACTGTTCAGGAATGCACAAAGGAAATGCAATATAGAAATGTAAAATCATTAAAGGAATATTTTTATGGTTATCTTAAAAATACATTTAAGCCAATAGCCCCTCCCTGTCTTCTGCAGGTACCTAGCTTTATCTACAGTATACATCAATCACACCAGACTCAGCTTCAGTGCCAGTATTCTATGTTCTTTCCTCGCTCTACGTGCCAAGCCAAAGAGAATAAACAAAGGCTGGTGTTGTTCCTGGAAAAACAATGGGTTCTGCAGGAATTAGTGGGCAGTTTCCTTTCATGCAGACATAGGCTTGCATTCTCTATGACGAGTTAACCTATGCAAACACATTCAATAGTGTTACATCCTTTTCAATGGAAAGTGTCCCTACAGAAATGTGTGTGGGTACTGCATGTGGGAGAGGAGGTTGATAATAGTTTCAGAAAAATTCTCTCCGATGATATATTACTGTGTGGCTGGAGAACTAGGCAGCCTGTTGAACAGAGGTGTGTTCAGCTGCCTACAACCTTCCATTGTTATTGAGAAGGTGGTGACTTCCTCTTCACTGAATCTTTCCCCTTATTTTGCTCTTCCTTCCTGATGATAAATGCATTTTTTTTATTACTCTAACCAATTCAACATTACTTTTAGAAATTTTATCACTCATTTAGATTTCACTCAAGTGAGTCAAGCGGAAAAAATGTGTTCTCAAGATGACAGAAAACCCTCCCATTTAAAAACCCTGAGCCAAGAGCACCTCCCATGCAACATCCTCCAGCTGTTCTCAGAAAGAATCTGTTCATGTGGCATCCTCAATCAGTTCCCACTTAGGCCGCTCCAGAGCGCCTCCAGCAGAAAGGAGATCTGCCCAAAACAGCAACCCCTGGCTCTTCCCAGGCCTCCTCCCGCTCAGCTCACCCAGCACTTCCCCAAACTACACAAACCTCTTGATGTTCAGCCTATTAAGATCTTCCTGTGCCAGCAGAGAAATCTATCACATAGCATTGGTATTCCTGTTCCAGGGCCACCGATTGTCACTTTTATCAGCTAAATAATAGTAATTTGAATACAGCAACAATTATGGGAACCTATTTCCTCAGCTGAAGCCATTATCCCTGGTAGATCTACAGTTAGTGCTGTTTTGACAAAGGCTGGATGCATAAAGAAAAAGTTGCTCTGCCAGGCAGCAATGTACAAGGTAAAAACCAAAACATCACCTTCCAGTTTTCTAAGAATTTCTTCTCTAAAACGATGATGACTGTAAACTATTTGTATCTTCTCCTAACCTGCTGAATAAAGACATGCCAAGGTGGTACATTTTCCTTAGTAAGAATGAGTAAGAGTTTGTGATTAGTATTGCTTTTTAACTTGTGCTGCTAATATTTGTGGGCTCTAAAGCGTCTCAGAAATGTGAAAGCACACTAAGGTGCCCCAGCTCCACAGCTTTTGCAAAAGACAGACATGAGAATTGGAACTGTCTTTTTCTCTTGTTCTCATTAGACATATCAATGAATTAGAGATCTCCAAGTATACGTGCACACATTCAAAGAGGAAGGACCAAAAAGGTAAGAACAGAGAAAAAACATTAAAAAGAGCACAGTAAGTTCAAAAACCTTTTGAAAGAAGAAAATCATTTTTCTTATAAGTACTTTTTGAGCTTCGTTTGCCACCACTGCAGATGAATGGAATCTGCAAGCCCTCCCTTCTTGCCAATACAGTAGGAGAAATAAATAAAGTATGCAAGCAACTCTTGCAACAAACCAGACAACTTGTAAAGATGGGAAATCAGGGAAAAACCCCACCAGCCTATTGACCAACTGACGCATTGGCCATGCCATAAGTTTTCCGTTGAGAGGCTCCTAAGTGCTGGCATGACTGTTCTCTCACAAGAGATATAAGGAGCCTTAATGTGGATTTCAGATAGGAACTGTTACATTAATGCTGAACAGTTTCTAAAATCCTGCCTTTAACTCTCGCAGACATTAGGATAGAATTATTCTAAGGCACTAACAGTTCTCCCATTGAAGTTTTGACACTGCCTATGATACATGGGTGGATGAAATACTTTACCTGGACTGGTAAAGGAGAACAGCTATACTTGTACGGTTCAGAAATGCAGTACTGATTTTTCTACCAAAAGCCATGTAAAAATACCATCAGACCTGTTCCCTCTCCCTCTCAAGAACAGAGGGTAGCATAAGAAGAAACATTGGAATGGGCTGCCCAGGGAAGTGGCTGAGTCACCATCCCTGGAGATATTCAAAAAGCGAGTGGACAGGGTACTCCAGGGCATGGTTTAGGGGGCATGGTTAATGGTTGGACTCGATGATCTTGAAGGTCTTTTCCAACCGAAATGATTCTATGATTCTATGAAACCATTATAAATGTCTGAAAATCTGAATTCTTAACATTTTTGAAATTTTAGCAAACAAAACCACAACACATACAGATTTGCTTTTTTTTTGTTCATGTCAAATGGAGGAAATATGGCGATAAGTCATTTTTGATATATGCAGTTACATTACTGTTTTCCATCAGTGTAACCGAACTAGGGAAAATTCCATTGTACACGGGTTCAGCCAGGCTTTGAGAAGAGCATGAAGACCTTCTTTTACTCTCTTCTCTCAAAAGACAATGAAACATTATCTTGGTCTACTAAAGGTGTGTTAATTCCTCTCCTCCCGTAAACCACCTGTTTTTAGTGACTGGTTACACTGCACCCACTTTACAAAGGGACAAAGCCTACAACTGGATAGCTAGGACAAAAGGAGAAGCTAGGGTCTTTCTACTCCCACTTTTTAAAGTAGCACATTTTTGTATTCCTGACTAGTACATTGACCTGGTAAAGACATAGTACAGGTATCAAGTATAAGATAAAAGTACTTTAGATATCCCATACACCCAATTATGAATGGATGAAGGGCAGAGAACAGGATGAGCAAGTAAGAATAGCAAAGAAAATGGAAAAAGAAAATAGATTTTTCGAGGAAATGTTGATTATTAGCAGAACTGAGCAACCTCCATAGTGTACTATATAAGTCCGTCTTTTCGTATGTTTCATAAGTCACACAAATTACTTACCATATAACTAAAAACATGTACATAGATGCTTCTACAATTCGTTCCAAATTGCAGTTTTGCTAGGCGTTTGGTAGGAAGACTAACAGAGTAATAGCAAAATCTTATTTTGTTTTTCAATAATGAAGAGATGGGATGAACCCTCAGGAAGACATTTCAACTACCAAGTAAGCCATTAGATACTAAAATTCCAACTTCTTGCTAATAAACGGGACTCACAAAATTACGGATATGTCCGATGTTTGGCTGTTGTAAGATTACTCCAAACTCTGGTGGTAGTAAAACAATATCCTCTACTATCCATACAAACTATCTTATGATACTGTATTAGGGAAATAAAAAGATGTCAAAAAAATTAGTTACCGCTTAAGTTTGAGGCATTCCATCCATTCTAATGTCAACGGTTGGCTTTGCAAAACCTTCTGCAGCTACTGGCAATAAATCCCACTGAAAATTTCAAAACTTCCTACTTCTCCAGACAAATTTGCTTCACCCCCTTCTCTTCATGACTACCGGTCAGGACAGCAACATTTTCTGTGAAAGACAGACAATGATGTTATTTCAAACAAATTTCAAATGGGATTTATTGTTAATTTGCCTTCTTTAGCGACCTCGTGATCTCTTAAATGCTACAAGAACCGCATAGGAAGACACTTGAATTCTTTTCAGAATTCTGGCTGCGTAGCTGGCACACCAGACTTTTATCCTCTTCCTTAGTGTTCAAATTTCTTTTCTGAACCTCAGGAGCATACTGTTGCAGTCTTCTTTTAATTTTATCTGTTATATAGCCACACTACTAGCATTGCAATAAAAGCATGGGTTGGAGTGCACACACTGAAGAACAGCCTGTAGAAGCTAGGTGGTATAATTAAGGACTTTTCCTGGTAAAAGGAACAGGCAATCGTAGCAATTTCCTTATTTTTACTTACAATTTCCAAACAAAGTATAAAGAGTGAGCTAGGAAAAAAAATGAAGAGAACTAGCTACATATATGTTTTAACAGAACGCAACCACACAGGTTTATGTCACTATAAGCATTTCATGGTGGTTAGACCTTAATTCCAGTAAGTTACTCAAATAAATAACCTGCACCTTAATCCAGCATAACTGAACAGAGACATTTATAGGCATGCTCATCTCCTGATAAAGCAGCAGAGAAGTATTTGTTGGTTTTCTGACAGTGTCAAGGCTGTGCCTTTAACACTCCCAGAGGTCTTTTGAGTTATTCAAGGAGACAATACGGTCTAGTTTTTGTTTTTGTTTGTGGGTTGGCTTTTTTTTCTCCCTCCCCCCACTCCCCCCTGGTATTCTGCTTCCATGACTTCAAGTATGAACATATTTGTGGATGACAAAGTTGGTGGAAAGAAAGTAAACAAATGCTCACAGAAATTATTTGTATTATGAAAGCCACAAATAACATGGAGCAAAGCGCTTTATAACTTCTGTGAAAAGAATTACAGTCTGGTGAGCATACACAGACTGTACAATAGCAAGGCAGCACTGATGAGCATGACAAGCAAAACCATCAACTGCTGAGCAGCATAAGCAAAATGCCTTAACAACAGTTATCACAACAAAAACATTTTTTTAGGACATTTGAAAGGAATATACTGAAATAGCTTTGCAGATGAGCAGCGACAGGTGAGATGAGGAAAGTCATCATAACAGAAAACACAAATTATGTGCATAATGTAATTAATGAGAAGGGCGAATACCCTCCTACTGAAGACAGATAAAGGAATAGCCACTAATTTAGCCTTGAAATTTCAACTTGTGGCTCATCATCTAAATGGAGATATTGGAGGTAAGTCAAGAGCTTACTCTGGATGGAGAAGATTTAATGTTCTCCTCCCACCCTGTCTGAGAGTTACCAACCAATTTGCTTTGGCAGGTGGGATTAGCCAGAAATACAATGTAGAGGAAGAACAGAAAGGAGAACAGAGCTCTGCAAAGCCTCCAGAAAGACTGGTGACAGAATACCACAGTCCTCAGTTGTCTGAGAACCTCACTCGGCAGCAATTTTTCTTGCATAATATAGAGTTATTTGAATTAAGAAAAAACAGCCCTGAAGAACAGAGAAATCAGCAAATGCTTCATGGCATGAACATATATTTAAAGTCTCTCAATAAGGTGATGTGATTGTGTAAAATTTTAACCCCTTCCAGAATATTTTTTTTCTGGCTAGAAGAGCAAGGGAATTGGAACTTTGTGGATTTAGGCAGCATGCTCAATTTAAAGAAGCTGGCTAGATTTCTCCTCCTTTAGTACTTGAGGTGGCCACAGCTCCACCAGCCTGCAGTATGTGTTCTCAGATTGTAGGCACCTCTGGGCACATCTCTATAGGAAACACCGAGACAGGAAAACATGGCCATAGTCATACCTGCGTCAAAATAGATAGAATAATGGTAGAAATAGTACTTAATGCATGGCAATACTAAAATTCACCAAGGGCTAGCAAATAATGCATATAACATCCTCACTGCTCCCAGGACTGTTATCCCAGAAACTTACCTAAACTAAAACTAACAAAACCTTAACAAAACCAAATGTGATTACATTTCTAACTGTGCTCCTTCAAATGTAGATAAACTGGAATATTATAATAAAATACCAACATTTACATCCACTTCCTAATGGAAGTTGCATGCAGGCATTTTTACTTCTGTCCTAAAATTCTGCGGGTTTTGCACAATAGTAGTGAAGGGGTTTGCTTGCCCTTTGCCCTTCCTTGCAGAATTGCACTCCAACAGCTCTGGCACAGCTGGAGATGGCACAGATTCACTATCACAGCTTTATATAAATCAGGTGTTCCCATGGGTCATGAGGAACATTTAGGTGTTTTGTAAAGCTGCCATTACTTTATATTTTATAGGGGCCACAGAAAACATTTTATCTCCAACATAAGCATATTGCATATTAAAAGGTAGCTAAGTCAACGAGTGGTATGGAGATCATATATAAACTTGTTAACGTACTCACAAACAGCACACTGACTTAAAAAAATGCAATTTACCACTCGAAAATAATCAAACTGTGGCACAAACCCTGACCACTCTATATTTACTTATGTTTCAGTGCTCAGTACTATAGAATAATTTACAACATTTTAAGTTAATTGATAAAGATGACATGAAATACTTTCTTTTAGCTGCTGCTCTTATTAGACAATCAACACGGATGGAGTAAATGAAGACATGGATAAATCCCTCTCTTCATTGTTTCCCTTGGCTTTCCGCAGAGGCTGCAGGCAGTAGAAACCCAGTATGAAAAGAGCTGCCATGTGACTCAGTCCCATACAAGCTGTCCTCACAAAACAAAGAGGGAGGAATGCTAAACAAATGAATCACAAGCCATTTCTGCAAAACATCCCCTACTTTCTAGCAACTGCCAATGCTTGGAGCTATCTGTCCTGTCAATCTGAGTGACAGCCCATGAATAAAAGGGCACCTAATTACAAGATCAGTAACAGGAAGTCTACATTTTAAAAACCACCATACAAGTTATGATTGCTGACTGTGTAAGGAGGCAAAAACTGAAGCAAATCCACAAGGAAACAAAGCCATGATTTGGAAAATATTTTTCCTATTAATATTGACTGCAAGTGAACTCTTCATGGGCTGTGAATGACTAGTGATTCTGTACATTGCCTGACTTATCATAAGAACTGCTCTTGGCTTTCAGATGGCTATCAGATTTGCCAAGCTAGTAGGATTCTGGCAACATTTATGCTGTTTAATGTATCAGCATGTTGATATCTTGGACACAAAAACCTGTAAAAATACATAATTATAAATATGCATGTTAGGTTATCCTTTTTGCGCGATACAGTAAAGAGAGAGGAAACCGATTATTTCCAAATTGACTGTATCAACAAAGCATAACACAATATCAGAGGGTCAGTATCAACAACCAAATCATTTCATTAAACCATGGGATTACCTTCAATGAAATTTCACAGGCCTCCCGCGCAAGACGGCTGCGTGACAGCTTCGCCAAAGAGGCTGCAACAACCACCTGGCACAGAAAATACTGAAGACACGAATTTCCAGAGCTCCCTCTGAAGTGCAAGGGGATACTGCTGTTAGTTATTACTGTACTCATAGATAGGCTGCTCGGGTGATGGCATTTTAAAGTGGCATTACCTAACGGTTGATCAGGTAGTAGAGAGAGATGCATTCTGTTTTTGGAGACTAGTAACTTCTTCACTTCAAAATTGTCTCTTTGGGTGAAGAAATGCTGTAAACAGACTACATCCACTCTTAAAGGAGGTAGAGAAAGGGAATGAATCAGTACAGGCAATGTGCCTTCCTTTCCAGATATATTCATGTTTTTAATACAAATTCATAGATATACAGGAGAAGACTCAGAAAAAGGGAGTTTAAAAGTAAAAAAAGTGTTTACTTTTTAAAATATTAAATGTAGCATGAATATAGTTTAAAATAGAACTGATTCATGGAGAGAAAGGAAGTACCTTAATGACTTGCTCATGCTTAAGGACTCTTAAAAACAAGTATCTGTTACTCACGCATTTGAAGGATTTGCTACTCCTGAACTACTGATTTGAAAGGCTTTCGATACTGCAAGATGAAGACACATCCCAAAGGGCTACCATGTAGGCTGAAAGTCTATGTGCTCTCAGAACACTATTCCTTTCATTGAAGAAAGGAAAGATTAGCAAAAGGAGGAAGAAAAATAAAGGCATTAATTGCTTTGGTTCTGGAAATGAGATGAAAATAAGGGTCCCTGCCCAGAAGAGCCACTAGCTATCTTTCTCATAGTCTGATCATCCAGGCACAGGTTAAAACCAAACTCTGAATATAAATCTACCTGCCATTCTGTGACCCCATCCAGCCGACCCTGAACAGAACAGAAAATACTACATCTTATAGCCATCCTAAGAAGTTGGAAACAATTCACTGTAATCACACTGACTTTCTAGAACACAAACCTGCCAATTGTACCTGGAAGTGATATCATCTTCGGTATATTCATTGGGAACATATTTTCCTTTATCAAACAAAATACCTTGCCATGAGCTACCATGATGAAAAGCCAAAGCTCAAGATATTAAAAGTGGCATGTCTGAATTGAAATGGTCAAAACCAAAAAACAACTACCCTCATCCTCCCACCAAAGACCCTGAAACAGTCACGTCAAGAAGAACTAGTGATTGAATTCTGAGACCATCAGGGACTATTATCCAGGCCCTCAGCTGCATCTTTCCTACTGCAATTTTTATTCATTAATTTTTGGCCTAATATTACAGATGTAATATTCTTTAATAAGAGGAGAAAGTTAGCAGAAAGAAGACAGAAGGTACTACTAGTCATCCATCCTTATGAATGAATTATGTAGTACAAACTTCTTCAATCTATAAGAAACACATGTTTTATTAAAGCTTGGAAGTGAGCTTCAAGCTTAGCCAAAAGGAACTTACTAAATTCACAAAGAGCTATACAGTCCTGTGAGGGAGGCTATGTGGAATAGAAGACATGAACAACAGCAGCACCTGTCAATAAAGCAACAGAAGGCTACTGCATCATTTTTACTGTTCTTTGCTGTAAGATAAGAAATTTTTCTTTTTGTTAACAGTTGCTGAAAATGTAGGCTTTTACTGGTATTTCACATTCACAAAAATCTTATGAATATCTGAATGTGGCTTTCTAGGAGGACTCTTGGCACAGCAATACAAGCCTCAGGTAGCAACAGGGCCATAGGGATACAGGAAGAAGGAAAAAATCAGCAGTACCATAGCAACAGGAAAAATTGAAAGCAACAATAAAAACCCCACCCAACCCCAAACCCTCAAATGGCTGTTTATGCAACTTTCTTTCACAAACTAAACCCAAAACTTGCACTGGGATTACAATTTGAATTTTAATCCACTCCCCCACCCACCACCACACTCCTTTGCTGTTTGCCGAGTTTTATTAGAACCATCTGTGAGATCCTCCCCTTCCAGTTTCTTATGTCTGTTAATCTGGCAGCTGCACTTTATCATCTATTTAAAAATCTTTGTTTCAAAGTTGTTGAGACAGAAGGTCTTTGACAGGCTAAAAATTATCTCTAAAATCAACAAAGAAACCACATCATATGCTGTGCTTTACAGATTAAAGGGGAAGAATGGAAGTTGGAGAATATATATATTTTTAATGGGAAGATAAATGAAGGTTTTAGGAATCAAGAAAATTTTTACCAATGCAATTTATCTGACAAAAGCCACAATTTACTGAAGTTCTGCAAGTTGCCACTGCAGAATAGCTTCAAGATTATCATTATCATAGATTGACAGAAGCAAAAGAAATGCAGAAGTATTTTCTTACAGCAGCTTGTTGGCAAAATATAAGGGGAGGGCTAAGAGAAGGAGGAACATTGATGAAGTATAGTAGCAGAGTTTGAGTGATTTTCTTTATACAGGGTACAATTATTACAAGTTTTTGAACACAACAGTCATGGACTTCAGACTTTATTAAGCGTACCTCAGAATCTAATTGTCAATGCAATATCCCATACACACCTTGCCATAAATCCTGAACATTGTGCATGTGTTTGTATACCTTGGTCTACAAGCATGAAACTGTTTCTTTCTACTACACCTTTTAAAGTGGGTTAACATAGCAGTATTGTTTGTACACATACCAGTCGTCCCAGGCAAGATCCATTCATCAGTTAAATAAAAAAAGGTACACCATATCAACATGCTTTGCAATGCTCTCCTTAGCTTTATTAGCCTGTGTGTGCTGCTGCTTCTTAAGCTTCAATCTTTTTATACAACCCTCCTAAACTGTATTTGGTCACTTGTATATAGGCATCTACATATTACCATCATGAACTGGATCATGACAGGGTAACTTCTGCCTGTAGCATAAGGCATGGTACATCATCACTGATGAAAAATGGCAAAAATCCTCATGGCTTTAATTTGTTCTGATATTTTTCTCCTCCAAAGTGTTTCTGCAGAAGCATTTGCCTACTTGCACAAGAAAGGCGCAACCTTAACTTTTGGGGGATTAACAGAAAAAGACTTTTCTTCCAGGTTTCTCCAAATCACCTCATAAAACATTTTGTTAATACAGAAAATGCACTTCAAGTACGAACACAAAATATTCACGTTTTTAATATTTGAGGAACACCACCTTCTACTTTTTGGTTTATAATACTATGAACATTCTTTCTTTTCGCCCTGCAAATAAATACTTTGCTCTTCCCATGTTGTTGCTATTTAAAAGGTAACAAATATAGACATTAAACTGCCATCAAATAACGTTTGTATGTGTGTAAATTTGAAGAATCAGAGAAATTAACTGGACTTTTAAAAATTTCCCCAGAGTTACCTCAATACTGGAAATAACTTTCTCCACATATGCATATGAATTGCATTTAACTCTATAAATCATACCTGAGACACACACCTTGTTGTCATCTCTCATGACCGTTCTGATTCTGTTTTATACAACTTAAAGCCCACATCTTCCCTGAGCAAATTCTTAGTTCCTTGTTTAAATAAACAAGATCATTTAAAGTTTCTCAAGCACTCACACTTTGACAAGACTTCTACAGCTTCATACACTGTGATTTGCCATTTTTTTCCCACCCTTTCAATCATAACGGAACTTTTTTGGTTTTAAATAAATGTATTAAGCAGTATTTAAAAATTGTCACGAACAAATTGGCTTATCTTCTCCCTTGAACTTCACCATAAAAAGTAGACAAATTATTTTATTTGCACAGGCTCTACAAAAGAGACACAATTGTAATATTTTGAGTTGACAGATCATGCAAGGCAGACTTTAAAGGTGGTTTTAGAAGCACTAGAAACAGTACTGTTATAACCTAACTTGATAAATTTTATATGCAAATAAAAATTTTAAAATAAAGTAGACCTGAAAAGATTTACATTAAAAGGAAATCCATATAAATTTTCAAATAATAATATAAAAAAAGTAGATCTGCTCTTGAAAAGTGTCCTGGAGTCTCTCAGAAGAATTAATGAAATAACCACTGAGTGTGTACATGTGTGATCAGCCAGGAGGAGAGATTTTTATTAAAATACTTAACATTACTTTTGTTAGCATATACTTCACTCCACTGGCTTATTAGCAATTCTAGTAAAAGTAAGACCTCTTATGAAAGTAAGAACTTCGAACAAAACCAAAGTTTGAGAGAACAAACTTAAAATTTCTCTTCTCCCCCCCCCCCCCATCATTTGTATCTGAAAAACTATCTTTTGGATGAAAAAAAATCTCTTACACACCCTCTTTTCAGGTCACCTTTCATCTTTACAGAATATATACATTTACATAAGCTAGGAACAACAACAAAAGCAATTTAAAAAACCCCCACCTCTATGTATACCCCTCTTTGAAGGTATCGTGACTATATTAAGTCAAAAGTGCAAACAAAAGAATGCTTGGGACCATAAAAATAGCATTACACCCTGCTGCAAATGGCATTTTTCTTGCTCTTGAATACATAATCTCGATTCCCTGGTTTCAATTCAACGGAGATGTGAAATGGCAGTGCATTTCCTGATGTTAAGTCCAGGGCTGCATCTCAAACAAGCCTACCGTTAACGAACTGCCTCAGACTGTGGCTGTCAGCTTCAAATACCCTCCCCCACAGGAACAAACACTCATGGATGTACGACAAAGGTTATCAGAAAATCTCACCGAATTATGATATTAAGAGAAACTGGCAAATTGAATGCATGCATGGCATTCTCCTTATGAAATCTGTTCACATAAAATGAATGAATTTCCTGAGAGAAGAGGAAGACTGTTTTAGGCCTGCTAAATAGGTTAATACCACATACAAAAGCAAAAGAACAGTCCTTAACATCAGCATACTTGAAAGAACTTTTGCACAGCCTCAATTTGAGTACCAAAATAAACACAATATGAATTGTAACACCTCCTTCTTGGGCATATCACTTTCAAAAGGACAGCAGGTTAATGCAGCACTCTGCAACCCATTTAACTTGTAGGGATTGACTGTCAATTATGCTGTACGCATATGTACTGTTGATTCATTATGCAGTTTGTTCTTTCCTTTCGCTAAGATAGAGAATCCATCTCTGTTGATCCTGTGTCCCTTGAACCAAATCGCAGACAAGCGAAGACATCACCAGAATTTAGGACATGAAGTAATGTGGCAGGAAGCCGGTATATATTTTGACTGACTCTTAGCACAAACTTTATCAGAGCATTCACTAGTTAATTATAAAATTCCTGTAAAAATTCTGGTGGATGACAATCAAGTCATATGGTGGGAAAAACTGAAAAGCAAAAAAAAGAGGAAAAATAATTGAGATTGATATTGGAATGCAAATGTACACGACTTGTTGTTAAACCAGGAAGTAAAAAAAAAAAAAAAAAGAGAGAAATTATCAATTATGTATTTTTAGGAATGACCTTGATGGCTGTCAGAATGGAATCTTGATTTTTCAATCCTGCCATTTCCCTGGCTTGTCAAACACACCGTTTCCTGATTCACATAGACTGAAACAACCCTTCTCAACATGGGTTGCCACAGAAGTATTTAGCCCAGAAAACTGACTTAGCTTTAACACAAAACATCACTTGAGCCCACAAAGCCAGCATGTCCCGGGAGAGAGGGCTCATGGCTGCAAGTGGAGTACGAACAGCATCCTGGACAAAGCTGGAAAATTCCAGAGATGTGTTGCACTGAGCTCTTCCCACAGCTATGGCCAGACAAAGAAAACTTAATTCAGCAGGAAGCTATACAGAAATGCTTTAGCTGAATTTTTCTAATCACTAAAGTCAGAAATGCAATCTTTACTTAAATGTTAAGCTACATACACAGGCCATTAGTCAGAATTCCTTTTCTTTGGAATAGTTTTACCAGCTTTGACATTTCAAAACACTATTATTTTGAGTCTGGTCTGGACAAGAATTCACACTAATCTTTAGGAAAATTATTTTCAAAAGACTACGCTAAAATATCTTCCATGTATTGCTATCATTTGTCAAAGTTTTACTTAAAAGCAGGTATTAAGATAAATGAAATGGATCAAAAATGGAGTACTTCCAAGAATGTAAATGATGGTTAAATTAAGTTTGTGACAAGGGCCAATCCACACATTTTGGCTTCTCAATGAAGTACCATTTGACCTTGCAATGAGAAAGGCACTAATATAATATGTAAATCCAAAGCAAGAAACTACAGCAGAAAGCAAACTGAATTGGTCAGAACAGCCAGAAGACAAATGCAACAAATACTCCTGGCATTGAATAAGTGAGATAATGTCAGAAAATGAATATCAGCTCAGTTAAAATGACCAGAACTGTAGGGTCAGTCAACAGTATAAGCAGAGCTTGAAGAAAGGTCAAAATTTACAGTGCTTTGAATATAAAATCTAATTGAACACTGACAAATTTAGCAAAGTTAGTAGTATTTGCTGAAACACCATCTTAAGGCAAACAGCACTCAGCGTGAGAGTAACACCCCACAGCAAAGGTCTGAGGGCATTAGAAAGAGGCTTTGCGATTTCTCACTGTGCTATTTCTCTCCCCTCAAGTATTTTAAGACACTTTTTCTTGTTCTGACCGCAGTTTAAAAATACTGATGAAAATAAACTAGAGTTGTAATAGGGAACTGCAAGTAGTACTTATATTTCTGAAATATTAAGATACATACTAGGCATCTAGATGACACAAAATTCCACAAGTATTCAATGGTTCAAGTTTTTTGCCCCTAAGTTATCTGAAATTCTCTTGCCTGTGACCTGTACTGTCCTGTCGTCTTACTTCTTCAGCGTGCACAACATAGCATCGCACTGTTTAAACCAATTGTTCAGCCACTTCACCACAACATACAAATTGAACACACCAGGGAAATTTTGCATCATAATCCAAAGCATCTCCATCTTTCAAAACACTGAAGGAAAGGAAGATAATTTCTTTAAACTCTCTTTTACTAGAAGGCAGGTTGGGCATTAAGTGGTTTTGGCAGCTACACAGACTGAGCCGTATAAAATAGTTGCAAGCTGGAAACAATTGGTACTGTGCAATATGGAAACAGGCAAAGACAGCGGACAATACACAGCAAGTATTACTCTAGTTCTGGCTTGTCGTTAGACTAACAATACAGCTTAGCTGCAGCATCACTTCATGCTTCTAAATAGGGCAAAGCATTTTCAAATTAAAAAAAAAAAGTATTAAAAAGATGATACCTAAGTATAGTATTAAGCTTAACATAAGAGTTATACACTTGCATTGATATGGGAACTCATATGAAAAGGGAAAACCTGAGAAGCTTGAATTCTAAACTCTCTTGCCAGAGAAAAATGTTTATTTGAAACCTTCAGTGAAAGAAAAACGAGACAAAGTTAAAGTAGGGTAGTAAAGTACTATCAAAACAGTAATGTGAAAGGAGTGACTTGATAACATGCACAGCTGAAAATCCATGCCTGAGAAACCGTTCACTGGGAATACACAAAAAGGAGGAAATAGGTTAACAGCAATAAAGGGGGAACCCTGGATCAAAAATAAGAACTGCTGCTGGACAAGAGCAATTTGACAGGCTGGTGCAGACCACAGGGCCAAAGTAACATGGCTCACTTAGCTAAAGAAATTGTCTAAAGAAATTGTCCAGGGTGAAATGACCTTAATGAATGTTATACTTCAATAAAACAGTTACCAATGCTACAGACAAATCTGTTAAATGCTCCTCTAGAAAATAATTTTATTATATGTTCATTCAGAATTAAACTCCAAATTGGAAAAGCTGAAGTAACAAGTTACTTTTTCAAACATTTTACTCCTAAACGCAAATTTAGGGACAGAGGAGTTGACTGTCATGGAAAAGTAAGAGTGCTCCATCTGTGCAGGATAGATTATTAACTTACAGTAAGTATGAACTGACCATAATAGACTTCATCTAGGAAGGGATGATGCGATTCAGCTGATGACATTTGAAATAAGAGGTAACAAACTGCAGATTAAGCAAAGTTGCCAAATACCGAAGATGTTGAAAAGAAGATCAGCAGGATTATAAATACCCCAAGGAAAGCCCCAGAGAGAACAAAAATGGTTTACAAGATGACAGCAGCCTAGCAGATCAGACCAAAAGTCCAGCTCGTCCACTAGTCTGCTTCTGGCAGAGCCCCAGAGCATAAAGTCATGAACAGCAACACTTTCTCCAAACCCTCTCCCGATCTCCAGCAATTTGCAGCTTAGAGACTTCTTATAAAAGAAATGGTGTCTTTGTACTTGATAGTCTTGCATGGAATTTTCCTTCATAAATTTATCCAATTACCTTTTGAACCCATGTACAATTTTATATCCACAACATCCTGTGGAAGGACATTCCACAGCTTAACAGCTTTGTCTGAAGTACCTTTGTCATTTATTTTGAGCTGCCAGGTTTTTGCTGGGGGAAAAAAAAAAAAAAAAAAAAAGAAAACAGATAAGAAACTCATTTCTTTATATCACCTCTATTTACTTTTTCCTATGCTATTATGATCTGTGATTTCTTTTACAGGCCTTCCTCAACCTATCTTCCAGTTTGAAGTGTCCTGATGTATGAAGTCATTCTGAGTGGATGCTGCTCCATACCTCCAACTCTCTGTCCTGCATTCCTCTTTTGCATTCTTTTCAAGTTAGACTGCATGTCATATTCAGATGCTTTTGAGAAGAAGGTGAAAGAATTCTAGAGGAGTGAGAGGCATGTTTAAAGGTAGAGAAAATTTTTTTGGGGAAAAAACACATCAAAAATAAATGAAGTTTCACTGTGATGCTACAGATTTGCAAGCAACAGAACTGTTCAAGCTTTATTAAAAGAAGATTTAAAACAGGGAAAAAACCTTTAAGATTTGTAGTACAAATCAAATCATTTTTCTGTGCCTTCGTGCTTTACAGAGCTGAAATAATTTCTGTCTGCTCTGTTTCCCCCTCAAATGAGCACTTCACTGCATTTTGTAACTTTCTACCCCGTCTATAAAAAGACAACCATGCTAGAGGCAGTACACTAATGAGACTTTGTATTCTAGTTGTATTTGTATTTAGCAAGAAAAGAAAAGAAATAATGGCAATGAAAGAGATTGCAAATAAATGGACAGTGGGTGGTGGTAAAGGAGGATGAAGAATGATTATTAGTCATCTTATACTTTAAAAGTTTAATACCTGGAACTTAATTTATTTTCCAGTATTAAAAGCCCACTGGGATCTTTATTATTCACTTCCAAAAGTACAAACTAGTCACAAAACATTTGAGAACGCATTTTGATCTAGTACACTGGTCAGTCTCTGGAAAAAGGCTCCCCTCAGACTTGGGATGCCCTCAGGTCACTGCTGTCCACACTGAAACACTGTGGAGCAACCTGTTACAGGCAAAGTTGCTGTTCTCAGCTTAATACTACTACCTGATTGTAGGCTAGTGATAAAGTAGGAACCAGCTTGTTGCAACTGTTCTTTACTAAAGGAGTATTTAATGAATTCCAGCTGAGGTCAGGTAAGGTCACTACGAGTACAGCCCCCCCTAGGGTAAACATCTTCTATTAAGAAAGTGCTTCAAAATATACCCACAGGCTCTGCACACACACATTCAGATTTTTCCTCTGTTGTAAGCTTCTACACAAGATCAAGTGTGAGTGCAAGAGGCTTGGTAGTTCTAGAGATTGATATTGTTCATTCACTGCTACAAAATGTATTCTATTAAGATTTTTGAGAAACTGCCCACTTCTAACCTCCAGTATCTCAAAAATACCAGTCAGTCTATTATTAAAAAGAAAAAAAAAAAAAAGAAAAGAAGAAAAAAAAGAAAATTCCTACAGAAGACACACAGAGCGCGTTCCACAGAAATTTTAAGGTATATTTCTTCAGATCAAAAATGGGCTCATAAATGCTGTCAGTTGCACTAAAAATACTGGTTTCCATTATTTAATAAAAACTACCTGTAGGTGTCATTCATGAGAAAGTTTTAATTTTCAAAGTCTGCCCAAGCAATCTCAATTTTTTGTTGTAATTAAGTTGCAGCAAGTATATTTCAGATTTTCCCAAGAGTAAGATAGTGGAGAGGAAGAAAAGATTTTTCCAGTGCTACCGTACCACACCCAAACTTTCCTGCTTAGGAGTTCACTTTATAATTGAATTTAGGTAGCTATAAAATTTTTGCTGTCTTCATAAAATCCCTCTAATTTGGCAGTTATGAGGGTTTAAAAATAAAAAAAAAAACTTTTTTTTTTTTTTTTCATTTTCAGTAGACTACATGAAGTGTTGATAAAATCAAATATTTACTAAACACATTTCAGGACTCTGGGAACTAGGGAAGGAGTATTTGTCCTAGAGCAAAGCAGGACAACTCTGGAAGAAACACTAAGTTTTCCACATATGACTGACTGTACTTGAAAATATGCACATACATGGAAGAAAACCCACTGATATGTGCACACTACATAACACTTCTGGTGCTTTAAAACTTTTCAGCATATGATTTCATGAATGTAATACTGCTATGAACAACTACATTACATTAGCAGTCTGTAGAAATAAAATGGGCGTATTATGCTGGTGCTTCGCAACGTTTGCAGCGGGGAATTCTTCACATCTCCGCTGCCCACTCTGCATAAACGTATCAAAGTCTGAGCTGCTGCTCTGCCACAATTTTCCCACTATAACCTGCCACCTATTATTCTCTCAAACCCCATCTGCAGGTCATTTTTCTATCAAATGAGCTGGTTAAAATTATTTTTCCTTTTTTCTTTTAAACCTAGGGGAATTTCAAATAGTCTAGCACTAACTGACAGGAATTTATTTTAACCATTTATTTAAAATACCAATGGTTTTGTATTGCTGCAGCTTCACAGCTCTGACTGGTTTCATGCACTCTCCCTTCCCTTTATCTTTTTCGGATACATACATTAGCTTGCTGGGTGCTGAGAAGTATGGCTGAAAGCATAATTTCCATTATTTCCTTTTAAGCTCAGACCTGTTTCCACACAGAATTTTGAGCATTACACAAAATTTATATAGAGAGGAAAGCACATACCATTGTGAAAATAGCTACTCAACAAGTAAAAATATTTAGAAATGTATACTAAGGTAACCATAAATCTTTTCCCTTTGTAATTTAAGAAATTTGGAGGTGATTTTCCTTATGTAAGGGAAGCAAACTGATTATTCCCCGACCTTTGAGGAAGGCAGTACTTAAGAGTTAAAAATCTGTATATACATATTGAACTGAAGTTCTTTTTCCTGTACAAGATATCGCTCTGAATAAAAGCATCATACTTGTCAGCATTCTCCTCCATGCCAGAGGGCTGAGAGGGAACTTGACCTGGATAGGATTGTTTCCTAAACTTTGTTTTTAAAGTGATCTAACAGGCCACTTGCTTTCATGCAGACTGACTAGTTTCACACAGACTGCCACATATAATCAAACTCTGCATTTAAAAAGAAGCTGTTTAATGTATTTTTGCTGACCCGTTTGGAAACCTCTCTTGTAGGAAACCAACAGAACAAAAAACAATGGAAAACTGTTGGCTGTAACAGGGCTTCCAAGCAATGAAGTTTAATATTGCTTACATCTATGTGTTACAGAAGAAAGGCAGAAGACAGAAGCTATGATAGCTAACACTATCACAACATGCTGCCCAGAAAAATACAACGTTAGGAGCACAGTGACAAAGCTACCTAACCAAAAGTATCAGGTGTCTGTACTTCATTGCTCATCACAAACACCTATTTGTGAGTTTCAGAAGTTACACTTAAACTAAAGGTTGATGCTTCATGGTAAAAATCAATTGCAAGAAGTACACAGTACATGCATTAGGGTCCTTTCTCCTTTTAGCAAAAAGTCCTTAAGCTATTGTTTTGTAAGCTAAGGGGAAAGTATTTTTTCCTCTTTGAATTATGAGCTATGCACTAGCTTACAGTTGTGTTTTAGCTTGGCTATGCACCATGTACTTAGGTAAAAACTGACAGGGAAAAACAAGGGGGAGGAAGACACAAATAGGAATTATATTCCGATCATTTAAAATCAAAGCAGGAGCTCTTGGGCTAAGATCTGAGCACGAATAACCTGGCTGTAAGCAAGGAGGGGCAGATGCATGGAGACCACTGCTGCAGCACAGATGCCAAACAATGGAGAAAGCTGTGTCATGAACATTCTCTCATTTATTCTATAGAGATTTTAAAACTGAACCCATTTCCTGATCTGGTTTACCACATGGCCAGAGCATCATCTGCCATGCAGCAGTTTGGGCACAGCTCATTAAATCCAACAGTGCCCTGAAAGAACACTTCCAGAGGACAGACCTGTACCTCAAAGTTGTCTTGCTCTCCCTTCACAGCAAATGACAGTACCTATGCGGAGACTTCTTCCTCTCTTATGCTAAAGCAGCCTACTGAGCAGCAAATCAAATAATCTGACATGGAGAATGATGGTAAAAGAAATACTCTGTAATAACCACTTGTGATGGGTTAACCCTGGCTGGATGCCAGGTGCCCACCAGAGCTGTTCTATCACTCCCCCTCCTTCTCAACTGGACAGGGGAGAGAAAATATAACAAAGAGCTTGTGGGTCGAGATAAGGATAGGAGAGATCACTCACCAATTACCGTCACGGGCAAAACAGACTCAGTTTGGGGAAAAATTAACTTGATTTATTACAAATCAACCGGAGCAGGGTAATGAGAAATAAAAGCAAATCTCAGAACACCTTCCCTCCACCCCTCCCTTCTTCCCGGGCACAACTTCACTCCCGGATTCTCTACCAACCCCCCAGCGGCACAGGGGGACGGGGATGGGGTTTACGGTCAGTTCATCACACGTTATTTTCTGCCGCTTCATCCTCCTCAGGGGGAGGACTCATCACACTCTTCCCCTGCTCCAGCGTGGGGTCCCTCCCACGGGAGACAGTCCTCCACGAACTTCTCCAACGTGGGTCCTTCCCACGGGCTGCAGTTCTTCACGAACTGCTCCAGCATGGATCCTTTCCACGGTGTGCAGTCCTTCAGGCACAGACTGCTCCAGCGTGGGCCCCCCACGGGGTCACAAGTCCTGCCAGAAAACCTGCTCCGTGGGCTCCTCTCTCCACAGATCCACAGGTCCTGCCAGGAGCCTGCTCCAGCACGGGGTTCCCACGGGGTCACAGCCTCCTTCGGGAACCCACCTGCTCCGGCGTGGGGTCCTCCACGGGCTGCAGGTGGATATCTGCTCCACCGTGGACCTCCATGGACTGCAGGGGGACAGCCTGCCTCACCAGGGTCTTCACCACGGGCTGCAGGGCAATCTCTGCTCCAGCGCCTGGAGCATCTCCTCCCCCTCCTTCTTCACTGACCTTGGTGTCTGCAGGGTTGTTTCTCTTACATGTTCTCACTCCTCTCTCCGGCTGCCGTTTTCCTCTGTCCCAACTTTTTTTCCTTCTTAAAAATGTTATCACAGAGGCGTTACCACTATCGCTGATTGGCTCGGCCTTGGCCGGCGGCGGGTCTGTCTTAGAGCCGGCTGGTATGGGCTCTGTCGAACACAGGGGAAGCTTCCAGCAGCTTCTTACAGAAGCCACCCCTGTAACCCCACCCACTACCAAAACCTTGCCACACAAAACCAATACACCACTTCTTCCTCTATCCTGTTTTTCAATAAAAACTCAAATTGAGCAGTCTTGTTTTGGGTTTCACTGGTTATCTGGACTTCAGAGAGTTCACCAACATAACAGTACACATCTTAGCTTGCTTTCTCACTTCAGAAAAGTTGACTGCAACCTTAATTGGGTTCCTCCTTAAGTGTAATATATTCTCTAATAACTTCTTCCTAATTCTTACCATTAATTATCATACAAAACCATTTAATTCCAGTAACTTTAGGACTGCTAAAAGAATCTTAGCTTTGTTTCAGTATCATAGGTGACACAGCACAGAAGACAGCCTTTGCAACAAAGGCCTATAGTTAGATACCTTACACATACCCAGCGTTAATGGCATAAGCAACGCGCTCCGTATCTATGTTACCTGCATCATTAACAGTGAAGTTACACAACACTGTCCTTACGGTTGAAAGACTGAGGATTTGCTCCTTTCCCTGCCTTTGCTGTCAGCCATGTGGTTCTGCCTCCTCTTCTGTGCCCATCAACTCACTAACACAGCAGAAAACTATCTGCTTTTGCCCAGTTCATGTTCTGCCGAGTTAGTGAGTTAAATCAGCTGACAAAGATCTGAGGCCATAGCACCAATGTGGGTGGGGAGGAAGGGGAAGGGCAGAGCACTCAGGAACTTTCTTAGCAGCAGCAAGCTGCTAGATTGGATTATGTCCTTACAGATAACTTCACTTGGAGAATACTTTCCGAACTGCTCTATTTTAATTCTATTACTATTATCTGCGAGCCATACAGTAGTACAAGCAAGTGCAAGTTTGTCTCTAGCACTAAGAAAAATGAAAAATAAGTGGCAAAACTGACAGTGAATATCTGATCTGCAAGGAATCTTTCTCCTCCTCATTTGCCCTGATAGACCTAAAGCTAAGTCAATGGAGCAATGTGCTTATAAGTACAAACATTGAAAACCTGCTAGTGTGGTTCATCTGGCGGACCCCAGTATACATGGGCTGCACAAAGTTCAGCTAGTGACAGACACACCTGCATTTTAAGTATCAACTTCTACAGTGTTCCTGAAAGAGGCTGCAACCTGCAAACCTACTAGCTGACAGAAATTGCATCGGAAAACCTTGTTGCAGTAAACTTAACTTCAGTAATCAAGTTGTTTGCCTAAGCCTCATCAGCATCACTCATATGGGTATGCTTTATTTACTCAAGAATACTTCATTGATTTAATTTAACTTAGTAAGGAACTGACCTGGGCTAAATCAACACAAGGATTTGAAATAAACACAAGAATATGCACTAATAAGTGGCAATCTTTTTTATTTAAACCTGGTCATGGTTTTTTGGTGGTGGGTTTTTTTGTTTTTGTTTTTTTTTTTTTTTTCTCCTCCCTGAATTGACATATCACTTATTTTTAGGCAAAACCTTAATTTTTAGGCTGTGGGTCCATTATAATTTTTTCAGCAGAACAAACTTAAGAGAACCCCTACCTTTTCTCCCCCAGCTGTTTGTTCCTATGCCAGCCTAACCACCCAAGACAACATTGCTTTATGCTGGCAGTTGGTCTTTTTTGGCAGGGTTTTCCTTCTCCAGTTGAATCCCTTCCCTGATTCGCTTCACCACATGGCTGCACAAACACATGTGCTGGCACAACGCATGGTGCAGTGCAGAAGTGGAATCAATGACCAGGAAAGGATGGGAAGTCAGGCTTTACCGGGCTGCAGTGCCACCATAGATGTAATCCTAGCTTTAATTTGCTTTCTGTTCTCCACACAAGATAAGCTAAAGAAACATTAAGAGATGGGAAAGAGTGACATAAAACCAAAAAAGGGAGGGATCTGGCAATGATGAACAGGGAGCAGATACAGAGTGAAAGTATTTAAATTATTAAATATTGAGATGACAGCTTTTAAGCACTCCACAAGTCACAAAAACTTAAACACATTTCACTTTGCCAATGCATATATACTGTTTGATATCATGGTCTTCAGAACGGTGCCATGTAAAGTTGCCCAAACTAATGATTTACTACTCAATGCAGAGAAACATTTCGAGATTTTGTTACATTCCAAGTTTGGCTACATTATCCTCTGGAATGTACAAAGACAAAAATCTCTTTTGTGAATAATGCCATTGCTGAATGGCATTATTCAGAAAATTCAAGAAAAGATATAATTTGATTAAACACCAGATTTTAAGAAAATGTCTTAATTTAGAATAAAAGGTGTTTTTGGAAGAGGACAGGAATGGGTGTGGAATTCAGTATTTCATTTCTGAAGACAACATGCTTTGGTGTTTGCAAGTATGTTCTCAAGGATGCCTAACTGCCTGCTTGATGAGTTACAGAACAGCTAAGCAACATCCTGGCAGTTGTTACAGCAAACAACAAACTCGTCCTCTGATGCCATTATACACCAGCGGGCGTCAAGTCCCATGAATAGAGTGTTTTTCCAAGTTTCCAACGACTGCTACAGTCCACCAGGCAGTATGATGGGGACAGCTAGCCACCTGGAAGTCAAGCTGTAAGAAAACCCGTCTCAATCTTCAAAAGCCAGTCCAGAAGGTCAAGTTGGCTCATCAGAAGGCTAACATTTCCATAGATCCAGAGCTTTGCATGCTGATAGGTAAGAGATACGAGTTACTGGAAATGTTACTTAGGAAATGATCTAGCAACAAATCTAGGCAGAAATCCTTAACAGTCTCATCTGAAGTTCAACTTTAAAATTACTCCAATGAGACATTTTGACATCATCCAAACCTTGTAGAAGCTTTGCAGAAGGCTTCTGAGCTTCTCAATGATAAATATGGTTGACAAGGAAAACCAGAGAAAGACCAACCAGAATGCCTCACACCTATTAGATACTTACTGCCACTTTGCTGCCTCTAAGCAGTATTTGTTTTCCTGTGGTTCTGTCATTAAGTGTCAAAGCAGTCAGGACAAGCAATTGCAAAAATGAAGACTTAACTCCATTTTACTCTAAGTATTATTGTGCTACAGTAACTAAGAAAGATCATGTTTCAAACTGAAATAAAAAGGTCAGGATATACTTCAACAGTCAGTCAAAAAGGAGTTTGTTTATCCAGATTTTGGTTTTATTCTAATTGTAGCTGTGTCAGAGCTATGACTGATTCCACGTATCACTTTTTTTTTTTCTTATTTTAAATTATTACACAGTCAGTTAAACCATCTGCAATTTCAGTGACCTCTGAACAAACCATTTACAATCCTCACTGTTTTAACCTGGCAGCTCCCTCTAGCCAGCCCAGGTGGACTGCAAGTCCTGTACCCCAGCCAATATTCTATTACAATTACTCCACTTTTTATTTGACATTTAATACAAATGCCTTGATCCATTGTATCCTCCTCCTTTCCCTTTATCAGTCATTACACTGTGAATTTCTGAAGTAATATACACTTTTTTGTTTCATGATGCACCTACCATGTCTCAGATGTTATGAGAAGTAAACAACAACATATAAAAACAATAAACATTTAACAAACATCAGCATTTAATTTAGCACATCATCTAAGCCATGTTGTTCAAAGAAGTGGTCATAAACTACAGAGTTTTATGACTAAACTGGATCTTTTATGACAACAAACTGAAAGTACAATGGGCATAGTAGCTGATTACATGCTGGAAACTACAGTTATTCTGTTAACTAATCCACAGGATTTCAACAGTTCTAAGCATACAGTGGCAGAAGGTCCCATGCTTATGACTCATGCTACAATTTTGCTCTCTCCCATTGTTTTGCAAATTCTCTGCTTAATCTAAAATCCATTTCAACTAGAAACTTCCAGGCTCAGCAGAAACTTGCAGATAATATATTCCAAATGAGTGATGTTTCAAAAGGGTGTGTGTCTGCAACATCTTAAATCAAGCTAAATCGGGGCTGGCAAAGCCCTACCCTTGTCGCTGGCTTCTGAGCTTCTGCCCCTTCCTATGTATGTACACGGATGCTCGCATGATCCCACAGTGAGCCAGTTCAGGGAGCTGATCGAACTGGAAACTGTGCAAGTCCCACCACTAGGAGCCAGGGGGAGTGGGCACGTGGCAGTGGGGTGGGAGTGATACAGGACATGTCACACAATAAGGTTGTGGCAATCCAGATTTAGATAGGCTTAAGTGGAGGTACACCACCGAGAGCCATTAATCATCCTGAACGAGCCAGGTCTTAAAGGAAATTGGCATTCTGAGGCTTGGGTTTCATTTTAAGGTATTGATTTATTTTCATAAAATATTTTAAGTTTGTACATTAGCAGAAAAGTTATCCTACATATACTAGTAATATATTCTCTTAATGGGATACATAATAATGAAATTTTGTCTCAACAGATCTTTAAGAGCAGATTCAAACTTGAAGGATTATGAGTTCAGTCAGAATAATGCCTGCTTTCACTGCCTTATGGCTGGCAATAATGCTTTGAAACTGGTTTTGATAATATCTGGGATACTAGAGTAGCCATGCTGAAATCTAGGACTTTCTTCTGCTTCATTGCTTTAGCTTTGCTTAACAGCCTGTTTTTGTGTGGTAAAACAGTGATAGAAATTACAATGTATTGATGAAGATACGCTAAATAAAATTGTACTGCTTTTACAGGAATACGCTTCACATATCAAAGTTATAATAAAAATCTCATGGGTCTGTAAGAACAGTAAGAGGGGTGCAAGACAAGATTCAATCAGTGATAACTTTTCATGGTGGGTACCCCATGGCATGAGTCCAAACAAACACATCTTCAGAAATAATTGCACAAAATGGCAAATCTTTTAACATTGCCTTTCCATGCGAAGTATTTCTATCAGCCTACCACCCTTTTTCAGACAGGGAAATTCCCACCAAGTCATCAATAATAAATACATTCAGCTATCAGTTCACCTACTAATGAGTAGCTTTTAGCATACAGCGCCTATTCAGAGAAATCAGGTCTGGAAGATGAGAGCATAGTCTTTAATAATTTACAAGACTCATTAATCTTATCCCAAAAGACAAACAAACAGAATTTGATATCTACTCAGATTTCCAGACCAAGATACAGCATTTCAGAAGCCATTAGGATCTATCTGTCAATAAATACTCTTGAAATGTTCTTCTGTGGAATAACTTGTCAGCTGACATCTTAAAAAGCCCATATTATTAGAGACAAAACATCAGGAACCTTAAGAAACTTGCACTGTTGAAAATTAGATCAAAAAGGTTTGAAAATTATTCAGTACGGCAGATGCTAAAGATCTTTAAAATTTGCTATTTTAAATAGACAATATGTAGGTCTAGTCTGGTTGTGCACAGAATAAAATACCAGTACTCTACAAATGTTAAGTATGCCCAGAGACAGAATTCACATTCAACATAAAATACTCACTTTGATGGTACAATATAGAGAACTAGGAGAAGGGAAAAGAATACCCTTTAGACTCATCCTGGGAGTAAACACTCAAGTTCTCTACTTGGCCATACAAGTGTTACATATTCCTACCATGTGTTAGTTACAAAGGGCAACACAGTGGTTGGTAAGAGTATCTGGAAAAGGAGATTTATTATGCAATACCTAGGCCTACTTGTTATGGCCAGAACTGCAATGTATGTCTAAAAACCAACAAAACCCACCCTAATACAAGTTGCTTAGTTTTCTTCGTGTCTCCTGCTATGAACATACACCTATAAAACTGCTTTTCGCTCTGCGTGCTCACTAGTAATGAGGGTTTGCCTACAGAGAAAAGTTATCTAGTTAGATCTCTACTTGTATCTGATCCCATACTTGTTTATGATATTCTTTCTTCTGTTTTTAAATCCACCTAAATGAGATAATCTAAATGCTAGAGTAGCTGGCTGGAACACTCAGTCATACTCTGTGGGAAAGGAGGGAGGTCCTGTGTTCTTCTGCTGGCTTTGTCAAGCAGGCGTAGGAACAGGAGTTAGGGAGCTTTAAGTGCTCCAGCTCATTTCTCGCTCCATTTAGATTAATCATATGCTCCTAATTCCATGGGTCTTGGATGGGTTTTGTTTTCCAGGCGTTGTATATGAACTATTGTACCTTCCCTTCCTTATGTACGTAACTAGCAAAGTCTCCCTTCCACCTACAAAACCAATGGGCAGAATTACTATATGAAACAGGATGAAAATGCTTAAAAACCAGATGTGCCTTAGAGCCCATGCCTGTTACATTCCTACAAAAAGCAGGACATAGAACACCATTTTACTGTAGATCATTCTGAAATGGCAGTAATTAAGGAACATGCCATTTCCTTAATTGCCATTTCCTTTTTATAAAATAGCCCTTTACTCACATCAGTTTATATCACAAGCAGTGAACCACAGCACTACACTGCCTTTTCAAAGCTAAATGTGTATGACACTTGTTCTTTCTTAAAGTTCTCTTTTATCACAGTAACGTTTACCTTCCACTTAAGGCTTTTAAGCAGCATGTCATAACACAAGGAGTGTTCAACCCATCAGGCTATTTGATAACATTTTGGGGCTACAAGGAGAAAAAATGTCACTTAAAAACTATAAAACAGAAGAAACATGAAATAAAACAAGAAAGGGAGAACTATAAATTCTTTAAAATAGTCAGTACTGATACAGATTATCAAAAGAATAATGGTTATCTTCCTGTAAACAGTTTTTACTGACATGGTGTATTGCATATTCTTTTGAAACAGGACACAAAGATGAATGAATAGGTAGTATCTTTTCAAATCTTTTGCAACTAGAGTGTACCCACTTAAACCTAATTCAACTCAGACCAACTAATTCCAGGCAGTTAAGAAAAACATCTTAGAAGAAAGGGGATCTGGTGGGGCAAAATTATTATTTCAGTGTATGACCTGAGACACGTTGAAGATTAAATATTAGCAGCATATGTTCATTGAAGAAAAATAAGAAGATGTCCTGTTAAGAAATACAGTTTTTCCTTCTGGCTTTTATGAGGTTATATCAAGTTCATTATGTATAAAAGCTTAAATACTTCAAAATCAAAAATTGTATATATTAATTTGTCAGTCTAGCACAACAAATGTCTCAGCCTATAAACATCACTCCTTGACCCACATGATTCTGGCTAATTAAACATTATCCTATTTAGAAAAAAAAAGTTACTAACCTCCACTCCTCATTGTCTTTAAACTAGCAGCTACACTTAAATTTGTTCATCTAAAATGTCGCTCTTTAAGTGCCTCCTGCCGCCATATAGCTCTGGATGATTTGCAGCATGTCAGAGACTCATGGTAACTTGAAGCCAGTCTCCTAAAACTGCTCCCTACTGCTTAGCTGGGATAGTCATCCTGTTACTCCTCACATGGACGGATGAACATACAAAATTAGGGTGTACAGTGGATGAAGTATAAATACTGTAAGAAAAGCAAGCATTGCCAGATTAACAAACCTTGGTTTTGTGAACACTAAGAAATCTTCAAGGTTACTTTTAATCAAAAGTAGTATACTGAAAACAGTAACTAGTGGAATTTATCTGGACACGTATTCAGCTCACACCATATTTCAGTTTCAACATACAACCTTTTTTCCACTGAAAAGTGCTTTTCTAATATCCAGAAGTAAAAGAATTTTTGAAAGACCATTCTGTCTCCAAAGAGACCATTAGGATCAGTTTTCCATTCTGAACAGAAATTCCTATCTTCTCAAACAGCTCCAGCTCCTCCAAAATAACCAAACTACCCTGAGCTTTCTAGCATACTTACCTGCCAAAAGAAACACACACTTCTAAAGGAGGAACAGTAGAAAACCGAGAAGTATTATTTAATAGCAATGAAGTTTGAATGAGCGAAAAATATTGTTGCTTTTCTTGGAATTACGATTATCAAAGGTTTAGCCTAGAAATGCTCTTTTTTTTTAAATTAGGCTACTAAGATGAGTTGCCTTTACCAATTTGTTTCTTCCACAGATTATCTTTACAGATCTGCTATCTGCATGTTAGACAGGATCTGTGTTAACACTTTAAAGATTCCTATCTGTGCATGTGAATGCTATCCTGAATTTTCTAAATCAGTATTTCCCAAATTTGGAGGGTTTCTTACCTCAAAGTCTCAGTCCTCATTAATTTTTATTTGCACATCCCATTATAAAACTTTTGATTTAAAATCTTAAAGACAACACGGTCCTGTCAGGCACTTCCTAACACACAGTAATGAGCCACATACTCCAGCTATTTTGTGCTATATGTAGTCAAGAAATACACATACCATATACACTTACATGGAACAGAGTATAAGTATGCACCAGAGTATCTAATGTTTCACCTTCCCAGCCTGCATATTACTCAGAAGGGATTTGTGCAGTTATGAACCTTATTTTTCACATGTACTCCTCATCTCAGACACTACAAGTTTTAGAACAACTTTCTCATTCATAACAGGTCAGAACATTTTGACTACAGACCACACACAAAATGCACAACTTTACAGCTCAGGTATTTCAAAGGCTATTAAGATGCTGCTGTATAAATTACAAAGGTCATGGTGCTTTCAGCTGCCCTCTAGGAACTGCCAAGCTGGGAATGCCAGAAAGCCCCTCTTCCAGTTCAACTGCAGTGGAAAATAGGGTTCAGTATGCACATTTATTGTCCTGAAAGTTACAGCACAGAGACATTAACTTACAAGGTGCATAGAGAATACGGGGTATAAATTATCCCTGAAGAGTCCCTTGCTTTCTTGTAGACAGATGAGAAAGATTACATGTACAAATTACTTTTTCAACTGGCTTTCAGTCCAATATTTTTAAATACTACCATTTCATTAGATACTTCCTGCATTAAGTTATTGACAATCTTTTCCTTTCTTTCAAAAACCGTGGGGATTTTATATTGTGTGGGGGTTTTTTTTGTTGTTTTGGGTTTTGTTTTTTTAAACCGGGGAAGGTACATACTCCCTGAGGATCTTAAGTTACTGCATCACTATAGATCAACTTTCTCTAGTTTTACTCCTTTATAACTCATTCCTCTGTTCGAAGAGATTTTTCTTCTCCACTGGTGAAAAACTAATTAACATTAGTTGTAATGCTACACTCTTCTCAGTAGTAAGAGAAAGTGATACGTGAGATACCGGATCTTTTATACTGGAATTTTGTACAGTATTTTGTGATATAATTCATGGCACAAAATCTTACAAAACTTTAACATTTTCTATTTTTTATGATTTGCAGTCACTGTGTACAGCAACAAAAGTAGTTAAATATATAACATCTTTATGAAAAAAATCCAATGTTAAGTTCTCCATTTTAAACATAACATATAATGTAAACTCTTATGCAAATGCCAGAGTCTTTCTATCTATAGACACACACAAGATCATTGTACCGCTACTTCTTTCCGCCATTGAAGAAAGCACTGAAATCAAATAGGAAGCACTCTGAGGCACAACTGTTGAGGTGTTCCTGAGGGACAGTTACAGTTTCATGGCTTAATCACTCCAACTTTCTATTTTGTTAATAACATAGCTGAATAAAAATGATCTGATACTACTTGAGCATTCATTTTAATGAGTCCCTGGAAAGAAATGCCTGGAGTGAAGCATGCCCAGATCTCCTGAATAAGCAGGAAAATTTCTGCACAAAGATTAGAATCATCTTCAGTTTATATACACCAATAACATCTTTTTGATCCTGAATCCCTATTCTGCTCCAAAGGGGGGGGGGGGGGGGAGTTTTACAGAAAGTTTCTTAGTTAAATATGAAAATCAGTGCCTGAGCTAACAAAATCCTCCAACCCCAGCTTCCCCTTCCAAGTCTTAGTATATTAATCTCCTTTCCTTTTAGCTCTCCAGTTCTTGCGTAACAATGCCGTTTCCTGAATTCAAATCTCCACAAATAAACGTTAAAGCTGAGTAATACTTTATTAAGCTCTATGAATATTCCCTTAAGCAGGACATCTTTTTAAAACTGGGGTACACTGTCACAATCCAGCATCATTTTCTTAGCACTTTCAGAGTAAGAATCAGAAGCACTGCAGCAATGAACAACCTAAAGGTCTTATTGAAACATAAAACTACTACCTTATCCAGAGGAGATTTTTAACGAGATACCAATGTTTTGTTTAAATTCTCATCACTCCATGCAGCAGCCATCTATTTCTCTGTGGATGTGTATTTGGGCAAACTCATAGGGAAATCCTGTACAGGTATTTTTAAAGGAAGAAAAAGCACGCTGCCAGCATCTTCCTCCTTTCTGTACAGCATGAAACCACATACCTTTCCCAAGCATTCAAACTGTCAACGCTTAAACCTTAACATAAGCGGTCATTCCAGTAAAATAGGAAAATTAAAACAGTTCTTGCATCTACAAAAGATGCTCAATTTTGATCTGCCTGCTAGGTAGTTCCTTTCATTACTGGTATTCCTAGTGAAAGTGCTCACTAGAGGCTAAAACCAAATGCGTAATTACTGTGTTCAAGCTCCTACCTGAACACAGGCTGGAGTTTCTGTGTGTTCGACATTATCTAAAATGTGCTACCTGAAGCATGCATGACTTGCAGGATGACGAGGATGGCGGTTGATGGCAATCAAGACTGTAGATGGACACAGTCAAGAGGAGATTTTTGACTAAAAGTGCATCACAAGCAAGGAAAAAATAAATCATCTTGAAGAGCAACTACTATGGGGGAAAAAATGTATTGGACTTGAGCGCAAAATGTATTTCAAAATTAGGTTCATTAAAGCAAACTATTCACTATCACAGTTTTATAATCTACTCAAGACCCATGAGATCTTTTCTCAAAGGAGTTGGAGAATAAGAGTATTACTAAGTAAAGATTAATTACCTGTTACAGGTTTAACACTTTAAAAATGTCTTTGTAGTAATCCCCAGTGAAAAACACTGAATGACATTCAATAGGACAAGACAGTGTTTTGCACATTGAAACTATACAAGTTCATTGCACAGGGAACAATAAGTAAGGACTCAAACAAGAAACAAAACGACACAGTCTTTCAATGTCCCTAGTCTACCTTGGTGGCACCTTAAACATTTTTGTAATCACCCACCCAGCAATATGCATACTGGTCTGCCCCCAAACATACTAGCTGCTTGATGGAGCAAGTACTCAGTACCTTTATAATCTCAATTATTTAGCACAGCAAGCAAATGCTGAGACCAGAATACGCCACAGCAAGATGAAATGCCAAGTAGTGGAAACAGCTGAGCCAAAACCATACTGTGCCAATCCAGCCTAAGCAGCACTTTTCTAAGGAATGAGGAACAGAAACCAATGCAATTTTAAAAAACTGATCTTGAAAATATACTCATCAGGAAACAGCCTTATAGCTCTTGGAGTGGTGCCACTATGATCAGCATCTCATCACCTCCTTCCCCATGCCCTCTTTAAGGTAAGTCCTTGAACCTGAAAAATCAACTGAAACGGAATTGAAGAATCTAAAATGACAGATTAGATCTTAAGGTATAACCATCTAACTAAAAAAAAAAAAAGGAAGCCTGAAAACAAAATTAGAGTTTAATCCACCATATTTCAGCTCACTGTTATACCGACATCTCTAATTCCTACTATCTTAGAAGTCTTGACATCTGTATCAAACTTTTAATCTGAAGCTAAAATTTGTGTGAAATTTATGTAGTACAAATACAGCAGTATACAAAACATTATAAACAGAGCCTTTTTTAGCTTGCAAAGGTACAAAACATGTTTACAGGGTTTTCTGCTCCAAAACATCCAAACTTATTCAGTAATAAGTTTACTTTCAAAATTATCTATTACTGCATACCCAAATATGTTTAAAGCAACAAGCTTTTGGATCTTTGTTTTTGTCTTTAAACAGTACACAAGCAGCTGAGCTCTTCTGAGCCCATCAGCATGTTAACAAAACATTTCTTAAAGTGCAGATTTACAATTACAATCTGCGTTAAGAAGATAAAAATCTGCACTTTTGGTAGAAGGGACTATCCCTCCACTTCTTTGGCCTGTGTTCCCGGCTGTAGCTGATGAAAGTGCTTGTGGGTTGTGTAATCAGCTAGATAGATGTGGTTTCTAATCTGGCTGGAAACTAATCCCCCACACAAGAAAATTTCCATCCAGATTAGGAACTTGATTCAGCTGGTCACATCTGCACACATGCTAATACTGCTGAGACCCCCTTTCTTTAGCAGTACTGCCTAAGATCAGCTTAACACAATCAAGAAACTGCATCTGCCGAACCACAGTTTAAGTAACTCTGGGATGTTCACTTGTAAACAGCTTCATGCTTTTAATATTACTCCACTTCAAGATTATACAGAAGAAGCAACTCTAACTTCCTAGCATGTAATTTCATCTTTTTTGCAAGTTACTGCTGACTATAGAAACACATTTAGAGAAAACGGTCTTCCAAATGTTATGGTAATTCTTAGGTAAAAACTTGAATTGGGCATGGTATAGCAATGTATTTTCAATAAATTCTAAGACTTACTCCATTGTACTAATTTCCTATAAACCACATGTCCGTACTGGTATTCAAAGAAAATGACGTTTGTTGCTATGTGTCCTCCCTTAACAACCGCCAACCAAATAGAAGGAGAGTTAGGACTACAAACGCATCTTTAAATCTGCAAATTTTGCAAAAAGTACCAGCTAGTAAAGGCAGAAAGAATCAAGATAGCGTGCTGCTGAGGAAGACTTGATGCGAGTTCAGTAATCAACTGGCCAGCCAAACAAGTCTAACATGTACAGCTCCAGCCTAGCCATAACCCTGCTGTCTCCTCCTTGGTAGGGGTGACAAGGCCATGGTGGGATGCACTGGATGAGACAGAAGGGGACGGTGGCACTGGGAATGGACTAGAATGGGGAAATGATGAACAAAAGGGCAAATGTATTGGAAATTAAACTCTCTACTCACAGAGATGGTTAAAAAAAAAAAAAATCCCATTTTTCCAAGATCCTGTTTTTTGCCCCAAACTGAGAGGAGTAAAAACTTCTTTTCAACGAAATTAGGTATTCCATAGCATTTTCCAGTTTGCTGCTTATGCCAAGCAATACTACCACACTAAACAACTCAAAATTAAAAGGTTCAACAAAATACATTTCAACTCTTTTTTTGGGGGGGGGGGGGGGGGGGGGCAGACACAGACATGGGACAGCAGGGGGGATGGGGAAGTGTAAAGTAGCTCAGGAAAATGAATGCGCTTTGGTGAATCATTTTAGTTATAAAACTGACATTTTTCACTGCAAAAAAACTTCTATCCACCTTTTCCAAGCATGAACAAATAGACTTGTACTTCCACCCCAAGTAGCCTTATCCTTCCACTTTCCACTTAAAATTTTCCAGTGACCTCAAGCGCTTCTATTTCCCTGTAAGTCCCAAAAGGTTAATCAATATCATAAAAGCTCCATCTGAACAGATACCAGATCCATTACTGTATAACCTACTGGATAACTGATCCCACTGTAGTTCATGCATATGTAGCAACCCAAGATGGAAAGAAAAAGAATTGAAAGCTACCAAAATACAACAACTGCTGCAATGCATTATATCAACAGGTATTTACAATCATAGCCAAATTTATTTGTTAATATGTAGTGAATATATTTGGCAAAGCAGAGCGAAATTGCCAAATAATCCTGCCAAAATGTTTTTGAGACAAAACTCCTTCTATGAGAACCTAATGGTAAGCAGACAGGCTTTTTATTCTGATTTTCATTAATAATGCAAAACCAGCAAGAATAACCATCAACTGCAACAAGTTACAACCTTACTTGTGAAAAATGAACCATTCCAAATACTATAAAGATGATCAAAATTATCTGAAGGACAATGCAGCCTAGGAGAAAGACTGGTTTTGAAGATAGGGATTACAGTTTGACAAGTTTCACTTTTGCTTATATGCAGTAGAAGAGGACAAGTGAGAAGGCACTCCAACAAGCAGTTTTTTCAGTTTATAAAAAATAAACAAATATTTTCTGCTACATTCCTCATTCCATGAAGATGAAACTCCTAAAATTTTGAATAGTGGGGAGCATTATTTTAAACCCCCAAAACCTAAAGAAAAATGATTTTTCCAGACCTGCAACACCACTTGCAATATACTCAGAAGACAAATACTGCTCATGTTTTCCAGCATTAAAAAGCAGATGTTTTTTCTTGCATTAACAACACTTGATTATAAAATAAACTTAGCCTCTGTGCAAAGAGAGGAGTGAACATAATGGCTCCCTTAAGGCACAACTTTGAGGTGTGAGGGATATTAGTTCAATTTCTTTTTCAAATGATGTAGAGAAGGATGGCAGAAAGAAACAGCTTCCAGTTGTCATGCTTCTAATCCATCTAGTCTATAGATGGCTTTACTTCAGAATTCTCTAATAAGCTCTATTACAGTACAATACTTCACTGTCCTTATAATAAGCATACTGCAATCTGTGTGGTCTAGTTAGACTAGTTCAGGGAAAGCATTTGAGGTTTTGAATGATTATTTTTTTAAAACCTTGGATAGCAAGAGAAGGTCATTTCATTTAAAGAACCCACAGGCATCTCATAATATTTCAAATATTTTTATTTGTGTGTGAAGATAGACATTTGTGCGGGATGTGGTGGGGAAATTTTGGGTTTGTCTATTAGTTTATTTTGGGCAGAGGAGGATTGCTAGTTTCCCACCAGTGTTTTTGCTAGATTGTTTTGCAAAACTGCCTATAGTCTTGATTGCCTGTTAAAATATTTAACTTGTGGAATTCATGAAGCAGAAGACAGACATCAATGTAATTGGTCAACAGCAAAAATTATCAAAAGGGGAAACAAATCTGTGTTGTCTGGGTGTGGGACAATAATGAGTAAGTAACACTGGTACATTTAAATAGAAGAGCTACATTTAGGGAAATAGACTGCATTTAAGCGTATACAGAAGGAGGAGGCAAAACAGGAAGAGGCATAAATAAAGGGCAGAGGAATGAACAGAATGAAGACTGATTGGGTAACAAAACCCATGCAAAGTGGACCATCTTGGAGAGATCTGATCTAGCCTGCTGCAAATTCTTCGGCAAAGGACAGATAACATTTACAACAGTACACAGGACTTAAAATTCAAAGCATGCTGTTTCACTAAGCCCAAGTCCTGAAAATACCTTTATTTTAACCACATCCTAGATTTTGTCACAAATGCTACGTTTAGCCTATAAATGTTTCATTGCATTTTTAAACAACAAATTACTATGTCTCCAACTTTTTCTTTTAATTCAAATAAAAGCATCAGAAATGTACACAAATAATCTGAGAGTATGGGTAAATAATATTTTCCTTTCTGACAAACTCAACTTGGAACATTGTCATCTCCCCACCCAGCCCTCTCAAACCCTGCTGCCACCATTCTGCAGATTTGCTGACACACTCCCCATCGCAGGTACTAAGCCCACAACGTTTTCCATGGCCTGCTTTCCAGGGTAGCCCCATTAATCTGCTTTCAGCACAAATGAGGGGGCAACGAGGCTGTGATAAGCAGATGGGAATGCCAATATGGCTAAGGAAATGAAAAAAACATAACATAACTCATTCTCAGTGATGCTGACAACCGTCTGCATGGCTGCAGGTTGGACTGATTTGGGTAAACAGTAACTCAGCTAAAAAAGCATCACTCATCTCATTCCCAGTTTTTCTGGGATCCGTTTCTTGACACAGCTATACTAGTACATGTGCTAGCGCAGCACAAAACCAAGAGTTGAGGGGCAGGAGAAGTAGGACAACTCTTTAAGATGGCTTATGCCATATGTCTGCCAAAACACTAACCAGAGACCGAAGGTGCACATTCAGGTGACAATTAAAGGATTACATGGCTAGCGACAGCCAGAATTGATAGTGCCATTTCCTTCTCTTCCAGTCCTGGAACATGTCCTGACTCAGATGAACTCTTTCACGGACGAAAAGCAACATAAATCTTTAACAACAGTTATGGTTGAGCAGAATTAACAGCTTACTGTTATTTCATTATATTCAATATAGGGATATTGCATAGGTCCTGCCCCCTTACCATATTCCTGGTGCCACTCTGACCCCCTCCTTTGTGCTGGTTCTGATGTTTATGAGCCTCCTCACTGAGCCAATTTGAACTGCAAACCTATTGCTAAAACTGTCTTTTCTTCACTGGATTAATTGTCTGTTGCCTTAACAAGTTGAATCAAGTTCAGCGGAGGGCCTACAGGTGCTGGTGACAGGAGAAGCAGAAGCATGCAGCTGGGGAGAGGAGGGAAGATGGAAGGAAGAACTAGGCTATTATTTTTTGATTAATTTAGGTGCTGTTTGATGCTACAGCTGAGAGAAGGAAAGGAAATAAGATCTATAAAGAGAAAAGTACTGCTGCAGGGTAATTAAGACCTAGGAGTAAACATACCAAATGGTGTTTGCCACATGTCAACAAACAAATGTGAATCAGAATGTGAATCAGTACTTGAGCAGAGGAAGGAATGTTTTCTCTACTATTCAGGAAGAGCTTCCATTGTTTGGAAAAGGTGTGAGTCATTAACTCCTGCATGTACAAGTGAGACATCCAGAGCTATAAATACCTGACATACTTCAAGGGCTCTTTGGAATGGAAGAATGGAAATCTATATGTACTTTTTCAAAATTACAGAAGCATGAAGCCATGCATCATTTCACAAATTTTGATTTGTTGTGTTTAGGCTCTTCTGAATTGCATTATCCAAGCATGAGGAGCTATAACCTTGAAAGGACCCGCTTTCTTGCTTCTGAAGCTTCAGATAGCTCAACAGCTATTTGGGATAAAAGATGAGAGGTGCACCCGACTTGATGGTATGCTATTTTAATGCATTATTTTTGTATGTCTGAATTTGTAGCTTATCATAGCCATTAAGTAAAATTACCTTTCTGATAGCAACCAAGAATCTCACTGGTAACAGTTGTGTGTCATAAAAACAATCCTCCTCCTCCTCATTCTCTTTGATTTCATGTCCAGTTGTAGGAGCTCAGCATCAAGGCAGTAAAGTTTTACTGCCATCTTGCAACATCGATTTTTATGATTACTGTAGGATTCTTCAGACTATAACACACTCAAGCTCTTCTTAATCTGTTTATAACTCCTAACATAATTTATTCCTTTTAAACACAGGTTAAAAGGCTGGTTGGACTTCATAGGGGGTTTTCATTCTCAGGTGAAAACCACCACAGTATCACAAAACACCAGTGCATTAGTCCATTAGGATTATCAAGCACTGGTGAAGGGCTTGGTTCCTAATCTAGACTTAGTCTGGCTGCTTAAAGCCAAATATTACTATAATAATCAAGGTATAGATCCCGTTCCTTCATATATGCAGCTTTAACATTTTTCCTTATGAAAGTCATCAAGTTGAGGTGGTATTAAACTCCTACACAATCCTTCTAGAGAAAAGTATGTTCTCTCCACATGATGTGTTCTTCAGAATGATTCTTGCAATGCCTTCTACCTTGGATAAAAGAGATTCCAAAGAATACTGATGGACTATACATGATCACGCTACAGGCGCCTTCCGGAAGGGAATCATAAAATACCTAAGAGTTCTGGTTAACTCAGGTTCAGGGAGTCAATGCACACTACTCTCTGACAAACTCCTGGGAAAACTGATCGCACAAGAAGAAGAGGGCAAAACAGGGTTTAAGAGCTTGGATGCACATGAGACTCATTCATTTGCCCTGACCCCAAATCTCAGAATAGAAATACACAAGAGGAACACAAAAAATATGCTTGGCTTTGTGTAAGCATGTGGAAAATATGATTTTACAGTATCATAAATATTTAATTACACTTTTATATCACTAGTGATATCCTTTCTTAATTGCAATGCCTTTAAAAATTCCTATTAAAAGCCTCTTTAGAACTATATTACTATTTTCCTTAACTTAATAAAAAGACTTACGAAAGAAATACTTTTTTGAAGAACTTACTCCCCCCCCGCCAATCTTTATTTTGTCTTCACAGAGATTGATCAGGTATCATTACTAGCCAAGGCTATACAAAGTGATCTGTAAAACTTTTTGTTCCTTTGATAAAGAGTTTTTTGGAATGTAGAAGCCTGACTGCCCAGACTATTGTTGCATTTGGAACATTGCAGTCTGCATTTAACCAGTGCTACATCACACTCAATTTCCTTACTGTTGGGAAACCAGTAGAATATGAGGTGATATCCCTTCCTTTGCTAGTAAGTTCCAAGTTTTGTTAAATTCTCTCACAAGGTGCAGGCTTTTGGCTGTTGCACACTTCATATTACAGTCTTTTCAGAAAGTGAGCAACTTTCTACACATTTGATAAAAAAGTCTCTTTTAAAAACCTAGAAGTCTGAAACAAATATTCACACTTACTGCTTCAGAGCAAGTAAATCAAGAAACTCTGATGAGCTCGTCATCAAAAGTTCCTGCGTGCCAGAGCCACCCAGACTGCAATGTGATAACAGAGAAGCTCGCAACTACAGCTGCGTTATCCTATTGATATAGTATTTGTACATAGTCACCAGGGTAATGCTAACAATTTGTGTAATAAAAGACATTTAAAGAACACTTAATTAGCTTGTACTATGCCATTTATGAATCTTATCTCTCCTATCATCCCAGGAAGCAGAAGCAAACTGCTACTGTAGTGAGACCTGATGCAGTTGCCTTTGTGTAAGTGTCTGAGGGACAGTAAGGCTTAAATAGCTGTTGCTGTGAAGTCATGAGCTAAATTTGCAGCACATTTCATACAGTGGTTCTCTAACATGGCAGCAATAAGAAAAACATCAGTTTGTCTCACTTTCAAGAAGTCTAAGGTACAGCTTTTCAGACTGGAATCACAAATCACTTAACACTGTGCAATTTAGAAAGAATCTAGAGGATGCGGGTTTTCCACAGCAGGGCCTTGTTAGGCTGCTGAGCCAGCTAGCAATCTTCCATGATCTCCTTGAATGCACATTCTTGGACTAAAATGCACGAAGTGAAAAAAGCTAAATAGGCAATGAAACAGACATACATGTATAAACCCATCTAAATGTTTAAGAGAAATATCTCCTTGTATTGGCTTTGTGTGGCAAGGTTTTGGTAGCGGGGGGGGTTACAGGGGTGGCTTCTGTAAGAAGCTGCTGGAAGCTTCCCCTGTGTTCGACAGAGCCCATACCAGCCGGCTCTAAGACAGACCCGCCGCCAGCCAAGGCCGAGCCAATCAGCGATAGTGGTAACGCCTCTGTGATAACATTTTTAAGAAGGAAAAAAAGTTGGGACAGAGGAAAACGGCAGCCGGAGAGAGGAGTGAGAACATGTAAGAGAAACAACCCTGCAGACACCAAGGTCAGTGAAGAAGGAGGGGGAGGAGATGCTCCAGGCGCCGGAGCAGAGATTGCCCTGCAGCCCGTGGTGAAGACCATGGTGAGGCAGGCTGTCCCCCTGCAGCCCATGGAGGTCCACGGTGGAGCAGATATCCACCTGCAGCCCGGGGAGGACCCCACGCCGGAGCAGGTGGGTTCCCGAAGGAGGCTGTGACCCCGTGGGAACCCCGCGCTGGAGCAGGCTCCTGGCAGGACCTGTGGATCTGTGGAGAGAAGAGCCCACAGAGCAGGTTTTCAGGCAGGACTTGTGACCCCGTGGGGGACCCACGCTGGAGCAGTCTGTGCCTGAAGCACTGCACACCGTGGAAAGGACCCATGCTGGAGCAGTTTGTGAAGAACTGCAGCCCGTGGGAAGGACCCACGTTGGAGAAGTTCGTGGAGGACTGTCTCCCGTGGGAGGGACCCCACGCTGGAGCAGGGGAAGAGTGTGATGAGTCCTCCCCCTGAGGAGGATGAAGCGGCAGAAAATAACGTGTGATGAACTGACCGTAAACCCCATCCCCGTCCCCCTGTGCCGCTGGGGGGTTGGTAGAGAATCCGGGAGTGAAGTTGTGCCCGGGAAGAAGGGAGGGGTGGAGGGAAGGTGTTCTGAGATTTGCTTTTATTTCTCATTACCCTGCTCCGGTTGATTTGTAATAAATTAATTTTCCCCAAACTGAGTCTGTTTTGCCCGTGACGGTAATTGGTGAGTGATCTCTCCTGTCCTTATCTCGACCCACAAGCTCTTTGTTATATTTTCTCTCCCCTGTCCAGCTGAGAAGGAGGGGGAGTGGTAGAACAGCTCTGGTGGGCACCTGGCATGCAGCCAGGGTTAACCCATCACACTCTTAAAAAGTCTCATTCAAATGATGGCAACATACTAAAGTGATTCTTCTCAAAACAACCAACCTACCACAGAAGCACATTTCTGGGTTTATGCAGTAGAGGTATATTGTCAAACAGAGGAGGCACAGCCAGTTGTTGTTCACTCAGCCTAACAACTTTTGTTTTAAAGAAGGAGGTTGATAGGTTTTCCTACTGCATCCACGTATTGTTTTCTCACATTACCAGTCATCTGAAGAATGGAAAAAAATACATCATCTGAGAGTGGGCTGAAGGTATCAGTCAAGAAGTAAAAACTTGCTCTTGTCAGATGGAGTGATTTATCAAGCTACTCTCTCTCAGTGAGAATATGGTGAATGACTCTGCAAGCTCATTTCGGTGCAAAGTAAAGCAAGTTAGGGATAAGATGTTTAAATCCCTAACAGTGATGCAGACTAATCTGCTTCACTCTGTACTGAAATCAGCTAGAAAGGTATTGTATTGCAGCTTTGTTCTGCATCTCTGATGCAGGGGCAGTAACCTGCAGTGGAGGGATGACTGAAAGGTAAGGGACAATATCCCCTTCATGGGTTCCAACTTGATCTAGAAAGAGTTTATCAGTCTGCATCAACAGAGAGCAGAACCAAGTTGAGGTAATGTGGCTGGCAGGTGTAAGAACTTCATAAATATCCGAATCAAAAATAAAAGTATAGTTGTATTAAATATTCTGAAAAAATCCTTATTAACCAAATTTTATTTTTTGGTAGAAAATGGCCTCATTTTTAGAAAAAGTAGTGGTAATGAGACACACACAATGGTTAGCAATAGTCATCCACAAGAAAGATTTTGGGAACATAATCAGTGCTCCAAGCTCTCAGCTGTACCCCATTCCATTTTCTCTTTGATGTCAGCAAGTTATCCATCTTATTAGTTCAAGCTTTATCTTTTGATCAAACTTTTGTAACACAGAATTTGGAAATTAGTTTCTTAGAGGGACAAGAGCTGTCAAATAGTAACCCATATCAGATCAACCCCAAGAAAGTGGTAACAGCTTAGGACAAGTCAGAGCCAAAGTTGGAATTTCAGAGCATATGTGCAAATTATTATTTTTTAAAAACCACAGTGTTGACATTACAAGGGAAGAAAACAGAGGAAAGATCATATCTTCTGAGCCCTTGATCAAATTACTTCATAATTCACCCATTAAACCTATCCCCTTGCTCCCATAAGAGACAGCAATCTGAGACAGAACAAGAGTTAGGGGAGAAAAGGGAACTACAATGTTGCAACTAAATCTCTAGAGAATGTAGAAACATTCAGAGATATTTTAAATAAAGTAATTTTATGGAACTTTTCAGATATAAAATAAGGGGTCAACTTGAAATTACCCACAATCTGTATGCAAGATATACAAACCAGGAGCACAGAACTATATAGTGTCTGCAATTTCCTATGGTTTCTCTCAGTGAACTTTTTTCCAAAGTAATTGTAAAAGATACTAGATTCCAGTATTTTGAAGATGGTATCTGGTAGTTCTTAATTTATCCTAGCCTCTCATCTTTGAAGCAATTCCATTTCTGTCTCAGTGCCTAATTTCCATTTTACACATCCTATAATTGTGTTTGTCCTTTTGTCCTTTAAAGTTGACTTCTAAAAGATTCCCATCATTAACACGTCTACAAAGAACAAACAACTTGCTCCCTTTCTGGGTCCTTTGGTTGAGATATAATTATTAAAAGTATAATTATTTTTCCTTACATATTTTAGGAAGTTGGAAATCGCTTTAAATTGCTCTTTTACAAAATGTTGTAGGCTTGGACATTTCTTTCTTCTGGAAGGAATGTATGCTTTGCAGAGGTTTCAGATCCTTAACCTGTAAACCCACTTGTTGCATGAGTGAGTTACTGTTCACTTTGTGTTCTATCAAGTCCTGGCTATTTCTGATCATATTTAAATTCTTACAGTTTCCCTTTCCATATTTAGGAACTACTCCTCTCAGCCCAGAAATCTTATGCAGGGTTTCTAGAATTCCTTACTATGATTTTTAAACATTTTACTTCAGCCCATCTACCCTCTCTCTCCTTTCTTAAACATACAGTGTTCTCTTCTTATTTTCTTAATGGGTAATGCATGATCTTTTCTTCTTAGGATATGGACATGCTAACACTTTTTAACCTGTAAAGCTAAAAGCTGGCAAGTCTTCAGCAAGATTAAAAAACCATGAAAAATAACTGACAACATTGAGCTATGCATATTTCATGATACAGACTCTTTTCTAGTACAAAAGTATAAATAGTGTCCACAGCTGTGCAATTTATCCTTAGCCATTAAATGTCTCCACAATCTTACAATTTCTAAAAGCGTCTGCATTGCCTACAAATGAGCTGCATTAATATAAACAGCACATGAACAGCCAGAGAGCCTATAAAACAAAAGCCGTAAGCACAGAACTTAACTAAACTTAAAAGCATCACCTTCAGATTTAAAAAATAAGAGCTCATAACTATTTCACAGTTGATCAATTTGCCAAGAACACTTTCCAGTGTTTTGATCACACAATCTTGAATTCCTGGTTTTATACTCCTTGAGGAAAACTGAGAGCTTGTTTGAAAAGCATACAGCCAACGATGTCCTCTGTACTCTGACTTGTCAGCATGCTTATGTACTGGACATACTTTGCATCCTGCTGAAAGTTTGAGAATTGCCTAGTTTAACTAAAACACCCAACACCCTCCTGATAGAAGAGATGATGGACTAACCTGGAAAGACTGAAAGATTAAAACAAAGGATCAGTCTAACAGCTAGGCACAGTAACAACTAAACGTGGTTTCATTGTCTCAAGTCCTAAATAAACAAGTTCATCATATAGACTATACTATTAAAAAACCCAACACAGTTCACTTACAGCACTTTGCACAGGAATAAGCAAGACTAAAATAAGATGTGTGTTGTATCTTATCTCCATTTTAAGAATGAGCAAGTTTCTTAACCTCTTTGTCTCAGTTTCCAAGGCTACAAGCGAGGCACGACAAAGGCAGGAAGAAAACTCAGATATTTTTTGGCTCACTTTTTTTTTTTTCTCTCCTCCCTTTTTGCTATTCAGCCATCTTATCTTCCTAAAGTGCAGGCTTTAGTTATTTAAGCATACATCTTATTCTGTGTGCAGCCTGTTTTTTTGGTAATTCTAATCAGCTTTCCTTTTTGCAAATCTGGCCAATTGTTTGGTGATTAAATTTAATCACTTCTTGCTCATAATGCACTTGGAAATAATCAAGGAAACAATATCCCAACCAGTACTAGCTGAGAAAAGGACGCATTCCTATAAAATGAAGTTAAACCAAACTATTTTTAAAGGTATGCAAATGATGTGAGAGAAGACAGGAAACCACATTTAAAGTATAAATCAAACTCATTGTTTCGTAAAAATCTCTGGAAAATCTTTAAAAAATGGCTTTTTCTACTTTTCTCATCCAGAATTTCTTTATTCACTACAAAAGGAAAAACAAAGCAACAGGAAAATAAAGTGATGTCCCTCCTCCGCAGAGAAGTAATGAAGTCTCCTCCCCCTTCCAAAGGGGATCACAGTTTGCCAGCTTTGGCAGCCACTGTAGTATTTAAAATAGAAATGAATCCCAAAATGTGATTTGGCAAACAACTGCTGAAATATTCAGTAAGTCTGTTTTCCCTCTTTTCCACTTCCTTTCTACCATTCTAATAATATCTAGAGAAGCTTTCAAACACCTCAAAGATTAAACACACACATAGCTAACATTTAGACAAAGAGCCCCATGAACTTTAACACATATGCAACATATGAATCAGACAGACCTATCTTTGTAAGGGGAGTGCTCCTTGTATGGCCCGTTCCCAGACTGCTGTGACATTTCAAACAGCTGTTCTTATTCTTACATACAGCTTGAGTTTTAAGGGAGGCATCCTATATGCCTTCCTAGACCTGAAAGCATCCATTGATTTGTCATTAGTAAAAGCCAACACTATCAAATTTTGTAATGGGTTCCATCAATTTTTCAGCACACATCGGCAGGACTAAGATTTCTAAAACACAGGAAGTTTTCACCTACAATGAGGTGAATCCTACAATCCCAAACACACAATATTTTATAGATATTTTAGAGAGAGCATGCAATGCTGTGTTGAAAGAAAACATACGGGCAAAAGATGGTAGATGAATCAGAAAGATATGAACCCTTCACAGGGATTTCCAAATGCACTGCCAGACTGAAGCACATTAGCTGGACTCAGCATGCAAGAAACTCCTCCCCAAAAAATTGTTTTTGAAAAAAATTATTTAATATGAAGCACAACTTGGCACAGGGTGGGAACAATAAACCAGTTGTCACAAATGTCTGAAGCAACAACAGAAGCACGTTTTACTAATGTAGGTAAGAAACTAGATGCAAGGAAAACACCACAGTTCCGCTTTAAACAAATGTTTTCAGCAAGAGGAGCAGATCATGTGGCAGGTATAACCACTATCTCATTGGACTTAAATCTTTAAAACCACTGACTTCTCACTAACTAGGAAGCGTTGTATATAAATTAATCCATCTTATGCATTCACAGAATAAAAGCAGTTAAGTATTTCTGAATCCACAAAATGTTAGTTTTAAGATACAACTAGCCAGCCAGCAGACTGCTTCATGTAGTAGTTTCAATTTCTAAGAAGGGCAAAATGTCTTCAATATATTTATGCAACAACATTACATTATCAAAACATTCCTGTTCAGTATCTTGCAGCATACCTCCAGAAAACTTCAGGACCAAAAATTTCTCATTCAAAGAGTAGAGAAACCTTCCAAGCATTTTTAACCAACATTTTGTCTTCTGTATGTTTTAAATTTTAGAACTTTTATAATCCAATGCTGAGGCCTGACAGTCATTTCTACTTTGACATCAATGAAACTGTTCAAAGGCAGCATCAGGAAGACTCATAGATTGATTTCACAGATCATTGGTCCAGGCAGTGTTTGTAAACTGCTGACCCAAAACCATGGAGAATTGCTAGGGCCTTGTGGATGGAAGGGAGACTTACAGCTTGCTAGACAATTTAAATTGATTTGAAACCCGAGGTTAGCCTGTCAGTTTTTCCTAAAAAAACTTTTAAAAGAGTTCATTCTAAATGAGTCATATTAGCCCACACAAGCAAATCAGCACATTGTTCTGATTTCCCCTCCCTCAAAATGCATCGTGTTCTCTCAGTACAATACTACTGCACAAATAACTCAGGACTTGCCAAAAGCTACCACCAAACTCTAATTACAGCAGTCCTATTCTGTGTATTCTTAAATCAAACAAAAACTAAATCAGCCTGCTGAAAAACAGCCAGTACTTCAAAATCTCCAATGTAGATTAAGAAATAAATCTCTGCAATCAAGTATTAGCCAGATCAGCCTGCTTCAGAATCTCAGTGCAAAAAGAGCCTCATTTTCTTGCTTCAAGATAAGACTGTGGTGCACACATAAAAACTGCTATGCAAAAGAGATGACAAAAAGCATCCATTAATTTCACCAGGTTATTTTAATGCAGATCATTGCTACTAACTGTTTCAGACAACTTAATGGTGTTTCCACTTTGCCTTTTTGGCTGCTGTTTTCAACTGATTCAGCTCCGCAAGTGAGAATGTTAGCATTGTCAAAGTTTTTGTCACAGTCAGCATTCTGTTGAGAACACTATGCCTTATTTTAGATTTCAGTATATTTTACAGAAGAGTTAAAAAAATTATGGGTCCATTGTCATTCTGCCAATCATTCTCATCTTATCAAGCTGTAGTCATGACCTGACAATACCAAACGACTTGAATGCATTTTACTGTTTTGCAGACAGCCTGTTTGATCCCTTGTCACAAATGATGGAAAAAGTGATCTTGAGGTCAAGAATGAAACTTGTAAAAATGAGGCTTCCTTACTCAAAAGGTATTTGCTCAGTCTCTGCCTTGCAGTTTAAAGGTAGGATCTTCCATGCTCTAAAAACAGCAAAAACCTATTTACTCAAGCTGTTCTTCTCCTACCTTAACATTGAAATTTCTGATTAAAACAATCTGAAAACTAAGCAACAAACTAAGCGTCATCCCAGTTTCCAAGTTTTTCTTGTTGCTGAACAATACAGAAATTAATTCCAAAGATTACTCCCAAATCACATGCGCACTTTAAGTATGCAGCCATGAGAAAAGTAAATACTCATCAGCAGGTTTGACTGCAAGATTCTGATATGCAGTGTAGCTCTTCCAACTCACAGAGAAATATTTAACTAGCAAAACGCATAGTTGCTCTGAACAGACCATAACACATGACCTGGCATGTGCTTTGACAGCAAGTTATACAAGAAAGATGACAATACAACAGAGTTACAAAAACCAAATACAACAGTGCCAGGATAAGCCTCTAGAAACACATTTTGTGATATAAAGCCATAAACCTTTACCATTTGAACTAAAGACTTAAAGCCCTCAGAAGCAGTAGCCTAACTCAGCCTAACAACTGCTGAGGTCAAAAGACATACCCATACTGTATTATGGCAACTAAATAAATATTTACCATAGCTGTTTTCAAAAGGCTAGGTTAGCAAAGTGAGTAAGACTATGAGAGTGTTCTGGGCCCTCTTTTCAACGCTGGAGTAATTGACTTCAGGCAAGCTTTTAGTCCTCTTATTTGTTGAATCAGTGAATTATGGAGTTTGGGGTTTTGATTGGAGATTATTGAAAAAAGCCATTTCACTCTACTGCCTATCTGCTTCCAACACACAGACAGCTGGGATGCTCATTAAGTGTTTCCTCAACCAGCACTTTAAAGGAAAAAAATTTTAGCAAACCAAAGTCAGAGAAAATTTATGAAAGAGGTGGTAATTTTAGTCACACTCCCCAGACAGTGAAACACTAGGTTCATATGCTGCTATGAGGAGTTTTTAAATCACCGTTACCTTCTACTGCACTACTCTGCAGATAAAAATGGACTCTTCCTGAAATATAACTGGAGATTTGACACTACTTCCTAAAACAGCATTAATAACCACTTCAACACAAATATGTCTGTAAGATATACATATACATGCCGAGACGAATTTGAGCTCACAGTCCTCAGTATGACAAGAATAAAAAAAACCCCTCCTCTTTTAATGAAAGTTTTCAGAATATATTTCTTCCCAATAATTGTAAAAAGTTGATTTTTGAGATATAAATTTTTTCTTAACCCGTGGATTTCACAGCAGTGTAGTGCAGAATGATCACGTCTGTCCAAAATCTTCATGGCCGAAGATATTTACAATTAAAGAGTCCTCTTCAACTACCAACAGAAATATACCTTAACTTTCACAAATACTAAAATGGCTCTGTTAATAACTGTTTTCTATAAAACTATAAATATATGAATACATGTAAGATATGAATTAGCAGAAGTTGGTGCATGAAAAGTGTCAGAACTGACTAGTTTGCAGAGCCAAACAAAATAAGCCACAGCTCCTAAAATTGTTTCTTCAGTTCAAGGACATTTTTTTTTTTCCTTCCCCAAAAGGCATATTCTCTTTTCTAAGTCATCGCCTTTTTGCCAGATTCTGAAACAGGCCCTTCAGCCCCAAGTTTGCTTTGTCCACTAGCCTCTAACTATTAAGCGAAAGAAAAAATAAAGCAGAGAAAATGAATAACTTGAACAAAAGTTCCAAAAACTAACAGCTTCCACAGTTTGTGCCAATATTTTGTCAGGAAGTTATAACTTTATATGAGCAAATTCCAATGATTTTGAACTCTAAAAGTACTAAAGAAAATATTTTCTACTCAAAAGACTGCACATTTAAGCCTCCCATATGAACTGTGAGGGACTACAGGTCTCACAGAGCTAGAAGACAGGACAATCTCAGGTTTTACAGAGCTACAAGCAGCAAATACTTTACTAAAACCAAAATAAAAACCTGAGATCATGCTCAGAACTTTAAAAACATAGATGTTATGTAATAAAAAGCACAAAGCTCAAGAGACTTGCTCATCTGAAAAATATGCAAGAAACCTTTCAAAAAGACACATTTATTACAACGCATCTTAAAGAGGCAGAAGAGATTTGTGTTCCCTCTATTTTCACATTGTGTATAGCTTTTCCAAAAGGAAATGCTTATCACGGGTCCTAGCATACCCTGTAAAACAGTACAGACATGTTAGGGTTGCACCAATTAGCAAAGCAGCATTTAGAAAGATAGTTATCTTAATAATGAGATGTCTTCACTTTTCTCTCTCATGGAAAAAATAAAGGCGGCAGACTTATATTTCAATATTTTTTTTCCCTTATACTAAAGGCTAGATTTCTGATTTTTCAGGTACCACTCAATTTCAAGAATCATACCCTTTTTGCTCTCTGCATATTTTCCATTCTTAAATGACACTGTCATGTACACCCAAGGATATGAAAGTGATGAGTTAATGTAATGTGTAGTGTTCCTTATCAGCCTGAGAAAGGCACCTTGTGAAGATATGACTGCCCATTCTCCGTGTACTTTTTAAGCTCTTGGAACACAAATTGAGGTTTAGTTCATCTCTCAAACTAATGAACAGAGTTTCTTTTTCGTGGTGTGACAGCTCTCCCTTCTAAATTAGATCATAAAACCACTGCCAAGAAAAAAACAAGCACGTTCAATAAAAACTGTTAGAGGTAAGGACTGATGACTGCAAATGTACCTATGAGACAGCAAGTCCGATACTGATTAGTCCTAGAAGGATACAGGAGTTGTCCAGGCTTTTAACTGTCCACTGGAAATAATTTTTCAGAACTCTTAAGCAGATTAGGCAGGCAGGGCAAATATTTTACCGTGAATCATCCAATGAACATACATATATCTAATACACATTTATTTTCCCTGCAGAACAATTACCCCCGAAACTTCTGCAAAAGCTCACGGAAGAAAAGTGATGGAAAAGAAACCTTGAACTATGTGGCAAAATCAACTAAGTTAAAAGTAGCTGGGATCTACAGATCTGAAATACCTAAGTTACAGACATTTGGTAAACTGGCAGGAGAAAGCCAAATAAAAATTACAAGAAACGCTTTATTGCCTCATGTTCACAAAAAGGAAAGAAATAAAGTTTTTAAATTATAATCAAAACTGTTCCTGTATCACTTGAAATACAAGTTTGAATGGACGAGCATCTCACTCATTACAAGCAAGAGAAATCCAAGAAGCCATATATATACATCTGCTGTAGAGAGACTGACTTTGACATGAGACTGTGCTGATGAATGCTCCTCTATGACATATACACTAAAACCATAATACTACTATGATTTTTGGAAAAGCATATGTTTGTTTAGAAACTGATACTGATTTTCAATTATTCCCCTTATTCAATAATTTTTTTTATCCATAGCCCAGCTATTTGCATCCAGCACAATCACTGCAATGATGAACCAATACTGGCTTCTTATTTTTCCAATATATTTTCAGCCTTTTTTTGTGATTGTTATTTGATGGAAAAAGCATACCATCTCTTTTAGCCAGCACAACATAAAAAAATTTCAGTGTGTTATCCATATAATACAATTTCAGGGACTAGTGGCTGAATTTATAACCCCCTCTCAGTAAGCAGTGCTTGCCGCTGAATACAACATTACTTATTACATGGATTAATACTTCCTTCTGCATTCTACAGCTTTCATTTTGTTTGGATGTTTAACAACTTTTATATGAAGGGACCCAAAGTCAGCTTTCTATGTAGACAGACCGTGACTTAATATACAAAGAACTGCAGGTGCTCAACTCTAAGGAAAAAAACCCAATTATGTAACATTTGAAATCTTAAGAAATCTAATTCCCACTTATATTTAAATGCTGTTGCTTTGGTATTTCACCTGTTTACTGTTATTTCCCATAAGAATTATTAGCGTATGCATGAACCTTCCATCAAGTACCCTGGCAGGTGTGTAGGAATGTTTTAGAAAATACCGTTACACAGCCTTTTCCATAATCTCCTCTGTAGGGGGTTGAGCAGAACCCCCCGATAACCTGTGCTGGTTATCTTTTTCAACATGTTTCTATACAACACTTTCTCATTCTGAAAATTTGGCTTCAAATGGTCTGTCCGTTGCTATCTCCATTGTTCAGGAATAGCTCTGTTGATTTACACTGATAAACAAAGATAATGTACAACCATAAGCAATGAAGTCAATCTGCAAAGTACAGAGTAGGAAAACAGCTTGCAATGTTATCACCATTATGCACTACAAAGTAAAATTACAGCCTTGTTAAAAAAAAAAAAGAGGTAAGAACTGGGCTTTTTTTTAATGCACCACTTCTTGCTATTTACAATATTATGCCATCTAGTATGATTTGCAATACTGTATTTAAAGCATGTATTTACTGAATACCATACTGATGCTGAGTGGGAATACCAATCAGAAAGGAACCCGACTCAGCTTCTCTCTTTGAAAGCAACTGCACAAACAAGCAAAACAATCAAACACTTCTCACATTCCAACAAGCAGAAAACCAGAGATAATTACACAGAACACAGGAGAACTCACCATGACTAAAGCTCCAGTGCAGCTGAGGAATCTCAGTCTAACTGCTTTGCAATCTCACCTTAAACCTGCAAAGCTCTCCCAGGAGGTTTTTCATGGCAACTGTTACTAACAGTATCTCTCTATCAACTGCTAAAAACAGGTACTTTATAGACCGAAGTGCAACATTCCTTCTGATCTACCAGTTTCTGAACAACTCTCCTAAAAGCACCACCTTTAGAAGAGATTTGCTCCCACTCCGGAAAGGTAAGTGGGTTAACGTGTAAGGAAGCATGAACCAGCGCCCTACCTGCCAACAGGTCCATGGAGCAGGATGACAATTATGATACCACAGCCAGAACCAATACAGAATACAGGGTAAATGAAATATACATTAAGCTCTGCTTGTTCTGACATTTTCTCTAACAGGGATACTGCCTTTGCTGTACAAGAAATACTTACTAGGCAAAATTCATAAGCACAGGAGCACTTCAAGCTTCAGCAAGCTTTGTCCTAACACGCCTTCATTTTCTGCACTTCCCAAGCAATCTTTGCTAACCAGAGATATTGACCTTTAAATATGTCTGCCTCATTTTAAGGCAGCCTACCATAATACTTCCAAAATTTTGTTGCAATCAAAAGATACATTACTGACAGCTTCATGAGCAGCACAGCAGGTTTGAGACCGTCTTGCTAGTAATCTGATATTCAACTCCCTTAAACAACCAAATTTAAAAAAAACCAACCAACCAACCACAGTATGAAAATACAATTGTACAGATATAAAGCTCCAAAATAGTCAACATTTATGCCTTGGATGTATATTTAACACCAAGTTCAGCAAGTTGTTCCACTGACTACAACAGACTGCAAACTGTTGCACGATCAAAGCATACGTAACTGATCATATTGAGAGTTTTCATGTGCCCCACATTCTCTACATCTTTACTATGAGCTATCTCCCTACTCCTAAAAACCGAGAATTTCTACAGTTTACAGCACAAAACTCATTAAATAAACTATCTTCTCCAAAGATCATTCCAAACAGTAGGAGTCACACTCCTTAACCATGTAGCTACAGACTTAAAGTCTGAGACTGGAGAATATTGTGCAACCTGTTTTTAAGCAAAACTACCCAATCTAGATGAGGGAGGCAGAAAAAGACAATTAGTAAGGCTTAAAGCAAATGGAAAAACAATTACACAATATGACTTACTCTTCCATGGAAAACTCCTATACTAGTATTTATTCTCTCTGAGGTTGTATATATCTCCATTAAACTTCATTATTAAAGCACTATTGATGTAATTCTGAGCCTTTATAGAGAGAATCAGTGATTTTAATGGGGTTCCAGACAGGCTCAGGGGTTACTCAGCAGCAGACTATTAGGGGCTAATACAAAGTAGAGAGAAAGGCAAAACTTGTCTGAGGAAAAAAAGGTGCTAAAAGACCAAGGACACTTTCAACTCAAGAACTACAGGATTTTTAAGTGTCTCTTAACTTCAGACATGCATGTTTCTAAATTTACTGGCCAATTTGGGGGGAGTTTATATATTTTTTAAACTGTTCTTCGTTCCTCTTGCTGCATGAAAAAAACCACAGAAAGGACACCAACAAGCACAACAGCAAAACAATGACACTCAGTAAGAGGCTATTTGGCAGCTGAGACAACAGCAAGAGCATCTGTGATATGTACAGAGACTTACAGTAAGAGGGAATATACATGAAGTCAATGCGGAAGGATGTCTATATTTGTTCATGTTTATAGCATGATTTTAAATGTCTTCTAAATGTGTATGAAGGTTTTTCTGACAGTAAGAGCCCCAGAGCTGGAAGACTGGATATAAATATATACATCCAGAACCGATATCTTTTGTATTAAATACTGTCTTCCTCCTTTGGTGAGCTTTGTGGAGAGGCCTGTATAAATACAGGCATGTATCCAAGAAAGAACATTTTAGGATTGAGATCTGCACTTATTTAATGGTTTTACAAAGACAGGTAAGGTCAAACTGTGAATGTATCACTAAATAGTTTCCTATAGAACCTCTATCAAATAATATAATAATCCAAATCTGCTTAAACACCAATAAGGTTGCACTTGGCAAATTATGTGCTAGCAGCAATATTTTCTGAAAAAGCACTAACTTTAGGAAGTCAGTGATCTTACTTTTTAGCACCACACTGAACTGGTGTCTCAGACAAGATGTTACTAAAACAAGTATTGCTAGAAGCCTACAGTGTTTAGCCTGGCATGATTTTTATCCATTTGTTTACTGTGATTTCAAAAAACTTTGCTAAGAATGTCTCCTGCAGTCAACAGTGACTGCATTAAGATGGTTGAGCATTTTTCAGCATTCATGTTTAAGTGCGTGTAAGGTTTTTTAACTGAAATATTACTCTTAAGTAAAATGTGAGATAAAGCCTACAAATGGAAAGATTTAAAAGTGTCTTTCCCAGGTAATATTTATTATTTTTTGCACTTTAAAAGGATAAAATAATTTTTTTCCCCATGTGGAGCATTTCATTTTATGGGGAAATTAAACATCCCCTGGTCTAAAAGCTAGCAGCTAAGAAAATGACTCCTAAGCAAGAGCGCCATGAATTCTGAAGGCATTTTGAGGTACAGATAAATTAATGCTGTTAAATACTTTTTACACACCATGTTTACACATCTTTTAAACATAAACATAACTATTTGGTGATCAAAGTGCAGATGTGCAATCAACATCGTTGTGATCTTTGTTACCACTACTATAATTCATGCAAAAACATTTCAGTTAAGGCCAGGCCCATACACAGCAGGTATGGGTAACGAGCCTGCCAAGGGACCTACTATTTGGAGATTTTTCCAAGTACTCACACAAAAAGCAAGCTAGTCAGGGTGACAATTTTCCCCAGAATCAAAGACTTAAAAAAAATATTTAATCAGTTACAGATTGATTACAAAATACTTCTCCAAGTGGTGCAGTTTAAAACTGATTATGTACTCATCCTGCACAGCAATATGTGATTACAGGGAGGAGAGAAATGGTGAACTAGGCTCCAGAGGGGTTCTGAAATTCTATTGTTCTTGGTGTCATCTGAACAGACAAACCCAAAAACATTTGTGGTAAAGCTGTTTTGTAACTCAGTGAGTTAACTTGGTAACTTCTGTAATAGCTGATGGGGCCCCATAAGAAAATCAATTTAAAGAAAGTGACCTCAGAGCTACACCCACTGTGTAGTTTTCCTCCATCCACATTTTCAACTGTCAGGCAATCTCAAATCAACTCAGTCCACTTAAAGAGAAATGGGGAAAGAAATTGTTTAGTGACTCAGCCACTTATCTATGTTAGGAAAAAGGAAGACTGAAAATTTCTCACGTGGTTGATAATTTCTGCTTATGATTTGGAAAACCCAAAAGGAAACACAGAGCCTACAATACTAAACCACAATTTATTGAAATTGCAGCTCAAAGATTGGACAACTAATTAGAATTGTTACCAAGTAAAAACAAGTCATTTATCCTTGTCACTAACACTGCAAAAATACTAAAGCTCTTACATTCTTCTCAGTGTATACTGTTTAATTGTTCCACTCCACCATGGTTTAAACTAGTGAAAGTCAACTAGCAAGTCTTATTCCAGTTTGCAGTCTGTATTTTTCCACTCTAAATTTAAAACTGTATGGTAATGGAAATTCTACATTATTGTGCTGATACATACGAAACAATGGAAGTATTTCAGCCTTAGGCCAATGTAAATCCCAGTGCAATGCTTAGTCCTTAAACAGTGGTCATGTGTGGGAGCACAGAAAGGTGGGAGAACTGGTAATACCAATAAAAACTCCACAGACAAGGTCTCTGTACCAGCCTATCACAGGTAACGCAATCACAGAAAGCGGCACCATGCTCCATCAACCCTCTCTGGTATTAGCATGGAGAACCTGAAGCCTCTTTTCCTTGGCTGTGGACTGGGGCCATGCACCTCCTCCTCCAAAATCCACATTACTTTACATAGATATAGAGCGGATTTTTCCTCACTGGTGATTTTTGGCTGCCGCTAACAGCCAGTAAATGCTACATATGGCTTGCAAATAACCTGACCTTGTTTCTTTGAACTTTGCATCAACTAATAAACCAAAACACAGTTTGCAGATTATGATTTTCATATTGTAAGTAGGTTAAAAACATCTGGAGTTATCACATATGAATAGCAGAAAGCTAAGAAAGTTTTCTTCTCAGTTTCCCCACGTCAGGTGTTTTCTTTACGATCTTTCCACATCACATGTACTCCACAATGTTCACAGTGCTTTTCACAAGTGCTACACTATCTCCTCATTATACCCATGTCATTTGCATTTCGATATTCTGCCCATACCCGAATGTCAGCTATGACACACTGACTACACGGGAGGGAGCAGCTCGGCAGGATTCCTCGGGAGCTGCAGCAGCACAGGAAGTGGGAACAGTGTGGAAACTGGCAGGAGATGGACCTCATCTCTGGTCCGTACCTAGCAATCCCCAGTTCAGACCTTTGGGGCTCTCTTTTCAAGGGCTGGGGAAAAGAGGGTCTAAGAGTCATATGCATGAAAAAAAAAGAGAAAGGACTACTGAGTTACCACCATCTGAAATCTGGTCTCCTCAGAAAGCAACTAGAACAAGTAAAGCAGTGACAAAGAGTAAAGCTGCAGATCCCTTCAGAGAAAAGGGGAAAGACAACACGGGCAACCAGCAGGGATGGGAGGGTCTAATTCTAAACTGGGATGAGGGGCAGCTCTAGGAAAAAGGGAAACCTAAGAGCAAAGACTAAACAGGAAAAAGGAAAAGGAGAGTAGAGACATAGGAGTGTAAACTCAGGAACAAGGTAGAGGAAAGAAAACATGTTATAACTTGTTAACTTATAGTAAGCTTTTCACGTACTTATTTTTCCTAGCACAACACAGAAGGTTAACAGCAATTACCATTGTCTGTGACCCTAATCAATAACTTACAATAGTTATCTTAATATTTTACTATCCTGTTTAGGCAAGAAAACATTTAGGAGCCATTTAGCCAAATAGCACCCCTCCCTGCCCTTATTCTTCTTTAAAGATGATTGATTCCAACCAATTCGTTTTATTTGGAAAGTAAATAGAAAAAGACTACATATTTTGGTAAATATATTTGCAAGCAGATTTTCTAAAGAGCTGAAAAGTCAGAAACACAAATTACTTCAGAAGTTGAAATGGTATTTTGCCTCTCTGCTCTCTCTTTCGCTGAAGCAACCATAAGACCTACCGATACATAGGGAATGCTGTTGTTTCAGAGTAACTATATACTTATTTACATGGTTAACATATGTTCTAAAATAGAAGGAAACGCAAACATTGCATCCATGAGTGAAGCTCACTCCCTTACCAATTGCTCATTTCCACACACGTGCAGCCCAGTGAAAGTGCCCACTAGCAGAAAGACTAGGCAGGAAAGCCTGCTGGCTCCTCCCTCTGCAGCTGGTACCTCCTGCCCAGGCTCAGGAATCACATCCCACCTGCCACTGCTGTTCAGGTGAGGAAGAGGCATTTGAGCCAAACAGAACAATCCCAGAAAGTAATTTAGGAAGTCTGCAAATTAAGTTACATACATGAGATATCCTAACAATAAGGTAAATCCATCATGAAATGAGTACATAAGATTAATCATGGAAAGTTACTCATGGAAAAATTGGTAATTCACTTCTTGCATACTTCTACATTTTAGAGAACAAAATGAGGTTTTCCTGAAAACACACTGGAGCAGTAGCTCTGCCAGGAAGATGCTTCATCTGGATAAATCATCTTAGCTACTTTACAGACAAAACGTTTTCAGCCAGTGTGAAACTAGATTAAGAGCTCTAACTAGTCAAAATAACCAAATAAAATATCCACAAGTATTTCCTGCTCTGCCACACCACTGGAATCAAACTGTCTAGATGAGGCTGTAAGTCAAACGAAAGTCACATTGAATTAAATGCATCTAATTTGTAACAAAGGTAGTTGTTCAGCTGGCAATTTTATACAAGTTTAAGAAAACTTTCTAACTATAGAACCTAATTATTGGAATTCCATAAAGTCTTGGCTCCTAAAACAACTTCGTGTTCTCTCCTTCCTGCCCATATATCTTGTGTATTATTTTTTCCCCAAATATGTGAGAATAAAGTGCTTTAGCAGACACTGGACAGCCTTTAAGCCACGACAAGTAAGGGGAAAAACTTTGGAGCCCCATATGAAGTGATTAAAGAAGAATGAAAGCCAAGATCTACAAAATGAAATGGCAAAGACCTAAAGTAAACAGAAATTATGTTCTCTGACAAGGGACCCCTATTAAATTCGAGGTCAGGGATCCACCAGGCAACGCTGCTCCTCCTCCTCCTTGTGCTCACCTAAGAGCAGCCCGGCTACTCTGTGTTAGGTATCAGCTGCCTGATAAGGAACTAACCACTACCACGTATTTACATGGTTTCACTTGCTGTCCCAATGCAAATCCCAGTCTTTCTAGTCCAGTCTCAACTTCACCCTCAATAAAAACAGGCAAACAGACCGACCTACCGAAAAGTCCAAAACAACCTTCAAGAGAAAAGGAAGCACCGAAAGCCTGAAAGGAGGATGGAATGTAGCTACAGACGTATACGCTAACACGTAAAGCCTTTTATGTCAGGAATTCGCAGTAATAACAGAGCGAGGACAGAGCCCCGACAGAGAGAGCACATCCACCTGGCACCTACAGCGGCTTTATCGTCGTGAAATTCCTAGAAGGTGTCGGCTCCGAAGCCGCCCTGCGCTCCCCGGCAGGCTCAGGCACAATCTATTTAGCGCAAGATCACGTCGCAAAACTTCCAGCCGAGGTGTAGGCAGAAGAAAGCTCCCTTTGCCGCCGCGGGGCCCGGGGGCTGGCGGCGGCGGCCCGGGGGCCCAACGCCGCGGCTGGGGGCCAGGGCGCCGCACGGCCCCGCGGGGGCACCGGGGCGGCTGCCGGCGCCAGCCGGACCCCCCACCCCCCCGGGCGCAACAGCAACGACCGGCGCCGCCCGCCCGTCGGGGCCGCGGCAGGCCGGGGGCCGCAGAAGGCGGCGGCGGGACCCTCTCCGGAGGAGCGGGCGGGCGGCGGCTGCGCCCGGTCGCTCCCCTCGCACCCCGCCGAGCCGCGCCGGGGGCCCCCTTCTCGGCCGGGGGCCGCCCGGGGGGGGCCTCGCTGAGGAAACCCGAGCCGCCAGCGCGGGCAGGGCCGCCGCCCGCCGGCCTCCCCTCACAGCGAGAGGGGCCGTCACCCCACACTCCCCCCCCCCCCCCCCCCGCCCGGACTCGGACCAGCCCCTCACCTGGCAGGGGCTCCCCAGCCCCGCGGCGCCTCCCGCGGGCAGGCGGCGAGGGGGAGAAGGAGGTGGCGGCGCCGAGTAAGGTTTTATCAGGGCCGGCTCCCGCAGCCGCCGGGCCCCGGAGAGGAACCGACTCCCGGGACAGGGCTGCGACCGCCGCGCCCGCGCGCAACAACTAACTCCGGGCGCCGCCGGCCGCGGCGCGGCCCGGCCCCGCCCCACCCCGCCCCCCCTCCCCCCGCGCGCACCAGAGGATGGGGAGGCCGCCCATTGGCTGGGGAGCAGCGAGGGGGGCGCGGCGCCGCCGCCGCCGCCGCCACGGGTGGCGCGTGGCCCGCTGGCGGCCGGAGGAGCCGCCGGGAAGGTAGGCGGGGCTGGCACGGGAAGACTACAACTCGCAGCATGCCTCGCGCTCGCGGCTGATAGTTCCTTCACCGCGCGCAGAGAGTTTGTGTGCTTCCGCCTGCGGGGAGAAAGTAGTCCCGGTGTATTGTTTGAACTTCCCGCTCCGCGCTGGGCTGGGGAGGGGGTGGCGGGTGCTCCCGGCCCGGTTGGGGGGTTCGTTCTCCTGAGGGGTTCCTCCGGAGGAGGCGAGAGGGCGGCGCTGAGGCGGGAGGCGGTGGCGGAAAGATCCGAGCGGGACTGGGGGAGCGGTAAGGAGGCCGTACGCGTGAGGGAGGCGGCAGCGGCTGCGCGGGCTGAGGGGAGCGAGCTCCTTTCAGGCGACCCCTCGGCCCTGCGGGAGAGCCGCCCTCCGGCAGGTCAGTAAGGAGGGCCGTGGGCCCCTCTGCTTTCCTCTCCTCTTCCTCTTCTCTTCCTCTCCTTGCCCGGGGAAGGGGGTTGGCGGGCGCCCGGCTCCCGCCGCGGTGGGCGGTGGGGAGCGGGCCCCTCTCGCGGCGCTGCCGGCGGCCCGAGGCCGGCCTTCCCCAGCGGCCAGGCCTGGCAGGCTTGGCTGCGGGCCTCCCGCCCCCCGAGCGTGCTGGTGGGCTGCCTGTTTGCTGTGGGCCGCCGGCGAGGGGGGCTGGGGGCATCTGCCAGGGCTCGCGTTGGGTGAGGGGGAAGAGCTGGGTGGGCGTCTAGCCACTTGGCTGTGTTCTTCCTTATAACTCTTATCTTTTCCCTGAGTTCCCGCAAAGCGATGAGAGGTAGTAATATTTGATGGCTCATTAATTCTGTTTGTTTATTGTTTCATTATGTCCACTTAACGTTCCCTTGTCAAGCAGGTCATTTATCATCGTATGGTTTTCTGATACTTCTTTCCAGTAATAGGTTTTCATATTCAGTTGCCTGTTCCCGAGGAACTTAAGTTTCTTATCGCTGAAGTGGCAAAAAAAAGCCCCAACCCTAGAACTGAAAACACTGGAGCCACGTGCCTTGTGAGGTGCCATTCATTCAAATTCTCTGAAATAACCAGCACTAGAGTGAAACTGGCTTGGTCCTCGCTTCCTGGAGCAAAGTGAAAGTGATTAGTATTGTCATGGTGTTGGAGCTTTGAAGAGAGCTAGGAATAGATGTGGAGCTGACTAAGGAAAGAACCCCCAAATCCTCTTGTGAGCAAAAAAGCTTGGTGTAACTTGGTGTTAACTCAGTGGCATCTAGGAAAATGAGGGAAGGCAGGGCAGATATAAATGTTCTTTTTTACTCAGTAGAAAAAAGGAAAATCCTGTTCACAGGGAAAGGGAGCTTCTGTCTTCTAGAGAGGTGGCCTCCAATTTTTTTTTTAGCTGCGCATGCCCCTCCTTAGCATGCCCCCCTGATATATGTATATTTATTGATTTATCAATTATATACAGGTACTACTGTACAGATATATACATTGTAAAACATACTCAGAAGTTAGGATAAGATGTAGATAAAATAAACTATTTTAAAATGTTATTCATTAACGTTAAAAAAATGTTTTCTTCCCACACCTCAGTGGATTGTCTTGCATGTGTGACCCAGTTTAGAGACCACTGTTCAGAGCACGTATGTTTCAAGATTTGGTTAGGACTACTCTCTTCTGAGCAAGTAGAAGCTGGGTGTTACATCAGTGCTAGTGCCACTGCAGGGGAAGCTTTTTTATTGGTTTACAGTTACTGCCTTTTTCAGCAGGTAAAGTCTTGTTAGATCTTTGAAAACAACATTCTTTTCTGTGGAAAGTAACTTATGTAGGTGGATGAAGCTTGGCTAGGGCCATGTAGTGACAGAACTGGGCACAATACTTTGGGGGAACCATGCTCTAGCAAGTTTATGTTATTCTGAAGTGATCATTCTTAATTTCATAAGAATATAAAGATAACCAGCTGCTGAAAACAAAGAATTTATTTTCATGACTTTTTTTTTTTAAATCCCAGCCATATGTATAGAAACACAAATATCTGGCATTTGAAGATATCAGTGAAATGCTGTTTTATCTTTTTTGTTTTCTCGTACACCCACGTTATATGCTCGTTAGAAGGGAAGAGATACTCAGCATTTCTAGAACTACACCAGTCGCTGCCAAATACTGTAACTTTGGAGTCCAGGAAGTTGAGGGAAAGTGATTAAATTTTTTTTTTTTGTCCTTAGAAATCTGGCATGTCTCAAAATAGAAGTTGGGATTACTAATTCTAAGGAGATCTAGGCTTAGAAATGGTGACTAAAGCAGAGTATTCAGATTAGTCTTAAAATTCTTAAGTTAGCTTTTGTACAGGATACTAGCAGTTTTCACAATAGAAAACCTGAAGATTGTGTGATCTGACCCCACTGTCTTGATTGCAAATTGAATATTTTTTTCCTTTGGTTGCTCATGGCATGGCACATAGAGGTTAACGTGACAGGTGCACCTTTTATGGCTCAGAAAAGGGAGAAGAGAATCGTGGTTCTTACATTGATGTTTCTTTGGCACCTGACAATAAGGTTCAACTCTTCTATGCGTACCTACTTGTTAAGAGGTGACTATAACAAATTCTAGTACTTTGCAATAAAGTGACCAAGAGGAGAGTGATTCTTACTGTCTTCCATCTTCTGTTCTTGCAGGACATCTTCCCTCAACAAACCTAGGCTTTCTGTGTCTGAAGGCCAGGGACCGTGCAGAGAACTGAGATGATGTGCTGATTTCCCTGGTGCTGGTAGACTTCTGAATGAAAGCAGTGACTGTGAGCTGTGTTTTTGCTTTGTACCTGCACAGTTATTCTTATTATCAGAGCACAGGAATTGAGAAAATCATAAACTAATGTGTTCAAGTTAACTTTGTAAGCTTTCTTTGTTAGTGTGTCTGTTTACAATGTGTTTAAATAAACGGTTGCTTAGTATCAAGGTGTGCCCAATTAGCAAGGTATACCTTCTCACCTGCCAAAGCAAGCTCAGCCTTCCATAGTAAGTGCTTCTCTTTGATTAAATAGGATTTGTTTTAGGGCCAGTTCTTGGATTTTTTTCAAGCTTCCCACTGACAGGGACAAAGGTTGCAGGCAAATTTGGAGCATGTTTCACTAAAACAAGTTGATATAGGTTTCTGAATTCTTGCTGTACGTCCTGCCCTCTCTAGGCTGTGGTTGAAAAACTTAAGTACTCCCACTCACTGTTACTAAAGTGCCCACAGAACTGTGCTGATTTTCTTGAGTGTTGTGGCATGTGCTGTGATAGACTGTTAGATGTTAGAGCACAGGTAAAGAGGCTGCACTTATAATAATGGGGATACGCTTCTGATAGTGATCTGTGAGAGAGAAGGGTAACTCAAGGGAACATGCATGTACTGTTTCAAGGACAGTAGGTGAATAAAGAAAGGTTTGTCTTTTTTCTTTTTGCTAGCTGTTCATGTACCCTAATAAAATGCCCTTTCTATCTATAATTTGATTGGCTTTGGAGAGTTCCCAAAACTAGGTTGCTTTCTGCATTCTTTTAAGCTTTTTTATTTTTTCACTTCCATGATTTCTCTTAGAGAGGGGGAATATTTCTTGTGTTCATGGGAACTGTTAAACGTCAGTTCTTGTTAAGACGTGAAGAGTGGTGGATAAAACCACTTCAACACTAAGTGTTCACTAGGTATGAACTTACTAAGAACAGTTTGTTTTCAGAAACCGCTATTATTTTCCCCAGTGGATTTGTTCATGAAAGCAGCTAAGGGTAGTTGGTGTCTATTTGAAATACACATGCATGTAGTAACTAAAACTTTTATTAGTAATGTAGGTCAGTCTTCATTGGCAAGATCTGCAATGTTGGCCATGTTGTATTGCTGTCTGTCTACAGAATGGGCTTGTTCCTGCTCCAATGGCATAGTTGCTCTAGTGGTGTCAGTAGTGCAGCTGTTGGTTCAGATGGCAGCCATTAGTGTTTACTATGTCTAGTCTGATACTGGTCTTTGAGTTTTGAGAGCAAAACAACTGGATCTGAGTTTACACATGCACTGCTAGTGTTACTCCCAGTGGGACTGGTGAAATGGTAAGCAATTTAAAACAGACTAGTCTTGTAATAATCTATTCCATAATGAGATTGTTGGGATGTATCTGTTAAAGCTTTTTGTATGCAAGTTAATCCCACAGAGGGTTAATTCTTATTAAAGGAATAACATGCATTGTTCATACCTATCTATGAGGGACAAACCTGAGACTGACGTTCTATTTCTGAAGGGCTACTTAATAACAGTTTGATAAGGACAGCTTTTGGTGAATTGCAGCTAGAGCTAGTTTTGAATGACTGTGTTTATCTGGGAGAAATCTTCATTTTGTGTTACTGGGGAACAAAACCAATTACGGTGGAATAACTGAATACTTCCATGTTCTAAGTTTACTAGGAAATCTTCCTTGTTCCTTGACTTTACTCTTGCAAATGCTGATGTGCTTTGAAGAAAACTTGTCTTTCAGAAATGACATTAAGAACATTACTGACTAGGGTTTTTTTAATAGTAAATATGTTAATTGGAAGCTGTGCTAAGTTGTCTTCAAAGAGGCTTATTAATGAGTTTGATCCTAGAAACAACTGATCCTGCTGTCCTTTGCAGGAGACTAGGGCAATAGCTGACTTTGGCTGACTGATTTCAGTCTTTTGGACCATACATCTGTGATGGGTTAACCCTGGCTGGATGCCAGGTGCCCACCAGAGCTGTTCTATCACTCCCCCTCCTTCTCAGCTGGACAGGGGAGAGAAAATATAACAAAGAGCTTGTGGGTTGAGATAAGGACAGGAGAGATCACTCACCAATTACCGTCACGGGCAAAACAGACTCAGTTTGGGGAAAATTAACTCAATTTATTACAAATCAACCGGAGTAGGGTAATGAGAAATAAAAGCAAATCTCAGAACACCTTCCCTCCACCCCTCCCTTCTTCCCGGGCACAACTTCACTCCCGGATTCTCTACCACCCCCCCAGCGGCACAGGGGGACGGGGATGGGGTTTACGGTCAGTTCATCACACGTTATTTTCTGCCGCTTCATCCTCCTCAGGGGGAGGACTCATCACACTCTTCCCCTGCTCCAGCGTGGGGTCCCTCCCACGGGAGACAGTCCTCCACGAACTTCTCCAACGTGGGTCCTTCCCATGGGCTGCAGTTCTTCACGAACTGCTCCAGCATGGGTCCTTTCCACGGTGTGCAGTGCTTCAGGCACAGACTGCTCCAGCGTGGGTCCCCCACGGGGTCACAAGTCCTGCCTGAAAACCTGCTCTGTGGGCTCTTCTCTCCACAGATCCACAGGTCCTGCCAGGAGCCTGCTCCAGCGCGGGGTTCCCACGGGGTCACAGCCTCCTTCGGGAACCCACCTGCTCCGGCGTGGGGTCCTCCCCGGGCTGCAGGTGGATATCTGCTCCACCGTGGACCTCCATGGGCTGCAGGGGGACAGCCTGCCTCACCATGGTCTTCACCACGGGCTGCAGGGCAATCTCTGCTCCGGCGCTTGGAGCATCTCCTCCCCCTCCTTCTTCACTGACCTTGGTGTCTGCAGGGTTGTTTCTCTTACATGTTCTCACTCCTCTCTCCGGCTGCCGTTTTCCTCTGTCCCAACTTTTTTTCCTTCTTAAAAATGTTATCACAGAGGCGTTACCACTATCGCTGATTGGCTCGGCCTTGGCTGGCGGCGGGTCTGTCTTAGAGCCGGCTGGTATGGGCTCTGTCGAACACAGGGGAAGCTTCCAGCAGCTTCTTACAGAAGCCACCCCTGTAACCCCCCCCGCTACCAAAACCTTGCCACACAAAGCCAATACAACATCTTACACGGTGTACAATGAATAGCAAAATAAGTGTTATACTTCACTGTTTCTGAAATTCTTATGACTTGGGTTGTTCGTACTGTTCTTCAGGTAAAAGGGAATCTAAGACTTTGGAATGTGTCTCTTGGGCATTATGGCTGGGATAAGTAGAGGTGAGCAGCTGACACCCTTAGCCCGTAGCTCAAAAAAATTGCGATAGCATGAAAATGGGAAGAGTTATTTTATTCAAAAGACTGAGTGGCATAAAGTTTTGTTACTATGATAAAAATGTGTGAGGTACATAAGAGAATGAGGACAGTGAAAGTGTCAGTTATTAATTGAATTCAAGAGACTTAAGACTGGCGGAATTTATTTCTGAATGCTTTTTCCTTTTTTTTTTGTCCTGCTAACTAGTGCAGAACACTGAGAATTTCTTGGCAGTTTAGTGAATTACCAGGGGAATGTCTACTTCTGTTTTATTGTTGTGTTCAAATATGAAAAGATAAATTCATAGCTTTAATTATACAGCAGTGTCTGAGGGATTGTTGCAGCCAAAAGAAACTCTCAACAAAGTGTTCTTAATTGCCCTTCAAAATATTTGTCATCTGTAGCACTTGGGAGGACTTTAAGTGGTGGTATGCATGATTTGCGATTTTTGCTTGGGGGTGTAATTCTGAAGGAGCTTGAGCCAGTGAATTTTTGCTGCTGTTGCCCTCTGATGCTAGCACTCATGCACGTTTTTTGGCAAACTGTTTTGAAGAGCATATGAGATGAAAACTTTTTTATCTATCTGGTAAATTAGTTCAAGGACTTGGACAAGTTGAAAACCAAACAGTTTGCATGAACACTAGTGTATGTGTGGGGGAGGTGAGTGTGGCTGGTTGTGAAGAAGTCAGTAATAAGATGGGGAAGTGGTAAGGCCCATCTTTTAACTGTAACATAAAACTGTACGATGTATGAAATCTAGGGGGTCCTCAACCTTAGCTGCTCTGGATCCATACTGATAAAATAAACAGTTGCTGAAAGGCCAGTTCTCTTCCTCCTGATGCTTATCTGATTATTCAGCAAGTTCAGGGAATGTTACTGTCAGTAAGGGGCATTGCTTTGCTTCCACTTTAGCCCCCTGAACCAGCTTGCTGCATTTGTGTGCACCACTTCTGGCTCAAGAGAAACAAACATGGGGTTTGTGGGAGGAATAGGACAATCCCTTTAGGTGCCACTAGCTGTGATGTTAAATTAAACTGCACTGGGTAACTAGCTACTCAGACGGTACAACTGTTACCTGGTTTGTCCCTTGGATGTGGTAGATGTCCCAGCGACTGCAGAGAATGAGAAATACTTGGGGGTTTTTTTAAATAGCAAGCTTAATGGATGACTAACGAATGTTTTTTATTATTATGGTGGGACCTAAATACGTACATAAGCCTGCAGTACGGTTGCTTGCTGTAGTTGGATGGGTTCTCAGTCTTAACAAAATGGTGGTTAAAGCAGGTCTGACTTAGCTGTGTCTGTTCTGTAATTCCTTTTATTTCAGGTAAGTGGTATGGCATGAATTTATGTTTCTTGTGAATTTTTGTGTGTGTAACTCAAGAAAGAAGCAATTTGTTTCTCTTGGAGTTCCCTTGGCTGCTGTTTCAAAGCCTTGGACATAGGATGGTGTGTTGTTTTCTAACTTTGGAGTACTCTTTGCTGAAAACTAGTAATTGACAAAGCATCAGTAATGCAAATGAACTCTTTTTTTTTTTTTTTTTGAAGAATGCACTGTCTTTGTCATTTGTGTAAGAGTAGGCTAAGTAATGATCTCAGGCTTATGACTCTGGGGCGATAATTATATGTTGATCAAAGGTTGAATTTGTGATGTAATGGAGTTAGTGTCCCATACTAGCGTTCAAAATGTGCTGTGCCTGACAATATATGGAAAGTGTCAGTCTCCATAGTTGGAAAAGCAGTGGAGAGCTGTGGCAGAACAAGTTCTGGTAATAGTTATGAGACTATACAACAGAGAAAACAGATCAACACCAAACAAAGTGCTGAAAACAATAAGCTGTGAATCTTCATTCACACTTTTAAATCTGGAGTTAGTTAGCATCACATTTCTGCCAAGTAGACTGGGGGGTGGAGGGGAATGTTCCTGGTGCAGGATAAATGGCACAGAAAGGTAAGGGAATAAAGCTTGTGAACATTTTGGTTTTAAGTTTTTTGTTTTGTTTTGTTTTTTACTGGCATTCTAAACCTTTTCCCTTGGTACAGTGCTCCTCTCATGTCCCACTTCCTCACAGCTTACTTTAAGAATAAGCATAATGTTCCTTGTTTGCATTTTCACTTATCCAGTGCATTAACAAAGAAATCTTCTGATACACAAAGGATAAAAAATTTAAGACTTACTGAAGAAAGATATTCCATTTAAAGCTACCATATCTTCAAATACACAAGCATCTTGTTGGAATATCTCATTAATCACAAATTCTATAAGATTTCTAGAGTGGATGAGCAAATCTTCAGAGTTTCCAAAAGTTCTGCACTATATAGGCATATTGGAATGCTCTTATTTCTCCTTCAGGATGTATTTCTTAATGAGCAGGTTTTACATTAGCTCTTGCTGCTTGGATCTGAATGTTTGTAATTGTCTCAGCAAAGGAGGGCTTTAAAACAGGAGCTGGAGGTTTGTGATTCAAAATAGAGTACCAAAGCAGTGACAAACTGGGAGAAATTTGGAAAACTTAGTGGAGGCAAAGTAGCATTAGAAGATTCATTGTTTCTGTTGGAGTTTAAACTTTGCCAATGCAAAATCGAATAATAACCACAGGAAAAAGATGTTCTTCATTTGTGCCTGGTTAGCAGTGTAGTTATGTAAAAAACATGGCATAGCAGTCTTTTTCAGTCCTGACCCTTAGCCAGTTACTATCGCAGGTAACCGCACTAAAATCTTTCGGAGCAGATTTCTGGCTCGGGGTGCATTTACTGCAGTATGCTTTAGCTGGTATTGCACATGATGCATGCTACTGATGAAATGAAATTGAGATAACCAATATATGACTAAATCCTCACTGTTTTGATATGTGGGAAGCATGACAGAATAGACTTCAACTACTCTTCTGCTGAGTTTAATTAAGATATTTGCTGTGATTCATGTAAGATATGAGGAGCCAGTGTAATACGTATCCCTTGTTAGAACAAATTAATCAGAATTTGTGGAATTCAAATTCTCTTTCCAGACTTATGGGAAAGAATCTCAGCTTTCATGAGGATAATAAATGTTTAGCTTTAGATTGGAAAGAAAAAAAAAAACAGAAAATGTCAAGTCAGTTTATGAGATAATCCTAATTTTTTCTGGTAATCATAGTTCTTCCCATTTATGACTATTTTGGGGCCCTCAGTTACTGGAATAGTTTCAAATGTTCTTCATCTCTGACACCACTAGAATTTTTAGTGAGAGAGCTGAATCTCAGGCTATAGGGTTATAGAAATGTAAGTCGCTAACTCTTGGCTGTGCTACTTGCATCCCTCTTTCTTCTGCCAGCTGCAATGCTTGTTGGATCCTTTCCTGGCCATTTCACCCTTTCATATGGCATAAACTAATCTGATAAATGAACTAAAAGCTATTCTGTTTCTTTAGCGTGGTGAAACACATGACTTGTGCAGTGAACAGAGGTGCCAGGCTGAAGATGATGCTGTACGTAGTTAGTAGTTAAATGGACTTAGGCTGCCATAAAACTATAGCCTTAGGCAGTGGAGAGCTATTGTCTGCAACTTCTAGCATTTGGCTTATCTTCATGCGGGCACGTGACCTTTCTGAAAGCTTCTCTTGAAGTCATGTGAAAACTACAAAGGACTACTAGCAGAATGAGTCCAAAAAGTTATCTTCAGTGATTGGGGGTGGCTCTCATAGCTTGATGTGACCGCTTACCATGTGTGGAAGTGGGAGTTTCCATATGCATTCTTTTTTTAATAAGCTCTGTATTTATTTGAGCCCTCTGAGTCCTTTCAACTATGTATCTGAGCTGGTGGAAGATACCTAGCTTCCCATCTTCCCTGCCGTTGTCCCAAAGGGAAGAGTTAGAGAGTTAGAGCAGCTCTCTGAAAAGTCCAGTAAGCTGTGGAGATGGCCATAACCACTGAGAAAGAAGGGAGCAAGACCTTCCCATCTCTCTGGCAACAAGCTATTACTCTGTAACCTATCTTTAAATCTACCTTGTATCAAAACATGCAGAGCTTGAGAAAGAGGCCTGAAAATTGTAGTCATCTAATGCTCAGCTTACTCCACCAGTATTTTGCCAGTTTCCCATTCTGCTTCATCAGTTGATGTTAGCGTATCAATCGTGTGACATTATCAGGATTCTGTAAACTGTTCACTAACACCAAACACTTAATTGAAACGTGGAAGCACAAATCTTTTTTTTTTTTTTTTTAAACTCTGAGTATAGGAAAAAAGGCAGAATAAAGCTTCTGAATCATATTAGTTTGATCCCTGGCTTTTTAAATGTCAATTTTAAGTCACAAACAGTGCCTGACTCATCCTGCTTTCTGAAATTTGATGTCTTTGAACAAAATGGCATCAATTTAAAACTTCGTGGTTACTTGGGGAGAGGTAATGCGACAACTACTTTTTCTATAGTTGTGGTTTACTAACCTGGTTTAGCTTTTTGTTTTTAAAGACTGTACCCAAGCAAACCAGACTTTATATTTGGTCACATTTAAACTAGTATACCTCAGAACAGGTATAGGCTGGGGAAGGCCTCCTTGGAAGCAGTTACTTGAAGAGGTGTTAGAGGTGGCTGGGTAATCCAGCTGTGAACATTAGCATTTAGTGAAGCTCTGACCAGCTGAGCCTTAGGTATAGGAACAGAGGAGTCTTAACAGGCAAGGTAGTAGTACATGTCTTCCGCAGCTGGCACTGCTACAGCTACTTTTGGAATTCAGAAAGGGTTGCCAGCACACTGGAAAAAGATCAGAGTCTGAACATGAGTTAAAGGCATATTTTCAGTCTCGAAAATGAATGCAGGTTCTGCATTTGTTTAACGTCTTGAAAGGATACATTTATCAAATAACAACTTAATCAGAATTTATTGACATAGGTTCTTAGCTTATAGGGTCTAGCCTGCGAAAGCATAACAAAAATCTAAGTGACTGCTACAATAGGAAGCTGTACAAATTTACTGTGTATGTAACTACCGTGTGGGACAGCTGATCCAGTGACGCTTCTCTTACTGTCAGTCTTTAAAACAAGACTGGGTAACCATTATGTAGATTTGAATTCTTCTTTCTGTTTCTTTTCTTTAACAGAGAGTAGGTGGCTATGCTAAATGGGTCAGGCTGGGTGATCATCCCCTCTGCCCTGTATATGTGGGTTTACTGCAGCTTTACAGATGGGAAATAAGCTTTTTTAGTTCTAGCTCGGGAAACTTCCTTGAAAGTACAAAAGTCTTGCAAGCGTTTGTATTAGACTAACCAAAGTGGTCTTTGTCTTGACGTAAGACTTGATTGTTCATCTGTTTACATTTGGATATAAAAAGCTGTAGAATTAGTAACTGCATGTTAAATTTAGACTGTAAGAGTTTACGTGAGTTGTTTTGAATGAGTAGTGATATGAAAATCATTCTACTATCAAAGATACTTTCCCTACTTGAGAAACCTTTTCTGTTAATATTGTCTTAACCTTATAAAAACTTAATATTCATTACAAGTATGAAAAAATGTGAACTCTGTTATGGAAGGCTTACTTGCATTTTCTCTATAGGAAAATTTTTTAAATGTTTGGGGTGGTTTTTAGGTAAGTTACTTGCATAATTTTATTGCCAATTGTGAAAACATACATTCTGTCCCAATGCCATTTCAACAAAGTATTTCTCAAGGGAACTGCAGAAAAGACATTTAATCGGAAGGGTTTGCAAAGCATGCAGAAAATAATGGATTACAAGAAACTTTCCAGCATGCTCCTAAAGTTTATGTTCTTGCATTTCTGTTATATGGAAGAGTATTGTAAGTATTGATACGCAAATAAGCACACGCAAAGGGTTTAAATTTTTATAGTGAGGAAGAGTGGGAAGACAGGAGATTTCAAATGCATAGTAAAGGCTAGAAACTTAAAAAAAAAAACCAACCTAATTTCAGCTTTTATCTCAGTGTCTTTATATTATAGACTTCTGGCAATTATGTTTAGAAAAACGTTTTTTCTTTATTGATGCACAATTCTTTATTCTCAAGTCTGAGGTCAGTAATGTTTGTCAGATAAGTGTCTATAATGGCTTTTTATGGAGACACTTAAATAAAGCTATATAAATGTAGGAGCTTTACTGGTCTATAGCTCTGTTGCATGGTTGGGATTTTTCCTTGCAGCTTGTGTGAATGTGGATCCATGATGACCAATAGAAGACTCTGGGCAAGTGATGAGGCAGGATTGTGATAATGCAGCCTTGCAGTAATATGTTAACTGAAAGTTATCATGAAAAAGGTACACTAGTCTGTCATATACCGATAAATTTTACTCAAATGAGTTGTCAGTTTACAATAGGAAATGTATTTGTCATACCTCTATTTTTGAGACCTGTAAGTGTCTCTAGTTCTGAACTTGCTTGGTAGCATCTCACTACTGCGGGTGTATTTGTGTATACCATTGTAATTAAAAATACAGAAATTTGGGCAATTGGAGGTTTTTGCAGATCAGAGAAACAAGTTTTCTGGCATTTGCTGTGACTTTCTACTGCTAAATACCTTAGTGTTTAAAAGAAATGAAATGCAAAGTAATCACCCCAAAGAAGCTAGACACTACATCAGGAAAAGGTGACAAGGAATTAGAATGGCAATTTATTTGAAGGAATAGAGAAGAAATGACAAATCAGTGAAATAGTTGACAAATCAGTTGATTTTTGGATGTTGAACATATAGGAGGGGCTGCAAGTGTATAGTGTTAAATACTGCAGTGACAAACCATGATTTGCAACTGGCTTGTTAAAACCCATGAGGAGATGGTGCCATGTGGGAAGGTGATGGAGTTGAAAGAAATGGTATCGATGAGAGGATGCGGAGAGGTTGATAAGATATCATTTTTAAAGCCATAGTGAGAAATTAAGGCATCAGGTGCCAGTTCTCATTGTAAAAATGAATTTGTCTCTGTAAGTGATGTTGCCTCTACAATCACTAGCTGAAGCTTATGTGCCTCTAGCCTTCATTTTAGAATTAAATGACCACTTTGAGGTTACAGTATCATCAAGCAGCTGATCCTTGAAGGAATCAAGAGACCTGAATGTTCCCTAGGTTCTTTCTTCCAGTGAGTTCTCTGGTGATTTTTTTCACTTGTCTCTGCATCTGATTTTTTTTTTTACCTTTCTCTTATGCAGATAGACCTACCTTCAAACATAATAGCTCCCAGCCTCACTCTTGGCAGCAGTCACTCTGAAGTCTGAACTGCCATACTTGTAGTAAGGAGGAAATACTTGGTTATTCAGGTAGGGCTTGCATATCGCTGTGAAGATGGCTGCATGCTACTAGTGGCATGAGTGTTTGCGAACCTTAATCAAGCTTTGGCACAGAATGTCTCTTCAATTTTTGATATAGTGGAGACTCCATTTCTTTTCAGATTTAAACCCCTATTGTCATGCAAATAATAGTATATCCTCTGTGAGGCTAGAAATGGGAACTTAACCTTTTGCTTATACGCAGTGAAGAGCTTGATGTTACGGTATCTTGGTCCCCCAGTTGTCTGTCCCTATAATCTTTTGAAAATGTATGCAGTTCATTATGCTGTGTCCTCCACTTCAAGGACAGAATATATTGAACAAGTGGACTAATTAGTGGACTGGCAAGCACAGCAGCCCACAGCTAAGCTTTTTGTTTGAAGAAAAGAAAAAAAGCTACTTAAAACTGCTACTGAATTAAACCTGCTTGAAATCACTGGAAGATGGGTTCTGTGTAGCGAGCCTGACACATAACTCTTCTCTGAAATGACAGTTTGTCATTGTTTTTTACGATTTGTTGAAATGGTTTGAATTGGGATAAATGCTGCTTGTTGTACTTGGAGTTGAGAGTAAATCTGAGCTTAATACAAAGGGTGAGGGAATCTTTGTATAGGGGCAGTATAATATTGGATGCCCAGCTCTAGCTTAAGTAATTGGAGAGAAGATCCTGGATTCTTTGCTAAGGTTTCTCTTGATAGATTTTTCTAGTTAATAGATGAATAAAGTGAAAGCTTTCCATCTCTGTTCTGGTGGTAGAGAGAAGAATTGTCTTTTTATTCTTGTGTCCCTCAAGCTTTGTCAGGACTGGGAGAAGTGTTGTCTGATACTCCTCTATTCCTGTGGCCATTTTAAGGAATGTTTTCAACTGCTTTTATGTCCTGTCTTCTATTCATCACTGTCTGTCCTGAGGATAAAAAGTGCTAATTTCTTCAGCTGTTGGTAGCCTTCCTAACAACAACAACAAAAAAAAGCAGTGAGGGTGTTTGCTGGTTTACTTCTGTGTTGACCAGAAACTTTGAGCCAGACGGTCTACCATGGTAGTGTCTGCCATAAAGATGACCATCATTTTGGTTTTGTGTAGGTGTTGGGACCAGATGACCTCCAGCAGTCCCTTCTAGTCTAAAGCAGTCTTTTGAGTCATTACATGTGAATGATATGACAGATGTATTTCTTGATTTGTGGAAGTGGGATTAATTCAGCATAGCACAAAATGTGGACTTTTCTCACATTGTTTCCTTTTTCTTCCTCCACAACTGGGCAGGAAGGAACAGCCAGCAAAGAAAATGCGGTGACTAGACATGTCTTGCTCATTAATGCTTTGCTGGGTGGGTCATAGTCAGCAAAACTAGTTGGAATCTTGCAGGTTTTTTGTATGGTTATAAGATACTTATGTATAAAATGCATGATTATCAGGTGATGTTAGGAAATGTTACTCAGCATATGCATTTTAAATAGGAATGCAAACAAGTTTGTGGTGATTAAGACATGGATACTTGAGTAGAGGAAAGTTTCAGTGTGAAGTGGATGAATGTTTCTGCTTCTTGTTAATTGAACTGTTAGCTGTAAATGAAATACACTTCAGTTGTTCAAAAAAATACAGTTTTTACAAGCTGGAATTTCAAACAGTCTTTCCTAATCAGCTTGATTAGTTGGTATAGTTTCAGATAATAGGCTTCTCCTTTTATTTGTCTTTTACATGCTAAACTCCAAGACCTAGGCATAATATGCTGCGCATGGGAGATATTAAGTAGTGTCCAGTGCAGTAGTCCTCTATGGTCTTTCAGGACTCTTTATTTACACGTTGCAACCTGCTCTTAGACGTTTACTCATTGCTGTTACTTATCAGGTAGCAATAGGAGAGACGACTAGCCTGTTTTGAGAACTATGTACTCATTGCTGAAGAATCAGTGTGTGCTACTTATGGCAGCCAGGTAAGGGTTACTTAAAGGTTTATTTAAGGGTTACTTAAGGGTTTCTTCTGGAGTGGATATTTTATCATGAAAAACAAAGCTCAGTTGAGATGTGAACTGAACCTGCTGGATTCTTTTAAGTGAGTTTACCATGGAGCTTCGGAATGCCATGGGCATATTTTGTCTACAGTTATACATAGATGACCCTTTCTAGAGGTCAGGAAACAGTTCCAGGGTGGGAATTAGCTGTTTTGGGAGACTGTTAAAGACCAGGAAAGCCAAGCTTCCATTACCGTAATAAATGTTTTAACTCAGGAAGTCCGTAAGCTCAAATGTGATTGTTAAAGTTTTCATAAAAGTTGAATACTTTCTGCTTTTAAAAAATGTAATGTTTAAAAAGCAATGTCATGCTTTTTTGCCTTTGTTCTGGGAGATGTGGGGAGGAGCAAAATACAGATGAGTGCTTTTTCAGAGGAGCCTTTTTTAAATGCAAAGGGAGTGCTGGTGACTGAAAAGAGAGTTGTCTAACTGAAAAGCCCCTGAGCTGACTTTTAGGATTAAATGTGGTAATGGATCCTCAGGTAATCTATTTACTCACTTCTAAGAGGCTTCAAAAGGAAACCAAGGAAAGTTTCCTGAATTTGCAGCACTGTGCTTGCACTCCTGTTGTAAAATGTTTAGGCTCCACAAATCAAAAAAGACAGAGTATTGCCTAAACTCTTGTGTTCTACCAGTTTGCTTTGTCTGTTTCTGATCAAGGCAATGAACTTCAGATTATGAGGTTATACTGAGGTGAAATCTATGTTGTAGCCCTTCTGAAAATACAAATATTTTTCTGTTTTCCCACTATTTAATGCTGTGTAAACCAGAGTGTTACTGACCTTTTGTCAAGGATCATGCAGACTTTAGTTCTTATTTCTTTGCAGTAAGCATTGCATAATGTGCATTTGAGTCAGATTCTCACGACGACTCCTAGATGTCTGAAACCACCCAATGACTAACAGTTAGTTGAGATGTCCAAAATAAAAGTTAAGATTGGTAGTATTTTAAAGACTGTTTCTGAAGTTTGGTTGCATTCTTAGCTCTTAGAGATTTCCTATATGGCCTTCTTTAAACCAGCTATGCATCTTTACCCATATATAGGGGTGTTGCAATAATATTTATTCTGTAGCTCAGAGGAACCATATTTACTTAACAAATATATATAGAAATGAAATCATCAGAAGGAAATGTAAAAGCAGTATAAATCTTTGCTGTTTGCTAAATATGGTAAATACTCAAACCTGAATGCCAAATATCTTTCAGAGCATTTATAACTAAACATGAATTAGGAATCCTTTCAAACATAAATGGTTGAGACTTTGTGTGTTCCCTGTGAGACCTCCATCCTCGTGTCTGTTCAGTCTTAAGCCTATTTGAAAAGATTTACATTCTCTTTTAGGACTAAATTTATTGTGTACGTAGATCACCTCTACTTTGCAGAGCTTGTGCATGTTTCCCACCTGCAGTTCCTTGTTTCCAGCATTCAAGGAGCAGCTGTGGAAGAGGAAGTTGGAAGAACAGATTATTATAGGTCTTAGCCACACTTTTCCCAGGTTCTTGTTTGCTATTTGGCTCCAGTCTCTAGGTGGTGATGCTCTGTTCTCGGTCACTATTTTCCCCTGGTTTCTTTTGACTTCTTGCCTATGATATGGCAGGATAGGCACAAAGAAGAGATTGCAGAATCAGTAAAAAAGGCGGTGGGAAGAAGTTAGCCGCTGTCCTCACAGCAATTTGTTTGGGCTACTGGAAGTGGCTTGGGCAACAGATGAAATATTGCAAATGTTTACCTGTTGTTTTGAGCACTCAGCCTAGGATATTTAGGCATGCTGCTGGCATGGCTTCTTTCTTTTCAATCCTACTTGCTGCAAAATTAAGTATTTTCATTATGTATGCCACAGGTGTTCCAGAAATGTGCTCTCTGCCTGCCTCTTTTCATACCTCACACACAACTCTGGATGACTGATTTATTGCTTAAAACTGGGGAGCAGTCAGACTACTCCATATTCCAGTAGGCTTATGCTGTTGTTGTTTTCCCTTTTTTTCCATTCATGATGCTAAATACCATAATTTCTTATTGCCTTTGGAGGATGAAGATCAGGATAGGTAAAGCTTTATTCTAATTTGTCTACATTCTGCTGTTGATATAAGTTAATTTTATGGAGCCGTGGAAGTATCTGGGTTCTTGTATGATTTTAAAATTTCTGTGTGCTTTCCCTTCTGCTGGTGACAGGGGAAGCCTGGTATGTGCCTAGTAAGAGCGTATAGTTTCAGTCTTCTCAAATTTCTCTAAAATTTTTAATTCATGTTTTGGGTGTAGTCTTTCCCTATAGTATTTATCTTTATACATTTCATCTTTGGCCTCAGACAACTTTAAAATCTTGTTAGCACTGGTCAAAGGAGCTGTCTGCTGCTGTAGGAGAGAGGATGTTTTGGCAGGTTCGTGCTGTCATTTCTATTTCTGTTTCTTCTCTTTTCATGAATCCAGACAAGGTTTTGTAAGCAGTGTCTGCTGATATCTTGATACTTGCTTGAACCTCATATCTGTTCTTTTGTGCTTGTTTTCCTTATTCATTTTTCCATCAGTCTATTTCTGAGGTCCATACAATTTTTATCCTATGATGCCAATGATATGATGTATGCGAAACAATCCCAAAATAGACTGTTAGAAGAGCCTTGGCTGAAAAGGGATTTTGGTGCACTTCATGCAATATATATCCAAACTTTCATTTCTGATACATATTAATCTATTACCAGAGAGCTTTAAGAACAGAAACAAACAGTCCAATCCAGATGTTCACTATTCTTGGTATGAGAAAGAATTTGCTAGTATCAGTTCTGTTGATCTTTTAAAGGGAAAGAAATAGCAGATCAGAGTGCACATTTATATACCTGTTATTTTTGCACAACTAAGGCTATCTAAAAATTGTGATTTCTTCTAAATGACAGGCTTTTGATTGCTCAACCTCAATTGTTTTATGTTGGAATAGTGCAAGGCAACAGCAAGAAAATGAGAGCAAAAAATGCATGGAAGCTGGCATGTTGTATTTTTTCTAAAGATGAGTCTTTTCTGAAAACAGGCAGAATTAGTTGCCTGTTTTGTGTGAGAATCACTGGCTCTTCCCACACTTCATTTCCTCTAACCTTTGTCCCTGTACCCATATCAGTGCGTTTAAAATATCCAGTTCCATGCTGTCTTTGTGGCTCTTGAGGTCAGAGTAGATGCTTTTGTATTGGGTCATGAAGCCTGTGGTGAGTCATTCTTTTAAGGATATACTCAATCCCTTTTTCAGTATATTCTCACATCCAAAGTATTCAACCCCATATTCTGTAAAATGGTCAGTAATGACTTATTTGGTGGGTATGTGCATGAGAAATTCCAATCTGTATTCCTCTGTGGCAGCAGCTAGAATTTCTTCTCTCAGACTTTAAATGAGCTAGGAGTATATGCTGTACTTCCCTTACAACTTTTGTGATGAGTAAGGCTTTGAGAGAGAGCAGAAGTCCTAGAATCGCTTTAAAACAACTTCTCAATCTCAGCAGGTGTATCCACTCTTCGATTATTTTATTTTCAAATAAGTAACTTTTCATTCCACTGGCCAGTCACAATCAGGATTCCCTGACATTCATAGTTATCACTAGTTCAGAATACTTGCTTGGTATTTTAAATCAAAGTAGTCCTCAAGTATTAATTAATAGTCTTTCTTGTTTCACTTGTGTGATGCTGGTAAATGTTAGAGCTGTGCAAACATCATAAAAAAACTTCAGTCTGTTAATTTACATTTTTTAATAAACTGCTTTGCTCATGGCGCTTTTCTGTTTACATTCCACAAACAGTGAAATGATTGAGTCTTACTGACATAAATGATCAGAGGAACTAAACTTTAATTTTGAAGGAAAGTAACTGTTTGCTTACTCATGGGGAAGCTAACAGGATCTGGGAAAGTCTTGGATGATCACTGTGGTTTTTCAGAGAAGTGTCTGTGCTCCAGGCATGGTTTGTGTCTGTTACATAGTTGGTGGTTGTGGTTTTTTTATGGATTATCCCTTTTGCCTTGTTAATGTAAAAGTAGCTATTGGAAAACTTTGTCCTGTGAACTACGAGGTCCTCAGATCCTAGAGAAATTTTCAAATGATGGACTAGGTGAAGAGGTAGACTAAATTGCCTACAGTAACTGGAAATTCAGAGGAGATGTTTATGGACAAATTACAACAGCCAGTGCCATCCCTGTTAGTCAAATACTGAACTTACCTTAGGTAGAATGATTAATTAAAATAAAAAATTGTCAAGATTCATTTCGATACTTATTTTTTATCATCTGAATGGTTTATATTTTCTCATGTGAGATCTATAACTTGAGGATTAAATTAATTTTGCAGAGTCGTGTATGTTAGTGATATTATTTTAAATGGCAAGTGATACTATCATTAAGGAGTTTAATTTAGGATAAAATTAACTATCTGAATCCATAGATGCTTAATACCTGCAATGAAGGGCTGGATAACAAAGCCTTCCCTCTGGATACCTGTACCACAGTTACCGATTTCAGCTATCTAGGGGTGGATAGCACAACTAATTGTACAGTCATCTCATTGTGGGGTTTTGTTTTCCCTTGAGTGATCTAAAAAGCTTGTTTATTGCTGATGCAAAATTTCTTTCATGTATTTGAAGGGAGAGGGAATTCAATGTTGAGCTGTTCTTGCTTTTGTCTGCAGAGTTGAGTATATACCCTTCCTGTGTGAATAAGGGCTTAAATTCCAGGAAACAGGAGGATTTTATATATATGAGATGTCTTGTATATGCCCCATCCTAATGCATTTCTATAAATAAGAGCAGAATATAGAATTGAACACTTGTGGTTTTTAAAAATACATTTTTGCAGATGTTTGGCAGCTGTTACTAAGGTTTGAGTATTACTAGCTTTGTTAGCATTTGCCACAAAGATCCAAATAAACTAAGCATAAAACTAAGCTTTGCATCTTTCCCTTCTTTCATTAAGCTGCTTGGAATTGCAATGGAACTCTGGAATTTTTTCCTGCAAGTCTTTATTTTGGTCTCTAGTGTTGCTTTGTTTTTACTGGCAAGAAGTAAAAATAAAAGCAGTTGGCTGTTCTCTGGTATGTGCTTTCTGGTCTGACAGAAAAACCTTCATCCCATTAGGTTTGGCTTGCAATTTTCCTAAAGTCACAAAGACCTTTGTCTAATGAGTTGCCTGTAGGGAAAAAGTAAAATCTGATTTTTGCAGTCAAGGATGTTGGATAATATGCTTCTGATCCAGCCTGATGGAAGAGAATGCTGCTGTCAAGAGAGAATCTGAACTTCCTCTGACAGGTCCAAAAGCATTGTGGTTTTAATTGGAGATGTACTTGCTTCAGTTTTCTTTCTGATCTTCTGGCTTCATGTGGACAGGCAGAGGAAGTGATGATCCAACGGGTTTTTCTCTCAATAAATCATCTGAGTTTAAATTCTTTACATTATGAACTGTTCAGATTCTGATGCTTAGATAAGGAATACTGTGGTTCTTCTGTGACGTAGCAGAAGATTATTTTTTTTAATCTATTATACTATGAATGGTAAGGTTTCGAGCTATTTGTTCTGGCAAAGAAGGATGAGAGACTTCAGGAATAGGAAATATGGGAGAAAAATCTTCCACTCAGCAGTAACATTTCTAAAACTAGAGCTAGCAATGAGGTAATTGGAACTCCTGCAGCGTTTTCTAATCAGGCTGTAAGTTGGATTTCTGATGCTGACTTCATATTTAAATATGCATATGCATTTATAACCTTACCTTTTAATTGTATGGCTAAATAGTTTAGTAATTCTTGATTTTTTTTTTTTTTTCTTCAGATTCCAATGATTACATCATATCAGATAAAGGCAACATTGCTAAGGACTTTTTTCACCCTTCTTTTCCAGTGTTCAGGCCCTCTTAAGACTCCGTGCAGCCTTGGAATGAGTAAGAAGTCAGTCTGCATTTGACAATGACTTATTGCATGACCAGACCTGCACAGACACTGTAGAGTCCAGCCTCATTTCACATGTTGTGAATCGCTTTACACAAGCAAAGCAAGTTATGTTTTGTGGAAGCAATGAATGTTTTGGAGAGTGTACAGTAATTGCTTTGCTTTGAGTCTGGAAGAGACTGTTTCTTCATCTGGGGTGAGCTGTGAGACAGCAGTGCACAGTGTTAGAGAAGAACAGCTGCTTTTAGCTTGCATTGTTGTAACAGTCTGGCCATGAACATGTTCTCCGCTGACTCTAGTTGTCTGCTTTGAAAAATAAGAATGCAGATGTGCTACATTGAGGTGGTCTGCTAGATAAAATTGATTGCACATTTTAAGTGGCATCTTTGCTGTTTGAGTAGAATGATCTGATTCTCTGAAGAAAAGGTTGGCTGTGACAAATTTTAGCCTTCATTTATTGCATGCATAAAAGGCTCTTAAAAAAAATCTTGGGCTTTAGATTATGCATCACCCATGAGTTTAGGTCTGCTGCCCTATAATAACCTTGTTAACAATGCAACCATAGTAATGATGCTATGGAAAAAATCAGTCATTTTGTCTAGCCCCTATCACGGATTTGTTCTCACCCTGATTTTACAACTACATTCTTTTAGCTTTTCTATTGTACAGAGGTGACTAGAAATTAGATCATATGGTAGCTTTCAGTCTATGCAAAGTGCAACTCGGCTCCTTCATCTTTGCTGCTGGATTAACATTACAATTATATGGCATGACCTACAAAAGTTAATGTGAGAAGAAATTAAGAAAGTTTATTTAAACTGTAGTTCTAGTTTTGAAAGTTACTTGATCACCTACTGTTTGATTCTTCCCTGTGTATTGATGTGTGTAGTAGCACTTAAAACTTTATGCTGTGTAAATTCTTCTTTCATTTCCCAAGTAATCCTGTCAAAGCATGTCAATATACTCTGTAGTATTAAGTATGATCTCTCATTGCATGCAGGTGAAGCATCCAGCTAGAAAATTTAAACTGAAAGTTACAAAATACCGTTGTAGATTTTCTGCACGATGAGGCCCTTGTTTTCCCTGAAAGATGAGGGAAGGGAGGGAAAGAAAAAGATAAGTTAGGCCAGATTTTTGATGTCTTAGGATAATGTATAATCTTCTCTAGGTTCTTAAAGAGGTTTGACTGATGGATCTTTGAAAATCTTATCCATGTTTAAACATTGAGAGCGTGGAATGCTAGGAAACTTGTTCTTTGCTGGTATTTTTCTTGGTCTCATCTTGGATTTTTGCACATATAATGCTGCTTTGTTCTCTGGAGCTCAGGCTTCCACTTTTCCTTGATCCTTGTACTTGCTTTTTTTGCTTTTGGTTTTTTATCCTTTTAAAATATTGGTTGGTAGTGCACCCCAAACCAGACATCCAAAAAACTCTTCCAGCCTCTGTAGTTCAGGTTGTTACTGCTGTTCCACAACTGACCACTATTATGCTGGATGTAGGAAATACAAGGAAAAAAAAAAAACCCAAATCTCAAGTTCCTGTGGAGTCTGCACTTGGGAGTAAAATCAGTGCACAGGAGAGCCTGGAGTGTTTGGAACTAAGGTAAAGTCAGAAAAAAATGTATTGCTGACTGTATCGGCTTATCCATAGTAGAGTGGGAGGTACATGTCTGCTGCTGGCATTCTGAGAACAGTGTTTCTGGTTGAGCAGTATTGTGCTTAAAATGGAAGCAGAGTCCCTATGGAAACTCCAAGTGGTGGTATGATTGAGCATTACAGTTTTTGTTTGGCTGTAGTCTTTGCTCCACCCTGCAAAAGTTGTAAAGGGAATATAATTGAGCACATGCTGGATCTTGCAGAACTGATCTATCCCAAAATAAATCATGGTTCTTCAAACACTTTATCAAATGCTGCTGTTAATAAATAAATCAGTCTCTTCGTATTCCTGCTTAGCTGGTTTCTTCCTTGAGCCGATACAACTAGTAGTGTGGCAGTACAGTGAACTCAGAGCTGCTCTAGGTTGAATTAGTTTTATTTGGAGGTGGTGCTTACTTGTATTGAATTGTAGTGGTTGTAAAGGTTTAGAGTTTAACATCAATTTCAGTTTTATTTTTGCATTTGGGTAGACATAGTTAAAAAATGAAAATAGGATATATGTGTTAGCCATTAAAAAACCAAGTGTACATAATGTCTTGTGCCTTAAATTTAGTCAAATGTGTCTCATTAGGCGCTTTAGCCAGAGTTTAAATTAACAAAGCTGCACAAATATTCAGAACAAATCTAGATGGGACTTGGCAACTGTCCTTTTCAAGTCCTGTGAATTCTGTAAAGGCTTAAATTTGAGAAGCAGCAAGTCCCTTCCCCATTACTGTTCTTTTTCTCAGATTTTTGTTTTGCCCATTTTGTTATAGCCATGAAATGAACATGTAGCTCTGCAGTGGGGTTGAAACTAGTGGATAACGGCTTTGGACCAAATGCATGGGACAGTTATCCATGAGAAAAGTGACTGAAAGACTTGTGTGTAGGTTCCCATCCGTTCTCAGTGAGCTTTTGGGGAACTGTATTTTCTTGCTTTCTGGAATAGATTAGAAGCCATTGCAAATTCACTGATGTTAAATTTTCTTTAGGACATGGCTCAGTATTAGCTGAAAGAGTTAGTATCTAAAGCATATGGGTTAAAGAAAAAGAAAGAAAAAATTAAAGAATGATGTGTGTGTTCTCCCAGCTTCCTGTGTTTGTGTTCTGCTTGTATGTTGTTAAGGTTGATGTCCAGCTGCCTCCCCACAGTTTGAAAGCAAGCTTAGACTCTGCTGCTGCTGACTAGGTCCAGATGTGAACAGACATACTGGGACCTGGTGAGAAAGTCACAGTGGGCATGAGGGACAGAAGCACTTGTTAATGGTGTGTTCAGATGCAGAGGGTGTGTGTTCTTTTAAGGCATGTGTGGGGGTGCTAAGTGCCAGTAAATTGATGTGGTGAGGCTGAGAAGAGGTCCTTGACCCCAAGAAGGCTGCTGGAGGTGCCTGGACAACAAAGCAAGCTATTTTATTTTTTCAGACATGCATAAAGCTTTTCATCTATATACATATATAAAAAAATAGATTTGCAAGGTTTTAGTCTAATTGCTTAAGCTTCCTTTTTTGAAGATACTAACTTAGGACTTTTGACCGACAAAACTAAAAAACTGTGTAATATAAAGCAAAACTTCATTATTCCCTTACTTGACAACTGCATGAAGCAATTTATGGTGTATATTTAGTAGCTGTGCTTAAACAGCTTTCTGGGCAGCAGTGAAGAGCTCATTCTTCAAATCAGTTGAATTTTCAGATTTTCTTGTAATACATAAAGGCCCAGTCTTGATGTAGATTCTTTTCTATGTGTGAGGAAGTAGTGTTTGTGCTTCCTTCTTAAGAATTAAAATCCTGTATGTTCCACCAGAGTATCTCTCCACTTTTCCTAAAAGCATTGTATTATTTGAGTTTTCTTCCTTTTTATGTCAGAGATGCTAGTATTTGAAAGAAAGCATAATGTAGAGTTCTGATTCGGAGAACTGCAGATGTTGCTTGGAAGGGACATCTGGAGGTCATCTTAGTCCAGCCTCCCACTCAAAGCAGGACTATTGCCAACACTAGTTTAGGTCAGTTACAGCTTTGTGTAACTGAGCATTTAAAATCTGCAAGGATAGACTCGACTGCCATCTTTCTGGTAACCTGTTCAAGTGTTGCGCTACCCTCCTGGTGTCCAATCTGAATGTGCAAAGCCAATATAACGACTGAGAGTTTGGTTCTGTCATCCCTGCTACTTCCATCAGGTAGCTTTAGGCACCTATGAAATTTGCCCTTAGCCTCCTCTGCCAGACTAAGCAAACCCAGTTTCCTCAACATCCCTTATCAGGTCAGGTGCTCTAGGCCCCTGAACATCTTGGCAGCCCTTTGCTGGACAGTCTCCAGCTTTGCCACATCTCTGTTGAGGCTGAGGTCCCAAAACTACATTCAGTTCATGGTTTGTAATGGTAGAGCAGGAATTACCTTTCTTTGTTCATGGTGGAGTCTTTCCTATACATGAGTAAAGGATGTTTCTCTGCTAGAGGTCAATGTCTGTACCACCTAGAAGCAGTCTGCCTAGCTTTAATTATTTTCTAGATAAGGAATCAGAATGATGGGATTCTTAAGGATGATCTGAGGATCTCAACAGTTGGAGAAACAGATGAGAAAAGGGTGAATGTCATCTGAAAAATGAGAGAAGGTAACTGCTCTTGTACTTTCCTCCTGTATGGGATGGATAGTCTTTTTTGGAAACTGAAATGAACTTCATGGTGGAAATCAGATTGACACAATGCCCGATTCATGGAGACCTTTGATCTACTGTGAGCATTAACTGAACATTTGCTTAACTGAACAAATTGGAGACTTACTAGAGATTAATTTAATCAACTAACATCTGTAGTAACTTATGAAGTTATAGAGCTGTTGCTAAAGGGAGTAGCTATTCTTACGTTTTCAAAGGGAGGCATGAAATGAATAGAGCAGAGCTTATGATCTCAAAACAGAATGTCAGATGTATGATTACCCTCTTGGTTCCTGAGAGTAGCCTTTTGAGTCCTTTGACCAATTTTAACCAAGTATAGCTGTGGAATAAATGTGTCTCGCATCCAAAGTCCTTTGGGTAGGAGCACAGTGCACACCTGTTTGGGTAGCCTGCTGTATTCACTGGTTGGTTGGGAACAGTTTTGTGCCATATCAGATGTAGTACTTGTGATAGGGATCTTTAAGTGATACAAGATGCAAGAAACAGGGTCATTACTTTTGTTTGTAGAAAACTTTTACCTGTGGAACTGGGGTGGGTTAAAACAAATATAATATTAAAAACATGGAGCAGGATTTTGTGTCTTGGATCACTTTGATTTCAATGCTGAGTGGAAAGCATACCAATTCAGGAGAAAGCAGCACAAGATTATAACTCTCATCAGTCCCTCCATGCTTGAAGTTCAAGTATACTAGCTGAAAGGGATAGCAATACTCAAGTTGAATATCTGCTAGCTCACCAAAGTGACTTCTAAACTGAAGGAACAGAAAGTTAAGTAGTATGGCCCTTTAAAATGGGCTGAAACTGCAACTCATAATTGTAGAGCGAGCTTGTTAAGGCTTTTTGTTTGGGGATTTTTTTTCCCTACAATACAACAGTTCTGTGTTTTAGTAAGAAAGCGGATGAATCAATTTAATTATTCTTTGGATTTCTTATCTCACATCAAATTCCCATGGCAGGCTACAAGGATATAAAAACTAATTCTAACTTGAGAACAGTTTGTGTTGAATGCGAAGTATGTTGTGCCTTAAACTGCTTGCTTCTGTAACTGTTCTATGGGAGTCGAAGCTTAAAATAATCTAGCTAACATTCCTGTGTTCTGTTACTTAGCAATAACACTCAACTACATGCCTAGGTATATTATGAAATTGTGGACAAGGAATTATCAAATACAATCTTAATTTGAAACTTCAGGGGTGGACTTAGTTTCAGTTTTCTTTTGGGGTCAACACAGAAACCTCTGTGGTGAGGGTGCACAGTTGAGGATGAACAGGAAGGTGGATTTGAAGAGTGGGATCTACATACCTATGTGCTGAGTATAATGAATGAAAATTTCTCTCAAGGGGTAAATAGAATGCTACAGTGTGATTTCCAGCAACACTGTGGCATTGGCACAGGGCTCAGTTAAGAGGGAAACTCTGAATTGAACCATTATTTATGATCGATCTTCTCTGACTTTAAGCACAGCTGCCTATGGGATCTGTCCTGAGGCCAACCAGCTATGAGTGGCTAATTGGTTTATGGGGTAAAAAATTTGTGGTATGTTGTGATGTTTAAAGTGAAGTGCTTTTGAAGGGAAACAATGAGATAATTAACTTACCTTTTTTGCTTTTGGTTTTTTGTGGTTTGTTTTTTTTCTTTACCAGAGGTATGGAGAACTTGGTGGCTGGCTCCAACCTTCCTCCACTTTTTACAGATGAAGATGGATCTAAGGAAGGTAGTGAAATTACTGTAACTGGGTAAGCAACTACTTCTTTTTAACCTTCAGCTGATAGGTACTATCTCTAGACTTGCCAGGGAAACTGTTACAGTGGGAAGAGGGCATTCTAAGTAATTTAAACAAACAAATAAAACCAACAAAAATCCTACGACACTCCCTTGGCCTTCATAGAACATCACAGGACTCTAGGAGAAACCAGGACCCTTCTGAACTGATGGAAGTGATCACAAACTTTTCTTTAAAGTCTGTTTTTCCTAGGATTTTAGTCTTTAAGACAGATTTAGATAGCATGATGGGGGCAGAGAGAGAGGGTGTGTATCTGTTGGCTACAGTGGTCCCTGCTAAATAAATTACTTCTATTAAAGATATACTGTTCATCACTGATTTCTGAAAACCACTGAGAAACTGATGTCTTTCATTTTTGTCACACTGACTCTGCTTTTACAGATTGAAACAATGGCCTCTTTTAAAATCAAAATTACAAAAAGAAGTTGCCTTTTAGGAATACAAGGGATTCTTGCTGTGTTTTCATACTTGATTTTTCTTTTCTGTTTTGTAAAGCACCAAGCAATAATATTTAGACTTTGCAGGCAGGTAAAGCCCTGTAAAAATGAATATGGACACATTTACTTCAAGCAGGTCTGAATATGGATTTACATATCTGGGACTTCAAACTTGCTGGTGCCAAATGAGGTACATGTTCAAATTAGGTTTGTGTTCAAGAGGTATTAATGTGTTGAATGAGCTTTCATCAGCTTTCGCTGCAAATGGCTACATCACATTGAAGTTTTTCCTGGATGTGTAGTTTACAAAGCTTCCCTGCTAAGGGGTAACGGATAGGAAAGCTGAAATGTTCTTCAAACCGTAACAGTGATTCTAAGAAACTGTATTGTTCCATTTTCTTTTTGATACACACCAAATGTAATTAACTTATAGGAGTGTGTATGTTTTGTTCCCTTTCTTTCTCTCTAATTGTTAGAAATATGAACTCAATGTGATATCTGAAAGTCAGGCATGGATCTCTCCAGCCCTTGTGTCTTTACCAGTAATTATGCCGCAATTGTTCATTATAGTGAGTAATGAAAATATGCTGTTTTCTCTATTTAAAGACAAAGTTTCCTGTAGGCATTCAACTAACAATTCTGTTAATATATCTCAGTTTTCCATAGCTGTATTCTATAGGAACAATTATTTTGAATATTTAAAATTTGGCATGCATGGAAGCAGCTGTAGATCTGAGTAAACGAACAAAGCTGACTTGAAGCATATGCTGCCGTTATAGTAATTTTCATGAATGTAACTAGGCAAGGCCAAGTAATCTTTAGCTTGGCTGAAGAAGGGATTAGATTCTGAGATGAGTCCCAAAATGTTATATTAATTTGCCCACTGAGCGCAGTGGTGAGAATGACTGTGGGGTTGTTGCCCCAAAATATATGCTCATCTCTATCTGCCTACCTTCAGAAATATTTCTGCGTGCTTGGTTTTTTTTCTCTTTTTTTTTTTTGTGGTTTTTTTTTGTTTTGGTTTGGGTTTTTTGCCTCCAGGCAGCTTGCCCTTTCCTGGAGTAAGGTTGATTGATAGAGCTCTTGCAACAAAATTAAATAGTGGCCATTCAGGAGCCTGTTGGGAGCTAGTCATGTTTGTGCTTTAAATACCCACATGTATCACCAGGAGGTTATGTTGAATGAAGTTCAATTCAAAAATCATACACAACCACAAACCTTCAAGTGTATTTGTGGAGAAAGATATTAAATGCATCCAGAAAGGTGTGTATTATTGGTTGAAGATGAAACCATTCATTTCAAATTCCTTACGGTATTTTTGAAGAAGTGTAGATTCGTGCTTTCTGATTTCTGATCCAAACATTTACTTGCTTGACAGTTGTTTGTATAATCAAAAGCTTCACCAAAAATGAAACAAAATAACACTTCAAAAATCAAACTGTCTTTGGAAGTCCATAGTAACTGTAGTAGTTAGAGCAGTTGCTTGGATGGAACAGACAGTTCTTCAAAAATTAGTCTTTAAAATATTTTTTTTTCTTGCTAGTATAAGAACTGAATGTGTTTGCAACATTTTTGCATGTTTTAGAAGATTGGGGAGGAAGTGATTTAGCGATATGATGATTAATTTTTTTCTTTTGCTATTATATGTTTTTTCAGATTAGCGCATTCTGAGAGTTCATTCAGTGGTGGAACTTCACAGTCTGTGAATAACCCAGATTTGGTGGAGGATTTGTCACAGGTTCAGCAGCTGCAAAATGAGTCCTCTAATACTGCTGAAAACACTGAGCAGAAGCCTGAGGAGGAGGTGAGATGAAATAATAGTGACTTCTCAATGAAGCAAAAGCATGGAGTTTTGTCATTATAGTTTGTCTTACCTCCTCAGATTTTTTCGGATAGGATCACAAATTTTCATCTATTTGCCATTTTCATCTTTTGATTCTCTCTAGTTTTCTCCTGTGTTGTACAACTGCACACAGATAGCCAAGGAAAGCTGGCAGTCATAATGTACAGAGAACACCATGCCTGTCTCTAGCTTAGCCAGCAGGGTCCACAGACTGGTATTGCATTCAGTCTTTTTCTGAAGACTCAATGGTCAGCTGCCACAGCTTACTTTATCTCTTGAGAGTCAGGAAAGTGAGACCGTTGTACTCTTCTGAGAGTAACTGATGTCTTTGAGAGCATTATGCTTACTACTTTAGATCATTCCTTGTGTACCATCCTGCGCTGATTTTTGGTAACTAAATCATGAAGGATCTGAAGTTTGACAAGAAAATGGTTTTGGTTTTTCTGATAGATGCATTTGATATTCCTTGTTGTAGTTTGTTTTCAGCTGTGAGGTCCTTGTTTAATTGAGGAAGTAGTAAAATCCCAGAAAGGAAACTAAAACTAACATGATGGTAGGAACATGTTGATCTGGGTAGAGATTAGAAGTACTGAAATAGTTGTATGTACATAGTATAGGAAAATAGTCTTGTCCAGAGACTGCTATAGTAGTAGTATGAGGCCAAGAGGATGAATGGTAATTGTGTTATTCCTGTGAGCTCACAGTGTGCCACAGGCAAATCTTACAGCGGAGTTTGTTCATATCTCTATTGGATGTGATTAGTGGGAAAGAAAGCCTATTGAGTAGATTAGAATAGAAAAGCCTATATATGGTCCTTTCACCTATATTTTGGGCACATAATGCACAAAGGTGAAAGATTTGGAAGGGGTAAAATAACTAGTTAACAATTGTTAACTAATACACAAAATCTTTCCAAACATGATTTTGAGGCAAATGGCTGGAGGGGGGAGGGTATGTGAGGGTGAGAATAATTTTTTAAAAACCAAACCAAACAAACAAGTAACAACAACAACAACAAAAAATTGCAGTTGCATTAGCTAGGATGATAATTTCATGGGTTATCAAGCCTCACAGTTTTACAATCAGAAGTTGATGTAAATGTTATTTTATTGTCCCTGTGGACCAGGAGAAACTGCAAACAACTTTTCACAATGAGACTTCTTTGGCTTTGCTTAGAGAAAAGTCATGATTGCTCTAAAGTAAGGTTTGAAACTTACATCCATGGAGAGGATGTATTGCAGCAACATACTCCCGATGAAAATGTTTGAGACATGAATATGTATTCCTTCCGGAGGTGGTAATTCTTTTCCCTCAATCTGAATTTTCTTCCGTTTTCATTTTGCAGCAGCAAAGAACTAAACGAGGAGGCTGGGCCAAAGGGAGAAAGAGGAAGAAACCCCTTAGGGACACCAATGCCCCCAAATCCCCCCTCACAGGGTATGTACGATTCATGAATGAGCGTAGGGAGCAGCTTCGAGCGAAGAGGCCTGAAGTCCCTTTCCCAGAGATCACCAGGATGCTGGGCAATGAATGGAGTAAACTGCCTCCTGAGGAGAAACGGGTACCATTAAACTCCCTTTTCCTTGTTGGATTATGATCACTGTTAAATGGGTATATTGTTGTTTAGTGAGGAAGTTAACGCAGGCTTTTGATTAAAGTTGTGTTTAGGAATGTATTTCAAAATAAGGGGCACAGGTCCTCCAGAGTTCAAATAATGAACCCTGGTAGGGCTGTAGTGTCTCATCCAGGTGTGACTTGAGGAGAACCATATCCTCTAGTGCAATAATATATTCAGAACGGGGGGGATTGTTCTAGTGAGACATCCCATGGTTTATGCGATTCATCTGGATGTAACGCTGTACCTAACTCGCATACAGCTGAGACCTACCAGTTTCCAAGGCCAAAGCCATTGGAAGGACGGGGCAGGCATTTATTCACTGTGGCTGAGAAGAACTTGGCAGGATTTCAGAGCTGCTTGAAGGATTTTGCAGTTCTGTTTATTTTACAAACTCACCAATGTATATAAACATATGGTGTCTTACTCTAAGACAAGCAGACCTGAAAGGACAGGTTACTGAAGGAGGTGGTTAACATGAATAAACTTTTAGACAATGTTTTGAAGTATTGCTAGCCCTAGAAAGTAAGTTGAGATCTGTATGATGGACAGCACAGTGAGAGTTACGTATTCTAGTTTCTACACGCATTACCTTAGGAAAAGGTGGGTTTTTTCCCACCTTTCAGTCAGAATGGGATGTCTTCTAATTGGGACTTCTGTCACCTTCTGCACTGTCTGATACATGAATGAAGACCAAGGCAATGTTGGGTCTGGTTCTTTAACTCCTTCTAGAGTGGACCTCTTTATTGCTAATGGGTGTCTTACCATTCACACCTGATTGCTAATTGGAGATTACAGCAAAGCAGTAGTTAAATCACAGTGGAAATTTATGCTATCATACAAATTTATCAGGACGTTTAAGCTTTTGAAATACTTAAAAGTTTTTATCACGGCTGGATGAAAAATGGGATGATGCAAAAAACAAGAGTTCCTTTTGTTGCTTTTTACTAAGCTTGTAGAATACAAGTTATACAGAGATATTATAAAATGGTGCATAGGCATAGCATTTTAACCATAATGAAAAATGTGTGTCAAGGCAAAGCTGTTGATTTGGAACACACCTGTAGTGAGAATGATGTTGCTGTCTGCTGGCAGAGAGGGGGAAAGAGAATAAGACATTCTGCCCCTCTACCTCCTGTCCTTAACATATTCTTATCGTGTCTGAGACAGATTTTTAACCTGGGGAAAAGGAGATTGAGTTCAAATCTCTAGTCTATGTGCTGCGTTTTAAATCCCCAGGGAATCTGTCCTTTTTGAGTAAAGCTGTGAGTCTCTAACCTATCACGGCTCAGGGAAGGACTGCTGAGCGCTTCCTTCCCTTCAGTTTCCACTGCCCTTTTTTATTAAGGCAGTGGAGGCCACTGCCGCTTTAGAACCCACATCTAATACGACAGCCCAAAATTCTTGTTGAAGCTGAGTAAGCTTGAATTTGGTTAGCTAACAACTATGAAGTCATTCTCCAAGAGCAAGCAGTGGAGTCATAGTATACTATTGCACTGCAGGTTACTGCCACATAATCCAGGGGAGAAGCATGTCTGACATTCTGCTTTTGTGGCTGATCTCCAGTGAGTAGCAAACTAGCTGTCTGATACAAAAGTTGAAGGGAAAGTCTCGCATTTCCCCTGTTCCAGCCCTGTAGTCTTGCTACTTGCCTTTGTATTTGGCAAGCATAAGGACACGTTAGTTGAGCTGACAGGACTGACCAAACAGTGAGTCTCCCTCAGAAAAAGACTATTACTGTAATCATAAAGCAAACACCCTAATAATCATTCTTCTTGTTATTCCCCTGTATGGGGGAATATCTAATGAGATGTGTAGATCTGCACTAGAAAACCTAGGACATCTACTTACAGGTAGTGCAGCAGAACTCATTCTTACTGATTCAAAACAATCCATACAAAACACAAGGAGGAAAAACTTGTGTTGTTTTTAACTCAGTTACTGCACTCTGAGCAGCACGTTGCTGGAGATGGAAAAGAAGAATTAATGTCTTATGGAAGAATACAATGTCCAAAAGCAATGCAAACCCTGCATCACCACATTTGCACCCCACTCCAGAATGTTAACAATATCCTCAGCAGGGTCAAAACAATGTAGCAAATGCATGGAATTTATAACTGTTACCTGTATTGTTGTGATGACTTAATGAAAATAAAAGGCATACCAGGTGACTAAGGATCTCTCTGTTTTAACACTTACTTTAATTGAATTTTAAGCTCATTGGGGGAAAAAATTGGAGGGCAACTTTTTTCTTGAAAGAATCCCATTAGTAAGTGTTGTGACCACTCCTTAAATGGCTTTCAGTTTATCAGTTCTCCTAAAGAATTCTCTAGTTAAGCTCATTCCATTATGCAGATGTGTGAAATATCTTCAGGCTAGGAAAAAAAAAAAAAAAAAAAGATTTCTTTTAACCTAAAAGCAGATAGCTTAAATTGATATAACCTAGGCTCTTTTATCTTTATGCTACTCTTTTCCAATAGCCATAATGTTTCGTTCACCTCTCAGATGGGCGAAGTGTGTGGTTGTAGAATGGTAGTGCTTTTTGTCATGGGGCATGAAAACAAGAGTGTATTGGAACCCCACTGTTACAGATCTGAACCTTAAAGCATGTCTGTTAAGGCGTTCTTGCTTGACGGCATTTAATCCTGGCCACAGAAAGGCAATTCTTAAGTATTTGGTCTATAATGTGTAGGTAATATTCAGTTGAGTTGAGTAGCTCAGTAGCAGGTGACTTGTAGGCCTAACAAAAAAGAGTTAACAGAATAGTGATTTGAATTTAAAAAAAAAAAAAAAGAGAGAGAGAAAATGGGACATGAGAATACAGTAATTTTATCCAGAAATCTTATGTCTTTGCATCTCACATACATTCTCATTGTTTCTTCATTCCTTTCCTGTTTGCATAGGTGAAATGGATCAGCACTTCATCTGACAAGTTGTTTTTCTTCCCTTCCTCCTGAAGGGGAGGAAACTCCCTGAAACTCTCGGACTTTTTTGTTTCAGCGATACCTTGATGAAGCAGATAGAGATAAGGAGCGTTATATGCGGGAGCTGGAGCAGTATCAGAAGACTGAAGCCTACAAAGTCTTTAGCAGGAAAGCGCAGGACAGACAAAAAGGCAAATCACACAGACAAGGTATTGAATGGGACAAAAATACGTGCCTAGGTAGAATAATGGAAGATTCCCAGCTAGTCATATAGCCTCACACTCATTTAAAGCCTTTGATCTAAAGGCTTTTTAAAAAGTGAATGTGTTCTTTCTATGGCATTTGCATCAGCCAAGTGTTAAGTGATAAGATTTATGTAAATTTAACTGTACCTAGATTGTATTGGAGGATGTGCGCTAAAAGCATCAAAGTTAGACACAACTTCTATGTGGTTTATTAGGGAAGCTGCACAAGTTTTCTGTCTTTAAGTGTTGTGTAATTATGGTTGTGTAACTGCTTTGGTTCTTGTTTTCTCAAATCTTGTGTATTTTGGGGGATTTCTTGTTTGTTTTTTCATTTTCAGATGGAGCAAGACAGCCAGCCCATGATCATGAGGTAAACATCTTCATTCTACCCTTATGTCAGTGGACACATTTTTCAGATGACACAGGTTTCTAGTGAAGTCAATAAAAAAATAGTTTATGGCAGTTGAAGACCCTAATCAGAGGTTTAGAGTATGAATTCTTCCTCTTCCTATGCAGTTTTTGATCAAAAGTTAGAAACAACTGAGAACTCTTATGATCACATTAGTATGATGAAAACTAAATTTAGTAAGTCTTGGGCAGGTACAAATGATGTAAGATAAAGTGGGAGTGTAGGGTACACTTAAAACAGATTTGTTTTGTAATGTTAAATAAATCAACGGGTGCAAGTCAGTATAATTGAGCCTTTAAGTATCTGGTGTGTTAGAGGTTCAACTTGCAAAATTTTTACTTTGAAATTTTTCAAAGCAGAGAATTTTAATTATTACTTGGTAAGTGAAAATTGAGGTAAAATGTACAAATAGCTTGAGACCTAGATAAACCTTCCAAGTTAGCACCTTTTAGGTTGCTGTTTTCAGGTACTGATTTTCTGCAGCAACATGAATGCTTGTGGCTTCCTTGAGAAGAAAATGGGTAAAGTAACCAAATCATTGGGAGATGTCTGGCTTAAACCTCCTCCTGCCTGCCCCTCTGCCCCCCCAACCTTTGCATATGTAAATATTGGACAAGAGTAATAATGCCTGGAGGTAAGATGCCTGTGCTTTAGTTGATGAGATGTATCACAAATCTTGTGCATCCTGGCTGACTATGCTATCTCTTCCCTTGAAGCGCTGAAACTCTCTCCAGTTGTATTACCTAGGGCCACAGAGCTTCTTTCATGGTTGCCAATAAATTGCAAACAAAAAGCAACGAAACATCTTGTTTATACACAGCCTCTTCACTTGTAAGCAATAGGCCTTTCTGAAAGATCTGTTTTTCTTTGTGAGGTTCTTTGCCTTGGGAAAGCAATCAAGTTGCTTTTTAATGTGTTCATTACAATAGTGACAAGGCTGCGCACTGCTGAGAGGCAACTACTGGTCTTGTCTACTTTTAAGGAAAATAAGTTTCACTTCCAGGAAGATACTTTAGTAGCATGTTTTCGATATGCCTTTTTATTAACTCTTAAAGGAAGTACTTGCAGTAAGATTAATCTTTAGAAGTACGTGGTTCCCAGGATTTCTGGTTCTACAGTCACTGAATCGAAGTTTGTCTTTAATTGTACAAAGAGAGATTACTGAAGGCTTCAAGTTCTAGGTTGGCTGTGATGTTTACATAACCTTTAAATTATACAGGTGGCAAGCTACAAATTCAGAGTCTTACCTCTCATCCTTCTAACTCGAGCTGTCATTGCTGAAATCTCACATCATAAATGCAGTTAAAAAGGAGTCCTCCATACCCTGTGGGGCTTTTAAGCTTCATCAGATAGTTATTATGTAGTTGAGCTAGCAACGTGTTAGGCAGGCATCCTCTTCTGAAAGCATGCGCCTTTGCGTAGCATTTTTCACCTTTATATTATAAAATTCCACATGCTTATCACTTGATGCTTTCACATCTTTTCTGCAAGGGAGTCAGGTATTACAATCCTGCATAGGCAAAGAACAAGCAGAAAAGATTTGGACTGCTTTTAGAAGTATATACTCCAGTTGTTACTGGAAGCAAGACTAAAGCTTTCTGTTGTCTTGCTGCTTTCTCTTATGCACGTTGACTATTATTATTGTGTTTGTGATTAGTAGGTACGATCTGATTAAATTATTTCTTGAGAGAACATAAGGTCAAAGACACCTTTCCTTCTCCCCTCACCACACTTAGGTTTTCATGATTTAGTTTCTGTGAATCAGTGTTGAACTGATTTTAAATGTTGTATATAGAGATGACCTCCAAAAAATATTGCAGTGAACAATTCAAATACTAATTGTAATAAAAAATAACAAAAAGATGAGGCTTGGGAAGGTGAGATGAAACTTTTAATAGGCAGATATAGCCATGAAAAACATGGAGACACTTTCTTAATAAGCACGTCTGTGGGCATGAAATAGAACGTTTTTCTTCCTCCACATCCTAGTTTTATAAATATAACATATAGCAATTTACACTAGAACTATTAATTGTAATCAGCAGTGATCAAACCATTGTTAATTGTTCTCCGTTGTTCTGTTACTGCTTCTTTCCTCAAGTTTGATTCGGACTAGGTCTAGCTTCATGCAGTCAGTTACGCAACATTTTACTGGCAAGATTTCAAAGATTTATACACACATGAGGGAGATTAGGCATTGCCTGGTAGTATTTACAACCTTTGAAGATAGGGAAATGGCTGCCATAGTGTGAGCACACAGGAAGAAAACCATCTACTCTGAGAACATTTTTTTTATGAAGTAGTGTATTTATTACATCCGTTCCTTACATTATAGAATCATAGAATCATTTCGGTTGGAAAAGACCTTCGAGATCATCGAGTCCAACCATTAACCATGGCCCCTAAACCATGTCCTGAAGTGCCTTGTCTATGCGCTTTTTTAATACCTCCAGGGATGGTGACTCAACCACTTCCCTGGGCAGCCCATTCCAATGTTTGACAACCCTCTCAGTAAAAAAATTTTTCCTAATATCTAACCTAAATCTCCCTTGCCTCAACTTGAGGCCATTTCCTCTTGTCCTATCTCCAGACACCTGACAGAAGAGACCAACACCCACCTCACTACAACCCCCTTTCAGGTAGTTGTAGAGAGCGATAAGGTCTCCCCTCAGCCTCCTCTTTTCTAGACTGAACAACACCAGATCCCTCAGCCGCTCCTCATAAGACTTGTGCTCCAGGCCCCTCACCAACTTGGTTGCTCTCCTCTGGACACGCTCTAGCAGCTCAATGTCTTTCCTGTAGTGAGGGGCCCAAAACTGAACACAGCACTCGGGGTGTGGCCTCACCAGTGCCGAGTACAGGGGAACAACCACCTCCCTGTTCCTGCTGGCCACGCTGTTTCTGATACAGGCTAGGATGCGATTGGCCTTCTTGGCCACCTGGGCACACTGCTGGCTCATATTCAGCCAGCTGTCAACCAGCATGCCCAGGTCTTTCTCTGCCGGGCAGCTTTCCAGCCACTCTTCCCCAAGCCTGTAGCGTTGCATGGGGTTGCCGTGACCGAAGTGCAGGACCCGGCACTTGGCCTTGTTAAACTTCATACGATTGGCCTCAGCCCATCGATCCAGCCTGTCCAGATCTCTTTGAAGAGCCTCCCTACCCTCAAGCAGATCAACCCTGCCTCCCAACTTGGTGTCGTCTGCAAACTTCCTGAGGGTGCACTCAATCCCCTCATCCAAATCATCAATAAAGATATTAAACAGAACAGGGCCCAACCCCGAGCCCTGGGGAACACCACTTGTGACTGGCCGCCAACTGGATTTCACCCCATTGACCACGACCCTCTGGGCTCGGCCATCCAGCCAGTTTTTCACCCAGTGAATAGTGCACTTATCCAGGCCACGAGACGCCAGGTTCTCAAGGGTATGCCATGAGAGACAGTGTCAAAGGCCTTGCTGAAGTCTAGGAAAATAACATCGACAGCCTTTGCCTCATCCACTAGGCGGGTCACCTGGTCATAGAAGGAGATCAGGTTGGTCAAGCAGGACCTGCCTTTTGTAAACCCATGCTGACTGGGCCTGATCCCCCTCTTATCCTGGAGTTGCCATGTGAGTGCTTTCAAGACAAACCGTTCCATAATCTTCCCCAGTACCGAGGTCAGGCTGACAGGCCTGTAGTTCCCCGGATCCTCCCTCCGACCCTTCTTATAAATGGGAGTCACATTGGCAAGCCTCCAGTCCTCTGGGACCTCCCCTGTTGACCAGGAACGCTGATAGATGATAGAGAGTGGCTTGGCAAGGACCTCTGCCAGTTCCCTCAGTACTCTTGGATGGATCCCATCAGGTCCCATAGATTTGTGAGTGTCCAGATGGCGTAGCAGGTCCCTAACTAATTCCTCCTGGATTAAGGGGGGTATGTTATGCTCTTCATCCTTACCTTCCAGCTCATGGGGTGGAGTACCCTGTGGATGACTGGACTCACTATTAAAGACTGAGGCAAAGAAGGCATTAAGTACCTCGGCCTTTTCATCATCACTGGTTGCTACGTTCCCTTCTGTATCCATTAAAGGAAAGATATTCTCCTTGGGATTCTTTTTACTGTTAGCATATTTGTAAAAACATTTTTTGTTGTCCCTTACGATAGTGGCCAGATTTAGTTCTAGCTGAGCTTTCGCCTTTCTAATTTTCTCTCTGTATGATCTAACAAGATCCCTGTACTCCTCCCAAGTTGCCCGCCCTACATTGTCTGCACCTGACCATACAAGGAAGGATGAGCTTAAACCCTGCAAAATCTCAGCTTTTTCTTTACAGTACTTCACTGTGTCTCTAAGAACTTCAGGTCTGATTTGTTCAGGAAGTTCCAAAGTTCAACCTCAGTTTTAATAACCGGATGAGAATTATTTGTTGACAGTCTGGAATCATCTCAATTGTATTTAAAGCAAATGATAGAAACAATGATTTTGGTTCTCTTTTGATTTGAGGGATGACAAAATGATATGCGACCTGAACAGACTGGGGCTTTTCAATAGGAAGTAATCAAAACCTTATGATTTTAATCCTGAGTGAACCTTAGAGTGGCTTAAGTACTTCAGAGTTCTCAAGAGGATCTTTTACATGCTGGGTAATGTATTCTGTAATAGAAGAGCGCTGATGGCTTTCATTGTCACTCTTCTGTTTAGTAGAATTTCTTGGTTGCCTTTCAGAAGCTGAACAGTTTCATCTAATTGCTTTAATATTTTTTTGGTTTTACCTGAAGAACCTGTATCCTAGGGCTGCAAATAGAATACCCTTTCCTCTTCACACTACCATCTCCCCCACCATCTATTTTCTAAGAGCCAGCGATGATCCACACCAGTGCCTCTTTGCACACAGGTAGCAATAGTAAGTGTGAATTAGAACATCTAAGATGGATGTCCTGTAAGTGTTTTAACCAAGCTTTGTAACTGCCAGCATTTCTTAGTGCACATTAACGCTGAGATCCTAGATTTTGGGGGTGAAATTAATTCCTAGCCATCTAGGGAGTATTCAGACAAAATGAATGCATTATGCACACTTCTGTACATGACTTCTTATTTCTAAATACATACTCTTCAGACTTTTTCCTTATAGTAGCAAGTATCAAAACTTCAGTGAAGAACACATGTGATCATGAACCCCTAGTGACACCGCACTGTGACTCACAGAGCTGGGAAGGTTTGTTCCCCCTCCCTCTAGTCCTGCCTGTTTCTAGTGCATTTTCAGTTGATTCAGGCCAAGTTATTTGAGTTCTCACTCAGCAGATGCAGAACTTCCCAGCTGTAATTCTACCAGACAATAAAACTCAGCTTATCTTTTACTTTAAAAACTATCAATTGACAGTCTCCTCAGGTAAAGATAGAGTATCTGAATTTCCATCTAGTCTTGTCTATCTTGGTTGACTGCCAAATGGCATTCAGCTCAACCCATCTAGCCCCTTTATATAGCAGACACCAATATGATACTCTGAGCTCGGGTGCCAGAATTCCCTTATCAGCTGTTAAACATTTATGTTTTCTGCTGGGCACCAAATCATTTTTGACACTACATAATTCTGGAGGATGAGTTTGTGGTACGTTATCAACTGTGGTGTTTGGGAGGTTTGAAAACCATTTGTTCTCCACAGGCGTTCTCTCATGCTTAACTTTGTTTCTATATTAAGTAACAGGTTGGTTGTAGTTGCTGCAGTATATCAAACCGAATTTGCATTGGCTTTGTCAATAACAATGCAGGCTTTAAAGTAAGCATTAATTCCCATTGATTTTGACATGCAGAAATGGCGACTGAAGTATATTATGGTAGGGTTTTTTTTTCTTGAGTCAAATTAAGCTTTTTAGGTTTTTTGTCTAAGTTACAGAGCATTTCCTGATTTAAAAGTTTTTTTTAAAGAAAGCCTATTATAGTCACAAATGATAAATCGGCATCAAATCTTCTGCACCTGAAATGCTCTCTTAGTTTTTAATAGCCTCAAGTTCCCATAGTTGAATTCACCAACTTTATCAGAAATTAGGGGAAGAGATCTGAAAGTTGACAGGAAACCCTTGACTACAGGCTTTATCTTAAGATGACAAACTTCTCTTGTGTCTTAAAGTGAAAGAATTTTGCAGTGTTTGGTTTTGCAGTATGCAGGAGGCAACAGTCCAGTTCCTTGAAGTCCTCACATTAATGCATACCTGCCATAGCCATGGTGAACTACTGCCTTCTAACAGCAGAATATGCCTATAAGTATTCACCTTTATCCTTCCAAGATACTACATGTTCTCTAAGCAGGTGTTCCGCATAGACTCTTACAAATTGTGTTCATACACTTTGTTTTCAATAGTGGCAGCATCCATCTAAATGTTTCAAAAAAGATGTGGCTTGCTTGAAGCACTGTGCAGCTCCCATCTCTTTTGGAGCCAAAATGCATCTCTCTCCCAGTTTGGAACAGACATGTGGAATTGGTACACTGTGGAAAAGTTGCTTATTTTTTCTTTAGCTGTTGTTTTTCCTGGCTGTTTTCTTTTTTGTTTTGGTAGTGAAAGACAAAGAACTATGAAACTTACTGTGTGTTTTTGCTCACTTCATCTCCTGTTTGTCAATATACCTGTATAGATTATTTCAGAACGTGTCAGTTGTTGATGGTGGAATGCTTTCCAGTGGAAAATACAAATGAATTCAGGTAGTTTTAAAACTGAATGATTCTGATGTGTAATGTCATTAGGGTGAAAGGATATATTGTAGTATGTTATATGATATTTTTTGATAATGATATTTGGCCTTTATTAAACCTGTATCTTAAAAAGCTGAGACCTTTGCTTTGGCCTTTCTTGGTAGGAGCTGGAAGTGTCTTCAATCCTTCCAGCTCTTTATCTGCCTCATTTTTTTGTCTCCCTTCTCTTTCTGTTGATCAAAACAATTTCATGAATTCCCGAAAACAAACACTAATTAGCTATGTATTACTCTTTCTTTTGTAGAAAGAAGCAGATACAAAGGAGAGATCTGTTTTTGATATTCCAATCTTCACAGAAGAGTTCCTGAATCATAGTAAAGGTACGTTGAACTTTTGCAGGGCCCCCCTCTTTGCTTTTCCAAAGTTTTTGCCAGGGGCTGTCCAGCTGAAGAGTCCTTGCAGTCTCCCATCTCAGCTCAAGTAATGACTTGGGTATAGTTGATCAGTGTTTCTGATACTGCCTTACCTCTGTACTGACACAATGGCTGCAACAGCAGTTTTTCCTGGTTTCATTACCCAAAACCATCCTTTTAGGAGAATGTTTCTGATGTTTAAACTCCACTTGGTGTTATTCCAGCCAGTCCAAGCTGGATCTGCTGTTCTATAGGTTTAAGAAATACCTGAGATACAGCACAATGATGATTCAGGCTAGTTAGCAGTATTTTATTTTTTTTTCCCCTTGTTATGTGGAAGATTCCACTGATACGTTTTCTGCTGCTCTATTTGGTTTTCGTAGCTGCGTGTCCCAAGAGTTTAGGATTTTTTTCCAGATTGCCTGGAGACTTTCTTAACTGAACAGGACTCAGATTCTTTTCCTGATATCAATAGAAATGTATTTTTGTAACTGGTATCTCATCTGTAGGCCTCTTAACCACTGCAGCTAAGCTATGTCGTACTAAGTGCATTTGAAATCAAGTCTTGCGGTCTTCCTTCCTAATCAATTGCCCTATTCATTTCCATTCTGATGCTTTGAATGTCTTCTAATTTGTCTATTTCTCTAGAAATGAAGTCTATTTAAGTACTACTGTAGGCACTATTGGCACTCCATGATATGATGCTTTTTCATCTATAAACTAAAACTGCACCATTTGTAATCATCAGTTGAGCGCTCTAGAACATTCTGCTTCATTGCCTACCAATCATAGATACATTTTTTTAATAGTTTTTTTGACTACATGGGAATGGGTTGATATTCACAGCACGTGAAGCTGAGCTGCGGCAGCTGCGTAAGTCCAACATGGAGTTTGAGGAGAGGAATGCTGCTCTGCAGAAACATGTTGAGAGTATGCGTACTGCGGTGGAGAAATTGGAGGTGGATGTGATACAAGAGCGGAGCCGCAACACAGTGCTGCAACAGCATCTAGAGACCTTACGCCAAGCACTCACAACCAGCTTTGCTGGAGTCCCGCTACCAGGTAAGACTTTTTTTCCTTATGACTGACATGTTAAATTTAACTTCTAATGTTTTTAACATGTTGTGAATTTACAACATGTGGCCTGCTGTTGTAGTTCTATGGTCTTGGCTGTTTCTGAGCTTTTGTTGTATTAGATAATGAAATCTTAAAATGCATGCAGGGGAAGGTTTAGTGTCAGTGCTTTATTTCATCTTGGTGGGGTTTTTTTCTTACTGCTCTTGCTCTTCCTAATAAAATGAGACACATACTCAGTCCTTGCTCTCCTTCACTTGTTTTGTGAAAATGTTACTAAATAGAAAAGGGAGGACCTGCAAGTTCCTTGATTAAAAGAAAGGCTGCATCTGTATTGTCAGATGCCAGGGAATCCACTTAGATTCTATGAATGCTTAGCTGAAAGAGTTTTTTATAATCAACTATGAGACTCAAATCAAAGAAAATAATGATTCATTAGTCCTGATATCCTTGGAACTACTCACTTTGTGGAGTTAGGAGGACATAGTTTTACAGAATCTGTCACAAGAGGTGGTGCATGGCAAAATCACCTCCTATACCAGTTTGCATGTTGGTACAATTTGCCCTTAGCATAGTCTTAACTTTTTGGAATTGCTGTGGCAATCTAAATATTCTGTGGCTCATTTTACTATGTTAACTATAGGTAGCGGGGAAACACCCACGATGGAAACTATTGATTCCTACATGAATAGGCTGCACAGTATTATTATGGCTAACCCACAAGAGAATGAGAACCTCATAGCCACAGTCCGAGATGTGGTAAACAGACTTGAACGCTAGTGACTGGGTAAGTGTTTGCTCTTAGGCTGCTTTTGTTTGGCGGCTACTTGGTACCTCTGGCACTTGTTCTGACTCTGATTCTTGTGCTGATCACCATATTGTACAATCAAAAAGTTTTCTTCCTCAAAGCCACAGAAGCAGGTTGACTTAATGAAAGTCAAATGGGATTGAAAATATCCAACAGCATTAAAGCGTTCTGCAGTTCCCCTTAGTTCCAAGGTATTTTGTATAAAGACATAAATAGCTGTTTGTCCTATTATTCATTGTATTTGTGTAAGGTGAATAAGAATACTGTCAGAATGGTATAAAAAAGAAAAATTATTTAAGTTTTAGTAACAGGGTAACTAATATAGAAGAAGGTTCCTTTCTTGGGTGAAGTAAACCTGAAAAATTCTGCATTAATTGTGGAATGTGATGGTCATGGAGAAGTTTGTTTTTTTTTTTGTCTCAAGAGGTTACAGGTGAACTCAACTCCATTGTAAACTGAAAGTACCCTACCACTACCTGCTCTGTAGCACCTGTAGTCAAGCTCTTCTGGTTATGAAGGTTTACATGTAAATGAAGCACTGATGTGTAGTTCAGGCTATATGTAGCATTTGCTGAGACTCGCATGATCGTGTGGTTTATGCATAGATTATTACTTGAGCTCATGATTCTGTGTTTTTGCTTCTGTTTAACAGCTTAGAAAACTGTAATAAGGAACTGAGTAGAAAAACAAATCAAAAATCAACAAAGAAATACCAGTCTTTCTGCATTACTGTACTTCTTTGCATTTCCCGCACCACTTACTTCCCTACTTCCCCCATGACGCACAGCACTAGACGGCCATTAGTTTGCCTACTTCTATTTTAACTATGTACATACCTGCATTCTTTAGGCATTTATTATGTGGCGATCTACTGTACATGTCTTGAATAGTGTTTAGAAATGCAAATAAAGCTGTGTTGTGCCATCTGCAAATATGAAGACAGGGCTTTTTATCCTTTCTGATTCTGACCTTTTGTGATACTGTGTAGAACAGTTAATTACACTTCCCCATTATAGTGTGGTTTAAGCTAAAAGATCATTGTCCTTCCAGAGGGTAGCCAGATGGAACGGACTATAGTTCTAAGAGATGACTGAGCTCCCAGCAGAATAAAGAAGTGCCTTTACTGCTGCTATTTATGAAAGGAACAGCTTGTCGATCCAGGTCTGGGATTTTTCAGTAGCTCATCAACCTCCTCATTTTCGTATACTGCTTTCAATTAGCACTCAAGCTCAGAAGGAGAATTGGGGGATGGGGAGGTTTTACAGAATGTGTAAGAGGGAAAGCAGTTTCTCATCATCAGTTATTAGAAGGGCATGCCAGGCCCTGAAACAGATGTTTGTCCTTTAAGCACCTTGCCAGAAATATCGTTATCTCAAGGCTACTAAAATCTAGACTTTGGTTTTCATGTCAGGCAGATTCATATTTCCTAAATGATGGACAATTTCTGTGTTCCTAAAAATGCAAATATATTTTTCTTAGGTAAACTGGATTCAGCTGTAATTGGTTTGAAAAAAAAAAATTCTTGCTTTAGAATTCTTCCTTCCACTTTACAGTTGAAAAATAGGACTCCATTCCTTTCTTCCCCCTCCCACCAATACCTTCCCTCTTTTCAGCACCAAGACAGTGTGAGGCAATTAAAACTGTGATTAATAATCACCTAGTTATGTTTTATTAAGACATACATTTAAGTGGATATCATGATCAAGAAATTCATAGAGCTATTAATTACACTAAGGCAATGATTATATTTTGTGACAAAATCACAGAAGGGAGAAGGTTGGCCTTTATTGGATGCAAACCTAGAAAAAAGTAGAGCTTCCCTAGAAAAGAGGGAAGCTTTGGATAGAAAGGTTCAGCTGGCATCCGATAAACTGTATCAGCAAACTGTCATCGTCATTGTCCCTTTGTTAACATGCATATGAAGTATATTCTCCTAAATGTAATCTCTATCAACCAAATACTCTGTTTGAGGTTGAGACACATTACAAATCAATTTCATAGAAAAATCTATTTATTATGATACTCTTGAAAACCACTGTGCTTCACAGAACTGAAGAGGTTTTTGGTGGCTTAGTACATTGTATTTAGTGACTACTTGACTATACTAGTGAATGTTTTTGTTTTTCTGTACTGCATGGTAAAGAGGACTTCTTTGTGCAAACAGTATATGGGGGAGAAGAGGAAGTTTTTCTTTATTTAGCACTGTTCTTTGCATGGAAACAAGAATCCAGTTACAGTTCTGTCTCTATAGGCTTCTTTGCTATACTTCTTAATATTTTGTTTTTAGATAAAGTATGCAAAAAAATAATGTCACAGTGCGTATTTAGTCCTGGCAGACTGTAGTCTTCTAACACTTATTTTTCTGTTTTGTCTGCAGGTCTCGTGACCCAGGGATGCTTTACAAAATCTTTTTGGCCAGTGTGGAATAAGAAGCCATGAGGGAAAGACTAGGGGTGGGAGGCAGAATTGCAGGTTTGTCCTGGTCCCTGCCTTTGTGGTTTGTCAGTGAGACAAACAGATCAATGCATTAAAAGGTCTTAAGAAGCCACGGACACCACCCACTAAACATTTGGAGCTGTCCTCTGTGTAAACATTTAAGAGCATGCAACTTTTGTGCAATCTTCAGTTTCTTATTAATTTTGCTGGGTGTGAGGGTGCATATGTTCTGTGGACTGGCTGACTATGGAGATGAAATCTCACAATTCGTGAAATGAAGTCAGCCTATGTGCTGTAGTAATAACTTTGATGTGTTATATTGCCTAATGTCTTCTAGTGTCTTTTATTTTGTTTTCATGTTTATCTTGTGGGATTACTTTCCTCGATTTTAGTTTTCTTCGTTTGATCTTGTTATCTGATACTTGCAGTACTAGATAGCAATGCTTGTGTTCTCTGCTATAAAAGGCCGTCTTCCTTGGTGCACTGTCTTGTCCTAACCTGCCTGCTATGTTTATATAAGCTTTTCTTAAGCATAATCCTGGGTTTTTTTGTGTTAGCCTGCAACTTCTACAATGTGAGTTTGCTCCCTGCTAGGGACTGACTGTGGTTGATGCTTTGTGACTTGATTCTACTATGAGACAGACTTCCTCTCTCCCCTCTCTCTTCAAGCACCTCTCTTGCACATAGCATCCTGTGCTTCTGTGAAGGTCTCCTGTTATCTCTTGAAAATGTTTGGTGGAGCATTGTACTACCGCAAAGGTCAGTGGTAATCAAGATGGAAAGTGAAACGTTGGTTCTTCTCAGCAGGGAGAATAGGAATCTCCATTCCAGACTAAAACCACAAAGCTTGCCCTTCCTCTGATATGTTGCTCAGTCTAATTTAACGTTACTGCCTCGTTTTTGAGAGAATGATCTCATGGTGAGAGCGGTATTCTATAAAAGGAGAAATGGGCAGGGGGATTGCAATTTTTTTCTGCCCTTCTAAATCACAATGCTGGGAAGCAATATGCCTGGAAACAGCACATGTATTTTTGCATGAATTATTAGAGCAGAGAAGGTTATTAGCAGCTAGGTCCACATAGCAGCCCGCAGAATTCTACATTACAGCCCACAGCCCATAAGTGCTTTCACCTTTTGTACAGTTAAAGTACAGCCTGTGGAGCTTATAGCATTCAGCATATTATGTTTGAGTGTGACCTAAATGGCCTTTCACTTACATCAAGTAGAACTCTGCATGCTAGAGTCTGTAATCTTGCTGAGCTATGCTGCATCTCCTGTCAAAGATGAAGGCACCTACTGTCTTGCACTAACTTATGCAAATCATTTGCTGCCCTTTGGTTCCTGTCAAATTGTTAATTCAGACTTTGGTTGAGCACTTGTTGGACATCTCTGGGCTTTATGGTAATCATTGAAATGCTCTTTCTTCCACGTGACAATCTCCTTGCTCCTCCTTGAGAAATCTTTAAGATTTCCCTGTTAAGAATTGGAGATTGCTTTCATTACTGGAGTGCATTGCAGTCAGCATCGCTTTAGTGTATCTGTAATGCAAGTATTTGAAGATTAAAAAGCAGTTTCTTCTTTTCCCATGCTGTACACATGGACTTCACGCTTGCCTGAAGCCATCTCCAGGTCAACACCTTGTATGTCAGGTCTCTGCTTACTCATGGGCTTATTGCTGTAGCGAAGCCGCAAGGATTTCCATGTACATTCAAGTCTTCCTTCAGGGAGGAAACTCCTTTCTCTTGTCTTCAGTTTCCTTTTCAAGACTTCACAAAAACGAACCTCAATTTGCTGCATTGACCTCCATTTTCCTTAGCACGGATGAGACCAGCTGATGTTGGCATGAACTTCTTTTAGTGAATGCTATAACAAATATTGTGCGGGGAGAAAATCCTACAGGTTAATAATGTCTCCAGAAGAAGCACCAATACCTTCATCTCTTGTGTGTATCTTGTTTTTTAGAATTGGTGTTATCTGGCTTTTATTGAAGTGGCCAAAACGCACTGCATAGCCAAAAGTTGATTTACAAAATTCTAAAGTTCAGTCTGTGGCATCTTACCTAATACCTGGAGTTGTATCCCATAAAGACTCCAGAAATTGCTATGTAATATGATAGTAGGATGCAATTCCAGGCTGCAACATACACATACCATAAATAAGGTATGGGTGACTGTAGGCTGCCCCTGCTTACATAAATTCAATGCAGCTATCAGCTCGTGGCACGCTGCTAATACATCATTCTGTTGAGTAGCATGCAAGTGTTATGGGTTAGGAAATTTAAGGTGATATTATTAGCTGGGGGCTGACAAATCTCTTGCTTTTTCCCACAAGGAAGGAGGGGAGGTGGTATACTCATAGCATCTGGGGGAAGACTAAGTTCTTGCTCACCAATGATGTGACAGATGATGTTTTGTCTCATTAAGAAGCTGCTTATTTACATCGATTTACCCTATAAAAATGGATTTCATCTTTCCAGTGTTTTCTGAGTGTCACTTCAGTTTACATTTTTCAATGTTGGCTGATAAAAAAAACAGTAAAAAATGAAGTGCGTGTCAAGGAGAAGAGCAGGATAAAATGCTTTTGTCACTTAGAGAAATGTTAAGAGAAATACATGAAAACAGAATCCATTTGCTGGATTAATGTGTTTGGAATTGTTGAGATGCCAAGTTTTCTGTACAATGTTTTTGTAATTAAACTTTGGACTTCCTTTGTTTCTAAGAAGTTGATGTGCTTGTTTGACACTTGCTTCATTAAAATTGTTCAACATTGAATCCATTCTGATTCAATTTTAACTGCATTTTCATGAAAGAACTATTACTAGCATTGCTCTGTTGTCTTGAGAGATTTTGGCAACTTCACGTTAACCTTTGAAAGGAAATAATGTACCTCTTCCCCCTCTCCATCCTCAGTGTATCTCCCTCTGAAAAAGCTAAAGGAAGTAATTATTATTTACAGTGACTTCAGAGATCTTTGGTTATAGCTAATTGTTATCAGTGCTCTTCCTGTCATCTTTGTTCCTCAACTTGAGTAACTTTTAAAATGTCGTGGGTGTCTCTCCCTCAGCCCTTTTTTTGACATCCTTGTCTTCCTTTGTCTTCCCTAATTTCCCACTGCCATATTTATTTTCTCTTCCTATAAGAACCTTCTGTATCATACCTATTGCCCCCCTCTTGGTTTTCTTTTCCCCTACTACATTTTTATCATGTATCTTCCCTTCTGCTTGCTGAGTATGGAGCCAAACTGTAGCCTCATGAAATGTGCTTTGGGTGTAGATCTTCTGTGGAGGAGTTTTGGATGACTTCGGCCTGCACTGGTGCTCTTTCGGAGGTCACAGTGCTGTAAGCAACCGTGTCTTTGTGTTATTTTTGTGGTCATATCTCATTTTGATTGCCAAATTAATGCCTGGTCTTTCTGTATACCAACAGGCTTGGTTCAGATACTATCTGCTGTCTGGGGCAGACTGCACATTTAGATTTACAGTGCTTTGGAGATTTTGTCAAATGCAAATTAGGAAATGATAAAGATACAAAAAATAGAAGAAATATAGGGAAATCTCCTATAGGAGAATAGCTGCCATGTGACAATGGCTAGTCCAGAGTTGGAGAAGGTAACAGCAAAACAGGTGTACGCCTGGAGGGAAAAAATAAGAGCAAAGCAGCAATAAGTTCATTATAAGACAAAGATCTAGTTCTTTTCTAACCCGTGGTGCTGTACGTGGCATCAGGAGCAGTTGGTGGTCAACCATGCTCAATTTAAGATAATGTAGTGTAGTGTAATATTTCTGCTGTTTTTTCCTGTTTGTTACCCCGTTTACTCTGCTGCTGGTCAATTGGACCGATGATTAATAATCATTTAAGGGAAGTTAGGGGGTTTTGAGGGCTTTGGGCTTTTTTTAAGAGGGAGAGATTGCTTCCTCTTTCCTAAGGCAGGTTCCTGTTGGTAATGTATTTGGAATCTGAAATTAGGTCTTTTTTTAATCTTTTGGTTCAGTTGTATCCTTCAGAGTCAGGAGTACAATCAGGCTTGTCCTTCTACCATAGAATTTTTCTGCTTGTGAACCATGAGTAGTTTTGCTGCGCCTTTCTTCCTCATTGCTCATAGTATTGAGGGTTTTTTTAAACTTTTTTAACTTCAACTTTTTGGAATATATTCATGATTTGCCATCTTAATTGCAAAATCTCTGGATTTTGTATGTATTGTACCATTTTGGTATGTGGTAAAGTATCCACATCCATTATGTAATACAAGGAATAACATTTATATAAACTGATTCATGGGTTATATTAATAAACCTGTAATTCTTATGCTGTGGGTTCTTGGTTTTTATCATTTAATGTGTAGACACTGATGGTTTGTGTATCTGAAAATATAGAAATTGGAGTTCGTGAAGGTTTGAAGCTTAAGTCCGTATTATTACTGGCATATGGAGACCTGTGCAATGCAAGTTTTTGAATATTTGTACTAAAGTAATGACAAGCAAATGCAGCTAGAATATTTCTAAGCACAATTTTAGAGGGCAGCAAGAGGGAAAGGTGGCTGTACAAATCATACTAGACATGGAAACGCACGACTTCCTACTCTGAAGTTTTCGAACTCAGAGGAAAACTTAGAGAAGAGAGGTGTGATGCTGATGGCAGATACCACTGAACTATGGCTACTGTGTGATCTCTATTACAAAGTTGTGTTGGGAGGGAGATGGGACAAATGATTTGACTTAAGTTTCACCCCAGTACAAGGACAAATGCAACACAGGTTTATAGTGTTTGTGTCTATTTGTAGCCACAACACAGTGTTCTGACAGCTCTGCAGCTTTGAAAATCAATGTTTGTTTTAAACTATCCAGATTTTATTTGCACTAATAAGGGAAACTTCGTACTGAAATGCCATCAGTTCTGTTAGTTACTTCATGAAGTGCTGGAGTAATACTTGAAAAGATATGTGTAGAGATAGAGAAGTAGAGAAACAATGCAGAAGGGATTGCTTGTTTAGTTGAGGGGAGAATTGGGTCATGCGAAAATAGTTAAACGAGGGTTTTAGGTCCTGATCCTGAAGTGCTTAAGCATGAGGTCAACTTTGTACTTGTGAATGGTTCCACTGAGTTGACTAGACTTACAGTCATAAAAATTGATTCCCCAAATTATTTGCCACATTGGCGCTATGGATCAGAAACAGGAAGAAAAAATAATGAAGCACATTTTAAAACAAAAATCATGAGGAAGCATGTATTCTTCAAAAAATATCTGGAACTACTTATTTAATGAGAATACATTTAAGAAAGTACTGAAAACAGTGTAACCAGTTAACCCATTAATGGGATTTGAAGCCACTGCATGTTGCTAACCAGGTATGTTGTTCTATTTAGAATGCTCCTTTTCCTTTGTGTCCTTTATGCTGTGTCTTTATATCCAGGTTTGCATCATCAGAAATTAAGCGCCATCCTCCTTTATAAGTATATGTAAATAATTCACTGGTATCAGAAACTGTTCTATGTAGCCAAACTCATGCCCTAGCTTGCATGTTTTAGGGGAAGAGAACATGTTCTCTTTTAATATGATAAATAGTACGGTGGGATTCTGAAGGGGCCTGCTGGGGCCTCCAGCAGTTCATAATAGTAACATGGGACAAATTATTTTTGCAATACTAAAAGGAAAGTTCTTTTATGTTAGAGATTGTGGAAATACAGGGTTCTCCAAGAAAGTGTAGGTATCAGTATATTTTGCCAATTTGTTAGGCAGGTTGCTTGTGGCATGTGGAAAGGAAAATTTTGATTAAAGAGTTGAGAAGCTCTCTGGTTTTAATAAATGGGAAACCTTGATTCTCCGGCTGATAACTGGAAAAGATTCCAGCTGGTTACAAGTGCTACTGTTTATAGAATATAAGCTTTAGGAAAAGTAAGCAAAGGGAATTATGAAGAACATAAGCAGGATACTCTTCCAGACTTACTAACATGCATATGCTTAATTTAAATATTGTAAGCATAAATATTTAAGCAATCTGTTAAAATTCATTCCTTATGTGCATATCTGCTCAGGCCTGGCAGCGTTCTGGTGTTGATTTACTCTGGCCCCATAGCTGTCCCTGCGCTTGTGCTAGTGCAGTGTGGTTGAAAAATTTGGTCTTGTTGATATTAAATCATAATGGTGTATATGTTATTAAATTGATGCAAGTTATTTTAAGATCCTCGAGCATTCTAAGATCCTCTGCTTTCTCTTTCCCTGTTGATTAAATGGTTCCTCTCCTAAAGTTGTTAAATACTACTGTTTACATGTTTGTAGCTTTGGTCACTCATGCTCTGAAATGTGAAAGGCATTCTCACGTTTCTCTAGAAGTATGTCTGTGCATTGAAGTCCATCTCATCTTTTTGTTTATGAATTTGGATTCTAAATACTTACATATAAAGAGTTCTGCCTGTCCAAATCCTTGGCTGCTAGATAGCTGTCTGGCTTCCTTTAATTGACTAGAAGAATGATACTCACATCAACAGCATACCTGGCTGTCTGGGAATCAGAAAGAGGTCTAGTTTTCTTTCTGGTGTAATAGTACCATGGGATTTCTCTCTCTGTCTCATATTGGCAGTTTTAGTTTTATTAAATCTGTTCTAGTCTTACTCAAGAGAGAATTCCCTCATCTAATCTTTTTGAAATAATATTGCTTAAGCCCAGGACACTTGCAGAGAAATCCCAAGCTAAAATTTTATGCCTATAAACATACTGTTTCAACCCCTCATCCTTCAAAATGGATGGTAACAACTGTATTAGTATTCTAATTCTTCTCAGAGGAAGTTTCTTTTCCTCTATGACACTTCAAATCCTGCCCAAGTTGTTTTTGTTTCTTTAATGTTGGAGGAAGAGAAGTAAACTGTTTGGACTGGGGAAAGAGATGCAGGAAGTTTATCAGAAGTGCAAGCCAGCAGGATGGCTGAGTCCAGAAGAGTGAAAAGCCTCTGGAAGATTGATCTAATGCCTTTCCCAGAAAGGTCTGTGGCTTTTTTAGCATGAATGTTGTATATGCTCTGAAACAGCAGTACACGTGCTGTTTTCCTTGTATGTAAGTATGGATTATGGAGGGTGTCCTCAAAAGATTTCAGTTCTTTTAAAACACTTCTACAGAAGTAGAGGGTCTGCTCCTTTAGAAGAAACGTAGCTGTATACTGTCATGTGCTATGGACTTGATATGCAGGAGGGAGGGGTGTCACTTTTCTTCTGTTTACTAGCATTAATAATGAGTGGCCCTGGCATATGTAAATGCACAGAGTCAAATTCTGTTTACAACCCATTTTTTTCCAAAAAGGGTGAGTAAGAATTACCTTCTACCCTCACCCCATTAAAAATCCTTTAAGGGACTTCGTAGGATAAGGACAGCAGGAATAAGAGGATACAGGAATAGAATTTGCATTTATTCTTGAGGTTAATGTTCACCTACTGCCAGTGGAGAAATGGTTGAGTTTTTAGTCTCAGTAAGTTTGGATTCAGACCTGCAGATTCCTTACATTCTTGAAGTGCTTTTGGGCAGAAAAAGTAGCAAATGTGAAAATGGAGTTCCAGCTGCACCCTAGTTTCAGGACTTCATGGTTATGTGGTTAATGTGTATTTCCAGATGTCTGAAATATCCCCATAAGGGAAAGAACCCATTTTCTACTGGGGGAAGCGGTGCCCTCTAATGATAAGTCTTGGTATCTCAAAATGAGAGTGAAAAACCCTGTTAGTAGGAGCCAGAGCCAGAGAGCTTCTGCGTGTGGAAACTTAAGTCAGTTCCCTGGTTTTGTTCTAGACAGATGGTAGTTTCTTGGTTGGTTATTTTGTTTTGGTTTGTTTGTTGGGGTTTTTTTTAATTATTTCTTTGTTTCATGCAGATACATTATCCTTTTCCTACCATGCTTTGAGGGCTGGTCAGGGTGGAAGTGGTACAGCAAGCATTCTTGTGTTACAAGGAAATGCTGATATGGCAAATAAAACATGAACTCATTTTGCATGTCTTTGAAGTTGTTGTTCTGACAGCAAGGAATGGCTGTGATAAAGGTTTCTAGTTGGCTGAAGCTGATTCTGTGTGTTGGCTGATATGTAAAATCAGCACAGCTGACTTCTCTAGCTTCCTAACTAGCAGGAGCTGTGAATACGTAAATCTATGTAATGGAAGCTTTGCAACTCTTGGTATTTACATAGCACTGGGTCTTTGCAGACCTGGTGTTCATTTTGGGAGCCTGCAACAGCTTCACACTGAAACAGGACTGCCAGCTCTCTGGAGCTAGAGTGTATACAGCATGGTGGTAGCTGTTTTGCTATGATCTTATTCCAGCCAACAGCATCCCTGCCCAACTGTGAGCTTCACTAACTCATCAAAATAGTAGAAAACTACCCAGCTTTTTTTCTTGCTGAAAGTTTTCTGTATTTTGTGAATTTGCTGAGCTCATGTAGAAGTTTGCAAGCACTAGGGTTTCTGCAAAGTAAGCAGAGGATCAGAGAGGAGAGCAGGGAGAACAGGAACTCCTTTCTGGAGGTATCTTGCTTGCATTTTGGCTCACTGTTTCATGAAACTGTGCACTGAAATGATGTAGGAGCACAGACTATAGAGAACCATCTCCTTTTCAGCATCTAAAGTTGTCAGTAAATGTATGACAATCTAAATCTAACTCTTGAATTCATGCTGTTGCCCTTATCTGTATGTTTTCCTGTTCGGCCTTTCTTTCCCTCTCTTGTTCTCTTCCTTTGTGCTAAGCTGTTTCAGCTTAAAACCAGCTAAAATCGAGTAGATGCCTCTGCCAACAAAGATTTTTCCTATAGAGAAAGCTTTTTCTCGATGAATGTCATTGGAGGAGTAGCAAATTTGGAAGGGGCCCACAACTACTGCGACTGAAAACTATGGAAATAAGTGTTTTAAATTATCTTGTCTTCTGTGAAATGGGGGCAACAAATCAACCCTGCAACAGTGCCATTCTCTCTGGTGCCAGTTTCCAAACTAGATACTGACAAAACAAACTGAAGGTATAAAATCAAGACTGCTTAATCTGGGGGGGCGGGGGGCAAGATAATGTTACTGATAAGGGAAAATACACAAAATAACAAATTCCTGGCTTTCTCCCTTGGGGTATGCGTTCAACTGTAGAAGGAATGTTTATGGAAGAATATGTTGTGCTGTTTAAGCATGCTTCAAAGAACGTATCCTTTCTTACCTTGTAGAAATTCCTCCTAATGGAATTCACTCCCAAGCATATCAGGTTTTTTCTTTTCTTTTTCTTTTTCTTTTTTTTTTTGACCATAAGTCAGTAGAACTGATGTATATTACCCATGGGCCAGTTTGTACAGGGGTAGCTTAATCTGGGCACGTCCTCACCTTGAATTGAAAGTCTGTTGTATTTAATGGGGTGTTAACTCAGTTTATTCTCTGGGATTTGTACAGTAATTTTATTGCCTGCAAAAGGAGCAATTTGAAGCCAGATGAAGTATGGGTATACTCTCTAACATACCTGCTGAGCTTGGCAGTGATGCCTGGATATGCTTGCCTTATTCTGGTGTTTATATTTTCTCATCACATCTCTTGCATCTCTTTTTCTGGTAGTCCTGCTTTGAGTCTGAGGGTTATCTCCCTTATTACAGGAAACAGATCTATATGTACTGCATCTGGTCTGTTTCCAAATCTAGTAGCCCATCTTGGACTAATGCAGCCCTTTGATTTCTGCAGGTTTTCCTGGCCATAACCACAGGCAGGATTTGGTCTCTACATCTTTCTCAATATATCCCAACTCTGACTTAATCTTCATCCCTTCTCACCTTCAGTCCTGGCCTCCCCGATGACCCTTCACTGTTGGAGTTTGCCTTTTGGCTTGCATGGAGTCATTCATTTGGTGCTTTCTCCATCTCTGAATCCTTTTGACATTGTATAAACTTCCTTTTCTCATATAAGTGACTGCAGAAGGAATTCCAAGATCCTCTTTAAGAAGCAGCTGTTATACAGATGCAATTTTGCTTTGGTACCAACCAGCAATAATGAGTGTCATATGGTATTTCATGGACAATTGCTGTCTAGGCATTCAATTTTTAGTTAAACTGTGCTGTAGACTACCATCTACCAAGGCTTATCATGCTCTGTGTTTGTTTTTCCTATCTTGTTTTGACCTGATTCAGTCCCATACAACAAGAAAAGATTTGTCAAATGTTCTTGGCAGTGCAGACAAGCACAAGAATAGCAGTGGATTCTGAAGTCAGTTTTTGCTAATTAGGCCATTTGGTAGTTGAGTTCAATGCCGTTGTAGCAGAACCTACAATGAATTACAGCCCAAGACAATGATAATGTTAAAGAAATGGGTTCCTCTAATGCTGAAGCACCAGCAGAACAAAGACACAGAGGAAATCAAAGACAAAGAACAAAAGTCAACTTAAAGTTGACTGTGCAGTGTGACAGACTTTTTATAAAGCCTTTTCTCAGATGTAGCTGTTCTGTGAGGGAGAATGGCGTAGATCAGCATCCATGCCTTAGGACACAAAGTTGAATTGTTCAGTCCTCTTATGTAGGTGGTCTTAAAACTTCCTCATTTTAAGAGCACAGACAATAGTTTCATGAACATTAAAAACTGTTTGGTTGTTGCTTAAATTACTAGGCAGTATGTATTTAATGAGACACACAATGTCACTTCTGTTGAGGTAGCGTAAATACATTGTGGTGTTTATGCTGGTTATAGAAGACAGACAGCACTAACTTAATCAGAAACTCTTCTGGAGCACACCTGTGCCCTGAACTAATATGAAGTAACAGGTTGGTTTGTCTCAGTTCAGTTTTTTCTCATGTGGCTGACATTTTTGATCTAGTAGTAGATACTTCACAACTAGATCAGCTGTTTTGTAGAGCCAAAGCTTCAGAGGAAAGTTTTGGCCCCCTTGAAATTAATGAAAATTTAGTTACTGAATTTGTTGGAGCTGGGATTTCATCTCCAGTCTTCAGCAATTCTATATGTGGTTATGGATTATCAACCTGCAGGAAAGCTGAAACTGGCTCTGCAGCTTTTCCTAGACTCATCCAGTATCTCTAATCCTGCCATACAGCTTCACAGAGAAATCTGCATGGGGTTTCTCCTAAGAAAAATCAAAGAGGAACTCCTGCAATGCATTACAAGACTCAAAGAGCATACATTTCTTCAGCTAAAATAGCAATGCTCTTTCACATATAATGGGGTCACTGTTTCTCTGCCGAGTTTCTCATATTATTGATACTTACCAGCTGGGTTCCAGTTTGATGATAAAATATCAGCACTTGAAAATCCTAGCAATGAGAGAGTTTCAAATCACAAAAATGTTAGTCCTGTCACTTAAAGAAACACTTTTGTTACTTTCCATCACTGCTGCTACTTTTTCTTAATGATAGGAAATTTCAATTCGATTCTGAAGTTGTCTAGTAGTCAATTCCCCAAATCCAGCATTTCACTATCCAGGGCTGATGCTTTTTCACATCACAGGAGGTCTGTTGAGAGGAGGGTGTCCTCAGGGGGAGGTAGGAGGACTGAGCCTGGATCCAGATAATCTAGGTTCAGTTTCCAGGCTCTGAGATAGACTTTCTGTGTGTGACAGATACTATTTCTGTCTCATGGTCTGGTCAACATATTAGTGAAAGGTACTCTGATACTTCAGTGGTGAGGATGGTAAAAGAACTGATGTAGATAGAGTTCTTGGGCAGGTCATTTGTTTTTCTCTGCTTCAGTTCTTCATTGTGCAAATGAAAAGAGTAAACATCATCCATTTAGACTGAGAGCTGCCTGAAAAAGGGTCTGTGTCTTCGCCTATATGTTAGCAGTGTCCAGGAAATATCACTGTGATCTGAATAAGGATCTGTAGTCATTGTTCTGTTAAGTCATCTATCTCCAATGATAGTTTTGGATATGGTTAATAAGAGGATTAGGGATTGGCAATAGTAATTTCTTGTTGGCTTTTTTATTACTATTTAAGGTAGACTTGCAATGTCTTCTTTCTATTTGAGATGTGCTGCCTAAAATAGTACAAATATTGCAGTTGAATCTTATTTTCATTATTCTTTCTCAAGCTCTGGCCTTTAAGAACGCATGGAGAAATGATATCTATACAAGGAGGTGGCAAAGGTCTTGTGTAGTCTTCTGAAAACAGTCCTTTTTTTGTTTGCATGGCATAGTAGTCAGAAAATGCGTGAGGAAGGCATAGTGGATAAAAGAGAACGAATAACATGACTGAGTGCGGGAGCCAGAAATAACCTTTTGACTGGGCTTGTTCAACTAGCCAGACATTATCAATATCATGAAAGTGTGATTTTTAACCATCTTTAAGCATAAAGGTGTAGTCTGCCTCTACATATATTTATGTCAAAATACTTAATTTTGGTGTGGATGCATTAATAAAGTGATCCAATATTAAAATCAGTATCCACACAGTCTTACATAATTAAACTGTATCAGTTTAGAAACTGATTTTTAGCATACTAATGAGCCCTGTCTGGGCTCATTGTCTACAGAGACTGCATAGTAAGTAATACCATTATGAAAAATTTGTTCCTCAGGATCCTAAATTCAGCACTCTCCACAATCTGTATCTTCTCTTCACTGGACTACTTAGTCTCTTCTGAATTTCAGTCTTGCTCCTCACTCAGGTCAGGGTGAAGTGTGTTTCCACTGCTTTTTTTTAAGATTTAGAACAAATGACAGGCTGCTACAAGGGGTTTAACTGAAGAGGGATGAGTACTGGGTGCTGTTTCAGCTAAGGAAAGAGTGGCACTGCCAGGAGACTTGCATTGTGATTAGGAGCTGGTCATCATGCTGGGAGAATGGAGCTGTGTACAGAAGAAAACTAGTCAGTCAAAATTACCTTTTCCCACTTTTTCCCTTTTACACAAGGGGGAGGTCACAGGTGAGAAATCTTGTTTTAGTAACCCGGTCTGAAGTTGAGAGGAGAGAACAGGATAAAAAAGATCAGTTTTAGGCTTTGCTGGTATATCTAGAGCTGGCTCAGTTGCTGCCCATGAGGGAAAGATTCCTGTCAGCTCCATATCTCCCAAGAGACGTTGTTTGCTGAGCTTCTGTGATGAGAAGGTTCAGAGCTAGTGTCAGTCTGGATGGTTCATTAGTTTAAATGTCTGGTTTGGGGAGGTAGGTTCTCAAGCAAAGGCTTCTAAATATAAAATAGTCTTGTGAAGTTTTCATCTTATGAATATTCACTTGTTGAATTTACATTTTGTTTTTCATCTCTGAGCTTCTAGAACAGAGCCTTACACAGAGGACAGCCCTCCCATCTGTCTGAATAAACTCTCTGATGGAAAGATTTTGCAAAAACAGTATCTTGTTGTTTAATATGTCCATACCCTTCAGTTAGTTTCTTTCAGAACACTTTGAAAACCCAGCCATTGTCACATGCAAGCTGTAATAATCTAGGGTTTGGGCAGAAATTTGATCTCCTGTGCACCCTTGAATGTGTTGACTGAAGTGGTGGAAGTGCAGGTGGAACTGATAATACAATTTTGTCTTTAGAGACTAAGGTTATTTGGGTAGCTGTTCTCAGTACAGAAAGTTCTTGAAGAACTTGGGAGAGAGCAAACATCTGTCACATGCTTGTTGGGCATCTGGAATGGATGCTACAGGGAGGACCATCTGTTAGGATGGAGGGTTATCACGAGAGCTTGCAGAGATACCTCCCTTCTCTATCTAGGTTCGTGACCTCTTCTGAGAGCATTAGCTATTGCTGTCAGTCCTCTGCTTTCATATGCACTGCAATCATTTGAAAAAGAATGAAATACTTAAATAAGGATATGCATTCTTCACAACCCCCCTCACAATACTCTTGGCTGCTTGAGTGCTTCTAGGCAGAGGGGTTTGTTATACTGTTCTCGTTTACTTTCTTTTTTCAGCTATGTATCAAGTTATTTCCTAATCCGGCTTCCTATGGTGGCTAATGGAATAGAATTGATGCAATTGCTCCAAAAAAAGGCTTTTAGCCAGTAGATTCTAATTAAAGCAACCCTTTTTTTTCAGAGGAGAAGAAAAAAAAATCCTTCAAAGAGCCCACTTTCTTTGTATCAGATGAATATATATGCAATAATTTGCCAGCCTGATGGAGACAGAAGTTGAAATATGCTTGGAGCAGTTACATTCAACCATATGTAAGTGCTGGCACTACCTGGAGCTTATTTCTCCCACAAGGTGGTATTTCCACCATGTAATCTTGCTGCTTCCTGCTGTAGGCAGTATTAGCGAGAACGTGTCAGAAAATTTGTCAAAATGGCTTTCTGTGAGAAGACTCTATTTTAGTTATGCCCATGGGAAAAAATGCATAGATTTAGTTGAAAATTCATAGTTCTCAAGTTTGACCAGCTTGAGTTTTAGGGGCCAGTCCATATGCCCAATTGCAGAAGCACTTGCATTTCCAAATCCTACCCTCAGGTTCTTCAGGGAGAGAGTTTCTTTGATCTTGCCTGGTTCTTCCATGTGCTTAGTTGCTCAAGCAGAGATGGAGGAAAGGAGCTTTTCCTAGCAGAGCTCTGCTTCAGGAAAAAAATCCATCATACCTATAAACATTATTATTATTAAAACTAACCAATTAAATTTCATGTGTGTGGTAGGTTCTCAGTGACCAAAGCTAGGTGCGGCCATGAAAAAAGTGGGAAGGGGTCTAGGCTGTAGTTAGGGAGCTGTACTGCCATGATGTGATGTGGACTGCTCATTTTACTGGCTGGGTCTAATCTGGTAGTGGTGGGGGAATTGCCTTATCTCTAAACCTCATCTCCCTTCCAAATCCACCTGTAATGTCAGACTGAGAAATCAGTGCTTAGGAGAACAAAGTTTCATCACAAATGCAGCTTCTACTTCAAGTGCCAGGAGCGTTTTTTAAAATTTCCTTCTGTATTAGTGAATCTACTTAACAAGCCTTACCAAGGTAACTCATTGCCTGACCCACAGCCATCCCCAGGAGGAGGGTGATGGAATGAATGAATTGCAGCTAATACTTACTAGCCTCCAGACTTGGTGAAAAGACATAGTGGATAAGTGTGCAGGAGGCTCAGTACATGAGAATCTCTGATTTTCTTCCCTCTATAACTGTCCCTGTTCTTCAGAACAGCTCTTAATAATTCCTTTCCCTTACTGTCCTAAAGACCAAACAGCCTCTTACTCCCCACTTGGCGCATTGAGGCTCTCTGTTCATGGGGAGCCATTCCCTATCACTCCCTACAGAGCCCAGTAAGTTATATCCCTGAAAATCCTTCCTGTCCAACATTCTGTGGTTAAAAACAAAACAAATCCTTTCTCCGTCTCTCTGTTTTCTCCTGGTCCCTTGCACCTGAGCTGGCTGTAATCTGTGAAGCTCCAAAGCCTGCAAGTGATGCTGTTTGCCTCTGAGTCAGAGAGGCTTTTAAATCTGAGTGTAAAATGAGACTCCTAGAGCAGTAAACAGAGCGATCATATACCTCCTTTGAAGTTACCATTTAAATAACCTCCAGGGCTTTACTAATGCGGGAAGCGAGCAAGAGGAAATAATTCCCCCCTGCTCCCCCCTCCCACTCCCCTCTCCAAAGCAGGGAAAATGAAAATGAATTCCCTGGCAGAGGAGGGACACTGGTTTTCAGGGTATTGCAGAAGAGATGAATGGCTCTCACTTGCAGCTTAGTTAATGAGTCAGCACATATTCATTCATGGACACAATTTATTAACCTATAAACACTGCAGATGATGGTGTTATCACTGTGATAAAGTAATTTTAATTTGCTGTGTAATTTATAAGGTAGCTGCTGCATCAGAGGGAAGCCTGTGTCTGCTCATGTGTCCAGGTCCTGGCTTGGTGCTGGAGAGGGAAGAGAGGATCAGGGAAACAAAAAGGAGGGGTCCTAGCAGGGCTACGGGACCTGACCTGGTTGCACACCATTTTTTGCTGGTTCCCAACCCCTGTGGGTTGTTCCTGTTGCTAATTCATGAAGAGGCGAATGTGTGTTTTCAGGCCTCCAGCTCTACATCTGAATTGATGCTTGGATTTTTCCTGAAAGCAGACAGACAACAGCAAGAGTACAAAGTGTGCATGACATCTGACAGCACTGGAGGGGTATTCAGTGATGTGCTGGAAAGGAGGTCATCCTGTGCTGAATGGGGTACTATAATGTTGGATGGTAGCATTACATGCTCTTGAGATTATGGTAGGGTCTTCTCTGTGGGCTGATGGCATATGGCTTCCAAATATGAGTGTAGTAGAGCCTTCTGAGACCTTTGTAGTTAGTGTGCTGCAGTGATACAATGGGACAGCTTTCTAGTGAGACAGCAGGTTTACCCAGTACTGGAGGGATTGGGAACTGAGGAACCTGGAGAAGTAACACTCTCACTTGCCTGGATATTACTCGTTTGTCAGGCAGGTGAACTGGTCAATATGTAAATGAGTTCATTCCTTTAAGTGATTTATGAAATAGTAAGATTTATTCAAATAATTAGACTTTATTAGTGTAGCATATTAACTGGAGAATGCCCTAAAGACATCTTAGCATAAGTCTGAAGCTTACCAAGCTGCCTGAGGTCAGTTTCTCCTGGGATCAAAGATACAGTGCTCATGGATTCCTGCATTTTCAGACTGTTCTTAATCGAGTGTTTGGGGCTTATCTTTCATAAGGAGAAATAGGTACTTGCCCGGACATGTTACTAGGCAGTCCTTGGCCTGACTGAAAATGTGGGGAGTTTCCAAGGCAATTACACCCGCACTAATCATAATTTGCTCCTTGATCTAGGAGTATCTGCCTCTATGTTTGTTTGTTAAGTTGCTGAACAATTTGATTAGGTGCTTTGAATAAACTGTATAATTATGCCATAGGTATTCCTGATGCATACGTTATTTTCATTATCTAAGTTATCACGGCCCATTGTTGTAGTGCAATAACACTTACAGGCTGCTATTAGAACTGGAGCTCCGTTGTGCTAGATGTTGTACAGACATACAGTAAGCTGCAATCTCTGTCCTGGAGAGGTTACAGCTTTACTGTACTGTTGTACAACAGCCCATTAGCACCCTTATAGACATTAGTGCCCAAAATAGCTCCATGGGTTCCATAGTGGAAACGGCCTAGCAGACCTTTTAACCTGTAAAGGCAGTGGTGTTCCTGAATTCACCTTTGTCCATATTCTTCCAGCATTATCAGTGCTGAGGCTTGTTAGACAAAATTTTAGGAAATGATAGTTTAAAGTGTTCTTGGAACTGGCCACTTGTGCTTTCTCAGTGAGTCTTCCTGAGGGTGGAGGATTAGAGCCAGGCCATCCTCTTTCATATCCACAACATGGGTTTCTGTTTTGTCAAATGCATTTTATTGCGAGCTGAATTCTTTCCCAGCTTTTTTGTACTTCGTCAGAGTCCCTTGACCTTGCACCAATCAATGATGAATTGTACAAGTCCCCATTGAAAACACTGCAGAAGCCAGAGGAATGCCAGCCTTACTGTGTAGTACATTAAGTCAAAATATTTTAAGCTTAAGACTGATGGGTATGATTCTTCTATTTCAATCTGCTCCTTCAGATTAAAAAGCTGCTAAAAGCTTCAGCTTGTCTTGATGCATCTGCTGCTTCATGACCAATGAATGGCATGTCCAGGACTGGAGGCTGTGGGTAGGAGGATGATATTTTGTGATAAATGTATCTGATGGTGTTTTATGTTCAGAAAGTATTTTAAAAGCCTTCTACAGCAAATGATCAATCTGTTAGAGAGATTGCTGAAATAGCATCTAGCACTCCTTTGACTTTGAGGAACAAGTCTGAAAAGACTATAGACCTCTAACTTATGCGAAGTCACTTTTTACTTATGCCTCTTTCTTGCCTTCCCCTCTGCTGTGGTGTTACTGTGTTTTGATTGGCTATAACTGCAGACTATCATTCTGTAATATGTTATGTATCAGATCTCTTATTAATTCTGTAACACTTTTTACAGTTTTGTGGCTATATGATTAAATCTGCAAAGCATTTATATGAAAAACTATAAAATAACAGATTATTGTTATTTTTCACTTGCCCTGTATTCAGTTTTCAGTGTCAAAGGTTCAATGAGCCAGATTCTGTGGTGATGGGAATCAATGGTGGTACAGTAGATTGATTTGAATTTAATGGTATGAGAATATGAGGATTTCCTGAGTAAACTGGAAGGCTGGAAACATGCTCAAAGACATAGCTGGTAGAGCCAGTCTATAAAACCTTTGAAATAATGAAAAGGCATAAATATCAGACTTCTTCCTGCCAGACTACTGTGATCTGTCACAGCACCAGTGGTAGAAGGAGGAGAGGTGCAGAGGCTACAAAAGGCAACTCATATTTCTGGAAATGGCTGATGGGATTTAGTACTGGTTTTAGCTCACATTAAATTTTGGGACTGAGGCCAAGCCCTATTTCTAGAATTTGAGGTTGACCCATGGCTAGGATTAAGGGCTTGAATTTGATTTAGTTTAAATCTGAGGCTGAACTTAGTTGACATCTACTGGTTGGGATTCTAGGAAATCAAAGCAAGCTTCATGGACTGATGTGAAATTCAGTTTTCAAATACTGGTGAGAAATCAAATACATTTGAGCCATGTTCCAACAACTAGATGAGAATCCATACTGGTAACACTTAGGTCTGACCTCAGCACCCTAATTTCTCCTGTGTTTTGGAACTGGGCGGGGGGGGGGGGAAGGGGGCACAGGCAAAGAAGAGAAAAAGATGTCTGGCAAATAGAAATTCAATTGGTTTAATATACAGACTATTTTGCTGCAGTCTAACTGGAGGCTCTTATTAAGAATCTGATGGCACTTCTAAACAGGGAGAGCTGCTCCATTGGTGGGGGCAATCTCCAATCATATGCCAACATTGCTTTTGACATATTTATGACTCCAATAAAATCTCCCATCTGGTATATTTTAAAATAAAATTGAAAATTTATCACTTTCCTTTAGTTGGTTTGTCGTTCTCCCTAAGAGAAGATAGCCAGGCTGAGATTATTGCATCGGCAGCCTGTCAGCTGAGGTTAGGCTGAGGTGTGATTTAAATTTCAATACTTTCCACATTACAGCTGTCTAGGGTGGGGAAATTAGAAGGAGAAAAGCAGAGAGTCTGTTATTTTTATTCATTAGTCTCTCCTGATTTGTTCTGTTTTTCTTTTGGTTAGCTCTACTCGCCATGTAGGGCAGCTGGGAGAAAAAAGATACTCCCCATTTTTCTGGATTTCCACCTTCTGGATCTCCAACCTTTGCTTGGTCAGAGGCACTTGGGAGAGGATAAGGGAGAACCTGAGTGCTGTCTCCCCCTTCGTTCTACCGTTAGGCTGGGCTGTGCTAGCAGGAAGAGATCCTTCTCCATATGCAGTACCATGCAAGTTTATAGCATTTGTAGAGCCTGTCTTAAAGAGACTGTAACTTTTGGCAGAGTAGAGCTAATGGAGCGGTGTTGATTCTGATTTCCCTGGTGAAGGACCAAGGGGGAGATGTGGATGGCATTTCATGACACTTAACTTGGACAGCTGTATCTAAGCAAGTCTAGATTTCATCACAGTAGGGTGATGTACATTTCTGGAAGCAGGAGCAAACATGCTGTTGATGTGCCTGGCTGTTTCTGAGCCTTTATGATGAGTTTAGGTCAGGCACTTTTAAACAGTCTGCAATAGATGACATGAATCACCTGCCACAGGATTTCTTTGCATGTCCACAGCTGAAGTGGATCTGGAATGTGAAGCAGCTGAAGGTGAGTCTAGTGCTTTAGCTGCAGGCCAGAATTTGGCCCGCAGTGGATCACTGGGATTACACATTTAGCCTGTAGTGGACAGAAACTGTGGAATAGGGGTGATGTGAATAAAGTACTTGCAAAATTGTATGCATCTTTCTGACATGGAAGACTGTCTCTAGGCCTTATGGGGCCCAAGCATGCAGCAGTGTCTTCTGCCTCATGCTTTTGATTAATACTGGACTTGTGCCTGGCTAGCTGGTCTGGCATTGCCCACTGATGCATTTGATTAGGTGCATTTGTTTCTGTTTAGATACTCAATCATCTGACTATAAAATTGTCAGAGGTCTTATCTGGGCAATATAGGGGAGCAAAATGCCTTTATCTTCCATCTCCTGCAATTGCTTCATTGCTCAGATTGTGACTCGAGCTACAGTGGAACTTGTGACTGATGCCCTCCGCTGTAGTTGTATAGGTAGTAAGGTGAGAGGGCACAGTGGTGATTAAGATGCCTGTGTGGAGGTTGCAGTAGTTTACCCCACTATAAGCTTGAATCCTGGGTCCCCTAGTCAGGGGGAAAGAATGGGAGAATTACAAATGAATCTCCAAATGGTCTCTTGGCTGGTGCAGCAGCATGGCAGTCCTGACACAGTAGCTTATATAGTTATAGGCTAGCTCTGGGGAATTACCTCCAGCAATGCAGGTGCTTGCTCTGGGAGAAGATTAAATTCACACATGGTTTATGAACTATAGGTATTGAACCTATGTGGGGACAGCTGCAATGTCAGACCCGTTGTTTTATGTGCTGTGACATGCTCTGAACTACAGGGTAAAATGCAACCCCCAGTGCATTAGGCTTATTAAATGCAGCTTTCATTTAAGGCATATGAATTATTTTCTATGGAGCGCATATAAAACTTTTATGCATGAGTTGTGTATTTGGGTATTTGCGTAGTGTGTTTCTCATTTCTAAAGTGTGCATTTTGGGCTCATTATATGCAATGGGCTTTTGTTCTGATACATATTTGTGCAGGTGAACATATGGTTAAGGATCTGCCTGTGTGCATTTGAGCACAACGTTAGTGTATGGCTAAGTCTTTTGGGAATACTGTGTTTGTTTATGGTGTTGTGCTTTCACCAGTGTACATGTTGTACACATACAGTGCACGTGTGTGTAATTTCATTTGATTGTTCTGTTTTCCTGTTTTCTGGACTGAACAATTAAGGGTGTTTTTTGAGTGCATCAGATATATTATTTCCTTTCACAGCAATTGTACATTTGCTAATGTCAAATTTATTCTAAATGGATATACAGGTGCAATTCTTGATTTGGTAGACCTAAAGCTTTGTTACATAGAACGCATGGATGTTTTGTTTGTATGCTCAATGTGTGTATACTCCTTCAGTACACATGCTCTTGTGGTCTATAGAAACAGGAAGTGCTTTGCACTGAAAATAACCTGTGCCTTCCTTATGTGCTGTAAATGTGTGTTTCTGACGGTGGGGGTTATAGCATATGTGCACAGTGTGTAGTAAAAGTGTGTTTTATGTCTAAAAATCAGTGTGTTCAGTTTTATATTTGTGCAGTGCAAGCACATATTTTCCTGCATTTGCTGGCAGAGTTACAGAAGTGTTGAGTCTTCATATTGTTTAAAATAACAGAAGAGTTGTCCACATATTTTCTAATTTTTTAAAACATCCTCCAGCTTCCATGGTTTAAATTTCTAAGTGTCTGTCCAAGTGATATATGTCAAAACATCAGGAAGAATATATAAGCAGTTATGTCGGTGGAATGGAACAAAGTCATGAGTTAATGCTTTTCTGATGCTATATAAAAGAGAAAATGGTGAAGAAGAGCCACAAGTAAAATACAAAATGAACAAGATCAACCAAGGTAAAGTCAGAAGGTTTGTTCTTAAATTGGAGACATCTACAGCAAAAGAATTCACATGACTGTATTTCTATTTTATACCATCCTATGATCATACCATCCTGTCCCAGATCTCACACCCTCTGGGGTCAGTCCCCAGGAGCCAGGAAGGATGATGTAGCCCTCCTAACCTTGTTGCTTCCTCTTGGCTGTCCTGTCAGGTGCTTTGAAAGTGAGTCAAGGCCTTCATTATCCCACCATTTCTTTTCAATGACATTTTAAAAGACCTGACAGAGTAGGAACGATTGAAACGCCTGCTGCTTTTCTCTGTAATTATCCAGTTTCCTTGTTGGGACTGAAATTATTGCCCTGCAAGAGTGCAGTGTCCCTATTACCACGTAAGAGCTAGCCAAACACAAACCTGCCTGGCTGCAACTAGCACCATTCCACATATTCAGGCATAAAAATGATTTTCCTTGGCTGCTGGGCTGTACCATGGAGTACGTGACCCAGACTAGAGCGGTGGAGCTGGAGGGAAGGTGACATGTGGCTGGAGAGGCAGCACGCTTTGACAAGGCTGGGGAAAGGAGAGAGAAGGAGCACAGTGAAAAATGGGCAGAGAGTGGGGATGGCAGGAGGCAAGCAATGCCAAATGATAGGACAGTGCCCTGAAGACAAGGATAGGACGGGGACAGCATGGCTTTGGGAACAGGGAGCTGTGAAGGACTTTGGAGGGCTGGTGCACTTGAGGGGTCTGTTCAGATGGCTGGAGCAGAGTGTCAGACCGGGCCTGTGGGTGTCTCCAACCTGCAGGGCCAGCGCTGCAATCGAAGCAACAGTGAAGCTCCATGCACAGTCAGGGGGAGGTGGTGGCGTGCTAGTAGATTGCTAGGAGATGTTTACAAGTGGCTTATCTACTTTTTTTTCTGTATGTGTCTCTTTTAATGGTAACAGTAGTACACTGAAACAAGGAAATACAGTCCCTGAACTGTAATTAGTCCTCACACAGCCTTTGCCATGGATTGCCCAGTTGAAGGCCTTGCCTGTAGCCTGCAGTAGGACTAGGAGAACACAGCCAGGAGGACGAAGGAACAAATATGGGAAAAATGAAGAATGGGTTGAAGTCAGAAGAATAAGATGATGGTTGAGGAAAAGACTTACTCAATTATGGAGTGCCTTCTGCAGCATTTGCTTTTTAGAAGGTGTTCAAGGACTGTATGCAGCTATTGCCAAGCGAATCTAGATCTGGAGATATGAGGAAACACAAAAACTGGGAACAGTTGAGGCTTTCTCAGCCTTTTAGCAAAAGGCAGGAGTGTGCCAGGGATGGTGTGAGACACCAGAGGGAGCTGACAGGGATTCCTGTAGGTATTTGTGGGCCAGCTGCTATTTTGTCTTCAAATCCTGAAGAGTCAACAAATAACTAGCCCTGATGCTCAGGGACTGTCCCTCTGCAGTCTGTCGAGTTCCCCATCTCCACCTGGACTGTAAATTCACCTTCAGGATGGATGCTGGAGTGTTAGTGGATGTGCAGGGTGAGAGGAGGGAAAGAATGGCAGGATTAGGCTGAAGGATCAATGCAGAAAACAACTTCCACGCTTGGAGAGCTTGCAAGCTCTCTGTAATAAGGATAGGAGGCAGAAAGAGATCCTGTGTAGTCTCTGAGGTGTGTGGATAAACCCTATCTTAGCCTATGGGGTTTTCATGGAGCTCAGCTCACGCCCCAGCTGCCCTGGCCCTCACTCCCTGCTTCCCTTGGCAACACATGCTGCCTCTCCCCTGCCCCCTCTCCCTCCAATTCGTTGTGACAGGCTTACAAATCCCGGGACCCCTGATGCTAGAATGGCATTTTGGCCTAGCTGGAATTGTTTATAAGCACAGAGCTTTGATGCTGTCTCCAAAGCCTCTGGAGAGCTGAGAAGGGCTATTTTTCATGTGATGCTTTTGGAGAATGCTATGGGAAAAGGTCAAGGGACAGAGTGGGAACGAGTAGGTCACATACTCATTGGTTTAGGGCACTACGACAACATCGGTTCTTTAAGATCTCAGAGCCTGCTTTGTAAAAATAAGCACCTCTCACTGAGCTGCCTGGGAAAGAACAGGGGCACGCCTCCTGCACACGGATGTTTGCTGTATTCCTCTGGGTTTGTTCTCTTGCCTTGGCAATTGCTGCGTCTCGGCATCCCTGTGAACCGAACAGATCCCTCAAACAGTGTGCAGCATTTTAAAGAGCCTCTTTGCTTACTGCTTTGACCTTTGTAATACAAGGAGAAATTCTGTAGGAGCAGGGGCTAGCCACCTGCACCTGACACAGATGGCTGTCTTTTAGCAGGGTCTGGGAGCAGCACTGCATGATTCCTTAGTCCATCCCTGTGTCACCACGCTGGGTCTATGGGCAAAAAGAGCTCAGTCCTGAACAGCTATTTGACCTTTGTTTTTGCACGTTATCCTTGCTCATTTAAATTGGGGTTGGGGGAAGCAGTCTAACAAGGATTGTCCTTTTTCCTTTCTTCCTCCCTGATTCACACATACTACACATATCAGCCGGAGTGTGGGGAGTGTGTGAAGGAACAGGAAGCAGAGGGGTGAGGTGGCAAGTCATTTACATTGGAAATATAAGCTGAATGTGCATTTCCCTACTCTGCTGCCATCAATCACTCAGATTTCCTGTACACTGCGGAATAGTGGAGTGGAGTTTGCTTGCTTCCCACTTCCCCCAGGAATGGAAACACTCGTTTGTTTCACTGCCTAGAAATGCTGATCACTTAAAACATTTATTGTTTCAGAGACACGTGTGGTTCTGAAGCTGAACATTTCAGCTTCCTCTTATCTGGTCTTCAGAAATGTCTTCAGATGCCCTGCAGAACTGGAGAATTACTCTGCTGGTGCTCTAGCTCTGTTAGAGATGTAAAGGTGCTGCTGCAGTAGTACCGAAAGGCCCATGGCCAGCTGGGCAGATGCTTTACTGCAGAGCGCTGGCAAATACTCTGTGTTCCCCATCAAACCAGTTGCTTTAACTTGTTCATGTGATCCGGCACCTGATCCAGTGAGGTGAGGTTTTCAGAGGCCCAAGTCCTGCTTGTCATTGGAAACCTTTTAGTCACTATTTTATGGGGCTAACAAATCTGTTGAGAGAAAATTAAAGTGGGGAATTACATGGAATAGACAGATCAGCATGTGTTCATTGTTTAGCTCTGTTAGAAGGGATGGGGACAGTAGTAGAAACAAAGCATGGGACTGGGAAAGGAATAGAAAAAGAAGAAAAGCAAATAGAAGGAAGGAGTAGGACAAACAGGAAAGTAAATGAAAAGTCTGTCTCTATAGCAAATAGCAGAAATGAAATAATTCTGGAAGAATTCAGATAGCCTTGCTCACTGAAGAGGCACAATAGAAAACGCCCAACTGTGTATTCATTCACCTTGTGATAACGCTAAGGTCTGGCATACTTCTGCGGTTTTTAGATGGTATCTGGTCTCTGATTAAGAAGTGTCGTCTTCTCACCTAACAATCTCTCATTAGCCAAATTCTTGTCCTGCAGAGGAGGTGGTGACTTAATCATTACATGGGGGCACTCAGGTTATGGACAGTTTGGGACTCATGGATGACCAAAGGGATGGGGCACTATAAAACTCTTGTGTGACTTCAGCAGCCCTTGTTTGGTTATGGCATGGTGTCTCTGAAGCTTCTGTGATATCGCTGGGACTGGGATGTCGTTAGTATTCAGTTCGGTTGCTGTAATAAAGAGGCTGATGAGGCACCGTGTCTTTGGAGCACGATCACGGTCAGGAAACTTCTGCTGGCTGCGGGGGACTGGAGCCCCATTCCCTGGGGGTGTGAGCTCAGCAGCTTTTATGAGCTTACCCACTGTGGGTCTGGGCATTAACTCACAGGGGAGACCTGTTGGGAAAACCCAAGGGCTGGAAGGAAATGCTGATGATGACTCAATAGGCAGAGCTCTTCCCTCTGTTGATGTTGGAGCTAAGCCACTCAGACACATCCCTCCATAATTACCTACTAGTTACTTATAGTTCATGTTTTGTAACCACCAGCATTCTCGTTTGTTGTCCACACATCCAGACATGTGAGGCTAGAATCCATACCATGAAATCTGGTATCGCACTGATGCTTGCAGCCTCCGAGAAGCAAGGATATGTTTGCCTGTAGAATGAAGCATGTTTAGCCCATGTGTACATGTGTTTCAGGCATGTACAGATGTTGTGAGTATACAGACAGATCATGGACGGTGTTCATTGCTGTGGCTCTGTCTGTGTTCTGCTTGCCCAGGAAAGGTTGCATGTGGGATTGCACGCACATAAAACCCCAGTAAGATGTGTCATTAACCACTCGGTTCGAGACTGGTGAGAGGAGATGTTGTGAGGTGTTAGTGGTTTGGTGTTCTGGGGAACTGTGGGATGGTTAGGTAGCATGGATGGGGGAAGGGGTGAATTTGGATGACAAAACATCGTGACAGAGGGGAGAAAAATCTCTGCTGTGGCCCGTATTAAGCAAGAGAGACCCTTAGCGGTCACCCAGAGAAAAACAGTGGTGCTGAGTTCAGCGCTGTGTGAATGATGTGTTTTCTTTTCCATTTGCTCATTTCAGACATGAAGTAATGTAATAACTTTAACTCTAGAAATAAAAAAAGCTTCGGTTTCAAGTGTGTTGACTGCGGTGATCAGTTTCACTTTTTTTTTTGTTTGTGTCTTAATGATCCACTTTGAAATGGGGAGGTGTTTTGTAAAACTGACACATTTTCAATCTGTATTGATTGCTATATGATATTGGTGTATTTCATTGCAATTGTTGCCTTATTCTGAGAAGTTACTACTTCAAATCTTTTTGTAAATCTATTTTCACTTGCTCTTGTGCTTACATCCAGCCACACTGACTACCTCTTATCCCTTGTTCCCCACCAGCCCAGTGTCTAAGTGTAACTGAATTTGATGAATACCTTTAGGTGATCTGATTCTGCAACACCACCATCCACCTTGCTAGCAAATGCATAGATAATCTGCTTGCTCCTATAGGAGTTATTTCTGTGTAATTAGTCTCTTTGATGTGACTGGCGGTGGGATCAGCCCACCCATGCAGTGGATATGTTCTGGCTCTGTAGCAGCACCGCATTCCTGTCCCAGCAGGGATGCTGACACACATGGGCTGCCCTGTGCTTCTGCCTCTGACAGCTGTTTGTGAGAACAGCCTCTCTAGAATTTACTCAGGTAACAACCAGCAGCAGGAAAATCATCCCAGTTCCTGTGCTCTTCATGGGGTTTGCTCACTGTCATCTCAGTGGTCAGGGACTGCTGCCTTCCAGGGGATCTGTTGTTGTAGCTTGATGAATGACAGGCTGTGAATTGGAAAAGATGGGCTGGACATCTTGAGGGGTGGCTCATTTTTTGGTTAGTCACTTTGGGTAAATCATATGGAGATATGCAAAACAAGGGTAATGGTCTGACTCACCTTTGCAAAGAGCCTAGAGAACTCAGCTGAAAAGTGTTTTGAAAGAGGTATGCTCTGTTACAGTGATACTGCCTTTTTCTGCCAGCCCCCAGCTCCAACAAAGGCAGACTCTCAAGACCTCCCTCAGGACTGCCAGCAGGGTTTCTACTGGTCTAGTAGGGAGCACAGCAATGTATTGCAGGGCTCTTCCTTATTCTTTTGTCTCTTCTCGTGATGTTCAGCAGGGGTACACAAGTCACCACAAAATCATCATTGCCATCATTAGGTTGCTGTGTGTAATCACTACTCAGTGTGTTCACTGAGTCAGCTCTTTCCTGACTTCCACAAGTAGAGCTGACTGATCAAAACTAAAATGATCCTGCAAAAAATCTAGAAAGCTGAGATCTCTTTTCAGCCCAAATTCCCTTCTGCATTGTTTTTATTATTATCTATCAGTGCTATAAGTAGAATATTTTCTGAGGTCATGAGCTAGCAGCTAGCATCAAGAAAAGCTGCAAATGATGCTGTGTGCAAACAGGTGATGGACAGATGGGCTTAGAAGAACCATGGGATCCCAGACAACTTCTCTGTAGCTGGGTAAAGGATTCCAGTAGAGACCAGACCTTGAAGTTAGTGCCTTGTTCACAGTTAGACCTCTTGACAGAATTTCCAGCTCTCGTGTCTGTAGGAGACAATGTCGGTAAAGCAAGTGGTGGTTGTTTCTTTAAGGCCCCCCTCTACTGCTCCTCTCTTGATATTCCTGCTGACACAGATTTTCCTCTCTTGCTCAATTTCAGTGCACCTGCTCATGTAAACTAGGCTGCACAGGGTTTGCTCAAGCTGAGCTTGTGTATGATAACAGAAGCAGCACCCAAAAGCATATTCATAGGCTGAGTCATTAGTATGCAAAGTGAAGCCTGACTTAAGCAGCTCCACAGGTGACCCACAGAAACTAGTGACTAAGTGGAGATGTGCCTTTAGTTAAAGGTCAAATCAACTGGCATAGGAAACTGTAGGGATATTTCAGAGAGGTAGTAGTTGAACAGGAGGCTTTTCTATCAGATCTAGATATTCAGTCTGCCTATGTATTATTATTGTCTTACATACTCAGTATGAACCTACCTATCTAACTTTGTATGCTAAAGGCATTGCACTCGGATTTGATATCACAGAAGACAAGCTGACTTGAAATGTGAATTACTGTTATGTTCTACTCGAGCCTCCAGGATAAGCTGCCTTGTCTTCACTCCTGCTTTAACCTGAGTTAACTAACTTGGGTTAGTCAGCCTGCATTAAGAACACATATTTTATTTTTTATTTATTATTTTTTAAATTTTATTTCATTTTTTATTTTATTTTATTTTTAAAACCCATTTCTGTGTAACCAGAAGGACTTCAAGATGGGTAGGAAGTCCTCTGTGGTCACGTTTCAGGAAGCTAGAGTGTGCCAGGTGGGAACTGGTTGGAGGAAGCTGTGTAGGAAACTGACAAATGGATGGAGAAGCCTGGGAATATTGGGGCAGCAATGTCCACTGAGTCTGTGCATAATTCCAGCCTGTTGTAGTTGTGATGAAAAACATAGTAATGTAAAGTGTTTCTGTGACAGCTTGTTACGCCATGCTGCATGCCTGGAGAAGGGAGTTACTTGGTCAGAAGGATGGTAGGGATTAATTTATATTTAACTTTTGAAACATAGATGTGTTCCCTGGCAGGATCTTCTTGCTCCCAGCTTTCTGTGTGGCAGACCTCCCAAAATGCACTGCCTGGCACGTTACTAATACAATTCTGTGTTCTTGGCTGTTTCCCATGGCTTAGGGGTTGTAGCACAGTCCCTAATCTTCCCTGGTGCACTTATGCAGGCAGGGCTTAAGAGGCTTGGGCAAGGCCAATGTGATTCAAGAAGAAGCTGAAGTGCTCCCCAGGCCTTGTGAACTGACAAAATAAGTGAGGTGAGGTTCAAAGTTATTGCAGGGAAGGCAGGTTTCCTTGGAGTCTGGGTGGGGGCTAATCAATGTACATTCATCATTAATTTATGCATGTAAGGGAGTTTTGGAGTAGAGTTGTCATGCTGGTTTTGATAATGCTAACTCTATCCACCCTGCCAGCTGCTGCAATGTCGTGGTAGTTTGTGTTGCTGCATGCAGAATTATGGTGCTTTTGTGGGAATATTATGTTCCCTGAATAGAGCCCCACAGAGCAATTTGCTTCATCCTTACAAACCCATCCAAATAACTGGCAGTGCCTTACAAATACAAAACAATTGAGAAAATAAATGTATTATACTGTACATCTGTGACAAAACAATGCTTTCATGTGCAAAGAGAGAAATGTGTTTGTTTAACTTGCGGTCTCCCATTTGGAAATAAATGCATTCATTTAAATCAAAATGGGACGTTCTTCACTATTACAGTATTTTGCATGCCAGATGTAAGAAATATGCTGCTTGAAGAGCAGACTAAAAACTTGGAGTGGTTGATATTACTGAAAGCACGCATGTGCTGGCTTGTTCTAGATACTGCCTCTCTTCCTGCAGGGTATCCTCTGCACTGGAGTGGGAATCTCCCGGCTTTGCGTGTGAGGGACCTATGTACAAAAGGTTTGGGAGTGTGCTTCTCCCTTGTGTGGCAGTCTGGTGTCCTGTGCACACACAGGAAAGCCTATTTTTCACCTGGGTTGTGCTCAGAAGAGAGTGCCATCAGTTGCCACTTATCAGAACTTTGCATTGCCATGACCATGAGGCAGACATATTCCCTGCAAGAGTTGTAGCAGTCCAAAAGATTCTTTGATCATTTCCGGTTTTTGTGTTAAAGAAATGTTAGTTTCATTTATATGCAGCAGTAGAAGTGTTAGACAGGGGAAATGTAATCAATAAAATACAGGTTGAGTGTTCCAATATTTGTTTTAAAAAATGTGCCCCATCTTGTAATTTTCATCCTTTTAAATGGTTGAGCTTTGTAATGAAAGTCTGCTGCATTTCAGTTTACACATAAGCTTAGCATCATCAAGCAAGTTTGTTCTGGGAGTTAACATTTGCATTTTTGAAAGCAGCAGCTTAATCCAGAGCAAAACCAGATGAGAATGTACTTTAATACAGCACATTACCAGCTGTCTGCTGGTAGGTGTGAGCATTCTCAAAAAGGTGCTGAAATTTGATTTGGGTAGTTTTCCAAGACTCTGCAACTGAATTGAACAAAATGGAAGATCACTGCTACCAGTAGTAGGAGTTGTAAACTGGAATTCCACTATGATGTGATTATTAGAAGGAAAAGTAGCAAGAAAAAAAATATGTACATCTGAGCTTTTCTAACCTGATTTTTTAATAATAATAGTATTCAGACCATCTTCTAGGCTCATTATTCTTCCTTAGTTGAAGTAACTGCTCATATTGTAGATGAGAATGAAAGAGTTAGGAGTTTTAGCCCTCTGCCAATGTTGGCTGACACACACTATCATGTAATGGTATTTTTCATGTTTAGTATCAGCTCTGTGCAAGCATGTGATTGTATTTGTGCTTTGGAGGGCCAAAAGTAGTAAGAATCACAATTCAGCAAGTCTAGCATTAATAAATACTCTTTAGTTCAGTTTGGAAGCATCATGGTCTGCATCTTCCCCATTTGAAGCGTTATATCCATTTTACTGTTATATCCAGCCAGCCAGAGGACTTGTTATGTTATACCCAGCAGGAAACATGTCACATTTCTGAAAGCCAGCACCTATGTATTGACTGATTGACCAACAGGGCTGTGCAGCCAGGGTAGTTTGGCCTACCTCTGTTTTTTCTCTGGATTGATTAATCAAATACTTCAAATAATTGCTGTGGTTGTGATTAATGTCAACTGCATAGCTAATTACCCAGGAGATTAAAATGACTCTTTCTGTTTTAAAAAAACCTGTAAATGAGTTAATTATTTACTCTGCTCACCTCTCTAACCTTGTTATACTTGTAAATGAATAGAAATATTGATCTTGGAACTGATTTTGGTGTTACCCATCTTGCATCAGTTTAATTAGCGGTTTCAGTGTAACCCTGTGTGCTCCTTTTGACCAAGCACACACTCTTTCTGCTTTGCTTTTGTATAAACTGTGAGAGTGGAGCTGAGAGGGACCATTGGGGTATAACTGACCTGCAGGGTTTGTAGGACTTCCGTGCATTAGCACACTTCCTACTCTACCTAAACCACTGCTGGCTCCTTGCAGCAGTGCCTCCTTGACCACATCTCTTGGTAGCAGACTCTACCACCCAGTGGCTGTTACTGTTAAAACAGTCTTCTGTTTCCTCAGTGAGCTGTTTCCTTCCATTAGCTTGAAGTCACGTCTTATTTTTCCATCTTCTCAGTCTGTGAGTATATTTTTCCCCACACATATACAAACTAGATTTTAATTACATCCTTGGTTGCTGTAAAAGGTTTCTCCACCATAACAGCGCAATGTCAGAAGGCTACAGCTTTGCTAATAGAGATGCTTGCTGTATTTACCACTATGGGACAGAGACCTGAATGCTTCCCTAAGTAGTTGGTTCAGCTAGGGCTTGTGTGCCCCATCACTTTTCCCCTCCCAAACAGCAAGGCCTTGTGACTTTCTAGGAAAATGTGGGGTTCCTTGTCAAACTGGCAAAAGAATGCCAATTTTAGGAATGTTACCAAGAACGTACCACTTGCTGAAGGGACAGCAACCCAGAAAGCTCCTTTGCTCTTCTTTTGTGTAGATACAAGTAAAAGAAGCTTTAAGGCCAGCTGCTATTTGAGGTCATGTCAACTCTGTGCTTTCATTTCCTTGCAGTGTGGTTTCCAGAAAAAGGTTGGGTGTCTCAGCTTCTGGAAAGGCTGTTTCAGACATTGTCCAGCTCTAATAGACTCCTTCTTGTGTGTGGCCATCAGGATGCTTTGGTGGAGCTGTGTGTGCCTTGCTGGGAGACATTAACATCTCTTCCAGAGCTCTGCTAGAAACTGCTGCCATTTTGTGTTTACTACAGCCTGATGTAGAGACAGCCACAGTGTTCCCTCTATGTTAGGGAGATTTTATGTAGCACGCAGGTCTGTCTTATTTTTTCCCTTTCATAGAATCATATAATTGTTTAGGTTGGAAAAGACCTTTAAGATCATCGAGTCCAACCATCAACCTAGCACTGCCAAATTCACCACTAAACCATGTCCCAAAGCACCACATCTACATGTCTTTTAAATAACTCCAGGGATGGCGACTCCACCATTTTCCTCAGCAGCCTGTTCCAATGCTTGACAACACTTTCAGTGAAGAAATGTTTCCTGATGTCTACTCTAAACCTCCCCTGGCGCAACTTGAGGCCATTTCCTCTTGTCTTGTTGCTTGTTACTTGGGAGAAGAGACCAACCCCCACCTTGCTACAACCTACTTTCAGGTAGTTGTAGAGAGTGATAAGGTCTTCTCTGAGCTTCATTTTCTCCAGGCTAAACAACCCCAGTTCCCTCAGCCGCTCCTCATAAGACTTGTGCTCCAGACCCTTCCCCAGCTTTGTTGTCCTTCTCTGGACATGCTCCAGCTCTTCAATGTCTTTCCTGTAGTGAGGGGCCCAAAACTGAACACAGTACTCGAGGTGCAGCCTCACCAGTACTGAGTACAGGGGGACTAAATCACTGCTGTAGTCCTGCTGGCCACGCTATTTCTGACACAAGCCAGGATGCCATTGGCCGCCTTGGCCACCTGGGCACACTGCTGGCTCATATTCAGCCAGCTGTCAACCAGCATGCCCAGGTCTTTTTCTGCCAGCCAGCTTTCCAGCCACTCTTCCCCAAGCCTGTAGCGCTGCATGGGGTTGTTGCAACCCAAGTGCAGGACCTGGCACTGAGACATGTTGAACCTCATACAATTGGCCTTGGTCCATCAATCCAACCTGTCCAGATCCCTCTGTAGAGCCTTCCTACCCTCAAGCAGATCAACACTCCCGCCCAGCTTGGTGTCATCTGCAAACTTACTGAGGGTGCACTTGATCCCCCCATCCAGATCACTAATAAAGATATTAAACAGAACTGGCCCCAATACTGAGCCCTGGGGAACACCACTTGTGACTGGCTGCCAACTGGATTTAACTCCATTCACCACCACTCTTTGGGCCCAGCCATCCAGCCAGTTTTTTTACTGAGCAAAGAGTATACCTGTCCAAGCCATGAGCAGCCAGTTACTCCAGGAGAATGCTGCGGGAAATGGTGTCAAAGGCTTTACTAAATTCCACATAAACAACATCCACAGCCTTTCCCTCATCCACTAAGTGGGTCACCTTCTCATAGAAAGAGGTCAGGTTAGTCAAGCAGGACCTGCCTTTCATAAACCCATACTGACTGGGCCTGACCACCCGGTCATCCTGTATGTGCCGTGTGATGGCACTCAAGACGATCTGCTCCATAAAATTCCCTGGCACTGAGGTCAGACTGACAGGCCTGTGGTTCCCTGGATACTCCTTCTGGCTCTTCTTGTGGATGGGCATCACATTTGCTAACCTCCAGTCAACTGGGACCTCCCCGGTTAGCCGGGACTGCTGATAAATGATGGAAAGTGGCTTGGTGAGCACTTCTGCCAGCTCCCTCAGTACCCTTGGGTGGATCCCATCCAGCCCCATAGACTTGTGTGTGTCTCAGTGGTGTAGCAGGTCACTAACCATTTCGCCTTGGATTATGTGGGGTTCATTCTGCTCCCCATCCCTGTCTTCCAGCTGAGGGGGCTGCGTACCCAGAGAACAACTGGTCTTACTATTAAACACTGAGGCAAAGAAGGCATTAAGTATCTCACCCATTTCCTCATCCAATAAAGGATGGAGATTCTCCTTAGCCCTCCTTTTGTTGCTAATGTATTTATAGAAACGTTTTTTAGAGTAGTAGCCAGATTAAGTCCTAGTTGGGCTCTGGCCCTTCTAATTTTCTCCCTGCATAACTTCACAACATCTTTGTAGTCCTCCTGAGTTGCCTGCCCCTTCTTCCAAAGGTCACAAACTCTCCTTTTTTTTCCTGAGTTCCAGCCAAAGGTCTCTGTTCAGCCAGGCTTGTCTTCTTCCCCACCGGCTCATCTTTCGGCACATGGGGACGGCCTGCTCCTGCACATTTAAGATTTCCTTCTTGAAGAATGTCCAGCCTTCCTCGACTCCTTTGCCCTTCATAATGGCCTCCCAAGGGACTCTGACAACCAATCTCCTAAACAGGCCAAAGTCTGCCCTCTGGAAGTCCAAGGTAGCAGTTCTGCTGACCTCCCTCCTTACTTCTCCAAGAATCAAAAACTCATAGATAATAATCTGAGGGCGGTACCAGGGTAGGAAGCTTTCTCTTCACTTCTTTAACCCAAGTGCCAGGGAGGCAGCAGACTTCCCAAAGAAGTGGGTCTGGTCTGCACATTGGGCCTTCTGTTCCCTTCAGAAGGGAGTCTTCTATGACAATGACCAGTCTTTTTTTTTTCTTTACGGAAGCAGTTTTGACGCAGGGTGTAGGCCCACTTAACCTCAGCGACACCTCCAAGCTAGATGAACCGTTATCCTCGTTATTGTTCGGTTCCACTTGCAGAGCCTCATATCTGTTATGCAAGGGCACCTGGGAAGGCAGGGTAGTCACAGAGGAGACGTGTCTGCTGTGCCGGGAAGGAACTTGTCACCATTGCTCCCTATCCCTTAAGTCACTGTGTTCAGCCAGGTGGAGAGAGGATAGGGAATCCTCTGTATTTGTTCTCAGTCCAACGAGGCTGTGAGTCAGACATGCTCCTTGGCTCTGGAGTCATACTGTTCATATCAATCTGTAGAGACTCATGTTTGCTCTGTGAGCTGTCATATGGCTCATGGAGAGCTAAAATGGTGGCTACCATACTTCCTTCTCTTGCTTTTCCCTTTGTTTCCTGAAACTGAGGTTTTGAAAGGAAAACATGACAATGTGGCCAGCAAACAGTATCTGTGCATCATGGGGCTTGTCTCAACTCTTTCTCTATTACGCAAGTTGATGGCCTTTGAACAGGTTGGACAGTGACTATCAGAAATAGCCTTTCAGAAATGCAATACCAGCCTTCAAATCCTAAACCATCTGTCATGGTCAAGTTAATGTAATCTTCTCCATGCCATCAGTGAGAGCTGGGAGAGTATAATAGCAGCCAGTGCTTGGTCCAGTAGGATTTGGTCTGTTCACATGGCTTTCTCACATACTTGGGTCTGTTCCACTGGCTGCTTTGTGGCAGGCTCCATTGTCAGTCCCTGCCCAGACGGAAATGGTCTGAGTTGGTGCTGAGAGATCCAAATTTTCTTTTTTTTTTTCCAGCGGAAGGCTTAGTTATATATGCAACCTCAGGGCTATATGGACTTGGTACAGGCGTGGCTGGTGCTGCAAAGATCTGATGCAAGAAACATTTTTGCTGCTGGACTCAGTGGCTTGTAGTACTCAGTTCCATGACTTCGTAAGTCATGTGCTGAGTGCCAGACTGGAGCTAGTAAAGTTTGCAATGCCTGTAAACATGACTGGTGCCAGGTTGGGCGTGCAAGACCTCTTGCTGGAAGGGCAAGTGGTTGTGCTCTGACGACCCAGTTCTGATGTGGTCAATGCCAGGTGCCATCATGGAAACTTGGCTGCAGCTCAGTTGCCTGAAAGTTGATATGTTTTCTTCGAGCTTTTGAATGTGGCTTTATTTTCCAGCAGCTGGAGAAAATGGCTTTGGAAAATAATAGCAGCTTTTAAGTCAAATTGGTGTCAACATTCACTCTAGGCTACTAGAATCTAATCAGTTTAAGTTCCTACTTGGCAAATAAAATCCCTGTCTTGTTGGCCTCTCTCGTAACTGCTACTTGTTTTTCACTCTTTCTTTCCTTCTGTTGTGTCTGGTCAAAGAGATGTTTGGTCGCTGAGGTGTAGGATCTGGTGTGTTTTTGAAGGTACCCATGCTTGGGCCTCTCTCCTTTTTTATAGGATCTCTTGTAGGAGCAGAGGAGACAAAAAGGCAAAAGTTGGTGAAGCTTTAGCACCTGCATTGAGCACAGTTCAGCTGATGAAAAACCACCAGTCACTGCTCTCAGCAAGGCACCTGATTCCAACCGTCATGCTTGGACCAAGACAGGTGGGTAGTGAGGATCCACGGGGGAGCCATTACAGGCTATTCCAGGTGAAGAGAAAAAGGAAAGAATTAAAGTTGCTTGTGAATAGAGAGAATCAGGAGAGCAAGAGGTAGATGGGCTGATGAAATAATGCTGTCTTTAACTATGAATAAGTAACAGCATCACAGGAGGCATTCAGGGCAGCAATTTTGGGGGGTTAAAACGAAGGTTAAAGATTACATTTAGGATTAGGAAAATCAGGACCCCTAAGGCATACTCAGTGAATGCTAAAGATAAAGGTATAGGCAAAACCAGATATGTCTGGAGTAATGTCTAGCAAATATATGATGGATGGATGTACGTATGATACACTATATTATCTTTTGTGTTAACAACACCTATGTATATGATATGTATTACATGTACACATATCATATACATTATACATATTATTAGCAGATTAGATGTTACAATATATGCAGACTAATTCCTTGGATTTACAGAAGTGTTAGAAGTTGCTGTGCCAAGAAAAAGGTTTCCTCTGGCAGCTCTTTACATCGGCTCCCATATGATAGCAGCTTACACATGAGGCTTTTCTGTTGCTCTGAGTGACTAGCTGTGAATGCCGCCTTTGCTGAGACCGTAGGTTTGACTGGAGCTCCTCCTGCCTTCCCTTGAATGTTCAGGGATAGTGCAGACTGTGTTAGCACGCAGTGCAGATGCTGGTGAATGAATAAAGTGGAAAAGGAAGAAAGAGCAAGCCTGTCTTTCTCATCCTTTTCAGAAAGCAGAGGAAGGCATTAGCAGCCTCCAGAGGGAGTTTCTCTTCTCAGCTGGTCTCTAGGCATGGGGAGCTGATGCCTCGGGGAATCTCTTGAGGTATGATCCTATTTTACTCGCTTCTGTCGTGATCCTTCAGAGGGCAGTTGTTTCCTGTTTCGTTTTAAAACATAGGGTTTACAGTATGCTGATTTTGTGTGAGGACATCAAACCTTGCAGAGGAACCAATACACCAGAACAAACTTCCAGTTCTGCTGGGAGTCTGTATAGCACTTTGCACACCAGCCCTGGGCTCTGCAATGTGGGGCTCAAGTAATGAACCTCCGTCAGGTTTGAGGCTGATCAGCTGTAACTACGGAGCCATGTGTGTGGTGTGGGGACCAAATAACACAGTCATTCCTTCCCACTTCTAAAGCCGTATCAGGTCTGCTATGTAAGGGTTGACTGAGTTGTTTTGTAAATCTCAGCAATAAAAATGTGTCCACAATCACACAAATAATAGAAGGAAAAGATGAGAGCATAAAATGATTATGCTGGTGAAAGAAAGGAAGACTAGTGGAGTCTGAAAGAGATGTGGGCAGGTGAGCAATGGGCCTTGTGAAGCAGAACGAAATGCATTATTATTTTTAATGGAAATTCAAAAAAGGCTTTGTAGGTATGCTGGGCAGAGGACGAGTAGAGAAGTTGCTAATTCTATTTCATAAAGATGGTGGGAGTGAAACTGGCTTTGTTCCACTGCTCAGGCAAATGGATGTGGCAGCTGGAAAGGACTATCTGGCAAGAGATGGGAGGAACCTCACATGGGGATTGCGCTTCACACCTGCCAGTTTTTCTTCCTGTTTGTGCCACAGAAGTCCATTGTGCTGGTGTGAAGCTCTGGGTTCCCTGCAGAAGGAAGGGAAGGAGATGTCTCAGAAATTTCAGTGAGATGCTAATGCCAGGCTTCTTGCTGCCCCTCTGGCTTCAGTCTCAAACCTGGCCACATTGCATGTTTTCTCTGGCTTATTTGGTCCCTAAGCAATCTTTCTGGCCTAGGCCATCCTCCATCTAGCATCCTGTCAGTATGCTTAAGGCTTTCTGCCGTCAGAAAACTTCCTGCACATGGGATTTACAATAAAAATAATAGGATCTCTGAAAACCGTGAGCTGAACTATTAATAACATTTGCTCCGAGAGCATTAAGGGAGGAATTGCTGCATAGCAGTTTTGCCATCAGACCCAAATCTGTATGGAGCTGTTCTCCTACATAAGTAGGTTAACTATTTCTTCCAAATTACAGGTAGCTAAAACTACACTTAGCTTCATGCTCATGAATTACAGGAAAGGATCTCTTTGTTGGTTCTGATGCCACCACCAGGGAGCAGAAGTCCTGAGACTTGCACAGTCTCTGAGGTCCGTCCTCTCCTCCTTTCTTCTAGGTCGGGTGCCTAAAGCTCAGTTTGAAAAATTACAATAAACTGGCTAGGGTATATGATGGTGGTGTTATAAATGACATTCCCATTGTATTCAGTGCTCCTTACAAAAATGGTCCCTATCTCCTATTCCAGAGGCTGCTAGAGAATGTGGCACAGATTTAAAAAAAAAAAAAGTTAGTCTCTATCCATGGGGAGAGCATTCCCAAGAAAAGCATTTGCTGAGAAAGAGTGTTTACTCTGCTTCAGGCAGAATCAGAAGTAATTAAACATCCTAGTGAAGCACTGGGAGTGGGCACACTTTGGGGAAGAGGCTGATCTCTCAGGTAAGAAGAATCTCAAACCTGAGAATAAAAGGTTCCAAGAGAGGTGGTTGGTGAGATTTCGCTATGGAGGTGAAGGCACTGGAGGTAGTTTGACCCTTTAACTAGCTTAAGGCAGGGGAGAAGTGGAACTGGTGCTGCTGGTCGAGTGGAATCTTCCTGCCTGTCCTGGTTTCAGCTGGCATAGAGTTAATTATCTTCCTAGTAGCTGGTACAGTGCTATGTTTTGAGTTCAGTATGAGAAGAATGTTGATAACGCTGATGTTTTCGGTTGTTCCTAAGTAATGTTTAGTCTAAAGTCAAGGATTTTTTCAGCTTCTCATGCCCAGCCCGTGAGAAAGCTGGAGGGGCACAAGATGTTGGGAGGGCACACAGCCAGGGCAGCTGACCCAAACTGGCCAGCGGGGTATTCCATACCATGTGACGTCCCATCTAGTATATAAACTGGGGGGAGTGGGGGTGGGGGGATCGCCACTCGGGGATTAACTGGGCATTGGTCGGCAGGTGGTGAACAATTGCACTGTGCATCATTTGTATATTCCAATCCTTCTATTATTACTGTTGTTATTTTATTAGTGTTATCATTATCATTATTAGTTTCTTCTTTTCTGTTCTATTAAACCGTTCTTATCTCAACCCACAAGTTTTACTTCTTTTCCTGATTTTGTCCCCCATCCCACTGGGTGGGGGGGAAGTGAGTGAGCGGCTGTGTGGTGCTTAGTTGCTGGCTGGGGTTAAACCACGACACTGCCTAAGGAGGTGCCAAAGCACCTTCAAGCTTTTTCTGTAGACATAGACATGAAAAGTAGTTCAGCTCTTAGCAGCCTCTTTGGCAGCCCAGCTACATACGGGTGGGATGACTCTGGGCCTTTGGCCAAATGTGTTGTAGATGGTTGAAGCACCAAGCAAGAAGTCCTTTGACTCTTGAGTCACTGAGGTCCTTCTCCAGTCGTGATGGCTGGCCTACCTGGGACACTCTGAGAGCCCTGTGGGGACCTGGAGAGTGTGCTGTGCTGTGATGTGCTGCAGCAATGTCGTATGACTAGCATAGGTTGGTTGTGCAGGGTTTGATGGGAGCTGTGCTAACCCCCTCTTGGATTTGCAGGGAAGAAAGCTTGAACGTGGGATCCTCAAGGTAGTGAGTTATTCAGATGACCAGCAAAGACTGAGTTAAGGAGTCAGAGAAATACCAGACATCATCTGGAAAGAGGGTGATATTGGCAGGAAAGAGCTGCCCCAGCCCTTGGACATGTCCCCGCTTTGAACAACAGTCTGGCTAGTTAAAGGAAGGTCAGTGCCATGGGATGGGGAAGGGGTGCGAGACTAAATATTTGGGAGGAGGGGGAAAGAGATGTAATGTCTATGGCCAGGGTTGGAGCAGAAATCCAGAGATTGTCCATGGCTGTGGGGTTTGAGCCTAGAAATACCAAGAGCTTTGACAGAAGAAGCAGATGGCTGAAGGTATAGGCTTAGAAGGAACACAGCTGGATTGAGCCTGCAGTTCTGTGCATCCAATCTGGGGTCAAATGCAGCTCTTCGGTACAATCCAGTTGTCATGGTTTAACCCTAGCCAGCAACTAAGCACCACATAGCTGCTCACTCACTCCCCCCACCCCCCCGCAGTGGGATGGGGGAGAGAATCATGGGAAAAAAAAGTAAAACTCGTGGGTTGAGATAAGAACAGTTTAATAGGACAGAAAGAAAGAAACTAATAATTATAATAATAACAATAATAAAATGACAATAATAATAATAAAAGGATTGGAAATACAAGTGATGCACAATGCAATTGCTCACCACCTGCTGACCGATGCCCAGTTAGTTCCCAAGTAGCGATTCCCCCCAGCCCCACTCCCCCCAGTTTATATACTAGATGTGACGTCACATGGTATGGAATACCCCGCTGGCCAGTTTGGGTCAGCTGCCCTGGCTGTGTCCCCTCCCAACTTCTTGTGCCCTTCCAGCCTTCTTGCTGGCTGGGCATGAGAAGCTGAAAAATCCTTGACTTAGTATAACTAACACTACTTAGCAACAACTGAAAACATCAGTGTGTTACCAACATTCTTCTCATACTGAACCCAGAACATAGCACTATACCAGCTACTACAATTAATTCTATCCCAGCTGAAACCAGGACACCCGTTCCGTTTCAGGAGCTAATATGTGACTGAGAATGAGAGAGAGTGCAAATACAGGCTTGAAAGACAAATCTAACACCAATTTAGATTTTACACTGCAATTTTTCTTTGTATCAGATACTGATTTACAAGGAAGGATGCATGCCTTTCTCCTGTCTTTGTGAAGGCCTTAGCCCTAGGGGTGGGGAGTTAGGGAGTGAGATTTTGAAGCGTGAATTCCATACAATAGCAAAGCACAGATTGTCCAGGGGCAGGCACAGCACCTGCCCAAGGCAGCTTCTAAGGTTGATGGTTGGCAAAGTGGATAATGTAGAGGGATTTAGGTTGTGATAATGGTCTGTGATGGTATTTAATAGAAAATGGTGGTGGCATGGTTATTTCTGGGGGATTTAACCATCCTGGATGCACAGCCTTGCACAGCACAAGCTTTACTAGCATGAAGTTGTGCTACATGTTGTGGAGATGCTGAGGACTCCTGAACCACTGCGTAACTTCCCTGTGCACAGCTGCCTGCCTGCCAGGTGGTACAGGTGCTGGGTAGGACCACTCTCACCTGATGAGAAATAGGTAGCAAATAATGTATCTCAGGGTGCACCTGATTACTTGTGCCAAGTCCTCTTTTACTGAGAGGTACCTGTGCCAGGATGGGCTGGAGAGTCTATTGGGCTACATATTCTCATTCTGGCTCAGACAAATTTTCCCCGTCTGTGCCTGTGTAGTCTAAATACTGGGCATTCAGCCTGACCTTTGTCTGGCATTTCAAGGGACAGTCTGAGCACTGCCAGGGTCTTCATGAGAGAAGCACTGTGCCCTGGTACAAAAATAGGAGCATTTGCTTTTCATAGACAGCTCAAGTTGGATCTTGAGATGACAGGACCAGGCTCACCTCCCCTACAGCCCACCAACATTAAGCATTTGCTTTGTAATAGCCAGTGCCCAAGGCTCGCTTTCTATGCGGGGTCTGTAGGGAGGAGGAAGCAAGAACAAAAAGAGAAAGAGGTTTTAGGATTTGCTTTCTCAATGACAGTTCATTCTGATCCTTTGTGCATGTGCTCGCGGAGTGCAGGAATGGAGAGGATGCCACTGCTTCATTCAGTGCTCCAGAAGACTAATGGACCTTGACAACTGCAGCACAACATGGAAACTATTAAAAAGGGAGGACTGATTAAAGCCCCAACCATCCCAGCATTCCCCTGGGCTCTTAACCCCGTGTTGGAGCTGAGCAGCCTAGCAATGCCTCCTCCCAGTCTGCACAATTAACATCTCTTGTCACTAATTGATTCCTGTGGTGCTCACAGGACAATTAGAATTTAAATTGCCTTTTACAAAGGTCATGAAAACATGATAAAAGACGAATCTATTAGGAAGGATCACTCAGGAGTCTCTCTCCTTTTCTGCAGCACTGGCTGTTGGTTATCATACAGACATGAGTGAGGGGAGCTAGGAGAGTGGTTCATGCCTTGGGTTTGTTTCTTCTTGATTGTAGTTCATGGCAGAGGCTCAGCCCTTTGTGACTTGCGAATATTCTTGCACTGAAGGTGGCATTTAATTTTTTTACTCCACTTTTAGAAGGGTTTTGTGTCTGTATGTGCTATCCCTCGTCTGTCTCTTCTGATAAACATTGAAATAGCTGTTTTTGCATTTGAACCTTGAATTTACTGCAGGGGGGAAACCTTTTCACAATGGAGGGCAAAAGATTTGCCTTCACAGGGCAAAGGTGTCCTAGCACCAGCCTGTCTTTGTTCCTAGAGGGTGCAGTAATGGATTAAAACCTGATATGACTCCCTGGAAAGCAAAGGCTGTGAGGGAAAGGGCAGCTGGAGCTCTGTGTGCACAAGGATGCATATGAGGATCTGAGCATATGGTTCAGCAGTACTGTCACTCCAGCTTTCTGTAAAATAGTCCTTAATAAAGAGGTCCTAGAAGGGAATGCATGAATACAAGCGCATGAAAGCATCGCTTCTAAACCCACACTTGCAGCTTTCCCCATCTGCAGCTATACTTCTAGGAATGGCATTATGACTTTAGAAGCCTATGGAACTCATGCCATCATATCTGAGCTGGGTGCAAACCCTGGATACAGGTGCCTGTAACATCATGGCTTGGCAAGGTGTCTTGAGTTTTGCCTCCAAAGTAGAATAGGGCAGTTTGGGGTGAGCTTAAATGGGGAGCTGGTATTTTGCTGGCAAACAGGAATATTCAAAGTTGTTATAGTTATGGCAACACTCCCCTCTGTCACCCTCAGACCTCAACAGTAGGAAGAGATTTAAAGGCTTGTGTGTCAGGTTTAAGGCAATGTCTTGTAATTGCAGCAAATCAGCCTGGAATGGATCTTGGCGGGTTGCCTAATTCATCTGCCTTCTCCACGGCAGGATCGGCTCTACCTGTATCCCTAATCTGTTATCCAGGAAACCTCTCACACAGGTGCCTTTGCTGCAGTAAGGATTGGGATGGGGGACAGATTACCCCTTGTAGGATTTGGTGCATCTTGTTCTGACACACACGGTCCTGCCTCAGAGACAGCATTCTGGACTAGCTGTATTTCAGGTCTGGATGCAGTGAAAAGCAGTCTTTAATCCTGTAGTTCGGCCGTTTCTCTTCTGTCACATATGCCCCAAGTGTGGGGTTTGACAGGGAAAACAAAGTTTGAGACCCACTACTGTGGTCCACAACTGACCTCATGTAGCTACAGCAATTTTTCATGCTGAGAGAGAAAATCTAGCCAGAATATCCAGTTGCCCATCCCATCCTATCCCAGTGGCATCCCCATTATAAAGAAAGCTGGCTGGCTATTTGAGAAACTCATGTCCTTTCCAAGTCCTGCCTTTGACTTCTTGCTATTCTGGTTATTGAAATTGATTTTGCACTCCAGGCATGGGATTTTCCATTGCCAAGTTTAATGTCGGAGATAATAGAAATTATGTTTCCACTCGCACATAGATCTCAGGGCTGTTTGTGCTCAGATGACTGGACAGTAAGTACAGGTGAAATTGCTCCTGTGATTGTTTCAGTAAAAGTGTATTATTGTTGTAAGGTTTTATAAAGTGTGTTTAACTGGTTTACACATATTTCTAGCAGTGACTGGATAGGGTTTTTTTAATTATTATTATTAGAATAAATATAAACCTCTAAGCAAGGCATCTAATTTCTCTTCTTGACAGTGTGGTAAATCAGCTGGCTTTGGAAGTAGGCCAAAGAGTGAGCAGCAAGACCACCCAGCAGTTGTGCAGTACCCCTCCGCTGTGCTTGCCCTGCAGGTTTGCGCTCAGAGAAGCCAACCTGTGCAAAAGATCACAAGGATCTCTGCTTTTGCACACCTCCTCATGTGGGGCAAGCATCAGGCTTTGTACTGACTGCAGCACAGTCTGGCCTGCACTAAATCTTGCCATCATTAGTCAGTGCACATAGGACCTGGCTTTGAAAAGCCTGGGAGAGAATAAGCAGAGGTGAATCTCTCGAGCTTTAAGGGCAAAACAGTCCAGAAGGTTTCTTCAGCTCCCAAGAGCTAATGGAGATAATGGTGTTAGTGTCAGGCACACAGGGATCAGTTACTGAATTCTGGCCTGAAGGCACTCTAGCCTTTGGGGTCCCCGTGTCCTAACCTGGCAGCTTTTTCTGCTCCCAGGAGGAAGAAGGACTTGTTGTTCCTTTTCAGAGTATATGAGATAATCTCACATTCTACAAGGATAAAGGAGTGGTAGGAAGGACTCTGGATTGATGGAGGGGCTAGAGCCTACATCCACTTCAGCTATGGGCTCCTCTGGTTAGATGTGAATCTGCTCAGCTCTGCAGTCCTCACCTGGGTGACATTCCCTTGATCTGAAGGCCTTGATCAGCTTCCCAAACAGCTCTGTGTAACCCAGCCAGCTGGCTGCAAACCAGCCCTGCTGCCATCTGCTACCCTGTGCCTCTGTTGTGTCTGGGCCCTGGATGCCAAAGATGCTGCTGTAGTTCCTTCCTGAGGGAAGCCCAGACCCTGATAATTCAGGTGTTCTTCAGACAATATTCTTCCTGCAATAAAGTGCCAGCCTCAAACAGCCAGGGCATGCTGCATGGTGATTAAGAGCACCGCAATGAGTGGAATGTATGCGAGAGATTTCTTATGTGGCTTCCTACCTGCCCTGACCCCATATTCTTTTATGCTTTGCACGTCTCCTGTCCTTGGCTCAAGGAATATTAGTGTGTGTCAGGTAGTGCCCAGCATGGTGAAGCCTCAGCTTGAGTTGGTGTTTTAGGTATTGCTGAACAGTTAAAAATGATGCACTTAGCTTATTTTTGCTCTTGCATGCATTTGGCAATGTTGCTTTGCTGTATTACATTGCTTCCCTCCCAGAGATCTTAACTTTGGCTGGGAGCAAAGGGGCTCAATTTATCTCTCCCTTACCTTGTAGGGGTTTGGTGAAGCTCAGCTAGCAAAAACTTGTAAATTGCTTGGAGATCATTAGAGGAAAAGTGCTGTAGAAGAGCAAAGTATTATTTATTAATGTGGATCTGTCTTACAGTGCCATAAATATCAAGGTTTTAATTGCGCAGACTTGTAATCTGAGTAACTTCCTGGATACTTTCTTTTTTTTTTTTTTTCTTCTTTGATTGCCTTGGTAAATAGTTTCATGGAGCAGTCACTGCACAAAGCGATGCAGGAGTGGTGTTTAAAAGCCAGTTCTGCCAGGGGTAGAAGGCAATGGGATGCCACAGTACGACTTTCAGCTTTCCTTTGGCTGCTCTAATCTCTACTGCCTCAATCTTATCCTCTGCATTTAAACTTGCTTTTCCTCTGTCCTTGTTTAAAATCTCACCTCTGCTTGTGAGAGGAGTGCGTGAAACAGTATTACAATGATGAACAGAGATCTTACATTGCAAGGGACTCCGGATCACTTCATCAGCACTATGCAACCGTTAATAAACTCTAGCCATGCCTGCATTATACCCACTTTTGGGCAGGACATGAACATTGTGGTTGAAGGGCAGAGGAGGGAGAAAATCCTTCCCCTCATCCCACTAGTTTCAGCTGGCATGGGGAGGTGTGAGCTGGCAGTAGCTGTGGGGCTGCACAGCCTGCCTTACTCTCCAGACCACGGTGGCAGCTGCCTCTGTTCCAGCCAGTTTGAAGCAGCGAGGCTGGGTGTGAGCTGAGTGTAGTTACTCCAGGAGGAGTTTGACCAGTCAAGATGCAGTTAAATATCTCTTGTGAAAGTGCTGAAGTCAGGGTTTTTCTCTGCATCTGAGAGCTGTCTCCAGACGGGTGATATTAGGGGCATATCAGCTGCCATCTTGCCCATCCCACCGGGATTGGGCTGGGATCTTTCAGGTACTTATCTCTGAGATTGTGAGAAGGTGGCAAGCCTGGTATTGCAACAAACTGATCTGCAGAGGCTGATGTCAGATGCTGTGCTTGGTGGGACGATATGAAGTGATTCCAAAGAATGATGTCAAAAACTGTGATGTGTGAGCTTAAAACTGAACGCTTTGTGCAGTATTTCTAACGTGCAATGAGGAAATTCCTTCCCTCTTTCTCTCTCTCAATCTCTCTCTCTCACTGCCTGTTTTGTTTTTAATTGCCTCAAAAACACGGCAAGGCTCAGCCTGCTCCTGTTTTCCCAAGTGGATGGGCAGCCAGCTGCTTGCTTGTGCATTTCTAAGCTCCGGGATAGGCTGTTCTAATACATTGTTCATAGACCTCTGAGATTACCCCATTTCATACAAAATTCAGCAGAAGCAGCAGCAATTGTGTGTGTGTGTTTTCACTCCTTCCTGGCTCTGGCAGATCAACACCAGCTTTAAAATGTTTGCATTGGCTGTCAGTGAAATATAGAACTGATCTGAAGACTCTTCTTTCTTCTGGGGTATGAGATATGAATAGCACAGTGCTCTATCCTCCATGTCTCCCTCATTGCTCATCCTCTCTGCTCCTTCCCAAGCTTGCTATAGGATTCTGATGGCTGCCACATAACCGTCTCATATCAAACTCAAGGGGATAAAATCCCATATACATCAGCATTGCAAGGAAACCTTCAGGTGGGGTAATGAGCGTATCTCCAGACAGTCCCAGGGTATTATACCTCAGGTGTGGTGATCAGACAATTTCTCTGTGGTCATCACAAAGGCATGGAGAAGGAGAGAATGTCTAGTGTTGTGACCTTCACACTGAGACCATCACTGAAATCCCTAGTCTCCAAGGGATGGGCTTTCAGTTGGCAGCAGCACTTAAAGCTACATCTGACTTACCCCTCAGTTGCAAGCATCTGCCTTTTTTGCTGCCTCAGACAGTCTCACTTCCCATTCAACTAGCAACATTCCCCAAGGGACTCAATTACGCCACCTTAGAGAGGAGAAGGGGAACAAATGGTCCATGCTCCAAGGGAGAAAAAGGAGTGTCAAGTCCTAATTCAAGCACAGTGGCAGACAGGCCTTTCCTCATGAGATAGCACTAACTTCCTAAGAGAGGAAGTCACTAGTATCTGCTGCTGCTGAGACAACCATGACTTCCAGAGGCTCCATGAGTAAATGTGAATGCATCTGCAAATGCTGAGGGCCATGAAATGTGCACCGGGGGAAGATCTCCAGTAATGATTGCCCATTACATGGGCAATATCAATCAGGACAAGTCCTCGTCCCTTTAGCTATGCCAACAATCTTCAGTGCCAGTGATTCATACACACTCTGTTTCAAATATGCAGTCGATATTGAAAAGATGCATTGTAAGCATAAAAGGTCTTTAAAGAGCTGTGTTTATGCTTACAGAAAGGAGATCCATATTTCAAAGGTGTGGGTGAAACGACATCAAAGTGAAAAAGGAAAAAACCAGCACGTTTCTTGACTCTGTGAAGATTTGAGAAGTATTTTGAAACCTAGAGCAACTCTTCGCAACAGGAAATGTGTTTTCCTCATGCATTTTGGCTGAGATTTCCAAAGATTTTTGCAACGTGACCACAAGCCAGAACTTGGAGAGATAGTGGTAGTGGACTGTGTGTGTAGGAGCAACAGCAGTTACAGTGCTGCTGCATTCACTGGGCAAGCTTTGGTGTTGCAGCAGTGAGATGTAGCATGAGAGTTATGGAGGAAGTTAGTATCCACAAGGATGCCCTCAGGAGCATCTCTAAAGGTAGGACAATGGCTGGACGTGGCCTGGACTTTATTGAGGATGTGTCGAGAGTTCAAGAGTTGACTAATTTAATACATCGAACAAACCCTGATTAATATTTGAATTCTGTCTCGGCTCAAGATCCTCAGCCAAGGGAGTGATCTCTGTGCCTTACACATGCGTGTGATGACTTCTGGCCTTGCCTTTGAGCCTGGTGCTAAAGAGGTGGAGATGGATCAGTGCAGTGGAGATGGACACTGGTTGTGCTATATGCTAGGGCCTTTCTCCTGCAAGGCTTGCTAAAGTCACAGAGTTATTGCCTAGTAGGACAGGTGGTGTAGACTGGTCAGCAGTAATACCGCCCTGTCCTGCCCAGCCCAGCTCTGAGCAGGCCTGGGGTCACAAAAATGTCCGTATGATCAAGCTGTAGTAACTTAAGACTTCTGCTTGCTTGGCTTCTGCTCCGTGCCCTTCAGCTGATGGCTGGTAACCGATCCCTTTAGTGAGGGGACTTTGAAGTTATTATGAGACTTCTAAAGGTAATTTGGTGAACCGCATGATGAAGCCTACCAGGAGTGCTCATATAGCCATCTATGATCACAACTGGTGCATAGAAGCCAAGAGGCAGTAATTTGATCTGGGTTCTTGGTAAAACTATTGACACCCATCAGCACATTGTTGCACTTGGCTATTGCTGTTGCTGGCGGAAGACCTGTGGGCAGGCTGAGGAGCCTGGTGGTAAAAGCATGCTGTCTGGACTAAGGAGTCTACCAGCATTCAAACCGTGGCTGAACTTAATTCCAGTCCCTTGAGTATGGCTCAGCTTGGGACTCCCAGCCAGGTCAGTGCTGCAGGCTTACTCATATTTATGACTGGAATTAATTGCTTTTATGTCAAAGAACAGATAGAATAAGGCAAGAGGGGGAAAGAGGAAGGGCAGCGGTACAGATCTGGTTCTCTCAGCTTGAAGACCTCTGCAAGCCCGTGTGGTTGCTGCTGCGTTCAGCTGAATGCACGCTGCAGTGGAAGGCAGCAGTGAAATGGTTAAGATGTATTGGCCAGGCTGCTTTAGAAATCCAGTACGGGAATAACAGGGGCTCTTAAGACTGGGACTAAATTGTAATGACAGGCTTACGTGGACAAAGCTAGTGGGGAGACTTTAATTTCACCAGTGCTCAGGAATGGAAAAGAAATGAAAGCTGGCACATGATTCTGTTTCCACTTATGAAGCACCCATCTGCCTTTTTAAAATTCAATTTATGGGAATGGTGAGTAAGGCTGGGCCAGTTCTTAGCTATTAGATCCATGCCATTAACATCCCAGCCGCTTCATTGTATCAATAGCATGCACTGAGCGAGGAACATCTCTCATGCAGGATTGGCAGAAATTGATATTAATAAATGGATCTAATATTCTTAAATTTGTATTCCTTCCCAAGACTCGCAGCGACCCCAAAGGGCAGAAGAAATAATAAGTAAAGGCCTAATTCATTATTTATAACCAGACAAACCAGGGAAGTAACTCTGGGAGATTACCCGGATAATCCAGCATTAGCATCTTGTTTCAGAGGTCTTTATTAGCACTCACGAAAGGCTTCTGGGAGAGCAAAGATGGTACAGTAAATTCATACGCTAGCCTTTGACCCTGCCTAGTGCCCTGGCCTTATAATTTACTTTGGGATGTGTGTGAGTTTAAGAGAAAGATAAACACTGTTGGGTGAAGAGAGAGGAAAGGAGGTTGAAGAGGGGCAGTACCATTTTAAACTGCTTGGAGTGGATTTCAGAGTCGTCAGCAAGGCTGCCTTTGCAGTCATGCACGATGAACAGTGTCCAGCTGCTGTCTCCTCTCTTGCCTGGTTTATGGGGCCAAATGAATTTTGGGAGGCACTCCTCAATCTTTTAGACCCTATTTTACAGAATGGAAAGAATAATAATCACATCCTAGAGATGAGGCTCATGAGGTTAATATTTATGTGATGCTCTGAGGTTAAAACACATTAGTTCTTGTAGTCAGTGTCTGTTATTCTTTCTCAACGCAGGGACGGCCTATAGGCCTTTTGAAAAATCATTACTTTACTGTTCTGTCCCTTGTTGCCTTTGTATATGGTATGTAGACGATTTTGCAGAAGGAGGGGACCAATTGCTGAGCTGCAGGTTGTCCTCATTGGGCTTCTGGTTGGTTTGGGCTTTTTTTCCTGAAAAGGTTTAGAATGGTCTCAGGTTGCAGGAATGAAACCAGCTAAAAGGTCACAAATAAATTTTTGCAGGAAGATGTAGAAGAGAGTACCATGCGACAGAGAGGGAGACGCTCCTTCTGAGATTCCCAGCTCAGTTTTGCAAATGTGAAATGTTTGAATAAGTTATAGGAAAAGAATTTAATGCGTGTTTAGACCTGATAATGCCTTCAGCTCTTTATGCTTTGCCAAGCAGTCCTTTATTGCGTAAAGAGGTTTGCTTTTGTGTACTAATAGCAAGGAGATGGGAGATACGCTTCTTGGAAAATTCATGGGGACTCCCCTCTGGATGGCTTTTTGATTGGGACTGTTACTGATCTTAATTCTTTGTGTTCATTGTTGGTCCAGATACCCGGGCAGACAGTTCAAACAGGAGCAGAGCAGGCTGTCAACAGTTAATAGAGTAGCAGTGCAACTACTTTGCATTTATATTGTACCTTCCCTCAGAGGATCTCAAAGTGTTTCCAAATATTAACTAATCCCCACTAGACACCTGCCAGGTAGGTATAGTCAATAATAAGCCCATTTTAGATGAGGAAGGCTGAGGTGGAGCAATTTAACAGTTCCGTAACAGATCCGTGGCAGTGCTGGGAATAAAGCCCAGGACTCCCAGATGCCAGTCCCTGGCTCTGATATACTCGTCTTTGCTTCTTTTTCATCTGAATGGATTTACTCATCCCTAATACAAAGCAGATCAGATCACCTACCATGTCTGCATACACAAATTTCCTTTAAACACTAGCTGTCAGTGGGCCTTTTTGTAAAATTACACGCAGAGGAAAGAAAGAATATTACCATCTGGGATACCATATCAGCACTTCTAGAGATATTTGGTACAGGATGTATCCAACTATAAATGAGCTAGAAGCCTACAGTCTAACAAAAGCAGGTGGAACCTTATCAGCAGCAATGAACAGTTAAGGAAAGGAGAGTTAGCAGGATTATTAACCCTCCTGAAATAGATTCTGTCTTCCAAAAGGGAAAATATTAATGTCCATAAATGAAATAATTCACAGAAAAACAATTTGCAATACTTAATTAAATGAATAAGAATATGCTAATGCAGAGTTAAGACTGCACAAGGGCTTCTACTACATTGCATGCTAAGTATGCAATTTTCATACACTCATAACTTTGTTAAATCAAAGCCAAACTTCTTCCAATTTAGGAAAGTACAGACTCCTCATTGAGACTCTGTGTGCCAGGTTTCAAGCACAAGCCACGCTTTCTGGCTAGAAGGCTTTTGGGTTTTGTTTTCTTTTTTTTTTCCCCAAAGTGTGCTTTTCATCATTCCGTAACTCACAAGCAGCTGAAGTGATTTTTCTGAGATGATTCAAAACACTCTTCAGCTCTGGGAAAACAGTAGATTGTGAAGTAGTTTTTTGAAAGCGTGTTGAAATGGACTGGGAACGAGAAGTGTCTCCTAGCCGTACCTGCTGAGGGTGCTGGCAGCTCTGCCTGCAGTAAGCTTATCATTATGTGAATTGCATTACTACTGCAAATTGTGCCTGGAAGCAATGGGCACTATACTGCTGCCAGAGCCGTACTGTGATTCCAGATATACCTGCTACCAAATGGTACCTAAGTTACTAGGTCTTGATATTGTTATGGTACCAGTTCTGTGCCACTATATCTGGCCCAACTGTCCCACTTGCTGATGTGGCCTTGTCATTTTAGCTAAGGGCTGTCAGGAAAGAAAAGCCTAGTCCTTTCCCTGAAAGGGCTTATGCATGTGCTAAGAGTGGGGGATGAAGTCCAAGACTGTTTTGGGGGGCCTCAAAGTGTGGTGTGGTCTATGTGCTAGCTCTCTGCCTGGGATGTATCAAGGAGTGCAAGCTGCAAGCAAGCTGATTCTGCCCTGTTCTGCTGGTGTGTGGCTGTGTGTCACGGAGCCAACTCTGTCGTAGGAGAGTGGTAGATTAGGTGGCTTTAGGGATGTCCTGTAAAGTGTCTGTGCGATTCCTGAAATGGTGACAAAACTGGGGTAGGACTGAATCCCAAAGGTGCTACTGATCTCATGTGTGAGAAGAGCAGGAAGAGGTGCTGCTTGTCTCTCAGGATGAAGTCCTTTCTGCTCCAAAAGCTTACAAAAGGAAAAGAAATCAAAAGGAGAACATTTTAAAACTGCTTTTGGTATCTTCTTTTATGGGTTTCCTCCCCCTGCCAACACAGGTACATTTCTGAAGGTGCTGGTAATGGATTGCCTGTGCACATTTTCTGGTATCAACCTACAAACATTACCTCGTGACACATAAAATGTCCTAATAATCTTCATTGGTCAGTGTGCATTTTTTGGGACCTGCTTGCCTTGGGATGAGAACTCTTCAGGGTTTAGATTTGCTTTCTCAGTGGTGAGGAGATGCCATTCACCACAGAAGCATTTCCAAACAAATAGGACCCCTTTTGCAGAAGTGAGCCCTATTCTGGGTTAATGATATTTTAAGTTGAATCTACCTCCTTATGTTTGCAGCGAATGCAGTATACTGGAGCTGACAAGCATACACGATAGCAACAACGTTTTCCTGGAAAATGCTATTAAATACAGCCTAGGAAAACATGCTCTGGACACATCAATATCTGCTCTGGGAGATGGTTCAGGCCTTTTAAACTGATTCCTGATATTGCAGATTTCTCCGCTGAGTCCCAGTGGCATTCCTTACATCTATTACTGTTTAATGCCTGGAGTCAGCTGCTGAACAACTAGTTCTAGGGTTGGGATGTGGGAATAGGGGGATTTGATTGGGAAGGGTGGATTGGACTGAAGAGCACATGAGTGGAGGGCTGGGGACTTTCCAGGATGAACATGAACCACTGCTCTTCCTCCTCTGCTGTTCACAACACCCAGGCTGACTTCAGCAGGTGGGGACTGTGGGAGAAAAATGACAAGAGTGTAGGAAGAGGAGTGTATGGCTCTTGTGCTTTCTTTGCTGAGCTCTGTGCTTACTTTTTCCTCCTTACGAGAAGGCTGGGAGAGAAATTCCTGCTAAAGTCCCAGGTGCAGGGATTTTAAGGGAAGAGTACAGCAACAAGAGGGAGGAGCACACGTGAGAATGGGTTTTAGCAGCTCATTTGAGTCAACGTGACCTAAACCAGAAGGCTCTGGCTCTAACACAGAATGACTTATTCCCATGCTGCCAAAACGCACACTTTTGCGTACGCTATCTACTGCTTCATGGCTCTTTTAAGGCTGATATGATAGAGAATTCTCTCCCATGGTATGTGATTGCTGGGGTTGCAGGCTGTTTGGTACGTCTAACACACCATAAGCGCAGGTGCTTAGGTAAATATTGCCTCTTCCTTGTCTGAATCAATACCCGTGCTGATCACTTTGTAAATTGATGTGCTTTGATGAGAGAAGAGGGTGCAGTTTGCTATTTCACAGTCATTCTGGAATATCTTTTTCTTCAGATTGTTTTGCTTTTATGGGACTCTGGCCCATATTCTGCAAATAACCCTGAAATTTTAAATAGTTATATATAGTTGGCCAAATTCTTCCCTTGGAGATACCAGTGTAGTTCCCATGGCATTGCTGAGAACCCAGAACGCGTTTCTGAGGACAAGCTTAAGCCCAGCAGAGCCATTTCACTCCGGGCATAACACTGTTCAAAGTCAATGGAAGCATGATTTGAGCACATTGTGTTTATATTTTTACAAGTGTTTTTCTATATTCCTTTATTTCACACCAGGCTAGAATCCAACAATGTGAATACCAGGCAGAAGATTTCTGTTTTCTTCTTAACCCTTGTTTTCAGTGAGCTGTGCGTGTGTTTGGGAAGTATAGCATGGTGACGGTGGGATGTCATGGTGGCAAGCTGGGGTTGCGTTCAGGACACTCAAACTGAAGAGAGCAAAAGGTAGGAAAATTGGCTTGGATTTTTGGAGATGTTAAGGTTGCCTTGATTTGCTCTCACTGAAGCTGGTTTATAATGTTGGCTTCCACAGTGGCAGAATGAAGCTGGAGTGGAGTGCCTTGGAAAAATCTAATTGCTCCCCAAAAAAGGTTGGTTTCTGACCAGTTAAAATCATATTCCTCCCAGGTTAGCTGTCTGAGGTCAGCTCTAAGGGCTGGTAGCCCCATTCACTTGGCTTAAAGCACCAACTGCCTTGCTTTCACAAGGTTTAACATGATTAGCAAGATCGACTTGACATAGGTTAAAATCCTCCGAGGGGAGACACAGGCTAGTGCTTGTGTCTCTGTCACAGTTGGCCTGGGAGGTACCTAGGCTGTGTCAAGCTGTCTGTGGTAACAGCTTCCACCCTGCAAATTCGACCCGCATCCCCGAGTCTCCCCGTTTTGTCTCTCTTGCTGTGTGTACTCGGGGCTTTTTGCACACTTCTGTTTGCTGAGATGCTGTGGGAGCTTTTTGTGGCCAGTTGTAGGACAATGTGTCTCCTAAAGGAAACTATGAAAGGCTTTGGAAGGCTACCAAGATGGGAGCTATTTGGACTGCTGAGAGGAAGCAGTATATGGCATCTAATCTTTACTCACACCCACAATAAAAATGTGTCCAGACTTGGGCTGAGAGGTGTCTGTGTAGACGACGGGGCATTTTATGCTAAATCCTGGGTCAGAGGGAGTCCAGTGTGCACTGTGTGCATGCTTTAATTGCGCAGCTCTCTTGAGTCCATGCAGATAGGTTTGGGCCTATCTTGGGAAATGGTGTAGCACCGATGTGGTTCTATTGTGAGAGCAGTTTAAGAGGAGCAAGTCCAAGGTAGTCAGTGCAGTTGGGCAGGTACAAAGTGTCTGGGCATGTGCAGCAAATCTTGTTCTTGGGCATTAAAAAAATACTCTTGGCAAATTCAGCTGTCTCCTCAGCAGCTGGCAACGTGACAGGAAAATTGGCCAGGCAGATTTCCAACTGGTTTGGTGGCAACCCTGATTTAAGACGAATATTCCCTGTCAGATTTATTTAGAAGCTAGAAATATCTACTTCCCGGTCTCCCCTCATCGGCTTCTCATTGTTTTGCTGCCTGCTTCTTGCCATCCTATTTTCTGTTGATTTAAGGCAACCGTTGGCTAGGGTGAGTGTAACCTGCAGTTACACAAGACACGTGAAAGCACCTTGCTCAGCATTCTGCGCTCAAACCAGTTCCCATAGGAAAGGCTCATGCCTTGGGGATGTCCCTGCTTCCCTGTCCCATGGTACTTTCGGGGTGGGCTTGCTCTGGGTGGCTGAAGACTTGTGTACCTCTCAGTGTGCAGTTTTGAGGGGGACCTTGCTCTCTCCGGGACCCTCGGATGGGCAGCGAGTGCCTGGGGACAGCTGCCCTCGGGAGTCAGGACAGAGTACCGCTGCGTTGTAGAGAGATACTCTGGGTGCAAAGACCTGGGGTGCCTGTGCCCTGGTAGTACTGTTTTGACAAGTCACTTAAGTGTGGGCATTTAAAGCCTTTAATAACTGTGTGTGGAAAGAGAGAAATTAAGCCAATTCTGCTGGACAGAGGTGGCTGTGAAGGTCTCTTGGGTCCTTTAGATCCTCTTCCCATCCAAGCTGTGCTCTGGAAGAGCTCTTAAGGTAGAGAGGATGTTGGTGCAGGCTGTGCCCCCAAATCAGGGTCCCCTTCTGCCTCTGGGCTGCAGTTGCCGGGTGCCAAGGCAGGGAGAGGCAGCCCTGCGGGGAGCCCCAGCCGCTGGTCGCTGCAGGAGCGGAGCAGTAGTGCCTCCCGAGCAGCAGCAGCTCTGTGCCCTGGCTCTCTGCAGCCCTTTGCCATCCCCCCCCGCCCAGTGCTGGTGCAGAGAGAGCTCCTGGGGTCCCAGAAATACCCCTGGGCGCTGGCATGTGCCCCGTGCAGTCTGCAGGGCTGCTGCTGGGAAGAACCCACATGTGTCCTGCCATGTCTTGTCCCCACTGTCCTTAATCCATTGTGGGGTCACTCTTTGCTTTTCCTTCATATTGCTACTGTACCCTAAGGAGGAGCTGACCCCTTTGCCTTTGGGCAGCTGGAGAAACATAAGGCAACTGTGAACTCAGCGCTTGATATTGCAGCTTCTCCTCTGGAGAGCTCAGGAGGGCAGTTGGTTTGTGCCAGGCCTTTTTCATGGACATTTGCTTGGGAAATCATTAGGGGCTGTGCATACTTGGATACCAAAAAGGAAAAAAACATTAAGCTGAAGTTTTGTAGCTCAACTTTTGAAGGTGCAGCTTTGCAATAGCCAAACCTTGCTCTACGTGGCCCCATGGGTGTGTAAGTCTCGCTGCATATCCAGCATGCATGGGACAGAGGGCTAATGGCCTGTACTAATAATAGAGCTGATGCTGTAAGAGGATGCATTGAGGCTGTCTTCCTCCAAAGTCTTCAAGTTTTTTATTTGTACACCTCGAGATGTTTCCTAAGTGAGGTGCAGATTGCTGGAAAATGAGTTTCAGACTTCTGACAGTGGGCCTGCTAATCCAATTCAAAATTACTCCCTGGGCTCCCAGGGACATGAGGAGCATGGGCTGAACCCTGCTAGTGTAAGCTGTTATGGAGGGAGGCAATGTCCTTTTGAAGCCATAAAGCTGCTGTGCTTGCCCCATGCAATTTCCTTATTGTTCAGCCTAAAGGCCTTCAGGAAAATGCCAGAGACACCCCACTGACCTCCTTGCAGTACATCCCAGAGCTCTACAATCTGATATTAATTACAGTGAGGCTCTATATTAAAGCAGAGATTTGCCAAGTTACCATAGGGCTTTCAATGCTTGATTCACATTAATTTAAAGTGGAACTAGATATTCCCTCAAGCAGCTTTGGAAATCTCATAAAAACAGAAAGGTAAGGATTTTGCTGAATATGCCCTGTTTAGCCAGGGAGCTATCTAGTGGTCACCTGTGTGAACTACAAAGGGCTGTCCATATTTCTTATTGGTTGCTCTGTCCCTTGTTTTCTCCCTTGTGCTCTCCACATTTGGGCCCAGCTCTATTGCCTTTAGCTCTATTGCTTTATAGAGACCCTAAAAAGTTGTGACACCTCCATATGCAGAGCCTGATTCTCTCTCACTTGGCTTAGTCCAGTGGCTCGTGCTACTGTCTTACACTGTCCTCTTGCACTTGGATCTCTGATGTAACTTCTTGGCTTTTTTAGCTTGGGAGGACCTGGCAGTCGGTCTCATGGGGCTGGATAACCATATGACTAAGCAGTCATGTGGCTTCGTAGGGCTTCCACTGCGACAGAAACGGATCCTGGGATGCTTCTGCAAGGTAAATCCTTTTTCCAGAGAGAACCCAAAATGCACTCTAAGCATATGCATTGGCACATGAAGCGACGGTCTTTTGGGACATGGGGAAGTTGGCTTTGTTTTGAATGCTCCAGGAAAAAAAAGGGCCAATTTTTTTCTAGTTTAGTGAAGTAAGCTGTGTGAAACAAGAAAATTTCCTTCAAATTACCCTGGAAGTTGCTAGGAATAAACTTCAACTGTCTGCAACAAGAGCTGGTCATTGTAACAGAGCCTCTGCTCAGCATCCTTGTGGGATCCGGGTCACCTCTCCAAATGCCCTGCAGCAAAATCTCTTCCTGGGATTCTCAGCAGAGGAGATGTTGCCTCTGTGGTACCAAGATAGATCCTCCCACTATGCTGCCTGCTGAAAGTTATCACTTCTCTTAATCCAGCTACTGAAGCAGGAAATGGGGTCAGTGGGTCACAGAGGTGCTATGCGTAGTATGGGCTCCAGGCAGCTGTCTGTCCTGTCCACACCAAAGAGGAAAGTTGCTTTCAAGTCATAGCAGTGCTGCCTAGCGATCTCAAAGGGGCTTGGAGGAAGGGACTGGCATGAGGGAATCTGTTTTGTGTGAGGAGGAAGGATTTCCTGCCTTTCTCCAGTGATTATAATTTGTCTTCTGCCTTCTCTTTCTCTTAGTTTCCCTTTTCTTCCCTTCCTCCTTCAGTGTCTGCCATCTCTTGCAGCTTCCTCATCTTCTTCAGCTCGATACTCTTTGACAGCAGCTCTGGAAGGAAGGAACAACCTCAAGCAGCCCTGTTCCCTTCGGAAAAGTCTTCCTCATGAAAAGGGGCAGTAGAGTTGGCCCCTAGAACACAGCATTTCCCTGTCAGGGCAGTGAGTGCACTAATAGGCTTTAATTGCCCTCACCACCCTCTCTGCCTATTGGTCCTGGAGCACCATTTAAGGCCTGGGTATCAGTCTTTTCCTGAGCTCTGCTGTACCTGCTCCCAGCCCTTTTCTGAACTGAGGATTGTTTGGATTTCCTGGATTGATCTCAGACCCTGTTGGTTACCTTGCTTTTGCCTGATGATCTGTTAATAGGACCTGTTTTTGTCTGCCTGGATCAGGTGCTGTGGGACTATACCCTGTTGGTGCGGTCATTGCCCAGCCTGGCTCACAGCCACCCTCTGCTTCCAGGCTTTTCTGCATTTATGGAAGAGCTGGACCTTGCTGTTCCCTGACACTCCTTTGAGAGCTTAAACTTGGAATAATTTTATCTCTCAACTGCTTTTTGTCTATATCTAACTATAAAGTTTAGTCCTGCTTATGGACCTAGGGGCTGGTTTTGCTGTCTTGATGTTGTGTTATTGGCTTGGTGACTGTGTGCCGTGTGGTCTGCATGTGAGCAGGCAAGAGTGTTCTGGAAGGCGGTGGCTGTTGCCTGTACTGCCAGGCTGTGCGTTGCTGGTGGCAATCCCAAGCAGTACTAAATTCCATTTCACTTATATCTACAAAAGCTGATGCAGTCAAATAAAGCTGTTCTGACAGCAGCCTTTAATAGCCTTGCTGTCTGCAAAACCCCAGGTTCCTGTACTTGCTGACAATGAATATGTGTTTTTAGAAAGCTGAATTTACTGTCTTAGAGCTAGATTTACAATCTAACTGTCTACTGAGTACCTGTATACACAGACTACTATAAAAGACAGTGAAGGGGAGAAGGAAGGGGAGAGGTGGTGTATGTTCAAACAGACCAAATGGAAAAAAGGCAGCAGCTTTTGTGCATCTTGGCATACTGAAGTCAGCATACGGTTAACTCCTCCATCCTGGGGGCAAGGAGGAAGGCAGCAAAGGGAGTCCAAGCCAAGCTAGTGGCAGCCAGACATTTCTCCTCCCACAGTGCTTTTGTTTTCTGTGGTGTGGGAGGGAGATATGATTGAGGATGTGCTACAAGTTGCAGTGCATGGAGCTATGCCTTGTGCAAAGTCCAACAGGCTCTTAATCTTCCTAGTGCTTTGCTTTGTCCTTACAACATCCTCAACCCCTACCACATTTATGCCAGTGAGAAAGGTGCACATGGTCAGTAGTGGGGGTGCTTTCAAGATGGGATGTGAGCCTCTGAGGTGTCTTTAGCCCTTGGAGTCACTAATGAGGGTAACCATGCATCAGGGCCAGCTGCAGGGTTAGTAACAAGAGATCTGCTTCTGGTTTCTCCCCTCTGATTTTAAGAAAGTTGTGGCAGGGAGAAATTTTGGCACTCTCTGCCTTGTTTCACTTCTGTGTTCTGTTTTGGCTGGTACAGCTACGCTCATTTCTGCCTTAATAGATTAGGTGCTGTCACTGCACACAGTTGCATCCCACCTTAGGGGTGGCTGCATTTTGGTGATTCATACTAGCCCAGAGGAGTGCCTGCTTCTTATTCCATCAATTTGATGGAAAGAGGCAGTTGAGCTTGTTCATATGATTACTAGAATGCCTGCATGTCAGAAAGCTGTATTTGCAATTAATATCTGTACCAATGGCCTAACAGTTAGTCATCTTTCATTACTGTACGGGGATTCTCTCTTCTTCTGCAGCTTCGATGGCTGGGTCTTTCCTTGATGTTGTAGCTGGTCAAGGGCAGTCAACTGTTCTGATAGCTTTTAGGCTTGATCAGAAGTGGTTTAAGTGTGCTGTATGGCATGGAAGGTATTGCAGTGTTCCTCTTGTTGCTTAATATCTAAATGGAACTTCCAATACACGCCTCATGTAGGATGTTAGAGACATGTTCTGGCTAGCCCAGCTAAGGCAAAGGATTTGTTCTGGTGTTTTTCCTAGGAGTATCTCCTGTCCCCTTGGTGGGCAAAGTTGGTGTGGTGAAGACACACACGCTTCTCCAGGCCATAATGCTCTCTCAGGACCAGGGTTTCCTGGCCTATTTCGGGAGGAAAGTTAGTGGTAGGTAACTTATCCTCGTTGTAATATCAAGGAAAAGGGACTGATTTGCAGATCATTTTCCCATGGATTTCGTCAGCCTCTTCCTTTCTTCCTGCTGGACCACTTGCACTGCACTGAGGTGTGCCACTCGGCTCCTCCGATTCCTCCTGCAAGTCCACACTATCTCCTCCTCCTGCCTCTGCTCTCCCTTCTGTTCTACTTTCTTCTTTTTCTCATGACTGTTTGTATTCAGGGTACTCCTGCTGTGCCAGGCTGTTGGGTTATCCCTGCACAAGTTTCTTACAGCTCTCCTAAGTGCTTGTGTGCCAGTGCATCCATAAATCATGCAGATGTGTGGGTGAGAACTAGGGGGCTTGAGCAACCACTGGCTCCCATAGCATCACAGGCCCTCAGAGCTAACAAAGGGAAGGCAGGCCCCTTTTCCAGAGATCTCACAGTCTAGCAGAGCGGCAAAGCTCCCTGGGTCCTGGAGAGCAGCCTGTCAGCTTGGCGGGAGGGCGGCAGTAGGTTGGGAAGGAGGACAGCTAGTGTTGGACAGGGTGCTGAAGGTAGGGCTGGGGAACTGACTTGCTGTGACAGAAGGGCAATGAAGGAAAGGGTATGAGGTGAGAATGAGAAAATGCCTCCTTTTGAGGGTGGGAGTCTTGTGACATGGAGTCCTTGGCCATTTTCCAGCTCAGTCGTGCTTCTCCTATGCAACGCTGACTGCCGCCCACGGCTTGGGGGATGGAGTATGTGCTGTTTTCTCAAGCAACCCTGTCCATAGGGTCAGAAGCAGAGACTCTCCTCAGTCGAATTCAGGCCTAGTGAGCAATGTGTCAGCCCTTTCCCCTTCAGCACTCGCCTCTGCCTTCTCAGCTGACTCTTCCTTTGAGGGGGCATCTCTTTTCCCAACCACTCCTGTGGCTGCTACAGAAATCACGTTCACGCCTTATACCAGGCTTCTGCTCAGGCTGAGGGAAGCACTTTCTGTGGGACCCCAAAAAGCATTTAGGTCATGTGTTATTCACTGGTCTACCTGATTTCAGGGGTGCTCAGCGAAGTGGAGGCAGATGTGGGAGTGAAGCAACTAGATGAAAGGTGGGAAATTCTATAGTTGGGGGAGCGGTGGAGGGGATGGAGGCCTTGTATGGAGCTCTGGGGCAAATCCTCCATGGGAATAGCCTTGGGTAAAACAGAAAAAGCAAGCACAGCCCAACTTTCTCTAGGGCTGGGTGGCAGTTTTGCAACAGGTCTGCAAGAAGCTTCATCTGGCAGGTCTTAGCCATGCTGCCATTCTCAGCCGGTTCCCTCATGTTTGTTTTCCCATCTCCCCCTCCTCTCCATTTAGAGTGAGTGTTTTGGGACAGCAGCCTCATCTTCTGGGTGTTTTGAAAACACTTAATACATACTTGGTGCTGAGTAAATTACTGCCATTATTATTATTGCATTAACTAGCTCAGGGCCCCTTTGCATGCACAAGACCAGATCGTTGTAGCAATTTGTTATGCCAGTGCCATGGCATAACAATCTAGAGCTCTCAAGCAAAGCTCTGGGCCTGCTGTGCCGGAGGCTGTGGGCAAGCAGGAGGGGTACGGACTGAGGCCAGCTGGGAAAGGGCTGGCTGTAGCATGCCCTTCTGCCCCTTCAGCTGGCGAGTGGTGGCTGATGCATGGGAGCTCACACTCTGCTTCAGCATGCAATAAAACAGTCTGCCTCAACCACTGCAGAGCTGGCAATCCTCGTTGAAGGACTGTTAGTTGGATGTGGCAGGCTTTCCACCTTCATTGCACATGGCAGTGGTGAACAAGACCAACGCAAAATGAGCAGTGGCCTGAAGTCCTTTGGTACTTTTTCCTTTCTGCAGTGTTCCTTGATTTCCCCCTCTTAGTCCACAGCTGGCTCAGCAGACAAGATGTGCTAAGTGAATGCATTGTTTGGCCTAACGAGTTGGTGTGACTTGTCCAAGACAACACCATAGTCAGGAGTAAGCCCAGGGACTTTTGCTGCCCAGTCGTGTGTTTTAACCAGTCCGTCTTGCTCCCCAGGACACTTGGATCCTGTAGGAAGCACAGCAGATGGAGCCAGGCAGCAGGTCCAGCTCCAGCTGGCTGGCAGGGAAAGGGCGAAGCAGCAGCACCAGTGACCTTGCTGATTTATTCATTAGACAGTGTTTAGAAGAAGGGGAGGATTGATTTGTCTGTCAAATGCAACACCAAACCATGTGGCCTGCAAAGGGAGGACTAATTGTGCTGCTGACACAGAGGCCAGTACTGACTCATCCAGTCAAGCACCTTTTTATTATATTTTCCTGCTAGTCAGCTCTTCTTTTCATCTATCCTATTATCTTGGACAATTTATTGATGAAAAGCCAAATTTAAGTGGTTATTTTGCCTGTGAAAATGAGGAAAAAATATCTAAACTGAATACAGTGAGGTGTTGGATCAGTCTCTGCCTTATGGTTATTTGGAACCAGTTTTAAGCCATCCAGCTGTACAAGCCACAATAGCACCTCTATGGTAGCAAAATACCTTCAAGAGGCTGAGTCCCTTGTTCAAAAGCACTTTGTGGGCTCTTAAGAAAAGTGTCCCAAAGCATTCAGGATGTAGGTTCTTGATTCTTGAATCCAAGGGATTATTGAAAGCACCAAACTGCCTGCCTGCCTGCCTTTGAAATCAGTGCCAGAGCTGCTTTTTTAAAAAAAAAAAAAAAGGAAAACTTTTTGTAAGTACAGTGTGATCGTTCTGAGGCTGCCATTCTTGAAGACAGGCAAGGGCCAAATTTAAATTGGCTGCTTTGCATGCAAGTAGTGGTACTGCTGGGGTAGCTCTCCACAGGCAGCACAAGTGGGTTCTGCCTGTTTTGTGAGTTGCTCAGGCATTGTCAAGTCTAAATTAGCATGGTGCTGAGTTAACATGTGCCTGGCTGGGTTGCATCATGGCGCAAACGTGAGCTCATGGCCCGTGATACATCATAACTGTCTCTACCACTGCTCCCCTGAACTGCCAAGCAAGTTGCTCTTCATCCTCATCTTTGCAAGAAAGCTGCGGCGTTATCCTTCCTAAAGACAAATGACCAGTCATGAAATCAATGAAGTCAGCCTTCTTTTTTCAAACTGTTTCCTATCTTGTTTGTCACCTTCGCCTGCACTCCAGCAGAAGGCTTTGGCCTGTTCCCCACAGAGCTGAAGAGATTCCAGTTCGCATGGGATACCTTCAGAGACCAGATTTTGTTCAGTCCTGGATGGCTCCTGCTAAGGGTTCCTAGTCCAGGCCTTGCTGGCAGTCTTTAAGGGTCAGTACAGTCATTTGGAAGAATTCCAATAACTGCAATGGGTGCTGAGTTGAGCCTGCACTGAGGGCACAGAAGAATTCATTGTCTTTACTAATTTGGTTCTCAGATTCTCCCCCACTGCTCTGCTAAACAGACCTCAACCCTGATCGTGAAGCAAGCACTTTGCTAAAATTTACACCCCTACAGGAATTGAATAGCTCCTCCTTTCACCTCCAGCCTCTCCTTTCCTTGCAGTTTTTGTTCCTCCTCCACAATTCTTGAAGGCCATTTATCCTCTGGTTGCAAAGTGTACCTCCCCCTCCCCTACTTTAGCTCCTTGCTGTCATCAGGCTGTTGAACATGATTCCATCCTGTGTTGCAAAAATAATCACTTTTTAATTATGTAAAGGAAAGGGGATTGTAAAAGCCCTTCAAAGCCCAGTGTCTCTGAGTCCTGCTGCAAAGCAAAGCCAATGTGAGCCTGGTAGTTTGTTTATGAGTTCATAGCGAGCTGTTCCTTTAAGCCACGTATTACACCCTCCACTGGTGTTTAGTCATGAACGAAAATGCCAGCTGAGAGATTCCTGGGCTGTTTTGAAAGCAAAGAGGGATTCGTTTGAACAAGAACTGAATGCCTTCCTCCCAGCTCCTTTCATCCCCACAGAGATAAATTAGGGATACTGTCAGCATGAGGGCAACACAGTTGGAAAGCCAACTGTTCTGCAGAGCGATTTCAGAAAATCTTGTGGATTTGGCAGAGAGGACATCAGTGAAAGCAGCCAACTACCTCCCAAAGGGTAAACCCCTCCCTGGGTCAGGGAAATGCTGCTTGCAGTTTGATTTGGTGCTTTCTGTCTCGCTATGGTGCTTTTAGGACTTTACAGGGAGTAATGAATCAAGGGACTCAACTTACTCATTCTTAAGACTTCCTTTTTGCTGTTATGCCCCTGTGAAACAATAATAACAAGGGCCTGTGAGAGATCCATTAACGTCTCTTATTCATACTGCCTGGTTTACAGATAATCACTAAACTGGATGCTTACTAATAGATGCCATCTTGCGCCTTTTTCTCTTTTAGCTGTGCCCTACTTCTTCTCCCTTCACAATTCCTACCCAAAGCAATTCCTACCCAAAGCATCTATAAGAGAGTAATATTCTGCATTTGTATAGCACCTAGCAGTCACAGAGAGGCTTCGGGAGCAGCGGTGTAGTCTGCCATGGGACCCTGACCCTCTCCTGTGTCCCAGGACGAATGTTCCACTCGAGTGAGTTACTGAGTTATTGTACAGTTTTTCTCACCCTCCTAAAAAAATCTGCCACTGCCTGTGGGCCTGAGATATGACCCGTTGGGATGTGCTGTAATGAAAGTAACAGATGGGAGTTTAAGGGGCAATTGCTATGCATTTCTTATAGATGAGAAAACGTTTTTACCTGAGCCATTTGGATAATCTAGGGGTAGATACAGCGGCAGATCTGGGATCTCCCATTGCTGGGTCACGTGCATTATACTAGATCACACTTTCTGTTGTGAGGTTGAGGGGGAGAAACTCCAGGCTTGGACACTTACCTGGATTTCTGTGGGTGACTGCTCAAAGGAGAAATCCTGCGTGACCACATGTTCTCCTGATTCTCTGCACCTGAGCTGTGATGAAGTTGAAAAAGCTACAGGAATACAACTTTCCTACCAGCATCTTGGTGAGGCTGGAGTGAGAAAGCCCAGGAATGGGTAAGCCTGAAGAACAGACAGGCCTCGCAAAAAACAAGCAGACTTGAGCTTTTGGCATGAAGGATTGGGGGAAAGGCAAAAGGGAGGTGGGATGGTGAGGGACAGGCAGGAGGAATCTGAAGATTTCTATCCCAGCTCTGTACCTACCTTGAAAGGCAAACTCGGATCAGTGTTTTCAACCTGCCTTGCCTCAGTTTCCTATTTGTAAGATATGGTGAGTGATTCTGAGCTTTCATATGGATGCAGCCATGCCTGGGAGGACTGGTATCTGCAGAGTATTGTGATCCTTAGTGTGAAAGAAGGGCAAAGTCCTCTTTATTGATACTGCATTGTACCAGTCAGCAAACAGCTATGTTCAACTTTGGAAGTCTTCCTACACCAAGAGAGGCCCATGATTAAATCCACCATCCTGAGGACAAGAGGACCCTGGAGGTTGGGCAGTATCTTTCCCCAGCGGAGCTGCATGCTGTAAGCCTGTGTTCGTTCATTTACATATTACACACTGCTGCAGGCCTCACTGCAAGCCTGAGAATCAGTCAGAGCAGTGATGCATTCAGCTGTCGCGCTGGGATTCAAATCCCTTACAAGTCAGTTCATCTCTTGATCTTGAAAAGACAAAAGTAATGAACCCCTTGAAAGAAGGTTGCTGTTTGTCCTGTTGTACTACCACATTGTTTGGACACCAGTTAGAGGAGGCTAGAGTCAAAGCAAAAAACTGTTGAATGAATAAATCGGCTTAGAGAGCTTTGTAGCGATTTATTCCACTCTTTGGTCCTTTGGGCTTGTGTGCAGCTCATAAACGAGCTTATTATTCTATCGTGATTCATAGCTTTGTGGCAGAAGCAGAGGGTATATGTGCTGCCAGGGAAGACAGAGGGGTTGGAGATGGAGTATTTGAAGTGGAGATCAGGCAGAGGTCACAGTGGAACATGGAAGAAGAGGGAGAAGCAGAGGCTGTCCCTGCAGCCAGCCAGTGAACGACAGGGCTGATGGATTGCTGCATGCACAATGCAGCTGGTGCGGGAGATGACCCTCCGTGATCAAGGCTTAATTTTGTCACTGCTCTTTGGTATTCATTTTAGAGATTTCAGAGATCTCCTAGTGACAGGAAAATGCTTTATAGATCTCCTACTGATAGGAAGTTTTGCGATGAGGCTGTCTTGAGAGAGGCTTCAACCGTCCCATCTGTATCCTGGGACTTCTCTATTCTACTTCCCTCTTCACAGCAGCAATTTCAGCCTTTCTTCACATCAGTGGCAGAGTTTCTTACTGCCATGTTCTGTCCTAGCATGCACCAAGGCACCTTAGAAGTCCCTTGTGCTCCCCTTATCATATATGACATGGTGTCCTACTTACAGTGCTGCACATCTGGTTTATGCATGTTGGGGTCCCCTCTGTCACTGGAGATTAATGCTGCAAACAGAAATCAGCAGGCGGCTTGAGATTGGGCTTCAGGATGTCCCAGCCCATCATCCGTGTGTCTGATCTAATCTGTCAGTCAGCCTCCTTGGCAAGGGGGTGACAGCGTGAGCCAGGCTGCTTAGCCAGATGCTGTGGTATGTTTGGTGTTTCAGAGCTGTCAAGGAAAAAAGGAGAAGCTCCGGCCCTTAGCACCTCCCTTTGTTTTTCCAGTGTGAGGCTGAACTGCATCTGAAGGGATGGCGCACAGCTCTGTGCGCAGGGAATGAGCAGGTGGGCTTTATTCTCTGCACCCAGCTCAGAGGAGCCCAATAAATGCTGCCCATATCTAGTCCCTATGCTCAGTCATGGCCTTTATTTTCACAGAGACCTCCTCAGCAAAGGCATCTTGGCAGAGCCCGACAGCTGCTGGTGCAGCTGTGGCTGTTTTCTGCACCGTGACCTTGGGAGGCCTCCTTTGCACATCCTTCTCTAGAATCACAGTGGGACTCTGGTCTTGTTTGCTTTTCCTTTGGCCAAATGCAGGGATTGCTCTGCTGAGGTTATTTGCCCGCAGTGGCACAAGGCACAGGAACGTGAGAGAACAGCCCTTCTTGTAGTGTTCACAGAGATGCTGTCCTGTAATTCCTCAAAAATGTTTTTCATGAAAGACTCGGACTCCGGCAGTGCAGTAGTTCATCATACTGGGCAATGAGGTGCAGATTCTGTTCTCTACATGTGTACATCGTTGAAATTTGGATTAATCCCATCCAAGCTGAGGAATGCAAATAAACTGTGAGTGCAGCCGTATATGTTGGTGATGGTATTGCAGTCAGGTAGGACACGGTCACTGCGCTCGGGGAGAGAGAGAAATCAGCTCATCTAAGGCCACTTGCCTTCTGGCCATGCCCTCCTCTTTTGCTGGTTATAAAATGAGCTTGGGATGACTATTCTCCTGTACTCCCTTGGGTGTTTGAGGTAATAGAGGTAAATGTAGGTCTCTGACCATAGGTAGGAGCCCTTTCTGAACTGTATCAAGAGGCAAATCATTCATCGTGACACTGTGGCTCTTTGTTGTAGCTCCTGCTGCAGTGCAGTGACAGGTGGACGCAGTGGACAGACTTGAGAGGGTTTGTGCAAGTAGTTTAGAGATAAAGGTGAATTTGAGAGTGCTTTGTTTGCCTTAGTGCTGTTGCTCCTATGTAGGCTATGTGAGATCAAATGTCCATCCAGCCAAGTTTTCTTTCTCCTGCAGTGGTAAATAGTGGATGCCATTACATTCAGTAGCTCTAGATGGGGTTTTCTCCCTTGAATTTGTGCAGTTGCTTTTTCAACTTATGAGAATTTATAGCATCCAGCCCCCTGAAGCAAGGAGTTCCACTGGTCAAATCCTGTTGGTGTCTAAACCACAAGATTTTGTGTTGGCTTCACTAGTAAAGCAAACCTAATAACTCAGAGCTGGAGGTCCCTGGGCAGATATCATTGATGGTTCTGAAAACTGAATGGGTTTCAGTGGAAGTGTGAGTCAGCACAGTGTTGCCTGTAGCTTAGAAATATTTTCAAGACTCCTGGCACAAATATTTCTTCTAAAAAACAGGCTCTGGTTTGTATCTGCCTCTGCTCCAGGACTCTGGGAGTTCCCTGAAGATGGGTCTGTAGACAGGCGTTCGTTTCTTCAAATCAGCTGGGAAACAGTAAGGGTAGGAAAGACAATAAGTTTATTTTTCTTATGCACATCAGGTTACAGTTACATGCAATAGTGCAATTGCAGGTGCCTCCTACTTAACGCAAGATACAGGCTGTGTTCAACAGCTTCCGCTACCTGTGTAGTGCTATAGCAATATTGCTGTAGAAAAGCCAGATGTTGATTGTGTGTTTGACAGGCTCCTTTTGCCAGGTATTTAGGAGAGTATGACACTCTTTCTGCTGGGAAAGGACTCTGAATGGGAGAACCTGCAGTGGGACAACAGCAAGGGAGAGCAGAGTGGCAGAGTCTTTGGTGGTAATGAGAAATGTAAATAAAGGTTCTGCTGATACCGCAGGAGCACTCAGCAGTCTCATCAATCCCTCTGACCCACAACCTAAAATCCAAGCCGAAAAGAGTGCATTTACGTTTCAAAGAGGGGTAGAAGGTATATAGGATGAGGCAGCTTATTAATTTGGTGATCCTAGGAGTAGGTTAAAGAGGCAAGAACTGACTCCTTTTCTCCTGCACTTCAGTCACATGTGCAAACCATGCGACTGTGCTTTCAGAAATACTTGGGAGCAAGAGGTCTCCATCAAGGAGACAACTCCAATTCAGGGTGCACACAGATTGATGTCACTTTGTCAGAGCTGCACCTGCTTATGCCAGCTCTGAGGGTGGCTGAGGGCCAGACAGCACTTGGGTAATCAGATGGGAAATAAGGAAGTGACTTTGATTAAAGCTGAGAGACAACATGTGGGAGAACAGTGGGAGGAACCACTCTGAGCCAGTGGAAGGGAAATCTACTGGAAAAAATGATGGGGAAGGATTTCTGTTGTTTGAACAGATGAAGTAATAAGAAAAGAAAGGCTCAGAGAAGGCTGCGGGTCTTTGGGAGATGTGATGGTTTGGGACAGCAGCAGGAGAACAGCCAAATTCTCCTGTCATCACATTTCAGACCCACGATGGGCAAGTGGCACAGCAGCTTTTGGAAGGAATGACAGAATACTAAAACCCGAAGACTTCTCCTAGCAGTGTGCCTAGGGGTACATGGACAATAAATGAGGGGTCTGATCCTGGGATGTGCTGGCCACCTTCTGTTGTATGCCAAAGGTCCTCCTGAGCCAGGAGTTCAGGATTTGGCCCTGTCCTGTCTAGTGTACGCTGTGAAAAGCTTATGCTGGATTATTGCTGTGGTTGAGTCTCTGCACCCTCTGGGATCCTGCAGGGAGTTGGCAGATAGGGGACTCAAAGGGGACGGTGACATCGCATGGGGGGTGGAGGCAGAGCTAACCAGGAACACTTCTATGGTGTCTATGCAGCAAGTCAGGCTCTGGGATCATGAAATCTCCAAGCCTGGGAATTTGTTCCACAAGCCTGCCTTACACCGTTTCGGGACATGGGCGGGGAGGGTGGTGTTTGCGTTGGTGTGTCTATCGGAGAATACTGCAGGAGCATGCTCACTGGGGCAGCTGCTCTCCAGCAGCTCCAGAACTGCACGTGCAGTTTGCATGATGTGAAACTGGTGGGATCAGCAGAGCATGGTGGGCTTTGCTGCACCCCATCACCATTTTTTCTCTTAGCTTTGCTGCATAGCCTCCTGAAAGGAAAATGTTGGGTTTTTTTTTTTTTAAGAGCTTCTTGGCTATAAATGTGACCCCTCAAAACAAGTTTGCTTGTTCTTTTAGTGAAGTATGTTCCCTCTGGTTGCTGAGTTGTATATAAGATGGCAGATGAGCAGTGGGCGAAGGAGGAAACTCTGAATGAATAGAGAGAACAGTCACCTAACCTTCCTCTTGTCCTGAGGGTGTGACTTGTTAAAGCCATTAGATTTAGACAGAAGGAAATACGGGGGGGGGGGGGGGGGTGTGTGTTTATGTGTGGAGCGGGGGGATATGCAAACTGCATTAGAGCTTTGAGCAAACCATTTGAGACCCTATGTGATTGAGTCACTCTGAAGGGAGGTAGAGTCTGTCACACATACCCACTGTAATGAGTATGAACAAACCCAGAACAGCTGGCTGTAGCATATGGAGCATCCAGAAGGGAACAAAGCTGAAATAATTCCCTTTCCTCTGCTCTTTGCTTATCCTGGCCCTGATTCAGGAGTGCTCTGGGGACAGTGCTCACCTTTAGGCCTGCACTTTAGGTTCCAATGATTTTCATGATAATGAGTTTCAATTTTTACTATTGACTTAATGAGTTTTCCGTGCAGGTAAGCACCTGCCTGAGTGCAGTTGGGATACAGCATCCCTTAATCACAGACTCCATAAGGGCTCTGGCTCCCCAGTGATCAGCACTGGCTCCTCTGTGGAGCTCAGGTGGGAGTTCAGCATGCACGCTTGCTCCTGAACAGGAGCTGGGGCTGTAGATGGGTCTTCATGAAGAAGGCAAGGAAGAAACACAGGACAGAGTCATCTTGTCATTCACAGTTAGCTGATGGGCCACTTTCTGGGCTATGGTGGTTTTACTTTTCCTTAGAGTTGATCAGGTTTTTGATTTTGCAATCAAATAGTTTCCTTCATCTGCGTGCTACACACGTGGAGATAGCTGCTCCAGGAAACTCAGAGGTGGCAGGTTTGCTTGAGCCTTCAGAGAGAATCTTGTAGAGCTTTTCTGCTCTTTTCCACTTTTTTTCCATCTCCATCAGGAGACACAGGGACAGAAGGGTGCAAGCAGATAATCATGCCCCATTGCCAGTATTTCTGTCACAGAGCAGTGACAGAAGGAATGAATTGTGGCATAAGCAACATATATGCATGTATGGAAAATGTGAATGTGGCATAAGTGATCTTACCCATCATTTCTGGCTTTAATGCCCAAGAGAGGATAATTATCAGCTGCTCTTGCACAGGGGTACGATGGTGGAATTGGGGAGAGTCTGTCAGAAACCAGTAAGAGGAGCAGAGGACATCACAGGAAAGCTGCTTACTCCTTGTTAAAAATCCCTCTGTGTGTGTGTACATAAGCATGTGTGTGTATGGGTTTTGCACTTGCCTCAGTGTTTTTGGGTAGGCTGTGAAGCAAATTTCCTAAGCAGTCTGCTCCTCCTGCTATGCAAAAGCTGGCCTGAACATTTGTTAGGTTAGTAAAAATGCATCTTTGTGGTACCCTTTAAGCAACTGCTTCATTTTAGATAAAAATCTATTTGTGCTTTGTAGGGCTCTTCGAATTTATTGGTTCCTCTGATATCCTAAACCTAATAGTTCTTAACCCATCCACAAAATCTGCCAGAGAAACAGGATCGACAAGACCTGAATTTGTAATTGGAAAAACAAAATAGTAATTAAAAAAACCCAAGCAGCAATTAAATCAATGAAATCAAATTTAAAAATCAACAAAAAACCCAGCCCAAAGGTTTCAGGCTCTACTTTGAATGCCACAAGAAGAGAGTAAAAAGTACACCCGTTTTCTTTAGGTTTTTTTCCTCTGCACCTCCTTTTTAAGTGGAGCATACCTAATCACTCAAGCTCCCAGTGGATGGACAGGGATTGAACCCTGTAAGCAGCTTGTGAGCCGACGGGGCAGCACTCAGTGGAGAAGCAGCCTGAAGTGAGTCAGAGCAGCTGTATTGCATGGTCATTTATGGCTAGTAAGTGCTGCTGTTTGGGATCCTGTGGCCCCTAGCTCTCTTTGTGCTGGTGTTGAGCAAAGGCCAAAAGATATGAGAAGAAACAGAGAACCTGGAACAGGAAAAAAATTTTCAGCAAACCCCAGCATTGACATTACAACATACTTCCCAGCTCATAGGTAGAAGCAAAGCCTTGCCATTACCTGCTATTCTCAAAGGTACATTTCATCTCTATTCAAATAGTCATTCTACACCAGTTTTTTTAATACAGTCTCCAGAAGACTTTAATGTTAACATTAAAAAGATAATGAAAACAGGCAAACAGACAAATCATGATGCCCAGTGCTCTGCTTCCTCATTGATAAAACATGAGAGCAGCTCCCCCCTGCAAGACTTTGACTTTCCAGACTGCTAGTCATTTACGTTTTTATTTGTGAAAAGGAAAAAAAATGAGTTTCCATCACAGCACCTAAGCATAATAGAAAGGGAAAGCTTTCATGCGTTCTGCATGGGGCTGTGCTGTCAGGCTGTGCAAGTAGGTAATAACACGATTTCTTTCGTTACAGCCCAAAACCTGCCTTCCGGTTTGATCACAGAGCTCAAAAATATGTTTGCATTTGATAATATCCCTGTTCTGCTCAGCCACAACTTTCTGCTTTGTACTTTTTTCCCTTTGCAGTGTTTTTGGGGGTAGTGCAGCCCTGTCCCTGTCAGTGCTGCTTGCATTGTTACTGTTAATAATTACCTATATTACAGTAGTTATTAGAGGCCCCAACTGTTACAGGCTCAGTGCATGTAAGAGACAACCTCTGCCTGAGGAGCTTAAGGCCTAAATAGGCAAGGCAGATAGTGGAAGTGTTATCAGTCTTATTTTTACAGAGAGCTTAAATGACCTGCTGAAGGTCACACAGGGAGTCTGTGGTGGAATCATGACTCGAATACAGATTTCCCAGGTTTTATTTAAGCATCTAACCCAGGTTCCTTGTTAAGGAAGGCAGTTGTGAGAATGCTGCCTGTGTATGTGTGAGTCTGAGTGCAATTCTGGGTTGTGTACTGGATTTGCATATGCCCTCCCGGTCCAAGCATTTCTGTGAGGAGCTTCGGGTGCTGTAATAAATACACAGCTAGCAAATAGCAGCTATGAGATGCATGCTCACCTGGAATGCACATCTCTAAGTAGTTCAAGGACAGAGCCTTCAACAAGGTGGCAGATGTTGTTAGTGTTCTTATTTAAGCCTTTACTATTTTTGACTATGCTACAAAAATATGTGCAATACTTGTGAAATATAAAGGATGGTGATCGGTCTAAATTTGGGCTGATGAGGAACACAGTCTTGTGGCTGGTGTGCCTAGTTGTACGGGCCTTGATGTTCAGAAGCAGGTAAGCTAAGAATCTCAAACTTTGCAAGAAAGCCAACATTTTAAAGTGTTGTTACAACATTTTGAAGTCTTATGACAAAATACACGCTTTTAAGAAAAGACTGTGAGGTGCACAGGTTCACATGTGATGGGACCCACATGAGTGCTGAAAGTAGCATCCACATAGAAAAGTAGCTGTCCTAAAGAGCTTCCTTCAGCCAGAATGATCTATGAAGGACTGGAGAAAATGGTGATCCTTCCTCTAATTCCTTTTTGCCAGGTCAGGAAAGTTCCCTGGACTGTGCCTCTGCTGTATCTGAGGGTGTGGAAATGGCTTCTGTTGAGCTGAAAACCTGTGCTATGTAGATGTCCTCTGTCTCTGTGTTTGGCTGAAGGAACGGTGTACAATAGTTTTGTCTATCATTTCTTGGAAACTGAATACAGGTGGGACTCTAATATCACAGAATTAGCCCAACCACTTTTCTTAGCTAATTGTTCTAAATGACACTTTAAAGAACTACTATTTTCCTTAACATTTCTAGTCTACTTTTCCATTGCCTGCAAGTACAAAATTCAATTTTCTTAAGTGTCAATTTTTATCTAAAATATAATACTTATTAGCAGTTTCAATGCATTTCAATATATCTTTGGTTTTCTAAATTATTTCACAAAACTCTTTACATGTATAATTGAAATTGACTTTAATTTGAAACTCAGCCTTAACAGAGTCAATATTTCTGCCATCTGTCTTAGCTTGTTTCTCAGGGAAAATGTTATTTCTATTGCTGCAAAGGGAAGGAAGGGATATGATGTATGCTACAAGAGTTAGGAGGCTCAGGACCCAGAGTTTAAAGAACTTGGGCCACTTGTGACTACAGGATTTCTGAAGCCTGTGCTCACGTTATCGACTCTCTCATATGTGCTGTAGTCTGGGTACAGCTCCACAAAGTTTTTTAAGAAATTTTGGCCTTTGAGTAATATTTGTGGCTTCCTGAGAAGTCAACCTTTTTTTTCAGTGGCTGAATTGGATTAAGGCAGTTTAGTTAATTGAAATGTGAAGGCAGACGTTTGAGAGCTAATGCATATTGCTGAATGCAATTCCATTCCATTTTTTTTCTGGATACAACGTGTTCTTAGATTAAAGTTGCGTTTATGGCCAAATAATTTCTCTTCAATTCCCTTTTGTAACTTACCTTTCAATTAATGTGTTTTGCCATTGTTTTAATTTTAAAACTCTCTCATTAAAAAGCTTTTAGCATGTTGTAAAAGGACTGTGAGCGGCGTGGAGTACTGAAAGTGCCTCCCCGTGTTCATTAGCCTGAAAGAGCTTAAAAATTGCTACTGAATAATCCGTTCCTCTTCCCCTGCACCAAAGTCACTTCCAGTAGCTTAAGAACATTAAAAAAAAAAACCCAACCTTTTCAAATGTAGTGTATAGAAATGCCTTGTGGGAACACTGGAACGGTTTGGGAGATGAGTCAAAAAGATTTAAAACTTTGCAACACAGCCTCCTTGATCAAAGGATGATATATCCATAGTATACTTGCTATATGATATATTCTTATATTCCATTAGCCTTGGGAAATACAACTCCTTATACAAATGAACATTACCAATTACAAGTGGAGACACTTTGCCAATATTGAAATAATTTCATTACAGTAAATCTTTAACTTTAAAAAATATTCCAAATGAAATTTCAGCGCTGCTTTCAAAGTAATCAAGAAGACAATGGGTTGCTTCCTTTTCAGCTTTGTAGTTCTAAATGATTATTGGAAATATTTTTATATTTCCAAAGCTGGTAGCATCAGAGACAGCAAATAAAATTGTCCTTCTCCAGCATGTCTGTATTTCCTGTACTGAAAAAGAAGTTAATATATTTTTGTCAATAAACAAAGATTTTACCTTATGAAGATGCAGTAGTTTAGCTACGGGTTAATCTTGTAGAAACAATGTTATTTAATTTGCTGCTGCATTCAAGAGATCTGTGCAAACAACTAAATAGTGTTGTTGTGTGCCTTTGTGGTTTCACAGAAGCCACTTTGTTACTCTCCCTGTTTCCAACCAATAATCCTTTTCAGAAATTTTGTTCATCAAAGCTATTCTGTAGTAACCTTTACAATGTTTTGTGTGCGTGCTGTCTTGCATCTGACAGTCCACCATGAGCAACTTCTTCTGCAAAACCCATTGTGAGTCTTCTGACAATTATAGCTACCTTCAATGATTCATGCAAAATCATTTCTCCAGTCATCTTGGAAAATACTAAATCTTCAGGAGATGTATCTTGCGTTATTGCTATAGTGCTGCTGTTGCCATTGAGGTTGTTACCTGACCAAGAAAAAATAAGTAAATAATTCTTAGACTAATTTTTTTATTACAGAGATCTCTCTCTGCCCCCCCCCCCCCCACCTTCTGGTTTGTGGACCAGCAACCCTCCAGATAGTGGGACTCAGGATTTAGGCTGTGATAAATATAGGGGGGAAAAATAATCTTTAGAGATCAACAGGCTCAGAAAATATGAAAATCTGGGTGAACTTCTCTTTTAAAAATAGCTGTAGTCTGCCCACTTGCCTTTTGGATCCTAGTGACAGTTGAGACCATTTCTGTATGAAATTTGTAAAGACATTTAGGGTCCGTTGGTCTTGGAGATGCTATACAAATATGAACTACTGCTGTTTGAGATCATTTACCCAACACTCGATCTCAAATAACAAGATAGTCTCGGGAAACGAAGCAGCCTTTGCAAGACAGCCTGAGTCACTCTGGACTGTCTCTGGGGGAGTGAGCATTTGAAGTGCCTTTCTAAGTCAGTTCTAGTCCTGCAACTCATACTCATTGATTTTCTCCATTCTCAAGCTCTAGCCTCGCTGCGGGATCGGAGGGAGAGCCTGTGCTTACTTTTGAGGAAATCTCTGTCTCTTTTGTCCCCAAAAACTCTTGTCCGTTTCTTGCCCTGAGCTGTAAAAGATCTCATTATTTCTGCTGTGCTGCTGGCAGCTCTCCTCCTGCATCTGGGAACAGGCAGGCATCCTGGCACAGGCAAGCCCTGAAGGGGATGGTTTCCCTCCATGCATAGGCAGCTGAGATTGGGCAAATATTGTCACAGTGCTCTGGGGCAGCCTCCACATAAAAAGTTTGATGGCCCTAGCAGAAAGATCTGCTACCATATTTCAAGCCCTTATTTTGCACACAGTAGCATTAAGTCTTTGCAATAAAATAAAATAATACTCACTGTGGCACTTGTTTGCTTTTCATATTACCTTAGTAAACTCCTGCAGAATTGTTCTTCCTTGCCTTTCTTTCCCTTAACTGGGTTACAAAGCCAAGAACAGAGCTCTGGGGTAATATCAAGCAGAGCCACCTTCATGGTTCCCATTTCTGGTCTGCAGTCTGGTGCAGGCTTCGTACAACAATTTGAAAGGTTTTTCTTTTTCTCAATGGAAATGTGTGGATAATTTCTGTTAAAAGTTTAGGTTTGTTCAGGTTAAACTCTTGACTGAAACAAGGTTTAATCAGCAGTTACACTGCTTAGTGGTTTTTTTTGCAGTGCTGTCTTTGATTCAATCTTCTCCTTTCTCTAGTGATAAATGAATGAAAAAAGGATGTTTTCTAAAAGAAGGGATGCTGGGCTACGCTTTGCATTGGGATTAGCTGGAGGGAGTGAAAATGTACCCCATGGTGTCTGTGCGTTTCTACTATATTGGAAAAATTGATCAAATGTGCACTGGGTTTCAAAGTGTTTTGTAATCCAGGCAAAACATCTATGTGTCCAAATGTGTCATTATTAAAAAATATAACAAAGTAAAGGGAAATGTAGGCTGAGAGCTTAGACTTTGGAATTCTCCCAAGGGAAATAGTTTAAAACCTGTTTTGGGGGGTCTAGAGTGAACAAGGTATACTGGTAAAATTCAGAATTTGTTATTGTTAAGTCACTTGTAGCTTAAACAATATTCTGAGAAAGAATCAGTCACTCAAACATGCCTGAGTAAGAAATATTGTCTGGGTATATACCAATACTTCAACTCTCCATGTTGTAAGTTGGAATCCTGAGGGGTTTTGTTCATTTGTTTTGTGGAGGTGCTGGAAACCTGCAGCTTCCACTGAATTCAGCGGGTCTCGAATGAGGTCCCTGGCGAGCTGACAAAAGAGGACAAGGATAGTTGAAACATTTTCCATCTCAGCCTTGCCTAAGGCGCTGGTTCTGGTGCGTGTAGGTGTCAGTCAGATTTCTGTCTTATTGGCAGTGTTTAAAATGGAGACCCAGGCCCAGAGCAGCTGCTGCTGCTGCAAGTCAGAAGTTGGGAACAGAGGGATTCATCACCAAAGCTGCTTTTTGCCTGGCTCTGGTCCCTCACCCTCACAAGCATTAAAAGTTAACCAAACTTACCTCACAACAGAAAGATGATAAACAGCCAAGAGCTCCCCTGAATTACAGGCTGGTTGCAATGGAAAGCAGACATGCAACCCCCTCCCAGAGCAAGGAGCTGCCAGTGGGCACCCACTGGAATGTTAAGAGGGGAAAGAGAGGATGATTTTCTTGCTGATGAAATGCTGCTTTGCTCAAGGGACCATATTATTTCTGTTATTTATTATTTATGCACTGCTGAAGGTGTGCACAGTGCTTTATAGTGCAATAAAAAAAAATGACTGGTGTCCAGTCCCTCGGGGTGTTGTGCCACTGCTGAAGTATGGCAAAGGGGCAAGGTGAAGGGGTTGATTCTCCCTCCATGATGATGCAGGGGTTTGTTATTGTTATAGGGTATCCTCTTTGGACCGCTTGGCTGGGGATGTTAGAGTAGCTTTGTCACCGTTTTGCACAATTGTCTATGATCGTGTTTGCAAGGGCATGTATCCTGTTTGATATGCATTTGGAGTCTGGCAGCAGTGGGAATGAGTGAACAATAAAAGTGCCACTGTCACAGCCCCAGGTTTTTTTTATTTTTACAGATTCTCAACCATCTGCTGCCTCACCAGCTGCTCACAGTGCAGCGCAAAACTTATCTCCATTCAGGAACTCAGCCCCTCAAGGAGGGCAGGGGCAGTGGGCTTGGAGGTGCATAACTGACCTCCTATGCACTGTCTCCAGGACCCAGACCTGGTGTCAAACTCCAGAGAGACAGGGAGTAAATGCAGGGAAAGGGTAGAAGAACTGAGGTTCAAACACATGGCCACATGAACTCTTGTTCACCCCTTACTAAATACTGGCCATAGAGATGTGCTGGCCTGCAGAGCAGTGGGAGGGAGGCTGTAGGCCTGAGAAGACCACAGGAGGTGGCCCAGCCCCAGATTTGACACCTCCTTTAGCCATCATTAGGTTGACAGAAATGAGAAAAAGGCATTCCCCCAAGGGCATGGAGAGGTTCGAGCTCTCTCGCTGTTGTGCTTCAGCCAGCCCTTTGCCACGAGGTCGGTTTTGCTGTGGAAAGGGAGCCGAGCCTGGTGGCAATGTAACTGGAAGCATCGGGGAGAAAGCAGCAAGTTCTGCCTTAGGAAAGCTCAGCAGCATGTATAGGGGAATAGAGAGAGACACAGCTATTGGAGATTTGTGGGGCCAGAGAGCCCAAGAAATCCTACTGCCAAGAAAGTGGCATTTGAGGCACCTAGCTGAGAATTTCCTAATTTAATTAAATCTTATTTTTATAATCCCCTTGGGATCAAGACAGCTGACCTGAATGCTCTCTAAACCTACCCCTCGATCCTTCCTGTGCCTGCTCCCCAGGAATGGGGGTGATGCCAGAGCAGGTGAGGGAAGAAAAGGCAGGTTGGTCGTGGGAGCCAGGAGGGAGTGACCAGGTTTCCTCCTCCATTCCCAGAGAGCTCCTCTGCTTTGCGTGTGCCACTTCAGACCACTCAGAGCACCCTCCTCCCTCCTCATGCTTTTATGCATTTTCCAATTAAATTTCCTCCACGAGAAGGAGAGAGGCACTCTGAAGCCATTAGCATTAGTAATTATGCAAATGCTTCAGGGAGTTGACTGCCCATCATTACATATAATTAATGTTTCTGGTTATGAATGGAGAGTTTGTTACTTCCCCCCCCCTTTTGTGCTGGAATGGGGTGGGGTAGAGGTGCAGGGGGGGTGATGTTACTGTATTTAATTTGCATAATCAGGAGGCCTGATTGGGTATGCATGAGGGTAGGGGGGACCTTCTCCAGTGTGCACTCTATTAAGCTGGCAGCAGATCTCAGGAGGGAGATGCAGAATGTAAAGCAAGGGTGAGTGCAGCACAGTGACTGCAGACAGCAGACTCAGATTTAGGTAGCACCACCAGCACAAAGCAGCAAAGGAGGTACCCTTGGACTGGCATGGCTATGCACAGGTGTCCTATACCTGGACGTGATTATCCTGTCCTTTTGCTTTACTTGCCTGCTAGAAATGACATAGGGATTCTGCAGAGACATCCCATTCCTGGCTTTTATCTTGGGCAGCACGCTGAGTCCAAAATTTGCAACCTCCGAGGCACGCATACATCACGTATTGCAGAGCTGGACCCCAGATACCCCAGACAGCACTGAGGGAACAGGCTTGGAACTGGCAGCAAGACTCAGCACAGCTTCCTTTTGTGCCCCATTTCTCAAAGCTGTGTACAGAGAACTGGATCTGAGTATCTAAGTAGGCATGCTGATTCTCAGAGGGGCTGTGCGTTATGTGTAGCGGGAGCTGTGGATGCTCAGTACCTCTGGAAAGCAGGGGGCTTAGCGGGGAAGTGTATCTGGATGGGCTTAGGTATCCATGTAAAAGCAGTCAGGACAGACAGTGAAGTGGCAAAGTTTTAGCTCAGGGCTGTACCTCCAAGGAGGAAGAGTCAGACTTTACCTCCTACATCAAACATTACAAAAGCCGGGGGTGGAAAGTTTCCTGTGCATATTCTAGCTACAATGAATGCCCTGGGAAACCTCCCTGGAGATCTCCCTGCTTCCTGATACGTGTGAAAATAGTGCTTCCTATCCACTGTAAAACATCTTCCTCGTGTTCTTCCCACTCCCTGGTCACTATCTTTTCAGTTTTTGTCTCTTCTATTCCTCTTCTCTCAGTTTCATTCCCCAAGAACTCCATTTCACCTTGGTCTCCATCTCAAGCCTACCTTACGTCCTTTCCCACAATCCCTGGATGTAGGTAGTCCATCACTAGCCTCCAGACTTCCTTGGGTTTTAAGTGACAACTGCTCTGTTCCCTCACTCCTCCACAGAAGGCATATAACCCCTGGTTTTGGCTGATCAAGGACTTAGAGGAACAGATACCAAGATTCTGGAGACAATGTATGCTCAAAGGGATAATGCCCTGGGACGGCATTGAAAGGATCCAAGCAAAGGAGAACAGAGATTCTCAAAATAGAGGGAGATGAACCTAAGGGTACCATGGAGATGAGGAAAGCATCCATGCAGCAGAGATCACATTGGCCAGAGTGTCTCAATCAAAAAAGAAAGAGGGACAGCAATTGCTTAGATGGACTCTGGAGGTCCCATGCTGTCTGGAGTATTGTGTCCTACTCTGTGGCTATCATTATATTCCGTCTTGATTATAATCCATTGTTTGCAATGCAGATACTGGATATTGGATAGATCTCTTCTGGCATCTCCCTGTTTAGTCATCATGGGCAAGGTGTGAGCTTTCCCTAGTGGTGCAGGAATTTGCAGTGGCTCAGCAGAGGTTCCCAGAGTAGGGAGGGAGAAAATTGGCTTTGTTTCCCACCTTGTTATCCCCACAGCTTGTAGAAATGTGAGAAAGATTTCCAACACAAATTCCAGTAACCCTTAGAAGAGGTGAGGAGCAGGACACACATAAAAGAAAGAAAAAAAATCCAGAAAAAAATAATGTGTTTCTGTGTATGTGTTTGTATGTGTGCGTTTGTTTATAAAGCAGAAGAAAATTCCGTGTGTGTGTTTGTATGTGTGTGTTTATGTATACGTTTTTAAAGGAGTAGAAAAATGGGGAAAACTTGAAACATTAAACTTTCAAAAAAACCCCAGACTCTTGATAGTGGGGTATTATGAGAGGACACCAATTTTGCTCTAAAGATTGGCTTTTGGTACAAGAAACTTGAGGCATTACTGGATTCTGTTCTCGTCGAGGTTTTATTTTCTCTGACTTGAAGCTGCTTGGGAGATTTGTAGTTCTGAGGTTCGTGTTGTTCAGTATTTTGTAAAGCATTTGTACACTTGGCCTGCTGCTAGGGAAAACCACTGGGGAAGACTCAGTAAGTAGAAGCACCTGTAAAATCTCCAATGTATACAAAACCAAGAGATCTGATTTGCTTTGATCAAGAACTTCTCTTAAGGATGGGAAAGGTCCCAGTACTCATCAGGAAGGTGATCTCTGAAGGGTTGGGTGAAATCCCAGAAGGCACTTGCTAGAATTGGAGTGGAGGTCTTGGGGAATTATGTGATGAATAACTGCTGTAAAATCATAGCAGCAAGTGATGGTGCTTCCTTATGCGGTAGGGAGGGAGCTTTCTGGCTGTGAAATGGGAAGATGTCAATGGCTCTGCTCTGGTTTTGCTTTCTGTGACATTCATCCCACAAAAACCCCAATGCCACTGAGGCACCAGGACAGCAGTGAGAGGCAGCCCTACTGGCAAGGGGAAGGAGGAGTTTTCTAGGGAGTCATCACCCATGGGAAACAAGATGGGCCCAGCCTCTTGAGGTGGTCCATTGGCCCAAGCTTGGGTTTATGTTCCCTGAGGTCAAATCTACAAACTGTGCCATACCAGACAAAGCTATGCCGTATCCTCAAAGAAGAAGAGACAAGATGAAGACCTTGCTGTCCCCCAGAGCCAGGACTGAGGTCAGGTGGGCTAAAATAAAGGAAGAGGGAAACAGTTGTCAAAGCAGGAGAGAGACTGTGATGAGAACAGAGGCAGCCTGGAGTCAAACCAGGGGAAAGAAGAGGAAGAGGACAGCAAGTTGTATGGTAACACCACAATTGTACACTGTGTCTCATCACCCAGCAGGATGCTGGATGTGAACATACTGTAGCCATGGTCCAGGGACGATGAACTGCAGGACCAGAGCTTCCAGCAGACACCTGACCTTCTATAGGGCATCAGCCTCCTGTAATAGACTGCTCTGTATTCACTGAAGTTAACAGATGAAGTGCTTGAAGATGTCACTGTGGGAAAAGGCAAAGAACAAGGTCCCCTCTGAACTGTGCTCAGTAGCAACTCCACAAGGTTCACATTGCTGTTTTGTGTGGTCATGGCATTTTCTGTCTTTCCCTTCACTTTTTTTTTTTCCCTTCTTTTTTCTTTTTGAGTGGGTGGGTGGGTCAGGTTGGGTATGTGCAGCAAGGAGAAACACAGAAACACACACATGGATACATGCAGGCACGCAGTGCAGGCATGCACAGACACTTGAGACTGCTAAAGGCATAAGTTAAATCCCACATCAAAGCAGAGAGCTATTGGAGCAGCACTGTTCAAAGGCGCCAGCTTCCTTCCTGGGAAAGAGAGATTGTCACTTTGATTAAGAGATTTTAACAAGAGAGAGAGAAGAAGGAATGAAAGAATGGAGAAGAGAAGAGAGAGAGTTTTCATTTATACCTTTTTTCCCTTTGGCCATCCAAATAAGGCTTTAGTCTGATGAAAAAAAGACTCCAATTTAAAATAAGTTTAATGTAACAATGAATTATTTAAGGGTGAAGAAAATACAAGCTGCTGCTTAAAAAAAATAGAAAAAGCTATTATTGAAATGTCAGAACAAATACCCAGCTTGATCTGCGTTAATATGATAAATACTAATATATTCATTTCCCCTGATGCTTCTGGGCTTGCAGAGGTACATCTGCAGTGCGTTGCTTATGGTAATCAGGTCACAGCTTCAAAGGGAGACATGCAAGGTATTCTGGGTGATGTTGTCCAAGTTGCTGTTAGAGGCCTTGTGGATCATCGTGTAGAGTTGAGAAGAGCTGATCAAGGGTCTTCTGGAAGGTCTCTGATTGCTGAAGGAAGATGAAAATCTTGTCATATTCTTTGGTGGACCACCAGTCGTGGGACGACTCTGGTAGTCTGATTGTCAACTTCAAAGTTGCCATTTTTGTGTAGACAACTTAGTAAGAGAGAAAAAAAGACTGAGATGGAGAAAGCAAATGAGCTTCCCACCTTCCGTCTCCACAGCCTAATTCCCAGTGTCTCTGTGGTTGGGAACAGATGCTATGGGCAAGCTGTAGAGCACAGCTGCAAGTCAACCACCATCACAGTTTTCGCTTCCAGTGTCTCACAGTAAAGTTCTCAGGAACAATGTAGTGGAGCTGATAGCTTGAAGCTTCACACAAACATCTTTGTGTTTACAGAATCTAACAGTCTGGGAACTGCAAGTAGGATAGTTTTGGTATGGAGAAGTACTACCTTCTACTAGGCATCGTCTCTGCCTACCCCATCCTTCTCGTCTATTGGACAAGAAGTTCTGTTGTAATGTGCATCAGGTTTGCTGGCATCAGCACCACCTATGCCCTTGAAAGAGTAACCTGGAAATCAGACCCCTTATGGGTCGTATTTCTTTTCTATAGCCAAGGACTAGATTTAGACCACTGTGGTGCAACCAGGTATCAGCAGAACCCAATAGTTCAGAATTAAGATTGCTCATTTGGGAGTGATGCGGTGCAGAAGGTGTTGAACTGTTGTTTCCTAACATTACAGCTGACAGTTGAATGACAGGTTGGGAGTGTTGTTAAATTAGGATACAAATGAATTGAGCTGGTCTTCTGGTTGGCAGAATGAGGAGAAAATGTTGGAGACAAACTTGGGAGGGCCAATTTTAGATGAGAAGATTGGAGTAGAGAGAAGCTCAGAGGCAGAGAGTGGAGGAGAAAGGTGGGAAGTGTGTTTGAAAGGAGATGGAAGAATATAGTTATCTAATGTGAATCTATCAACGTGGCAAGGTGTTTTGAGATAAAGTCAGGAGACATTCAGTTAGGTTTTGACCTTCTTGGCCAGGACTTCTTATTGAGTATCATTTCAACTGAGGTAGCTCAAACATACTTAATTAATACATTGCTAACCTACCCTGAATTCCTTTCCTGGTAAAACTCCTTTTGGGTGCCACAATAAAGCTATTATCTCATGAGATGTTGATCTTTTCCTAACTGTGGACATCTAGATTGTAGGCTGAAGCATGGCTCTGGGAGTTGGTCATGTGCACACCTCAAGGAAGGAGTTATTCCGTCCAAGGGAATTTAGCTGGTGCCTGGAGTTCCCAGGTAGATAAAAGAAGTGTGCCTAAAGCCTAGATAAGGCTAGTTAGAGATCTGCAGAAACTGTGCCTGGGAGTCTGTTGTGATAAACTGGACTCACTTGAGAAGCTCCTCTTTTGTGTGTGTGTTCCTCCCTGAAATGCTCTAGTTTCCAAGGAACACTAATGTGCTTTTCCAGTAGATTTTACTCACAAATGCATAGAGTCTTAGTCCATCTGCTTCTGTCCCTCTTTCCCTCCATTGCCTAAATTTGAATGTTTAATGTTGGCTTTTGGGCACAAGCGTGCTGTGCCCAAGCTACGGACCAGTTCCTCAATTAAAAGATGCATAAGCTCTATTATTTATACCATTTTTTTTCCCCCGGAGATGCTCCACAGGGTCTATAGTTTGCTGGAAACCCCAGCGACAGCCCCTGGCTTTCAACTTCAGAAGGTGAACTCTCCCAGTGGCCGTTTTCAATCCATTCACTGGGAAAATATGATTACTTCTTATTTATTGAAGTTAAGTATTCCTGCATGTAGCCACTATGGCATTAAAGTAAAACATTCAGCATTTAACACGATGAATGCAGAGACATGAGGCTAAATGCACTGCATAAAATCTTTATGGGGCTGTAAACAGACACCCAGAATATTTTCAACTGTTTTGTTGTGAGTCAGGCTAGGGTCCCTCCTCTGCCTCGCCGCTTGCCCCAGGTCTCCCTGGGAATCAGCCAAGACCTTGTCAGCACTGCCTTGGCCTTCGTCGGGGAAGGGGCCTGGGGAACAGAAAATGAACTGGCCTGCTTGCTGGCAGGTATTGCTCTTGCCAAGACTGGCCTTGGCCACGCTTGGTGGCTGTTGCTGCATCAGTGCAGATCTGGGGGGGTAAATATAGGCTGTGATTGCTTCAGAGCTGCTTTCTTCAGTATCAGTCTCAGATAAACACAGCTCAAGAGAAAATCAGTTCAGAGTGAGTTTTGTCAGCTTCAAAAGAGATTCATTTCTGGTGTTGTCAGTCACAGGAGACTGATGGCTGAGATTACTGAGGAAAGCAAGGCCTGTGGGCATTAAAACAGATACTGTTACTGGAACTCAGGGTTTAAAGATGAGATTTAATCTGGAATGTGGATTTGTTCAAAATCCCTTCCCCCATCCAGTTTCTCATTCTGAAGGCCTGGTTCCCATGGGCACACTCAGCCTCCTGCGCTCCAGTTGCATTTATCAGCTGTCTGATCAACACAAAAATCTACTCCCTACCTCCTGTGTTCACTGGACACCAAGTGCAGCGGTAAACAAGAGAGCTGGGCTCTTACTTGACCTTGTTCTTTGTATGTAGTGTGGCTAGACTGTGTCCTCAGGCATGGATGGATGCTGGAAAATTCTCAGCAAAATGAGCACCTCCTGTCCCTGAGGAGAGTGGCTGGGGTCCCAGGGAGCCCATGCCAGGGTTTACGCAGCTCAGCAGCTCCTCTGTGCAGAAATCCAACCAATGCCTCGTGCTATATGCAGCACAATGAAAACCAGTTGTGCCACCCAAAGCAACTGCTTGCTAACACCTTTATTTGCAGTAATCCATGCCACCATTAGACATCTCTGCAAGTTCTACGTATGATTCATGGTAAATGAGGAGACAAAGCTAAGACCCAAGCTCTGGGTATCTTTATTGCTTTAATAAAAAGCTGTAGAAGGCATTTAAACAGTCTCCTGAGAAGCTTTGAAAGAGCGTCATTCCCACAAAGTAAAGTCAAAGGCCACAATTCCATATTTCATGATAAGGAATACAACTGGTCATGTTTGTGCTGCAGGGAGGTTAGCATAGCACTGACTGACCTTCCAGAGTCCTTTTCTGCCATGTGTGAGGCTCAATGACAAACCTGAGTTTTTCCCGGGGCTGATCTTATTTTCAATTGTTCCAAAATTGTGTCCTGAAATTTGGAGGGGCATATCCCTAGAAAGTTAACATTTTGCAAGCTTTCCTCTTGGTAGAAACTATAATGTGCCTATTGGGAATGCCCCTGCCTATCTGCAATGAAGTGATTAGGATAGCTTTTCATCTTTGCCCTCCCTTGATTGCTTTGGGTGCTTCATTGCTACAAAGGTTCCTGTCCCACATCCATGCCTCCTCCCTCCACCCCCACCGCCTCCTCTTCCATTCAGTAAGTGTCTCTTGCCTCTAACATATGGTCAGAGCATATTCTCAGCAATGCTGACACTTCTGCTTCTTCACTTCAGCAGCCGCAATAACTGTTGAACGGGAAATCTGTCGTTTAACTGGGCTGTTTGCAGTCACTGAAGAGAAGTAATTACAATGGCCTTAATTGGCTGACTGCAGAGCCACTGCCCAAGTAGTAATAAATAGTGCATGCTTAGGAGCTGGATGAGGTGTAACCACCCAGGGTTTCTTCTCCTCTGCTTCCAGCAGGCCTGAATCCAGTTCACTTAGGAGGCTAACAAGGATGTCAGGCTGCTGCCTTGAGGATCCAACCCTTATACAAAAGAGATGCTGGTCAGCTGAAGTCCCAGAGGTCTCTCCTGAAACTCTTTCAAGGGATCCTGGCAGGGCAGGCTCTTGGCAGCTCTAGTGCTGCCTGCTTCTGCCTGGGTTCCCTGCCTTCCCCTTCTCCCACTGCTGCCAGGCTAGAGCACGTTTTTTTTCATTAGCAGTGATGCGGGCAGAGCGGGGCCAATTACTCACTGCTTTATGCTTGCTGGAAAACCCACCCAGGACTGGTAATAGCCATTAAGTGAGGGTGCAGCTTTAACTACGTGCCATTACATTAAGTTTCAAGTTGATATATGGCCAGAGCAAATTGAATTCCTGCTGCTATCCCGTCTGACATTTGTTACATTACAATGCCTGCTCTTTTGTTTTTGAGTCAATAGCTGCTGCTTTCGAGAAATATGGATTATTAGAATTTATAGCCCGTCCTACACGTCTTTTCAAACACTCATATCCTTTTATCATTTCGTTTTGTTGTTATTCTGCCCAGCACAGTTTGTATTTCTTCAGGTTTTAGCACCTGGGACTCTTGATACTTGTGCTAAATCAATACCCTTTGTCCTCATTGCTTTAATATACACAACCATTTGTGTGATGCATGAATTGCAGTGGGTTTTCTGCCTGCGATAGTCATTTACTCCTCCTGCTCAAGCATTCCTTCCCCTGTCTGCGTGCGGGTCGTGCTTTGCAGTAAATATCACACATCTACATTTAAATTCCTTTATATGACGATTTCCAGGCACCCGGCCACACAGGGGAAGGTGAATTTGTGGGCTCCTTAGCAGGAGGCTATCACAGGTTTGACAGTATTCCAGTGTCTCCTGGAAAGTGCTGGTGTGCTGAGTTTAAAAAAATCCACCTTTTGCTCTTATGCTGGGTTCATGTCTTCAAAATCTATGCTTTAATGCAGCCACACCTTTTCATAAAGCAGATGTGAAGAATCTCAAGAGCGATAAAAGGGTAAAAAATTGCCTTTGGACTTCTGTTCAGACGTCCTCAGGTCAGTAGCAACTGAAGTTGTCACTCATCAGTTGGCAGTTCTGGAGACTTGTGGGAGAGGAATTGCTCCGATAACTGTCCCACAGACAGTTGTGTGTGACCAGAGTGGAGAGACCCAGGCTGGTGACTTGGGTCCAACCCTCCAGCTCAGAGTGGATTTAAAGCAAGAGCAGAGCACAGCCTGTGCTGTCACTGCATCTGCTCTGCCTTCCTGTGCATACGGAGGTGTTCCCAAGGCCGTTCATCTCATACCTTTTACATGTGGTGAATACTGCAGCAGGCCACCAAGGTACATGGTAGGGATTTGGGTTTGTTTATCCATGTACTCATCTGCTGACCTTTTGGGGCTGTTCTTCCTTTCCTCTGCTGGCTGTGGGAGTCCAGGATATGCAAGGACGGCAAAGCTGCATGTTCCCTCTGAATTTTATACTCTTTTGCCAAATCAGGGAGTAAAGGAAAGAGACAAGAAAGATGAAGGCATAAAAGATGAGATTGGAGAAAGGGAAGGCTTAGCTTGAGCAGTCTGCATTTCCCATGCAAGAAGGAAAACTTTGCCCTCTGGCCCTTACCCTTCCTCCAGGCATTCTTTTCCTCTGCTCCGTACACTGGCAGTCACACACCCACCCATTCATCCCCCAGCTCCGTCCCGGTCCTTGCCAGCCCCATGGCCATCCCACAACCTGCCTCTCCTTCAAGCGCTGGACTCGAGCTGCTCGGCTTCATGTTGCCATGTTTCAAGCCCCTGTGCTGCTCCTCCACACTGATGCCAGCCTGCCCCAGCCGCATGGCCACTCCGCCATCACCTCACCCGCTCCGCTCTGCTCCGCACTGCCCAGGCTGTCCAGCTCCTGTGCGGAGCACAGCCCTGCGCCTGCCTTTGCGCTTGAGAGGTGACAATTTAACTAAGTGCGATTTCCGAGAATGATGAGTGTGATTTTGAATGTCTCATTGAAACGCAGGGCAAATCCTTCATCCCCAAAGGGAGATGTGTTAAACACTGCTTCAGAATTAGTCTGCAGAGCGTGAATCTCCCTCACCGTGGCGGGGAGAGGCACCGCAGCATCCTCCTTTGTCTCTGTGTTCATGGCAGTCTCCTGGTTTATCTATGCCACTGCTGCTCTTCAGGGCTCTCCCTCCCCATCCTGCCTGTGAAAAATGAGATGTCAGCTCCCTTCAGGGTGTGGGTATTTCTGATAATATATTTTCCATGTAAATAAATGGGAGTGATTTACCTATCAGTTACACTAACTGAAGTAGAGACTGGGAGCAGCAGAAAAAGGGGTGAGCAGATCCTCTGCCGGACTGACCTTCTGCTGCTATGCTTTGCTCCCAGGGGGCTGCAGTTTGGGCATAGCCATGGTCTTCTGTGCTGAGCATCAGTGCTGCCTTCCTCCAGATTTGCAGCAACATCACTAGAAGTGGAATCTAAACCCCCTGACTTCAGGGAGGAGGTGAACCAGCCCAGCATCTGACCTTGACTGAAGGGTTTTCCGTGGGTTTCAAGTCCTCCCCTAAATCCCTTTATATTCCCAGTGCAGCCTTTTCCATCAAATGCGGTTTCAGACCTTCAGATGAAGCACCCATGTCACAGACCCAGGAGGCAGAGCCCAGCAGGGATGTCAGAAGGTCCTTCAAAAATCTGTCAGTGCAGGTGGCACGTGCCTGCATGTTCCTTGAAACATAAATGCTCCTGAATATAAAGATTATTTACATTCCCAAACAAAGCTGCCAAACACTTTTAAAATGTGCTAACGGTGCCTCTCTCTTTCCGCTGTGCTTGCTGATAAAGGGCCATAAACAAGCTTGACACATTTATAATAACCTTTCTCCCCTCCCTCTTCCCTGTTCTCTCCTCTTCCTCTCTTGCCTCTCTCACAGGCTGCATTGGGTAAATTTTTATTCTACTGCCATTAGCTGGGATATATTGTTTGATAGGGGGAAATAAAATGTCAAATCTCTTTTTATTTTTATTTTTATTTTCTTGTTCTAGCGGCAGCTGCTTCAAATGCCAACAGTGGATGTTTGGTTTTAAAATTTTGTTTCCCCCAGCTTTTTTTTTTTCTCTGTTCATTTTCTCCCCTTTTCCTGTGTCTCCCTTCTAAAAGGTCATCTTAAATGATGCAAGGATACATGCTTTTGCAGGTTGTTTTTATCACTTATCAGCCTATTCCAAAGGCCATTTAGTCTTCTAGGCAAAGGTTGTAGCTTTCAGCCTCCATTTCCCATTTACAAAGGAAAAATAGATGCTACGTTTCTAGGTATATAAATTAGGAATAGATATAGATATAAACCAAAATGCTAACTCATCTAAAATAAAAGATCCTTGTAATTTCTTTTTCTCCAGTCTGAAGAGGTCTCAGGTTCACCCTTTTTCATGTCACCTGTTCCTCTTAGAGATATTGATGGAAGTGCCACATCTAACGATTCCTTCTCCATCCTGTATTGATGGTGCTGTAGAAAGGCCCACTTGCTGGAGATGAAAGGCAGTGGTGAGCGGTCCAGGTACAAATAGTTCCTTTGGGGCTGCTCTTGAGGCTTTTTTGTTCAGTAACTCGTGGCTGCGAGAGAGGGTTTGTGTGCAATGGGCATGGGGGCACAAGGGACTGCGCCATGGGGCCTTCAGACTTGAAAATGTGCATTTCTGGAGCCATCTGGCTGGTCCTGTGTATTGGGTTTGTGTGGCAAGGTTTTGGTAGCACGGGGGCTATAGGGGTGGCTTCTGTGAGAAGATGCCAGAAGCTTCCCCTGTGTCCAATAGAGCCAATGCCAGCCGGCTCCAAGATGCACCCGCTGCTGGCCAAGGCTGAAGCCATCAGCGACGGTGGTAATGCCTCTGTGATAACATATTTAAAGGGGAAAAAACTGCACAACAAACTGCAGCCAGAGAGTGGAGTGAAAACATGTGAGAGAAACAACTGCAGATGCCAAGGTCAGTGAAGAAGGAGATAACTTGACTTACGAGCCTTTTGTTATATTTTCTCTCCCCTGTCCAGCTTAGGATGGGGAGTGATAGAATGGCTTTGGTGGGCACCTGGCATCCAGCCAGGGTCAACCCGCCACATCCTGGCTTTGCAGTTTTGTACCCATAATGATAAAGCACGTATTTGTTTCACCTTCCCATGAAGCACTGGCCAGAGGGAGAGAAATGGACGTGGTAGACCTGGCCTGGAAGTGCTCATCCCCTGGAAGCAAATGAAGCCCTGGCGAGCTGGCCTCAACCCCTTACACTAGGTTAGCCTTGCTTGGGGATGTTGCAGTCCAGGAACTGGACATCTGGCAAAGATGCAGCAGCTAAGCAACTGTGTGAGAAAATTACCTGAGACATGGCTAAGGTAAGGTGAAAATCTCCCCTGCCTCTCCCCACTTTGTCTTACTTATATAGTATGTATTTTGGGGCAAGGACTGTCTATTTGTATGGCTCCTGGTACTGCTAGGGTAATAATCATGGTGTGCAGGCCTTAGATGGAGCCACATTCAGTGCTTGAGTCTTTCAGATCAGAGTTGAGGAAAGGGTTTTTTATGATTGATACGTTAAAATTGTTGCTTTTCCTCTTCACTTGGTATATTCTCTTGTACGTGCTCTATAAATTTGCAGAGATATGGTTGTGGTTATGGAAATCACACAATGGAATAATTAAATGGCCTAATTGTAAAGTATATTATCTTCACCACTGCACTCATCAGCTATTCTACTGCACCTCATAGAGGAGGGCAGTAATTATGAAAAGCTGACACAAACTTGCACTCAGCAGGTGAATCCAGCCAAATCCAAATTCAATGAACTGATCCCACAACCCATTAAGCCCTCATGGTGTTCTTTGACATAGCCAAAGACTGAAGAAACTGGAGGAGGGGATGATAATATACAAAAGAGAGATCGTGAGGCATTTGCAGCACACAAAAAGCTGGGACCATTTTACCTTTGGTACCACCCTGGCCCTCTAACTCTGTTCTGTGGGCCTCAACTCTGTGTCGTGTTGAAGCATTTCACCCTCTGTGGTCCTGGCTGGAGTTCTGTCAAAATGGGCCTGTGCTAGATATCCTGGGGCTTGTGTCAGGACTGGGGGCTCATGCTGTTTAAAAAATGAAGAAGGAATGAAGTGTCCTCTCTAATATGACACAAACCCCTCATCACCCGAGCCATTTTCCAGGGTATTAATATTCATTTTGCACTAATGCAGGATGAATACATTTCAGTGTTTGGCCAGACCACATTCGTCATTTTTATGTCATACTCACAGAATGCATCAGTGTGATATATTGTGTATTTTACTATAATAGTAGACAATACAGCTCGGTATTTCATTTGGACAAGTAGCAAGTATGAGGCAAGGAGACAGCCACTGCTGGACAAGGGGTAAGCTCAGGAAAACAGAAATAAATTAAAACATATTAATCTGGCGTGAAAAGTCATTTCTCCAGTAAATTAAAAGCAGCAGCCTTCACATTTTGTTGAGTTGCCCTATTAGGTTGCTTTAGAAGGGTTTAGCCAGGAGCTGCTTCTGGATGTGACCTCAAGTGTCGCGAGTTTGGCCATCTCAGCCATGCAGATGGCAACATCCTTTGCAAAAGGCAGCACCCAAGAATGACGGTGCCTGGGGGAGACACAGGGCTGGAAGATCTGAGATGGTGCTAGGTGGGCTCGGTAACTACTGCCAGATGTGTGACAGGAGGTACCATTGTGCCTGTTTTCAGAGTACAGCTGTGGTAGGGTGAGGTGCCTCCGTGTGCTGGGAGGGAGGGGAGGAGGAAGCAGCTTCTAGGAGGATCTGTAGGATGCTCACAGAGAGGAGGCTGAGAGGCAGCGAAGGAGGGATAAGGGGCCTCAAAAGGGGCCAGTGAAGTCACGGTTACTGAATGGACTTTTCCCTATTGCTTTATTTGTTCCCATGTTTTGCCCTGGGCACTGATGTTTAGTAATTTAAACCAAAGGGATCTAAAGAGTTGCCGTAAAGGGTAGTTCAAAAATCAATGGATGTTAGAAAGGGTCAAATGATGCCATAAAGAGATTAACAGCAGCATGGAGAGATAATATTCCCCTGACTGCAGAGCTGGCCCTGAGAGCTTTATGACAGGGAAAGAAAAGCAGAGGCAGCCCAGCACCTCTTTCCCTGCTTGACTTCTCCCCCTCCTGAAAGCTCAGGGCTGTTTGGGGGGAAAGGAGGCAGGACTGCTTGGGGCAGCAAGCAGGGAATGGCTGTGAAGATGGGAATGAGAGGAGACAGGCAGGTGGGCCATGCCGCTGCCTGATAAATTCTTCTTCTAATCCAGACAAACTGCAGCTCCATCGACAGTCCCTGCTAAATCACCCAGGAGGAAATTACTTACTCAGCAATCAGCCACAGGTTTATAGCATGAAGGTCAGATTTTATGAGGGTCCCCTGGAAATGCATGGGAGAAATGCGATATGGCTCTGTGTCACTCTCCTGGCATTAGACCTAAAACCTGGGCAGGCAGTGTGGTAGGCAAGGGACAGATCCAGCCGGAGCAGTCTTCCCGCTTGCCACTTTCTCCCCAAACCCATCTGTATGGCCTCCTCACTGAGCTAGGGAATCAAATCAGGAACACAGCCCAAGGGACCTGAGGGCTGAGGGAGAGATGACATTTGGTGATCAACTGAATGTCCTTGTCAGGAGCAGGAAAGCTGCTCTCTGGGGATTTGCTTTTTGCTTCTTTTTCAACTGTTCTTTGGTTCCATGGCATGTTCTCAGCACTGACAACAGTCCCGTGTAGGAGCACATTGAATTAAATAGCTCTTTTTTCTCCTGTGTCTCTCCCAGGGCACTGCCTCCCTCTGTGGGGACAGGCAGAATGAAGCACTGGCATTTTTTACTTAGAAAGCACTCTCAATGAGCATAGATCTGCTCAGGGTGTGTGAAGGGGCCACTACTTAGGTCTGCAGTTGGCTGAGCTCATGGAAGCGGCCTGAAGGAAGTGAAGAGACTAAACCCCACTGTGTTCAGCAAGGATTGCCTGGGAAATCTCAGCCTGACCCTCCCAGGAAGGTTTTCCCCTTGGAGAGAAGCCAGAGGCAGCTTCCCCACAGGCCAGCTGATGCATGGGGACCCTGGGCAGGAGCCAGTGACCTGCATACAGGGATCTTGCTTCAAAGAGTGTGCAATCCTTATAGGCACAGCACCTTGAGCCTTGTGGTGGTGACAGTTTATGGCAGGATGAAACCAAGTCAAATAATAACAGTGTTGTTTTCCTGGCATCGCATTGTGGATCTTAGTGTTGCAGGAAATTAAAAATCACACCCAGAGGTACTTGATGTTTCCTGGATGAAGCGTCCTTTCTTCTGGATGCTGCAGATGGCAGGCCTGGCTGGAGCCCAGAGGGGTGGAGGCTCTGTGGCAGGCACCGTTGGGGTCTGGTAGGAGACTCTTGGGGGTGGGAAGAACATGGGAGAAATGGGCTTGCATTTGGTGCTGCACTTAAGTGAATCAATGTGTGAATCAGCGTGTCTGGAAGAGATGTGTTGAAGAGCCAATGGACTGATGTACCATATTAGCAAGCCTGAAGGGAAAAGAAAGAAGTGGCTAACCCTTGGGAAAAGGTGACCTTGATCCACTGTCCTTTAAAGTCATGAAGGCATCTCTTTACTGGAAGAGACAGCTGCTATTTTATGTGGGAGCATTTGAGTCAACATGTGCTAAGAGGACTGCTCATGCTGAGCTCTTTCTGCTGCCGTGTTTGGGTGGCTTTCGGCCAGCATCAGCTCAAAGCCCACTTTCCCCCAGGAGGAACCTGCTGTGATTCTCTTGCCCTTGCCCAGAGGGACATTCTTCTCTCCCGCTTCCTTGCTGAAGGTAGCAGAGACCCTGGTGGCCATCAGGATGCCTGGTCCCTCCCGGGAGAGCGTTGTCCCTGCTGGGGACACAGCAGGGAATCTGAATTGCTCCAGCTGTTCCTGGACCCTAGGGCACAGCAGCTGGGAGCCCTGGGCAGGGCTTCCAGACCCTGGCGTGGACCAGCAGTTTGACCTTTGGTCAGTCTCCAAGGAAAGCAGCGTTTTACTGACAGATTTTAAACTTAAGCATGTGCTGGCTTTGCTTTTTGCCATATCGTCTCTTCCCTCTCTCGCTCTGTTCCTTGTTACCACTGTGCTGTTTTATCTTGCTCCCTCTCTCTGCATTTCCCCTTCTTCTATAGCTTTGCTTCTGACTCTCCCCCCCTTTCCATTTTTTTCCCCTCTTCAGAGTCCTGCTGGCCCCGACCTTGCTCACCTCATGGCCAGCTGTGCTGGGCCTAGCTCCTGGCCGGGCCCTCTTTAAGACTTTGTTTTCTTGCCTTGCACCCAAGTGACAGCAGATGAGAGAGTAGGGTGCTGCCATGAGATTTCTGTCCTTGCTTCCATCAGTGCTTCCTGCAGAGCCTGGGTGATTATTATCTCTGTAAACGACTGAAAGAAGTATAGTGATAAAAGGATTAAGCTAGACATATTTTATTTTATTTATTTATATCTTTCCGCTCCTCCATCCATCCCCCTTAACAAGTGTAAAGCATATTGTGCTGCAGCTCCTGCAGCTGTTCCAGGGAGGAGTGGTGACGTGGGGACGGGGGGGACGGTGCAGAGTGGTCCAGGAGCAGGCAGAGAGCACAGATGAGTGCTTGGGCAGGGGGTGCAAGGGGCTAAAGCAAGAGACTGACAGACCCCACTGTGAAAGGGCTGGGGATGCAGCGAGGCCAGCTTGCTCTCCTTTTCCTTGGTAACAGTCTCCTGTGAGCTTCTCTTTTCAAGACGGGGTAGAGAGCCCACAGAAATGGGGTCATGGAGCTGAACCTGGAGCTGCTCAGAGCCAGCATTTCAGTGGGTTATGGACCAGAAGGGCAGCCAGAATGTCTTTGGACAGGAATTGTTGCAAAGAAACCCCACAAATTGCTGCTTCCCCTGGGCCCCTGAGGGCATGCCGCGGTGGCACAGCACCGTTCCCGCGAGCAGCTCTCACCAAGCTCTTCCTGCAGCAGATCCCTGCAGATGCTTCTGGAAGCAGCCTATTCCCAGCTGAAGTTTATTTCGGGTCTCTGTGTGTGTCTGCTAAAAGCCTACAGCCCACAGACTCGTACAGACAACCTAGTCCTGTCTGGGAACTCACAGAGCCCTGCCTGCATCTGTGGCCTCCCTGATTTCCCTCATAAGGGCTCCCATGGTGGGGCGTCAGGGTGACTTCCAGCCCTCCTGGTGGCATCAGAGTTGGATGGGATTTAACCCAAGACAGAGGCTCAGAGTTATACAGAGCAATTTACCCTGAATATTCAGGTTTTGGTATGACACCCTCCTCCCAGCTCCTTGGCATGGAGGGAGCAGTACATGATTGCAAACTCTTCCTGGATTGAGCCCTAGAGGAACAAAGCTGGAGATTATATTCCTGGCAAGGACTCCTCTCTAAAGCTCATTTGTACCAAGGTTGTATCTGTTCTAGTAAATATAATGAGCCAGGATCCAGTCTCTGGTCCTGAGGGGGCATGATGTGGTATGGTTTGTGCTGATACAACTAAACTTTGGCCTCTCCCATGCAGTTCACTGGTGACAGTCCGTGGCTCATGCCATCCCCTGAACTGTGTCCAGGATCATCTGGGAGAGTGCTGGCTAGCGCAGACCAGGGAGCGTGTGAACAGTTAAACAGCTTGGATGACCATGACACAGTGTATGAAGCCTGCGCCCTGGCACTGTTTTAGTTACCAATATAGATCCCTCCTGAGACTCTTTTGCAGAGTAAAAGGAGTTTCAGAGACCCACCAGCTGGAGCCAGGCACGTAGGCTTTCTCTGGAGTGCTGCTTACTACCAGTGCAGGGTCATAACAGCAGGGAGCAGGAGCAAGCATGAGGTTGGAGGGGAGTGGGGCAATTTGGATGGAGAGGGAAGAGTGATTTGTGGCAGGCCGGGAAGCCTCAGAAAGCAGGAGTGGAGGCAGGAGGACCCTCTCGGTCTTTTCCCTGTAGTCTCAGTGCTGGCATGATTGCACTGCCTCTGCCTGTATCAATGGGAAGAACTTGGCACCCTCCATCTCGCTGAGTGCTGCGTGGAGACAAATCAGCTGCTGTATTTGTATGACTAAAGAGACCCAGGAGCACAATCATTCAGGAAGTGAAACAAAATGATGGCAGCATTTGGGCCAATACCTTCAGCAGTCTTAGGGATATCAGAGCTCTTCAGGCAGGTGAAGGAGCAGCTAAAACTATGTAAAATGATTGCATATTCCCCTGGACCCCTGGGACCATGAACTAGGCCTAAAGGGGCAACAGCTGCGCTGTGGTATTCCCTTAGGATGTCCCATCCCTGAGGTGGCCGGATATTTGCCTGGTAGGTGTATGGTGGCAGCAGCACCCCTTTATTAAATTCTGCCATTTGTTCTGCCTCATGCTGCAGCTGCAAAGCAGCTGATGTTTGCTGGGCTATTGGTGCTTTTGGACCTCAGCCTCCATCACTAAACCTAGAGTTAAAGGACGTCTCTTTGGGTTTATGGTCAGCAACAGAGGCTGTAGGTGTGACATGACCCACCAGCTATCACCTCTACGAGGCAGCCCAGGGGCTCAAGGGCAGTGTGTGTTGCCTTCACAGCCTAAGGCCAGACCCATAGGTCTAAGCAGAAGCAACAATTTTGTCTTTTCAAACAAGGCATTGGGGAGATGAAGCTACGTTAGAAGGCTCCTTCATGGATTCTTGTCCATCCCTGGAGAATACAAGCCAGGTGAGATGGCCAGCCATCCCTGGAAGGTCACCTGAGGGATGGACATCTTCTCACAGCCTGACACAACTCCACCTAAAGTCAGAGTGATTCCCCTGGGCTGGGGGGGATTGCTATGGTGGCTTCTCCCCACAAATCCCTGCTGGCATTTGCTTTTCCCTGCCTTCTCTGCTCCACCATTTCTACGTTCCCTTCCACCAGTGCCCACAATGAGCAGAGCAAGCAATCCAGCATGGCCCAGTTTAATATTCCACAGATCCTCACAGGCTGATAAATGAGAACAAGAGAGGGAAGGAGGGGGTGGGAGCCTGGTGCATGGGGGGGATATAAAGCCCTGAGCCTGTATTCAGAGCAGCAGAGATAACAATAAGCGAGAATAATAGTCTAACAAGTCGGAAATGTCACACGCGATCTGGTGCCATTAACACAACATGGATCTGAAATATCACATAATTAGTTTTGTGCCTGTTGTTCTGATTTGGAGAGAAAAAATATTAAAGGGAAGAGATTTGGGGGGGCAGAGAGGGGAGTGCCAGCAAAGTGAACTCATAAAAGGGCGAAGCCTACAGCGTCTAATGTTTTTGGAATAGTATAATAAAGCTCTATCTCCTTACCCATGTTTGAGGCAGAGATTTTTATCTGGCAGTATGGGATAAAAAGAAATGAGAACTTGAAAAGGGTAGATAAAATTGTGATTGATCTCTCTAGGACTGCCTTGCCTCCTTTCAGGGAAGCTTGTGGGCCTCATGAATTGCTCCACCACTGAGACACATGATCCCCACCCTTTCCCATGCCACCTCACTAAAAGATGAAAAAACACAATGTTTTCAAGCCTTCTTTCCCCATCTCTTTATAACCCAGTGCACAAAACCCGTGTTTGAAGGCTGTGAAATGACTCGGAAGCTGTTTGTCCCCTGAGAGCAGGCCTAATGCATGGGTGTTTTGGGGACACCCATTGCTGCCGAGGCACGTGAGTCCCCATGCCTTCAAACAGGCTGCTCTGAACATTTGGCCTCGTGGGCTCGTGCGTGCCACCAGCTGCTGAGTGCAAAGCTCCTGCCTCTGCCTGCAGAGTCTGCTTCTTGTTGGTGGCATTTTGAGACTCACTGAGGGATACAAGCACTATCAGAAGAGACAGAAATGCCCAGATCTCTGTGGAATAGGCACTGTTTGGGGATAGTTGTGTAAGGATTGGAACAGGACTCTTCCTCTTCTCAAAGGTGTTAGGAAAACAGAAAGTTAGGAAACAAATATCACGTGGGACAAACGCTGTCTGTCCTTTCCTACCCTGCAGCAGGTTGGTGTGCGAGTAACCTGATGTACATGCAAACCCCTTGTGAATCTCTGTGGTTGTGTCAAATATACACCTGCCTATACCTGGGTGGGGTTAGGAGCAGCTTTAAATTGAGAGCAAAACCCTCTGGCTGGCTGGGACAGCCCCACAGCCTCACTGAGTTTGGGCACTCCTCATTTTCCGGCAGGAGCTGCCCCTTTCTGCTGGGCCCACGGGTGCATCTCAGGCACGCTTATTTGAGACAGGAGCACTTGAAATGGGGCTATTGCACACTTACCCACCCCTCTATCCTGGAACAACTCAGCATTTTCACGATCAACAAGATCATGACAGGGATGGGGAAGGATTTCTTATGCATGCTTCATTTTAAGTGTTTCCCTTTGCACATGCTTTTTCCAAAAAGCCCTTTAACTCTGGTGCTCACCGGGACATAAACAGCAAACTTTTTGCATCTTCCTTCAGTGAAAAAGCTGGAGCTGCTTATACTGAATCAAGCATGGATTTCGTTATCTCCTGTGGCGGAGAAGTCCCCTTCTTCATCCACTGGCTGTACAGTGGCCTGTGTGATGTTGATGGATACCTCAGTCCTGCTCATGTAGACAGGCACTAATCACCCATCGGTACTTTTCCAGGCGGTGTTAGCGGAGAGGTCGAAGGACCACATGGTGCACTGAGCCCAGAGCTAGATTTGCCAGGTTGTTCCAAGGACCGTTTTTCGGAGGGGAGATGGGAAGGACATTTGCTCCTGCTGCTTGCTCTTGCTCTGTCACTGCGGAGCAGCTTCGCACCCATCCAGGCCCACATTGCCCCTTTCCCTGGTCTCTCCCAGTCTGGGTGAATGGAGAGCGGAGGAGATGTGCTAACCACAGGTTTGAATTTTAATGCGTAATGAAGCTTTCTGTCATTTTTTTACGTGCCAATTGCTAATCACCTTTAAACATATTCTGGGAAAGAGGTACTTTAAAGCAAAAGTGGCACTCCTGTGCCAAAGGCATGGATTGCTGTGTCCAAATCCTGTCTCTGGAGGATGCCTGTAGGGTTGGGATTCAATTAATTCAGTCCCGGCGGATTCATCGCTTTGCCCACTAATGGCCACATACTGACAGCGAGTGCGACAGGAACGTTGATCTATTGCTCACTGCTCTGGCCAGTCGTGACAGGAGGCTGCTGTCACCGTAAGGCTGTCACCTCCAGAGCCAAAGCCTTTTGCACATGAAATGGGGGGATTTGCAGAGGGGCTGAAATGCAGCTGCCTCTGGGGTGGAGCGCAGCAGCTATTTAACAGAAATCAGCTCCCTGCATTTGCATGGGAAGTGAAAAGTATTTCTGCATTTTGTTAACACTGAACAGAAGTGATAAATATTAGGACTGGGGAATAAGCAAGTTTTCCTTTTGACAAGAAAGTCTGTGGCATCAGTTTTTCCTTTGACTCTGAAACGAATGTTAAAAATCCCGATGAAGCATATGTTCTTCTGAAATTAAACATTTCATTTCTATTTCAGCCTTTGCAGCTTGCCAGTATTTTTAAAATATAAAACCAATGATTTTCTTTGGAAAAATCATTTTGAACAAGGCGGTTTAGACTTATCAAAATGCTTTGTTTCATGTTTTTAAATTGAAAGACTATTGAACAGTCTATGTGACATTAGTATTTTCTGAAATGTGTTGATTTAAATGAAAATTGATTAATTTTTTTTTGGTGGTAAGCAGTGCTTTGATGAAAAATTTCTGATCTGCTTCTGATAGGCAAGGTCTGTATTATATATTGGCCTCTATCCAGAGAGTGAGACATCTGCTACTGCAAGAGGTATAGGGCAGCTTGCCTGAACAATGCTATCAAAAAAGCCTTAAACACATAACTCCTCTGTGTCATACATCCATGTAAAGAATTAAATTTCTTCTAGCAATTTGCAGGGAATTTTATCAGAATGATGCAAGTTGATGTATTCCTAAAGCTTCCTCTCCTGTTTTTTTATAACTCTGGTTGTAATCCTACCACCTCCAGCTGGACGTGTGCGCACCATTTAAAGAGTCATTGCATTTGTGGTCACAGGCTGTACCGCATCAGATGCGGCTGCTGGAGCCATTTTCCCTTTTGGAGTTTTCTGTGTCTCCAGCCATGCAAACAGGCTGCAAGATGAGCTTGACAGTGCTAGTTGTCCCATCCATTTTAGTCTGCTTCAGTTCTCAGCAGATCAGCTAAGCCCTGACTTGTGATGAAGGTTCAGACAGACCCCTAACACCAAGTCGAGCGTCTGCTGAGAGCACGGGTCAGAGGAAACCAGGCAGACCCCACCAGTGCTGTGAATTTGGGTTGCAAGGCTGAAATCAAGTCCTGCCCCAGCCAAGAGGCTTGGAAATGAGGGGGCAGCTGAAATTAGTAGTGTGTTAGTACAGAAGTTTCAGGTGGTAGCAAGGACAGGGTGGGGGTAGCCCACCAATAACGTCCGTTGCTCAGCCCTGGGGTAATTGCAAGCAGGTGGCACTGGCAGGGAGGAATAGCAAAGAAACCTGATGCCAGGTGAGCATTGCAGCACCAGGAATTGGTAACGAGAGGTAATAAATCTCGTTGACCAGAGGAGGTGAGGGTGAGATAGGGCACTGGGGAGCAGTGTGCAAGCAAGGAGAAATCTGGAGGCACTTCTGGTATGTTGTTTCAGCTTCAGGGGAGAGAAGACTCTCCAAAAGCCTGAGAAGGACCGTGAGTGGTTGATCAATGAAGGGTGAGTGGTTTGAACAGGAGAAACTCAGGAATTGAAGGTATGCTTTGCTGGATGTGTTTTGGTAGTGGTTGTGGCTGGAGATGAAGATATTGTTGAATATTGTTGAAGACGAAGCCCTTGTTCCTTCCCTCTCCCTCGAGCGTGAAGTTGGATTGTGGTAGTGGACTGAGTTCCACCAGCCCTGTAAGCAGGAGCAGGCTGGTGGGTGTGGGATGAGGGGCTGCAGCGAGCTGTGCTGGCTGGTGTCCTGGGGCAGGGATACTGTTGTGGTTTAACCCCAGCCAGCAACTAAACACCAAGCAGCTGCTCACTCACTCCCCCCCACCCAGTGGGATGGGGGAGAAAATCAGGAAAAGAAGCAAAACCCGTGGGTTGAGATAAGAACGGTTTAATAGAACAGAAAAAGAAGAAACTAATAATGATAATGATAACACTAATAAAATGACAACAGAAATAATGAAAGGATTGGAATGTACAAATGATGCGCAGTGCAATTGCTCACCACCCGCCGACCGACACCCCGCCAGTCCCCGAGCGGCGAATCCCTGCCCCCACTTCCCCGTTCCTATACTGGATGGGACGTCACATGGTATGGAATACCCTGTTGGCCAGTTTGGGTCAGGTGCCCTGGCTGTGTCCTGTGCCAACTTCTTGTGCCCCTCCAGCTTTCTCGCTGGCTGGGCATGAGAAGCTGAAAAATCCTTGACATTAGTCTAAACACTACTGAGCAACAACTGAAAACATCAGTGTTATCAACATTCTTCTCATACTGAACTCAAAACACAGCACTGTACCAGCTACTAGGAAGACAGTTAACTCTATCCCAGCTGAAACCAGGACAGATACCCTGGCCTTAGGGAGGGCTCTGGGTATGCCTGGCTTGAGAGGACAAAGAAAGCTAACTGCGTGAGGGAGCGGGCTGTGGGCCAGCTGCTTCCTGGGCTCACAGGAGCAAAGCATGCCTGTTTTTCTGCATTTGTGGAAGCTGTATCACCAAGTCTTTCTTGGGAAATGGCCTCCAAATTGTGTGACTCAAAGAATAAAAAGGAAAAAAAAAGTAAGCTTGTTCAATCTGGCTTGCAGCCCTTTGAGGACCAGCTCTTCCCCCACTATAGCCATGAGGATTAGAAGCATCCCATCTTCTTCAGTTGATTCAGAAAGTAATGTTAAGTACAGCGCCTAAAACTCTAGGACCTGAGGGTATGCAATTCCCTGAACTTGTAAAATCATGACTTGGCAAAACCATGTTAGCTGCAGAGCTGTTCATGCTCTTAACCTGTATTTCTCCTAAGCCAATTAGGCTGAGTTTCTAGTGAGGGCAGTAATGACTGGGCACACTCTTTTGAACCAATAATGTAGGTGGCTGGAGTAGACGAGTGGCCTGCTAATGAGGGAATGGCTGCCTGCTAGCGATGCATAGCTAATGACCCTGGTCTCCAGTGGTCCATGGCCAGGCGGAACAAAAAATCTATTTGCACCAAGTGCTTCATTACCATCCAGCTACACTCAAATGAACAGCTTGGTTTGGTGGAGAGAGGGGAGGGCAATGTGACTGGGATGTGGCTGTTTGGGGGAGAGGTAGCAAGTTTTCCCTCTGTCACCCTGGATAAGCCTCTCTGCCTCTTTGGGCGTTGCTGTTCTTTCCCCTCCCTGCCTTTGCAGTAGTGCTGCTCTGAGGGTAGTGTTGGGAGTGAAATGGGTTGTGATACATGCTGCAGGTTATGGTGGAGAGGAGTGCCAAAATCTAGATGTTTCAGTGCCACGGTTTGGAGATGCCTGCCTGGTTAGTGTCTGTCACTTCTTCAGCCTCTTTGCATGGGCTAATACTCTTCTGGGTTTGGGGAGGGAGTTCTGGGAAACAGGCAAGCCCCAAGATAAAAGGTTTGTAGTTGCTGTGAAACATAGAAGTTTTTCCAGGATTGGTCCTTGTCTGTTGAAACCAACATCAAAGATGCAGACAGGCCTGGGCTGTTGTGCCTGGGCTGGGCTCTGAGCTTTGCTGCATCTCTGTACCGGGAGGAGTGTGCACTTCCAGAGCTGGAATGATCTGGTGTAGTGCAGGGGGAGGTAACTGGTGGCACTGGTACAAGCAGTCAGGCTCTGAGTCCCTGTATGCCAAAGCTCTGGTGTGCAAGAGGCTGTGTCAGCTTCTCTGAATGGGCTAGGCTTGCTGTGTGCTTCTCAGCTTCCTGATGTGTGATGGCGGGGGGCGGGTAGGTGGACAGGGTAGAAAAATCTGCTGAAAGATGTCTTCCTTTCCACAGATTAAACTCTTCTTGCAGAGCTCCTGTGCATCTCCCCTCCCACTTGAAATTATAAATATGTTTTTCAGTGAGTTAGTGAAAAATTCAAGCTTTCTACTGTAAAGACCCCATCTTCTAACGAGGCCCTGCGAGATCTATGCATTTCAGTTGATTTAGCCTTGTTGGACTGCTGTGGTTGGTAAGATGTATTGAGATGCCTCCAAGATGCTAAAGAAACATAATTGATTGCTATTAGGTTAATTTATTACTATTTAGCAGAGAACAAATATATTTTTAAAGGGATAATGGCAAATTAAAAATCCTATTAAGCAAATTTGCTTACCTAGTACTTAGTAACAACTTGGGCTTAGATCCCACAGTCGCTTAAATGCATGCACAACCTTACTCAAGCGTGCAGGCCCAAAGAATTCTTAAATCTCTGTGGGATCAAGAACATGGCTATTAAATGTAAAATAATTAAAAATAGAAGACCCCCACCAAATGAGTCTTTTGCTCTTGGCACTGCTAGTATCCTCCTGACTCACTGCCTTTGCTTGGAAAATGAAAATCGATGCGGTGAGTTTTACTTCTGTTTCTAGTCAGTGTCAAATCGGTGACCTCAATGTGGTGCTGGTTTTGCAGGAGTGTGGTATTGATCCCGCCTCTGATCTGCAGCACTTGACAGCAGCAGACGGAAACCTGTGCTGGCCTAAGAGGGAGCGCCTGTCTGTACTGCTGGGTCAGGTGGGCTGCGCTTGCCCTTTGACTCTGGGGGTCCACAGGATGTGATGCTGTGCCCCCGGTTACATGAGGAGCATGTTGGCTGGATGGATTTGGAGAGCTGGCTGCTGTTGTCCGGTGCAGGTGGTCTGCGCTGCCAAGGGCTGGCTAGCCAGGGGCAGCCCAAAGCAGGATTCACTACGGAAATGTTATTTTGAAAACTCTTTCTTGAGTTGGATGGACCCAGTCAACCTTCTTCAGGTGTTTCTTAACTGACCTTCCACATCTGTGGAGCAGCAACAGCTCATGGATTGTTCTGCTCTGTGTAATTCCCACCTCCCCTTTGAATGCACTAAACACCCAGTTAAGGCTCCAAGAATTAGTAGAAATCAGTCTTGCTTTTCTTCAAGTTCTAATTTGTATTGTAAATCAAAGCAGTAATCTTTCTGCACTCCTGGGTCAGAGGCTGGTATTTATTTATTTTGTTAGCTGCGATTTTTCACGTGTTCTGGTGCCCGTAATGGGATGGCCTCTTACCAGTATGGCTTGCTAATTCAGTTTTGTCTTGGCATGGTGTGTCATGGAGGTGGCCCTGGCTGCAAAGGACTAGCATGGGAAAGGTGTGTTGTGGCAGGGAGAAGCACTAGAAGTCAGCCATGGTGCTTGCACACGAGTCTGTGCAGACGTGAGCAGTGCAAAGCCAGAATGAAACCTCAGTTCATCAGCTGAAATACTGCTGGGGTCAGTAACCCTTAAAGAGAGAGCACATACTGGAGTGTTTTGAGCAGGGATGTATGCCTGTGGTGTGAAGATGGCTTGAGAGGGTCCTGTATGGCTCCCTTGGTTACACTGATGGAGCTGTTTATGAGGCTTCGCTCTACATTTCATCACTGAAACAGCTCCTGATAGCTGTGCTAGCACAATGGAGGTGTGCAAGCATGTCATGAGCTGTGTTTTGAGGCCAGGAACGAGCTGTTGGAGGGGTTGGGATGAAAAATGGTGGTTGTGGAGGAATTTTAGCAGGCCTTGCACGACCAAAAGTGGTATGCTCTGGACCTATGCCCTGGGATTTCTACTCCATGGCTGGCAAGAGCTGACATATGAGATCCAGCTTTTAGGTGAGCTCTGGCCTAAAAACAAAATCTGTAGAGCTGTCCTTATTTCTATTGCTTGGAAAATGAAATTGTGGTGGCAGTGTGAATAAAGTTTCACCCCAAACAGCTGTTTAGTGCAGGGCTGGGTTCTCCTTGTGGTCACCAGCACTTTGCTTTTTTTCCACGCAAGCCTCATTCCTTGCAGATCTTGGTGCTTGCTGGAGTCTTCCCTCTCCTGGTGTCATTGCATCTGGCAATCCATGTGACAGTCTGCAGCAAGGTCTGGCCTGCCCACACAGTGTGTGGGGGCTGGTCCCCTAAGACTGGTCATTACTAGCTCTTCATTAGCAGTTGACTTGCTGAGGAAGGCCTGCAGGGAGGCCGAAGGCAGTTCTTGCTCCAGGCACCCACTGGTTTGTGCCTGCTCTGTCCATATTTGAGATTTGAGATGTTAGTGAGTCCTGTGCATGTTCTTGTTGGAAATGACATGTGCTGTAATTCCTGTAGCAAAAAATATACTTGTGAATGTGTTCCTCAGTAAAAGTGGTGAGTTCAGATGACGGCTTTCAGAAATCCTTCCTCACTATTTGTACAATGACTTCTATTTATGTGAAAGTACAGCTTCTGTGAGCACCCTAAATTTGAGCTGAGTTTGGTAAAAGTTTTTTTCAGCTGAGAGATTAAAATATGATAGTCAAAACACTTTGTTTCAGACGTATGAAGCAGTTTTAAATTACTTTTTTGACCAGATTTACCTGAAACTAATCCTTTCTCTTGGATATGACCAACATTTGGATGCTATACAGAAACAATGTTTTTCAGTTGGGGGCAGCCTAAAGCACTTTTGGGAAGGGGACTCATTCAGCAGTCAAGGATTAATACAACTCTGCCTGCATCTCTCTTAGGTGCCAGCTGGTCACTGCCTTCCAATTCAACAGCAGCGGTCATCCAGGCAAGGAAAAGAAACCACATGAAGTGACCCACTGCAGAGTGTGAATAACTACTGAAAAATGAGGGTATTGGCCCCAGCTTCCGCAATGTGATTCTCACCTAACTGCAAAGATTCTGGGTGGCCCCTTGTGGCCATGGTCTGTCTGACTGTACCTTAAGTTGCAATGCACTGTGATTGAATTTGATAAAAATCAAACCAGGAGGTAATTTGATGTGAAGGTAACACTTTCCTATGAGAAGGGATCCCTCTTTCTATTTTTAGTCCGCAACAGTGTTATCGCAAGCCTCTTTGTGACTTGTGGTATGCTTTTATCATGGTGGATCCACTGGGCAAATACTCTTCAAAACAGGCTTTTTATCTTCATTGCCACAGGCAGGTGTTAGCCTCAGTTTTCAGGAGAGCAAAGAGAACTGTTATGGGGAAAGTAGGAGCCTGTTGGTGTATTGGTGACCTTGGCAGACTCACAGGGTGGGTTGCTCTCTGGGATGAGGGAGCAGGGTGGATGTGAGTCATGCCTTGCCCTTGTCATTCCCTTGTTTCCTGAGCCGTGCTCGCTCATCTTTCTGAGCGCAGGATGTGGCTGGCTTTATTTGGAATGTTACAAGCATCCCTGTCTGAGTTAATTGACCAAGACAAATTTTGTTTAAAAGCCTTGACATTAATAATGAGAAATAAGAGCTGGGAGGTAAAACACATGCTCTCTAGACATGCATTAGCTGTACCCCCACCCTTCCAGGCTCCTCTTGAGGTAGTATGGCAGAGAGCTTAGGTCAGTTAGTTTTAAAATTAACTTCTAGTCCTCAAGGCAGCCTTTAAATAGAGTATTTGAGCCGTGACTATCACTAGTCTTTTTAGCCTGTATAAGGGAGGGATGGAAGAGCATAGACTCAGAGAAGTCCATAACTGCTGGTGGCTGGTCTCATGCCTGATCCTTGGCAGATCCTTCATCTCAAACGCCCAGGCCCTGCAAACTGAGCTGGGACATGATGCACTAGTTAGTGCCAGGAGTGGGGATAACTCCTCTCCTCCAAGGGACAGCCTCTATGTGTTGTTAGGCTGCCCTTTGCAGCCCTAATCTGTCAAGGTCTTGCTGTGATAATGCAATCCAGATGGACATTGTTCTTGCTTCTCTCACCTTGGGTGCTGTGTGCTGATGTAGCTGTGCAGAAGGCTTGGCTTTGCATGTGTGTGGAGGGACCAGCTGATGTTGCTTTGGGCACCAAATGTGCTGAGAAGCTATATCAGTCCATCTGCGAGGTGCAGAGCTGTTCCCTTCTCTTGGAGCAGTGGGTTAAGCCCAGGAGATACACAGGTTCCTTGCACAAAGGCAGGAGGTAATTTTAAGGGGGGAAAATTCCTCAGGCGAGAAGAAAAAAAAAAAAAGCCCCAGATACCCTCCAAGCCTGGTAAGCAATGTGAGGCTCCTGAAAAAACACCTGCTTCTTGGCTGGTGTAGTGGTGTGACAGTCCAAGCCACAGTGACCCAGTCTTTCCCATGTCAAAGCATAGCAATGTTAGTGTGCCTCTTCACCTTCCCTTTACTGTCAGTGGGGAGGAATCTCCAACAGGACTATGGCTGCTGTAGTGTGAATCATATAATATGTGTGTCCAAAGAAGTGAAGTTATCCCTGTTCTCTGCTTCCAGACCCAGATAGAAATTCATGATGAAAAGATGCTCCTGAGGGCATCAGGACAGCAGCAAAAGGAATATCTTAATTTGCTTCTGGAAACAGGCAGAATCTCGAGGCTCGGGATAGTTCCTGTCCAAAGTCATGGTGCTGTCCTGGTGTCTCTCAGGATGCTATGCTCCCTTGCCTTTCCCCAGTGATGTGGGCCTTGCAGGCGGTCCATCAGCCCGCATCTTTTCTGAAGTGGCAGGACTGCAGCTGTACATCTCTGATCGATACCGCCCAACCTTGACATGGAATCAGTCACTCGTAGCCAGCTCATTACTGCTGGCTAACCGTTTGCCTGCAGCAGCCCCTTAATAGCCTTTCCCGGCTGCTGGCGAGTCACAACAGGAGCGTTTAGCAGTCTTATTTACATGCAGCATTTCACCAGTCCCTCCTTCCCTTTGCTCACAGCTTGCCATCTGCTCCGGAGCCTCGGAGGAGATGGAGGTTGCGAAGCGGGGACAGGAGCATCATGCCTGTGCATTGTCTCTAGGGTGACTGAGTGCCCTTCCTTGGGGGGCCTGGTCCCAGGTCTGCCCGTTTTAGGCTTTCTCTGCTAAAACCCTTTCTTTTTCAAGAAGATTTTGGCATCGTGCTTTGCTTTTGTTCTGGCTTTGAAGCTGATTTTACTTACAGCAATTTTTAATCCACTGTGTGTTTCAGTTTTCTCACCTCTGTGTTTACACTCTCCAATGGGTGGGGAAGGCACAGGATGCTTCCTAAAGAGCAGCTTTAAGATGGCAATTTATTATTTATAAATTGGGGGATGGATGAGGTCTGGGAATGGAGTTTCTGTGAGTCTATTAGCTGGTCAGGTTGTGCCCTGTGTCACTGCAAAGATGCTTTCCTTTATATCAGCAGCAAAGTCTTAGACTTGACTCATGACCTTGGTCATGAGCTATTAATGATCTCTGAAGGAAGAAATACACCGACACATGCACATTGGGGGATATTTGGTACATCTGCTAGCATGCCATTGATTTACATGAGCAAACTCAGAGTACAGGCGTTTTTTAAATGGCTTTTACTTAAACTGAAGTCCAAGTTTCAACCTTGGCCCCTGATTTTCATGATAAGAAACAATTTCACCCTTGGGAGTGAAGATGCATATGATGGTGAGAAATTATGTGTGTGGGCAGGCAATGGTTGGAGAAGCAGCTGACCTGGGTGGGGATGGCAGCCAGAACTGAATGGTGGAGAGTGGGAAAAGGTAGCGGCACTGGAAATGAGGGAAGGTGGCATTTGAGACAAGTGTTGTTGGTTATGTGGCATTACCCCAGGGATGTTGTCTCCTCTTTCTCCTCATGCAGTCTCTTACAAGGCAGTGTCACAGGCCAGACAGCACAGTGTTGTGGCAGAAAACCCAGGTAGAGCAGTGACTGCATGCTTGCTGCTTTGCTGACTGTTGCGGTATTTATCCTCATTTGTGGTATAGGAACCCCATGCTCTGGCACTGCGGTTGCACAGAACCAAGATGCAGCCCTGCCCTCAAACTCCCAACATCAGTACTGAGGGTCAAACTGATGTATATGTCATCCTTGCCGAATAAAAGTGATGTTTTTGTGAATCTTAACTAGTTCACTAAATTACTTCAAGTGATTATTCTGTTTCTTTCCTGATGTCCTGGTTTTGGCTGGGTAGAGTCAATTTTCTTTCTAGTAGCTGGTATAGTGTTATGTTTTGGATTTAGTATGAGAACAATGTTGATAACACACTGATGTTTTTAGTTGTTGCTAATTAGTGCTTATCCTAAGTTAAGGTTTTTTCAGTATCCAATGCTCTGCCAGTGAGCTGGGGCACAAGAAGCTGTGAGGGAGTATAGCCAGGGCAGCTGACATGAACTAGCTAAAGGGATATTCCATACCATAGAACATCATGCTCAGTATATAAAATGGGGGGGCATTGGCCAGGAGGGGCGGGTTGCTTCTTGGGGGCTGGCTGAGTATCAGTGGGTGATGAGCAATTGCATTGTGCATCACTTGTCTTTCTTGGACTATATTTTTATCTTCCTTTTTGTTACTATTATTATATTTTATTCTTTATTTCAATTATTAAACTGTTCTTATCTCAACCCACAAGTTTTACTAGTTTTTGATTCTATTCCCCATCCCATGGAGGAGGGGAGGGAGGGGGGAGGGAGTGAGTGGCTGTGTGGTGCTAGTTGCTGGCTGGGGTTAAACCATGACACCTGATTAGGGAAAATTTTGGTTAAATATATGGAGGGTGAGACTTTATTCTTAGATGTTTGGGGAGGAAGCAGCAGTCCTGTAGAATGAATTGTGTTTAAAGTATCTTTACTCTGGTGTGAAAGACGGGAAGGCTTGCGCCAAGAAGCTTATGGGCAAGGAATGTTTTCCAATCTTGGGTCTAGAATCACTATCTTAGGGCCTCAGTTTGTTTTCAGTAGTGAGAAAGAAATGGGTACTTTAATTTCCTTATTCCAGTGCAATAAGTGTTTTGAGTATTGAGGTGCACTGTCTGCTGCATTTAATGCCAGGGAGGGAAAGGCCCTTTTGCCTACAGCTTGAGCCTGGTGGAGATTTGAAATTGGAAAAGGCTGGCAGCTAAATGTTTTCCTTGTTACCAGGGTCTGTGGTCAAGCAGCTGGCAGACTCTGGGAGCTTGACCTCCATAAAGGATCGGGAGCAGATACCCAAAGACTTTTTGTCCCTTTTAGTGTGGGCCGGTCCTTTGCATCAGCACATCTGCACTGTGCTCAGTGTGCACACCATGGACAAGAGGTACCTGACTCAGTGAACTGAGGTTTTCATGCCCATGCCTTTCCATGCAGAGGTGTCTACAGTGTTCCTGGCAAAGCTGGGTCTCTTGCCATGTTTGACAGAATATTGCCAGCCTCTTGGGATAGGGCTGGACCTTACTGCTCGTCTTAGTACTGAGACCAGGCTTGCACAGCTGCAGAGTGTGTGCTTGCCCAGCTATTTCTGCAGCCTGCCTTGGCAGACCCTGTGAAGTTATTAATGCTCCCACCGAGGGAGAGGCTGCAGCGTGGAGCTGCACCATGTTAGTTTACAGGATTACAGAGGAGGATTATGGAGGGGAGACTCTGAATGCCGAAATCATGAGAGCACTTCAGTCAGCATTTGTGCTTCCTGCCATGGCAGTCATTGAACTATGAGGCACAGTCATAGGAGATCAGGCCTAGCACAGTGCTGTGTACCTGCCTTGGTCCTCTTCTGATACTTGTCATCTGTGCCCTGAAGGGGCATGGCCCTTCCAGTTCATCTGAGACTCTGTCCTCACATCTGTTGCTAATGAAGGAGAGTTTTATGTTTCAGGGTAAGATTTGTAGGCCTCTGTTTCTTCTCTTGATTTCAAGAGCTGAATATATGGTTTCACAAGAGAGGACTTTGTGCTAGGTTCTCTTGTGTACAAATGTAGCTCCAGAGACTTGGAGGACAAAGGCAGCCTGAAATGGCTTTGCAAACCAACTTTTATGCAGCAAAGACTGTCTGCAACACAACCAAAGTTATTTATTGTATGTGTTTCTTTCCAAAATGTTTCCCCCTTCTCTAAGTTGGAATTAGACAGCAGATTAATTTTCTTTTATGTGGGAAAAGTTGGAGCTTCTCTGTGGGGTGAAGTAAAAATAGATCATCTTGGCTTGTTGCATGTTGCATAATTTCCTGGATTTTGTTTCCCTTGGAAGAGTTGTTTTGAAAATAAAATGCTCCTCCTTGGCTGGCTGGCTGGCTGGCACAAAGATGAGGGGGCTGGACTGGGTGGAGAGAAGGCCAGGCTAACAAATTGTCTTGCTTCCCAGGAGGCCAGCTGAAGGTTGGGAATACCAACAACCTGGTTGGTGGGCAGGAAATGGGTGAAGGACGTGAGCGTATATTTTTTTTTTTTTTTAATTTTATTCCAGTCAGAAATTGAACAACCAAGCTTTTAGGCTTCTAATCTTTGCAGTCTCAGCAGCTGGGGTGGTACATCCTGCCTGCAGGCTGGGTACTCTGGAGTGAGTAGGGCTACACCAGCATAGATAACATAGCACTGGGATATAGTGTTCATCCTCTGTCTGAGGCTGGGAAGATCTGTGCAGTCCTGGTAGAGCAGGGTGATACATGACATCAAGGTCTGAGCTGCTGTCCAGTCCATCTCCTCAGCCAGACCTCGGCCCCCTCCCCTGCAGTAATCCAGATGCAATCAATCTGGCACTTTCAAATATTTATGAATCATTGATGGATTTTTTTGAAGTTTGAAGTTGTAGCTTTCATGGAATTTGGTTTGATTAGCTGGAAAGTCAATATTTTCACTGCGCTGTGTCTGAGCTGCATTAATTCCAGCCCAGGCAGCAGTAATAACAGCACTGCAGTGCTAATGGCTCTCTGCCTGTAACGGCTGGCATTTGGGTAGTCTGGGTTGAACTTGGAGCGTGTGGAGGAACCTTAGAGAGATGATAATAAAGCGGTACAGCTCATGGTGAAAATTGGCAGAGGCAGGTAAAGAAAAGGCCTACAGCAATATTTGGGAATCCACAAGATGAGGCGTTGAGGCTGCTTTTCTTTAAGTCATCTCTTCCAGCATATCCAAACAAGGTGGATTGCTTTTTACCACAACTCCCATTAACTTGTCTTAAAAGACTAAGGCACCTTCAGCAGAGTGAATCAGAACCTCATGGGACCAGACCTTTATTCTTATTAGCTGATGCAAATAGGAAATTGATAGGTGAGCAAAGTTATCCTTCTCTTTACAGATGAGGGAGCTAAGCCATAGAGGAATTGTATGAGCTCAGCAGAGGCACAAACACCATCTCTTTCCTTCTCTCACTTCATGCCATGATAGTCATTGCTTGCAGTGGAGAGCCCACCTCTCCCATTCATGTCTGTAATGCCTGTCCTATCCCAAATACACTGTCCCAGTGCTGTTCCAAAGGAACCAAATAACTTCCATGCTAATTTGAAATGGCTGAACAGACTGACTGAGAGCTTGTAAGCTCTCCACCATTAGTGTAGGGCATAGACAGAGCTTTCTGTGCTCTGAGGGTATATATCTGACCATCTTTGAGTCGTGCATTACAGTGAATGTGCCTGCCTCTGTCAGGGTCTGGATATTTCAGTGTCATCCCAGGGTTAAGTGCCTGCAGTGGAAAGTTATGTTCTAGGGTATTTCCTTTAAATGCACATGTCACGGTGTATTTCTGTCAGACCAGGTAGCCCAAAGAAACCCAGTTGTTTGCAGCAGGAAATGTTTATGATAACCTGTGCTCCCTGGGCAGAGACAGCTCAACAGGGGCTGAGAAGGTTGTCTGCTGTGTATGGATGAGATCAGCCCTTGTGAGGCACAGTGGTGCTCTGCAATGATCAAATGTACCATGCCCAGGACTCCATCCTGGCTACAGGGACATGAGGGCCAAGGCTTTGAGTTGGATTTTTCCTTGATCTCTGCATCAGGAGCTGTGAGGCAGGGGACCAGCCTGGTATGGTTGTGGTAACGGGATTACAGAGCATTTGGGGATGCAGAGCAGATTTCAGCTAGAGCTTCTTGCATGCTGCAAGGCTGTCATATTGCTGTGGTCTAGCTGAGAGGTGATGAAAGGCATGAATAACTGTGGCTGTGGCACTCTTCTCAGGCTGGGATGAGCTGAGACCCTGGCATTAATAGTGTGGATCACAGGTGCTCTGGCATGGTAGCTTAAAGGCAGCAAGGGATGCAAGGAAGCATTAGTTAAGAACTGAACTGACTGTGCCAGTAGCACCACTAACTCCTGGCTTCCAGTACTTGGTGCAATTTTTGAGGTCAATTTGCATAGCCTGTAACTTCCATTCAGCTCCCAGTGTGGTCCCTTAGCTGTGAGCTGATCTTGTCTATGTTCTAGGGAACTTCTTCATTCACCCTTGTGGCATTGGCATCCGTGTGAATGAGAGAAGTGATGACAATCCAGTTTTAAACTTCACAGGCTTTTTGGCAGTATTAAGTGTGAGGTAATGATGCCCAAGCTCTTTTGAAGGAGAAAATGCAATGGCAGGCTGCGGAGCCTCACCTGACTGCTCCAAGGTTGTCAGATACTGTGAGGCTCTTAGTGTGGAGGATTATGTACAGACGTATGTGCATAGCCCATCCTTCAGGAGAGAAACCGCAGTAAGTACTGGTGAGAGAGATGGCAGATCCTCACAGATTTATGCTGATCATAGAGGTGCTAATGCCTTGCTTTTATGGCTTGATCTTGCTCCTGTCTTTTGTAGTGGCTAATAAATACAAGCCAGTTCATCTTCTGCTTTGGCTCTTCCTGTGACCTTTCTTTAAATTTGGTCAAGTTCCTGATGCATAGATTGTCTTGCCCCTCACCATGAAGAGACCTGCCCTGGGATGACCCTGAGTCTCTCTATAATTTCTGCTGCAATGCTTGATTTCGGACTTTATTCTGGAGGGATAAGACTGCATTCAATAATGTTCCACAGGGTGCTAAAAGCCCATGGTCTGGGTGATGCTCTGTGTAATCTGCCTTGTCAATACCCATCGCTCACATCCACAGCAGTGAAGAGGGTTTTACCAGCTGACTGGGTGCTTCTGAACCTGAAGTGTGATGCTGACTTTCCTTCCCTAGCCTGGCTCTCCTGCTTTAATTTCAAGCATTTGCTTCTTATTCTGGGTTCTTGGAGCATGTGGCAAAAACATACTGTATTGACCCCCAGGAGATGTACACATGGGGAGCATGGTACAAGGATTCCCTCATTACATGTGAGGGAAGTGTCTTCTTACAAAGGCAGTTGTGGGGAGCACTGCCATCTAGTTCTCTGCCTTAGCTGTTGGATCGTGTTCCCATTAGTCACCTCCATAGGAGCCAAATCAATCCATTGCTACTTCGCAGTCTTCCCTGCAATTGGCTGCCAAAAGCAACTCTTTTAAGGAAAAGAAATGTCACTTATTTGGAAACTCTGCTTTCTTATTCTGGCAGCGAATGAACTTACCTGGAACATCAGAGTTCCCAGGGCTGCAAGGTCTGGTTCCCTACCAGCTCACACTAAGATAAACCAAATGCATGATCAGAGGGGAAAGCCCAAAGATCACGTGGAGATGGCTGCAAGCATCTCTTCCCTGCAGGCTAGAAATGTGGCTCACTGCAGGGGCTTGGCCATGGCTTTCCATAGAAAGTGCCATGTCTGGACATGCACGGCTCATTATTTTTGCAGGGCATTTGTGCTTTGTTTGCTTCCAGTGGCAAACTCAACTGGAAATGGGAAGTCCTTGTCTTGCAGAGATTACAGATTAAAATGGTGAAAGGTGTAGCAGGGGAAGAGGAAGATCACTTGACAGCGGAATCAGGTGCAGCTGGTTATGGGGAGGGCTTGAGAAAGCAGTTGGGCAACCTTATGAAACATGTATGGTGTGCACAGCAGTCAGATCTAGTATGTGCTTGGCTGTCATCATTAGCATGATGTGCTGCTGGCACAGGAACACCTTCCCTGCTGAAAGCAGTTCTCAGAAGAGACAGTGAATGTGCCAGTTGCAATGAGGTGACAGTGATGCAGTAGATGAAGAGCAGCCTGGGAGTGGGAATTCGTGTTTTCTGATCCTGTTCGGGGCCCTTTAAGCTTGATATTGATTCAGTTTGCAAGCTGCTTGGGAAGGGATGCCCCAAGTACATGCCTGCCTAACGCAACATGCTGCTAGTCTGTCTTGGACCCTAGACACTACTGTCATAGGGTCAAGAACAAGAGGCCTCAGACCCCTTACAGCATCAGTAGCCCTTGATATGCAAGAGTAATGAAGCAATCGTCTCTGAAAATTTGTTCTTTGTATTTGGACACTTGTTCTTGGACAGCTGATTATTCCTGCCTGAGAGAAAAACCTGGCCCTTGTATCTGCCTAAAAAAAAAAAGGATGATTTCTCGAGATATCAAGATCTTCTAATCCTGTCTTCTAAAAGTACCTGCAGTTCTTCCTACCTTTATGCTACCTGCAAATTTAGTAAGTTTTGGTTTTGCTCCATCATCCAGGTCAGTAGTGAAAGCTCTGAGGAGGGCTGGTATGTGACAGACTCCTACAAAATCCTGTTTGGCAACAAGTTCTTGCTTTGTAGCAGAGGAGACCACTGGTATCTGCCCTCTGCATATGGCTATCTGAGCAGTTTTATACCTCCCCTGTCATAGTTTCTCGTAAGACCACATTCTCCTTGCTTATGGGAATGGCAGGCAAGACAGTGTCAAAAGCCTTACTAAAGTTGAGATGTTTGACAGGTAGTGCTCTCTGCCAAAAGCCTGTTATGCTGTTATAGGAGGAAGATAGATTGGCCTGATGTGATTTGCTCTTGACAAATCCATATTGGCTGCAACTCATCTCCTTGTTATCTCATTGATTTTTGGAGGGTTTGGAATTGGGTCCTCGGGGAACAGGGCAGTGCATGTGAAAGTACAAGAGCTTCCTATCTGCAGTATGTTGGCCGCTGCCACTGAAGTGTCTCTGTCCTGGACCCCAAATTGCTTGTTACTCCTTTGCACTGAAGTGGCGATGGGGTGGTTATCCTTGTGCCCTCGGTGGTGTTTTGTCACACCCTAGTGACTAGGTGGCACAGTGGCCATAGGTGTGGTGCCACTGCAGGCTTCAGGGGACTCACTTTTCACATTTCCTTTGAAGGAAGCTTGTGGCCTGTGATCTGGTGGTCTGAGGTTCAGTCCCCTCTTGCTCATGACATGCCTGGTTGTCTCCTTGCAGGCAATGACAGCATTCAACCCCAGATCTTCAAACTGTACAGCAGCCCTGGGGGTATTGACCAGCTGCACTGAGTGGAGAGTGAGATTGTTTTTGCTTTTGTAGCACCAATTCTTTCCTCCCGTCTTAAAAAGGATGATGCTTCTTTTTCCCCTCTCTCATCAAGAAGCTTGGCTATGGAAAGGCAGGATGAGATGCGATTTCCCTAGTCCCTCTCCTCTGAGCTCCCATCAAATACGTGAGTCACTTTCTGGCACTGTAATGACAATGCCAGCAAAAATGGCAGCACCAGTTCCTGCCCACTTGGAGGAAGGTTTAACTAAGGTTATTTGCTTTCTCTTCTGTGGCTGCTGTGGGATCATATGCATGATGCTGGGTGAGATTCCCATGGAGGGGATGTGCTGAAGGCTTGAGGGTCTGAACCTGATGCGTGGTGCTGGCTCAGGACTATTGTGGGGAGAGGTTGGAGGGGATGGGGATGCTTGCAGATGACACTCATGACACCCGAGTGGTACCTGGTGGTGGCTGTGCCATACTCATCATCTGGCTGTACTTTACCAAGCTGGGCTTCTCCAGGTCACAAAGCAGCACAGAGATGCACAAAGCCAACTTTGTCATAAGGGTGTTGATAGCAGGAGGTGTGCTGAGAGGCAGTGGGGCCCTTCTCTGAGAGCTGGAAGTGACTCGATCCAGGGGCATTGGGGGAGCAGGACAGAGAAGGTCATCCCATCTGTTCTTTAGAGCCTCAGAAGTGTAACTGAATCTGGGGCAAAACATCTGGGCTGTCCTTGCTTTGTTTATGTTCTTTCCTACCCATATCTCTGATAAGAAGCAAATCATGCTCTTGAGTCATGTGGAAACTCAAGGTACTGGCCTCCACATCGGTAGCACTGGTGGTTCAGATTCCCCCAGAGATGGCTGAGGTGTCCCAGTAGACTTGCTCTGCAATGGTGCTCAAGAAATGTCAGCAGCTTCAGTGCCACTGAAGCTTCCTGCTGTCCACTGTGGGGTAAAACAGGCCTTTGTGGATGCTTGGTTCCTGGGCTTGCTCTGCTGACATGCTCCTGGTTTTCCTCTCAGCCACTGGTGGGCAGGCAGGAATCCTGCAATTACCAGCAACCGGGGAAGGAATGCACTGGAATGATTAAAAAGCAATTAATGTTTGCACCGCTAGGTCTGTGGTGGCATTGCTCTTTCCAGTTGCATTCTCTGCCTCTGGCCCCCTCACCACCTGCTTCACTTTGTGGGTTTTCCTTTATCAGTTGCTTTTCATTTTCACTTGAGCTGGCTGTGAGAGCTGAAGTAGAAGTTCAGATTAAGTTGCAGCTGAGATCTGCTTTGCTGGGGTGATTCTGGAGTTGGCTGTGATGTGTTAGCTGCTAGGTAGGGCATGAGGAGCAAAGCATTTTAGCAGGCTGTGATCAGACAGAAGCCTCTGCTTTCCAGGGCTGAAAATGCTGCTGTGGGGCCAAATGCTCCTAGGCTCTGGTCTGCACTGGTGTAACCAATACCACTTCCTTTATGGAACTGGTTGATCCAACCTAAACAGGACAGCTGGGCTGTGTTGACCTCCTTGGTGAACTGGAGCTTCTGGGCTAGCCCTGTAGAGCTGTCAGCACTGGTGGAGGTTCAGGCAGCAACTGGAAAAGAGCAAAATCTGTTCCCTCTGATGCAGGTCATAGGTGTAGTAGAGAGAAAAATTGGAGCTTTGAGATATATCTCAGCTTTTTCAGTTGTTTGGTTGAGGTCAATTTCTGTAATCGCTTCCTCTAGGAAGTTCCCTGGCTGTGCCTGTTGTGCATGTTGAGGACATGCATCACCTGAGGATTAAAATGCAACTGCTGTGAATTGGGAGGCAAAACAGGCCAGGGCCAGCAGCCGCCATGGAGGGAGGGGTAGGGCAGTAGCAAAGGTACATGCAGTAGGATTGGTCTGAATGCACAGTCTTTGTACTGAGTTAAAATAACTGATGCTGAGTGGCTGTTTCTTTCAAAATGTTAAAAATATCCCAGATTCTCCATGAATCCAAGAGATGCAAATGCAGTTGCCTAGCACGAGTGTGGATGACTGTCCTCCCTCAGAGCCCTGGTGGGAGCTGTAATACTCACACTGAGTTGATATTTTAAGGACCCTTACAGAGTAAAGTGCCTTAATCTTTAGTTTGGCAGCTGGGCTGACCCAGCTGGGATGTAAACCAGTGGTTCAGGGTGACCTGCTCCTTCCAGTGACTGAGTATGAACTGACCTCTCATTCATTGCTCTCACGTGGGGCAGAAGGTCCAGCCTATAAAGTTGTCTGTATGTGATTGAGACTAAGTATTTTGAGCAAACTGACATATTTCCCAAAGAGTCCTCCACAGGTGAGAGCCTCCCCTGTCCCGGGGTGGAAGGACCCTGCTCTCAGGTTGAGGGAAGGCATCCCATCTCCTCATCCTTGGAGCTTGTTGGGCTGCAGCATTGCCCTGCCATCGTGGCACAGCACTGGGGTTATATTGCCGCTGCTGTATAACAAAAGCATGTGATAGCGCAGCCATGCTGTACCGTCACTCTGCCCTTCGTGCACGTCTTTTCATTGCAGCCTGTTGCCAGGTGCTGCTGGCATCTTCTGCCTCTGAGCCCTGGCTGATGGAAGACTGATTTCCATCCTGGCCCCTCCAGGCCTTTCTTTCTCCCCTGCTCTCACTTCCCTGAGTTACTCAGGAGAAATTCAACAAGGAAGTCTGCTGTTGCTGGAAGGGCTGCCATTTTCAGAGCTGTAATCTCCACACCTCACCTGTTCTGAACTCCCAGTGTCACAGGCATAGCCTTGCTTGCTGTGCACTTCCGACTCCAGGACACCCACGGCAGAAATGCTGCACAGCTTAGCAGGGGCCAAGGTGATCTCTAAAAGCATCTGTGTGTTGTTGAGATAGTGCTTATCTGTTGGGAGGGAGTGAAGGAGTGAGCAAGCCTGACCTCCAGAGCACAAATGAGACTAAAACCTCATGCCTGAATCTCTCAGCTGATCTATCAGATCTCCCTCCACCTACAAAAACATGAAAAAATCAGTAAATATGACAGCAAGGTGCTAGAAGATGCCTGGTGGAAAGGCGATTGTACTAATGGAGAGCAGTAAGAGGGTAGTGTGGTACTTGCAGCCATGAAGTATGCTATAAATTGGGTCCTGTGTGATGCTGAGCCACTGTTGCAACATATGGCAGCCAGTGTGGGTTGTAAAGTCTGAGGCCCTCAGTGGGTGCCTACTGCCACCCAAAATGGCTCAAAGCCATCTGCTGTGACTACCCCTCCTCCCACCTCCTGCTGTAGTCATGGCCTGAGCATGTATTTCCTGCTTGTAGCATTCACAAAGCAGCTGCATCCTTCTCTTAGAAGAATTTGGAAAGCTGTAAACCCAAATGTTTCATGTAAACCTTCATGTCAACAGCATGTTAATATGTTGGAGATGTTACAGATGCTTCCTGCTGTCCTCAACTGTTTGTTTCTTACTGAAAGGGTTCAGGGGTGCTGCAAGAGCAGCAGTCCCAAGAGTTCAAGTCCAGGCTGAAATTCCTAAAACAAGGGACAATGAATATTTGTTTAAAATTCCCTTCCATCTAATCTCCACAGATGCTAGTGAGATAACAACGTTTTTTGCAGGGTTACTCAGCAACGAAAAAATATTTGGGTCAAGTTGAGCTGTTTACATTCGTCTTGGTTTATCCATCTTGTAGGGAATGAAACAAGTTTCTTGTTAAGTTTTTTCCTCTTCATTTTATTTTTATCTCAGTGCTTTGTATAAAAAGTCTTTCATGTGAATCATGGATATTATGATTCCAGTCATGATCAAGGCCTTGTGACATCTAGTTGCTGTGGTGGTACATGAGGGATAAGTAAGCTGGGTTCATTGCAGTAAGACCCAGCCTGGTGTCTCTCCTGCACTTCCTTGGCCTTCTGGTTTTGAATGGAGTGGTCCTAGTTTGTGAAGTGGTGATGGTAATAGGAGTAAATGTATCTTCTAATGAGATACCCAGTGGCCCAGGGTTTCACATGCGATTCTCCAGTCTGTGTGTGAAAATGCTCTCAAGGGAACAGACCTGTTCTTTACACTCACATTATGTTTTCATGAACTCTTCACTTCCTGATTCTAAGTGAAGGTACAAATAACAGTGTCTTTCAAAAGTCAGTTTCTGCTTTTTGTGTGATCACAAAATCCTGATAAACAGACTTACTGAAAGACTGGTTGTACTGGCCCTGGTCCTGGTCCTGTGGAAAGCTTAGTGTTGTCTATGGGGATTCATCCATCCTAAAAAAGCACTAACTGATTGAAGATTGTCCCATAGCTTTAGAGGAATGTCCCAATATATTGGCCTCTCTGATTTGTGATCTATGTCCTGGGGCTCTGTTGGTCTTGTTGAATTAAAATGGTGGAGGCTGGAAAGCTGGAAATGATCAGCCATCACTAAAGGAGACCATCTTGTGTGTCAGCCCTCTGTGCTTACCAGCCAGGAGAAGCTGTCTCCCTTTGGGCCTCCTTGGAAGTGCTGCCACTTGAAAAGGATGGAGAAAAAGCCCTGAAGGAATGGACTGGAGACAGATGATGCTGCACCAGCTCCAAGGAAGTGCCAAGCTTGGCTGAATAATCTGAAAGCCTTATCTGTCACTGAAGTCAAGGATGTTATCCTAGTACCAGGGGCCTGCCCCATGGACAGAGCTCCTGGTGTTGCCACAGGGCTCTGGGTGAGGTGTGGATGGCTGCTTTCAGGAGTACCTGGGGCTGCTATGGGAGACAAGTGTGTCACAGGCACACGAATGAAAAGTAGGTCAGCAGTGGGGAGCAGGTCTCTGTGGGCATTAGTGTGCTTGCATGTGTCTGGCAAACTCAGGGAATGAAAAGAAAAAAAGCTGTTTTTCATCCTCTCCTTCTCAGTGTGTGCTGTGGGGGGAAGAAGGGGTCTTTAGGGACAGCAGGACAGATCCTTCTCTGGAGCAAATCTTTGTAGCTCTGTTGATTTAGTTGGCGCTTCACTGATTAATACCAGTTGAGAATCTGGGCTGGAGTGTTTTGTATGCTTGTAAATAATTGAACACCATGTGAATACAATGATGTAAGGGAAGATGGGAATAAAGCAGAGAGTCTGAAAAATTTTAGGGTTTTTGCAACGAGGCTTTTATGTGGAAACACATTGGCATCTTGGCTGCGAGGTGCTATGGTCGAGTGTGAGGTTTTTTCATCATAATTATAAGGACTAGAGCTGGAGAGCTGTTGAAACTGCGAAAAACGGCAAGCACATGTCAGGTGGGGAGAGGGAGACTGCTGCCAGCTGTTTCCCGCTCCCTGCTGCCTGACTAGGTTTGATAAATATGCATTATTTTTTAATACTAAAAATGAGTCCTAGTTCTGGCAAGGTGCTAAGTTGACAAACATGGAGATTAAAGCCCTCGTTATCCAGGGCGAAGCAGTGGCAGCGCAAGCTTCTTCCATGTGCCGAGGGACCCGGTTAATGCTCCACTGCTTTGGTGAAGGCCAAGAGATGCAACTTGTGGCAATGGCGTCTTGTGGTGTGGACTACACGCTTGTTTTACATGCTGGCTGCCATTTCGCTGCCTGTAAAAGATGGCTTTTGATGGCAGGGGTTGGTGGGAGCTCGTGTTGACCTGTCCCTTCCCACTGGTCTGGGAGCAGATCAAGGATTCCCAAATTCATGCCTCTCCCGTTTGCACCTGTGTAACATGCCTGTGACAGCTCCAGCTGCTGTTCACAGGGAGATGCGAGGTTAAGAAATCATTTGATGTATTTAAACCCATCTGTGTGTGTGATTTAGGGACAAGAAATGAGCCAAGCCAGTGGCCTGTGAGCTGGTGGCTGCCCTCAGCTGCAAGGCAAGCACTCCAGGGAGCCTGGATGGAGGGCTGCTGATATGCAGATGTGAGCTTCAAAGCCTGGAGGCTTCCCAGGAGCTCCTATGGGAGGAGATGAAGCTGTGAGGTCTGGAAGCAGGCCTGCAGATCATGTATGAGATTCCTAGAGCTCTGTTATGCATGAGCAGGTCACCTGGTGGAGAGGGACTGTGTCTGCGTTGTATCGGCTCACAAACCAGGAAGAGCAAAATGCAAATACTTAGAGGGAGTTATTCTTTCTAAAGATTAATGCCCGAGTTCCAGAAAGATTCAGGTTTGGTTAGAGCCTGTGGGTTATTCTGTTTGCCCATCACGGAGCAGAAATTAATGTCCCTAATTTCTGGTCCACCTCCTGAGATCCTGAGCCAGGACTGAGGCGGAGGCAGCTGTGCAGAAGCAGGAGCTGCCGCTGCTCTTTGCGCTCATGAAGGCAGGAGCTGGCTTTGCCCGCTTGCAGGAGCAGCTGCCATTTTGTGTCTCGCTCCAGTTAGGCTGCTCTGTGAATTGCTGTGCTTAGCCTCTTGGGGAGGCTTTATATTCTTCTTTTCTTTGTTGCTGTCTTTAACTTGAAATAAAAGTCAGTCAGAAACAAATGACTGTTTTGTGCTGGGTGTGGGGCAATGTAATAGCTGCTGCAGGTGCCCTCTGTTTCTTGGACCATGGGCACAGCTTAACACCATAAGCCATTTTTATCCAGGGCTTGGACTTTTCTTGCTGTAGTATATATCAGTTAGCTGTTCACTACATTGCAAATCCCTTTCTGCTGCAAGATACTTTTGTGTGCTGACAGATCTCTGCTCTGCCGGTCTCCGGGTTGGGAGCAAGTCTGCACAGAGCCTGCACAGACTAGGGTTGGCCCCACTTGCTGCCCTCAGCCCTTGCCCAGGATGGGCTCAGGTAGGAATGGTAGTAGCCAGGAGTGTCGAAAGTCAAGATTAAGATGTGTTGGGTGACAGATGCAGCCTGAAGTCACACGGATGGATGCCCTTAGGACAGTGCCACAGCAGGAGATGGCAGGAACAGGAGGGATGGTGCTCTGAGGGCAGATCGCAGAGCCCTCTGAAGTCCCAGGTGTAGTACGCAGTACTGCTGAGGGTGAGGTGGTTTGCCCGTGTTTTGAGGTGAGATGACGCTGCCACTGCTCCCTGTAACAACAGAGCAGATATGGAGAATGCAGTGTAAAACAGCAGTGCTGTCCCACCCAGGCAAGTGGCAGGAATGCAGGATTTAGGGGGCTGCAATCCCCTCCCAGCACAGCGGAGGTGGTCTGACCTGGAGCGTGTCTGAACACTTGCTGCAGGAAGAAAACTAGAACCTGTGGGGAAATGTCAAACAGCAATTGTTAAGAGAACATGATGCTGGAAAAAATTTCAACCCTCACCCCACAAACTCATTCCAAAACATATATTAAAGGTTACCCAGATGACCTTAATACCTCCAGCAATGTGACTTTGAGAACCACCTAGAGAGCAAGAAACTTGCAGGCAATCTCAGCTGCTGGCCATGAATGGTGCCCACAGAGTATAATATGCTTTATTCCTTGCCTTGATTTCACTCAACTGTGGTTGCTGTCACCTGAGACTCAACTGGCATCAGGTTTGGCTCAGAGACTTATTGCCCCTTGTGGGGGGGTTCTGGTGAGGCATCTATGCAGCACTGAAATATTTATTTCATAAGCATCCACTGGGGAAACTAAATTTCAAAACAAGCCAGCCCTGTGGGCATACTCCTGAAAGGACATCTGAAGCAAATGTTGAACCCTCAGAAAGCATTTTTTGTTGTATTGCACTGGGACCTAGGGTGCAAAGCTGCCCGTTGCAGGAGTGGCTGCCTTCCTCTGGAAGGCAACAGCTAGTCTCTGGGCCAGAGGGTTGCAATCTAATTTAAATATATGAAAATGGAATTGGGTAACTAAATCATCCCCATGATGTTTCTCAAACAAGCAAAGACCTGACTTCTTTCTAGGGACCGGAGCAAAAAATATAGTGGGATTTCTACACCTGAAATGTTAGTGTTAGAACATTGCCTTGGTGGGGAGGGAAAACGGTAGAAAAATGCTAAAACAGCAAGACAATCGCAACTTTCAAACCTTCCTTTGTCACTTGTGTTTCATTTGCCTCAAGCTTCCCAGAGGTCTGCCCTGCTTGATGAGCTCCCCTGGGGCACATCAGGCTCATCAAGCTGTCACTGGTCAAGGCTGGGGACTGGGAGGTAGGAGCCAAGAGTCTGGTGTGTGGCCACTTCAGCTTGTGGCCTGTCTTTGTGGCTTTGTTAATGAGAAGCTCTTTGGAGTCCCTGGGACCAACCCCAGATCATAGTTCGCACAGGAGAACAACAAAGTGGTGCCTCTACCCAGTTTGGTCTTATGTTAAAGCATCAAGTTAAAACAGGAGTCAGACTGCAGGGGATGCTTTGGGCTGACTGATGAAAGTGCAGTGGATGGCCAGGAGGGTCAGGGGTCTGTCTCCTTGTGCTCCTGCCTATCTCTGGGTCTTCAGCAGCCCATTAGCCACAGCTTGCTTACTGCTGAGAGGTGGTAAAAAGGGTTGGGAGCTGCAGCAGGAAAGCAAAGCTGTTACTGAAATAGGCCCAAAATGCTCAAGTGGTGACTTTTTCATGCCTGAGTGTTTCAGGGGTACTTGTAAGAGCACAATTTAAAAAAAAAAAAAAAAAAAAAGCAAGTGAGATTTCTAATCTATTATTCATTCAGGAAAAATAATTTCAGAGTAAAATAAAATATTTTCTTTCTTCACCTCATTCTTAATATACTCTCTTCTCTCTTTTTCTCTCTCTCCTGCCTTCCATCTACCCTGCAGGGCTCCAGGGAACAGTATGTATGAAATTATTTTGTAAAATCCAATAAAAATTTTAATCAGGTCAACATCATTACAGGAGAGGAAAGTGATGGAGCTTTCCTGATGCATAAAAAAAAAAAAATGTAGAGAAAAGAAGCGATGTAAACATGCAGTTGTAGAAAGAGGTACACAGAGCTGCATGCCCAGGCACCATTGAGTGCCTCCTCCTCATCCCGTCTCCATGGAGCACAGTCTCACTTTCAGCCACGCACATGTCAAATCTGTGGCTGTTCGCTGACACAGCCAGAAGTATGCACATGTGCCTTATCCCCTTGCACATACACCAAATATACTCTGAAGTAGGGAGATGCAGGCAAAAGTCTTTGGCTAGCACACTTTAGGAGAACACCTGCCTCTACCTGTAGATCTTTACAGAGCCTTAGGCCCATATGTCCAGATATTGTCTTTAAACAGTGGTTAGTAAAGCAGAGGGACCAGCTAGTTATGTGGCAACTCCCCTTTTTAATCCTTGTCTCTCCGATTACCACAGAGGGGAATAAAAAGCCCTGGCAACACACGGTCATGCTCTGAGGATTTGCATAGTATATTAAGGCTTGCTAAGATCTCATTCCTATCCTGACATTTACTGAAACTGCAGCTGGTGAGGCTCCTCTCCATCTTCTCTCTTTCAGATTAAATGTGAACTTCTAAATCTGCCAGGAGGAGCAAAGGGAGGGCTGGGGAATGTAACTGTCTCGTGCCGACCTCAGTTCATTACCACCATCAGAAACATGGAGCTAGGCCAAATGATAGGAGTGATGGATGTCCATGCAGGTCAAAACCCTTATGGGAGAGGAGCAGACATACCAAGCCCTGAAAGTAACGTAGCATTGACTCCGAGGGATTTGCAAAAGCCTCCATGAATGAGGCAATCAATGCTTGGAATAATGGATTGTTGTGATCGGGTTCCTTGGGAGGGCACAGGAAGGGCTAGCTACCTATCACAATCTTCCCCACCAAGGTCAAGGTGGTGACTGTGGCTGACAGTGCCAGCTCTGGAGATGAGCACCATACTCTGAGGAGCCCACCCGTGCAGTCGGAAATGTAACTCCTGAGAGCAACACAGCTACTGGTAGAGATTCCTGTCTCTGCGCTGTTAGGACTTCTGTGGACTTTGCTGCCTCCCTTGGGGAAGCAGGGACCAATGGAGCAGCCACAGGTCCTTGTGCTTTTCTGACTCTACTGGGACATAGAATTGTCCTAGAGGACTTGGGATGTTTTTGTTACAATTTAGAGAAACTGGGGTGGCAGCTTTACCTCTTGGGGATGAGGGTGCCTTGTGTTTTCAAGCTGGAGACAGCTGAGGTTGAGTGGTGGTTGAGCTTACTGAGAGGGTGGTATCAGTAGGAGTAGAGCAGGGATTGCCAGGGACATGAGCTGCCGTATAAAAGATGGCTGAATCCTACCCTAGGGCAGGAGGTGTCTGTGGGGACTGTATCCCCAGCCAGGGTCAATCACTGAGGTTTTTGTAGTGACAGCACCAACTTACATCAGGGTTGGAGTGTGTTGCAATTCATCACTTCGCCTGCCCCTTGGTAGTGGTGCCCCTCTGCACGGCGGTGTCCCGCGCAGATTGTGGGAGCGTGTGGCTGGGCCCGTGAGCTGGAGCCTCCGCTCTCTGCTGGCAGATGGGCTAAAATGGGAGTTGAAACATTCAGAGCTTCTGGAAAGAAAAATAAACTCCCAGGCAAGTGCCAACTGCAGCAACCATTTTGGCAGAGTACCGTCATGTGGGAGGGTGGGGGTAACAGCCTCGTGGTCAATGGGAACATCCATAAGTGGAAACAGCCCCAGCCCAGGCTATCTGCACTCACAACCTGCCCAGCAGCATCCAGGCTCATGCTTTTGCCTCCCCCAGCCGCAGGCAGACACGGGCTGTGCGGCTGGAGGCAGGCAGAAGGCACCCTGCCCACGGCACACGGGCTGGCACCTCTCCTCCTCCTCGTGATATTTCTTTGCCACCCTCTGAGTACATGCACGCACACATCCTACAGCTCTGACGTTATTCTCCTTTGGTTGATGTGAAGGACACAAAAATGTCCATTTTAGGGTTTTTATATTTTGGGAGCCAGACTGAAAAATCTTTTCATGGTCAGTGACAAGCAGCTTATGGGAAACAGATGAACAATACTCCCAGGAATTCCTCATATTGCTGCCTGTGTTTAAAATCTAAAGTTAGAAAGGGGAGGGGGGGGTGGAAATAAAGTTTTGCAGGCTGAATTCCAGTTGAGTGCTATGAGACAGTCTCTGCAGCTCTCCCTGTATGGATACAGAGCTCAGATGGTAGAAGTGGGCATGGAAAGCTTGGCTGGGTACAGATCTGATTTGGAGCGAAGCCCTGCTCCCCTGCTGGGAAGTTGCTGATCCTCTCAAAGGGTTTGGTCTTTCCTGGAGCCCCGAAAGAAATGGCAAGTTCTCCCAGAGGACAACCTGCTGTGGGAGTCTCTGCATGGTGCACCCCAGCCAGGCCTGGTGGCTCTTCGCAGAGGAGACCATGTTCCTCTGGTCTCTCCCACCATGGAGAATTGATTTGCTTCCAGGCAGCCTGATGGTTGGTGACCACCCTTAGCCACCACTGGTGTCTGCAGCAGGGTTGGTCTGCCTGGCTGTCACCTTTCTCAGCATTGTAGGTGTGGCTATGTAGATCCTACAGGATCAATGCCTGGACCTACCCGGTCCTGGCTGCTGGATCTTTTCTCTAAGCCTTGTGCTGCTGCCTGCAGGGCTGTGCCTGGTTGTGTCTGTAGACAGAAGCCATGCATGAAGCTGGGAAGGGAGAGCTGCACCTCCCTGTAATAGATGGCAAGAGGGACTGATGGCCCAAGTGGTAAATAAATCTTGTGGGCTGGGTGATATAATAAAGCACTTGACCTTTGCCCTGGTGGTTTATTTTGTAATCAGTGCCCAGCAATTGATTTATGGGATAATCAATCTCTCCCTCTCTACTGTCCCCTGGCCTTGGTGTTGCCTGCACCATGGTCCTTGCTTCTGAATGATGACTCCAGGTTACAAACAGTGCCCAGGGACGAGGCTGCCTACCCCTGCCCCCTTCTCTTCCCCATGCCCAGCTCAGGAGTGCATGTGCTATTTACAGCATCATCTGCCCAATAAATGTTTATTAGGTAGCTCTTGTCCCCCTTGCAGGTGCAGCCCTCTCCGCCTTGCTAATCTGCAGCGCTCCTGGCCTGACAATTGACTTCTCAGCACCTCAGTTTATAACTCCCGCAACAAATTGTCCTGAGTGAAAAGCTTTCATGCCTTGTGATGGATTTCCCTCACATAAATTGAGGCTGTGAGCATCCTTGCTCTTCCCAGGGATGGTCTGCACTGGGAAGCTGTTGGAGCAGTGAAGCTTGTGCAGGAGCAGAGTTCATGCCCAGGAGATGCACGTCTCTGCTGTGTGTTCATAGCGTGGCTGCGAGTCCCCAGGGCTTCAGACAAAGGGCAAAGCAAAGAGCTGCTCAGTAACATGCAAGTAACTTCCTTCCTGGCTGTAATGCACAATTTTTCATCTTTGTGGCTGTTATTCTCCTTTCTCTTGCACTGGCTTGTGTCTTCTCTACTCAGCGCTATGTCGCCTGATAGCTGGATGCAGCTGCAATGTGGATGGGGGGCAGGCAGGCAGAGGGGAAGGACCGTGGTGTGTCTTGGGATGGGGCTAGCGAGGATGGGGGCTATGTCCTCCTTTGCTGCCCGGTAAATCTGCTCTTGCTGGGCCCCAGTTCCCCTTTGCTCCCTGCCCAAGAGGCTGACGGGATCCTCGCTGCTCTGATAGCTGCTGTGTGGCCAAGGCTGCCCAAGCGATTGATAGAGACCTTGGAGGGATCTCATAAGTGTGGTACTGTAAGGAAAGAAAAGAGAACAAGTGAGGGAGCTCAGCGTGCAGTGCGTGTCTGACAGGGAGCGGGTTCACCCAGTCGGCGATAGTCTGAGGAAGCCATTTAAGTGCCAATTCCAGCTGGGTGGCGTTTGTGATAAGCCAGTGAGATACGAGCAAAGGAGGAAAGGTTTGAATCTCACCAGGCTTTACTGGGGGAGAGGCAGCAGGGCCAAGTTCCTAAAAAGCTCTGGAAAATACTTCCCAATAGCATTAAATTTGGGCCCAGATTTCTATCAGAGGCCTATCCTAGCGATGCATGCTTACCAAGACCTGCATGTCTCCCACCCATCCTGAGGGTATGATATCATGTACCGTGCTATGGGCAACCATGGTGAAACAGTGGCACCAGGAGAGCTGTCTGTGTTGATGGGGACCCATGGGATGGGCTGAGGGGAGCTATGGTAGATATAAAGTGCTCTGAGTGGGAGCCTGCTGAGAAAACAGAGCACCAGGCCCATGGCATGTAGGCACAGCTCCGTGTGTGAGGGATACCGTAATCCTGAGGTGATGCTGTGTGGGATGTGGGGCTGGGCTGGCTGCCATCATTCCTAGTGATGGCACCTTTTCCTGGAGGTTTTTTTTAAACTTCTCCTTCTTCCTTATGGGAAGTCTTTCCTTATATCTATTCTAAACTTGCCCTTCTCTTATTTAAGGCCATTCCTTCTTGTAATACATCATCCTTGGTCAGCCTTAAAGGTTGGCAAACCCTGAGGGAAGAAAGGAAAGAGTTACAATGTCTGAGGGACTAAAGGTTTGATTTGGATGCAACCACATTTATTCAGCAGCAAATTACATCTTCAATCAAACCAATGCAAATCAGGCTCCCACTTCAGTCTATTTGTTTGGACTTAGTGAGTGAAAGGGGATTCATTACCTCTTGTTCTTCCTTCCATCCCGCAAAGTTTATATGCGCGTGTACAGATTTGCCTGCACTCATCTGTAAAACCCCTCTTCCCCATAAGGTGTTGTGCTGTTGGGAATAGGTACATGATGATCTCTGTGTGTGGGTAGAGCCTCTATCCCTTGGGAAAGCAGGAGGAAAACAGCAGTTTCTGCCCAGGATGGTACCATGCAAAGGAAGGGAAGGGTACCTCGGAGCTGCAATTAGACCACTCTGAATAATTCAGTTTTTCAATGTGATGTCTGAAGTGGAACAGTTAAAAAATGTCTCTGGGAGACTGACAGTGATCCCTTTCCCCTCACACATACCCCGAGGAAGAAACAAACCATGAAAATCCCTTTCATTTGTTTGAGGTCATTTCATTTTGCTTCTTGTTTGTGCATGTCGGCTCGCTTCCTAAGTGAAAAGTGCTCTGTTTCAGCAATGTCCAGGAAAAAAAAAATCAGGTCTGGAATTTTCATTTTAACTTCTTTTTCTGAAGTTCATCTCTGACCTGTACATGTCCGGGTTGATACAAAACCTGCATTTTAGTGGGGAGAGGGGAAAGGTAAATCCATCGCTTTTATGAACAATTTCCCTTGCCTTCATCCCAGCGTGCCTTGGACATCTGTGTGTCTGTCCCTGCCTGAGCCTGCTACAAAGCCCCTGCAAGTCCTTCTGCACCTCGTGCCCTGTGAGAGGACTGGGGACTTGTCCAAGCCCCGAGTCGTGCCATGAGCAGAGCCACCCATCCCACGCTGCAGCTGCGCTCACTCAGAGCATGCTGGCTCCCAGCGCATGAGTAGTGACACAGCCCAAACATGAAAGCAGCGATCTGATTTCCCCCGGGCAGAGGGAGGCTTCTTCCCTTGTAATCGTCCTTTGCTTCTGGAGTAGCCATGACAGTGTTTGCAGAGAAGAACCCGCTTGTGGGTTTTTGTGTTTGATCTGCTCTGACGCAACGTGGCAAGGCAGCAGGGAGGTGGGTGGGTGCACACCGTGTCCTGCAGCACTCCCGAGCTGCCTGCATGTACATGCCCCTCGCACACCAAGGCCCTGATTCTGCACTGACTCACGCATGGGCTTAATTCATTGTGCTGCTAAACTCAATAAAATGTGACCAGTAAAGCTCAGAAGTCTGCAATGTCTGGAGTTACGGTGGTAAGCCCTTCGAGGCTGGAAGTGTCTTTATGTTGTACGTGTGTTGCGCAGGGTTTTTGTTCCTGCTTGCAGCATCCTGTTACCCTTCCCTACCAGGTCCAATCTGGATTCACTGCACAGAGTGTTTTGAGCTGAAAACAGCTCAAAGCACCTCCTGAATACAGTAGGAAAAATTTCCATGCTGAGGATAATGAGCGATGAGTGCAGAGGAGGGACACAGCGGGAATTCCTCTCTCCTAGAAAGTTGCTCTGAGCCTGAATTTCAGTGCCACAAAAACCTTGGAGGATTTTGTACATGGATCTGGGTTTGTTGTTTTTTTTCCACTCCTGAATTGGGTCAAAAAGCTTTGCCTTTTTTTTATGGATCCAAAATTGTGCATGATATTATTTCAGAAACACTGCAACTGCTGTGTGCCCGGTGCTCCCCCAGCTGCCAGGAGGTGGCTGGGAACGGGGCTGGCAGACTTCCCCTGGGACATGCTCACATTTTTGGGACCAGTTTCTCAGGGTTGGTGTTGTCTGGCAACAATGCATCTCTCAAAATTGTGTTCAAGAGGTGCCAGGGAGCATGGCAGGGTGGGCTGGAGGGAGGGAGGCTCATAACTGGTACGACACACCTGAGGCTGAGATGTTTGCCCTCTTCTTGAGCTGAAACCTGCTGGCACGAGTGAGTGGTGGGTTGGCCAAGCCTGGCTTTCATAGGTGGGCACAGACCTCTAGCTGCTGGACCCTGGCTCCTCCATCATCCCCAGGTTATCTCGTGGCAGAAGCAGAACTGAGAGTTCGCAGACCTTTCCCTTGACTACCAGCAAAGCCCGTTGTGAACACCAGGCCCTGCACACAACCAGCTCTGGGCTGGCATGTAGCAGCAGAGGAAAGATCTCACAAGCATCAAATGACTGCCTGTGGTTTCAGATGGGCATGTGGCCCTCAGTGTCAGCTAGTTGCCCAGGTCCCTGGACCCATCCCTCTTTTCCAGGGACCTTGCTCCCTTTAGGCAAGCGGAGCTCATCTCTGAGCTCCTTGTATCTGTCCCAAGCAGCCCAGAAGTCGTTCCATTTATCTTTTGTAGATACTCTGCCCTGTAAATATTTGCTTGTAAAGCCAAAGTTATAGACAGTGTTATTTATGTGGAAGAAATGGATATTTAAGGCTGCTCCACTTTGTTATTGTCCACATTATTTTCTGAAGGCCAGACCCCTTTTTACAGGGCAGCTGCTGCTGTTACCAGGATTTCTGAGCCGGCTGGTTTAGGGCTTTGCCTCCTGATGCCTCTCACTCAGTTGGCCTGCAGGAGGCTTGGCTGAGCTTGCAGGGGGGTGCAATGACTTTTTCCTTGCACTGTGATTCCCTACCTCTTTCCCCTTTGATCTTCCCTTCCCAGACAGGCCTGCTTTTCTTCCCTTCTACCTTAGACCCCATCAGCTCTCTCCCACCCCTTTTTTCCCCAAAATTCCCATAGCTTTTTGAATGTGCTGTTGATAACTGCTGGCCAGCTCTGCTCCTCTGGTTCCAGCACAGGGCTGGCCCCATGCCCTCCTTTCACTGATGCTGATAAGCTGCCCTGGCAACAGCTCTGCACCAGTTGAACATTTCCCTCCTCCTGATCCCTCGTCCCACAGACCTCTTGAAGACCTGTCCTCCCCTGGCAACCCAAATCATCTTTCCTGGTTTTCTGTCTACCTCTTCGTTTGTCTTGTCTGTCTGAAGATCATCTTCATCATGCCAGCAGACGACTGGGTTCAGGAACGGTTTCCCGGAGCCCATCCTCAGTTGCCATCACCTCCTGCGCTGCCTGGACCCGGATATCAGCATCCGTGTGCAAGCTCCACGTGGGTAACTGAAGGTCACCCCAATCCAAGGGCCAGCTTGGCGTTGCCTGTGGGTGAGATGGCTGTGCTTGGCCTGCCTCGTTCCCTTGTGTCAGGTTGCTAAGGTACAGCTAAAACTCTCATCCGCAGTGTCATCATCTCACGGCTCAGTTCCTTCAACATCCTTTTCTCTGGCCTTGACAAATGCAATCTTCTCCCACTCCTGCCTGTTCAGAGCTCTCCTGCAAGGATCATTTTCCTTGCCTGTTATTTTGCTCGTGTCACCCATGCTTTACTTGCTTTCGCTGGTTCCTGCTGGCAAACAGCAGTTACCTGTCTCTGCTCTCCAGGCCTTTCACAGCTTTCTTTCCTGTTAACCTCGTAGTCCCTCTCCACACATGGTTTCTCGCTGTCAGTCAGCCTCTGGTGACAGCCTCTGCCAGCAGTGTCTCCCTGTTCTCTGCTTTCTGCCCCAGTGCCTCTTGCTTGAAGAGGAGCTCCTAGATACATCCTGCAAGAAATGTCTCCCTGCCCTTCACCCCTCCTTTGCCAGCCTCTGTCCCACACTGGTGACGATGGCTCGGGTGCAAGTGTGGGAACCACTTGTCTGTCAGGCAGTGACCCCGTTTTCTCCTTCTGGTTCTTCTCATCTTCTGCTTAGGTTGAAGACCTTTGGGACAGGGCCTTTTTTAGCAGTGGTTGCCTAAAGAAATACAAGCTCGTGAGATCCTCCTGGCTCTGTGCATGTGTGATGTGTATCTGTCCTGCTGCCATGCTTTATGGAAGCAGTGGTGAATTCAAGCTGAATTTGGCAGGCTGGGTAGGGATGTTACATTCCTCCAGGCTTAGTGAAAAGAGGTGTCTGGATACCAGAGAGGCACCTTCTGTGGCACGCAGAGATGGAGGCTTGCTTTGCACTGGGTTTGTATGGCTCAGTGCTGATGGGGGCAGGTTAAGCCCCTGTCCCTTGTTGTTCGATGCCTGCTCCACTGTGCCTGGAGTGAAGGGTGCAGGCAGCCAGCCCAAGGGAGCTTCCCTGGCCCTGAACCTTGCTGGCAGCTGAGTGACACCCCAGAGCAGCATCTGCTATTGCAGACAGAGTCTGGCCCCAGACACTACCTGCCTGGGCTAATCGGCAGCACGCAGTGATCCCGAGCAGCACGTGGAGCCCCCCTCTGTACCACAAGTGCAGGAGGGAGATAAAAACGCATCAATGCCTTCATCTGCCCTTATGGATTTTTCCACCATATCTTATAAGTGTTCATTTTTATTTATGTGAGGTTAAAGTCAGTCCAATTTGGAAATCAACTTGTCTAAGGAGCTCCACTCAGATCTTATTAGCTTCATGTAGTATTTCTATTCATTTTTGCTAATACCATTCACCAGGCTGGCTGCAGTGGCGGCTGTGGCAGATGCTAACCCTCTCCTTGCCAGGCCGCTGGGGCCACGAGCCTGGTGGTTGCGGGGGCAGCTGCGGGAGTGGCAGGATCTGGCCATGCAGTGAAGGGCTGGAGCTCCCAGCTTTCCCGCTTCCAACAGCAGCAGGGGGGGTTCTGACATCTACTCCCACATAGTCCCCCCATGCTGCACCCAGCAGCACTGGCAGCCCACCTATCGCTGCCGGCACGGAGGGCATCTTTACCTGCCGGCACTGGAAATCAGTGGCTGGTTTGGACAGAGAACAGTTAAGAAGCACTGGGGCTATCCTTGTAATTAGAGAAATTCCTGGAAGGGGGGGGGGGGGGATCTATTGAGGGCTTTTAAAGGAGAGGTAGGATGCCTGACTCAGGAAGTCCTTCAGCCTCAGATTGCTGGCTGCTGGAGGAGCATCTTGGGGAGGTATCAGGGCATGCTTGGCCAGCTTTTACACCCATCCCCTGGCATTCGCTGCTGGCCCCTGCCAGAGAGGATATTGGCAGGATGGACCTTTGTGCTCGAGCTGGCAAGCACCGCATCCCTTCCTGAGGCGTTAGTTTGGTAACCCCGAAGGAGATGGCTGCAGCCGGGATTGCAGCATTAAGGTGGGGGTCAGATGTCAGCCCCAACAGGAGTGGTGGTGGCTGCCAGCATGGGATGCGTACCTCCCCGTGCCAGTAGCACAGCACGTGTCTCCTGAAGCGTCACGGTTGCCCCGTCTCTCCCCTGCCTTTGATTATTTATTGAAGTGGTTTGATACTGGGTGACTGTAATTAAAAGAAGAAAAATACACACAATAAAATGATTTCTAAAATGGCAACGCGCTGGATGCAGTGAAGCAAGGAATGTATTAAATATTTATTGCCGTTGGTCTGCTGGGGGGGAAAAATTAAAATTATTTAGCCTGAGAAAAACATTTTAATTATTTAATTTGAGGGGAAACCTCCCCCACAGCCCTCCTTAGTACTAAGCCCCAGACAAATGGCAGCATAATGTAAGGTTTGATTAAAATCTGAATGGGACAAAGGCCTGGAGATTGGAACAAGGGATGGGGAGCCACATGGTTGCTATCTGAGCCTGAGGTCCCCCTGCTCTGCCACGGCAGGTCTGTGCATGTGATCCTGCATCTTGCAGGGGTAATTCTTCCTCTCAAGGTGTGGTTCGTGCTTGGCAGCAGTTAGACAGGGATTTGCTCTGCACATGGGAGCCTTGGCTCAGCACAGGAATTGCTGGGTGCATCAATCATGGCGTAGGAAACTATCATAACCCACCATCTGCAGCTTGAACTCTCTGGACTCGTGGGTCGCTCTGAAGAGCTTTGCCGGGGCAGGAGCTCTGGTGCCTCTGTCCCTGCAGCCCAGCTCCACCATGCAGACTCTGCTAGGTTCACCCTGCACCAGGCATCTATCCTGTGCGTGCCACGGGGCTCTTAGAACACCCATGTCTCGTGGCATTTACGTGCTGCGGCTGTGAGGCTTTTCCCGATAGCCTCTGCGCTCTTCTGCAGGAAAGGTGTTGGGTCCAGCATGCCATTGGCGTGTCCACTTGAGGCTGGAGCTAAGGATCTTCCAGCCACATATCAAAGACTGAGAAGCACAAAGTGTGAGGTCTGGCAGGGGCTGATTGTTTTCTGTGAGAGGAGGGGCTGTGATTCTTTTCCCTTGTGTCTCTGGATTGACAGTCTCTCATTATTAGCCCTCTGGAAACAGGCACTTTGACTGAAAGAGCCATCCCAGGCTTCACTGTAACAATCAAAGCGGCTCAAGAATAAACATGGCTTGGCAAGAATAAACACAAATTGCAGTGCTTGCTGTGAACAGTGATATCCAAGGGAGCAAACATCAAATGAAGGATTATCCCTGTTTGCAAGGAAGCTCTTCTAGCAAGAGATTGAATAAGGACCATCTGCAGCCCAGAGCAAAGGGGCTACCAGGAGAAACCTGCTCGTGCTATCAGGAGCTCTCCTGTTTGAAGCTCCCATGGTCTCCTTTAGGCACTGTCTGGTTGCACTTCATATGCTCTGTTGGCTGCTGAAGCCCTGAGCTCTTTGCAGCTACCTCCAGCTTGCAGACAGTGTGGGCAAACCCAGAAAGCGCAAGGAAGGGAGTTGTGTGGAAGGAGGGTTAGAGAGGATGAGGAGCGCTTCCCTGAGGCGGGCAGGTATTGGACCTGGCTGGGGCAGCTGCTGGCAAAAACATGGAGATTCTGCGGGAGCTGGTGGAAGATCACATCAACCAAATCCTGCGGGAAGCTCTGCTCTCTGCTCCTGACACTAATGCTGCCAGTCTTAGAGCAGGAGCCTAAAGGCAGCCCTTAACCAGCAGCTGTCCCCCCGCCACCCACAGGAAGCGAGCACGAGCAAGCCCTTCTCCCCAAACCCTTGCCGAGAGACAGTCTGCACGACATAAATCAAATTTGGAGGCGCAGAGGTTCCATAAACAAGCTTATTTTCTGAAGCCAGGTCCCATTATGTTATCTGTCACTTTATTGGGGTTTCTGAGCCATTTATTTTTATGTATATACATTGGAGCTGGTGAGCCGGCGTTGGCCTGAGAGTATAAAGCTGACAAGATGCGATAGTGGCGTGTGAAACCTGTCAGCAGAGCAGCCGCCTGTGAAATGAACACGAGAGCCGATGCCGACGATTTTATTTATGGGGAATTTCGGGTAGTGCATGCTGGAGTGGTGGGTGCTGCTGCTGGGCACACCCCTGGCTGTGCTGCCCTGCTGCTGCTGGTCCTGAGCCCTCTGAGAGAGACCAATACCAGGCCCATCACAGGCGGGGATAAGGTCTCGAGGCAGCTGGAAGTAAGATTTTCTTCTTAAGGAATATCTTAAGCTGCTGAAATGCTCTGGTCACCCAGCATCTGTATAGAAGGGCAAATTTTCTTGGGATGGAAGGTTATGAATACAGTTCTGCAACATTTTGCTCCCCGGTGTTGATCATCCTGGTAATCGTTCTCTTAATGTTTTGTTTATTTCTTGGTATTTAATATAAACTCAGATTTAGTGTAAGGATTTGTTCTGAAATGGGAAAACTGGAGTTTTGTTATCTAAAAAAAGTAGGGCTTTTAACTGTTTTTGAAACTTTTTTTTCCAGTTATTTTACCCCTGGAGCAATATTTTGCCAAACTCAGTAGTCTTTACAAAAGCCTAAATGAATAATTGTTTCTGTCATGTTCCAGGAGAAAAGTATTTAGATCAGCATTTTTTCCTCTTAGTTGGAGCAAACATTTCAGATGTGAGATAGTTTTACAGGTCATTGAAAACCCTAAAGAATCATCTAGATTGTTTTCAGGGTGATGGTACAAAACCCAGATCCTACTCTTACCCTGTTGTGACCTTGTTGTAAGTCCTCTGGTTTAGCGCGGAGAGGATGTTGCTGTCGTGTTCTGGTCCTTCAGCAGGCAAAAAGTGCTCAGTGCACCCACATTGCTTTGGAAAGGCAGCTGGAGATTGTGAGCAGTCATGCTGCACGTGGAGATCGGTGCTCCCTGCCTACTCTTGCCAAATTTTTGGCCCAGATTGAACACATTTGGGTTTGCTGTGTTGGCCCTCTCCGTTTCAGCAACACCCTGGCCAAAGCTGGCATGTGGCAAGTTGGTAGACACCAGCACGGCTGCGTGCTGCCCCAGTGCAGGCTGTGTTTCAGCAGCGGGAGGTGAGTGTTGTGGCTTGTGTTTGGCACGGGAAGGCGTCAGCAGAAAGCACCGTGCTGCGTGCCAGTCCCGCTTCTGCAGGGAGAGCAGGGGCCCTGCGGGGCTGGTCCTGCATGAGCACGCCTCTGAGGCGTAAAACCTGGTTAGGTTCTGTTTGGCAGGAATAATACTTAAAATTTTAATCTAGACTCCCACCCTGTCTTCATGGTTCATGAGCAGTTAGCAACGTGTCATCTTCCCGGAGCCATTCAGGAAGATGCCTCTGGAGCAGCTGCGTGTCTCATGAGTGCCCCTCGGAGAGCTGCAGGCCATGGGTTAGATGGTGGCATTTTTCCTCCTCAAAGTGGCAAGCCCTGGCCTGTTGGTAGGAAGTTTCCTGGTACTGCTCTGCTGCCCGCTTAAAAGCGAGTGGTATTATTTTCATTCTTAGCTTTCTCTCTGGTTTGTGTTAGGAGCACGTTTCCTTCCCTGGTCTGACTTGCAGCCTCTTCCCCCAGCAGCACATCGTGTGCCAGCCGGCTGCAGGAAGGGCCTCTCCTCCCTTCTCCTCTGCGAGTGAGAGCAGGCAGCTCTGCCTGATTGATCTGCTGCCTTCCAGCCTGGATCATTCCTCTGCAGGTCTGTCTCTCACCTGCTTGGGCACTGCTACGTCTTCCTTGGAAGGAACAGCTATTTGTCAAGCGAAACAGGAAGGTTTAAGTCTCATGTTTGCTAAGGCCACTTAGCAGGGCTCTGGCTGCTCTCCGGACACTTACTTTTCTGCGCCAGCGTGCTACGAGCAAGAATGAAGGCCACGAAGCTTTTCTGCCCAACGTAAGCGCTGCTGCTGTGAGCCTTCCTGGTGAGCACTGCATGCATCTTGTCCACCCTGGCCTGGAAAGGTGTAATGTGCCCTGGGTTTACCCTCTGTGGAGTGACGTCTGTGGTCCGCACGCTGTCGCCTTGTTCCTTTGTGCTTCTCCGCGCTGACCCACTGATTGACTAGGAGTGTAATTGTGCTGCATCATGTCTAATTGGTTTGCTCTGTCGCTCTCCATTTGCTTTCTCTGTCTGCACCCTCCCCGCTCCCCTCCGTAAACGTGCCGAGCTGTGAGCGTGAGCAGGGCACAAGGCTGCGCTCCTGATTGCTAGAGGAAAAAAAGGCACCCAACTTCCTCCTTTCTTCTCCTAAATTCAAATGACAAGAAACAGAGGAAAACAATTTTGCAAACCCTTGGCAGAGGGCCAGCTCTGATAAAGAGCCGTAATTAATCTCCCCAGCTTTATTAGAATATCATTACAATTAACTCAGCAATCTTCTGTTGATCAAAGCCATCGTTCCCTGCAGAGCAGAGGAAGCCAGCGTGAGCCTGGATTGTGCGGTGCTTAAAAGCACCTAGAGCTGGATCATTCCTGCCAGCCCAAGAGCAGCTGCTCCATCCTCCTGGCTGGCAGCACAAGGACCAGCAGAGGTGTGGGCAGGAGAGCTACGCTGGCACAGACCTCTCTACTCGTCTTGAGCCACTTGCAGCTTTGATTTTTTTCAGCTACTCTTCTTTGTTGAATTATTACAGCCCAGATCCTTCGCGGGCACTTAGGTGTCCCTCTTTCCCAATGTAGATGCCTCTGGGTCCAGGCTTTTAAGCACCAGCTTTATTCCTTTGTGTGTGTTCACGCAGCTTTTCGCATGCCTGCTTCCTAGTCTCAGCTGGAGATATGGTGACTGCTACAATAATACAGCTAACAGCAGCATAGTGGGTAAAGAAACCAGGGGAAACATTTGTGGAAGCCACATTTGAAAGAAAGCAGAATTGTCAGAATGAAGCTTCATAAGCTCTACAGTTAAATAGCCCAAGATGTGTGCTATAGAAAAGCAGAGAAAATGAGCACCGTTAAACTACCCCTTTCCTCCTTTTCAAGCTGTTCTTTTAATATCGGGTATTTATCTGTAATTTAAGCCTGTGATTAGTTTTATCAAAAAGATAGTTCTGAGGCAGAGATCTTAAAAATGATTAGGTGTGTGTTTGAAAGACAAGAACAGCTCCACTTGCACTGCAGGATAAAGACGTATCTGTTTGCTGCCTTGAGCATGCATCTGTGAGAACCTTGTGCCAGAAGGAACCTCCTGGTTCTACACAGGTCCCAACCCACCCCCATCTTTCAGGGCACTTCTCATTCTTCTTTGAAGGTTCCAGAGCCAGACCCTCTTTCACTGGGCAAGATTGTTTGCATGAGGTGATTTTGTGTCTCTTCTTCCTCATCACACTTCTGCTTTTTGAAAATACTTCAACTTTGGTGCTGTCATTGGGGTCCTGACAACACAGCCTTACTGACAGCTCAGGGTCTGTGGACCTGGAGACAGCTGGGACGTGGAGACATTTGGCAGTTTTGCTTCAAGAGCATCCCATCAGAGAGGCTTGCTATGGAGGGGGCTGGAGAGCCTGCAGCCCGTTCCCCACCTACTTCTGCCTGTTTTTCTGCATGGTAGAGCAATGTCCAGGGACTCTTCTGCCCTCTGGTTCTTGATGCAGAACCAAGAAGGTTTGCTCCAGGGCAAACAGCCTGGCCCTGCCTCTGTTTTCAGCCCAATGTAAGATGGCACAGGTGGAGGTTTTATCCCTAAAATGGTTCTGCCACAAAGCATTTATATGCTGTGAGCAGACACAGTGAGTGTGAAACCATGCTATCTGGTTACACAAAGAACGAGGAGCATAGGAATTTAAAAAGCTTTGGGTGTCTTCTCCCAGAAGAGCAATGCTAAGCTGCCTCACCAGTCTACCTGGGAAGGACTGTTAGATGAAGGTGCTTGAACCCTCACTCTTGCTTTTTGTCCTGAATTCTCATCTGTTTGAGTTGTCAACACTTGTGAGCCCTGGGAAAAAGAAAAGAGAAGGAAAAGGCAGGTCCAGGGTTGGGTCTAATTGACCTTGGCATTGTCCCTTTAAGCAGCCACCCAGGAGAAGTGGGAGCAGCTGCTCCAGTCCATTTGCTGGTGCAGATACAGCTACAGCAGGCAGCCGGGTAGTCCTGCCTGTTCTGCCTAGCTTGACCTGCTCTCTGAAAACCTTAACCCTTCAGAGGTGGAAAAAAAGGAGCAGGACTGCATTTGCAGCATAGATTTCATATTGCACAGCGCTGGGTGTACTGAGCAAATGCACCTCGCTGGCGGCACCAAGCACCGAGCAGGATCTGGGGGTGCCACCCACTGCTACAACTACTGCTGCAGGCCAGGAGCATGAGTAGATTAAAAAATGCAATCAGCGACTTCAAGGAAAAAAGGTTTGTTGAGGACTGATAAGAAAAATGGGGCAGAGGCATTGCGTGGCTCAGAAGCTCTCTAACCTCGGGTTGCCTGAGGCTAGGAGGGATTGCACAAAAAGAAGGTTATTAGGGTTATTCTGTACTCACCTGGGCCTTCCCTCTGCCATAGGCATCTGCCTGCGGCCATGCCTGGGGACGTGCTCCGGAGGTACACAGCCCTGGGCCTGACTCAGCATGGCCCTTCTCAGGGTGCAGACTTTCCCCTGTCTCCGAATCCTCGTACAAGAGAAAGCTGAAGTTTTTTCATCTTCTCCAAGCCTGTGTCCTTGGGTATGGCAAGGGAACCTCCTGTGGGTGATGGACACCTGATGTGTCACCTCTCCGGACCACTGAGGAGGAGCTGTGGCTGGATGAGGGTTAGGTTTGCTTTCCCCAGCACAGCTTGGCCAGGGCACAGCCTCCAGCATGGGTGCAGAGACATACACCCTGTAGTCTGCATCAGGGACCTGATGCTGAAACAATGTCCTCAGGTTTGATGTAGGCTGCCACTTAGGACGCCCTTCCCACCTCTCTTTCCCTGCCCTGTCTGTGGCTGTGGATCTGAGGCACTAGAAAACCCTAAGAAGAACAAAAGAAACCCATAAAGCTTCTGATGGCAGGGGTTGTGGCTTAATGTAAAGTGCCATAGTCTCCATGAGGTCTTTTGCTGGTTGGTCCCATGGGTGAGGGCAGGAGGGGTGGGCTGGGGACAAGAGGGGATGCTCAGCCTGGGCTGAGCAGGCTCAGAGAGAGCAGGAGCTGGAGAGGCTCTTCTGAGGGGCTTAAAGCAATGCTTCCCTCCCCACGCCCTGTCCCACCTTCCCAGGGAGGCAGCAAGCACTGCTCCTCCACAAATGGCTGGGGACATTAGTCAGGCTCCCGGCGCGGCTGCCTCAGGTCTCTGAGTGAGACGCAGGGGCTGAGTGTCAGGTTGTTATTAAATCTCATTAGTAAGTGACAAAACTGTGTGGAGCACTTCAGGCACAGACAATGGCTGGAGGAGGGATCGTTTGCAGCACCGGGGAGATGAGCAAGTGGTGAAGGTCAGAGACACCTCATTCTGGGCTGCCTCCAATGCCATCTCCTGCTCATCACCTTGAGACATGGGTTTGCAGGGAAGCCCTGTGTGTCACCAGGGGACTTTGACATGCCCAAATGTGGAGTCCCCAGAACGGTCTGTGCACGAGGAAGGAGGACCTGTGCAGTCCCCAGATCCTCCTCCTCTTGTATCACCCTCTTCTTTAGGGACTGCAGTATGGCATGGCAGGGCAGACTCCCACTCATCAGGGTGGAGCTGCCATGGGGAAAGGCTGTTTTAGTATCTCTTCTACCCAGCGGAGCCAACTGGAAAAGAAATTTTGCAAATGTTTTTCCTGCTAACTATTTTTCACACTTGGTGCTAGCTTTCCCCTAGAGAGAGCTGGAGATGGTGGACCATTGAGAAGGCAGTGCCCAAACCAGCGGCCCCAGCATCTCCAGGAAGTCTGCTTGCTTGCTTCAGTGCCTGGCTAGCCATGGAGCTGTGGTGAGGAGCTGGCTTTAGTGGCAGAGACAAGAGCCAAAAAAGCCCGAAAGCAGCTAAGGGGCGTGATGGAGGCAGAGGCGCCTCTAGTGAACGTGCCTGGAGTGGGAGCCGAGGGACGGCGAGTCGTGTAGTCATCTGCTTGAAGCAATCACAGGCCGTCAGCAGAGCGGAGAGACGCTTCCTCGCGTTTATTTAAGGCGAGATGCCCTAGTTTCCTGCTTTCAGTGGAGTCCCTAATTATTCCTCAATCTTTGTAGTTAGCTAATTAGTTTTGCAGCACTCAAGGCTGGGGAACACTGATAGGCTTGGGAAGCACAAGCTGGAGGGACGAGGAGGATGAGTGAGCTGGTGGGAGATGGCTGACTGGCAGACAGAAATGGCTGGGAGCAGCACAGGGTTTGAAGAACTGATGGATGATGGTCTGGGAAGGATGGTGGAGGAGGGAATAGCCATAATCTCATGTCAGGCAAGGTGCTGGAGCGTAACGATACGGGGAACAGCGATGAAGTGGCAGGCAGTAATTGAAGGGGATGGCGAGGTGGGGAGGGAGCGAGAGGGATGGTCTGTGGGAGAGCAGCCACAGAGCCCAGCTCAGGGGGTGGGATCCTGCACAGAGGGGTGCACAGCCACACGCAGGGCAGGGCAGCAACTGTCCTCTTATGTGGGCGCTTCCTTGGGCAGCTGCCTGTCCCGGGATCCTGCTGACTCTTGGGCTTGCAGGACCGGCCGTGTTTCCTGACTGTCCCATCTCCTTTCTAGCTTAGTGGTGACACCGAGGAGCTCTGCTGGGAGAGGCCAGCCCGGTCCCCACCACGTGGACCGGCTGGTCTCCAAGCTGGATGCTTACCTTCCCACCCAGTCAGAGCCGGCTCTTTCAGAGAGAGCCACCACAGATAAGGTAACCCGCACTGATAACTAGGTCCGTGATGCTCATACGTACGCAGTCTGCTCTGGCTGGTCTGTGTGCGTGGATGCCTCGCTGCTCTGACACAGGGTTGTGCTCCAGAGCCCACACTCCCTATGTCTGCACCGTGAGCTCGAGGAGCACAAAGGTCTCATTCCTGTTCTCGCTGTCGTTGGGAAGTTCCCGGTGGCCACTGAGCGCAGTGTGTGACAGCTCTGAAGTGCCCAGGTGGCCATGAATTTATTAGGGTATTACCATACTAGTGCCACAAATGGTGTCATCTGTCTTCTAAACTTTGCACTTTATTTCAGGGAGAGAATTTAGTATATCCAGGCACTATGCTGTAGTTTTAGCATATGATAAACCCCTGCTGGGAAGTGTAGTTTTATTGATTTTGTTATTAAAGTGCCACTGGAATAAATTTGCTCATTTGAATGAAATGTCTTATTACCTGGATCGTAACAGGCACATGATGAAATCTCCGGAGGGGCTGGAGCTACCTGCTGCCTGGTGATGTGGATCTGAGACGGAGCAGCTGATGGGGACCCACAACTTCCAGCCACCTGCTCACCCCAGCCTGGGTCCCCCTGAGACCCTCAGCACCTGCCTGAGTCCGCCAGGAAACTCTGCTTGGAAACCTCAGGATGGGAACGAACTGCAGTGGTGGGCGGCACTGTGTTTTAGTCAAGGTTCGTATTGTTCCTCTGACCCTTACTCTGTCTCAGGTAAGGACATTGTTTTAAAGGGAACTGAGGAAAGATCTGTTTCACAGGGCAATATTTCTTTAGTACCACCAGTAATGGGGGTGGATTGGGAAATGAACCGTTCCCCATTACACTGGGACCTAACTGCACAGCCCATGCTTTCCAGTTAAAATTTGATTGCCTTGAATCCTGCAGATTATGGAAAATAAGAAAAAGGCCTAGTAAAATTTATGGGTTTTAATCATAAACCAATAGAATCACAGTAAATCTATCACAAGCATGTAGATACAGACTCAGAAAAAAGAGAGGAAAGCAATAGGCCCATTTTTCCCTGGAGGAGCTGCGTGTACCCATGGCAGGGCCAGGGAGATGGGGAGCAGGGCTGCTCCCCCAGCCATCTCCTCCAGGGTGTTGAGCCCCACACCTCAAAGCCTTCCTCCTCTGTTGTGTCCTGCAAAAACCTGGTAACAGGGATGGCGCTGCAAAGTCTTATGGCAAACCGGCTGGGCAGGGCTGGAGAACATGTGGGAAGTGAGGAAGGGGGAGGTGGGAAAAGGGGGGACAAGGCAGGAGGGTGGGGGAAGAGAGAGAAGGAAAGGGAGAGAGGAGAAAAGGAGGTGATGCCTGAAGATCTTTCCCTCCTCTCCTCCGTGCCACTGTGCTGCTTGCCATGGACAGAGCAGGATGGGATGCTCCAGGGGAGGAGGGAGGCAGAGATGTGGGGGAGAAGTGTGTGTGCAGAGAGGGGACCGCGGGAAGCACAGACATGGCAGGGAAAGAAGAGCACCTGACAGACAAACGGCAGGAAAGCGAGAGAGAAGCACAGAAGGCAAAAAGTATTTTAAAAAATAAAAAAAAAAGGAGAGCGAGCGATAAGGAAGAAAAAAGGGAGAGAGTAAAAAATTTACTCTGAAGCAGAGATAAGAGAGGGAGGGCAGTTAGTGAGAGAAGGAGTAAAATTAAGCGCGATAAGGCCTGATAGAAATGGGGGAAGGCGGCAAGCCTGGGCAACGCAGCCAGGCTCTGCGGGCAGAGAAGCGGGGGGGCTGCTGGGTGCAGGGAGGTGAAGGGCCAGCCTGACCCCCTCTCATCTGGTCCCCCTCACCCCTGTGTAGGCAAAGGTGTCAGTCTCAAACCTGGCCTTTTGCGCTGCTCTACATGCCTCTGATGATCTGGAGAGAGGAGCTGAGCTGGCACAGGGATTGATGAGGAGGGTCAGGGAGTCGGCGGGTACAAATGTCTCTCCCACAGGGTGCTCGTAAATCTGCTCCTGCCTCGGCGGCAGAAGGGGAGAGCCAGGCACCTGCCAGCCACAGCCCACGGCGGTGGGGGAAAACACGGAGCCTGGTGGGGAAGGAAGTGCCTAGGGCAGGTGATGTGCTCAGGTTGGAAGCGCTGAATGAGCCCTTGTCCTCCTCCCTGCCGCATCCCAACACATGGTGCCTGTCATGGAGATCCCTACAGGACTCCCATCAGTCTTGGAAGCAGGGGAGGTAAGGCATGTTTCACAGGCAGCCTTCCCTCCTTGCCCTAAACACAATTCTTCCTGGGTTTTTTTTTTGCTACCCCTTTTAAGCTGTTTTATTAAGTGCTTTTTATTTATCCTTATTAAAAAGAAAAAGTAAGAAATGCTCTCTGGCTCTCATACATAGCCCACAGTTACCTAAAGAGCAATGCTGGAACCCAGCCCCTGCTCTCTCACCCCTGATTAAACTGCAGAAGAAACACACCATAGATTTCAGCAAAGGAGAGAAAAAGAGTTTATTCTTTCGGGTTTTCTTCCTCCCATCTTTACCAGCCATGAAAATTGCTGAGCTGAGATTCTGGCCACTCTGAGATGCTTTTCTTCTGCTCCATCCATCTGCTTTAATCACATGGTGACTGAAAAAAAAAATTATCCAGTTCACAAAGCATCAAAGATTAAAAAAATCAGTGTGGATAATAAACTGTGTGGCAGGCAGCAGTGCCACAGACCATTGGGCAAACTTGCTAATGAGGGACTTTGAGCCACAGCTCGGATGCAGGGCAGGCAGCGTGGCTTCCCCTCTCCCCAGGAGGGTTTCAAGCAGCAGAGGTGGTGGGTCTGGGGGCACATGTGGGTGTGAGTGGCAGGTCGCGGGCTGGGAAGAATCCTGCGCTAGCACAGCCTGTGATGTTACACAGAAAAGAAATAATTTTCTTTCCTTTTTTCTTTTTTAAAGCTTGTTTTTAACAGTGAGAGGCTTGATTCCTCCCTTTGCTGGGACACTGTAGCGTGCTGCAAATACCTTGTTGGACTTGGTTATTAGTTGTTTGGGTTTTTTTGATCTGTGTGTGTTGAATTAGCTCTTTTAATTACAGCATTAAAAAAGGATAACTGGAGTCAATTAAGAAGCTCTTTTAGATTGCCAGTGTTAATAGCTGTCCAGGATCACGGAGACCCCCCCCTCCACCTCTCTGCCGTCTGTTGAACTGCTGATTGAGTTATTGTCAGTCCTGGCAACAAGGCTCAAACTGAGATTTCTGCACTTAACGTGCCACTGTATGTGGCTTTCTCAGCTGTGCTCGGCTTGGCGTCTTCCTCTGGAGGGCTGAGGCCTCAGCGCATCCCTGCCTCTCCCAGGTGAGTGCTGCTCCAAGCCGGTGCTTGGGGTTCCTGGAGCAGGATCTGCGGTGCAGGTGGAGCTGAGTGTGTCTGCCTTCAGCTTCAGGCCTAGGTTTGTGTGTTGCTGTTTGTGGTTTCGTATTTAGCTCACTGAAAATGTTGGTTAAACAGTGGTGGGAGGGGAAGCTTGCAAAGAAGCATTTTGCTTTGGGTCTTTTAAAAAGCAAAACAAAAGCAAAAGGCTTTTAAAAAAAATGTTTTCGTTTCAAAGTTATAAAGGAAAGATGGGTTAGAGATGAGAAACTAACAAATCAAAGCTCCTGAAACCTGCTGCGGAGAAAGAAACACAAAATGTTTTGTTTGAAGATGAATAGAAAGCTGAAACCAGCAAAAAATTCCCCCTCCCCATGAGCACAGATGTTTCAGGTTGGTTCTTCTAGATTGGCACATCGCTGGAAGAAAAGCAAATCCATTTTTTTCCCTGTTGGCGCTCCAGGTTCCTGTCGCTTTTTTTTTATTATCTTGTAGTGACTTTGATCCCTGAAGACTCCTGAAGTGCTTTATAAATCAAGCATGCAAATCTCAGCTCATCCACCTCGGAGATACTGCTGGGGCTGGGCGGGCCAGGAAGCCGCTGGCCAATGCAGTGCCACCAGTCCTGGCGGCAGCTGGGAAGGACGGGAAGCACCCGCTGCTTCAGTAATGCTTATAAAAACCTTTAGTGCCCATATTATCACTGTTTGCAGGGATGTCTCTGCTTCCAGCACAGCCAAAGGCCGTTAAGCTGTGCTGGGGTCCCCCAAGCCACAGTACCAGCCCTGTTTCTCCCATGGAAAGGCCCCATGGGAGGGCTGACCGTGGCCTTCACCCCGCTCCGCACCTTCTGAGGCTTGGGAAGTTGCACAAACCAATTGGGGAAGGGCTGAGCTGGTCTGATGATGCTTCTCTTACTTTTCAAAGACATCTCTTTCCCCATCATCTTTCCCCCTCTTGATTTTACTCTCCCTCTGTGGTTGCCCTGCTGACTTGCTCCTTTTAATTCATTTGCTGTACGATACTTTTATGCTGATGCTTTCTGTAGCCTGTGCCATGTCTCGCTGCCCTAGGTAGCTCTGCTCTCAGGGCAGGGTGGCACTGTCACACCTCTCCTGCAAGGGATGCACCAGGCAGCGCAGCCCTGCCCGCGGGCCAGTTTATCCGGCGTTCCTCCCCTTTTCCTCCTTGAGACAATACAAACCTTCCACGCCTCCCGATCCCAAGTACCAGAGCTGAGCAAAGGGAGGTCGCTGCCTGGTGACCAGACACCATGGTGGTGGGCACGGTGGAGCTAGCACCAGGGCAGCCAGGGCGTTACAGCCTGCACCACCTCCCTGCTGCAGCCCTGCGCCTGTTTTCCTCTGGCTCAGGCTGTGCACGTGTGTGTTTATAAATGTATGTAATTTTGGTTATTTTCAGACAAAGTCTCCTGCAAGCGTGGAAGCTAAATTCCCTTGGATGTGCCTGAGGGTGCTTGTGAGTCTGGCTGCCAGCAGTCAGGTCTGAAAACCACCGTGAGAGTCACTACAGGTAGGTGGGGAGCAGCGCTGGGTACCAGGGGTGGACAGGGCCGGGCAGGGCACTGCCGGCTTGTCCTGCCAGCAGGGGCTCTAATGGAATTGCAGCATCCCCGCCCGCAGGGACAGCTGTCCACAGCACAAGAGCCACCTTGTCCCCCATCGGAGAGGAGACACCGCTGTGCTGCTGGCAACGGCAGGTAGAAAGTCCTCTCCCCGCGTAAGAGGCAGTAGGATCCCCAGGTACCCCCAGCGCTGCCCGGGCCAAGCCCGGCCCCGCTAGCTCTCAACCCAGGGGCCGCGGGCACAGCGAGCTGCTGCCTGCCCTGCGGGCTGCCCCGCGACGGGGCTTTGCGTTCTTCTCACCACGCGGAGGGCAGGCAAACACAGCCCCGCTATGTACGGCTTATGCACGTCAGCGCCGCAGCCTCACTCCCCCGGGCTTTGGGGGCGGGCAGGTGAATGGCTAAAACACCACAACCGGTCCTTGGGGAAAACAAGTCAAACTCCTTTTGGTGCTGTGCAGGGCCCAAGACACTGCGGGAAGTGCCTTTTGGGGGAGCGCGAACCTTTGGCATCAGTGGGAGACTCGCCCTGGCCAGGGGCTGTTCTCAGTGAGGCGGCTGGAAAACGCCTCCGCGGCGAGAAAACGAGCGCTCGCCGGAGATACAGAACTGGACAGATCAAGAAGTCAAGATTTTGCATTCCAACTATCTATAGGAAATAGGGTTTTTTTTATTATTTCAAGTTTTCATAAAAATCCATAATTATTGAAATCAAAGTTACAGAAGAAAGTTCGTAACTTTTTATTGATTTTATTTCTTTTTTCTTTCTTTTTTTTCCCCCCTCTGTTGCTTTTCCCTCTCAGTTATATCTGACACCAGAGTCCATCAGACAAAGTCCTTACAAACACAGGAGTCCTGAAGACATCAGCTGAATGTTTTCCTGGTATAAAGAAGAGGAGGAGGAGAAAGAGGTGGTGACAGTGCGGGTGCAGTGGGTTTGGACAGGGACAGAGGGCGTGGTGGAAGGACAGAGGTCGGTATGTTTGTAGCAATGTTTGTTTTTTAATTATTTTTTATTTGTTCATTTGTTCTTTTTTTAAAAAAAAAACAACCACCATTATTATTTGCAAATTGTTGCCTGGTTAAATCATTTTCATGTTGAACTTGCGCGGCGCATCGGCAGAGCTGATGCCCGCGTCGGACTTGCGTGGCACGTACTCGATTTCAATGTTGTGCTTGGTGTTGCCTTTCCCCCGGCTCCACAGGAAGAGGAGCACCAGACAGAAGAGCACGACGCCCAGGAAGGAAATGAAGCCCATGGTGGTGGCGATGATGAGAGTCTTGATGTCAAAGGGGAAAGGCACGGTGGCGCGCGTGCTGTTGGCATCGCTCTCGTTGGGCTGGTTGGAGATGAACGCGAAGGTCTTGTTGGGCTGGTGGGGCCAGTCTGGGGAGTAGCTGCGCACGTGCAGGTGGGCCAGCATGGTGTCGTTGCCACCCGCGTTGCTGGCGATGCATAGGTAGGTGCCATTGTCCTGGATCTGGGCGTAGCGCACCTCCAGCGTGCCGTCAGGGAAGACAGTGAGCCGCCCGTTGGTTTTGGTAGAGATGAGGTGCTTCCGGGGAGAGAGCCACATGATGGTGGGGGGCGGGTCCCCATCTGCCCGGCAGACAAAATGGACCGTGTGGCCTTCGTCCACGAAGATCTGCTGAGGTTTGCGGTCCCGTATCCGTGCTCGGCGGCAGGTGAAGTAGTTGGGCAGGAGGACGTCGGGGAAGTCTTTGAACTCCTTGCCCTGGACGAACTCGGGGGTGGAGCAGGTGGGCTGCTGCTTGTTGAAGTTCAGTCTCCATCGCCGCCGGAAAACCCAGAGCAGCCGACAGTCGCAGGCTAAGGGGTTGTTGTCAAGGATGAGCGTCTCCAGGTTGCCCACCGAGTGGAAGGCTGACTCCTCCAGGGTGGTCAGCAAATTCCCGGACACGTTCAGGATGCGCAGGTAATTGAGGCCGCGGAAGGCGAAGGGCTCGACCGTGGTGAGCTGCCCTCCCACCAGCTGGATCTCCTGCAGCCTGAGCAGGTCATGGAGCATGGAGCCCTCGATGGTGACAATGGGGTTGTAGGACAGGTTCAGGAACCGGAGGTAAACCAAGTGCCTCACCGACACATACGGGATGGACGTCAGGTTGCAGTGGGTGATGGACAAGGAGGTCAGGTTCAGCCCATAGAGGCAGTTGGACGTCATAGTATCCAGGTAGGGCCAGTGTGAGATCTCGAGGACCTTGAGCCGGTACAGCCTCTTGAACGAGTAATCCCGGATGGTGTTGATGTTCAGATGGCGCAGCCGCAGCACGATCAAGCCGTGAAGGTGAGACAGGGCCTCCGTGGGGATGGAGGTCAGGTTGCATTTCTCCAGGGTCAGCTGCTCCAGGCTGTTGAGGCCGCTGAAGGCCCGGTGGGAGATGTAGACAAGGTCATTGTCCCCCACCTCCAAAGACTTCAGGTTGTACAAGTCCTGGAACATGTAGTCTAGGAGGATCACAATTTTGTTCTCACTAATGTCTAGCTTGGTAAGGTTGCTGAGTCCGGTAAACACCCCCAAGGGGATCAGCTTGAGTCTGTTACTCCTGAGCCCCAGCGTCCTGAGGTTGAAGAGGTTGTTGAAAGCCCCAGGTTCAATGGCACTGATAATGTTCTCATTTAGCTCCAGCTCCTCTAGGTGAGGGTAGTTGGCAAATTCATCCTGGTTGAGCGTCTTGATGCGGTTCTTGCCCAGGTCCAGCAGCCTGGTCTCGGTTGGGATCCCCTCCGGCACGACCATGAATCGCTTCCGGTGGCATAGGACAGCACGCTCCTGGGCAGAGCACTCGCAGCGCGGCGGGCAGCCCGTGGCGGAGCCGGACAGGATGGATCCCAGCATCAGGAGGAGAATCGGCTGCCAGCAGGCCAGGATTGGGCTGCGCATACTCGCCTCCCCAGCTACCATCCTATCTCTCACCTGCAGGTAACACGGGGGAGAGAAAGAGCAAGGTGGATGTGAGCAAACAACAGGCACAGCCGCGGCAAAAGGTTTACAGTCCTGGTAGAGCTGACGTTAAGGCAAAAGGCACCGCTGAGGCAGAGCAGAGGTTCTCATTTTCCAGCTGAAATCCAGCCCTTTGGCTACAAGACCATCTCTCCTCCCCACCTCCCAACTTTCCACTTGATGACTGAACGTGCACAGACTTTGAGTGGAAAGCCTTGAGGAATCTGTGTCAGACAGACCTCGCTTCCTTGGCTGCTTAAAAAAAAAAAAAAAAAAATTTAATACTGAACACATCTATCTACATCCTATTTTAAGCTCTTGAAATTATTCAGTTCCCTGTAGATGGAGCCTGAATATAAAGACTGCTTTGCAAACGCAGAGGAGCTGAGCGCAGGATTGAGCATCTGGGGGAACCCCGCTTGGGCTCGGCTGGCAGCGGGGTGTCCGAGTGGGGAGCAACAGTGACAGCTCCATGGGGACCGGTCCCCTTCCCCTGCGCTCCCCCAGGCTCCGCAGCAGCCCGGTCTCTGTGTCCCCCCTCCAGGGCTGGCCCCTTGCCTCCCGCCGTGCCTGCCTGCAAGGTGCAGACCTGCACCACTCCCCTCTGAGAAACAGCAACGGGTCAGTGTATCTGCAGAGTGAGCTATAGCCTGACGTGAGGTCCAGGGGTGCTATGGGGTAAGGGGGTCTGCCTGGTCTCGGCCGGGAAAGGCCCGGCCTCCTGCTGCCTTCCCTGGGGAGGGCTGGGAGACTTCCTCGGGGGTTACGGTCTGGTTCGTGCCCCGGCCCATCGGCAGGCAGAAGCGAACGCTCCCTGTCACGCTGCCTCGGTTGCATTTATTTCCTTGTTGCTCAAGCTGTTATGAGGGATCAAGTCATATTAATACTGCATATTAGATGTACAGCTACGCCAGACCGTGTTTATATCTATTGTTGTGTGTACACTCTGCATTGCTTCCACTAATGCTATTTATGGCTATCGCTGAATATGCTCAATACACTACTTCCATTGGCTCCATTTGTATCCATCATTATATATCCTGTACATTACTTTTCCGGCTCTGGCACTATTTATGGGTCTGGTACGCATTCTGTGCATTACTTCCATTGCATCTGTTTATATTCATCATTTCATACAGATATATGACCCAAGTATAACTTTTGGTCCCAAAAAATTTTTCAAAATTTCTTTGCAAGATGCAAGGATGAAAGATGATGGACGGGTCATAAAAACGTCCACCAGCGCCATCTCGGAAACCACCAGGCCTCGGCACACCAGGCGATCTGGCTGTGAGGTCCCGGAGTCCCCACAGAAATCCTCCTGCCTTTTCCTCCCGGTTCGCTGTCCTTCTCCATCCCCTTTCCCCGCTACCTCTGTGGTGGGGCTGGTCGCTGGGGACCACCCGAAGCACATCACCCCCAAAGTGACAGGGTGCGATGCCAGGAGCTGATCCTGCACAGCTCCCCTGGCAGCGCTGCTGAGCTCCTGCCTGCCGGCCCCGGGCCAGCAAGTCCCAGTCCAGTAGAAACATTTCCAGTGGGTTCGCTTGGGCCTGGGCCAAAGAGCTGGTTGCTGGGTATTTACAAGTCGTCATCACCTCCTGAGTGCTGACGCTGCCGGGCAGTCCTACAAATACAAGTGGGGCTGGGGCCGGGACCTGCCAGAGGGATGTGCTGGTGTCCCAGGGCCAGGATGGCGCTGCCGGTTGGCAGCTCTCAGGCGAAGGGCTGCACGTGGAATTGCTCCCCAGGCTTGTACTGCAGCCCTGGCCGGCGCCGACCTGCCAGGGGTTCCCCGTGCCGCTGTTGCCGCCTCTCCCTGCAGGCGGCACGTGGCCGGCGAACGTCCGCTCCTCCTGCCCGCGAGTGCTGCCGGCACTGCTGCTCCCACGGCCCGCTTGCCAACGTGCGCCGGCTCGCTCGTGGCATCCCTCGCCTGGTGTTTCTCAGAAACCAATTCCCGCTCCTCACAGCCGTGCTGAGAAAGCCATCAAAGCAAGCAAAACACTGCATGCAAAACAAAATACAGTCTAAGGGGCTTAATTATACCAGGGCTGAAAAGACTTCAGCTCATTAGAGTGCCAGGCAGCCGGCCTTATTTGGCTGTGTTCTGGGCTGAAATTTCAGCACTGCCCGTGTGTGCAGCTGCATGCTGGTCCCTGCTGGGCATGGGGCGGGGGTGAGAGCCGAATCCTGCTGCAGGGCCCCGTGCATGGCTCCCGCATCGGCCCGGACCTCCCCTGGGCCAAAATCTGCTTCTCTGCCGGTGGGAAGGGGATTGCACCTGCAATGCATTTGGTCCTGCGCTGTTGTCCCTGCACCGGCCTCGGTGGAGGGGCAGCGGCCAGAGCTGCTGGGAGCGATGCGGCGCCAATGGTTAAAATATAAGCAAAGAGGTGATAGATGAATGAAGCAAAATCTGCATGTTGTTAAAGTCGAGACAAGCCCACTTGTGTAGAATTGAAGTCTAGACACACCTCACATGTTATTAGTTCTCAGCTAAATTTAAATCCGTGATAAATACAATCCCTGACAAAAACATCCGTAATCTTAATAGCCAGAGCCACAGAAGAGCTTTGGGAGAAAGACAATGAATAAGCTGAAAAATTCTGGGCTAAGATGAGCTTTAAATCACTTCTGGTTCCCATTTACCTCTGGTTGTTTCAGAAGGGAATATTTGTGCCTCAAGGCGAGGCAGATATTAAGAGGTGCCCTTCTAAAAATGATTCAAATGGTGATTATTGTGCGAGCTGAAGTCAACAACCCGCGCATGGCTTTCCACTGACCGCCACGCATCCCCCCCCCCCCGCAGTGGCTGGACTCGCGTCACGTCAGTGAACCTCAGCCCAAAGTTAGGGCTGTCCTTTTCGGCCGTCCTGCGTCTGCCGCCACACGGTGCTGCGGTGCCCGGTGCTGGGGCCGTGGGTGCCGGCTGAGCGAGGGGCTGCGGCCACCTCGGATGGGCTTGGGTGACGCTGGGGAGAGGGTCTGGTGTCTCCAGGGCAGAGACGGCAGTGGCTGCTCTCAGCAATCGCTGCGCGCAGGAAACCGGGAAGTGACTGAGACAAAGTGCTACCAAACGTTGAAGCTCTCCCAGATTTACTCTGAGGAGGACTGCGAAATGGGCCGGAGCACCCCTCCAGGGTGCCCAGCACGAGCTGCCAGGCGGGATCAGGCCACGTGGCTGTGACGCATGGGCCGGGCCAGGCAAGGGAGAGCTGCAGCCCTCTGGCGTGAACGTGGCTCTCATTTCTCACATAAAAAAAAGGAATTGGTAAGAAAGGAGCAGCTGCCAGACTCACTGCCTTTAGGCAATGAGCAAACCAGCGCAAAAATCATGCCCAGAGCCACGGCGTCCACTCACCCCTGCCCTCGCCACCCTGCCGCCTGGGGACGAGGGCTCCAAAGGACAACCCCTTCCCCCGGGGAAGCTGCTAGACTCGGCCCAAGGCGCAGATGGGCGCACTGGAGCCGTGCTGCCTTGGTGCTAAATGCAGCGGGACCCGCTGAGCGTCTCTGGCTGGGATCAGCGCTGGGAGGAAAGATGCCATTCTGGGCCTGTGCCTGGAAATGCAGCCTGGGGCCGGGCTGGAGCACTGACGTGCGTGGGGTTTACTCCATTGTGACGGGCACGGGCTGCCCCGGTGTGGGAGGAACGGCCGCAGGGAACCCAAAGCCAGGCAATGACCCAGGAGGGAGCCCAGCCTCGGCACCTGGGTTTGCTCCCAAGGCTGCTGCCGCCCTCCTGCCCCGAGGGGTGGGCAGCGCACCGGGCCGTGCCCTCTGCCATCACCACTGTCCTTTGGGCTGCCCCCCGCTCACCGCCCCACAGGGGTGCCCTGCAGCTGGGGCCGGGCTTGGTGCTCCTCGGCACCGAGCGATCCGTCTGCCACGCTGACAGCGAGCAAGCGGCAAAAATCCCCGAGTCAGCTATAAGCCCCACCTGGCAGCCATAAATTACACTCTGGGAGACGTTCACCCTTGAACCAGATGCTTTCGAGAGCATCGACCGACAACAGGCAATTTAGGATGAAGGAAGCCATATTCCCGGGGGGGCCCACAGTGCTTTGGGGCTCAGCAGGGCCGGGGGAGCGCGATCCCCACCCTGTCCGTCCCTGTAGGAGCTGACCTTGCTGCAGGGCCATGGAGCATGCAGGAGTGGGCCTGATCCCAGCAGCACCAGGCACCCACGCTGGGCTGCAGGGTGCCTTTGGGTAGGGGTGTGGGCCAGCCACGGGCTCGCCCCCACCTCTGGTCTGCCGGCTTCGCACAAAGCCGCCGAAACACAGCTTTCGGAGTCAGTGCTCTCGTCTCCTCTAAGCTGCTCCAGCTAAATCAAATTTTATTGAACTTGACTACATTTTAGAGATAAAGACTACAGGTTTACAAATAAATATTTAACAACCTTTCCTGCTGCTAAAAGAGTTGCTTATCCAGACCCCAGGCTCTGCACTAAGTGTTCCTGTAGCTATCTGCAAAGCAGCAAAACAAAGGGAGAAGCTTTAATTTGCCAAACACGTTCGTGCCCATTTCCTCCTCTCTCCATCATTCTCCCTGTGTCCAGCACGCATTTCTGGGCCCTTTTGCTTTGTCTCTCTGTCTTTCCTTCCCGCCCTACCGGCTCCCTCCTCCTCCTCTTTTCCCACCCAGTCCCTGGAGCGCAGGTGTCGGTAGTAGCTGCCCTTCTCCCCAGTGCCCGGGGATGCTCAGGGATGGGTGGGAGCAGGGGCCAGAGCGCACAGGGTGGAGGGGGCAGTTTCCCTCCCGGGACCACGCTGCTTCACATGGGTAAAAAGAAACCAAAGAGGGGAGAGCCTAAAGTCAGCTCCGAGCGCTGCCAGGGCTGGCTGGTGGGCAGCAGACAGGGTGGCCGAAGGCACAGTGCTGGCCTGGGTGACAGAAAGCTGCCGCCGCATTTCCTCTAGACCTTCATTATTGGATGGGCTGTTAACGAAGGGCATGAAAACAGGCTGCCGCAGTGCAAAGGGCTGCCCTGTGGCCTGGCCTGGCCCCAAATCCTCCAGAAGCAGCACAGGAGGGTGTGAGAAGTGGGGGGAGAAACGGGCAGAAGCTGAGGAGGACCCCTCCAGCAGTGCCTTGTTCAGGGTGGTGGGCACATACGAACAAGTCGTGTGAGGCAATGGACCACGGCAGGTTAGCCAGAGAGGAGACCACCCTCAGGCCCGCCAGCCACAAGCTGCCCGGGGTCACTGGCTCCCGCTCACCCACGTGAAGGCACGACTCTCCAGCCCGGAGCTTTTGCTCAGCTTTCTGAAGTATCTGCTTTCAGCTGCTCTGAGGCGGGAGCCTGGAATAGGTGCATGCAACCCGATCTGCTCTGGCAGTTGCTCTGAGGCTGTAAAAAAGAGCATGAAGACGTATTTAAGATGCAAATCCCCTTCCGGCACTGACACCGCCTGGCTGGCACCAGCTACCCGCAGCAGCCAGCCTGCGGGACCGCCCTGCAAAAGCGTTTCCTCGAGGCGACGGGCTCTTCCACCCAAAACGTGGTGCCCCCAGCGCCGCGAGGAATTAAGTCAGGGAAGCACCAAGCCAAAGGGCAAGAAGAGCAGAAGAAAGGGGAGGGGGATGCACAGGGGAGGAGAAGAGCTCTAAAGCGGGCTGAGGGGCTGGGACGCTGGGAGGGGGAGGCTTCGGCCCAGCCGTCCACTGATTTAGCGCTGGGCTGTGGATCTGCTCGACCCGATGCAGGGACAGATATGTATGGTGGAGGGACAACCAGCGATGGCCCAGAGCCAACTTGGAGAGCAGTTTACAGGCTCGGCAGGCCTGTTATTGGAGCAGGGCGATGCGAAGGAGATCCTGGTTGTCTCTGCAGGATGCTGAAGCTCAGAGCAGTTTTTGCTGAGGCTGTTTGTTGCTGCGCTCACATCTCCGCAAGAGCTGCTCACCCTTCTCACACCTTTGCTCCTTTGTTTTTAACGTCTTTTCTCACTCTTTGGCTGCACATGCTTCAGTGCCCCATCAGCAAAGAAAACATCCTGACAAGTGATCAATAAGTAATTGCGAAGGCAGCTGTGGATGCCGGGGGTGTAAAGCCCTGAGCTAGCAAGAGATAAATGAGGAATGTAAGGGTGCAGCGCACCGTGGAGCTCGGGCTCGGAGCCAGCCACACTCCCCTACTTATCGACTGAGGTGGCCGGGACGCGGGCTGGCCCACCGCTGCCGCAGCCGCTGCCGGTTGGTGGTTCAATGCTTCCCGTGTCAGGCAAGACGGGAGGAGGCTGATTTTTTTTTTTCCTGCTTGTGAGACAAAGAGCAGGAGAGCTGTGTTTGCTGTGGGAATATCTCCCAAGGCTTGGCCTTGGGACTCCAGCACTGGAGATATTTTGGGCTGGGTCAGCAGGAGAATGGTGTGTGCTGGGATGCTGGGAAGGACGTGCACCAGCTAGTGGAATGGGCCTTCTCTTTCTTTCTTTATGTCAGCAACTCTCCTTGGAATTCCTGTCTCTGTGGACATGGGCTGGCTCACCAGGATGTTTTTAGGTGCTCACCCGAAGGCACCCAGCTCAGCAGGCACTCGAGTGATGAGCACATGCTGGGTGGAGGAGGCTTCAGTATAGCATGAGGGTCTCCGTAGATGGTTTTTTCTTCCCTGTCTGTAGCTGTCAAAGGAGGATGGAAAAACCCCAGGCTCTTAGGACTATGGAAACATTTGCACCGGAGAGGTGAAACAAAGGTCTGTCCAATGAGTGTCTTCTGGGAGAGCCGCCAGGGTCACGATGGCATTGCGAAGGCATCCCCTGCGTTCTGCCTCGACGTGCCCACGGCCAGCAAGGCGTCACGGGATGAGGCCGTCCCCGAGGCTGTGCCTGCAAAGGCCCTTTGGGGAGAGCAGGGCATCGGCAGCTGCCAGAGCCTGGGCCACCGTCCCGCTCCTGCTCATGCATGGAGAAAACTGCCTTCTCCTCCCAGCACAGCCCAGCCACGGCTGGCAGATGCCCTTTCTTGTTGCACTGGTGGGAGGATTGTTTTTTCCTGGGAATGGGCTCGAGCGGTACCCAAACACCTTCTGCGCTGCCCTGAGCTCCCCAGAAGCGCTCCAAGCAGCCCCAGCACCAGGGAGGGCACTGCAAAGCTGGAGGATGGGGGACAGTCCAGGCGGCTTGGCCGCCCTGCCCACCTGCTCTGCGTGGCCCCGGTACTGCCGGGGCAGCTCTGCGTGGCTCAGCACGCTGTCGCGGTGCTGCTGAATCAGCTGGAGCGCAGCTGTACGGTGCCTGTGCTAAACCCTGCGTTTGAGTCAGGGGCAGGACACCACCTGATGTAGCATAAAAGCGGCTGGTACAAAGTCACCCCGCTGCCACAGCACGTTTCCTCCAGAGCAGGAGCAGATGGCTTTTCTGTATGAGCTCGCCTCGATGGTTGGTCCGGTGACCGGTGTCTTCCCGCTCCCCCAGACCCAGGCGCCGGCCCCCGAGGACGGTCCCTGCGCTGTGGCCAGCGCCAGCGTCCCAGCAGCGAGGTGGGCAGGCCCTGCCAGGCTGAGCTGCTGCTCCTGGTAATCCCAATGCACAAACCACACCTGGGGACGCCACGAAGGGCCTGGCAGGGGCAGCTGTCTGGCACCAAGACAAGCTGCTCCCTCCCCACCGCTGCCTGCCTGGGGACATCCCGTCCCCTCCAGCCATCACCCTCTGCCAAAAGGTGTCCCATGGCTCTGCAGTGCCCTAGAGCTCTGCTCAGCGCCCAGAGTGGGGCTGGGGCACCCATCAGCTGCAGCAGCAGAAAACCAGGGCCACAAGCAGAGATGGGGAGCACCCGCGGTGCCTTCTGCCCTCCTTTACCCAGGGCTGGCTCAGCAGGAAGGCAAATGCCAAACCAGCCCGACACCCTGGCCCCATAAGCAACCTCACTCCACAGGGCCATACGGGGACATCGCTGAAGCTTTGCGATGTGACCAGCTCTAACAGCCACGAGTCCAAGCCTCTGCATCCCCACTGTGTCCCTGCAACTGCTTGAAGGTGGAAACCCCAGATCAAAGTCCCAAACGCTGTGCAGCCGCAGCAACTGAGGACCGGCAAGCGCGTCCCAAGCCTGCAGTGCCACAGAGCAACATTGCTGCCAGGGACTGGTCACGTTCCTTATGTTTAATTTAAGCTTAGACCGTACTTACTTAGACTGCACCACTTCTGTTCCCACGCCACGTCCCTTAAATATCCCTACAACCAGTGCAGGATACCTAGAAAAGTAAAAAGGCTGCTCCAGAGCGCTGCATATTCCTCTGGAAACCTTTGGGATAATAGCGAGAGGACTTCAGAGGACATAAACCCAGCAGCTTCGCTGACTCCTGGGAAACCTGCTGATTTACCTCCCTTTAGGACCGGCCCTGATATTTTTATACTGCTGCCTAGAATAAGTGGCCTTGGAAGCCTTTCAGAAGAGGCCAACTGCAGCCCAGCCCAGCCCAGCGAAGATGGCTCTGTGATAACCCATTGGCAGGACAAGCTGCACGGGGCAATGAGGACGTGCCGTGCTGCCAGGACCAACAGCCCCGCGAGCGCCAGGCGGCATCGGCAGAGCTGTCCCTGCCCTGTCTCCCGCGGGGATGCAGGGGCAGAGCAGGGTGGTGGGCTTGGGCAGGGGCATGGCTGCGTTTCAGGGCGCTGCGAGAGACGAAAGCCCCGGTCCTCTCCATCCACCTCCTTTCCCGACTCCTTCCCGCAAGCCAGATCTCTCTCTCCCCGCCCCCTCCCCAATTATTATTAAGTTTCATTCACATAATAACAAATTTAGTACCGCAGGAATTTCCAGAAAGCGAGAAGTGGAGAAAAAAGGGAGCCAAAGAAAGCATGAGTGATGGCAAACACGGAGAGAAGATTCCTCTTCCCAGCCTGGCTTTTTCTGTGCTGGTTTTACATGTATAATTCTTTTTTCTTTCCCCTTTTCTCGCTTGTTTGATTTTTGCATTATTTATGGCTTGTCTTCAGGGCCTGTATTTGCTGTTATTGTTTCATTCAACAATAAAATAGATTAGATAAAAACAAACCGTGCTGAGCCACGGCTGAGCCCGCCTGTCCTGCAGTCAGCCATACCCACGAAGCCAGGCAGAGCGGGTGCTGCTGATGCGAGTGGCCAGGCAGTGCCAGCCAGCCGGGGACGAGGGGTCACCACCTCGCCAGCCCTTCCCAGCCCAAATCCCGGTGGCGGGGAGGTGCTGCGGGATGCAGCCTGGCCAGGATCTGGGCTCCAGGTGCTGCCAGCCCTGCTGATACGTGTCCTCTGCAGGTATGGGGGCTGCGCACAGAGCTCCTGGGGTCCTGGCACTGCACCCAAACCTCAGACCTCCCCCAAGCAAGAATGAAAAGGTGTGAAATGCTGGTTGAGAGGAGAAACCGAAGCACTGGAAACTCTGGGATTTTTCAGGGCAATTTCATGAAATCCGACACATTGATTTCACTAGCAAGGGTACCCCAAGCTGAGCCGGTGCTGGCTGCGGGTGCTGCGCCTCAGCAAATCTCAGCCCCAGGCGCTTTGGGAACGTGTCCGGCTGCGCCGCGTTGTGCCGGGGAAGGGCTCGATGCAGGGCAGGCAGCACTGCCCCGCGGCTGTGAAGCAGCTGGAGCAGAGGCGAAAAGCGCAATCGGTTTAAAGCCTACGATAAGGGGTGTCAGCACACCAGCAGCATCAGCTGTGCCACGGGGAGCCGTGCCGTTCCTCGGCCCTTTCTGTCTTCTAGTGGGCGATTGCGCTGAGCCCGTGGGCATGGAGAAAAAGGAAGGACCCAATGTGGGGATGGAGCGGTTCCCCCGCTGCCCTCAACGGAGGGCAGTTTTGGGGTGGTTTTGTTGTGTTTTGTTTGAGCTGAAAGAGATGCTTTCTGCCCCTTCCTCCTTCTCCCCAGTGATGTTGATAATAATACAGAGCCTGCACTCTCGGCTGTATGTGAGAACAAAAGTAATCACAGGGAAAAACAGTGCATAGAAATTAAATCAGAAATGCAAGGCCAGGGTTTCCATTTCAGTTCAGCTTCTGTATCTTTTCCCATTGAAAAGGATAAACAGGCTGAGCACAAATCAGTTTAATGGCAGCACCTAATGGCAGCGCAATTCCATGTTTCCTAGAGCAAATCGTAGCTCAAGCCCAAAGCGGCAGTGTGATACGCAGCGCGCCAGCTCCGTGGGACAGCCACGGCATGGCACAGCCCCAGCGGAGCGTTGGGGGACCACTGCGGCCCCAGCAGCACTTGCTGCCCTCGGCAACAGTGCTGAAATAACCTGGTTCACCAGGGTACAAGAGGGGCTGGTGTCCCTCTCCGGGCTCAGGGATGCCGGTAGGCCCTTGCCTGCCCGATTCCCAGCAGAAAAGAGGTGCCCCGTTAGGTGTCCCTCTGGGTGTCCCTCACATCCCTGAGGTCCTGGTGGCAGACTTGGACCCACTGGGAGCTTGCAGAGCTGTGCCAGGCTGCTCCCCCAGCATGGGCCAGGCAGGAAGGTTTTCACACTGCTCACTGCTGTGGCCCTAATTCCTTTCCTTCATCTGGCTCCTACAGTGCATGTTCATTTAAAGCACGGCTACAGCTGCCATCTACATTTTCTACCTAATCCTCGTTGCTGTGCCTTGCTCCATGGTACAATGCACAAGTTGCTTGCCAGCGGAGCTGGGGCAGAAGCAAGCTGCTGGGCCAGTGCTCACCCGTAATGCCCCTCCTGGCTCCCCAGGCTCACATTTTGGGTTAGACCATATCAATTTGGCTCTCAGTGACTGCCCCCAATCCAAAGGGGCGATGGAGAAAGGCTAGGTTCAGGTACAGGACGGAGAGGTTTGCCTGCACGGAGAGTAAGAAGAGCCTCCGAGAGTGCTCAGACTTTGCTCGCCACCCACAGGTTGCCTCTGAGGTCTAAATCAGTTGTTTCCCATTTCACACTCGACATCTCAAATCCAAACAAAGAGCTGAAAGAATAGATCACATCAAAATATTTCTGCTTTTCCCTCCTACGAGAATTCCCCATCAGAGACCAATCCAATTAAGGTGCTGGTTATGAAATTAACCATAATTACAAGAGCAATATTTAATGTTTTGCATTCTGATGAAGAAACAGAATGGAAATGACAACAAAAAAAAAAATATGTGGGTCCTACTGGGATAACTAAGAGCAATGTGGGGTGGCGGGGAGGAAAGGGCTGCCAGGGGAGCGAGGGCTGTGCAGGGTGGCAGTGGCTGGGCTGCACCATGGGTGCCCAGCCTGTGGATGCCACAGCAGCAAGGGCAGGGACTGGGTGCTCATGGGCACATCCCTCAGGGACCAGTGGCCATTCTGTCCTCCAAAGCAGGGGATCAGCCCAGCCTGATGGCTGCCGGCAGGTATTTTGCCGTTTGAGCATCGTTCGGACAGTGTTGGGCCGCAAGAACCATGTCCCGGGAGGCACAGCCCAGTCCTGCACCTCCTCCCCTGTCCCCACTCCCTGCAGGGACCCTCCCGCCTCACCACAGGACTGTCCCCAGCTCAGGACACTGATCCCAGCCCTCAGACAAGGGACATGAAACCTTCAGTGGGCAAAGCCTTCGGCCTCTGACCAGGACACCTGGGTCCTCCTCTGGAGCCCAGAAGAGTCATGTCCATGTGTGGACACATGTCCACTGCAGGATGCTGTGGGCACTGAAAGGCTGACCGACTTACAGAGACACATGAAAAAAATTTACGGAAGAAAACATGCAGGACGGTTAAACAGAAGCCATTTCTGTGCTTAACCAGGAGAATGAGCGAAACCAAGCCGAGCTCCCCGGCCCCCGTGACAGGGATACTGACCTGCTGCCTAGCCTGGTCCCATGCTCAGTTAGGAGATGCTGTTTGGATGGGATACGGGGCTGTGGAGGGCAAGGGGTGGTTGGCGAGGACTGAGCCACTGGTGGGGCTCATGGCAGGGCTCCCCCCAAAATGGCCGTGCTGCTGCCAATGCATCAATACGCTCTGTGCGTCCTCTTGGGAAGGCAAGGCATGGCCTGGATGGGTTCTGTCAGTCAGAACAGCCGTCTGTCAGCTGCTCCCGGAAGGTGGGAATCACCTGGGTCTTGCCGGCGTGACCCGCTGCTCTCAGGGATGGAGGGAGCCTCACGCTCCCTGCCCGGGCTAAAGAGGTGATGAGGCCCTCTGTGGCATTTATCAGCATTTATTCAATTGCCTGGGTCAAGCTGACAATTAAAGCTGCCCGCTCAGACACCGCTACCTTTGTGCGACCCGTCTTTCTCCTGGCTCGCCGTGCCAAGGAGGGGCAGAGGCCACGCTGCGCTGCTGACAGCGCTCCCGGGGCTGGGGAAGCACTTGGGGGGGCCACGGCTGCTGTTTCTCCCCTTCCCCAAGCCAGCCCCGTCCTCAGACGCTCCTCTCCCTCTCTGTACCACACATGTCCTGACACTGTCCCAAAGGCTGCAAATTCAAACAGCCACCAAAACTGGCTGTTAGTAAGACATGTCCGCAGCCAGTCTCACAGGGAGCTGGGACACCCAGCAAAGGCATGGAAACCTCTCTCCAAGCAGCCATTCCCCTCTGCAAGCTCCGATTTTACTCCCCCCAGATGGAGAGAGAGAGAGGGGGAAAAAATTGACTTGGAAGAAAATTGAGGCCGTGGCCTGCAGTTGCTTTCTCCCTTTATTTTTCTTGGGTTGTTTGATTTGAGCGAAGCATTTGTAGCCCTCTTCTCTCTCATCCCAGCCTTCCCTGCTACCTGACAAGCTCTTCTGGCTCTTTTCCCACCAAAAGCCATTTCTGCTCATGCTAGGATAAACCCTGCTCCCTTCACTTCTCAGGATTTAGCAGAGAACAGAGGAGAGCTGCTGACTCAGTGCATTGAATGTGTTTGAGAGCCAGGCAAACACCCTCCCTCGCCAAGCTGTGCCGTGATTTGCACCACCGGCTGTGCCCTCTTCTCGCCGGCTCCGAAGCACTGCCACGGTGGCCGGTGTCAAGCATAAAGGGTGAGTATGGAGACACTGAGCTCACGTTAGCCTGTACCACGGAAGGAGAGTCAATATGAGCCAACGGCACCGCTATCATCCACCCCAGTGCCAGCAGAGCCCAAGCAAACTGCCCAAGGGGCCACAAGCCAAGGGGGGATCCAAGGACTGGCAGGACTCAGCTGAGGTGACGTGGAAAAGTGTCTCTCCAGCAGTTTCCACACCCGAAGCTTTGCGAAAGAGTTGGTGGAGTCGTGTTTTCCACCAGGACATTCACAGAGACGTGCCCATTGCAAACACGTCCTCCCCTGCCTCGAGGGGCTGGGGTCCAACCTCCAGCCCTGACACAGATGTCACCAGAGAGCTGTCACAGCAGCCCGCACCCAACAGCCGTCCAACACACCCGGGCCCATCGCTGCCCGGTGACAACTACATACATGAAGCAACATAGGTAATGATGGGTATATTAATCCTCATCGAACCACAACAGGTTCGGTTGTGCTTTATAATTCAGCAACCGTAATTACACTATAATAACACTATAACTGTGGAGTTATTATAAAGTGATTTATCACCCCATGAAATAAAACCTCAAGTTAAAGGATTTTATACTTGTTACATAGATCAAACTGTATAAACTCCAGCATCATTACAGTGACTGTATTAAGCAGGAAACTAAAGAAATAATAAGTCATTCAGTCATGCTGTTAACCTTCCAGTGATATGAAACAGTGGTAATTAGAGGTATCACAGAGTAATTACGTTATAGGTGTAGAGTAACTGCAGCACGGTACGGTATTACAGAAGTATAACTATTCGTTTTGTAATTAATCCCTCCACAAAAAGGCTTGGAAAACCTGACTCTTCCCCAGGTGCTGTAAACTCAGCTCCACTATCTTCTCCAGTCGCTTCCTGCCTGTTCCGTGGGAGCCTCGGGGAAAGCTGGGGCTGCCCGAGCACCCAGTGCAGGCAGGTGCCACTGCCTGCGGCCCTGCCAGCTCCCAGCTGCTGGCTGGGGGCTTATAGCTGAGAGAGGAGGAGAAGCCCCCTCCTGCTACCCGGTAACCTGCAAAGCCCCCACCAGGGACACGGCTGCCTCCAGGGAGTGTCTGTCCCTCTCCCAGCGCGGCAGGCACTGGGGAGGGAGCAGAAGGGCCTGGCTACGGGGAAAACTGCCCCAGCGTGTCTGCAGGAAGAGGCGGAGGCTTTAGCCCAGGGACACATTTCTGTCTCGGCCTTACTCACCAGCCTGGCTAGGCTGAGAGCTTCAGAGACCACTTCTCCTCCATGGTATTAAGCTACTGAGCCAAGGTGCTCCACGAAGGAGCCAGGAGCAGCAGGCGAGGAGGCACGGCCAGCCCCGACTTCTCCTCCCACCGAGCCCCAGCCCACGCTGCGATGGCTGGAGGGCTGAGCGGGACTTCATGCACCAGGAGAGTGAGGTTGCCCCTCGGCTCGTGGCACCTGGGACACGCACGGGGTGTCACTTGCAAAAGGTCCAGGAGAGGGACAAGGAGCGCACTTGAAACTGGGGGAACGGACACGGAGGAAGGGGGTCGAACAAAGGTTTGGGCTGTGGCGCTGGTGTGGGGCTGGGATCGCTGCCTTTGGGGTGGAGCTGGGTTGGGCAGCGCAGGCAGCCCTGGTAAGGTCCATGCAGCCCCCGTGCCAGCGGGCTGGCTGGAGGCACAGCCACGCTGCCGCTCCACGGCTGTCTCTGGCAGGCGTGAAGGTCAGGTCAGGGCTGCTGCAAGTGGCAGAGCAGCGAGGAGAGGGTTAAGGCTGGCGGGAGGGCTGGGATGGGGATGTGGAAGGGCTATCATTTCAGAGCTGGGCTCCGTTAGGTGGTGCAAAGGAAGGGGAGATGGAGGGAGAAGGAGCAGATCTGCAGAGTGGGGCTGCTGCTCCTGGGGATGCCTCAACTGCTCTGCCCCATGCTCCCCCCGCGGGCCGAGACCCTGGAGAACAGCGTGGGCTGGGGGCAAGCGTGGGGCTGTCACGCCAGTCCCCTGCTGCAGGCCAGCAGTTAGAGCCGCTTTGCTGGAAAGGGCGTTTGCTGGGAAAGGACCGTGGATGGCGGCGACGGCTCGAGCAGTAGCTGGGCTAGCGACAGGCAGGGAGAGGCAGCAGAGCCTCGGCTTCGCCAACCAGCACAGACCCACGGCGAGGAGAGCTGATCCCACCGGTGCCCACGCTCACCCGCTGTCCCTCCCTCCCAGTGCAAATCACTTGCCCAGCACCAACACTCCCAGTTCTTTCTTCTCGGCGGTGGCTCCTCCGGCACCTGGAGCGAACCATGCCTCTACCCTTCACTCGGGCTATTTATACATCCGAGGCGCAAGGTGAAAAAATCCGATCACCTACACACGGTATTCAGAGAGCAACAAGCAATGGCACTGCCCGGGAGGATTCCCAAAGCCCTTCTAGCCAGCAGGCTCTTGGGCATCCTCCCAACCCCTGCGAAGCCCCTTCAACATTAACCCCTTCTTTTTTCTGCCAGATGCAAACTGAGGGCTGAGCCCGCGCTGGCACCCTGACCCTCCCCAGCACCTCCGGGCTGGCTCCTGTGCGTGGAGCTGAGCCCAGGTGGGGGGACCCTTCAGTGCCTTCAGAGCCCCCCCCGGAGCCTGAGGGATCATCCTGTCCGGCAATGACTCCCCACGGCCCCGACTCACCTGCCTCCAGGCTGGGGGGCTGGTGATGGAGAGGTGAGCCCCCGCCCTGAAAAATTCCCCCCCCATGGCTGCTGCCTCCAGCCTGGTCCCTCAGGGCTGGAGAGCTCTCCCTGCCCGTATTTAACCCTTGGTGTCTCTGCCCCGGGGACAGGCAGAGGGCCGATTCCTCCTCTTGAATTAACCCTTGCAGGCTGGGGAGCTGGGCACTGCCTGCTTGAGGGCCGATCCCCCTGCTCCCCAGCAAGCCCTGGCAGGTAGCGCTGTCCCGGCCATCCCCTACCTGAATATGTAATCTGCTCCAGACCGGCTAACTCATCTGCTTAACTACCGGGGGGGAGGAGGAGAGCTCCCACATCAGGATGCAGCTCTGCGCTCGCCTCGGCACCGCCGAGCCCCAGCCCTCCGCTGGGCGAGTCAGCCCCGGGTGGCCGGGACCCCAGCCCCGCAGCCCGGCCCCGCCTGGCTGCCAGCTGCCTCTTCCCGCAGGGGCTGGGCAAAGGGGCTGCGGGGAAAGGCAGGGGAGAGGCGCAGGGGGGCTGGGGAGGAGATCGGCAGAGGGAAGACGCCCGGGCAGAGCAGGGCGGTGGAGGCGGCAGGATCGGCGCCAAGAGGGGCTGGAGGACGGCAGGGCCCGGGGCACACGTCCGTCCGCCCGTCCGTCCGTCCCCGCCGCGGGCAGCCCCCGGCTCCGCTGTCCCTTCCCTCCCCTCCCCGGCCGGCGGTGCCCGCCCCGCTCCCCGGACCCCCGCCCCGGGGCGCGGTGCCAAGCCGGCACCGGCGGGCACCGGCGGCACGTACCCCCCCCACCCCCGCCGTGCCCTCGCCGGTGCACGCACGAAGTTCCCGGCCCGGCACCCCCCGAGCACCGGCGCGGGTCCGGCCCGAGGGCAGCGACGCGGCTCCGGCCGGGGGACGGGGACGGGGACGACGACACACACACGGACGGAGCCCCCCAGCTCCCCCGCACCGCCGGTCCCGCCAGCCCCGCTCCGGCATCCCCGTCTCGCTTACCTGCATCTCATTCTCGCCGGCGATCTCCTTCGGTCAGAAATGGCATCTCCCCCGGCCCCCACCCCCTCCGCCAAAACCTCCACCTGCAGTAACGCAGCTCCCCCTCTCCGCAGCGACAGCACGAGGGGCGGCGGCGCTCCCGGGTCCGAGCCGCCCCCCCCCAACCCCAGCCCCGAGCCCGGGGGAGGGCCGGGCCGGGCACGGGGCCGCTCCGGGGCCGCCCTAGGGACGCGCGGTGACCGGTTGCCTCCCCTCCGCGCCCGCCGGGCGGCCGGCGGCGGCGGCGGCGCCGCTGCGGGGCGGCGGTGGCGGCATCGCCCCACCGGGCGGGCTGGCAGGGCCCGGGCTCCGCACGCCCGCTGCCGCCGGGCGGGTCTGCAGCGGCGGGGCCGGGCCGGGAACCGCCGCCGCCGCCGCGCCGGCCCCCCGCCTCCCCTCCGGGAGGAGCCGCCGGCGGGCGCGGGGCGGTGCGCGGAGCGGCGCGGGGGACGGCAACGGCGGCGGCGGCGGCAGCCGCGGTCAGTCCCCTCCTCCCGCCGCCTCCCCCGCTCCAGCGCGGCGAGGGGAAGCGAGAGCCGGCGGGGGGGGGGGGGGGTGCGGGCCCCCCCGGGGCCGGGGCTGCGCGGTGGGTGGGGGGAAGCGGTGCTTTTCGCGGCAGGGCCGCTGCGTCCCCCTCGCACGGGCGAGGGTGCCGTGGCACCCGCAGACCGAGCGCCTGCCTCCGGGATCCGGCGGCAAAGCGGGGCCGGGACCGGTGGCTGATGGCCCCCGGCAGCCCTTGCAGAGAGGTGGGGGGCACCGGCAGTCCCCGCTCCTCCGGCGGGGCTCGCAGAGGACGGGCTGGAGGAGCGCCGCTGGTCGCCCTTGCTTCGGTGCCCAGCCCTGCTTGAGCCTGCTGAGGGAAGATGCCGGGCTACCCTGGAGATTTCAGAGCGGTCCGTCCTGCAGCAGCTACCTCTGCAAAGCGGTTTGCTCCTCTTTTTTTCACTGCCCCCCCTCCCCCGCCGGCACATGAGAGGAAAAGGGCTACAAGGCCGGGGGGGATGCCTCTGAGGACTGATCTGGGACCTGGTGATCCCAAAGGCCTCCTGAGAGGCTCGGCGCATGCTGAGCTGGTGGCATCTCATTCAGAACTAAGTGCACGACTTCCCGAGCACTGCCCACTGCTTCACCCCCTTCCATAATGGACACTGATTTATCGAGCAGCATTAGCAGATTTGCCCAGCGCTGGCTCTTCCAGCGGAGGCTGATTTCTCTGGCAGTAATGGACACAAACTTTGCTTCTAATGTGCACTTTCCCCTCCTGCTTCCTCTCGGCAGGGCTCTCCTGGGGCGCTTCCCGCTCTGTCCTGTTTCTACCCAGCTGTCCTCGCAGCGCGGCCGGCCACGGGCCAAGGCGGACCCAAGGCAGCTGCACCAGGGCCCTCCGCGTTGGCACGGGCTGGGGCCGGAGGCTCTGCGGGAGTCCTTTCGCTGGGTCCCATGAGCCTTCCCTTGGACGGCTCTTTCAGCCGGTGGGAGCTTTTGAGGAAGACGATGGCTTGGCCTTCCTCCACCAGCCATTTAACCAAGCCCGGGGGTGGAGATTCCCACGCAGAGCATCCCTCTGGGCTGGCCTCCCTTCCTCCCTCCTGCGAAAGCGGAGCTGCGTGCTTGCCCCAGGCCTCTCCCGTGCGATGGTGTCCCCCTAGCCTGCGGGGAGGCCAGCAGGCAGCGTGCCAGAGCTGGGCCAAACACCTATGGGTGCCTGCCGTGGAGCACAGGAGCCCAGTGGCTGTCCCGAGCTCACGTCCCTGCGGTGGGCTACGAACAAACCCAGCGCGGTGTGAGCCCCCCTCCGCACTCTGACAGAGGCTTCTGCCTCCCTGGAGCCCTCAGCGGAGCTCGTTATCCTCCTGCTCAGCACACGCGAGCTTCTGAGCGGAGCAGGAATAAACAAAGGGTAGGCACCGCAAGCTTGCCAGCTGAGGGCTGAATCACTCCAGCTCCCTGCTCCCGCTCGGTGCTCCTGCCCACTCCTAGGCTGCCGCCTCTCCTCCTGTGGGTGCAGACCCCGGCTCAGCTGGGAGGGTGGGTGCCTGTCAGGCACGCAGCCCTGCCTGGGCTTGAGCAAAGGACCCCTGTGGCAAGAAACACGGGAGGGTGAGAGCGCGGGTGTGCGTGCACGTGTGCTCTGCTCCTGACACCGAGGAAATTCAGCCTGGCCCCTCTCAGTGGTCCTCAGACCTTTACTCAGCGCAGATCGATGCTGCTTATTATTATGGCTATTTCAGCGATGCCATCGATGTTAATAGCACTTCACAAACACAGACAAAGCTGGCAATCTGAATGTGGCCAGAAAAAACAAACAGAGGACAAAAGACAGGCTAAGAGCTCTGAATGCCATTTTTAATGCTTCCCCCCACCACGGTTAAAGCTCCGCTAAAGTGCAGGGCACTGTGTATTCAATAACACTCCAGAATAATTCCTGGCATTGTCTGGTGTGAGAGGGGGAAATTTCCCCTCAGCCCTTCCGCAAAGATTCAGCAAATACGCCATGCAAGCAGCACTGGTGGCCCTGCGAGAGTGATGCTATACGCTGCCTGGAAGCAGGGGGCCTTCCAAGACCGTCTTTCCCACCTCGGCTCCGACGGCTATCCCCACCCTGGCAGTGTGGTGAGCGGCAGAGGACGGGGGACTTGGTGTGCAGAAGCAGAGGTGAGCTTTTGGGCTAAGATAGCATCCATGCACATCTCTCCTATAGAAAAGTCCCATGCAAAACCTGCCTTTTCAGTAAGCTCTGTGCATGATTTCTGACTTGGGTGGGCAGAGGGAGCGGCGCAGCACGAGAGGCGAGGGCACCACGGATGTGCCAGGCGTGGCGGCGGAGCAGAGCCCTGGTTTGCTCTGCTGGCTACAGTGGGGCGTTTTGGCCAGCAGCGGGGTGAGACGATAGGGAAGATGGAGAGGGCGGTGAAAAGAAAGCATCGCTTAATAACCGCTCTCCTAGCTGGGTGCAGGAGCACGAAGGCCTTTATCGACGGCGCCGGAGTTTAAGAGGAGCCAGGACGCCTAATCTCCCCGAGGAGCAGCGCTGCCATTTGGGCTTTTCCCTTCCTTCAAATGCGGAGGGGTAACTCTCACCCCACCTCATGGGCAACACTTCCTTACCCCAACAGCCCCAAAGACGCCTCGGACAAAGGCAGATCCTAGCAGCAATAAACCCCCTTGATCTCTGCAGGAGGAACTGCACTGGCCCCTGCTCAGAAGTCCCACAGGCTCCCACGTTTCTGCATTTACCGACCTATCATCGTAAGCTCTGTGCTGGCAGATCCTGTGTGGCCTCCTCGCCCTAAAATGTTGCCGTCATGCAGCCCTGGTGCAGCAGTGAGCTCCCGGGACTGGAGCGAGAGATCTGGACGGCTGCCCATGAGCGAGGCCAAGGTGCTTTCCCCCAGGGACCAGCCAGTGGCACGGCTCACCCCACACAGCACCAGAGGCCCAGATCTACCTGGGACTGTCAGGTTGTTCCCAGCTCTTCACGGGCCACCGCTGGCCAGCATCTTGCTACCACAGATGAACAACTACCGTGAGGGCTGACACCATCCCTCACGCAGACGGTAACGCAGCCCACCCTTAACACATGCTTGATATGAAGGTCCTGCTTGAAGAGGAGCAGCGATGCAGCTCACAGGGGGTAAGTTTATAACGTTACCTGGGAGAAGGGCATCAATGGGACATTAGGAAGAAGAACAGGATAACTGGGTGCTACCATTCCTGGCAAAGGACTGCTTTTGTAGAGGGATATTCAGAGTTAAGGTAAGGGTGAGCTTACTGTTAAGGTTCCTGAGGTGTAGCATGGGTGACAGAGCACTGGGGACAGCCAGAAGTATGCAACCAAACCTTACTGGAAGTACTGTCCTCTCCTGTCCCCACTAACAGCCTGTATCTATTTGGAGCTGCCAGCTTTGTGGTAGACATGCTTTTTTTCCCTCTCACATCACCTTTACTGGCCTCCCCCACGCTGTGAACACCAACACCAGCTGTTGTGGGAGGCCACAAAGACCCACTCAACTGGGTCAACCTCCTTCTTGCAGCATGGAGTGACTCAGAACAAGGGGCATCCCGGGCCTCCAGGTGTGACTATCCTGTCCTGTCCCCTGTATAGCCCCAAGCTGCAGAGGACACCGCAGAGAGCAGCTCTGCTCACAAGCCCTCATCGAACATTTTCCCCTTTAAAACCTGCAGGGAGTGGCAAGAACATTTGGGTGTCCATCTGTGGGGCTCATCCCTCAGACAGATGCTCCAGCTCTTTGCCACTGCCATCCTCAGACGATAACGGACTGTGGCAGATGGTTCCCTTCTGTTGGCAGGAGGCAGGAGTTTATCCCTGCTCTGAGCTCCCTCCCGGAGAGCTGGCACCTGCACACTGCACGAGGGACCGAGCCTCCTGCCCGGGTAGCGGGGAGCGGACCTGCCCCTCAACGGGGCTAGCTGGGACATGCTCGTCTCTCTCGGTTTCAGTGCACGTGTCCAGGAATCCCACAAAAGGTCCAGAAAGGGCTGAGCTGGCAGGAGGGAGACGGATTTTAATTACTCCCATTATTATTATAGTTCCTTTTCTTTCAGATTTTCACACTTTTGTCGTAACAAGCTGAGCTGAGAAAATACGTGCAAATGCCAGGCTGAGATAAGATGTACCACACCTTGAAGTACTGCCAGCACCAGCTCTGGGAACGCCAGATCGGCTGTCTGCCCCTCCAGCCTCCTCCCTTTGTCAGCAAGGACAGAGGGAGGGTCTGCACCCGCTCTGCCCCTGCGCACCTGGAGGGGAAGGTGCCTTGCATTTCCCCTGGGCTCAGCTGGCAACTGGCTCCTTGATCCTGCCCAGTACTAACCAGTCCCTGGAGAAGGCAGCCGTAACCTCCTGGCTGCTTGGGACAGGGATGGAAAGGCGACCCAGATGTCTTGTGTTTGTCTTGCACAACACTTGCACACAGACCTCCTCTGCCCACCTCGGGGCTGCAGCTCTGCAGGCAGCAGGACCTGTTCCTGAGAACGGCTGAGAGCACCGGACCCCTGCGGATGCAGTCAGGGGATGAACGTGCTCTTGGATAGCGCGTGCTTTCTTCCTTGGAGGTGGTGACATTTCAGGGTGTGTGGGGGGGAGTGGGATGAAGGGGCAATGCAGGATATTCCTGCTCCCCCGTCCCCACGGCCATCTGGATGTGTACTGATGCCTCCTCACAGCAGGCTGAGTCAGTCCAGTGGCTTCTCATTATCAGCTGGAGGGAGTCCAAATTCTGCATTGTACGGCTGCTCCTGGGTGAAATTGAGGATCGTTATCAAGTATTATCATAATGGTTTCTCTCTGTACTGTCTTGTACTGCTCCTTGCCCTGGTCAGCTGATTGATTTGGAGCAGAAGGAGGCAATGTACCAAAAATCCTTTGACCACCAGCCGCCCACTTGGGACAGCTGTGGCAGGAGCCATGCAACGTCACCGTTGACACGGGCTCAGGCTGTGCAGGCCATCGAGGGTGATCCCACCGTTGTCCCCATCCACAGCCTCGCTTGCTGGGAGGCTGCAGCCCCTCCAGCAGCAGATGTGTGGCCAAGCCCATCTCCAGGCATCTCTGCTCAGCTGAAGTGAGGTGAGAGGTAGGAGATGCTGTGCTTATGCCTTTCCTCTCTCAAATCATGACACGACCTCCATGATGCTCCAGAGAACAGGAAGAAAGAAGAGCAAAAAGCCTTTCTGTAGCCCCCTTCAAGCACGTGCTGCTGAAAGGGAGATGAGCTGCTGGTACACAGGGGCTGCCCCAGCTCAGCTCACCCAGGTATCTGCCAGGGAACTGCCACCACCCTGTCCTGTTCGAGCTCAGGGTGTGGAAATTAGGCCTTGCTACGAAATGCCCTGCCGTGGAGAGAGGCCACATGTCCTAATGTCAACCTGACTCAAGTGCCTGATAGCTTGACTGCTCTGTCAAGCAGCCCAAACACGCTGCGGGAAAAGGCTCCATTAAATTCTTAAGCTCATTGACACATATACAGAAGGTATTAATAATATCAAGCATCTCAGTGTCTATTGTAGCCCACATCCAGGAGATGAAAGATAATTTCTGGGACAAGGAAGTTATGACAGTGACAGCTTTTTAACAGCTTGGTGTAAGAATAGGAGCCGCACAATGGGACAAAGAGCAATGATTAAAGATCTTTGCACAAAGGAGAGAGGGCCTGGATCCTGCGGTGAGTGTGGAGGACATGAGAGTCGTGTCAAATGCCCACGCAGAAAAAGAAAAGGCTGTGTTGGACAAGGAGGATGGGAAGGTGGTATGGGAGACGTCCCGCTGAGGCTGACTCACAAATGCTTGGCAGCTAACGGAAGGGGGTCAGCGTCCCTGGAGGAGATGAAATGGGCTCCTCACCTTAATGTTTAAAAGTGGTTTGGCCCCTGCCTGGTGTGCCAGGCAGAGAGATGGGCATGCCTCAGCTGGGGCTGCAGCCAGCCTGGCAAGTGGCGCAGGGAAAGGCGATGCTGGGGAGCAGGGGAGGGAGCTGCGCTGCGCCGGAGACCAGGCAGAGACGGGGGAGCAAACACGTGTCGGCTGGGGAAGGGGAGATCTGGCATGGGGCGGGGTGAGGAAGGAGCTCTGCCCCCCGAAGGCCAGAGCTGGAGAAGTGGAGGCAGCAGACCCAGCACCCGGACACCCTCGGAAGTGTAATTATTACTAATATCCTTAGTGTTTCTTTGCACACATACACGCTCCCCTAATGTACACTGCACATGTAAACAGCCTCCTAGTGACATTTGCACGCCCAATTACATCTGCATATCATTGATTTACATGCACAGTTGGAGAGCAATTAAAACCCTGGAGCCTGCTTTGCACTTTCCCACGGCCACCTCCGCGAACCCACGCTGAGGAGGAAGAGCACCTCGCACCGAGGCCAAACCCTGGCCTGGTCCCCTATGGCTCGCGCCTTTTGATTTCCCTCCCCTGCAGTGGCGTGCGGGGAGAGCCCCGGCCTCACCGCGTGCTGAGCAGGGTGGGCTCACGCCGGTGCCCTCTCCTGCAACTCCTTCATCTGCAGCGACCCTAAAACCAGCTGTAATATTTGCTGTTTGCTCAGCTCCTGTCATAAGTGACTGGCGCCTTTCCAAAAAGGATTAAAAGCAGGGAGTGAGAAACATAAAAGCTCGTGTAATTATGTGCAAAAAGCCCCTTAATAATTTATAGAGGGAGAGGGTAAATATCTTCGTGTGTTATTCAAGTGTAGCTCATTGTCCCGTTTGGCTAATACCCAGAGTGCACGCATCACAGGCTTTATCCGGGAGGCTGTTTTGCCTTTAATACCTTTCATAAATTATTGAATTTATAAAGAGGAAAGCAGGTGTCATGTCGCTCCTATAAACAGCTCGTTAGTTAAAACTAACGAAGGTGGGGAGCAAGTTTCCTCTTGCCTTGTCTATCTCCCCTCTTGCTGTCTCTGCTGTCATCCGCGATGCAGCACAGACCCTGAGCTGGGGCAGAGCAGTGGCATTTGCCTAAAAACCTGAAGTCCCAGGGAAAATCGGAAGCACTGGCTGCAGGGAAATGGCCTGTGGCACCCCTGTCCTCTGGCTTTCTGAGACCTGTTTGTGCCTTCAGTGGAGGCTGGGGAGGGGGCGAGGATGGAGGGGTGGAGAGGATCCCCAGCTCACCTGCTGCAGCGTCACCATCTTCATGTCACCTGTGGTCCTCTGCTGGGACACAGGAATGGGGCGTTAGCTCCTGGGGGTACCCAGGGATGCTCTGGGCGCTCTGCTCCCGGGGGAAGGGCAAGAATGAAAGGTGCACCCTGAGGGCAGGACGGGGCAGGGGGCAGAGATCTCCACGGCAGGAGGGCTGAGCACAGAGGTGTCCCTGCCCGGGGGTCCTCTCGCCAAAATAGCCACGGCTGTCCTGTTTCCAGCAGACCAGGGCCAGGGTGCTAAGCCTGAGGGCTGCTCCTGAGCCCAGGAGATTTGGTTTCAGGCTGGCTGGGGGAAGCACAGCATCTCCCTGATTTTTTGCTGAGTGAGGCAGGGTGTTAGGAGGCCGTCTCTAAAAACAGCAGACGTGTGACTGAGTCAGGCAGCATGCGTCTGTGCGAGGGAGTCAGCCAGAGCACCCGCACACAGGAAAACCAGCATGCAAGCACGCCCACGCAGCCTCCGCCGGCCGGCCAGGCCCCCCCCCCGCGCAGGCTGTGCCCCCCACCCCTGCGCTGTGGGACAGGGTGTAGCGAACGCACGCCGTCAAGGCAGAGCAAGCCTGCGCTCGGGAAGCAGCTGGTTCGGAGGCTCCGCTTTCACACCCATGAGAGAGTCACTGAAGAGATGAACCCCCACACGCACCCTCTCCAAATATAATACATAGGGATTGAAAAACAGATACGGAAAGGGGAGCCATCAAAAGTATTTTAAACAGAGTTTAGAGCAGCTAGCGCCAAATCAGGGTGAATATGCTGCAACACAAAGGACCCACACGGAAAACGTTGCTGCAGTGAAGCTGGCAGCGCCGGCATCCCAACAGCCACGGCACAGCACAGAGATGGGGATGCACGGAGCAACACAAGCCGCTTCGGTCCGCGACTGCCAGCAGCTAGGCATGTTTGAGCCACATGATGAATGATGGACCCTGAAGAAGACCCAGCAGGGCCTCGCGGGCATGGGAAGAGAGAACTGAAACTATTGATAATGAATTAACTCCTTCAATTACAGAAGCCTAATGAGGTAGTGCAAAGTCAGCTCTAATGAACATCAGTTTAATAGGGGTGGTTCCTCAGGGCGCTGGTTTTTGACTCAATCTTTACAAGGTAGGAAACACTTCAAAAGTATCAAGCAATTAGTGTCACTTAATGAACACCCACTCCCTGCTCTCTGCAGAGCCGACGGTTTGTGGAGGGCAGGTGGCTGTTATAGCATGGGGCGTCCCTGACCCGCGGGAGAGGTCCTGCCCTGTGCCCAGTTGGTCCTCAGCACGGTGGCCCACCAGCACTGGGATGGCCTGGGAGGCAGCTCTGACGCCACAGCTTTGCTGGCAGCACAGAGCATATTTATCCCAGCAGAGCGCACAGTTTCTGGGGATGCTGCTGGATGCATTAGTTGCTGTAAGATGAAGCGAATGTCACAGGGCCCAGCTCTCCCCTAGAGGCAGCTACTTTTTCAGTTTTTTTGGCGATGACAGTGTAAGTGACAAAACAAATGTCACTGCCCGCTGGCCCCGATGCCTCCCTGGAAACCTGCTGGGTCCCATGGAGCACAGGGGGAGGAAGGCAGGGGGGTGGTGGAGGAGGGATGCTGCTACCCCCAGCAAAGCACCGTCTCTGACGCTGCTGCACGGGCCCCCTCCATGCCCATCACAGGGGCAAGCAGTGGCATAGGGGAGCTGTGCTCAGCGGGACACCGCTGATCTCGAGCCGGAGCAGGGATCTCCCGTAAAGCCGGGATCCTGGCGGTGCCATCCCCTTGGAAAGCACGGTGCTGCACCGACTGTGTTGGGGAGGGATTTACATACTAAGGAGCCTCCAGCGGAGTAAAGACAACCTAACATCTATTTTGGGTCTCAAAGCCAAAGGCTGTATTTCAAATCCGCTGATCAGGTGAGAATACAGCAAACTCATGCAGAGTGGAGCTGGGGAAGGAGGGGGAGCCTCCGGCTTCTGGCAGCGCTCCCCACTCTGCAGCCAGGTCCCCACAGGGGCTGGAGGGGGCTTCATGGCAATGGCCCCCGGTGCCCCATCAGCACCCACCAGAGTTGGGCTTCCAGGGGAAGGGACTCCTGGCTCTCCTGGGGGCTGAGCCCCAAAATCCTGCTGCATGGAGTCTGTACAGAGGGGCCCTTCCAGCATCTAACCCTGCACATGCAGGGGCTGCCGGGGCCCTGCCTTTACCCAGGGCCGTCCGGAGCTGAATGAGAGCACAGATGCCATGAAGAAAGCAGAGAGAGGGAGGGGAGAACCCCCCCCCATCTTGCTATGATTATTCAGGCAAAACCCCCTGACATCTGCAGTACCCAGCCATTTTTAAAAAGCAATGTCTCCACCTGAAAGAGCACTTTGAACACAGAGACATTTCCTCTGAATTTGCACAGTCCCACAAAGCTCCTGTGCAGCCTGAGCAGCTGGAGGAGCACCGGCAGCTCGGCCCCACTCCCCACAGACGGAGCAGACAGAGGCACGCAGGCTTGCTCCCTAAGCCCAGGTGTGTCGTGCAGGGGCTGCCCGTGTCTCCAGCTGCTGTGGCAGGTAGAGGTGGAGGTGTGCTGCCTGCACTGCCTGTTGGGACCATGCAGGGGCTTGGCCGTGGCCTCCCTGCCCTGCTGATGGGCTTCAGAGCAGGCTGGGAGCACGGCGGTTGGCTGGAAGAGCCCAGATGCCAGGAGAGGCACAGGCCAGGTGATTCACTCACGTGGACGTGTGCGTGTCTGTAAAAGCTCTTGGGTCTGTGCGCCGTTCTCAGGGGTGCAATGTGTGGGGTACCCCCAGGGCAGATGGCCCCTTGGCCCAGCTTGGGGAGAGCGTAAGGAGGAGGTGAGGAGCCCAGAAGCTGTTCCTGCCCTCCCTGCCATCTCTGCACAGAGCTGGGCCAGAGCTTGCATGGGAAGAGGGACCCAGGAGTCTCCCAGGATCACTGGTCCTGGTCAGGACAAGCCAGAAAGAAAGTGCAAGGCAGTGGATTGGAAGAAGAAGGAGAGACACAGGTAGATATAGGTAGGGAAGATAACAGCCCCACATGTCTGGTACTAGACCCATATAAAAATCCAAATCTGGGAATCTCCAGTTCCCGTGAACACTTTATCTGAGACCGGTGTAACCAGCAGCTGCCCCCAGTTCTTACCAGTCTGACAGCACTGGCTGCAGATGCCAGCCTTGGGGGGTATCGGACCCTATGCTCAAATGGATCTACAAAGATCTCCAAGGGATGGTTCCCTGGCCTGATTGCTGGTCGGCCTCTGGGTGGGTAGGGGTGCGTTCGTCCCCTCCAACCCTCCCAGTGCCCATTTTCCCTGCAGCTTGGAGGGGACACAGGGCACTGATCCTGGCCAGCCTCCCCCAGACCATCTTGTCACAATTCATAAGGGCTATAAAAGGTGCTGAGAGGGGTCTCAGGAGTGTAAATTGCCCAGGGAGGTGGGGTGCAGGCTGTTGTATGGAGGATGCTCAAAGAGCTGGTTTCATTAACAGCTACGCAGCTCCAGGCACTGGAGATTATTCTCATCTCATTTCTTGTTTGGTCGACTTACTCAAAGATATATTAGTGGATTAACCGTAATTCTTATGATGCTGGAGCAGCATCTTCACAGGGGGTTTAGGGAGGTGGAAGGGGTAGCTTTCATGTTACCCTGGAGCAAGTCTGCAGCTGGGCGGGCTTGCCAGGGGAACAACAAGAGGTGCAGACTCCTGGCAACAGCCGCTCTCTTCTCCAAAACTGGCAGTGTTGTAGAGAAACAGTGCTGTCTGGAGGGCAGCAACGTCAGAGGCTGGGAAGCCTCGCGGTCCCTCCTGCCTTCTTCCCTCTCACGTGTTACACTTCGCAGCTTCTGGCCTCCATTTCACAGGGAGGGCTTGGGGACGCAGGGGACTGAACCCAGGGATGTGGGAAGTCTCTTCCCACCTTCTGTTGCTACGTTCTCCTCCCCGCAGGCAACTCCCACTGGGGGTGTCGTTCGGATAAGCTCTGCTCCCTTGTCCCAGAAGGCCCCATGGCCATGCCCTGGTCTCCCCCCCAGCCCTTACAGCCCACAGATAAGCAACTTCACAGCGTTCATTATTTTCCTGGGCTGTGTTGGCGCGTGTGGCAGAGTGTTCCCCCTTCCCACCCCCCTCCCCATCAACTGGCAAAGCCCCAGCGGTTTCCCCCAGAGAGCATGCGGTGAGACACAGCATGAAACAACTGCAGATAATTAAAGGATTGAATGGGGTATCGGAGAAGAGCAGGGAGCTTGCAACATCCATAAATAGCTTGCCTTGCTGAGCTGCTTAACTCCTTGCTTGTTCTTGCCAAAGTGCAGACCCCAAAGGGATAGTGCCTGTGCATGAATAGGGGTGGAAAGTTCAGGAGCGTATTTTTAAACCATTCAAGCTGTAGTCAGGCTGAGTGATACATTATTGTCTGTGTGTGTCACTTGAAATGTCTTATGAATGCAAGAGAAAAAAAGCACCATTTTGCCTCTCTAAACTCCCACCCCTCTGCTCCTACCCAAATAACGTCAGGCTAGATCTGACAGGCGAAAGGAAAGCACCACGAGGTAAGGCTGGTTAAAAGCAGCGTGAAATGCTCTTGTCCTCTGGAAGGAAGAGCCCCGGTTTGCGGGGCCAGAGGGCAGCGGAGCGGGCGGCAGGCGCGGGGGCAAGCACGCACACGTCTGCACAAGGGCAGCGGAGTATCAGGGAAGAGCCTGCTAGGAAAATACTGGGGTCCCCAAGGAGCCCCCAGGAAGGGCAGGACAGCTATGTGCCTAACGGAGACGGTGTCCTTCACCTTGCATGGCAGCAGATCTTCCCCAGACCATGGGAATACTGGGTGTAGATAGCATCGCCTCAGTGCCATGGTGCTGCCTACCCTGAGCCTCTGGGGCCTCTCTGGGCGGCTGGCACTTGGTGACAGTGACAGTCCGCCAGTCCCCGGGGCTGGCAGCCAGCCTCAAGCTGTGGCTGGAGACGGAGATACCGAAGAGCCTGACAAACAGCTGGAGCCCTGGTAAGATACAGCGGGACGGAGGGAAAACAAACCAGAAACTCACTGGGAAATCATTCCTCTCCTAAATGGTGCTGATGTAATTAAGCAGCACAGGCTTTATGAATGATACCATCTCTGCCTTGAAACACATCATTACCTCTCTCTGTTAGAGCAGTATTTTTAAATATATATTTCCTCTTTAAATGCCTGAGGAGAAGGCTGGGATGCCGGGATAAGTTGCTAATCACCTCTTATTTCACCCAGTGGCAGGGAAGTGTTTTGTGCCGAGCTCTGGCTCTCCTGCATGCACACCTCTGCTCTGAGTCACGGCTGCGCACTTCTGCCCTTCCTCTCCTCTCTGCTGCCCTCCCTCCCTACCACCACCCATCCTGGAGGGGATGATGGAGCCAAACCTGCATCCTCCAGCCCCAGAGGGTTTGAGCCTCGCTGTGCCCAGCCTGCCTGGGACGGCAGTGCCGGGAGTCACCCCACAACCCCTCCACCCAAGCTATGTGAGCCCCTCACCATACTGTTTTCCTTATTTGACAGAAGCTGGCGCTCAGGGAGATGAGATAATTCACCGACTGCTGACCCGAGCTGGTTTCCCCCCTCTGGCACCCTCCCTACCCCAGGGGGGTCTGGGTGATGCTTGCACTTTGGTACAATTTAGGTGTTTCTGTTCCCAGACTCAGCCAGCCCATGCCACAACTGTCACGAGTGCTCACCGCAACGGATTAGAGAGGCCCGAGCAAGAACGAAGGGCTTTTGTGCTAGAAATTGAAAGTTGATGGAGTGTGTCATAGGAAGATGACAACAACCTACTGTACCTCGAAAGACAATTATTTTTCCCTCATTGGAAGTGATTGAATTTCTCCATCAGTGACACTACTAATGTCATCAGCACCAACAGCTCTCTTAAGGAAAGGCTCTTCCTCAGCTGTGCACCTGAAATTTCCCTAGACCTGCCCTTTCCTCCCCTCCCTGCTTTGCTTCTTGCTCTTTTGCAGGACGTGCTCAGCTCACGGCCAGCTGAGAGACCAACTTATCAGCTGCGCGTGCTCTGTCTCCCCATCCCCGCAGCTCCCGCAGATGCATGCCTCTGTCAGATCTGCTCCTCCAGACTATTTCTGAATATGCTATGGCTGGAAATTACAAAGTTGAATCATGTTGCTTAACTGTGATTGGCCATGCTACTGCTATCTGCATTACAGCGACAGGGCCGTGCTCGGCTGTCTGATGTCTGTACCCAGACCAGCGAAGAGAAGAAGCTGGGAGACACGATGCCCTTTCTAGAGATGGGCAAAAGGCTCAGGCTGCATCTCTGACTGCTGTGGGATTTGAGTGTTGTACAGCCGCTAGCACCCCGGAGAGCCCGCTCTCCCTGCAGACCTGGAGCACCATGCTCAGGCAACTCCAGCCTCCCCCACTGCCACCTTCAGTGCCATGGACACTTGTGCTGGTGCTGGACACTGGCCTGGGGATGCCCTGCAGCCACGTGGGTCTCACCAGGGTGAAAGGGACAGCACTGCTACCCAAAAGCCTCTTCTCCAAGTGATTTTGGCCCAGAATCTGGAGTAGCACAAGCCCCAAGAGCTGTGGGATGGGGTCTTGTGTGTGCCAGGGGCACAACCATGCTTTCCCGGGGCACCATCTCTCTCCCATTCCCAAGGTGCTTTTCCCCCACAAATCCAGCCTGAGTTAATGCCTGCTGGCAGAAGGCCAGCCTGATTTATTAAGACACACAAACTAATGAATGAGCCACAGAGAAGCACTGGGAGCCTGGTACATCCCACAGCACCAACCTGCACTGGGCTAACTGAGCCTTGCAAGGCTCCTCACAAGCCTTGTCCTCCCCAACAAAAGCCCAAACCTTGAGGACTGTGGGGAGCTCAGAAGGGTGCCATCACACTGCACGCATTTTGCGGGGACAATGGTCACAGCCAGGCCAGTGCCGGTGCTGTGCAGGGTGAAAATCCCAGCTGGAAGGACAGTGAGGGCGATGCCGTGTCAGGGCGAGCAGTGAGGCTGGCGCAGGCTGGCACATCACCCCGCTCCGCTCTGTGGGTGACACGCAGGCCGGGGTTGAGAAAGGCGCATGCTCCGGTGGCTTTCAGAGGCGCATATGTTGTGTGGGTTGAGAGCACATATGTTAGATATACACACATCTATGTGTGTGCGCGTATATATATACACAGACATATATGAGAGAGACTATTATAGATACAGATTTACATATATAATCAACACCAGAAATTGCTGCAGGATTTTTAAGACAGCAGAATCAGCCCCAGATATCAGAAAATGGCTATCTTTATCTCTACCCTCTCAGCTTCTGCCTTTGGTTAGGCTGGCGAATGCCACGTGCCAGAGGCCCAGCTGGGGAGGGTGCTGGGAGGGTGCTGGGGAGGCAGGGCTGCCTGTCTCCCACACATGCACTGCGCACGGTGCCCCGGGAAGGAGTGAAGCATCCTCCCTGGCGTGCAAGCCGAGAGGCACGCACAAGGAGTGCAAGTACCTAAATCCTACAGCCCAAGAGGGAGCCAGAGGGGATCCATCTGCCCAAATGCAGCCCGCATCCATGAATGAGCCAGATGAACTGTCGTATTGCTAATGGAGAGAAAAGGCCTCTCAGGGGCAGGATTAATCTCTAAGGTGGCTGCCTGAGAAAGGTCAGATGAATTGTGCCTGGACGTGCCTTTTTTCTCCCTGCTGACTATAAATGTCATCCAGCCAGCGGGCTCAGAGGCAGGTACCTACAGAGGGGCCATGTGCAGACAGGTGAAGTGAATCCAAGTACGTAGTTGCTGCTCTGGATCAACCCTGGTGCTACACACATCCGCAGGTGGCACAGGGAGGCAAACACACCCCCCTGGCTCAGGGTTTGAAACCCTGAGATTTGTTCCAGCCATATGGCTCATCTGTTAAAAAGTTGTGATCACTTCAGCTTGGTAAGTGAAACTTTTTCGTTCATTGTATCGGATAGCCCCAAGTAGCGTCACCCAGCTGTAAAGCACTTTGGAGTTGACTCCATGTCACTTTTAAGTGCTGGATGCATCAGAATTCAGGATGCTTCAGAAAGGTTATGTAAACCATTACATCAAATCCTGCGAGAGTTATTAAGGTGAGCGGCAGAGCATGGGAGAATGGGTGATTATCTTGCAGCAGTACTGTGGAACCACACGAGCAATGTCCAGCTTAGGGATGTAATTCATTCTCTTTACAAGCCTAATTTTGTTTCTCCCTAGTGCTTCTTAAAAAAAAAAAAATTAAAAAAATCTGCCCGCCAAAGAATTCTCTATTCTGGAAAATAATTATTCGAGAGAGTCTCCAATTAATCAGCTAAGGGATTGGGGAGATAAGAAGGTTTGAAAAATGGAAAGTTTCTCACTATTGGAAAAGTCTTCTATCCCCCGCCCCCTTTTTGGAATGTCATATTTTAAATTCAGCGTGGTCTATTAACTCCAAATTTATTTTATTCATCTGAACTAGTGCCTTTGAGGACTTGGGGGAGGACTGCATGGTTAATTTTGGAATTATTTGCTATGGACTCTTGAACCTCTCAAAAGTGCATGGGCTCCCCAGGGAGTTTCTCAAGTCTGCAGCACTTGTCTTCAAGGACATGAAAGCATCTGCAGGGGCCTGCAATTTTTCAGAGTTTGGAATGGACCCAGCCAGGTCGAAAGACATTAAGAAATCTTTAGGAGCAGCAAATGCATTTTGTAAAGCCCAGAGCTGATCTGTTTGGGTTAAATAATGGTAAGAAGCTTGCAGGGGCAACATGAATACTTTGGAAATTGCAGGCCTGAAGCAGCCAGTTGAAGGACCTCCATAAGTCAGCAGCCATCGCGCTGAAAATCTTTGGTGCTGTTGTGACAAAGCAGCCAAGACATGCTAATTATAAAAACATCACTGATGGAAGTCCTGCAGCGTCCTGCCTGGAGTGTCTCTCACATGGCAATGCTGCCTCCTCCCGAGAAAAGCCACAGAAACCACAGAGAGATAGCTAAAGCTGTCTTGTAGATCTCCTAATCCCACAGGATTTATCCCACAGGATTTATACACCCGTCTCCATGTCAGCAGCCTGCATCCACCTCCGGGTGAACCACTGGGATGTTGCTCCTTTGTGCACATGCACCAGGGTGAAACATGGAGCAGATCCTGTTGCAGACTGACCCCCAGCACACGGTCCTGGTCTAGCAGCTCCCATACTGCGGTCCGGGAAGGCAGGCAGCTCTGCCTGCACGCAGGCACGGGTTTTGGCGGATGCACAGAGATGCTGTGTGTGCAGGCAGTCACGGCAGCGCTGGCAGTGTCTCCTGCATGGGATGCATGGGCTCTGCCTCCCCAGCCCCACACATGCACACCCACGCTCAGCCCCTCACACAGAGGAGAAGAAAAGCATTGCTGAGTAACTCGGCTAATTCCTGGACAAAACGGGCAGCATGAGCAGTGCAGGGTGTGTAATAAAAGGTTTAGACTTATAGTTGTGCTGCTGTCACCCCCTCTGGTGGGTTATAAATGTAGTACATGCCATTGGCATTTGAATACTTATTTTCATTTTGCTGTGTATTCAGCGGTGCATAATCATGCCGGTGTCGAACAAGGGGGCAGTGACTCACAGGTGGGCTCCAGCAGCGCATGGTCACTGTCTGGGGTGAGCTGCATGACAGTTCTGGAGAGCTGTGCCTTTCCAATACCACAGTACTACTCCTTAAATCCTAAAAGCACTGCTATTGAATAAACCCTGCGCAAGCCCAGGACCCTGGATGTGGGCTTCGCCCAGCCATGCCCACGGGAAGCTCTTTGGAGGGTGCTGGGGGTCCCAGTCTTGTTGGGACCAGAGCTGGCCTGTAATGAGAAAGTGCCGTTATAGGTAGCTCACCCAAACCCTGCAAAGAGTCTGTGGGGAAACATCTTGTCCCCTGGCACGGCTCCCCGAAGGTGGCAGGGGACCTGTGCCCGTGGAACGGTGTGGAGGAACATGTGGGCTAGGGCCAGTCTTGACCTGCTCTGTGCATAAAAGGAGCCCGGTCTCCTGGGCTACCAGCTGGCACCTTTCACTGATGTTAACATTCATTTAAGAAAAATTACAAAAAACCCCAACATGGGCTAATTAGCTAATGACATTATTTTGGCCTGATGTGCCATATAATTAAACAACTAATAAACGGCAAGAGTCCTGTGCTGCTGAGGCTCCTGAGTCAATACCATGCTATTACCACGGTGTAATTGAGTTTACTGAGAACCTCAGCACAGACGTCCCAGAGCCCATGCGAGGAATGGTATTGAAATAGCCACCAGAGACCCACCTGCTGGATAAAGGAGAAAGACAAATCTTTTAATCTACAATACAGCCTGAAGTCACACACGGAGAAGACAAGTTTGTGCTTCACACTGTGGTAAATGCATTTGCTAGAGAGGAGGGTACACACAACCTGGGGGGGGCTACACGTGCAAGAGCTTCTCTGGCAGCAAAAGGGGCTTCCTGGGCTCCAGGGAAGGCAGGAGTGGGATGAAGTATGGCCTGTCCTCACTTCTGCAGAAACGCTTCCAAAAGTCTGTTTCTCGGTATCCAAAATGTTTACATTTCTCCATCAAAAAGCTGCATTTTTGGTGCATTTCTGGTGACAGAACCAGAAGGCGCATCAGGGCTGCTGAGAGGTCTCAGGGGTGGCTGAAGGTTTCCTCCCACAGCCCTGGCCTTTGGAGACCAAGTGCTCCAACCTAATACTGTGCCAGCAGGCTGTGAATGGGCCAGGAACTGGATTTAGGGCTGCAAAACTTCCTTCTGATTTTTTCAGTGCTTGCAGGAAAGAAGGAGAGGAGCGGGTTGGCAACTAAGCTCTCACTTGAGTCATGAAGCATCTACCAATGTCTCATTATTATTTGCTGTCCCTGGTGTGGGGACCCTCAGAGGTGATTTTGTTATACGGACGCGTTGTAAGTCAAACGTAATGAACACACGATCTTTGCGTGCGCGTGTGCACACACACACATAGAGTCAGGGCTCCTCTCCTGCACCGCCTGGGCTCACCCGCAGCATGCAGTCCTTGCGTACTACTGCACTCTCTCCTCACCGCAACCCTGCTCCCAAGCCAGCCTCCCCAGACGCACCCATGCTCCAGCTCATCCTCCTCTTTCTCCTCACCTCCCTTCTCTGGCAATGCCAGGCAGGAGCTTCTTACGCTCCCAACCGCTTTCAGGCTGAGCTTGAAAGCTTCACAGTGGCACGGAAGCATCTGTCATCCCAAGGCAGAGGCACAAGCCTCTCGCACTGTGCCGCTGTCAGGTCCCTACACGGCAGCAGTGGGCAAAGCCCGAGCCCTGCTGGCAGGCAGCGGGCTCGCCGGGCCCATGCTGGGAGCCTCCCGGTGACAGTGCAACAGGAGGACAGGGCGCTGCAAGGGATGGACGTCGCGGCTGCATAGCTAGGAGCCAAGGCAGGACTCTGGGGACGTGAGCTCTCCGCACAGGGTGGGACAGTGGCTGCAGCTCAGTAGGTCCAGCTCATATCCAGCATCGGCATTCCACGCTGGAAACAGCTAAATGGGGCCCAGGTAGAAACGCAGCAGGAGCCTAGCCAGAGAGCCCCGTCCCAGGGGTTGCAGCCACAGTTGGTGCAGCCTCAGAGCTCCTGGAGAGTTTCTGGGAGTGCGAGTGGGGCAGACAGGCTGCAGCTGGTGGGCTGAGCAGCGCTGCTCTGAGCGGGGCTCCCCAGGCCCCAGCACCCTGGGCCCTGGCACCCGCATCCTGCCATGGACCTGCAGTCCTCTCCCGCAGCTCATCCCCATCCCACAGAGCTGCTCAGGAAAAGGAGGCTGGAGACTGCGTGATGAGAGAAGCCAGAGGGACCACTCTCAGCCTATACTCCCAGCTTCTGCTTCGCACAAACCACATCATCCCCTAGGAGCTCCGGCAGCAAACCCACAAGGGTTCCTCACTTAACCCGCCGTCGGTATTTAAGACAGATGCACAGCTCTGACTTCAAGAGTGCAGTTTTGATGCAGACTAAGCTTTGGTGCTGGTGCGCGAGGAGCCCCCCAGGATGGCGGGAGAGGGATGACAGCTGGGGGACAGCGAGCAAGAGGGCTACATCAAAAGAGGGGCAAAAGCTGTGCTTGCAAGAGAGCGGAGAGCGGGTGCCCACCAGTGCTGTGGCTGCAGGCGGACCTGTGAGCCTTGCCAGGAACAGAGGCTGGTGGAGCCGGCGCCGGCTCCAGGGAAGAGGGGGGGCATGCAAAGGCTCAGCGATGGCAGAGCTGCCGCTGACAGTGAGAGGCAGCTCCTGTCATTAGCATGAGCCAGGCTCTGCCAACACAAATACCGAGATTGCTGAAAACAAGATGTGCGGTCGTGCGTCTTTGCCATCAATCAGTGGCGTGCAGGGAGTGCGCTGCGGCTGCTCTGTCTCCATCTGCGATGGAGGAGGGCTCATAATTTCACTGAAATTACTCCATGGTGGTCATGGACAGCCCCACCAGGGTCTGGCCAGGGGAGGAGGATGACTGTGCCCAGGCACTGGGAACACGGTCTGTCCTCCTGGCTGGCCAGGGAAATCCTCCCACTTCCCTCACCACAGCTCGCCCGCTGTCCTCCCATGCCCAGCACTTGGGGAGGGACCAAGGAGAAACACCTAACATCTGCTGCCGCTGTGCGAGTCTTGGAGAGGTGCTTGTGTGGAGAGTAATTCCTGCACTCGAGAATTACTCACAGAGTACTCGGGAGCCATGCTGAGAGCAGGCAGTGTGTGCCGACACAGACCCGAGCCCTTTGCTGTGGGGCCACTGCCTGCGACTTGGCCCTGGCAGGCTGCAGTCCATGGGACAGCCTTGTCCCAGTGCTAGCAGAGCAAAGCGGCTCAGCAGCAGCCGCAGCGGTCACGGCTGCTTCCCCGCATGTTGCAGCAACGCAGGATGCACGGAGACCTTTCCCAGTGCTGGGGCAGACACAGCGGTGTGACCCCAGAGACTCACCCGTGCTGAACACCGGGGGCTCAGCCCACAGCGGGAGAAGACACCCAGACTCCAATCTGCTGAGATGTCTCCTCCCAGGGAAAACAAGCTCAGAAGAGCAGATGGTTTGCACACCCAACACTGGTTGGACGCCACCACGGGAGGTGTACCCGTCACAGGACAGCACCCAACGACAGCACCAGCCTTCTCACCCCACCGCTGCAGCATGTAGACCCCCGAGAGACCACCACCCCCCCGAAATAAGGCTCAGCTGCGGCTGAGCTCCGTTTTTTCCCTCCAAGTCAAGCTGCCCTGCTTTGTCGTGAATGCAAAGTTTAAGCAGCCCCTGTGTCTTCCCTTTTATCTCTCATTTCTATGCTGACATTTTGAAGGAAATTTGCTCTCCTCCTTGAAGTACAGAAATCCGTGTCCGAAGAGCACTCAGGCCCAAAAAGCTGAGAAGATAAACATATTTGGACGTGTGATTTCACAGTCGCTACGTTGATAGCTTTCAGAGGCTGGGTCCTGTCCATCAATTACCCGCAATGTGCATTCAGACGTGATATGGGAGAACAAAAACTGACTCATTAGAGGGGAAGAGAGGTGAGTGAACACCAAGACTAGTTAAACAGAGCAGCTCACATTCCAAGGAGTAAAGGGTGATATTGCTTTCCTGCTCTCTCCCCCCCACCCTGATACATGACTACAACATCTGGGAGATACACCACAACCAGTGCAAGCCCACCATTTTCCTGGCCAAAGGGCAGGGCACGGCCACCTGAACCAGGCGTACAGGCTGACAGGGCATTCAGCACAACCCACAAACTGCCAGTAGAGCCAACTTCTGGGCAAGAGACGCAGCATGGAGCGGAATTTGCAAAAAAGACTTTGAAGTGGAGACATTTAGAGTGGGATTTTTAAAGATATTCAGGCCCCTCTCTTCCCTCTGGCCTGCAGGTACTTGGGAATGCTTTGCACATAAAGAATTATTTGTCTAATATATCACATTAGAATGTAAGATGACATATCCAGGACAGACTTTTGTATAAAGCAGAGTTTTAAAAGCAGAATTTTAGCAGTCCTAGGAGGGACTGGGGCATGTAAAGCATGCAGTGGAAGTAGCAATGATTTCTGTTTAGCCCAGGCAGGGATTTTTGTCTGAATTCTCTGTCCCTAGGAAAGACAATTACCATTGGCACCTCTCAGCCCAGTGCAGCCCTGGCTGGAGGCTGCCGAGAGCCACGGCGGGTGGCTGGGGTGGCCCCAGGGGGCTGCAGCAGGCTTGGGGGAATGGGGAGTTATTTCCAACACTGTGCAGATGGGAGCTGCAGACAGGGAGTGATGAAAGTTGGCTCTGGTCCTCCAAACCACTTGCCTCTTCTTTGGCTTCCGAAAGATTTACGCACTAACTTGACAGTGGGATTAAACAATAATAATTGCCTCAACCTCCTAACTTTTCCCTGGGGATGTGATGGGTGATGCAGGGCAGACTCCCCTGTGTGAAAGGGTCCCACGGGGTGTGGACAGAGCTGCCCGGCATGGGGGCTCCCCAGGGCAGTGGGCAGGCTCTGACCCTGTCCCCCCTCTGCCTCGCCATGCTGGGGCATCTTCCCATCTATGCTTGGGCAACCCAAACCTGGGGCCAACACAGCCCTTCAGCGCTTCCCCCTCTTCACCAGGTCTCTCCTCCTGCCCTGCTGCCCCACCTCTCCCTCCTTCTCCTCTTCCACAGGGTTTTTTTCAGGGTGTTATTTCCTTTTTAGTGTGCTAATCCCTCTCCCGAGTACAAACTGCTGCAGTCTTCAGAGGGACAGGGAAATATTTCTGTTCTGAATACTCCACAGATCCTCCTCTGCATGGAAATGGACACTATCATTATTGGTATTTCTCTCTCTCTTTTTAACAACTTGGCTAAGGAAACACTCTCTCTCCTATTAACCATGAGCCTTTGCTGTAGCAGAAATGAGGGGGAAGAGGTGTAAAACAGCCAGACTCCTGCTGCGAATCTCTCTTTCATGCAGCCCAATAGGGAGTCTCTGTTGCTTTCAAGGTGGATTGCCATGCTGGGAGAAGGTGTGTGACGTGCCCAGAGGCCCCATGAGAGGGTGACAGTACGGACAGAGGCAATGCACGTGTCCCAGATGCTGTGGCAGGGCAGGGATGCTCAGCTCCAGGAGGAGGTGGTCTCCGCAGCCCTGCCATGCTCCCAGTTCCTCAGCAGCAGACTTGGATGCTGCGATCTTACTTGTAGACCTCCAGTGCAGGGAGGTCCTGGCTGAACGGCACCCAGAGTTCAGCCATTTCGATAGCCGGTTCCCCATCAGCAAGTCCTGCTGGAGGTGATGCTAGGTGAGGAGACACAGCACAGCCCTTCCAGATAAACAGAAAGACAATCTCTATCTATGTATCTGTCTGTCTAGCTAGCTATCTAGCTAGCTAGCTCTATTTATAGGTAGAACTCAGCTGCCCCACACTAGGGCTGAAACAAGCCCAGAGGAGACCTCCCTCACACCAGCAGCCCCACGGAGCGGGGGTGAAGGCTGCCCTGCTTTAACAACCATGGAACTGACCAGATTAAAACTAATTCACAAGCAAATGGATTAATTGGTTGAGGAGGAATTTAAATGAAGGAATCACACACATCCAGGCTCAAAAGCCCCAAGGTCAGGCAGTGCCAAATGGTTTTGCCCATTCTGAACCTGCCTGGATTACCCCAGCCAGCGCAGGGATGGATTTACTCGGCAAACATCCGAGTCCCCCCTGGGTAGGGACCGTTTTGCAGCGATGGCAGTGCCTGCAGACAGGCATGTGCGCAGCTTCACAGGTGGCTGGTTTAAAGTATTGAGCTTCTCAGGTAGAGGATCATATTACTCTGGAAATGGAGGATCAAATTATTCCATTATTCCCCAGGGAGAGGATTAAATTACCCTGGAAATAGAGGATTAAATTACTCACCAAGGGAGAGGATTGAATTACTTTGTGAGTTGTGGGATTAAAACACTCTGCAGGTGGCAAGCTCAAAATAGACCTTCACACAGAAGGCAGGATTAAATTATTCTATGGCTGGCCAGAAAAAAAAAAAAATCAAACCACCATACTCTGGAGGAAGCCATATTAAATTATTTCTGGAGATTAAATTGCTCCACAGGCTTGTTGGATCCCAGTGCTCTGGAGCAGACCATCTGCTTGGTAAAGGTGTGCAGATACCCAAGCATAAACAGCCATATGATGGTGTCCCACTGCTGGTACCCAAGTGCCTCTTGTCACCGCAGTACCCAGCACCTGACAGTTTTGACTATATTTATTCGCACGTCAAGGCTGTGATGCAGAGCTGGGCTCTGCTCCCCTGCATCATCAGGGAAACCTGGGGAGCAACAGGGGAGCCCAGGTCATCTGGGGAGCCTGAGGCAGACCTCGAGAATTGAGCCAAGTCTTAATTCAGTTTCTTTAGGGAGGTTTTATCTTATTTTTGCTTTTGCATTCATGCCTACACCACTGATGAGTCTCTTCTCTTGAGCAACAGCATCACTATGTATGTGGGGCAGCAGATCAAAGCCCTCCCTGCTACCAGCCAGGACCAGCTCTATTCCCCAAATTCCTTGCTTCCTCACTATTTTCCCTGAATGACCACCCAGCCCATCGCCTCCTTCCCCTCTCTCACTTGGCCCTGGTATCTCATCCCTAGGCCCAGCCCTCCATCGTGGCAGCTCCCACGGAGCCGGCCAGCAGTGGCTGCAGCGTGCCAGTGCCACTGGCGGTCACCTCTGGCTCACGCTGTTGCATCCCCTTTGATGGTGCCTGTCACTGCCTGCTCCCAGTGACGGTGACAAATTGGCATTTGAAACTTGTATTGGTATTTTTTATGCTGATTTCTTTCTGAGGCTCCACTGCTGAGATTTCAAGAGAGAGAAAGAGAATGAGCATTTTAGGATAATCTTAAAAGCAGAAAAATTATTACATGTCAAACACCGAATGGGGAGTTTAAAAGGCTCCCAGGTGGGCTGCAGAATTAAATGTTTGGAGGCTTTTTTTTCCCCCAGCGAGGTAAGAAATGGCAATGTCACCATAGCAACTGCAGGGCAAATTCCGGGCAGCAGCTGAGCACATCGGCAGGAGCCGAGGCCGCCCCAGCCCCTCTGCATCCCAGAGGGTGTGCAGAGGGTCTGGGGTGGCCCCAGCTCCCATGCATCCCAGCCCCGCAACCAAGGTGTCTTGGGAGCCAGCGGGTTTGCAGGTGTGAGAAACAACACGGTCAAAAGCTCCCTGAGACTCACAGGATGCAGGCTGTGCTCCTGGTGAAGGACCTTCCCCGACCACCTCGACCCCTCCTGGTTTCTCCTTCCTGCCTGCTCTGCCCCCTTATGCAGGACTGGGAGCTCCCTGCATCCATCCATCCATCTGACCAGCTGCGCTGGTGCTTCCAGGGATGAGGGCATCAAGGGATGGAGAGGCAGCCAGGACCTAACGCTGCTGACTCAGAGGGCCTCCAAGGCGCCCCAAGCCACCGGGCAAGAGTGCCAAAAGAGCTCAGCAGCATGGGCTCGGGTCCCTTGTGTGGGTGGGCTGCACGGTTCCCGTGCCACACAGGGGAGGTTATCAGCCCCCTGGCTGCATGGAGGTTTATCTGCCTCCTGCCTGCCACTATTTACATGTTGACTTTCTGATGGCTGCTGGGAACAGGAGAAATCAGCACTAGCAACCAGGGGTTAATTGAGTATTAGTTAACTCCTGGTGCTCTCATCTGGCCTGCCAGGGTTAGAGTAATTAGCACAGCCTGAGCTCACTCATTAGCAGGCTTTGCAGTGAGAGTCACAGGTAGCGGGGAGGGTTAAACTGGCTTGATTACTTCTCCATTAGTACCAGCAACTCTGAGAAAGGATTTGTGGGAGGGAAACTGGTTTCTCTCCAAATGGAGCAGGATATGCCTTTGCTCTGTGGGAAAAGGGCGGGTGGCTGGGCTGATCCCATGGGAAGGGACTGGGGGAACAGAGCTTTGCTCACAGTGCAGGTGAAGAAGGCTTGAAGTCAGCACCCGGTCCAGGGCTGAAAGCTGCCGTGATCACTAACAGAGCTGCTGTTTAGTTGCAGATGATTATTATGAAGGGAAACGTTTTGCATTTACAAAGGGCTGTCATTTTGCAGGGGCTCCAATTCAATTTGTGAACTACACCCAGCAAGCCTGCGTGCTGACAACAGACTCGATTGCTCTGACCACGGCAGTCAATCAGCCAGAGGAATCGCAGCCAGGACCCAGTCCAGCATCCAGCTGCTCAGGCCTGGGACTTGGCGGACACCGGGTGAAGAGGTGGCCCAGCACTGAGCCCCAGTGCTCCACAGCTGATGGCCACCATCACTGCCCTTCTCCCCTCAGCTCCTTTTCCCCCATAACACATGGCTCCACAGCTCTCCCTGGGAAGCTGGATGCCAACTCCAACTCCTCATCTGCCTGCCTTGGAGCCAGATTTCCCATCTGCTGGGAGATTACCCTAAACACTGGGTCCTGTGGGGCACCCAAGGCCATGCTGGAGATCCCAAACCCACTAAATCAACCATTTGGCCCCAGCAGCTGCACCCCAGGCCCCATGCCAGTCACTCATGCTCTCCTGCCCCGCAGATGCAGACCGCAGCAGGGGTTAGCTGACCCCAGGAGGAACTGCCTGTAAATGCAGCCACAAGCAGCACAGGGTGTATGGCAGAGCTGGGAGCCAGCAAGGCCAGTGGCAGACCCGAATGCTGTCCAGCAGAGGCAGAGGGTGATTAAAGCCCCCTTGCTGGTGACTGGGCTAGCCGAGCCATGCAGGATGGATGCTGCTGTCGAGAGCCAGCAGGGAAGGCTCCCCTCGGCATGAGATTTATAGTGAGGCTGTAGATCAATTACCAGCAGCCTCCGACCTTGAAAGCAGCGGCACAGAGGGCTGCAGAGCATCTCGCTCCGTTTTTCCGGCAGGAGGTGCCCGTACTAGGAGGCTCGGTGATAAACTGTGGTGGGGGGGCTGTCAACAGGAGCCCTGTGGTCCCCGGAGGGAATGCACACACACAAGTGGGTTTGCTCACATGCACGCATACACACCCTGTTTTCCCCCTCCTTCATGTACCCAAACACACAGACAGGCCCTAAACCCCAGGCAGGGGCAGGAATCCAGCTCTTGAGCCTGTTGCAAAGCAACTCACTGAAGGACACGACACACAAGGAGAGGGGGGAGCAGGCAGAGAGAACCCAGCTTGTCTCTACCTTCCCTGGACTTGCTGTAGACTCCAAGGAAACCTGATTTTTGGAAGGGGGCATAGTTTCCTGAAGTCCAGGGATATTCCCAGTAAAAATGGGACAATCTGATTTTGCAAAGCCTCATCCTAGGGTGAAACAGTGTCATTTGCTTGAGGAAAAAAAGCAAGCACTAGCCTTGGTGCCTGCAACAGGCAGCTCCTCCTTCCAGGTGTATGGTGGAAGTATAGAGACAGGGGCATCTTGTTGCATGGATGATGGGAATGCCCTCCCTCCTCCCAGCACATGGCCTGAAGGAGGGGATGCTGGCACCCAGCTCCCTGCTTGGGCGCTCCCCCCTCTCAACCACTGGGGCCTCAGCTCAGAGGGCTTTTTTTTTTTATCATGGGCAAACAAAGTGGAAAATGAATTCCTTTAGATAGCAAATGAGTTTAATAGAAATGGTGATGGAGTGACGCTGTGCTGGGAATGTTAATCCGGTACCCTATGTGGCTGGACTCTCAAGCAAGGCAGTGAAGGAGGAGGAAGGTTGCACTTAAGAGCAGAGACATCAGGTTTGCGCCCAGACAGTGTGCCCTGGCTGCTGGACACACCTCAGGAGGCCCCAGGGGACACCAAGCAGGATGGGACCCAGCTCTCCTGCCACAACCCTGGCTTTCAGGGCTGGGTGTAGAGCAACCAGGGTAAGGTGCTGGGTGACAGGGACCTGTCAAGGGACCAGGACTTCACTGTCCTGGTGACACAATGGTAACGCAAACAGCCCTGCAGACTGCCACGCATGCACAGCACCTCACATACACCTTCAAACCCTGCACCAGTGCTCCAGCTTCAGTGTGGTGGTGGGGTGAGGCAGGCACAGCTGGCTACAAGGAGGGGTTATCATATCACACAAGGTCCTGCAGAAAGGAGCAGGTCAGACAAACAACCATGTGGGAGATGAGCCTCTGTTTCTCCACCAAGACCCAATACGCTAAAACAAGTGATGACCGTGCAGAGTTTATTGGTCCTTGCCTGTAATCGGTGAATTTTGTACAATGAAGTCCAGAAGTGAAGGAAGCCCCAGTGCAGCAGGCTGGGAACTGGCCCTGGCAGAGCCTTTGCTTCCAAAGCCTGGGGCTCTGGGGTCACCAGGGACAGGACTTGTGTGCAAAGTGGGAAAATCTGCCCTGTGGAGCATGGCAGCTCTGCCAGCACACAGACGGCTCTGGAGACAGTCCAGATTCACCCCAGGGCAGCTGAGATTTCAATCTAGGTCTTTGTAAATAGAGCTACACAAAAACAAGATGTGACTGTCCCTGCTTCTACTACTCACTGAGGCTTGCCCTCAGGTCACCCCTCCGAGCACAGCCCCAGGGCTGTGGAGTTGGCCACTGCATTACACTGCCTTTGGATTCGCCTTTTGGAGGAGCAGGTCCGTCCAGCTAGCAGCCTGGGGCCAGATCCAGCCTGCACTAGTCCTGGCCTCTCAAAGTGATTTTCCACCATTACAGGGTTTATCTGCCAGCCCCGCTTGACCAGTAGTTGGGTGGTGGGGCTGGTGGCAGTAAGGCTTGCTCCCATATGGCAGCTGCTCCCTTTGTAACATTTATGGCTCTGAGCAGCAAATCCAGCCTTCACCCAGAGCTGCTGGCCTCTTCCAGCAACAGGATAGAGCAACTCAAGCCACAGAGCTTGGACAAACAGAGAATGGGACAGAAGAGCCACTGGAGCCACTTGCTGAACCTGCAGCTGCCCTCCTCTCTTAGGCAGGCATTGCTATCATTGCAAACCTTCACCCGAGCGCAGTTTCAAGCTGGTTTTCCAATGCTTCACCTCTGTCCCGAGTCTAGCACTGACAATCTACCTCAACCCTCTGCTTCTCCTCCAACAGCCCTACCTCGCTTCATTGCTGGTCCCAGCCCGGGAGCGGGAACATGAAGGGGGACACCAGGGAGTGCTCCCCCTTCCCTCCAGCTTCGCTGCTGCCAACTCGAACACGTGTCCGAGTTCGATAAAGCCTTTCAAAGGTGGGCTGGCATTTCTCTGCACACGTTTTTTTACTCATCCTTTTCATCTGGGTAATTTATTCCCTCTTCCCCCAACACAGCTTTAATTGAGTTCACAGCAGGATCCCCGCACCGGAGCAAAGAACCAAACACCATCAGCTTCCCCAGCCAGGGACTCCACAGGGAGCTGCTGGGCAAATGCCGTACCTGGCCAAATCCTGGCTCCTTGCACCCCATCGTGCATCTCCTGCCCACCTCAGCAGCCTCCCAGGCAGGGTGGGACCCACTCCAGCAGCCCAGGCAGTGCAGTTTGGCATGAGCTAGGGCAGGTGGCAGACGGACCCTGGTGAACCCCGGTTCCCCCACAGCTCCTGCCACGCTGCTCAGGATCAGGCCAAGTGCAATTACACTTGCATTGCCTCTCTCCCAGAGCTCACCCACATCACCCCATTTCCAAGCAGCCCTCCGTATGCCTCCTGGTGTGGTAGGGTCTGGTTTCACCCCGCACTGCTCATTCTCTATCAGCTGCCTGCTCGGTCCCGCACTGCCCTCTGCCACAGCGCTGCCCTCCCCGGGAGCAGGAGGCCGCAGCGGGACACTCGCATGCACCAGGGCACTGAGGAGCAGGAGCTGCTGCTGCTCCCACCGCTGCTTTCCCCTCCGCTCAGAGTCACCAGGAAAAGCCCACGCTTCTGCTGCCAGAGCATATTTGATTCTTCTGCTAACCTGACCTTATTTAGTTCATTATAAGCTCCCAGGACATTGCAACTGTAACTTAAAAGGAAAAAGAAAAAAAAAAAAAGCCTAACAAAAACACAAACCTTTTCTCTGATCAATAGTGCAGGCAACTGGAAAAGGTATAATTCAATTTGTCAGCACACAGTTATTAGTTACTGTGATGGAGCCCTTCCTCCCAGTCCTGCTTCCCTTGCCGTTCCTGACACTACTGTCCCTAGGGCAGGGGAGCAGCCCGCGATGTGACACGGAGCCATGGAAGGGCTGAGACGTAGCAGCCACACACGAGCTAATGAAGCTAGTGCCTGTGAGTGGTGGCAGGGCTTCACCGCACCTGGGGAGAGGGCGAAGAAGGGAGAGACAGAGGTTCCCATGTTAAAAGCAGTGGTGACATCTACCCCATCCTTCCATCGGCTTTGCAAACTCTCCTCCTGGGACACACGCAGTGTTTAGGGATTGCTACATCTGCACCCTCTCCTTGAAATGCCAGTCCTGCCTTGCTGTGCATGGTCCCCTTGCTGCAACCATCTGGGATGCTGGTAAAGCCACATCCATCCTCAGCAAGGACCCACCAGGGGACTGTCCCTAGGCTCGCGTTGCTAAAGCTCCCCTCTTCCTTTCTTGTAGGGAGGGCTGGGCAGGAGCACAGCCATCGCAGGGGAGAGAGCCAGTGTCCCCAAAGGACTCTGCTGTGGACCAGCTTGCAGCCAGGGAGAGACTAGCAGGAAGGGAAACACACCAGGGCACGCGTGGTGTCAGAGAAAATCAATTACCATACAAAACAAGGGGCCGAGAGGCTTTGGGGAGCCTTATCATACACCTTCCATTGCTCTCCATCAGCAGCCTAGCCTGAAATTATCTCCTGCTGCTCCCAAGGCACAGTGAAAGCAGAGGGGGAAGATGCACAGCAATGGGTAGCTGCGAATACCAAGTGGCTTCTGCATGTGCCAATCCTCCTTGTCCATCCCTTGGCACGGTGTCTCCCAGACCACCTATCTGTCCAGCCCCGAGACCTCGCTGGGGAGCAGAGAGTACCCATCGGGCCACACCGCGCCGCCTGAACCCCTGCGAAAGAGGCATTTACAGCAATACGGCTGCTCAGCTCCCTCCCCGCTCTCCTCCCCCAACTTCTTCACTGGGGAAACCTCCAGATACGCATCCAGAGATGTCTCTTTCCATTTGTTGATGTCGACAGGCATATCACACACACATTCATTATTTAATCTACCTTTGAATTGGGCTAAATAGTTCTAACGATAATTACAGAGCATTTGTATTTATAGAAAACCGTCATGCACAATCTGCATCCACATGGATACTGCCGCCGTGATCTATAAATACGGTAGGGGATGGTGTGGGAAGGCAGACCCGCCATGAAATGCAAAACGCACGGACGGCCTAACCGCGCGGGGAGCTATTACAGCTCTTCTCCTTTCGATCATGCCGCAAACGGAGAGCTGACGTGCAGCCGAGCAGCCACGCAATCGGCAAGGACAAGGACGGGGGCAGGAGCAGACCCGCCAGCGGGGCACAGAGAGGCCGGACGAGGGAAGAACGGTGGCAGAGCAGCCCCAGGGAAGGGATCAACGGGAGCAGGAGCAGAGGGAAACGGGATGCGGTCTGTGCTGCCTGGCACAAAGGCTCAGAGCTGCAGAGGGGAAACAGAGCGAGAGCCGGGGGAGCCACAGGGACGGGGAGAGGGGAGGGAGGATTCGCTGTTCCTCTTCACACAGCAATAAAAGTTTTACAGCAGCATAGCCAGCTCTTATGATTTTATTGCCAGTATTACAGAGGTAGAGCTTCTCAAAGCCCCAGCCCCTGGAGTCAAGTTAAGACGTGGGAAGCTTTGCTTTCATTAGAAACCAAGGGGAGAGGAGAGGGGCCAGCCCTCCCAGCTGCACAGAAATGCTGGAGAACATGAAAACACTAGGCTCCAACACCAGACGGCAATTAAAAAGAAGCCAATATTTTAATATTTACTTGTTTTTAAAATAACCTTATGCCTCTGGAGTGGATGTGTGCAGAGAGCAGGGAGTTGGGCGGCCCTGTGATTTGGGAGGACTCGCAGGAGGCAGCATTAACACTACCTTGGTGAGATTCTCTGTGGCTATTTCTGCGGTCCCCCCACCCTGTCTCCCCCCCACACCCCAAGTCTTTCGGCATGTCTCAGTTTTTTCTTCCCCACCTTCCGCCCTGGCACGGAGCCTCAGATCAGGCGTGATGCAGAGACATGTGAGCCATGACGCCGTTTCGCAGGAGGGCTTGAGCTCAAGGGCAGGACTGTATGGGATGCTGCTCAGGGCCGCGCGGCACGGGATCATTACATTGCCTTATCCCCACACATGACACACAAATTATGAGTACTCATATTACATTAGTGCCTGGAAATTTCATTCCAGTCATATCCCATTCAGTGAGATACTGCACAGAGCAAGCAGCTTTTTTTTTTTTTCCTAGAGAGAAAAGCTGTATTTCTCTGCATATTGGTTTAAAGCAAACACAGCCAGAGGCTGCACACACTTGAGTAATGGCCCATGACTGTGCCAATGAACAGGGAAGAGATGGCGGCACAGTGCCCGTGTTCATTTGCTTTGAGATCTCCTTGTGCTGCTCCCATAATGGATCTACCCAACCCTGCTCTGCAGAGACCATCCTCTGCAGGAGGAAGAGTCCAATCCAGGCCCTGTGTTTCTTCAATTTAGGGCTTTATATCACATGTTTCCCATTGCTAATTTACAAGCAAATATTTAGCCATCTGGCAGCCCCATCCACCGGGCAGCAAAGCGAACCGTTTGGCTTCGCTGCTGAAAGGGCGAAGCCGACATTAAACTTCTCTCCCTGAACACAGGCACCCCCTTCCGACACAGCACGGCATCCACCATTTGGCAAGCCGCTCCTCCGCCATCTGCGTGGAGAATTCTCCAAAGGGCAAGGAGGCTGCTAAATATAGCCGAGAAGCTTAGCAAACATTTGCAGCCAGGCTAAGAAGACTTCTCCCAAAGTTACATCTTCCCCGGACTATCTCCCTTGCCTGTGACATCTCAGATATCCTTACACACCTCTGCACTTTTCAGTCCCATTTCCTCTTTGGAGTCTTTCCCTTCCCCTCTCACTACCACTCTTCACCTCTACTTTTATATCGATTTCTTCTATCACTTCCCTCCACACTCAGAGGAGGGCTCTAGATGATGCCAATGCTCCTTTCCCAGCCCACAGATCCTCAAATGCAGAGGGGGAGATCATACAGCCCATAGGCTGACTCTGCACTCCCTTCTCCACTCCAGGACCAACTTCTGCACACAACATCCCTACTTTCACCAGCTCTTGTTCATGGAGGGCCTTGCTGTCAGGCCCATCCCAGCTTGCGTGGGGGTGTGAACCATTTCTGTATGGGGCTCCCCTTTCTTTAGTTACGCAGCCAGTGGCAGGCGAGGGGCTGATTTGCCCACTCCTGTGTGAAAATCCACTGCCTCAGTAACCTACCTTCTGTCTGACTTGGAGTACACGCAGTGCCACAAGCCCCGACCTTCACATCTATCTGCAGCTTAACAGTCCCTTACTCCTCTTTTTCCAGGAAGGCACAAGGCCAGATGCATCCTCCTGGCCCAGTTTTAATGTTTCCCATCAAGGCCAACAGGGACCAGGAGCAGTATCATTCATGGCACCGCTGTCCTGCTTGCTTTGCCCTGCACAAAGACAAAGCTTCTAAGAATGAGGAAAATTATTGTAGGGTTGGGCTGAACCACACTTACAGACTTCTTTTCAGACAGCTTGATCCCATCATATCTCTGCTCCCTGCAGAAGAAACAGCCATCTAGGTGTGTTTTATCATAGCAAACAAACTAAGCGACAGAGAAGAAGAACAAGGACCCAGTAACCTCGGCATGAAGACAGCCCTTGCTGCTGTATGGGTCTGAATTGTTAATAGTGCATCTCCTTGTAGTTTCCTCATCGGGAGAGTAGAGAAAGGGGAAAAATACAAGAAAACAAAACCCCTTCAACAATGAACTCTCATGTTCAGTCAGATGTAAAAGACAGGAGAAAGGGAGAGAAAGAGAGAGAGGAAAGGAAGAGAGACAATAGAAGACAGAGTACCATTTCCTCTTCAAACAGTTATTTTCAGGTCTGCCTTGGAGTGCTGCTTATTGAGATGTAGAGCCTCGCTATGCTGCATCTTGTAAGCTCCTGCTGCATGTGTTCATGGCACTGACTTATGTGGATGGCTGGAGCTGCCAGGAATTCCCATCAGCCCAGCGCCAGACCCCACAGAGGGCATCTCTCCTTTGGGTCCCTTCCTGGGGCCTCACCTTCAGGCACTCCACCATGCCTGCTCTCCAGCTCTCCATCCTGAGCCCAGCATCAGGCATCTGAGGATCTTATCTCCTCCAGATGCTGTGCTGGACTCTAGCTGGGACTTCAAAACACACGGTTCAGCTCCAACCCTTAGCTCTCGGGCCAAGGCACAAAACGGCATTGGAGCTGGGGCCCTGAACCGGCACTCCTCAACATTTTGAGCTCCCTCAATATTTGCCATGATGCCCTCAGGGCAGCAGAGGTGGCCTGCATGGAGATGGGAGATTCTCCAGCCAGTCAAGCGGGTGAGCTGAAAGTAGTGACCAGGCAAGGTGGTAGAGAGCCCCAGACTGCTGGAAGTAACATATCTTGGAGGAGAGCCAGCGCTGACATCCTGATCACAGACAGCAATTAGGAAATTAAGCTATCAGAGAAGCTTTTTGGGAGGGGTGAGTGTCTGTGGTTTGGTCAGATGCCAGAGCAGGTCAATAACATTTGTCCTTCCCCTCTCTGCTGCAGATGGAGATCCTCCTCTGCTCCTGATCCCAACACGGCTGCACAGCTCCCTCCTCCCACCACCGTACACCATGGAGGACACACAGCGGCAGAGAGGGAAGACATCAGGACTCTGCAAGGCAGTGATGGTGGGGAGAGGGGTTGGACAGAAACCACCTGGAGAACTTAGACCTGGCAAAATCAGCTTCATGAATCTTCAGTGATGCTCCCATAGCAGATAGCAGGGGCCATTCCCCACACAGCCCGTGTCCTCTGGGCAAGAGGCAGCCCTTGGGCAAGGACAGCCATGCCCAGGGTATGCCGCCATGGGCCACACAATGCAGCACGTGGCGCATCCAGGGCAGTCCTTGGGGTGAGGGTCCTGGCATCACGCAGAAACACCTCCATGTTATAGATTACACACACCATAGCAAGAGCACCCCATCCATTATCTGTAATGCTGCCATCCTCCAGATGATGGGGCCTGGGGGTCACAGGGGAAAGTCCTTTGCTCAGCTAGAAACCCTGATTAGCCCTCATTATTCCCATCTCCTGTGCAGCTCAGCTCCACATACCAGGTACCAGAAACCAGGACAGCCACAGTGCACCTGCTCTGGCACAAGCTCACAGCCTCTCGCTCACCACTAAATTACATGTCATGAAACCTAGAAAGCTGTGTTTCCTTATCTTAAAGACTGTGCTGGGAACCACATGGAGATAAACCCAGCTGTGTCCCCAGATGCACACCCAAGTGCAATGGACTCACACCCACGCCTCTCCCAGAGGCAGCACGCACAGCGCTCTGGCATCGCAAACACCATGTCCTCCTCCCCATTCCCTGTCTCCCAGCGGTGCTCCTCTTTGCTGCGCTCACATGTGCCACTCTCACACTCCCACCCCAGCCTCACATGCTTGTGCGTGCACATCTGCACTTGCATGCCTGCAGCCGCACACAGACAGCTTCCTCTCTGTGCTGGGCCTGAGAAATATTGATTCCAACCGCCCCCCCCCCCCCCCGCAATATTTCGCTTGGCTGAGCAGATTTAGAATTGAAGAGTCAGACTCTGCCTAGAGACCAGAACCATATTTAATTCCACAGTTTAAGAAGCCCTGGAGCAGGTTATTCTTATTTTAAACTACCAGTGCATTTAAAAGCAAGTGACATTTCAGGGGGATAGGATGGGAGATGGCTGGTGCCCTCTGCCTCAGTCCAGCCAGCGCTGGGAAGAGTTTTGCAGCTCCACTGCTGCTGCGCCATGTCCCCACAGCCCCATCAGCTGCTCTGCCCGCGCCAATGAGAGGCAAGGGGTGGTGGCGAGCTCACAATCAAAGCTCAGGAGACCTGTTTCCCTGTCTTTCTAACTGAGGAGAAATGAGAGAAAGGAGAGGAAAAAAGGAAAGGTGTGAAAACCTCTGATGAAAATTGCTCAGTGCATTGAGGTTTCATGATTCATATTGTCTGCTCCTGTACCCAGGCCCTGCTCATGGAGCAGAGTCCTCAGTAATGAGCAATTTGCAGATATTGAACAAAGACACGGTGCCTTGTCCAGAGGACGGTCCATGATGGTGCATGATCACGGAGCAGTGCTGCTGGAAGGCAGAGCTGCCCATGTCTACCTCCATGACAAACACACCCTCCAGCCTGCTATAAGTCAGGGTGGCCACTTATCTCCACAGCCGCACTGCCACAGCCCAGATTTCCAAAGGAGATACAACACTGAATTTTAAGGGAGAAGCGGGGGGGTGGGGGTGGAATACAATAGCAAAGGCTCACCCAAAGCATCCGTGAGCCTATGCCAGGTCCAAGCAGTTGTGCACAGACCAGGCTTGACACACACACACACTGCCCCTTCTGTGCCACGCAGAGCACGTCTGCTACCCAACACAGTGGCAGAGGAAAGCCAAATATCCCCAAAACCAGATGGTCCAGCTCAACAGGGGGGGTATCCAGGTGAGATGAGCCCTGCCAAGGAATGGGTGAAGGTACACTGGAGAAGCGGAAAGGAAACACAGATCCCTACACACTCCTCTCATCTCCCCACATCCCATCTCTAAGGACCCACAGCACAGGCCCAGCTCCACAGTCATCACCCCTGCCCTGGCTAAGGAGGTCTGGTCAGTGGGTTGAGCACACGAGCCTCCACTACCCCACCTTCGCCTGAGGCACCATCTCCAGGTCCTTGACATTTCCAGCCATGCAGCCATCCCCAGCAGCCCTGCAACATGCCTGTGGAGCGAAAGGCAAAGAGAGGTGCTCTTTATAGCCTCTAAATAATGAAGCTGAGGACACCAGGTGCCAGACACCTCAAGGGCACTCTGGTACATGTGTGTTCATGTGTACACACATGTCTACTGAACAGAAAGAGATCAGCAACTTGTCCAAGTGCTGCTCCCAGGGCCCCCGCGGGGCCAGAGCAGCCTGCCTGCTCCTGCAGTGGGCTCAGCTGGGCTGCAGCAAGCACACAGGGGTCTGCTCCATCTCACACTGAGAAGGCAGAGGCACCAGAGAGCTGCTCCGCCAGCTGGGAGACAAGCCTAGCAGGGCTGTGTTTCACAACCTGGGAGCTGCAGAGCCCACAAGGAGCTACAATTCAGTGGGAGACATGATTCACAGCAGGGCAAGCTGCGGGCTCCCAGGGGCCGGGGGTGAAGGCAGCCCCAGGGGCTGCGGTAGGGGCTCAGGACAGCTGTGGTACGGAGAGATGTAGCACCTACCGCAGCAGCCTGTGCATTAGATCACTGTGGTCTGCTATGACACAAAACATTGTTAGCTGTGGCATTGTATTTTGACTGAAGCAGACAAGCAGGAGAATGAAAATGGATCCTTTTATATAAGCTCCCGCACATGCTGTAACAGCCCTTGACATCTTTCCCCAGCTTCGCTCCTTGCTGGTGCTCGTGCGTGGGGTGGGCGGTGAGCCAGGATCACACGAGGCAGGGGGAAGGGAGGCTGCAAACTGCTTCTGGCCTTGAAAGCATCTGTTTAGGGTAGTGGGGTGGCACCCCACAGGGGGACAGGCAGAGTGTGCCCTGCTCAGGAGCACAAGAAGCCTGATAGTGTGGTTTGGACTTGGTGCTAGGCAGGCCAGTGCTGAGGGCTGCGGGGTATGGATGCCATAGGGCACCCCAGCACCAAAGGGCAAGGCTGAAGGCAGGTACAGCTTACACTCAAGCTCATCTATCTGGATAATCCCAAGCAGGCGCAGCTCCGGCAAGACTTTGTGACTTCAGTACATAATGGGGCATAACAAGGCTGCCATGAGTTTGGGCGCAGGGAGGTCACATATGGGGGGCTGTGTAGAGACCCACCGTGCCTGGGGAAAGGTCTGAGTAAAGAGGAGACAGCTGAGACGCAGAGCAGGAGGAATAAAAGAGCACAATTAGCTGCGGTAAAAGCACATTACTGTTAGTGCAATTATTATTGCAATTATTATTTTTTCCATATTTTTGACAATTCAGTAAGAATTAACTTGAGAAGAAAACGCCTTCTGTTAAATGCTGGTAAATCTAAACTGCAGAGAAGCACAATAACATTTCACTTTATAACTGGACATTTCTAAGGTTTACCCAGTTCTTTAAAAGTCAAGGAACTTTCCAACCAAAGTTTTCTTTCTAAAGGAAAATGGCAATTACTTCATAGAGGAAACAGCACAATGAAACCCTGGGACATCTTTTTTTGGTGTTTTTCTGCCCCAAACAAGCAATTCAGCAAAACAGAGGCATGTCTGCACTCTTCCAGTGCTGCTGAAGGTGCACTTTTCTCAACAACCACCACCAGAACAAGACCAAGCAGCAGCTTCTGCAGTAGTGCGGCCAGCAAGACTAGGGAAGAGATTGTCCCCCTGTACTCAGCACTGATAATGCTGCACCACAAATAGTATGTTCAGTTTTGGGCACCTCACTACAAGACAGACATTGAGTTGCTGGAGCACATCCAAAGAAGAGCAACAAAGCTGGTGAAGGGTCTAGAGCACAAGTCTTATGAGGAGCTGCTGAGGGAACTGGGGTTGTTTAGTCTGGAGAAAAGGAGGCTGAGGGGAGACCTTATCGCTCTCTACAACTACCTGAAAGGAGGTTGTAGTGAGGTGGGGGTTGGTCTCTTTTCCCAAGTAACAAGCAATAAGACAAGAGGAAATGGCCTCGAGTTTTGCCAGGGGAGGTTTAGATTGGATATTAGGAAAAATTTTTTCACCAAAAGGATTGTCAAGCATTGGAACAGGCTGCCTGGGGAAGTGGTGGAGTCGCCATCCCTGGAGGTATTTAAAAGATGTGTAGATGTGGCGCTTAGGGACGTGGTTTAGTGGTGGACTTGGCAGTGTTAGGTTAGGAGTTGGACTCGATCTTAAAGGTCTTTTTCAACCTAAACGATTCTATCATTCTATAATATCTTGTCTTGATCTGCTGAGACCAGCCAGTGTCACCAGAGCTACTGAAAGCTTCAGCCTGTAGGTACAGCCAGGGTATCCCTCCTCCTTTGCCCATTCTCCCAGAGAACCAGCACAGGCAATAAATACCCATAATGAAATGGCTTTAAAGAACAAAGTATAAAAGGACAAATTCAGAATGAGTCAAAAAAAGTATATAAAAATAACAAAAAAGCATTGCAATTAGCTAAACTGTTAAACAAATAAAAAGGTATTAAAGTTTCCTGAATGTCAAGTTGACAATTTTTTTTATGTTCAGGAAAGGAAATGAGTCCCTTGAGTAAATCTCCCTGCTCCAGGGCTAGGCATTAAAGGCTTTCAGGTGGATGTCACCGGCTGAGGTCCCTTTGATCTGGGCTGCTGGATGCAGCACACATCTCCCAGCTAACCCTGCCCCGGCTGCCCTCCTCCTGCATCCTCACCACAGGGATGGCACAAACAGAGCTGCTGGCATGGGCAGGGCTGTCCAAACTGGGGGCTCTGTGCTGTTTTGGATGCACAGGGAGGGGAGAGCCGAGCAATTGCCTCTCCAGCACAATCCAAATGCCACCAGTAGGCCTTTTTATCAGGGTGCCTTTACATCCCTGGCTTGCCATGTCTCCTCCAAGTAGGACAAAACAGCGGTGCTGCTATCCGTCACATCTCCACCTTCACCTATCCCGCAGGCACCAGCAACAATTTTCCCTCTCTGGGGAAAGCAGCTTTGTTTAGCAGCACATTACCTGTCAGCAAAGGCTCTTCCCTCAGCACCTCCTGAAGCAATTGAAACCTTTCTTTTTGGGGAGGTGGGGAGACGCTCCCTCCTGCAGCAAACACTACCAGCCCCGCTCCCTGGCATGAGAGCAAGCACCTTGGTGGCTTCACAGCAGGAGCCCCGAGAGGTGGCCTGGCTCCCTCGCTCCCCAGACCTACAGAGCAAACATCCAGCTGCTCAGAAGCACCATGCAGGCTGATGACATTATTTCATGCCTGCAAGGTCATTTATGGGAGATAACTACAGATACAGAAGCATGTATATATGCATATATATGTGTATTTCTGAGTTTCTCCTGTGCTTTGTATATATATAACCCAGAAACTTAACCAGTGGGATACCGACAAACCCATCAAATGAAGCAATTTGTCTCAGACAATTGCCTGAGCTGCCTCCGATGTCGCTGTCTCGCCACTGACAATAAGAGGCTCTTAAGTGTCCTGAAATTGTACTGCGAGTTCCCCAATGCTCTCACCCCCGCCTTCGCTCCTCTCCCTCGAGCTCCTTCCCATGTTTCTCCAGCAAAACACTCTTACGCAAATAAACGTGCAGGAAGGCACAAAAGACATTTTGTCTAGGATTTCAATACAACCACATATTTCTCATTCAAATATTCAGCTGTATCCTTCAGAGATCAACAGCATAGCACTGAAATGAGGTGAGGCACAAACATCCCAAGCCAATAGCTCAAACTTCCCTTTCATTCCTGTCCTGGCTGAGGGAGCAGATGGAGGAATCTGTCACCTTCACCATGGTGGCTCCCAGGTGTCACAGACCCAGGGCACCTGTGCACACAGGTACAGTTCTGTCACATCACCCATCTCTGCACAAAGCCCCACACAGCCATAGGTTACAATAATGGCCATTAAAGCCTTTATGAGTGATGTCTGTGCAACAGGCAGGTGATCTGGGTGCTATGAGGTCTCCAGAGAGGTGCGAGCTGGGGCTAGCACATCCTGGACCAAGTGGAGAAAGCTCCTTGCTGTCAGAAAGCTGAAGCAGGGTCTGGCCCAAGGAAGGGTCTCCGTGTCCTGCACCAGCACCCAGAAAAGCCATGGCTTGCTGCACAGGGAGGAAAAGGTGCAGCTGTGCCGCTTCCCTGGTGCGCAGCATGGCCAGAGCTGGAACATCGCTAGCACCCACTGCCACCTTTCCCCAGCGGAGCTATACAGAGAGGGAAGGATGCATGGGTGAAATGCACCCTGCCCCAAAACATGTCCACAAGCCTTCCCTGCACCCCTACCTTCCAGCCAGAGACCATCTGCCAGCCTGAACTGCACGCACCATGGGCTTGGGTTTGTTAAGAGGGACCAGCTCCCCTGCCCAGCAACCTCCATGGCCGAGCCTTTTAAGCCCTCCTTCCACCTCAAACTGCCCTTTCCCCCATGGGGACCTACATGGTGGGACAACAGGGCTGAGCCCTGGCAGCTGCCCTGCTCCTTTCCTCACCTTGGTGAGGAAGGTGCTCAGCAGGAGTCATGGGGATGGCACATTTACCATATAATACATGAACTAGTACCAGCTTTATAAGCCCCTCCTGGCTCAAATCACATTGTAATTCTGAACAGCCTAAAACTCATTTAAATCCCAATAAAAACACCACCCTGCATTTGCATTCGCTGCTCGCTGGTCCCTGCGGCTGCTGTGACAGCGGTTCCTGTGGAATTGATAATGCTCGGGACGCTGCATACCGGAAACCCTCACAGGCAGGGTCAGGACATGCACTTAATAGGACAATTAAAAAAATAGATGCAGGAAACAGACCTCCAGACCGATTCAGGATGATGCACGGAGCAGCTGGGTGCAAAAGCTTTCAAAGCAACATAGGAGAGCAGCGACACTAGTCCTGAAACCTCAGTGTCCCACCTCCTCTGGGCTCCCAGAGGAGGATCAGGCCAGGTATGCAGCTCTGACAGAACAAGGCACCTGCAGACAGCACCGTGAGGGGTTTTTAAAAGAGGACAGGGAATGACTAATTAAGTGCCAGCAAATAACAAGCTCTGTGGATGCTGCAGAAAGTTTGTGCATGAATGGCACAGGCACCCTGGGGGCAGATGGGGACAGATGCAAGAACTTGCCCTTGTTGCCCACATTGCCTGGTGTGGCGGTGACAAGGGGGAGCTGCCGTTACAGCTTGGAGGCACATCACACCACAGGGAAGGCACTGTGACTGCATCTTACAGCACATCCTCCATCCCTGGGCCACCGGATGAAGCACCAGTCCCACCCTTCCCTCCCAGACAAGTGGGATTTGCTCTGGCTGTGCTGGAAGAGGCAGTGAAGGGCTGGGCAAGAGGCACCCTGAGAGCCCCAGCTACCGTCAGCAAGCCCATATGGCTCTCCCACCGCACCCCAAGCACAGCAGGAGTGTCAGGTCAGTGCTGACCCAGGCCTTGCCCATGCCCAGGATCACTCTCCCCAGCTCTGCTGCTCCACCACTCCCTACAGCATTTAGGCACCCCTCTGCAGCCTCTTGCCTCTTTCCTCCATGTCCAGCTCTGCTCCATTCCCAGCCATCCAACCCACTCACCCTCCTCAGCACTTCATGCCTGGCTGTTCTTCTGATGACATTAATAGGCTCCCGTGAAACAGTGAGATTATGAGCTATACCCTTCCAGCAATAGAAATACTAATTATTACTGAGATAAATGGGAATATCAATGATGAAAGTCAATATTATTGCCTTCTTTGTTCCTGTTTATTTTATTTGTAGATGAAAAGACCACTCAGCCCGTCTCCCCAGGATGTGGCTGGGAGCTGGAACAGCTCCTCTTGGCAGGCTTGTCCAGAGCTGTGCTCTGACAAGAAATCATACTGCACACACGCTTGCAAAGGGCTCTCTAAATCAGCAGCTCTCAAAAGCAGGCATTGTCTTTGATTGATTCATAAAACTGGAGCTGCCTCTGTTCCCCACTCCAGTACCAAGTGAGGGAGGATTTAGGGGAGGGGGAAGGTGTAACGTGGGTGGAAGTGATTAATTGTGGAACACAGCACCACACTGGGAATGCTTCACGGTTTGGCTGGGTTTGATGCTCACACCTTCATCCTCCTCACCCAGTGGTTTAGCCACCAAGATGGGAATCAAGGACTCCTCTCAAGCTCTGACACCAATTCTCAGGCTGACCTTGGGCAAGTCCCACAGCACTGCTGCGGCCAGGCAAGCGCTTACAACAGCAACATTGCCTTATTCAGCAAGTCTGCTCCCTCCGCATATTCTGAGGCAGAGCTGCTGATTTCAGTGACAAGAGACTTTTTTTTTTTTAAGCCCTATTAGCCTTGCAGAGCTAACACAGCTAAGAGCAAGTGAATGGGATGCTAATTTTGGATCACGACTAACAGCATCAGGAGAGCACTTCCTGGAGCAGCTCCTCTCCGCAGGCAAGTGGGGATGCGTTCCCCATGGCCATGACCCACCGCTGGCTCCCCGACATCTGCGGGAGGCAGGGCACAGCAAAGAGGGAGCAGTGGGATGCACCCCAGTGCACAGCCCCACGCACCTAGAACACAAGGGACATTTTTCTTGTTCCTACTACACCCTAATACATTGCTAAATTGCCTCCATTCCCTTCCAAGTCCTCAGTCCATCACCAACAGATATTCATGGGAACAAACCAACCCACTGACCCCCAACTCGCCCATCTCCAAGTATCAATACAGTGATCACCTCCCTCTAATGAATACAAACCCACCCAGCCTCTCTCCAGGCTAATGAGGACAAACACTCATGCTGCCTCTCTCCTAATGCAATGAAACCAGGAGAATCAGAAGCCTTGCAGAAGTAATTATGTCAGTTTTTAAAAAGAAACCAGCCTGTCCTGAATATTTCATGAAAGGTAATTTTTTTTAAAGCTTTTCTAAAACCCCTGCCCCCCTGTCTTCGTGCATGTCAGGGTGCAATTAAGCAGAAAGTATCAGCGCATAAACCCAAAGAAACAAACTGCCATAGACACCCAGCTCCTGCTCTCACTCGCTCCTGCTTCTTCCCCGTGTTTAACATTAATGTGACATCCCAAGCTGTGTGCACGATACTATCTCCCACCCCTAGATGGGGAAGAGCTGTTTGACTGCTAGAAAACCTCAAGTGCCTCCCAGCCTCACTAACACGGCGCCCAGACTCCTACCACAAATAGTCCCTGATGGTCCCTGCCAAGGCTCACAGGCACAGCAAACCCCTAAGCATCAGGCAACCCACGTGAAATCCCACCACTGCAAAGCTCTCCAGAGCCACTGGACCATGGTAGTGGCATCCAGATTCACACCAAGGGCCAGCAGCTGCATGCACAGTGCTATGCTTGGGCTGCAGAGCCTGGCTCCCTGCCTAGCTTATTAGCATTTTGCACAATTAATATTTATTTTTGCAAATATGCTACCAAAAAAAATTAAACAGCAACAAAAATCTCTTTATGTTAATAGCTTTGTTGGCCCTGGGAGCGAGACGCTTGCAAAGAAATCTGGTTTAATATAGAGAGCCAGGTGGGAACCAGGTAAGGTGTGGAAAAGAAATTCAGGGCTTTTCTCAGCCCTGGTGGGGTGAAGGAGCAGACCTTCCGAAACAGGCTACAGACACCTCTCCCTCTGTTGCATTCCCTCCCGCCAACCTTGTTCTCCCTCTCAGCATTTCCCAGCCACCCTGTTTAACCACAGCTTTTGGGCCAGCCAAAGACAAGTGTCCCTAGTGTGCCCACTGTCCCATGCAGCTTTCTTGGGGACAGCCCCAGCACTACTGCTACTCCTACATGAGAACCCCCCTTCTGGGCACACAGCTGGTCCCCTTTGGGGACAGCATGGGGTGGCAGGGAGTCCCAGGCAGAATCTCCTGCTGCATGGGCAACCTGACTCCATTACATTGATTTTCCTTGCTCTGAGCTAGCAGATTGTTCAGCAAAATGAAGTTATCAGGGGAGGTAATGTTTTCCACCTGACAACTTGCATTGCTCCTTCTCAAACAAGTGCTGACCTGCACAGTGCAGTACGCACCCAGGACAGACACCTTCTGGTAAATGAGTGCCATCCCTTTCCTCCCCTCACAGCTCCTGCCACGCCAGGGGCTGCCACCCAGCCCCTTCCCCTCTCTCATTCTTCCTGCACCCCCAAGGTTACCCACATCCTCCTCCCTGCTCCCAGCCACCCTCACAGGGGTTTCTGCCCAACTGCAGTATGAGATGGGGAACCTGCAGTGCCCCTGTTCACTTTTATAGGGTTTTGACATAACCCCGATGCTGAAAACTTGCTTTTAAAAAAGTGAAAATCCAAGACACTCCACAGGGCCTTAAGTGGAAAGCCTGACCTATTGCAAGTCTGTGACTGCATCACCAGAGCCAGCAATACCAGAGAGAAGAGGGAGGATTGGGGGGGGGGGGGGGGGGGGGGGGCGTTTATGGCACACACATTCAGAAAGGAAGAAAAACATCCCTCAGAAACCACATAGGTTCAAAGATTTGCTCGGTTTAAACACTAAAAATTCACGCATTAAAAATCCACTCAGGTTCAGCCCTGCCTCAAAACTAAATAAAACCTCTGACCACATCATCCAGTCCCAAGGTTCACAGTCTCCTTGGGGAGAGGGCTTATGTGTCTGCTGGATGCTCAGGCTGAGATGCCCCCTCCCAGCACCAGGTCCTGCTTTGCTCAGGGCCTTTAGGCAGGGCTGTGCCCTGACCCTGGGGTGTCCAGGACCCAAGGTGTGACTGCTGCCCATCATTACACTACATAGCACCTGGATGCTCTAGTCTTGCACTAGTTAGTGGAGAGACCAGACCAAGAAACAGACTACACTCCCCTCCATTATCCCAAATTTCCTAGGAAATAACTTTTTTTTTCTTTTCTCAAAGGAAAAAGCACAAGGAAAAACAAAACCACCTCATTTTCTAAATACTGTTCTTAAGAAAAATCTTCAACTTCTGCAAATGACACTCTGGAAGAAAATACCCAAATCCAAACCAAAACCAGATGGCTCTCAGTGTTCATTTTTTCAGGGCGGACTTTAACCAGCACGATCATTTCCCAGCAGAATTTTGTTTTGATAGATTGCTAAGAATAAATGCATTTCAGGGCTTACTGCTGAGAAGGTGTTTTGACAGAAACCCGCTATTTCCATGGTCCCTCCACTTGCACTGTCAGCCCTGACACAGTGGGAACTCCTCTGACCGAGCATCCTTTGCACACAGCTTTTCCCAGGGCCCAACCTGCAAGGGGCAGCTGTGGGAGCAGGGAGGGATGGGTGCCTGGGTTCATTCCTGCTTACCAAAAAATGGGAAACAGCAACAAGAAGCTAGAAATACCTCTCTGCAAAGCTAGAAATACCTCTCCACTGGCCCTACTTGCACAGGAATGAGAGGCAAGGCAAGGACGGGCCCCTTTTTTGCATGCATCAGGTTGAGCCTATGCAGCCTGCTCTTTGCTTTGAGCAAAGAACACGATGTAAAGGGGAAATTATAGACTTGTGTGCATGTGTCAGTGTGAAAGCCAGTTCTGCCTCACTGTTTTGATCCCCTTTCCTCTGAGCCAGGCATGGGACACTGCCTCCCAGGCAGTCCCAGGTAAGCCCCTGTGCTTTGCCCCAAGCAGAGGTGTGCCTCCCAGTGGCACCATACCTGCAGAGCAGAGATCACAGCACACCCCACCATCTCATACCACCTTGGACAACATCCAATTTGAACAATTCCTGCCCCAGCTCTGGCATATAAAAGATGCTTGAATCATCCCAATTCTTTTTTTTATTAGGAAACTGAATTCTGCTCCTCACAGAGAGATCCCTTTTTTCCCCCCTCTCGAGTACTGACATCCCGGGAAATTGCCTCAGCCCAGTCAGCTCTGATGTTTGCCGTCTCACACGTTGCCTGCATCAAACTGACAGTTCACAGATTTCAGCTGAGGATTTGTATGTACAGTACAAGCTGAAACCAGCTCCCATGTCTTTTAACTGTCCCGGCGAGAGCGCTGGAAGGAGGCTGAGTCAGTGGAGAGTGCGCGGGCGCTGTGCAACACAGTAATAGAGACATCTTGGAAAACGCTGCCTTTTGAGGACCCTCTCGCCTGCCCTCTCCTGGAAGATGAAACTATTTCTGCCCAGCATCCCCCAGACTACGGTGTTCGGCTGCCCATCCTGGTTCAGTCCGTGCAGGCAGCGTTTGCCCCTTGCCGATGTAATACAAGTTGGAGCAAACCCACCTGCCTAAGCCGAGCTGTGGCCCCACGACAAAGCCCTCCTTTCTCAACGCTGCCACTGTCCAAATACTCATTTTGGGTGCCTCCCCCCACCCCCAGTAAAACCCTCCCCTTTGCAGACATGATGGATTGAACATTTCCTACCTGTTCCAGACACACAGGCAGAGCCTGCCCCAGATCCTGGTTGAAAACTGCATTGCCTTATGCCCCAGGAGGGCTGGGTGGCAGCCCCAGACTACAGGGTGGGGGGAATCACTACCAAGCTTATGGCAGCAGAAACCAGTCCAGTCCTGGACTCAGCACGACAGAGGCATGTGAGTGTCATGTGCTCAGCAATACAACAGCACCCAAGCTCGTGTGCCACCTACCCAGGTCAGATGAAGGCAGGATGCTGGGGGATCAGATGCCAGGGGCACGCTGGGCTTTGGCCTCTCCTCTGCTTTCCACTCATGCACTGTGGGCGAAACAATATTGCAATTAGGGCTATAAACCTGGCATTTGAGAGGCAAGAAGGAAAGAAATTAAAAAGCTGTGAATGCTTTTCCCCTCTCCCTCCCAAAACCACAGCTCAGCTGAGCTTAATCTTCATCTGAGCTAGTATTTAAAAGCTATAAATCAGGCTGCAACAGACAGAAAAACACAACTACCAAAATTTAGTGGACCCACTGCTGAAAGGCCCCAAATGAACTGCTTAATAGAAGCCATTTTCCCATGGAAATAGAGCAGGCCTGTACTTAGTAGAGCATTGATCTGCTGACAGCTACCGGGACAGATTTGGGCCAGAGCACTTGGGAATCATTTGCAGTGATCTCTCAAGAAACACATGCATGCAAAAGCCCTCTGAAAAACACTGTTGTAAAACGGTGCTGTAGCTGTCTACAAGGCCAGATAGCACTTGCTGGCCAGCACAGGCTTGCACCACCCTCGCTAAGCCTCCCTAGGCAGGCAGCACTGCTCCTGGCTGCATCCCTGTACCCCAGCCTTGGCGGCCCCGGGTTGTGCAGAGCAATAAAATGCTCCACACAAGACAGGAACTACAAAACACCACTAAAGCCCAGAGCTGCAAAAGGGTCTCATAGCTCAGGACCCCGGTGATGGGGCATGAGGCTCTGGCTGGGGGCTGTGTCCCACAGACCTGGGGTGTTTGGGGGTCCTCCCATAGATGTACTGGGATTTGGAGATGCTGTCACAGCCAGGGTCAGCCCAAAACACTGCCCAGAGCAAAGCACCATCTCACCTACCTGGGGACAACAGGTTAGGCCCTGCCAGATGCCAGGAGCTCCAGTCCAGCCAAGGAGTGCACAGGGACAGTGGCCTTGTCCCACCCTGCCTTCCCCACAGCCTCACCCTGTGCTGCCATCCTGGCAGGTAGGGGATGCTGCCTAAACCCAGCTGGGCAAGCTGATCCCTCCACATGCCCCATCCCATAGCTGCCCCACACGAGAGGCCAGGCTGCCAGCACCAGAATGCCCAAATCAACCATGTCCCAGCCTCAGGCTCACCTCCCTGCTGCTGCCACAGCCAAGGTACATGCTGGAGAGGGGGCAGCGCAGGTACCACAGCTGTGACTCTCCTGCCACATGTGGAAAGGGGAGTATCCCACATTCACCTTTTCTCCTGCCAGAAACCATTTTCCACCACAATTTTCACTGTTTTGGGGAACAAGGTCAAAGCAGGGGGACATATGCCTCCTTTTTTGGAATAAAAAATTAGTGCTCTGAATCCTGAGTAGCTCCACAAGCAAGGGGGGCACAGAGGAGCCTCAGGAGACACGAATGCTGCTGGAGGGGCTCCAATCCCACTGCAATCCCACTCTGCCTGCCCTTCCCAACATGGACAGAGCGCTGGGCTGGCCAGGAGCCTCTCACCTGCCTGCTAGCTTTGCCAAAGCAGTTATCATCTGAGATAACCCAAGGACACCCAAGGAAAGCAAAACCATCTCATTTCCAGAGGTGTTGAGTGCCCTTGGCACTTACTGGCTTCAAACCCAGGTGCTCAGTGCACCCAGCCCTTGGCTAATTCTCACCATCACACAGTCTCCACAACAGCAGCAGAGAAACAGATGACTTGGAAAGACACACGGGGCAGAGAGGGCACAGGCGAGGGGGGATGCAGCCCTTTCTCTCCTGCCCAGCCACCTGAGCCAGCCCACTTATGCACATAGCTCCTGCACAGACTGGATCTATAATACTAATTAATGGTTCATTGTTTGTTGTGGGGATTTTTATTCCCATTCTTGACTACACTTCCTTATGAAGTCTCATACTTAGCAGATCTTACAATGATCCCAAAAGCTACATGGAAGGTTTATTCTGGTAAAAACCAGGAGCAAACCAATGCCTTTGCTTTAGGGGAACACAACCTGCCCAACCATGCTTCAAAGGACATCTGAGGTCCCAACATTGCTCAAGAGCCTGCAGAAAGCATTGAAAAATGGGAATCAACTTACTTATTTTTGCTTTCACACATAACTATTTTAAAAGACTAAAAACATGTTTATGAATTTAACATTTAAATGGATCAAAATCTGTTTAGCTAGGAAGGAAAACAACTCTCCCACCCCAAACTTCTTGTGGGCTGGGACCCACTTTTCAATCTTCCACCCACAGCAAATATTTCAAATCCCTTTTTAAGCTGAAAGGCTGCTTCTGGGGACAGATTAGGGAGAGGACCTGTGTGGGGGGCTGTTCCACCACTCCGCTCCGTGATTGCCCCAAGCACCCCTTACCCAGAGAGGGTCAGGAACACCTGGGCAGAGGGGTCAACTGAGAGACAGGGGACAATAAAGGCATCTGGGTGTGGGGAGAGCCTCCAAGGAGGATAGAAAAAATGAGAAGCCTGCCTGCCTTCCTCTTCCTCCTCCATCATCATCAGCTTTCCACAAGGAGGATCAATGCAGCCCACTAACTGCACCGTTGTTCCATTTTTAATTAATGAAAGAAAAAACTAATCATTGAATTAAACTTCTCATTACTCCAGCTGAATACCCACTAAGTAAATTTAATTACTGTACGAATCGGGTTTCTCCCTGCTTGTTTCGTTAGCTACTGATAAAGATGAAGCAGGAGGGGGGGGGAAGAAGGAGAGATGAAAACAGAAAGAGAATGGAAGATGGGAATAATAAATGCAAAAACAGAGGTAAATGATTCAGCAGGTTTCAGGGGCTTCCAGTAAGGGCCTGGGGAAAGGCTCTCCCACGCCTCCCAAACCAGGCTGGAGGGATTCCCTGTGGGATAAACCCCTTTCCTCCAACCCACCTCCTACCCAAGGACAACCACCATCTTCCAAGCCCACATCATGCATAGGAACACACAGCCCCATGAGCTCTGCCTCCATGCATCTACCCCACATCCCAGAGGCTGGTGCCGGCTCCAAGCACCCAGCAGCCGAGCTGTGCTCTGGCACGGGCACACTGCAAGGACCCCTTGGGCATGGAAGGCCACAGGGACAAGGTCCTACCACCCTCCCCAGCACCACCACTTGCACATCCTGGGTTCACAGCCACCTGCAAAATAGCAGACAGAGGCTTGGGCACAGCTGGCTCCCCTCCAGGTAAGGGCAGACACTGATTTCAGATCTGCAACAACCCTTGATCCCTTCTGATCTCACAGCTCTGAACAGCCAATTTTTACCTCTGCAACAAAGGCAGCAACCCTGTAATGCTTCAGCAGGAAGCTAGTGCTGACAAAAGCATGGGGAGCACATGAGAATGGATATCAAACACCTGCTGTCCCACCACATACCGAGACACCTGCCTGGTACTCTTTGTATTTTAAGCCTGCCAGAGTGGGAGTCCTGCACGCCCAGGCTGCTGGGAGCCAGGGACACCAGCAGCACACTCCTAGGAAATAGGCAGACGATGCATTCCTGCAGGCTGCCCACCACCCCACTCCCCCCACCACACAGATTTTGTTTATGACACAATTTTGTGTCTCTCCTACTCTCCCACTACAATTCAGCCCTCCATTCCTCCTTCCTGACAAAGGGCATGAGCCATTGCAGGGCAGGTACAGCCCCACACCAGGGAGGAGTCCAGCAGCCCCCACCAAGCACAGCAATCTCCCTTCCAGCACCTGCCTCCACACCCAGCAGTTCTGTGATGTGACTGTTGATAAGGTCACATTTGGGATAAACTGGGGGTGGAGAGCATGTAGTAAATGAAAAGTGCAGCCTCTTTAATTAGGTAGCTTCAGCTTTCAGCTGAGCCAAGAGCATGGTAGAAGGGCTACCCAGGTGCTCACAGTGATGGGATTTGGGAAGTATGGTCAGACCATCTCCTCCTTGTCATTAAGGGGGCAAGAGGAGCCCATGCAGGTTTCTTCTGCAGCCCCATGGGTAGAGTCTTGTTCACCACAAGGCACTGTCCCTCTGCCTCGCATTGGGAACTTGTGGCCCTCATAGTGCTCAACTGCTGCTCTTCTGCAAGGTGTGGTGCTGCTGGGAGATTGGGTTCTCCCTCATTCCCACGACTTTGCTACATCTTCTGACCCCAAACCAAGCTGACATGTTTGAACCCTTCACCTCCATGCTTTGGCCATGCAAACCAGCCACTTGCCTCCCTTCCCCCTCCGCTGCTTCCCCAGCCTCATCCCACTGTCCTCCCTCCGCAGCCCAACAGGCTCCTTCCCCAGAGGGGTTTCTCCTGTGCAGGACAAGCTCAGTTGCAAACACCTTCCAGGCAGACCAGAAGGTCCCTTCAGTGTCACATCAATCCCCCCCTAAACTGGGCTTTCTCAAACACTGGACAGGGAAAGCATTAACAGGCACAGATGATGTGGGGAGCAAACAGGGCTGGGTGAGACCTGCCATGCACCTGTGGTGCCCAGCAGCAGCCAGCCCAGGTCTGGGCACCAGTGCCAGTGGCCACCACCACAGCCTCAGGGCTCCATCCCATTCCCAGGAGGATGCTGGCTCCCAGGTGGGCTCAGCACAGCAAGCTCTCCTCACAGGCACAAGCTTTCTGCCATAGCTAAAATTAGCTCCCACAGAGTCTCTCCTGCCATCCCTCAAGTCATTGGTACAACATGTTCTGCCACCACAGGCTCTTCCCAAGCTCTCACTCAAAAAACCCCAGTGATGCATAGTACATGCCTCACAGCTCTGACTCCCTCGCACACACAAAGCAAATAACCCCACAGGTTTTGCAGCTACCGCCTCCCCACACTGAAGGCAAGGCTCCCTCCTCCTGCCTGCTGGGGCTGCCCAAAGTCCCTTGCCCTACAACCCTGGTGTAACACCCATTCCTCCAGCTTTCAACCCCAACAGCAAACATATTCTGAGGATTTGGGCTGGGAAAACTGTGGGGGGTTGCTTGTTTTTTGTTTTGGTGGCCAAATTGAGAAGAAAGTAATTCAGGTTGACTGAAGTATTTTTTTTTTCTTTGCCAAATTTTAAAACCCCAGTAATAATCTGGGGCTGAATGAAACATTTTGTTTGGTCTGAAGTGAAGCTTTCATTTTGTTTGTAGGTGGCTTCCCCCCCCACACTGAAAAAAAACCCTAGAAAAAATTCAAAATGAAATGTCATCTCAAAACAGATGGCTGAAAGGTTTCATTCTGAAAATGTCAAAATGAAACTTTTCAGTGTTTCACTTTTTTCCCCAGCCAAAACCACTTGCTAAATACAACCTGAATTCGTGAGCTGTTTCTGTTGACTGAAACCTGAATTGTTCGGTGCATAAGCTAGCTGTTCACTCAAAGCCTTTTTTGCAGGCCTGCGTACACACCCCACGCTGTGAGCAGGTTGATGCACATGGAGCAAACAGGAAAGCGAACCCTGCAGCATGTCCTTCTCCAGAGAAGTGGCAGCGGAAAGCAAAAGCCCAGGGACTTACCGTGGCAGCAGACCTCTGCAGCTTTGCTTCGGGTGCTGGAGGGGCTTCCTGTGCAGCAGAGGCAGAGGGGGGTGCTGCAGCCCCGGGTGGGAAGAACAGGGTGGTCCTGCCTGTCTCATGGGACCCAATGCAGCGCAGCAGGGCACCTCACTCAGCCCTGGACACACAGCCCTGCAAGACAGGAGGATGGGGAGAGTGTGAGAAGGTGCTGAAGGGACAAACACCCAATTTGGGCAGAAAAGGAGGAAGGTGTTGGGGGCTGAGGCCAAGCAGAGTTAAGGGATTAGGGCAAGGTGGTGGCAGCGAGCAGCTCTGGAGCACTGGCTGGCTGGTGTCAGGTCTGTTCCCTGACTCCACTCTCTCACCCATGCAATAGTTTTCATCTCCTCTTGCCCTGCTCTCAAGGTGCACTCGCCCATCTGCTTGCTAGCACAAGGCTTTCCATGCCAGTGGCCACACAAGAGATAAGCAGGACGACTCCTTAAGTATCACACCAGCAGCAAACCCAAGCCGAGGGACCTGCCCCACTGGAGACCATCTCCAGAAGAGGTTGCTCTCTCCCTCCCACCCACAGCCATCAATCATTGCAGCTAGCCCTCACCACAGCAGGATTGGCAGACAGTCATCAAGGAAGGCTTTGCTCACCTGACCTCTCTTGCTCAAGGAGGGATTATGTTTATCCCAGGGCTGGTCAAAACCAGATCCCAGGGATGAATTCTAACCACCAGCTGGGAACCAGCTCAGGGCTGATCAGATCTTACTGATAGCAAACCCCACAGCCCCTCTCCCATGCCCTGAGGCCATGGGAGGGTGGTCCTGGGTGCTAATCCCTGCCACTGCCTTGTGCCAGGACCACAGCCAGGTGACCCCATCCCTACACCTGGAGGCCTGTCCCCCAGATTGGTGTCTGTGTGACATTGCCATGCTGGAGGGCAACAAGCCCATTGAACCACACACACAAAGCAAGCAGAAATCAGGTTTTGATTGCAAAGTTCACAGTCCAAGAGTTTTCAAGCACAAGCAAAGTCTGGCAGCCCCAAATTCTGCCTTGAATTCAGGGCCTCAACACACAGAAAGGGGATGGGAATATTTTAAATTTGCTATTGCTCCTCAAAGAGCTTCAGGATTCCACAGGTGCACTGGCAGTGTGCAGAAGAAAGAAGCAAAACAGGCCAGATTCAGGAAGGCATTCTTAAAAAAAAAAAAAACAAAAAACCACCAACCAATCCCAAAACTTTAATCCAACCCAAATTCATGGTTATAAAAATCTGGTTTATGTTCCACAAGAAGCCAGGCAAGGAAATCACATGCCACAAAATCCTATGAAAACAAGAGCTGACACCTGAACCCCAAATCCACAAGTCAGGTACAGAGTTCAGGTTAGAAACTTAGGTTCATTTTCTTTTCCCTTTTGCCTCTGGCTCAGTTCAGGGGCAGCGACACTGAGATACTGCAGGAGCATTACCGTTCCAGCACAAGCACGCACCACAAAATGCTGAGGCTGGTGTCAGAAAACCTGTTTTTGCGAGATCACTAGCCTGATTGCTAGATGAAAGAGGATTAGATGAAGCTTAGACTAAGCATCTCAACAGTATCAACCCATAAGATGATGCTCAGCCACTGCTACTGCTAAGGTAACACAGAAACAGATTTATCTGCTAAGAGAGAAAAATCTTACTTCAGAGAGCCCTCCTCAGCATGAAGAGGGGTATTTGCCAGGTCCTCAGTAGGAGGCTACGTGTCCGCAGGGGCAGGGCAGACCTGGCTGCCCACAGGCAGGAGTCTGCCGGATGGAGTCACACAGAATAAGAGGCAGACTTGCTCCAAACTCAAACCTCCTCCCAAGTTCAGGGGATGGCAATCGGAAATTAAGCCCATCTGTTCCTAAAACACTGTGCTAGCAGGGAGGTGAGGAGGCTGAAAAACTGAGCTCTAAAGAAATCAAAAGCACTAGAGAGACAGAGCCAGCAAGATGCCCATCAGGGAAGGGACACTATGTCTCAGGCTCACTACTGCACTGTTTGGAGATCTCAGTCCAGACCTCAGTTAAATCTCTTGAGCAAGGGAGCTGCAGCAGCACATGGGTTCCCTGCATTAGCTTATCCTGGTAAGGATGAGATGGGGCAGCCAGAGCTCCCCAAACCTCATGAATGAGCTGCAGACAAGGGAAGGGAAACCGAGGCAGACACCAGTGGTGCAAGGGGCTGGCAGGCAGATGGTGCCATGCCAGCTCTGGAGCTACCACAGACAAACCCACCAGCGAGCCACACCACACAGCTGCAGCAATCCCAGCCCTGGCAAACGTGCCTTGTCACATGGAACAGTGTTTCAGAAAAAAGTATTAAGTGATCAGTCAGCATTAAAACCAGCCAGTTTTGATGTGTTTAAAAGAAAACGTCTCCCTTTTTCCCTCACTGAGCCCACTTTTCACTTTAAGAATCTCCTCAGTTTTTTTCCTACCCCCAATCAAAAAAACCTGTGCTGTCAAGCCCAAACACTCACTTTGCATTTCTGCCACATTCATTCAAATAAATCATTCAGAACCAAACCAAACCTTCACATTTTCCCTTTCTCCCTTGAAGGAATCATGCTAAACCACCCAGCCAGCCTGGATATCCATTTTTTGCCTGGTTCCTGCTAAAAAGCCAGGACAGCACGGTGTTGGCTGGGAGGTAGCAGCCAGGTGGGATTTGGAAGTGCTGCCTACAAAGCACTTGGTGCCAGGACATTAATAAAAAAAAGCAATTTTTACACAGCCTTTATCCCCAAGAGATGGCAATAATGAGGGAGCAGAATGGGATCAGGCGTGGGGAGACAGAGGGAAATTCAGGAGCAGGTCCTGAGCACCACTCACATTACCTTGGCCCAGGCCAGCAAAGCAGGCGAGGTGGCTACAAGGAGGCACATCCAGCATCAGGAATGTGGCAGGAGTACCTGGTCCCTCGTGTTTGCAAGGAGTAGAAACTCAGATTTAGCAAAGAGTATTTATGAGTATTGAGGAAAAAAAGCCATGCCACAGGGAATAACAGGGCTTTCTTGTGGCTGGCAGCTGAATGGAATAAATCTATCCACTGGGCATAAATTGTTTAAGCAAAAAATCCCTCTCAACTTGAATATTTTGCAAGAAAAATAGCAACAAAAAAAAAGAAAGAAAACTCTGAACCCTCATCATTTCTCTCCTCAAGGTCAGAGCTGTTATTCTCTTCTGTGAAGGAGAAAAAACACCTTTCACTAGTAAGTTTAGCCAAAAATTGAAACATTTGAGAAGTGAGTGCATTACTTCCTGGACTGACCTGCCTGGATTAGGCTAAATATCTCTATTTAACAGGGAGTTATCTTCCAAAAACAAGTTGTGGGGAGGCTCAGTGGTGGGGCAGAGGGGCAGTCTGGTGCAAGCAAGGAGCAGCACAGCGCTTCAGCATCTGGCTTGGTGCCTGCTCAGATGGGGATGGGGCAGGACCCCAGAACCATGCAGGGAGCCCTGCTGCATCTCTGACCCCAGGGGCAGGATCCTGCTGCCGTTCCTGGTCCAATCCTGCCCTCATCCCAAGCACAGATGTGGCAGACACCAGCCCCTCCTGTCATCTCCAGGAGCAGACCTGGCTGTGGCACACAGCAGGGATGGGGCAGAGGCACCCAGGGGTAAGGGAGACATCAGCCACTGGGGCTACAGCAAGGAGAGCAGTCTTGTGTCAGAGCAAAGGATCTGGAGCCTGTTCAGTTATTATGCAGAGGCTGTGCTAAGGTTGCTGCTTTAGTGCACTGCAGGCACTAAATTAAGGGGACATTTACAACCCACAATGCAGAGAAGCAGCTGCTAAAGGTGGCCATGGTGAGTGACTTCACCTTTGGGTGAAAGGCTCCACAAAACCTCAGTCATGAGGGATCAAGATGGGAAAACAAGTCCGTCCTTCCACCTACTGCCCTGCAGGGCAATGCCAGGACATCTCTGGGCACCTGGGGCAAGTGGGGACGAGTAACAACCTGTTCTGCTCAGTGCCAGACACGGTCTCCAAGACCTGCCCTGTTTGGAGGGGATGCAAAGCCCACAGGATACTGAAGTTTGGTCCAATTAGGCGAGTCTTAGTGTGACAAACTGCACCACCACCACCACGACAGCACTCAGCTGGAGCAAACCCAAGGGATCTGCTCCCCAGAAATTAAGCTTCTGCGGACCAAGCCTTGCCCAGGCTCCGCACAGCACAGTCCAGCAAGCAGTTGTCCAGAGCATCAAACAGTTCCTGGTGGCAAAACAAGCCCCGGTGCCTGCTCAGCCTTTTTCACTGCCCTTGATAACCAAGCTGGGTGCAGCTACCAAAAAGGGGGTCCTACAGGGTGACAGCTCTCATGGCTCCTCCTGGGAGCAGCCAGCACCACTCCCTTCCTCCTCCCACAACCATGCCAAGCCCAGCTCACCAGGGCTTTCCACCTAATACTGCTCCTTCCTCCCCCTCCTTGTCCAGCAGGAACAGCCAACTTTAGCACTGGCCAAAACACAGCGTGCCTGCACGGATGAGCCAGCCATGCCCTGCGCTTGCCCTCTTCCCTGGTGCCATAGCAGTGCCCAGCTTGTTTGCTGATGAGTGGCACCCGGACCTTCTCCTTGCAGGTCCAGGGATGTACCATGCTGTGCTCAGCCATGCAGAGAAGGGGATGGCTCTTGGTGGGAGCTTGCATAGACCAGCCCAAGGCACCGAGCCCAGAGGCAGTCACATCCTGGAAGTGGCCGAGGGGAAGGGGAAGCAGAGGAAGACAAGGCAAGAACAGACATGAGCCAACACCCACACAAGATGAGGAGAAAGGTATTAACTCGGCTCCAGCTAACACAAAGGCAGGAGGGTGCACTGAGGGGATCTCAAGGTCGCAGTGCACTATGCCAACCAGCACACGCATTGGCTTTTGTCAATAATTCAGCAGGCTGGGTTGCAAGTGCAGCTGCGGAGGGACTGCAACTGGAGGGGGCATTTCTACCCAAGCAGAGGGAACAGCAGCGATGGGTGGGAGGGCACCTCTGAACAGGACCACAGCACTGCAGGGTGCTGGGCACCAGGGAGACTGGCCCACTCACTGGAAAGTGCAAATGGCATCATGCTCACATCCCTGCAGCTTGTAGATCCTTTTGAGAAAGTTAACTCAATGAATTAACACCCAAACCCTTCCAAACCCAGGGTGTTTCCTGCCTGTAGGAATTTACAGCCATTGTAACCACCTCCTGCAGCATGAGCAGTTTGCTTGGAGGTACCATGTGTTAGGGACATTTGAACACTCGGTCACGGGGACCAGCCCAGGGCAGTGTCCATGATACCTCATGCAAACAGACTGCTACACCCCATGCAGCCCCCTACCAGAGCAGGGTGCCAGCAGCACCAGCCAGCCCAGGCACTCCAGGAGCACCCTTACTCAAAGGATTGCTCCAAACGCCCAGCTAGGAACAGATGGCTGCTCCTCTGCAACTTCACAGACACCCGTCCTGCCTGCCAGCAGAGCCAAGACCCCACAGCTCCCGTGTCTTTGGGAACCATGTGCTTGAATGCACCCAGAGTTACTGCACTTGACAAAGGAATTAGCAGGGGATAATTTCTGGCTTCTGTTGCAGAGCAGGTCAGACCAGTGGGTCATGAATCATCTCCTTTAGATGTGCAACAGGTGGAATTCAGAGGTCTTAAACTCCTCTGAAAGATCAGCCCTGAGCCTGGAGGGCTGCCCAGAGCAAGGGATCCTGCCATCTCAACCCAAAGCCTGTGCAACAGGCCCCCAGGTGAGCATGTCACAGGGTGAGCATCCGATGAGCCATGGGGAAGCTGAAGTCACAGCCAAGGCCAGTTACAGGAATAGAATTGGCTCAGACTGAGCAAATGTAACTTTCCATCGCTTTGCAACCAGCCATCCATCCTGTGGGCCAGCTGGCTGCCATGTCAGTGCACCTCCCATCTATTTCAAGTGTCCTGATAACACCAACACTTCACAAGACTAGCTCAAGAAGGCTTGGGAGAGTTATTATCCAAAGCCAGGTGGCTGGACTTGACTCAAATCTTAGGCAAGTGATTAAAATGATTGGCATTTTTTTGGAAGGAAAACTGCTGTGCTGTACCTGTCATCCATCTTCAGAAAACTATTAATTGCACAATCACAAAACTGGGCACACCTGTAAGGCTACACAAGCACAGAAGTACTTGCAACCTGATGAAGCTCATTCTCACCTGCAGCTCTGGGACTAGCCACCCCCCACAGGCTCCAAAAATGGGGTGCTTTGGCCAAGATGTTCTTCTTGAGCATCATGTTACCACACCTGCGCAGCTCTCACTGCAGGATCAGGGGGCATACTCAATCATGGGGATGAGCATTGAATTGCTGGTCTGCACGCCCCATGACTTGGATGAATTTCACCCTATGGGTTACATGATGAGTCTATTCTGGCTAGAAACAGACTGTCACAAAGCTGCCTTTGCTTAAGATCCGGATTCACATCTTATCCAGGCCCCTCTGCTCCTACAGGACACAGTAACACTGCCAGCCAAGAACAAGGTATCATTCTTCCCCTTTGACTACATATGCTAAAAATCAATTTTCGTTTCTTTCAGAGCAAAGCAAACTAAAGGCAGCAGGATTTCCAGGTGAACAGAGCTTGAGAGCAGCTACTGAATGACACCAACCAGATCCCAGCCTCACCCCAGGGCAGCTCCCAGCCCCACCATCTCCCATGTCCTCCCTACCATCATTCCTGCCAGTGCTGTCCCCACACTGGGGCAAGGGCTGCTTTCCCAGGCAGGGCAGGAGCAGGGGATGCCAATCCCAGGCACACTGGAGTCTCAGGTTAGCTTTCCTGCATGCCAGGGTAGGAGGACACCCCACTCTCTCTTCTGGGTTCAATGCCAGAACCCAAAACTCAGCCGTCAGTCCATTACAGATTAAGGGAGTGAACATAAGGACAAGCCCTGCCTGTTTGATGAACTAGTACAGCCCCAACAGCCCACACCTACTTGCTTCAGCTTGACCATGTTGCCCCAAGGACTGGCAACTGAGGATTTACAGATTGGGGACATCGTGTGGCCTCAGGGTTATTTTGCATGTCCTTGCCTCTGGAGAGCACAACATCCAGGAATCTCTGGGGAACCGAGGGAGGTCATTCAGTTTTATGTCCTGTACATAACCAACCCATGCCAAATGCTCAGCTGGGGCACCAGCATGGAAGCTGCCAAACTTGCTGTGCCAAGAAGTTGAACTGTGCTTAGATGGGGATCCCAAACAGGGTAAAATCTGCATTTAATACCTATTATCCTAACATCTCCCCATCTGTCCACTTTCCTCACATGCCTGTAACTGCAGTGTGCCAGGGCTGCCTGATATCAATGGCACTTTAATTTCATCATTCCCAACTTATTTAGAGCAATTAGGAGGCAATGAGCACACACCAGGGGCTAAGATGCACTTGAATAGCATCCAAGGGTTACTGCAGTATCACAGGAGACCTTCAGATGGAATTATCAGTCCACAAAAAAAACTTAAAAAGGCAGGCAATCCCCAAAGTGAGGATAAGGTTCTTCTTGGTTCTATAGGTCCCTTTTTAATTTGAAGTCAGCTGACAAATATAAAGAGATGACATTCCTCATTTAATTAGTGAAGAGACAGAATCTCAGGTTGGAAGACAGACAGAGATACTTTGCCTGGGCATCTGGCTGGAGAAATGATCAGGAGAGCAAGGCAGGGATTCCTGTGAGGTCTATTACCTAATCCCACTTCAGGCAAGCAAGTCTTGCCATTGACTTCTCTGGGAGCAGAGGTAAAAAAACTAAGCCATTCTGGAAATCCTAGACAGAAAGGCAAAGCAAAAAGTAAGTGGCTTCTCCCTAGTGATTTCTGCTGGATGGTAGGAGCACTGCACAAAGCCAGTGCCACCAAGAAAGCTACCAAAAAAAGCCAGCCAGCCTGCATCCTGGCTTCCCAACATCCCCATTTCATGCAAGGCAGGTGAGGTGCCAAAGGAGGGGACGGCTCCTCACTTCTGATTTAGCTACATGCCCACACTCCTCCCGCACAGGCTCTTTAAATGCCTGCCTGCGTGAGAAAAGCAATGGCCTATTTTTCAGTGAGCAGCTCAGTACAGCCTCCACCTCGGAGCACAGCATGCACAGGTCTTATTTAGGATGCTTCAGACACATCCGGAGGGACTTTGGGAACAGACTGTGGAAAGAGAAGACTGAGTGGGCAACCTGAGTCACTTCATTGCTTACAGAATTGTACACAAGCATCTTCCATTTGAGCAAAACTCAGCACAGCTCCCGTTGACTCTGGGGACCAGAGGAAAGTGCATCTTCTCTAGCATACTCCACTGATGCAGAATAACTGCACACCACCTTTCTCATCCAGGCTTACCAAAAGAGGGATCATCCCTCGCAACTATGATCCAAACCTCTGATCCTGGCAATTCCTCCACAGCACAGGAGCAGCTGAGAGCTGCTCTGATGGGTGAGGGCTGTGGAGGAGATTAGCTTCCTTCCAAGGAGGAGAAAGCAGAGCAAGACATGAAGGGAGAAGTGCATGCACATGCGTACGTGTGCCCTGAAGAGATATGATTACAGCTGGCTGCAAAACTCAGCTCTGAACTTATTGCCCAAGAGCCTGACCCATGCAGACAAATCAACCCAGCACCACCCACTGCACATGGGAAAAGGAGGACATAAGCACAGGAGTTACAGGAGACCCTGGTCCAGAGTCAAAATAGACTCAGCCTTTACCTTGAGCCCCATCCTCAAGGAAGTCACTTTAAGCTGTCAAACAAGGGCCTCTGTGCAAAGATGCCCATATGCTGAGGCTGAGAAGGATCACCACAAGGCAAGGACTCGCCCTGCCATGGCTGGCCCCCATATTACCCTTCCTCATTAATGCTGATAAAAGGTGCTGGTTTGTGCCCCAAAAGCACAAAGCCTCTGCTTATCTACCCAACAGCACTGCCCAGGTCACACAGGTGTGCCCTGTGTTGTCCTTCCAAAGAACCTCTATCCTCATCTAGGACAGGACAGCCACCATGGGCTTCCTTTGCTTTCCCAGTCTCACCTTTCTGTTAGGGCTGGTCACAACAGCACCACACAATGTCAACACCAAGGTGCCTGCTGGGGGTTCAGATGCCCTGAGCCAGATCAGAAAAAAGCCCTAGTCATTACAGCTGCAAGATGCTAATGGCTCCTGGTCACTGCACCACAGTGACCAACAGCACTTTCACCTCTCTCCATCAGGGTATTTATTTTCCACGAGATAAAAGCCACAAAGCGGCATCCAGCACAGGCGATGTTATTTCACAAGACTTCTGATGCCATCAGCAACCACATGCACAGCAACTCCCCAGGACAGCAGGGAGGGGGGTTCATGGGAATATATGGAAAGTGCCAAAATATGAACTGCTAATAAGATGTATTTTGAAATGTCACCAAGTTATGATCTATTGATCTCACACCAGAAGCTTGACTTTTTCTGTGTAATATTAATCTATGTCACACATTCTGGGAACTGCAGATTGAATGAGTGCCATTACACTAAAATTAGGTATTACAATTACTAACTGCAAGGGGCCCAAACTAGCAAGGTGCTGAAGAGCCAATCCAGAATAACAGCAGCTTAACCACCTGCTGGGAGCACCCCCCCACACATAAGCTTGAGCACCTCAGTGCAGTGGTATGGGACAGGGGCACAAGGCTCACTGCAGAGCAGGCTCTGCTCTCAGAGTAACACCCCTGCCCAGGTACAGCCTGGAAGAAGCAGATTTGGGTGCAGCCAGGAACATGAGCTAAGTCCTACCCTGAATCTGGGGAATTCCAGAGAGGAAACAGTTCCCAACATCATCCAACACATAGCTAAGGCCTGACAGCCCCCCCCCCCCCAAGCTGCTGGGGGGCTGAGACACATGGCCAGGGCAGGGTGCTGATGACACCTCCTAGACTGGCCAAAGCCACTACAAGCACCTACAATTCCTCATGGAATTCCTCACCCCAAACCTGAGAGCACAAGTCTAGTAGGAACTCTAGAAACAAGTTGTCTAGCAGAAGGTTTTTACAAAAGTTGAAAATGCTCCAGTGGGACTTTGGCCAAAAATTTTAGATCCCTTTTAAAAACAAGGCCAATCCATAGTCACTTCTAACGATCCCATTGACTGTTTTTCACTGAGTGCTAACAGAGACAAGTTGTCTCCTTTAGACCACTATATCATGGCCGAGAGCATCAAGAGGGGAAGATGATGGGCTTGGAGAGGAAGAACATCCTTCCTTTGCTCCACTTCAGCTGCTAACAGGCATGCCAGAGCTCTCTGAATAGCATTACATTAGTGCTGCATAAAAGCAGTAAAGCCCTAAACCAACACATTACATATTTACTGAACTACACGCCACACAAAAGACTGTCCCTGGGACACCACATGAAGACTTGAAATAGCAAAGCCAAGGGCTGTAAAAAGCACCAGGCTGGGCAGACATCCACAGTGCCCACAACCAGGGTTAGGGTGCACATGAGAGCTGTGCACACAGGAGCATGGCTATGGGGAGCTGACGGGATAATCCAGCCATCACATCTAACCAAAGCAAGCAGCATAAAACACTCAGTCTCCTCTGCCAGAAACTTGGGCAAACCCCAACCATTGGACATAGAGTCTGCAGAGAAATCAGCATCCAGATGAGGAAAGCAGTGTCCAGGGTGAGACCTGCTGCTGTGCCAGTGCACAGCCCTGCTGCTGCCTGCCTGGCACTGACCCGCAATTTCCCCCTGCTCCTTTGTTTTCACTTCCAGCACTTAGAAATTTTCACTCCTAAGCTCAATGAATTGTCATTTCCAAATGCCTCTTGCCCACAGGAAAGGGAACTGCACGAAGCACTGTTTGATATTTTCCAATAACTGTCAGTGGCACAGGGCTGATATGGAGCCTTCAGCAGTAAATTGTCATGATGACTTTGGGTGGGATGAAACAAGTGGTTTTTAAAAGACCTTTTTCTCCCTCTGCTCCCAGCACCTGGCAGGCCTACAGCATGTTTCAATAGCCAGGCATATGGCAACATCACTGGGCCCTGCTCTGTCACCACAAAGAGCTATCAAATGTACCTTGGCTGGAGAGGTGAGGTCCCCACCAGCCGGTGGCCCATGGCAGAGGACGAGCCAACAGATGTGCTGGGACAGAGGTGGAGAACTAGAAGGGGTCAGAGGCAGAAAGAGGGGACTCCCTCCTGCACTAATGCTGGAGAAGTGGAGTCAGTTTGAGAACTTTTGGATGCACATTTCCCCCCACCCTTAGAAATGACAGATTTGCTAAATCAGCACAGCATTGCGGGAGAGCTTTGCCCTTATTGGCAAGGAGGAGAGGCTTAGCTTCCCCCTCATAAGTTAGCTGTCAGAGGGGCACAGAAAAGCCAGGTACACATCTGACTTTAAATGCACCCCCAGCTGCTGGCAATCAGGGATGAGCCAGTGCCCCTTGCACCCAGCAGGACCAAGTGCAGGAGCAAGCACTCTCCTGGAGGTCTGTGGTCCCTGCCTGCCACTGCTGTGACACCCAGGGCACAGATCCAGAGCGTGACACTGAAACAACCTCAACCAGGTACCTAGCTGTCCAGCTCCCTGCTGTTGGGAACATGGCAGGAACCTGCTAGCAAAAGTAAGTGAACACCCCAACCAGAGAGGTGTCTCTTCCTCCACAAAGATGAAAGCAAAGTCCATTTTCTGAAGACTCCTTCTGGAGGAGGATTTCTCCAACACAGCTTGCAGAGGTGCAACCAATGTGCAAAATCACAGAGGTACTGGCATGCCTGCAAAGCTCACCACTGCCTCAAGAGCACAGCTGTGAGTCTTTCCCCCATGCTCTGGGAAGGGCCATGCAAGCCAGCCACAGCCAAGCTGCAAGCCCCACAGCCCCTGCACCTGGGCACACAACCAGGGGCCAGCAGAGAGACATGCAATGCCCGAGAAGTTTTGTGAGTTATTGTGCCACACCAAACAGTTCTGACCTTTTCAATATTCTGTATTTTTATTGGCTGCCCATTTCCCCTTGATCCCCACAGGCTCATTAGACAGCAAGCAGAGCCGAAGGCAGCTCCAGCAGCCAATGCTGCTGCACAACACTGAAAAGGTCAGAAACATTGAGGCTGAGCAAAGCCACTCTCAGGAGTGCGCTTATAGCAGGACAGGAACACTCCTTGGCCAATGCAGGCTGCAGACCACGACCTGTTTCACAGGGACCCTCCCGAGGCAGAGCTCCTGCCGTGGGGTCCCTGGGGTGGCAGGGACCTGCACCACAGGCATGCCTGCTCCCAACCAGACCAACTGTTGTTGCAAGAAGACCTGCCCATGAAAGGGACTTTGTGTAGATACTTGCAGTAAATACCCCACAACAGAGGAGAATACAAACCAGGGCTGTGCTCCTACACCACAGAGACCAGCACAGGGGGAGGCTGCAGAAATGGTCACAACTAGTGGGACAGAAAGCCCTGAGGCTCCTATTCGGGTGCTGCTGGCAGGGAGAGGACCAAGAACATTTCCCAGATCCTCTGGCACACTGGGATAGGGAAGACAACTACCTAAGGTGACTACCACCCATCTTTAGTAGATATAAGAGGAGACTGTCTGGAGTCCAAGCCTCCCCTGAAGCATTCAGGGGAGTGAAAGGAAAACTCAGCCCTGCTGGCAGGCTGCAAGGCAGGCAGGCAAACACAGCATACCCCTGGGCAGGGACAGCACACAAACAGCACAGCTGCTTCATTCACAGCTTTTTGATCAACCACAGTCCAACCTAGCCATCTTACAGGAAATAAAAGCATGACACCCCCTCCCTAAAGACCTAGCACCCCCTCTGCCTGCTCTGGAAAGAGGCAAGGGTGAGCCCCAGGACTTAACCTTCCTCCCAGTCACAGGCTCCAGCCCCAGGAGGGCACCACGAGCTCTGCCCTCAGCAAGGCTGCAGATCCTGAACAGGACCACAGGTGGATAACACATGTAAACCCAGCCTGGCTCTCCATGCTGGTCCTCAACATGCCCAGAGCCACAAGCACAGTACATTGAGAAAGCCCAACTCCAGAGACACACTCTGGGGGCCTCAACCAGGTATCTGCTAACCCAAAGGTGGTAGGAAAGCCAGTACCTTTCAGAGCTTGGCTATCAGCCCTCTAACACGGGGTCAAAACTCACCAGGCAGCTTCAGAAACGTGTCCCCTGGAGCATGAGTGTGCAGCAAGGGCTGGCTGCTCTTCCAGGGAAGGCAAACCAGAAGCAGAGGGTGCCCTCCCTGATGGAGCATGGGCCCACGGCTCCAAACACAGTAGGCAGAGGTGGGTGCTGCAGCCAGGTCCATCAACAGCAACAAACCAGGTCCAGAGGCCCCATAGGCAGCTAACACTGAAGCAAAAAAACCCACACCAAAACCCAAGAAAGTAGCAAAGGGGCCAGTCCTGAGCTTAAATATGGCTGCCAGAGCAGTGGTTGGAGAGGGTCGGGTGGAGGCTCCAGGTGGGGCTGCTTAGGGCAATTAAGGCCTTTAAGCAATCAGCTTGCCTCACAGCAGCTGGGCTCTCAATGTCCACCCTCTCCTTCTCCCTATGGCAGAAGATGACCGTATTTTGGCAGGACGGCCGGCCAAAGTGGCAGAGCAGCCTGTCTGCTGGGGGGGTCTGTGTGTCCCTGGGGAAAAGCCACCCATGCCAGGGGCTGTTGGACAGGCTGCACTGCCTCCGGACAGCCCCGAGGCACGGGGGGGGGCAGCTGCCCCACTCCCCGTACTGGATTTGGTGCCATTTCCCAGTACAACCAACAGCACGATCAATGCCGAGGGGCTGCAGGAGTGTCTGCTGCGAGGAGAGCAGGGCTGCTCTGCAGCGGTTCTGGATGGTTCCCCCAGACCCCTGCTCTGTTGAGGCCTGTGCTTCCTCATACCCCTCAGGGCAGCGTGGTGGGCCTGGCTGCCCCCCCCCCCCCCCCGCATCCAGCCCCTGACTTTTTATTTGTTCATAAATGTTCAAAACCAGGGGAAAGACGTGGTAAATGCTCTTTCTCTAGCAAGATGTAATGCCAGAGTGAGCGCTGCCAGGGCTACCAGAGGCGGACATGTTGGAAATGGGTAAATGGCACTTAGTGAGCTTCTCCTTTGTTCAGTATGAAAACACACCCCCAAAAATCCCAGAGGTAGAAAAAATAAAGGACAGAAATAAAGCAGCAACAGCCAGAAATGCCACAGGAGAGAGCAGGCAGAGCTGCCCGGCAGGGACAAGGGTGGTGGAGCCCCTCGGGATGAACACCAAGGGTTAAAAACTGTAAAGGCTCCTTTCCGAGAGATGGAAAATATCACAGCTCTGGTAACACGTACTCAGATTTTTCTAAAATAATGTTAGATTTTTAGGGTGGTTTTTTTTTTTTTTAAAAATGGATCTGGGCAAAGGAGTGCATTGACATTAGTGACAGATGGGATGGAAAAATTTTTGTTTGGAAAAAATATCTTCTTTTGAGTCACACGCATGCAGAAAGGAAAACAACTTAACCCCTCCGGTCCCCCTCCAAGGGTGAGCTCTAACGTGGCAGCAAAGAGCTGAATCCCGCTGGGCTGCAGGGATGGACCCCTGCCCTTCAGGTCAACAGAGGCCAAAGCTGGAAGGTGCAGAGACAGGATTTTTGCCCTAAAAAAAAGCATTTTTCTTCTTGTCCGGAAGGCAGCAAACTGGCATTCAGCCCTCCCTGTTAAACCCAGGTGGGCTTGCTTGGGAAAGGCGGTATCATCCCTGCAGCCCAGGCACCACAGGGCCGTGGCAATGGCAAATCCCGGCAGCCACATCGTCACCTCCTTCTTGGCTCCACTTGGCCAAGACCAACTGTCAGTCCAGGAACCCCAGCAGCCCTTGGACAGCATTGACCACACGTTAACTCAGTGCGGGGACAGGCTTTGCAAGAGCTTTGCTCAGACTGCAGAGACCAGCAGCATTAGAGAGACGAGACCTGGGGAAGATAGGCTTTATCATGGAAAGCAGAGCCAAGCGAGGAGTTGTGTTTGCCCGGTGAAGGCGTGGAGAACCGAGGAATGAGAGGCAGGAGTAGGGTCAGGATGAAGAGCGGAGCAGGGGAGAGAATTACAAAGTGTTTGCCCTTGTGGTGAAACTGGCTGGAGATGAACTCCCACCGCTGCTGTTTTGACAGCCCAAACGCACTCGCTCGCACAATATCTCTGTCTTGTTAAAGGTAATTACAGTTCTTCCTGTGTAATGAGATGGTTTTTAAAGGCCATTCAAAAGAAATTTTCTATAATGAGGTTAAGGGTTTTATGGTGTTATACATCAAGGGAGCTGGTAATTGGTCGGATCCAGGCAGCATCCTGAAGCAGGGAGATAGGAGGTTCTGTGAATAATAGGCTAGCACAGAGCGCAGAGTCTCCAAAATGTTTTGGTTCTGCAGAGAAGGGAGAATAAAAGTGGAGGAAGGAGGGAAGAAAAGAGAGAAACGAAAAGGCAGAGTCCGATGCTGCCAGCTCCCGCAGGACTACGGTGGCTTCTTCCATGTTGCTTTGGGTCGGTTTTGAGGAGCTTCATGAGAGAAAAAGGACCAGTGTGTGTGTAGCAGGTCCCATAGGACGGCGTTTCTGCTCTGGGTGGGAAACGCCGCTCTGCCGGTCGGTGCAGGGTGGCAGCTGGCTCAGTCCCGGGCAAGCAGCAGGGAGAGGGCAGGCAGGGACTGCCTGCACGACACGGCACGGCTGTGAGATCTGGCTGAATCCAGACTTGCATGCCACCCCCGCCTGCTCCATCTGGAGAGAGGAAGAGCAGAAGGCTTTGCCCGCGCAGGGATCTCCCTGCTGTGTGCAAAGGCACAGTCGCGGTGGGTTGAATGCCGTGCGGGTGAGGTGTAAGCTGCTCCTGCCTCCTACTTCCCTCCAACAAGTCCCAGGTCCCTCCCTCAGCCTGCGCAGGAAAAGCCCAGGCAGACCTGTCACCCAGCCCTCAGATCAAGCCTTTCCCCGCCGGATTGCTCCTTGCTTATTATTGCTGCTGCTGTTGCTTCCACTCCCTCCCACAGCTCTGCTTTTCCAGGGCCCCCCAGCAGCGGGATCATTATTCCCGTGCATTTAGTGGCAGCTCCCCGGTGCTGCTGCCGAAGGCCTGCAGCGTTTCTCCGTATTTAGAAGCAGCTGATGGTGGCTGAGACACTGCTGTGGGTGAACAACAGAGAGCCGAGCTCCAAGAGCGGCTATTTTCATGCCACCCCCAACCTGCGAGCCCCAGGCACTAGCAACTTCATAGCAAAGCTTGTTCTCTTGGGATCTCCAGCCCACTTGTTCATGCTGAAGAGACAGGAGTGGCAGCGGAGAGACAAGTACCTGAACTCTGGGAGGCTTAAGTGCTCGCCTGATTGAAAAATCAGCCTTTAGATGCGTGGAGGTTCACCCACCACTTGCGCTGGCAATGCTGAAGGAGTCAGACAAGTGTGCTGGTGATGGCAGGGGAGGATGCTCTTTGCATTACTCCCACCTCTGCGAGGATTGCTGGCTCAGGTGGTTAGGAGGGAATGACTGAACCCCAGCTTCCCTAATAAACCTAGATTTTCCCTCAGCACATCAATTGAACCTCCTGTGAACTTCAAAAGATGTTGGGGGGGGGGGGTGTGTTTGTTTTATTTTTCCCAAGGGTTATCTGCCCATACATCTGCTTTATAGTCCATAACACCCTTAGCAATAGCAAGGCCCAAGCTTTGGATCATGATCTTGTGTCTCAGTGGGGCAGTGGAATTGACTTCCCAAGGGACGGACTCATGCCAGGACGCGTGGGGCTGGAGTTGAAGTCCTTTGAAAACCTGGCACAGCTGGAGGTGGGAATTTGCAGGCAAATCTTGCAAAATCTTGAGTGGATGCGACTTCGCACTGCTGCACTGTGGCTGGAGGAACTGCTGCCGCTGCCACCCGCAGAGGACATGGCCCTGGGACTCGGACCCCTAATTTGGCTGTTTGGCCTTATTCCGCTCTGAACTTTCCGGTGCTTTTTGCCCCTATCTACTACTGCAAATTGCACAACAACTGCTAGACCCTCAGGAAACTTTAATGTTTTTAATGGCTGGAACTAACAGCTCCTGCTTTGCTGAGGCAGCCGGCAGAGGCTGGAACTAGAGGGCCTCTGGTGATCTCGTTAGCAGGCACCGCGGCCTCAGAGGCACTGTGGAGGGTGCGTAATGAGGGCGCACGTCTCATTTCCGAAGACAGCGAAGTCCTATGGTTGAGCACCTATGAACTCCACACCGAGGAACAAGCCATGCACCGGCTCGCACGTCTCGGCACCGACCAGGGCTCCCCGATTTGGGGCCAGGTGGGGCGAGGCAGGTCTGTGCCACAGATGCGATGCATCTGCTTTGGGGAGAGAGCGCGAGCCTGGCCTGGCTTCTCGAACCACCTCTCCGTTACCGTGCGCTGGGACATGGTAGTCGAGCGCTCCGCAGGGTTGCAGCGGGGCTGGGAGGAATGGGACTTTCCCTGGCACCGCCAGCTTCCCGCTCCCGTCAGCGTACAGAAGAAAAGGAAACGTTTCCCCAGCCCTTGGTTTCAAACCACACGTAAGTGCATTTTGCAAGGTGCCACCAGTCGCTGGGTAACATACATTACTCGCCTTATTCTGCCTGAGGAGTTGCATTTAATATCCTGCCTATTTATGTTTTTTAAAGACCAATTAAAGGCATTTATCAAGGTTTAACGCTGCAGTGAGTGTAACAGCTCAGATGCCAGTGATGCCAGCGTGTGTGGTTTCAGCGGGGAGGTGCAAGGGGAGCCATGGGTTTCTGACCTGCTCTGCCCTGCAGAGAGCCAGTCGCGCAGAGCACAGTGCGGACACGGGTTGCCCAGGGGACTCGAGAGGGGACACTACCACGGTTTTCAGCTCCAGGTCTCTGCTCTGAATCTGAGCTAGGCAGGTGCAGAGAGCTGTAACTGTCTGAGAGGCACCCGCTCTCAGGATGCGTCCCCACCCGGGATGTGAAAGCTCCTAATCATGTACCAAAACCTTTCTCCGCTCTGCTCTGGAAACCTGAAATCACAGCCACTGCCTGAATAGAGCTGGTTTGGGAATTTGTCAACTAAATGTGTTTTCATCAGTAAATACCAGTTTGTTGAAATTCAAAGCCTTCCAAAAAAGGATCAATTGTGACAAATTACCCATTTCACAAAAATTCTGGAAAAAGGCTCAGAAGGTCAAAATGCTCCATTTTTGACACATTTGAAATGAAAGAAAATCAATTTTTAGGTTAATAAATCTAAGGTAATTTATAGTTTTGCAAAAAGAACTAGAAATGAAAAGCAACTATCAAAATGTTTTGAAATTATTTAAAAAAAACTATTCAGTGGAATCAAAAGGGGTTTTTTTCAAGTTGGTTTTTTTTTCTTTTACTGCTGTTGGAATTTTACATCTCTGTTCCTGTTGCTGGTGGGAACTCATTTGTTTTCTATCTCAAGAATTGCAAGGGTGGGGAGATGCTTCCTCAGACGGTTCTGGTCTCACTAACATGACCTCAGAGGGATTATCGCTGTTATTGACATTACGACAGATGCCAGGGGCCTCCGCTAAGCTCCACTGCCCGGGAGGCTCCGGGTGAGCATGTCTGCAGACATCCATCCCATTCCCCCTTCAAGTGCCAGCCCTGCTGCGGAGGGTGAGGGAGGAAGGCGCATTGGATCAGCCATCACCGTCATGAGCTGATGGCACGACGCAGGATGCAGGTTACAGCCCCAGTGCAAGCTGCCGAGAGGAAGGGGTCCCTCTGGAGCCCAGCGGTATCTGGCTGTTCACAGGCTCCCCGTTCAGCAAACCCCAAACAGATGGACAGGCAGTGAGCCTCTGGATGCAGAGCAGATGAAAGTGCTGAGCAGGGAGCAGATAAGGGGAATGTTTTCCTTGCCCTTCCCGTCCCCCTCAGCCTGGCTAGATGCAGTTGTGTCCCCCCAGATCTGCAGCATCAGACACTGGTACCCCCACGTGGGAAAGCAAGACCTCTCCCTCAGGCAGCATAAAACCTGCAGGTCTGGAAAAAGGGTATCCTGTTCAATACGATACCCCTCTGCTACCATTTGGTGTGGACGGCTTCCTTGTGGCCATCCCACCAAAGCCCCACGCCGCCACCAGTGTCCCCAGCTCCTGGTACCCTGTGGTTTGGGGTGGGCTGTGCCAGGGCTGTCCGGGGCTCAGGGGCCGGTGTGCAGGTGGGCACATGCTTTGCAGTAGACATCTGTGCAAAGATAAAGGCAGCAGAAAGGGAAGATATGCTGATAGAAATAAATGAGGCTGCGATAATGAAGCAACATCCAACACTTCCAGCGATGAGTAATAGGCAGGCAGATCAAACAGGCACCCTGTTAGGGGTAGCAGTGAGAGAGGGAGCCAGCTGGTCCCCTCCCTCTCCCCGCATGCTTCTTCCCCCTCTCTCTCCCCTCCTCCCTTGTCCTCCTCCCCCTGCATAAATCTTTCATCCAGAATAACGTCTCTCTTCATAAGGAGAGAAAGAATTAAATATTTCACGAGACTGCAGTCAATCTTGCAGGGCCCTTCTGTTGACATTTCAAACATATATTTGACATTGCTTTCTCATTCCCTCCTGGTAGAGCAGAGAGCTCTGCAGAAAGCCCATTACCCTCTGCAAGGAGAGGACGCTGTGGGCTGTTCAAGCCAACCTAATGGCAAATGAGATGCAGGGAGCAGCCCTCTACCACTCTGCGTCCCCTTCCTTCTATCTCCCCTCCCTTTCTTTCTTCTTTCCTCTCTACCTCTCCCCAGCTCCCTCGGAGCATGGGCAGCTCCTGCCCTGTGTTTTGTCCCTTCCTTCCAGCAAAAGTTGAGTCGTGCCCTTGTTGCGTCCAGGGCAGGACCTAAAAGCCACCAGCTCAGTCAGTGCTGAGGGTTTGATAAAGCATCGCTGAGCCGCATCCTGGGGGAATCCTGGCCCCTCTGCTCTGTGGCACCCGTGACAGCTCTCCCCTCGTGGGCACAAAGCACAGATCACACAGGGAAGAGGATATATGCTGGGGTTTCATTCTGCTGCCAACCTCTACAAGTCAGCTGGCTATCAAAACCTGGAAGGAGGGTGATGAGAGCCCTTCTCCCCCAAATCCACATTCCTGTCCCCAGGCCACTTGTTAGTCTTTGATGCTCCCATGCAGCTCTGCCACGAGATAGAACAAGGCTTGGGCAGCATGAAGGCAGTGGCTGCAAGGTCTGCTTGCTCCACGAGAGGAGCATCACTGCTGGCTCTGTCCCCCACCATGCACCCTGAGGTCCCCAACACACAGCAGGGCAGCCTTGCCAGCCCACTGGGAAACATCATCACAAGGCTGGGAAACTGCTAGGAGAGCCTCAGAGCTGTGCCAAAGGGGTGACATTCCCAAGGCTCCTTGCACAGCTGGAGCACCAAAGGGTGGGGAACCCTCACCCCCACGCAAGAAACAAGGGAGAAGAAAGGTGGCGGGACATTCCTTTCTCAGCACCAACATATCCAAGTGCCTCTCAAACATGTAAGCTATCTTCAATAGCTTCCTGGGTGCCAGAAACCCCAGCTGCTCTATGGGCTGCTGCCAAAATCTCCAGCGTCCCTCTCACATCCCAGGAGGCAAAAATCTGCAGCATGCTGAATGTTCGCAGCAGGGCTGGACGGGGCTTGGTGGCATATCCCCATGAGCCACCGGCACAGCGTGCCCTGACCACAGCATGCCGCAGCAGGGTGCAAGGATGCTGGGTCCAAGCTGTCACCCCCTGTTAGTGCTTCTCTGGCAACTGCCTCCAGTCCCTGCGGCCCCTCCGTGTCCTCTCCCTGCCTGCTCTTCAGAGAGGGAAAAATGGTAACAGCATCACAGTTTCTCTTCTGTGATGCCTCCAAACAAGGAGATGAGGACAAGAAGACACTTTGCAGCAGAGATGCAAGGTAATGTTTCCAGAGCAGAAGGAACACCACTTCTCACCCCCAAAGTCCCACCTCCGACCCAAGGCTTACACTGCCCTTTCTGCTCCTTCCACTAACACAAGCCTCATAGCGAGCCCATTGCCTGGAGAAACTGGGAGAATCAGAAGCGATTACAAGGAGGGACCCTGGTCCTGACTGCGTTTACTATCCCACATCGCGTACCCGGGGTCCCAGGATGTGGCTTGACGGTTCGTGGTGCCTGCAGACAGGTTACTGATCCGCAGACGCAGCAGCAGCAAGTAGCTGCAGACTGGAGGAAGCAGGAAGGTTCAACGTTCTTCAGGAAAGCTGGATGGATTCGCAGAGCCTTCTCCTATTTAATGAGGTTTTACAAATTGTTTCTACGGTCCTACAATTCCTCCAGTGTGTCAGTTGAACAAATCCCTTCCTTCTTTTTAAGTTCTGTATTTAAAGATACATTTAATCCCCCTGTTAAAATATTTCCCAATTCCTAATAAAATTACAGAACTGAGATTTTCATCTAGTTCTACCCCTCTGACTCAAACTCTTACTATAACCTTTAAGTCTTCTTTACATCAGCAGAGATTGATGTTTGTAGATCAAAAGGAAAGATTTATGATCACCGGTATTTCCCCTAGAAACACCCACGACCCACACAAGCTCATGTAATGAGATCCAATGGCTCAAAGTCAAAGCCAGGCAATTGCAGGCTGGAAAGAAGATACCACTGTTTAAGAGCAAAGGAAACGGAGCAATGGAGCCGTCTACCGAAGAGCGCGTTCTTCTGCCCCACGGGACCTTTCAGCCCAAAGCAGAGTTTCTGAAAGCAAAGCTGTTCCTCTGGGGATGCCAGCAGGGACTCTGGGTGGAGCGGCAGCACCGGGACCCCCCAGCCGGCTGCCAGAGACCACGGGTCCAAAACGGCCACTGCAAGACCAGCCTGGGGACTGTCCCCAAAGCCCGGGTGGAAGCCCTGCGGCGAGCACCGCGCAGGAGGGTTAGCTCAGATGATCACATTGATTTCTGCTGGCATTAAAGCTCCAGGAAGAGAAAAATATCTTACGTTGCAAGGAAGTATTTTGCAGTGAAGCATTTATGTGCCAGTTCTCTTCCCTGCTAATTTTTGCTTTGTCAAAGCTACTGTAAAGTATTTCTTATGACTGACAAAGCGGTGGAATTTATGAATAGGCAAATTAAGAATAAAGAGGGAAGAAATAAGTCTGTTGATAAAAAAGCTGAATAATTCAGTTGAGGATCAGTTACTTGAGTCGATTCCCCCAGAATTTGAATGAAATAATTTTTACTTAAAGTAAGTTTGTCTTTTGGTTTGAAAACCTGCGAGCCGGAAAGCAACATATTTGCATTTTGCTTTCCAATACATAAACTGAGACTTCATTTTGTAGGCTTTCTTGTTGAATAATCTGCTCTAATTTAATTGGAATTTGAATCCTATAAAAAGCATTTTCTACTTAGTTTTCTACTGATCTTGGGTATTGAGATTTTGTGATCTGAAAAAGCAATACGTCTGTGTGTGCTTATTATCATACTCAGAGGAGCTTCATTGTTTTCACGTTTTCTGCTGAATAATCTGTTGAATCTAAAATGCAGTTTTGACTTAGCTCCTTATTGATATTTTTATTTTAAAATGTTATGATATGAAGAGCAATTTGTTTGTATTTTCTGTTGGGAAGTGTTTTCTATTGAGTAACAGGGGGGCTGATTCTGTCAATGTTTACAGGAGTAACTAAGTCAACAGAATTACTCATACAATTAGCTTTACCTGGCCCTAATAGCCAGATATTGAAAGACATTTAAAATGCGGATGGGTGTCTACGGGGCAAGTGAAGAGGGTGTAGACATCTAATCTTTCTCAGCTCCTCTCTCCATCTTTACGTGCCTAAATACCTTTATAACTTCAGCCCAAAGTTCATAATTCTATAGAAAATGGCACAGGTTGGAAAAAATAAGCAACGATACAGTTTGGATTTGGTTCTGGCTGCCCAGGCAAAGCCACTCGCTCCTGCCTGGCTTGGACTGAACAATCCCAGGGCATGGGGACAACCCTGCCACGTCTGCAAAAGGGAACTGAGCCAAGAAAATCCACGTCAGGAGCCTGACGTGTGCTACTGCAGTTACAGCTCTCCTGGGAAATGTGTAAAGTTCACACATCCAAAACAACCGCACTGCACTGAGCGCAAGGCCAGGACCCAGACCCACCAAAACTGAAATCAAACAAATGCATGCATCGAAATCCCTCTGCGGGTCTGGGTCAAAGCTCTACATGGGGAAAACCAGTCCTGTCTCATCTATCAGTCTCACTAAGCCAGGCCTTGTATGTAAATTCTGCCACGGCTTGTACGGGATAAGTACAATCTGACACATAATTTAATCACAGCAGCAATCATAAGAAATTAAAATAAATTTATATAGGTAATAATCACTCAGCCCTGTGTTATCAATAATACAAGAGCAGCTTGTGAGAGAGCAGAAGACTGAATGAATCTGTACCCTGTTCCTGTTCCGCAATAGCCGATCATAATTCACAGCAGCAGACAAACACCACTGCCCGTGAACGGTGGCAGCTTGCTGCTTGGAAACAAAATGGACAGCAGGAGTGCTAGGGGGAATATAGCATTTTATTCGGTGCATCAACAGAAATGGATTAATATAAGACAGTGATCCTTTGAGCAATGTCTGGGTAAAATATCGCTGAGAGGACAGGAAAGCTACATGGACTGTGAAATAATTCCACAGGGCAATATCACAATTTTGGTATCCCTTCTGTCCCAAGGGTGTTATTTCACCACTCCTGTCATCAAAACAAAGGCATGCAACGCTACAGACCAAATTCACTGCGTCGGAGACTTGCAGACTGATTTCTTGCAGCCAGGCAGTTGCACTGATGGGTACATGGACGCATGGGGCAGCCCGGGTTCCTGCTGCTCCCGTGGTGTGAGATGGGACACCAGTGCGGGGCTCAGCATGGCCCCGGCAGGTACCGGAGACGCGTGGGTCTGCGTACGGGTGAAGGGCGCTGGCTGGATTAGCCAGATGCTGAGGGCACTGTGGCACGACCTTCAGCGGGGGAAGAAAAGACAGATTTGGCTCTCTTACAAGCTGCCACAAATCCCCCTGACCTCAGCAGGAGCGGTGTCGCCATTCTGCAGGGCAGAATTTGATTTGGAGAGTTTAGGAGTTCAATGCCAACCATTCATACATGCATAATCCCCCACTTAACTACAGGCGACCATGTGCTGGCGTGGCTCAGAGGCTTTAGCAGGAGGAGCCCGGGATGCACGCAGCTCTCATCAGATGCAAATCCATGAAAGGTCTGCATTGAGCCCTCCGGTGGTGCCCCTCGCCAGTGCTGTGCCGGTGAAATCCCCCTCTCACTGTACGCTAGTGCAAAGCCAGCCTGAGAGCCCCTAAGCTTATGGGTCTGCTTTGTTTGCTTCATGTTCGCTTTTCTATCACCCCACTTTGAAAACCAGAGCTATGAGTTGCAGGGGGTGAGGGGAGGAGACCCCCCCCCGCTGCATCCCCTGTGCCTGCCCTCGCCAGCCCACCCTCCTCCCCAGCCACCACCCCACAGCCCGTCCTGACTTAACCCAACACCCCCCCGAGGTTTCTCCGAGCTAAATAGGGAGCCCTGGTGAAGCGCAGCCCCCTGCTCCAAATGCCGGGGAAAGCAGCTCTCCCAGAGCCCGCAGCTCCACGCTGGTCCCAGCGCCGCACACGGATGGGGTCCCTCGCTCACCGTGAGTGACAGTGCAATTTAGGAAAACCACGGTGTTTTCGTGTTAACAATCAAATCGCAGAAGGTGACAACGGACGGTGGTAGGGCTCAGAGGCTTGGCTGGTTGATGAAGGTGGGAGGAGAAACGTGTCAGGACAAAAAGAGAAAGAGCCAAGCTGAGACAGGGAGGCTGCGAGCACACGCGGGGCACGGACAGGCTGCCGAAACACATGGTTGCCTCTGCTGCGTGGGATGCGCCCCGGTGCACGGGAACGCCCTACCTGCAAGCTTGCGCACGCTCTCGTGCGTCCAGGCGTGAACAAATGGCCCCTGGGCATAAGGAACCACATAGTCAGTATGCATTCAGTACACATCCCTGGCACATATGCATGCACACACGTCTATGTAAGGCACTGCAGCAGAAAGCCCGTGCTCCAGACTTCAGTCAATAAGCAGATGGCTCCCCAGCACTATCATTTTACAACATTACAGCTTCTGCTCTGCTCACGCAGTAAACATTTTCTGGCTTGTTGCATGAAAAAAGGTGGCTGCCGTGGCTTTGCAAAATTATACATCTCCTACGTTATCTGTTTATCGAATACTTTTGGGGTGGAGGGAGGGAAGAGCTTTTGTATTTTTGATTTACATCCTGCAGGACGCAGATTTTTCCCTGGATCCCAGTGGATTTTTGCTTCTTGTTTGCCTCTCTCCAGATTGTTATAACTCTGTCACTCTTTGCAGGAACCGGGAGATGGAAGGCTGTTATGCAGACATCAAGGGGTTGCGATTGCATGCTGGTAAACACGAGAGCAAAAGGGATTTCTGATGGTATTAGAAACCACAAGATATCTGCAGATGTAAGTGTTCCTGGAGGCAGCGGGTCTAGCTGTTAGCAGAGCAATTAGACCTGGTGTTATTCCCTGCCCTACCGCTGCCCTGCGAGTCACCGCGGAGGAGTGGATGGTGCCCGTGTCCCACCTATCCATTGGTGGCAGCTCCACGGCACGCTTGGGTCCCTGTATCCCACCCTCCGGCCAAACCACTGCTTGCTTCCACCTGGGCCTTATGAGCTGGGGAAAGGGGGAAGGAGATGATCTGGAGGATATGGCACGGTGCCTTGCTTTACATGTACTGCAATTACCATGCTGGCATTTTCCCTGTGTTCAGAATAAAAATGTCAATAAGGAACAAGTTATTAAACCAGCAAGAGAGTGGAAATGGCAAGAGCTCCTGGAGGCTCGGGGCCCGGGCGTCGTCGCAGATGCAGCCCGTTCTTGCTGTCCCTGGGCTCTGGGGCGTAGGGACAGGGCTTGCTGCTCCTGCCCTCCCTCCACGGCCACGGCCGAGGCCGGTCCCTCTCTTCAGCACCATGAGACAAACCCACTTGGGGCTCCCTAGTCCAACAAGGCACTGAAATACTGGAGCAAGTCTGGCAGGGAGCCATCGGGATGGTCAGGGGCCAGAGCACATGGCATACAAGGAGAAGTTGGGTTTTCAGCCTTTAGGCGAGATCTTACTGCCCCCCTCCACTCCCCACAATCCCGAGGCTGCCCTGATAAATGAAAATGTATTTTTCTCTTTTAGTGAGACCTTTCTGTCCTTTCTACTTGCCTTTTGCTTTCCCAGCCTTTTCTTGGTGCCCTGCTGAACTTTCTGCCTCCACCAGCACCACCAGAGACCCCCCTCAGGGAACGACGTTTCCAAAGGAAGCAAAGCAATTCCCCACCATTGCTCCACCTCGGGGCTCCTGTGTCGAGCAAGGCTCTCGGCAAAGGGCACCCCTGGCAGCGGGGGTGCTGGAGGATACCCTATCATGCCACAGGGTGCAGGAGGAGGACAAGGGGAGAGAGATGCTCACAGCCAGAGGCGGGTATGTTTTCTCGCGTAGAACCCAGCAGGCAGGATGAGGGGCAGCGGCTGCAGGCAGGGGTCTGGGTGCTGGCAGCGCCTGGCAGCAATTACAGCCCGGCCCAAAGAGCTGGGGCAAGCGGGACACCTGCAGCACCCTCCTGACCGGGAACGGTGAAACGGCCCTGAACGCACCTATGCTCTCCTGCACCTAGTGCCTCCCTCTCCCTGTTTTGAATTATCAAAGCAAAACAACACACAAAAAACCCCTCCAGGAATTAATTAATGATTCATGTCGGAGCCTTGGCAAACCTCGCTTTGCAGAAGTTCAAAGCAGGAACAATAAGTATTTGGCAAAGAGGAGGCAAGCGGCTCGTGCTTGGCAGCGTATGGTGCAGAGCGCTGGCAGCATCGCTCACATCGAGCTGCCCGACACCGCGAGGGGCTGTGGGGAACGGCACCACCGAGCCACCCCGAGCCGAACTGTCACATCCTGGCTGACGGATCGGACACGTAAAAAGTACAACCCAACTATGGATAAAAAGGGGGCAGAGGCTTGGGAGAAACACCCCACTGCTCCCAACCTGAAAGGGCTCAGGCCCTGCTGCCAGCGGTGGCTGTGCGTGCCCTGCCTCCTGCGAACATGATGCATCCTCCACCCCATGCTGTCACACATGCGTGCCCTCCCAAAAACCTGGGCCTGAGCAACTCCAACTCTGCATCCTGGAGATTTAGGATAATGAGAGATTTTTAATGCAATTAATAGATGTCATGGGACATGGTCTTGTGAGTCTAGAGCAAATGAGGCTTGGATAATTGATGTTGAAACACACAGTGAGATGATATTTCCCCCCCGACAGAGTTGGAGGCTGGAACGTGCTGTCGACTGATACCATACAAATGCATTTGGCTATTTGCTGGCGGCATCTTCCAAACAAAGTTCTGGTACGGAGCCTCTGCCAGGCAGCCCTGCAATCCCAGCAGCAAACAAGCTGTCATTTGTTTTTTAAAAACGTTGCCTGGAAAGCGGCTTTATCCCTACATGCATGCACAAACACACATGCACGCGCTCACGTGTGTGTGCAAGCAAGCAGCCAACAGGCACCGGCAGCAGCAGTTTCAGTCGCCCTGAGCTCTGCCTGCAGCTCCTCTTTCCTTTCGCTCAAGTGGGGGTTCACTGGGGGTGCAAAAGCAGCTTTGATCTGTGGCACCCCGAGACCTGTTAGGGTGGCAGCGGGAGCAGAGCGGTCTGACTCCCCTGGGGCAGGGAAGAGGGATGCCCTGCATGGCATCCTACCAGAGGGACATGCCACCTCCCAGGCATCCTCCCCAGCAATGTATCCACACCAGCACAGGACATGGTCCTCCACGGATACCTCCATACCCGGGCTGTCAGGTCAAAGCTATGAATCCTCCTCTACATTATCTCAGCAGCATCTCCGAAGCGCTGTTTCCCCAGACCCCTGAACCTGCTCCATGGCTCAGGTGCCCCTTCGCAGGGCGCACGTAACCAAAAAGCCATGACTTTTTGTCAGAAATGGCAATATCTGGTCTGTGCAAAGTTCCTGAATTAAAAGTTTTGTTTTGCACTGAGGTCAATGAATCAAAATCACCCGCAGAACGGGACTCGGGAAAAACCCAAGTCCTCGCGTTTCACTGGGAAACATTCAGGCATTTTGCTGCAGTAAGGGAAAAAGTATTTCATTTCTCAAACACGAACCATAATAAAATGTTAAATATAACCTGGATATTAAATTAAAACGTAAAAGTCAAAACACGTCAAATCAAAGAGATACATTTGAATTTCCTGGACACTGTCAACAGACGGAAGCCAGAATGATTTGCTTCGATACTCTCCCACCTGAATGTTTGCTTCCTGGCTACACGCCGATTCTGATAATGCAGCCTGATAAAAAAAAAATGTATTTTCCAATGGAAAATTTTATCCCTGATACCCTCTGCCTCCATTTCCAGAGCATGGGTGCACAGATCTGCCTGACCCAGGATGCAGGGGATGGAGGTTGTGTCCCTCCCGTGTCAGGTCCCCAGCAGAGAGGAGATGCTTCCCCATGCTCGGCTTGCGCAGAACCAGGGGAAGGGGCAGAGGTGGAGTGGCTCCTGCCTGCGCCACTTAACGAGTGGGAAAGCATTCCCCTGGGTTATTAAGCATTTGTGTATGGGTTTGGAAACTGTAACCGTGTGACCCCATTATAATTACGGATAAACACAACGTGGGCCATTGGAGCGCAACAGAGTGCGAGGCTGGAAGGAGAAGGGCCCTGTTCCCTTCCCCATCCTCTCCCCAGCGCTCACTGGGAATGATTGAGACGGCGATGGGCAGCCTGAGCCAACAGCCGCACACCGGAGCAGCTCTGCCAACCAGCCCTGGGCACTCCCGGCTTGCCAAAAACGAGCTGGCCGGGGGCCAGGCTGCTCAGAGCCAAACACTGGGAGGGCTCCCTGGGGACAAATCACTTCTGACAGCAATAGTGGGAATCAAACCCTGGTTAAGCCTGGTCCCCTGCTGCCACCAAGCACCTGCAGCTGAGCCCCAGCCCCTGCAGAGAGCCACGAAGATGTATTTGTAGGGCTCCAGCCCCCAGGAACAAAACCACAGCATTGATGAGAAGCCTTTTTAAAAAAAAAAAAAAAAGGTGGGGTGAATAGCATAGCCATGGACTCCTGTTATTACTATGCGGCCCTGTATTTCTGTGGCAGTGGAAGGGTACCAGGGGAGATATGCCGGTCTCTGGGACCATTTAACGAAGCTTCAGCACTTCATTAGGCATCCATGGAGCCTCGCGAAGGCCTGCCTCTCCCCTCCGGGGCAGCAGTGCCAAAGAGACCGGGGCTGGCTGCTTTCTGCACGGCCAGGGCTTCCCCAGGGCCCCAACACACCACGTTAGCGCAGCCCACGGACACAGCCTGGCTCCAGATGTAGAGGTGCGGAAGCTAATGCATGCAACACCTTCGAGTCAGAAGTTAAAGAGCAGCTGAAAGGCAGCTCCGTGGCTGTCTGCCAGGTGATGCAAGCAGCGCTTTCATAATTCAACAGGCAATAAAATACTACAGCAAGGTAAGCCCAGCAGCCTGTCTCAGGGAAGGTATCTTGAGAGCAGGGGTAGCATCTGCATCCTCAGGCACACAGGTCTGTATGCGTGGAGGGGAAGCACGGGCGCCCTGCGAGCGACCTGCAGAACTCGCTGCTACAGGAGGTGGTAAAAGTGGGCGCTTCTTTAAAGGGTTGGGTGGTATTGATATGAATAAGAACAGTAAAGAGTTGGACAAATGAAGGCAGCAGCGTGGAAAGTCCTTAGCCCTTATGGGCTATGGTGAATAGCTGGAAAGAAGATTCACCTAAGATCTGCCACTTTCTGTTAGACTCGTAGCGCAGAGCATGTTCTCCTGCACCGGAGGTTCATCTGCTCCAGCTGCCAGTGAAACAGAGACGGGATGCCTTCCTGAGGGATTCCTCCAGTTCTGCCACAAGTTGCTGGGCTCCGGAGCACCTGTGCAAGCAGCAGGGAAGAGGCTTTCTCCGGATGTCATTCCTGCAGAGCGTTCCTGGCATTTGCAGCATCGCAAAGCCACGAAGCTGGCACTTGGCTGTTCCAGCCTGAGGAGCTGCCAAGGGCTTGGGAACAGCCTGGGTCTCACTAGGTGACCTGCCAGACCCATCCACCATGTTCCCCCCTTCTCCGCAGGCAGCCTTGCTAATCTCCAGCTCTGCTGACCACCCAGCAACAGGGCGTTAGGGCCGGCGGTGATGGCAGAGGAAAGAAGGTGGCAACTGGAAACCATCACTTAAGATACAGCCCAGCACGAGAACCCCAAAGGCCGGACACCGCCCAGGCAAGGGGTGTTCAGAGCCAGCACAGGCAGCGTGCAAATGCTTGCTGTGTTTACATCCAGTACGGGTAACGCCTGCCTGGCTACCCAGGCACAGCGACAGAGCCCAGCCTGCCAGCAAGAGCCAAGTCCTGCCCGGGGAGATGGGGAAGCACTGGGAGAGCCTAGGCAGCACAAGGAGGGTTAACTCGCAGCCACGGGAGCAGAAAATGAGGTTCCAGTTATTAGTTGATTTATTGGTCTGTCCTCAATTGGCACTCAGGACTCAGAAGAAAATGTTCCACTCCAAAGCATTAAGCATCTTCAAAGAGCAGAAGCATTAAAAATTGAAATCATAAAATAGACATGTAAATATAGCAGAGGTAAACGGGGCAGCGAGGAGAGGAGCGAAGCAGAGCCAGCCCCAGCCGAGCCTGAGCCTGCGGGGCAGGGAAAGGGCTGCGCTGGGGGGCTGGAGCCGCTGAGGCCCCCCCAGGTTGGGGGGATAACCTGTGGGGAAGCTCCGGATGGCTGCATTGTATGGCTGCCCTGCTCGCCTAGCTCTGCCGGGTGCAAATGCAACGGAGGGCAGAGTTGCTTTGCTGCATGCGTGCAGGAGCCTCACCGCCACGGCCCCTCGCCTCCCTCCCCTGGCCTATATACGATACCCTAAAGCCTGTAGGGGTTTATAACCAGGGTCTCCCCTTCTCCCCAACAATCCTTCCCAAAAGACTTCAAACATGGCAAGACAGCGGGAGCAGGGCTGTGAAGGACAGGAGGGACGGAGAGGACGGACGCGGTGACAGCAGGAGACAAGCAGGGAATCAAAGTCCATCGGCCACGGGGCTGGCAGAGCCTTCCCAGCCCGGGGGGTGAGCTCTGCCGAGCCTCGCTGGATGCCCAGGTGAGGTTTCAAAACCGGGGGGCTCGTGGTGTATGTGTGGTGAGGCAGTGCCAGCAGCAGCCTTTTCGGGGGGTTAGGACATGAAAATCCTATCGCACGGCTGCTTCCGAGGACACGTGCACGGGGTGGTGACCCGGGAGGTTTTGTGCAGCCCCTCTCCTCACACCCGCCAGCGGTTCACCCGGGTCAAGTGAACCCAGTGAAGTCACCCAGCTGCCCCTCTCTACGTCAGGGTTCACAGCTGGATGGCAAACTAATGCCGTCATCTCTTCGGGCAAGGGTGGCTTTTCACATGCAGTATTTCACAGAACCAGAGACAAGCACTCACTTTCCTCCTCTTCTACAAGAGCAAAGCAGAACAGACCCAAACTCCTCTGAGCCCCTCTGGCCATTTGTCTGCAAGGCAGCAGGACGGTACCACCCGTCCCAAAGCACCGGCCAAAAGAGAGGACTCAGCCGCGGTGCCCAAGCCTGGGGATGGGCTGCTGGAGGTGCTGGTCCCTTCCTGGGCATGGAGGGAGGGAACGGACCTGACGCAAATCACTAACCCCTGCGTGAGAGCCCCTTGCTGGGCCTGGGAAGTATAAGTGGGAGCTGAGAACCGCTTCACGTGTTGCTCCAGCATCTGGCCCAGCGTAAGGCACCATCTGCCAGCAGGGACAGCAAGCCAGGGGAAAGATGTGGAGGAAGGAAAAGGGAGGGAGGGGAGGACACAAAACCTCCTTGCCACAGCGGGAATATGCAGCTGGCTGGGGACTGGCATTTGGGGACAAGTGTGTGGCAATCCTACACTCGTTATGAGGAACAAGTGATGCACTAGGCTGGCTGTTTACAGGATTTTCAGAGCTACCTGCAGAGATACCGAGCCCTCCTGGCTTGCCACTGCTTCACAGGAGGGTGGTAGATGCTCAGCCACTCTCCAAACCCACATCAGACTATACTCAGAGGGTTTGAACTTCCACACACAAGAAATAAACCCCTCCAAGAACCAACAAACTAGCCAAGAGTCGAAACATCAACCAGCCAAACACCAATGGTGATGCAAGCTCCTAACCTTTAAAACCTCTAGAAGCACAACCATCATCTTGGTAAAGGTCTCCGGCGAGGAGCTGGGGAACTGCCTTGTCCTCCAGAGTCCTGGAGTCCCCGAAGGGCCCTGTCCCATGAGTGGTCAGCAAGAGGGACCCCCACCCCTGCCCCTCTCCACGCTCTGGCACAAACCCAGCTCTCTTGGCACCCGTACCTGTTTTTCCCCTACACACAATTTTTTCTTAATTGGGAGCTTGTTAATTATCCCAATACTTTGCAGAGGAAATAAACAGCAATTAGAGAAATAAGTGGTATTTTTATTCCCTGGCACTGTTGCAGAGCTCCCCAACGCCTCCCATCCACGGCTCCCACATGGGCACATGTTGCTGCCTGCTCCGGCATTGCTGCCCGAGCGCTCTCCCCCGTCTGTTCCCCAAGAGCAGGGCTCTGCGGTGGTGGGCTGCCTTTCTCTCCCCCGGGTAGGAAGCGTTACTGCGTGAAAGCAGCAGGCTGTCCCGCTGTAATCTGTTTTAAAAGTCATAAATTGCTGAGAAAAGCCAGTTTTCCTGCACAACAGAAGGTTAGCATGTTTAAAGAGAGCACTGGAACTGTTTTTATTAATCAGAACTGCTATAAAGAAAGCATTTTAATTAACATAATTACCCTGTTTGAGAGAAGCAGCCCGCACCTCACAGATACTTTTCAAACTAAAGATGCAGGCTGTCACAGTCAGTCATAATTAAGCAAAATGAGCTGGTTTTCCTTGCTGTACGTCTACCTCCTCCCATCCACACGCTTCCCCTTTCCTATTACATTCTCTGCAAGGCCAGCAGAGACAGCATCATGCCATGGGGGTAGCAGGACCCCCATGTCCCCATCCCTGCACCCCTGCCTCCAGCACAGACCAGTGGGGGTTAAGTTCCATCCTAGCCAGCGGTGCCAGCTCTGGGCACAGACCAAGCTGCAAACAGGCAACCTGGGAGATGGAGGTGGTTATAAAAACCCCACAAGATTTGTAGGACTTTGTTTCCAGCACGGTCTCACAGTCAACAGATAAAAGATTTATTCTCGTTGAAAAAGACAAAAAGAAAAAGCATAAAAAGCCTGGCTCTGGGCCGCCCGCCAGCAGGGAGAGAAAGGAGCGGGGAAGGGGAATAAAAGCAGGCGAGGGCAGGCAGCTGTGTGGGTCCAGGTTTCTCTGAGCATCCCAGAGCTGAGCTGGACCCTGGAGGGCAGCGAGCCGGCCAGGAGCTGCAGCCTCCATCCACAGCCCTCCTCCTCCTCCTCCTCCTCCTCCTCCTCCTCCTCCTCCTCCTGCCTGCTGCTGCCTGCAGCCCGAGGCAGCACCACATGCCTTAGGCAGCATCTTTTATGCTTCCTTCTGACGTAGTAACAGGCTCAGTAGCTCCCATGGCACGTCCCTGCCTACCCTTCACCCCCAATGCTGATGTCCCCCTTGCAAATGGCAAGATGGGGCACAACGGCTACACGAAGCAATCGGGCATCACCTCCAAACCCACCATGGGCTGCTTTATCCGAGACCTCCTGTCCCACCAACGCGTCCTGGAGCAGGACACTGACCTAGGGCTGAAGGCAGCACCTTCAGTAACCAGCCAAAGTCCCTTTAATGGCAGCACCATTCAGTATTTTAACAGGTTTTTCAATGGATGTTCCGCTATTTTGCTGACATCTCACCTTAATGTGCAGTATAATAGACTGTTAACAATTAGTGTTTTTAATTAAAACCTCATTTATTTATAAAGGATGGCTCTGAGTTGATGGGTCTGCCCTGAAGCTGCACAGCACCACTGGAGATGCTCGTGCCATGTCTTTAACGCAGACCCAGCGTCACAGCAGAAGGACCAAAGTTATTGCGCCGAGCGCTCAGCGCCGTGTCCCCATGGACTGTGGGGATGAGAGCACCCATCCTGCCCACGGCAGCACCCAGTGCTGGGCGTCACCACCCCAGGGCAGCCCACGCTCCCTAGATGCCACTGTCAACAGCTATGTGCAGGTAGAACAAGGCAAAAAATTTGAAAAGAGGGATTTTTAGGGGTTTTTAAATTTCTGGGGGCATGGTTTCCTGAAAAAAACAAGGTTTGTGCAATCACGTGTTCTGTGTGTTGTCTGTCTCCCCTAATTACTCTCCAACTCAGCAGTCAAATTCAACAGCATGTGAGTGACAGCTGGAAATCTCAAAGATATTAAGTTCCTGGAGGTTTCATGAAAATAGGCAGACAGATAGAGAGGAGAGGCCTTCCTCGGCTCAGCTGAACCAGGCTGCAGCAGGAGCCTGGGTCTTGCGAGGCTCCAGAGGATCCACGTGGGAGAAAGGAAAAACACAAAAGCCCCGATGATGCAGGGAAAGGGCTGAATCAGAGGATGCATCTTGCTAGATATTGAAATCAGTCAATCTTTAGGTATTAGCCCCTGGAAAAGCAGCCTTCTGTAGTGCTGATCGGTGTGTTAACAACCTGTTTCCAAACAGAAAATGCAATTTCCATGGGAAATTCACTTTTTGTTGGTGGAAGAATTAAAATATTCAGAAAAAAATAATCAAAGGCACTTTTCTACTTGGGTTCAACGCAGACTGACACATTTCAGGTGACTAAAAAGACAACCAAGTTTGGCTCCAATTCGACGAAACACCCCACATCCCTACCCCATATTTTCCACATGCCCTCACCTCCCTGGGCTGGAGGTGGGCTCCACGTGCTCCACGAATGCACGAGGGACCATGGCTGAGCAGTGGGACACAACCCAAACAACTCCTTTTGCAGTAGTTGGACGTTTCTCTTAAAACGCTCTATTTAAAAAAAATTATTTTTATTTTCCTGTTCCTCAGTTTTCCCCCAGAATGAAAAGACGCCACCAACCCCATCCATCTGGGACCCACCATGGAAAGTCTAGAAGCATCTTCTGCAAGCGAACTTCACTGGGCATGCGTCAGCCTTTGTGGCAGCCTGCTGCAGGCGTCCCCAGGGGAGCTGGACCGGGACACGGAGCAAAAGGAGAGCACGGGGCAGAGACAGCAGTGCAAAGCCTGCGCCTTGCTGCTGTGAAGGGTTTTATGTGGCGCATGGGAGGGTTTTATTTGCATGCAGGCTATGAAGCACCCACTTAGAGGTGTCTCAAGACCTACTTGTAAGACCAAATAAAAATACTTCTCCCGGTCCTGGATCGAGAGAGCTGGGAAGGAGGCTTCCAAAATTGGGTTCTCTCCCTGCCTGCGCAGAGGATGGGGTTGTGACACCACAGAGAAGCTGTTTGTAGGTCTCCGTTCGCAGGCTACCAGACAGGCAGCCTCACCCTCCCTCAACCAGGGCATCTGCCTTCCCCGAGCTCCCAATCCCCGGTATAAATAGGACTCCTCGCTGGAAGCGTTGGGGTTGGCGGCATCGCACGGCGCGGCACGGCAGCTCTCCCAGCCGCATCCCCTCCCTCTGCTGCCCCATCGCCGGCCGGGCAGCACCCACGGCCTTCGGGGAGCCTTCCCCCATGCAGCCTGCACGCTCCTCTCGTCGCAAGCCAAAGCGGCGGCAAGACGAAGCGATGCTCATAAATGCCTTAGAAGGGAAATATTAACGAGCACTGAGTGGAGGGCGAGAAAAGTCCTTAATCGCATTAGCTCCGCTGCCAGAGCTGATGAACGTCCCCAAGCCACAGAGCCCTGTCCGGCTGCGTGGCACACAAGCGGCTGGGGAGAGTCGGACCCCGAACCGCTGCCCCACCGCTTGGGGCAGGAAGGGAAAACATCAGTCAAAGCCAAGCTGATCCCTTGCTTAACATCAAACGAACATTTCCTGCGAGCTGATGGTGCCTAGGCCATGTGGCTCTGGAACCACGGGTCCTACTGGGATGGGACGCTCTCTTGCTCTACCTGAGCAGGAGCGGGAGGCCACGCCAAGCACTCCTGCCTGCGTCCCTGATGAGTTTATGCTTCGGTTGCATAAATAAGTCACGCGCCAGGTTTTTATACTGGAAACTCAGTTCTGAGCTTGTGTAACTCTCTGATTTTTTTTTTTTTTTATGCAGCCAGGAAATTACAATATAAAAATATATGTATAAAAATAACCATTTTCCTCAGCTAAACAGCCACGAGTGGTGCCTTTTGTGCTGCCCTGCCTTCCGATCCCTGCATACGCTGTGTGCACGCACATGCATGCCGCTCCGCGACACATGGGGGCATTTTTTACGGTGACAGCCTGCCGCTCCCCCTTGGGGGAAAATGTGCTTTAATTTTTAGTATAACCTTAAAAAGGAGACTAGCGAAGCATCTCTCCCATAAATTTTGTAAGTGACATTTACTTCTTGGTGCATTATCACCAGTGATGGACAAATCTCAAGTTTAGGGGTTTGGTTCAGAGAAGCAGCCATCTTCCCCTGGGATGATGTGGTTATACTCAGGTTCAGCTCAGGCATTTCCTGGAAGATCTCCAGCAGCTGAACCCTCTTCAGCCTCTGAGACCACAGCCTAACGTGCGGCCCCTACATGCCTTAGGGGGCTCTGGGGACTCCTTTTGGCTTCTGGACACCCCACCTCTAAGGCAGGCCCCACTTACCCCTGCCCATGGGCCGGGTATCGGCAATAACACAGCAAAGCTTCCCACCCAATCTCATCAGCTCAGCCCATAAAAGCATCCCTGGCAGGCTCAGATCCCTGCCCATCCTGGCTGGGCTATAATGGAGTTTGCTTTAAGAGCACAATAGATCTTCCTGGTCACCGAATCCAGCTCCCTGCTACCCGTAAGCCTGCCAAGTTTCAATCTGAATACACATAAAAGATCTCAACAGCTGGGTGTTTAATTACAGGGACTAGAAATCAGGCTCCGCAGAGTCATATCAGGTTATTCCAGCTCCCTTGAGCTGGCTTCAAAGTGTGCCAGGACTGGCCCCCCCAGAGAGGCTGGCATTTCCAGCTCTGCCTGAAAGCACGGAGGCTCGAGGAAACACAAACCATGCCGAACCCCCAAAGGCAGAGCTCAGAGGAGCCCGGGTGGGCACTGCACAGCACAACCCTGTCCGAAACGCGGGTGCAGGGGATTTGCATCGCAGGGTGCAAGGGCAAAATACTGTTATTCGTGCCTGGCCAGAGGAAAATACAAATGCCACTAAAATCCGTGACATTCACATGGATCCTACAAGAGACAGAGGGACAGGAGATGCCATGAACCTGCCTTGGGGCTGTTTTGCAAAGCCCTGCGAGGAACGGCTCAGGACTGTCTCCCGGTGCCGACAGGGATGCGTCGTGGTCCCCTGCTCCTCCGAGCCGTGGGGCAGGGCACGGCCAGCAACCGGAGGCTCTGCAGGGCAGTGCTTCCCTGGCACTCCCTGCCCATCCACAGCCTTCGCTGCCACCCCGATTTATTACCGTGGGGCTGGACTAGACCCAAAGAAACACTTCCAGTTCCTTGGCACCAAAAAAAAGATTGAAGGAGCAGAAAACAGAGCTGTTAACCGACAGTTAAGTCTGATGTAATTTGTGGCACAGTTATTTGCACCTAGGAAAAGACAGGCGGCAAGTTTGCCGGTGTCAGCCCTGCCTGGCAGGTTCTTGAGTGTTGCCCTGGCTGCTGGTACATGGGGATCTGCAGAGACAGTTCATTTGAATTTCTAGGGAGCAGGTCTTTTCGGAAACTGAACTCTGAGTCCTAAAAGGCCTGGGCACCTCCACAGCAATCGTTGCAGAGCGTGGCAAAGCACTTCAAAATAGCTACAATTGGCTTTCCCCAAGCTCTGGCAGCAGCTGGAGACTGGAAAAGCCTTTTTTTGGGGCAGATGAGCGCTTCCCTCTGCCGAGGTGGCTCAGCATCCCCAGAGCATCCCAGGGATGCCTCGCTCTGCTGTTCCCCGAGCAGTGCCCTGGCTCCCTCCCAGCCAAGGGAACGGCAAGCGCTGAGTGAAGCCACCAGCAGCGGTCCCGGCCGGGCTCTGGCAGCAGGTCCTGCCCTGTCCCAGCACCGGCAGCGGCCCAGCCACTTCGGTGAGACCTGGGACCGATCCTCTCTCTTCCACCTCAGACAACCCAAGCCAAAGGTATCTCTCGGAGTCGCCCAACATTGCTCTTCTCTGCTGTCAGACTCCTGAGGACCGCTGCCTGCCACCCTCTCAACACGCACTTTGGCAACCTGAGCTGTTATTTCCCAGGCTGTTGAATCATTTCTTGCACAGGCGTCACCACACGCCTCCGACTCCCCACGTAACGTCTCAGCTGCTCCCCGGCTCCTCCCTGGCATCTCCACTCAACCGGGGGCGCAAGCCAGTCTCTCTCGTGTTTTGGCAAAGGAGTGCCTACAAAGCCTTGGCTGTAGCCCTGACTTAAAAAAAATAAGAGAATATGAATAGAATAAGGCAGCCCGGTGAAGCAGGCAGCCTCAGCAAGGCTGAGCAACACCGACCGCCAGCACCCATCACCAACAGCATCGGGGTGAGTGGTGGCACCCCTGGGAGCACTCTCCCCCGCAGCAGCGGCTCACTCTGAGCACACGGCCAAGCCGAGAGAGAAGTATTTCTTCCTCCGCATTGACCGAAGGCTGCATCATACTCCACAGGCTCCCGGCAGAGTCAAAATAAGGACGGACATCAGGTCGGACATGTCTTCCACTCACAGTCATGCACACATCTGCCTCTCCCAAGAGCTTGGAAGTGCAGTCACAAGCACAGCCCCAAAACCCACTCTAAAGCATGTGGATGAGGAGGGAGGAAAACCCCATGGTCGGCCCGGCAGGCTGCAAGGTCTGAGGACGAGGCTCAGAGATGCTCAGACTGAGCTTTCCATCCCCTCTTGCTCAGCTGCCCACAACCGCTGGTGCCTGTTGGCCAGAGACCCCATGGGGCTGTCGTGGGCACATGTCAGAAGGAGACCCGGAGCACCCTTTCCCCCTCCCCAAAACGCCGTGTTTGTCTGAAAGCCAGTTTACTGCAGGTGTAAGGGAGCCCATGTCCTTATGAGTTAAGATTTAAAGTTCTAACAAAAGCAATTCACTGTTTTGTCTGGGCGAGCTGCTGGGAGCACCAGCAGCTCGATTTTTATTGATAAAAGCCTCTTTTCTCTAAAAACATGGGACCAGTTCTCCCCATGACAGCACAACGTGGGCAATGCAGAGCCTCAGATCACAAAGTACAACAGTTGCCCTGCATTTCTGCTGGGCCACAAGGAAAAAAACCCACATCTTACAACGCCTGCAAAGAGAGTCGTAGTGAAACCCTCAGAGGGCAGAGCAGGTTTTCAGCCTCTTCCACCAGCTCAGAGCCCCTGAAGCATGCCATCAGTCACGGCATGGGACATCTACATGGTGCTTTGCTTTGCTGTCCGTTGTTTTGCTTCCCAAAGCAAGCACCTGCTGTGTTGTCAGCAGTCCCCTGCGAGCTCCAGGAGAGCAGCCCCAGAGGACCTCTTCCAAGGTGCTCCCGTCGACTACGGGGGGACAAAGCAATCAGGGAGCAGACAAGGAACGCGCGACTTTCCCGTCGTGGAGGGACTGCTGGGACTTGCTGGAAGGCGTCCAATTAGTTAACGAGCACTCCAGAGCCGAGTCTGGTCTGGAATCAGTAATTAACTGCCACAAGACAAGCGAGAGCAAATATATCGGAGGAACCCACGTCTGTCCTAGGGATGGACCTAGGAAAAGAGGGTCTGCCCAGCCAAACCCATACTGAAATGGAGAGGAGCAGCTGGCAGCAAGCAAGCAGGATGATGTGGATCCCAAAAAGACATGCATCCCTGGTGCAACACGAGGAGTGAACGCCACAACCAGCTCCCATCCCAAATGTCTTGTAGCAGGAGCTGGCACAACTGAGTGCCCCTGGCCCTGGAGCTGGTCCTCTGCGTTGGTACCAGCCCACCACCGGCTGCACGCGTGCTGTGGGCATACAGCCGGTGAAATCTTTGCTTCTGATGAGCAGCACTGTAGTAATGAAGCGAAAAGGACGTGTCAGCCTGGCCGGGCACCTCCCCCTTCCACTGTCCACAAACACCATGGTTTTGGAAGTCCTGGAATAATTTCTCCACATCCATTTCCTTCAGTAGTCTCCTGCTCCAGGTTCCTGAGTATCCTCCAGTGCAGGAGGACGCATCAGCTCCCAGGTCCGAGGTGGCTCAGAGGAGCCGGGCTGTCACCAGCAGCATCAGCCCTCCTGGATGCGAGCAACCTCCTGCCAGGTTCTCCTGGTTGAAAATCAATGGCTGAGCTCCGGGAAGGAGGAGAAGACCTCCTCCCGAGGCTTGCAGTCCCAGCCCTAATGGCTCCCTGACACTGGCCACCTCTCCGGAGCGTGACCCCACGTGGCAGGAGTTGCGGAGCGGCTCTGCATCCAGCCCCTGTGATAAATTAGCCGGAGATTCAGGCATTTCGGCGCAGCTGCCTCATCCTCTGCCGGCATGACAATGTGATTAATTTTGGGTGCAGATGAAGCTCATTTATCAGAGGCACGTGACAGCCACGCGGGCTGTAGGGGCGTGCAGGGAGACCCGGGGCATGGGGGAAAGCGAGAGCGGGAGGCAAAAGGCAGGAGGCAGGGAGGGAGAGCGAGGGTCTGAGCCCGGGGCATCTCCCAGGAAGGCTGTTTGCCACGCTGGCTGGCAATTAAGCATGCTGGGGGAGAAGAGCCCCGTGTGGGAAGAGAGCTTTTATCTCTGCTAACACACATGGCCGTGTCTGGGGAGAGATATGCAACGGGAGGGATGTAAGAGGATCGGGGAGAAGAAGCCGTGAGCCGATTACGTTGCTTCAGGAGAGGCAATTCTACCACTGCCGCCACTTCTCCCCCAGCTGCCCCCTCCTACAGGCCATTTTCCACCTTCTCCTCTTTTCTGGGGACTGGCAGGTCCTGACCTGCCTGTCCTCACTCTGCAGCCAGAGACACTTGCTCTTCGCTGCTGGCAGGAGCACGGCCAGAGCTGCTCCTGCAGGAATTGCCTGGGAAGGCAGAGCTGTATGTTCACTTCCTGATGTAACATGGCCCTGACACAGAAAAATCAGCCAGTCGGTTCATCCATCCCTTCGCTGGAGTTTCTCCACGGGCCGGAGCAACACCCAACGTGGCGATGCTGCTTGCACGACACGGCGCAGCTCTCCCGAGGGCGCAGGCAGTCCGATGTGCTGGTGCAGAGCAGCCTGCAAGCGTTTCAGCAGCAGCTGAAACAGCCCTTCTCTTAATTCCCACCGCGACATCGCATCCCGCACCAGCACATACACCAGGGACAGGGTCCATCCTGCCGGCGGCACCACCGCTACTCCTCCGCAGCATTCCGGGCTCTCCTGGCTGGCGATGCCTTTCGCTAGCAGACACCCCATTCAGAGTGTCACCTGGCGTTAGGCACGACCAGCCAGCTTCAGGCTGCACGTGTCCTCCATAGGAATCACTGTCCCAAGCAATAGCAAGTGCATGGCAGATGCGATAGCCGAGGCAGCGGGGGCTCCCAGAGCAGGCACGACCAGAGAGGACGACACACGGCAGCCCCTGTCTCCCACCAGCCCAGCCATCCTGGCTGACCAGAAAGGGCTCTTGGGGGCAAGCAGCGCCAGGGAAGGGACCAGCTGAGGCCGCCAACGTCACAAGCGAAGCGTCAACAGATCAGGAGTCTCTGCGCAGTTTTGGGGTGAGGAGTAGTTTTTGGGGTGAGCCAATGCCATGCCAGACGCCCTCCAGTGAGATGGATGCGCAGGGAGAGGGCATGAGGCCAGTCCCTCGGGCACCAGGGTTTACAACCTCCCATGCCACCAGCGCCAGCCAGGGAGGGGACAAGGCAGGTGCCACACAGCGGGCACAGCAGCTTGCATCCCAATGCTCCTGCACAGACAACAGCCCGGGGAGCTGTCAAACAACACAGCTAGGAAACCATGGGGAGGGACTGGATGGAGGTGGGATGACCAGAGAACACCACGTGTGGTTGGCGATGGCAAGAAGCAACTGTCATTGCAGGCATTTGTTTGCCGTCGTTTGCCCCATGCCGCAGTCAGATACACCCTGGGCGGTGGTGTCCCCATGGGGGGACATGGGGCACCTCTGTTCCACAGCGAGGTCACGCTGGCAGCACCTGAAACCCCAAGACCACCACAACCCCCCTCCCTTTGACATTTTTAGGTTCCAGCTAGTGAACCATTTTCTGCTAAAGAAAAGAAAAACCGTTGAGTTCAACAGGGCCACACGAGCTGGGACCACAGCGACAAATCCTTGGGCACACGGCCAGCGTCAATGCCTTCAGTGGGACTCAATTATCAACCCGACGGGTAGCATCAAACAGAGAAACTGCTTTTTTGATAAATACGTATATTTTTAAAGAAAACGTGTCAAGAGGGCAAAGGCGAGTGAAGACGACGCAATAAGTGGCAGCCCCGCTGCTTGCAAGACAGTCCTGCTAATTTATCCCAGCACAGAAGCAGGACCCTTTCTGCTTGGTTAAGTGTACGGTTAGAAAACCCGTGGGGACTTTGGAAGTGCAAAAACGTCAAACACAGAGTGGCATAGGGACTTGAGCCTGAGAAAGGGGAAATACTATGCTTCTACCCGCTGGGTCCTCCAGGAGAAAGCAAGCAGGGTGGCCAGTGGTAGAGCGGGTGGCCTGAGAGGAGCCCACCTCTGGAAAGGTTACAGGTGACAATGCTAGCTTGCAGCCAGGACTGCAACCTCTGACTTTCACATTTCTCCCAGGTCCTAAATGCTCTGCTAAACCTGGCTCCTCTGCAAAGGTCCCTGGGGAGGTTGTGCTCTCCTCCCACCCATTGCTTCACTTTCTTATCTTTCCAAAGGTCCCCTGAGTCCCACACCAGAGCTGCTGGGGCGGTGGTGGCAGAGCCGTCCTGGCTTTTATTGCAATCATCACGCCAATTACTCAACTGAAGTTTTCAGTTCCCATCCATTAAAGTTTACCCAGGAAGGATCGAAGATGCCCATGCAGTTTCCCTTCGCAAATTACGGAAAGGCACGGATAAACATATCTCAACCAATTTTCACGTGGCGGGGAAATAATTGCGCTAGCATGTGGGCCTCTGTTTGTGCTGGGGTTAAGCGCGTTGGGAGCTGGCTCCTCGGCAGAGGCATACTCGGGCTCTTACACCTGCCTGGGGAGCAGTGATGGTGCCCGGCCCCGCTGCTCCTCCAGCACCACGCGATGGTTTAGCACCGGCACGCTTTCAACAAGGAGAAAACGCTATTGCACTTACCGGAGCTGAAATCTTGCAAGCACCTGCTGGCGAAGCAAGGAACCTGGAAAGAAGGAGAGAGAGAAATGCGGTTCGGTGGATTGGCTGTTGACAGCAGCGGGCATTTTAAAAGGTTGACAGGGGAGTGTTGGCTTTGCACCAGCCCCGCACGGGTGGGATGGGGCATGTTGCTCCACGGCAGCGCTGAGCCCAGCCCCGCAGGGCACAAATCTGCTCCACAAACCCCAGCCACCCCAAGCCACAGCCTTGCCGTGCAACATGCCGCAAACGAAGTCTTAGACGAGATGCCTACACATCCTACTTAATTAGCGCCAGTTGATGTCCTGGACATCACCAGAGTTGCTCGGATATGCTCTTATGCACAGCCTTCTGTATCCCCAAGCAGCTCGGAGTTGCTCGGACCAGTTGCTCCTGGCTGCGCTCCCAGCCACAGCATCCAGGTGCCCGCATGCTGCCTCTGGAGCTGGCTGGGGTGTCCCAGCACCCAACGGGCTCCCACAAAGCAGCCTAATGGTGCCGAACCCTAAAAGCAAGAAAATTAACCTTCCCTGCCTGTGTGCCTCCCAGCCAGCGCACTCAGACAGGGCTGCGGCACTGCAAGTGGGAAGGAGGTTACCTCCACCTGCACTGCATCAAGACCATCTAAATTCATCAGAACCACCTAAATTCACCCAGCCTCGCTCACCAGCCTCTCAGGACGCTCGGCCAGTGCCAGCAGGACTGCAAGCCGCTGCATACAGTGGGAATTCACCAAGGGATTAAGGAACCATTCACCACTCCAGTCCCAGTATGAACACAGGGCTGCCCCATCACTGCTCCCCTCTCCCAGCGCCTCATCAGCTCCTGGAGCATGCCATGCAAATCTATGCTAAGGAGTCACAACAAGGCAGCTGGGAAACCATAAATATCTGTGAAAAATCTCCCCATAAATCCAAGGGAAGGGGAATTTACAGTGCTTTCTTTGGAGATTTCTCCAGGTGTTCCCTATTAAGCCATCGTGCTCGTTTGCATAAGTATTCCTCAGACAATAAAGTCTTCTCTGCCATCAGTTATCGGCTCTGCAAACAGGAGCAGAGCTGGGCATGGGGTGTGCAAACACCCAGCTGTAAAGATGAGGGACTGGCTCCTCACATCACCAGGTCCTAGGGGAGGATTCTTTAAGGCAGCCACAACCAGCAACAGGTTGTGTTCGCTCGGGGCCACGGCAGGTCCTCGGGCAGCGCCAACATCCACAGCCCCTTCTGCATGCAGAGGACCATGGTGACTTCTTGGAGGTAGGGACAGGTTAGACCCAGAGGTCCACACAGCCAAGGGACATCCCACAGCTCGGTCTCTGCTCGACGACCAGTGCTTAGCATTGCCTGCTTCTTCAGAAAACATAAATAAATTAAAATTGAAAATCTGCCTCAGTGCTAGACCCCACATTCAGCAGATTTCACCCTGAGCAGCTCCTGCAAGGCTGCCCAGGTTAATCGCCAAGAGAGCATGTTATATTTCAGCTATGACATTTCTTTGCAGGTTTAACGTATCCTTATCATGACTTCCGTGTACTTCTGTGTAGATGGGTAGGAGACAGGAGAAAATGAATAATACGTTTCCTTCCAGCATGAAATTCTGAGCGTGTCCTCCGCTGAGTGCAATTACTGTGTATATGACTCCTGTAGTTTGGCTAATACCGTTAAGTATAATGGAGATTAAGGGATTTTGGGCTGCAAAGTCCGTTTCATCCATCCAGGCCCGTGCAAAGGAATACAAGCAGGGAAAAGGTCTTGCAGAAGCCCCCGGACTGAGCAGAGTCTGACCTGCAGGTGACCGTCCCACCATGTGCCCTTGCTGCTGGGGACCTCCCCCAGGCAGCTCTCAGTTCTGCGCGGGGGGGAACGTGGAGGAGGGTGACCAGAGCTGCTGGGGCCGCAGCACCTGCAGCCACATCCCCAGGGCTGACCCCTCGCCGGCAGCTCCCAAACCCAGCGTGCAACCATCTGGGATGCTCCTGGCCCCGTGCCCAGTGCCGCTGTCACGTTCCTGGAGCGCTGGAGCAGGAACATGCTCCCTCCCTGGCACGCTGCATCAGGGACGCAGTGGCCACGGTGAAGGACTTAAGCGGTCACGGTGTTGCTGCTGAGAGTGCTCTCCGGCCACCAGGAGAAGAGCCGTTATCTCCAAGCTGGAGAGTTAATAACAGCACCAGAAAATTTCTGCTTTGGCCGAGGCGATGGCCTCTATCTGCCCTGCAGAGAGGAAAGCCGCAATGCCAGCGTGCCCGCGGGGCTGGACCGCGCTGCCAGCCCCCAGCCCCGCTGCACCCTGGCTCCCTGGCAGGGCCTTGCCCTGGGGGTGCAGGCTGAGCTGGCGGGGGGGGACACGCTGCCCCGGTGCCTAAAAGCAGGGTGGCAAACCACTGCTTTGCAGCCCTCATGTCCAAGGAAGCCTCAAAAATAACCCTCCTGTGTGGAATCAGCATCCTTCCCTGGTTCAGAGCGGGCACAGCCCCAAGCTCAGCCGCTGCTCCTGCCCAGAGGGGAAGCCACGGCGAGCTCCTTCCAGCTCCTCCGAGCTGATGTAATATGACGCAGAGCAGGTACCGGGTTGTTCTGTGAGCGTAGATGAGTGAAGCGGAGCAAGGAGACGGCTTTAAGTAGTAAAAGCTGCCCTGACGTTATGAGCTCAGACACAGCCTTATGTATCCCCAAGCAGCAGAGGAGCCATCTCTGCTTTGATCTGGGTTTGATTTAAAATGGAGCATCTCCCTCAGCATCACCAGTGGGATAGCAGCAAAGTAACCTTGTTTTCCTCTGCTTTGTCCCTTTTGCCACCTAGCCATGAGCCAGAGGTCCCAGGGCTGCACGCCAGACCTGCAAACCTCAGCTCCCTGCGCTCAGGGGACTCGTGGCCACGACGTGCTGGGGCAGCCACAGGTCTGGCTGCGTTCCCCTCCCCATGCACCCCTGACACCCGCCTGCCCTGCCCCGCGCTGCGCGGTCCAGCCGTGGCAGGTGGGGATGCTCAGGGAGATGCTCCCTCCCCGCGCTGGGGTGCAAGCAAGCCAGCCCAGAGCCAGCGAAACGAGAACCTGCCAGGGCATAATGCCAATTCACCGCCAATTAACTCCCCACAAATCCTCCGCTCCCCGGCCTTATCTTCCTCTGCCACATCCCCTTGCTCTCCCTCCTCCTCCTCCTCCCAGGCTAATGGGCTTTTTGGATGTGGAGACAAGCTGTATAGGTACCCTTGGCTGTGCTTGGGAGCCTTGAAATGGCGGTGCAGCGGTGTCTGTGGGGAGGGCTGATGGGAGACTTCTCCGGCACCCTTCGGACACCCTCCCGGCACCCATTGGCGACGGGGCTGCCCCACGCAGCGAAGCTCATTGCCAAACACTCGCTTGCTCTTTCAGATTGAATGTCAGACTCTGAACGTTAACTTTTATGGCATAATATATCCAGCACCAAGCCACGTTGTCAGGAGATACCCCAAAGCTATCAACACATCTGGATGCGAATGATTGTTTAAACACCCCACACGGTCCTGTGCGTACGGGATAGATTTACTGTCACTTCTTGTAAAATTAGGAGGGATAAAATCAAACAGCTGAGCAGCAAACGTCTGCCGGGCAGAGGGGGAGCAACCACCAGCGTGGCTCAAGGGCTCTGGCTAAAAAGGGAGCTCGGGAATAAACACCAGCGAAGCTCACCATGAGGCATCTTTGCTTACAGCTCTTGCCTGAACAGCGAATTTGACCTGCGAGCCCTCCTGACTCGCGGCAGCCCAGCAGAGCGCCGGCTGCGTTTTGCATCAGCACTTTCTGAAATCAGCCAGATTTCAGTGGTCTTCGCTGCGGTGCAGGCAGGGCAGGCAGGGCAGGAGGGGCAGGCAGCTCCTATGCCCAGCGTGGGCAGACGAGCTGCCCTGGGAGGTTCAGTAAAGTTCCTCGGATCAACAATGGATGAAAACCACTGACAGTCAAGCACAGGGCGAGCCCTGGCCGCCCATCCTGGGCTGCCCTCCTGGCCGAGGCGGCTGGCCGCACTGCTGGCCGCACAGCAATTCAGCAGCTGTCTGCAACACAGAGGCAACAGCAACCCTGCGACTGCCCGAGAAACAGCTCCTGCTCATTCAATGCTCCCTCGTTCCTCTGGCGAGACCTGAGTTGTCCGCTCCCCCCCTTCTTCCCCCAGTCTAAGTCCGTGGGCTTGCAGCACCGGCTTTTCAGAGGAGAAAGTTCACCTCTGCAGCAGAGAGCATGTATTTTACATGACAAATTGAGCTCAGCTCAAAAACTTCAGTTTTCCACCAGAAACTGTGTGCGCAGGAAATTTGTGTCCAGCCCTTTCCATCAAGCGGCGCATCTTCCTACATGAGGAAGGGGTTTGGAATAGCGGAGCATTCCTCAAGGCAGCAGATAAATGTCGGACCAGAGTTAGTGGCTGAAGGCTGAAACTAGACAAGCTCAGACTAAAAATAAGGCACAACAGTCACAAGTACTATTGCAGCCGCTAAGTTAGGAGCAAGAAGAATACTCTGTCTTCAGCTATCTCAAGGGGAAGAGAGGCTGTTCCTCCAAAAGAGGTGCTATAAGGTTGCTCACAAGCAACGTCCAAGGATTATAAGTGTCCCCATAGAAGCGTGGGGACACCAGCAATGGAGGGGCTGGTTTTCACCAGCACTGCGGAGGGGGATGGCAGAGCTGGGACAGGGTCGTCGGGGATGGCACAGCCACTGTGGTCTCAGCTATGGCACCAACCTTCACCACCAGCCTTTGCTCCAGCTCAGCACCTCACAGCCATCTCTGGCAGTGCTGAGGCTTGTGGGATGGGAGAGGAAAAGCATTCCCAAGCCCATCTAACCCACCTACGAGAGCTCATAGCACCGTAGTATCATCCCCAGCTCAGTAACCATAACCCCTGCAGCATCGCCCAGCCCTCCCCAAATTCCCCTTCGTTGCAGCTCCCACATTTTATCTTTAAAAACCACAACAGGCAGGGTTCAAAAAGACATGACAAACAATCCAAGGGAAAGAATACAACAGCCCTTGAAACCCCATCCTACATTTGAAAGGGAGGGATGGAGGCAAGGCAAGAAAGCCAGTGTAAAGCCTCATTACCATCAGAAATCCTCTCTCCCTGCCCTTACCTCCCTGCTCATTTCCATATCACAGGGGACACAATACCTTTCTTCTCTTGAAAAACGTCCCATTTTTGCAGAGACTGTCTGTCCCCACTCCCAGCACCAGCTTATGGAGCTGGGGAACAAAAGCTGGGCTCACGCCTGCCCTGGCAGACAGTGCCGGGGTGTGAGTCTCCAGGCCCTTATCAGCCTCCTGGGAGCAGTTTTTATCGTTATTAGTCTACTTTATATATATATTTTTTTTTAGCTTCAAGATCCTTTAGTCAGTCAAATTATACTCAGAGTAGCAGAAGCGGCAGAAAATAAAGCATTATAAGGGCTTCAGGAAGTTATTTTCATCTCAAGGAGCGTGTAAGAAAGGTTGACAAGTCTTTATTCTGCTCTTACGGGATAATCTGTAGGTTCCCAGCTGATACGGGGGAAAAAAAATTAAAAGCATCAGAAGAAATTACAGGAAGAAGTAAAACCCAGGTCTCTGCATAAATTGAAGTAATGGGCACCTTGGCTGACAGCTGAAAGCACCAAAAGGTGAAACGTCAGCACGGGGAAGGAAAGGGGTGGCCGTGGGATCCGGGAAGGGCTGGAAAGAGGGTCCTGGGTGCAGGGCAGGAGGGTCACTCAACCCCTTCTAGCTGGTCTTTTCTCCTGCTAAGTGGACCTGTCACATCTTTCCAGTCCAAAGCATCGCTGACACAGCAGGCGGAGGAGGGAGGGAAAGCAAAGCAGCTCAGACGTCGATCGTGGTCTCCCCTACTGCCCCGGGTCGCTGGATTCATCTTGCTCCTGTCTGGCTGCTCCAATAAAAGCTACGAGCATGGCAAAATTTTTCTGCGAAGACTTCGGGCTCTCGCATTTACACGTGTAGTGCAGGGCCCCGGGAGCTCCCAGCAGCCACCCGGCAAGGGCCAAACGCGGGGCCAGGAGCGGAGCCAGGGTGCCGAGGAGGGGCCCAGGACCGCAAGGCGCTGTGCAGAGGGGAGAGGAGAGGAGGAAGCATCAACTCCTTTCCACGCCAGCCTGCGGGGATTTAGTAGACGGATACGCGAAGCGCTGGATGGCAAAGGGATGCGGAGCCTGGCTGCAGGCGGGCGCAAGGCAGCGGGGTCCTGAGCGGCGCAAAAAGGTGCACAAAGGTGTTTGCGGTGCAAGACAGCCTTCCTCCCGGCAGCAGCGCCAAGGGCAGGGGAACAGGATCCCCCTTTTCCTGACCAGGGTGCGGGGGTCTGAGGCAGCCCCCTCCCAACGAGGCAGGGCAGCCGGCCCTGCGCTTTTCCGGCTGTTTGGCAGCTGAGCTGTGCGGTGCCGAGGCGGTGCTGTCACCGGTGATTGATGGCATGGTTCAGGAGGAAATAAATTCCCAGGCTTTCGCAGGAGGTGAACTGGGGGGTGTATCCATCTTAAAGATACTTAATGAATGTGCCACAGCCCGCGGAGTGGCAGCAGATACATCTCTGCAGCCAGCACTCCCCACGCTGTTCCTTGCGAGGTTCAGGCGCAATTTAACAGCTTCTTATTGATTTTATTTATGTTCCCCAGGCCCTGGCAGTATCTATATTGCCCCAGTCCAACAAGAGCCCCATAGTCACGGTGGGGACCTGCACGTGCTTTTCCCTTCCTGCTCCTCATCCCTCGCCCACCCTGGAAGGGGCAATGCAAAATCACCTGCCCCGGGGCAACTCTGGGGACAAAACCTGGTGTTTGGCCAGAAAGGATGCAGTTTGGGGCTCCTTGAAACTTATTAAGGTCCACGTGGGCTTCAGCTCAGTGCTTCAGGCCAAGAAAGAGGATGATGCAGGATTACCAGAGCAATGGTGAGCACCAGCACAGCGCTGGGGCAAACGCTGGTGCCACCCACACCATCCTGGCACCAGGTTCTGGGTTGCATCTTTGGAGCTCAAAGCAAAATAAAATAAGGGCCTTACAAAAGACACCCTTGCAAGACAGACTTTGGAAAGTCTTAGCTTTTATGTAGTATAGTAGACCTTCACTTTCAAGGCAAGAAAAATGGCAATCAGCAGTTCTGGTGCATGGCTTGGCTTTGTTTTTCCCTCTTTCCCTTGGGGGGGAAAAAAAAAGAAAGAAAAGCAGCAAAGAACAGCAGAGACCCAGCTGACCTTTCTGGCTAAGAGACCTTGTCTGAATCACTGGATGGTAACAATGAATGAAATGCCAGTGCCCTGCCTTATAAATACCAGCTTCCTCTTGGGGTGAAATGCCAGCTTTCAAACGTGGAAATGCCGCAAAGAAAATGTCACCCTCCCCAAGGTGTGAAATGCCAGCCTGCTGCAAGCGCCCAGGCTCACCCACAGGGAGATGGGCAGGCTAGTGCCTGCTGCCGGGTCCCCAGTCTCCTCCCGTCAGGGGTCTTCTCCAAAGCTCACCGAAGAGAACGGCATGAAGGGGACAGGTCTTCGATGTGGGACAGCCAGAGCATTAGTCCTCCAGCGTTATCTTTAGAATCACAGCAGCGAGCGGCTCAGGAAAGCTGTCTTTGCGATTTGGGTGTTTTTTCTTCTCTTCTCCAGTGGCTACGAGATTTGTCAGCGTGGCCAGTGAACCAAACAAATCACATTTAAAGATTGGTTCTCATCAAGCCAAAACAGTTGTTTCCAGTTTTCCCAGCTAAATGGAAAAACAATTGAGCATAAGAAGATTTTGCCATCTAAAGCGTTTATCACAACCTGAACTCCTAGTTCTCAGCAAGCACTGTTGTTGCTGGGTTTAATCCTATTTATTAAACACAGGAAATCATCCAACATACTGTCCTTGTGTGAAGAAACGCTTCCCGTGAAGCTGGCGATATTTGCAACATCACCCTTACCCTTCCTGAGGCCAAGCTGGACAAAAGTTTGGCTTAATCCAAAGCCAGGTTTTTCAGCAGCTCATCCTTCCTTTTCTCCCCACTAGGCATCCTCCTGCCCTAGCTCACCCGGTACCAAAGCCCTGATATCAAACCCGTGCCAGGTCAGGCAGCAAAGCAGGAGGGACAATTCCACTCTCTGGGACCAGTGGTACCCCCCAGGACCATCACTGGGAGCTGTAGGGCTGCGTAAATGTAACCAGATCTTTCTACCTGATTAAATTACGTTGGGAAATGAATGAAGTTGCTTTTTGTCATGTGGGAATTGGAGCCGTTCTCTTTCCCCACACCCACACCTTTTTTTTTTCCCCTGTAAATGTGTGAAATAATTTTACCACCCTTTTTTTTCTTTCAGTTACTCCTCCTCCCCTCAGATCTCGCCCTTCCTGGCATTTGAAAATAGCTCATGAAAAGGAGGAGGAAGGGGGGGGAATAAAAGGAAATGTGTGGGGATGCAAGATGGAAGGGGAGAAAAGGGAAAAATGCAGAAAGAGTGAATATACATGTTTTTCAAAGCAAATCAGGAATGGCCAATCGCTTTGACCCCAGCACCTGTTCTGGGAAAGGTCTACTAATTTGGCAAGTTTTGGAAGGCTCTTCACACCCTGTCATTTGCTAGGCAACACCTAGGAAGAAAGTGGTACAGGCATGCCTGCCTACACCTGCCTGTACCCTCATGTGCAGGCAGCCGTCTCCAGCCAGGTGCTGGGCTGCAGCAAGGCAACGCCGCCTTCCAGGGAACCCAGATACCATTTATGATTAAAGCTGGTGGGGAACCCTCTGACTAAACGGATTTTCTCCTTGCGCAATGCTTATGGCTGGAACTGAAATGGTTGGAAAAAACGTGTCGGGTTTGATAACCTCCCGGCGGAGCAAAGGCACGGCCCCGGCCCTGGGCTGCAGCTCTGCCCGGCAGCCACTGGGACCCACAGGACCCGACTGGCACGGCAAGGGGAAGGGTCTCAGTCACCTCCGACGTTCAGCTCTGGCTTGGAGGGGGCTGGGGTTTGAAGGGCTTCTTTCACCAGCCGGCGCCAGGCTGGTGACCAGGCTGCTCCTGGCTTGCCAGCAAATGCAAGCCATTAGTGCTGGAGGCAGCTCCGGGTGGTGGTTTCGTGCCCGACCCCTCTCCCTGCCTTATGAGTGGGAGCACATCTCTGCAGGAAGCGGTTTTAATGCATCAGCCTCCATGTGCATCGCATCCAGGGCTTTCCCCCACGCACTTCTCTGTAATGGATTTAATCCTGGACTCGGAATGATGCTGCCCTCCCAGAGGTCCCTGGGGAATCGGACTCCCAGTTTCTCCCCAGCTTTCCTGCCAGGAAAACGCGGCCGGGGGGGGGTGGCAGCCCCGGCAGCAGCGCAACCCTAATGCCCTTATGCAGTACGGCTCATCTGCAAATTCCCTCTCGGCCTTGGCAGCAGCGGGGCTGCCAGCACAGGAGGAGGGATGCTTGCTGCCGGGGTGGCAGCCGGGGCAATCTTCCCCTCCTGCATCCCGGGCGAGGGGATGCAGAAACACCCTCTCTCCCCAGCACTCACACTTGCCAGCCAGATTTAAGGCCTTTGGCCACAAGGCTGTGTGCCTGTGCCCTGGCTCTTTGCCCTTTCCTGAGGTCTCTCCTGTCATTCCTGTTTGCGTTGGCAATAACCTGGGCATCCCTCATCTCCTTTTGATATCTCCTCTCTCCCTCCACGGCACCTTCCACCTCCTTCCTGCTCCTGTCCTTTCGGGCAGTGGTTCTGGGGCCGAAGGGATGCTTTCTAGTTTTTTCTTTAAAAAAACCCAACAACCTAATTCACTGCAAAGCAACCGCTTCATGTCTGACATGGAAGGGACTTGGGGATTTATGTTAGCGGCGGCACAGAGGGGAATCTGCGGCTGGAGCAGCAGCGGGAGGGCTGGCAGCGGCAGGCATTGCCAGCACAGCTGCTGTCAAGAGTCCTGGGGAGCGATCTCCCGAGGAGCACGTCTCCACGGGGATGCACGGATCCAGTGCCAAGTCCAAAGGATGCTTCCCACCCCGATCAGGAGCACGGCAAGCGCTCATCACCTTGAAAGCAGCGGGAGCCGAGAGGGAAACTACGTCTCATCCTGTGCCACGCCAGAGCCTGAAAGCGCCAGGAAAGCTGGGCTGGGCTCAGCCTCGCAGCAGCGGCAGCACACCAGCGAGAGTCCGGCTGCTCTGGGTCAGGTTCAGGCCAAGCGAAAGCATCCCTGTGCCCCCTGAGAGTGAAGGGGGGGGGGATCTGCCACTGCACGGAGCTCCCTCAGGAGCTTGTGGGGGGATGAGTTGACCAAGCCCGACAGGCAGCGATGCCCCAGCCCGACACACAGCAAAGGGCGTCCATGGGAGCCGAGCAGGACCATCTTGAGATCACAGTGGGATACTGAACATTTCTCCGGCTGAATGCCCGAGCCCAGCAATCCGCTTCTTTCCTCGGGAGATGCCACCCTGCAGTGCTCCCTCTTCCCACCCTCCCACAGGGACACTCACTTTTTCCAGCTGAGCTGAGGAACAAACAAGTCATCACCCACTCCAAGTAGGTGGGTTGGCAACGGCCGAGGAAAAGATGCTTTATGTTTGGCGACAGTCCACGGAGCTAACTCAGCAAAGCCAGATGATAGGCAGCGAAGCCACCCTTTCCAATAATAGCACTGCGCTGCATGCAGATCACTCTTGCTCAAGAGATCTCCAAGGGCTTAGTGCGAACTTCATAATACCCCTGTTTCCAGCACACAGGAATACTGCTTGCAAAGCTAATAATTTTCTAGTGCGTCTTCATTAGCCTTTAAATGCTCTGTTTCTGGCCTCCCGTGTCTCCACAGCTGCTGGAGGCCCTGGGCCAGATCCTGCTTCCATGCACAGTGGTGTAAACGTGTTTACCCACAGCTGAAAGCACGTTGCTGGATGCTACACCGGTGTCTGAGCGTGCTCTCAGGTGCTGACCGTCAGTCACATCACTCCCTTCGCCTCTGAGGTGACAACGACCCTACAAGACCCCCAGCCCACCTCGCTGATGTAACCTGGGTCTGACACAGTTCCTCCTCCACAACCCCACTTTTTAGCAACCTGCAGAGGTCTGTAGCTCTCGAGGTCTGCAGCTCTCAAGGTCTGCAGAAATCCCTCCTCTCCTGAGCTCACACAAGATATTTCAACTACTGAGCCTCGAAATAAGATGCAGCACCTTTCCTCTGCACCTCCCTTCATGCCACGGACCAAGAGGCAAAATGCTCTGAAATACACCTTAATCCTCGCTTGCAGAAGAGTCTCTTTCCAGAGTAGCAGAATTATTTTATTACAGGAAAAGTCCAACCAGGGACCATGCCGAAAGCCATTCCCAAGCCATGTGCAAATAACCACACATTAACAGCCAGCAAACCCCTCTCATTGGCAAGCAGCAGAACAGGGCAGAGCAATGCGGGCTTCAACTGGAAACATCAGCTCTGCCCCAGGCAAGGCCAGCACCAGGCTCTCCATGTGTCCAGAATCCCCCATCCTCCTCTCTGCTCCCCAGCATCTGCTAGTGTGGTCCCTTCACATTTTACCCTGCTCTGGGGCCGTTTGCGGGGGCAGCTCTCCCACAGCCTGGCCCTAGGAGCCCACGCTCCTCTGCACCAGTGTGGGAGCATCAAAACCCTCCCCTGGCTTCAACACAGAGTCCCACAAGTGTTTTAGCTTCGCTGAACTGGCCTTTTCCCAGGAAAGCAAGTTTTGGTGGATGTTTTCCAGCCAGCTGGAAAGGAGCATGGTGCCTGCCAGCACTTGCACTGCTTGGGTGTTCCCTGGGGGTCTGGACCAGACCCGGCACAAGCATAAACCAGCATCTACCCCGGCTGGGAGATGACCGGCTGCAAAGCTGGCAGTTCAGCCTTACAAAGACGTGGGATTTCCATACTCCATAGCTCCCAGCACAGGAGCAGCCCGGCCACATCTCTCATTTGGGATGTAAGGCGGTGGGGAGGCACGATGGCCCCGGGTGAGCCCAGCTCTCCCACCGCCACTGGGGTTGGATGCAGGGCTGATTAGAGGGATTAAAAATCAGCTCAGCAGCTGGCAGCAGGAGGGATGTGCTGGCAGGGGCCAGGCTCACCAGCCTGTGGGACGCCACGGGGGGATCTTAAAAGGAAAGAAAGATCTGAGCGGGCGCATCGCCACCAGGCTCTCTCTATAACGAGGGACAGGAGCAACCCGCGGTTAGCAAAGAGCTCCCAGATGAAAGCAGCTCCATCCCCAGGATCTTGTTATTATTTCACAGGTGCTTCTCACATACCTTTTCTTTATTGTTATTTTTCTAAGGTCTCTCATTGCTCTAGATAAACGGTGCCTCTGCGGCTGCAGGCAGCGGGTGGCAGGGAAGGCAAGGCAGCTCCTGGGGGCTGCAGCCTCGGCTGCCCGCAGCCCTGGCAGGGCCAGACGCTGCCCAAACACATGTATTCCACCTCTGGGGATGCCCAAACGTACCAAGCAGTAGGCTCTGGCAGCAAATACCCTGCACGGGACCTCAGCCCACCTCTCCAGCCCCTTCCGCCCCTCGCCAGCAGTACAGGCTTTGCAGTGGCTGGCTTCTCTGGGAATTGCTAAGAAATCCCAGCATGAAAAGCACCAGCAAAGAGCGAACTGTCATGACCCAGCCTTCACCTCTGCCTCCAGGCATGATTGCCAATAAGACAGTTTGAAATCCAGGCTGAGGAGATCCTGCCCAGCCTGCCCCAGATCTGGCAGGGAAAAAAAATCCTCCCTCCTTGAAAAGCTAAAGCTACTCAATGGCAGCCAGCCATGGAACTTTCTTCGCAAAGCAGCCCTAACTGGGACGGCCTGAGCCAGGATCGCTGGGCAAAGGGACCGTACAGGGATGGATAGTCTTCCTGCTGTAAGCTGGGGCATCCAACCCGGCCCTTGGCCTTTCCCAAACTCTGACTGAGCTTTTGCGGGGTTAGCACAACAGCGGGGTGACAAGGGAAGGCAGCAAGGCAGAAAGGGAAAGGATTAAAAATAAGATTCCAGTTTTGTTTCAGCTATTGTAAAATAAAAGGTCCTGCAGCAACCATCACTGAACCAAAAAGCACGCCAGTGTCTCAGGCTATGAAGGAGCTGAACAGCAGATATATTTTTCATTAAAAGACTCGTTAATATTGCAGGTTCCTGCTGCAAACCTGCTTTCCTGGCTCTGAGTGATTGCTGGAGAGCCACTTCTTCCCCCTCCCTCGCCCAGCGGAGAGGGGTCCCCCAGCCCTGAGCATCCCCTTTTGCACACTGTGTCCCTGCCTCGATGTCCCCAGGAGCACCTCTGTGTCCCATCAGCATCCCCCCACACGCACTCGGCGCTGCTATCGGCGGGTACTGAGAAAGCCCCAAGTCCAGCGCAGCTGCTCCAGACAGGGCGAGCGATATCACGCCATCAACCTGGTGAGCAAAGGTAAATAAGAAACGAATTATCTGGCATTTAAAAAAAAAGAAAGGCGAGAGCAGTCCCAACTGCACAAGCCCCACGGCTGGTGGTAAAAGGAACTCATTTCCCCCTAATGAGAGATGACTACACTTCGTTAACTCAAACTTTCTCATTAATCACCTTTGCATCGCCTCTGCCTGCCTCATCGCTGTCAGGCCATGATAATATATGAAGAACATTCATTTGTCCCCCAATATCCCACTCAGTAAAGATATACGGTACTGTGGAAATGGATTTACCCTGACGCCCGGCTCCCAGCACAATAAGGCTAATTTAGACATGCCGTTGAGCCAAACCCTTCTTTCTCCTCTCTCCTCCCTTTATTTCATTTTAAAGCCAGCAGGTGCTGGGCTCAGCAATTAGAAGCAACAGGCGGCTGCAGGCAGAACACCGTGGGTTTGAGTGAAGGCTTCTTCTTTCCTGCCTGCTCCTCTGCCCGCGACACCCGTCCGGAGCTGCTCCCCTTGGGTCCGAACCCCGGGTGCTCACACCCAGGAGGGGCTGCACCGGAGCACCCGGTCCCACCGGCACCTGCTCGCGGCGTTTTGGGGCTCCGAAAAGCGGCACAGGAGCCATTGACGTGTGGGGGCATCTCGGTGTTGGGGTCTCGATGCAGGCAATAGCCTCTCTCGGTCCCCCCCGTGTTGGCTTTGCTGTGCCTCATGTTTCCCAAACATGCTGTATTTTATTGAAATCGTATGCAAAATGCTGCCTCCACCTCCCACGCAGCTGTTTATTTTGCAGCAGGGCTCTGTTTGTTCGAGATTTGCTCTTGCAAGGAGGGGAGGAGGGAGCGGCAGGCGGCTCTGGGAGGGGGTACATGGCTGGCTCCTGCCATTTTTAAAAAATTAAAGGAATGGGAATTAATTAACTCTTAATTAATTAACAGGGACTTCAACGTTGAGAGATGCCGAATGCAGAAGATAAGAAAAAAAGGCAAAAAATCCCCGGTTGTTGGACACGTTTCTTCTGGTAGAAAAGCTTTTTAAGAGATTAAAAAAATTCACGTTCAGATGATTTTGGAAGAAGGCAGTGAGAAGCAGGCAGAGCTGGCTGGAGCCCGGCGGGGCAGCCCGAGCGGTGCCACCCGCCATGGGTGCTGCAGCAGGGGCAGCCGCCAGCCTGCCCGCGCTTGGTCCTCCAGCCCAGCCTGTCCATCACGGGAGGGACATTCCCTGCGATCAAAGGAGCGGCGCCGGAGCGAGCTGCCCGCAGAAGTCCCCAGGGCTTGCCGGCTTGCTGGGAGAGGAAACATCAAACCTGTCTGGAAATCAAACAGCAGAGTCGGAACAGAGGGGAGAAAAGAAAGAAACGACGGGAAAATGAAACCTAAGCTGACACCCTCTGTAATTGAAAACATCCAATGCGGAGAATTGTCACCCCCAGTGTGGGTCGCTCGGGGGACAACACACTTGCTCATCACCCCTCGAGGCTGCAACGGTGGGCAATGGAAATCCAAAGCGGCTCTGACCCCGGAGCACCTTCCCCAGCCACCACCAGCCATCAGCGAGGGCCCAAGAGGACAACAGCCACCGCTCTCCAGCTGCAGGTTTCTGGCGACAAGCTTCGAGGCGTGCAGATGCAGCATGCGTAATTAAAAAGCCCGTTTGCTGGGGATGTGAAGGACATCGAGCTCCTGCCGGGAGGAGCGGTGCAGGCAGCCTATGGGCTCTCCCACCAGCAGCGGCGAGGCGAACAACTCGTTGTGTAAAAAGAGCCCTCCTGCTGGAAGAAATCTTCCCCGCAGGTGCCAAAAAAGCCCTGACGGAACCCAAACCTCATGTTTCAGCCTTATGATGCTGTCCCCTCCGCCACCCAACTGGCAGCAATGAGCAAAGACCCAGGAAACCTCGCGGGTAGCCCAGAGCAGCCACCGAATACGCACGGATGAAAACCAGACAAAAAAAAAAAAACCTGAGGATGCAGATTTCATGGCTCACTAATACCTTATTTGAAAGTGTTATATTATCCTGAACAGTAATGGAAGCCATCTAAAAAAAAAAAAAAAAAAAAGGGTGTTAAAATTGGAAACAGGATGCTGTTTCTCTGCTCATCGTTGCAGCGATCTCTTGCTGATCTCCAAGTTGAAGCCGTACTTTAAAAATATTCACATGCGCACGTCAGGCACTGTGGAAGCAGGACCTCTGGCGATTCACACTTCCATCAATTAAAAAACCATACAGGAATCGGGAATCACAGGCAGCAGAAAGCATTTGCAGTCTGGCTGGAAAGGGCAAGGCATGTAGAAATAGAAAGTGAGGAAGGAGGAGACCGGGCGCAGGATGGATGCTCGTGTCCCCAGAGGCTCCTCTGCCCCTGTCTGACCAGTTTGGGGCAGGCGCCTCCAGAGCGGAGCAATGTGGCATCCCTGGAGCACACAGGGCACAAACGGGGACCTCCTGAAGGCTTCCCAAGTCCACGAAGGAAAAGGATGGGATCTTTTATAGGTGACCTGGGATTTTCCACCCTGATGTGCCAGCGACATGCACCCGGAGGGTGTGCTGCCAGGCTGGACCTGAATGCAAGGAGCTGGCTGCAAGGGAGCGGTTCGCAGCCACCGTTCCCAAGCCACCACCACAGCTCCATGCCCACGGCCACTGCTGGGGCATGGGCGAGGATGGAGGACGCACTGTGGGCACCCATGGGAGCTGGCGCCTCGTCCTCCCCAGCCGGCTCCGTCCCAGGCAAGACAGTGGAATTAAGTGCAAGTTATAATTAAGACTGGATGTTTGAAGAGAAACATAATCTCCATTCCGTGGGATTCGCCGGCACAACAGTAATTAACGTCTCATTAACATTCGCCTAATTAAGCAGTTTATGAAAGTGGATAGATTTGCATACGGCTCCACTTCAGCTTCAGTGCATCCAGCTATATCCAGGCACCAGAGTTAACCCTTCCAGGACATTCCCAACTCCCCTCAAGACTTCCCAGCCTCTCCCTGTGAGGCCACGAGCTGCCGTGGCTGCGCATCTCACTGCATGGTGCTACCCAAAACCAGGTAAAACATCTCCTCTCTGTCGCCTCTTTTCCAGACAAACCCATCCTAAGCCCTTCAGACTTTCTCTGTTGGTTATCAATTCTTAAAACCCTCAGCTGGTTTCAATGCTTTCCCCCAGATCCTCGACACGTTCATCAGAGAAGCAAAAAAGACTTGCAAGAGTTTCTGAAGATGGGGAGAAATGTCTCCTAAAACATTTCATGCTATACGCATTTCCAGATGTTCTTCAATGTTTAAAACCAACAACTTCAAGATTAAAGAGACGCTCCAAATTCCAAACACAGGCTTAAAAGCAGGGTGCAACAAAATGTCTCAGCAGCTTCCAAAAAGGTTTCGACATAGGGACTATGTCCCCTCTCTTTTAGAGACTTCCCCTCGTTGGGAGGAAAGGAAAACCAGCAAGAGCAGTAGACAATCCCCAGGCCCCCAGCTGATGTCCCATCCCTCTTGGGAACAGCAAGGACCAAGACCACCATTCCCACATGGATCCTGGGGCAGTGAGGGATGTATAACACAGCCCATCAAACAAGACGCATCCCACATGCAGCCCCTTAGCGATAAGTCACTTGAAGTGCTGGACATAACATTTTCCGCTGTTAATACTGGCTTTCTCTTCTGGTGTTGGATTAGTAAAGCTGCTGCATCCATCATGCACTTAAAAAGACCATGTGCAAACTTGCCTCCCCCCCCAGCATCTCCTGGGGGGGGAAAAATGAGCTCTCTAGTCAGTGGTTAATGCCTGGAGACAAGATGCAACTTTGCAGCAAATACGGTGGGAGAGAAAAATTCATGACACAGCCTTTCATTGAAAATCAATAAAGCCCAGACCTGCCTGTGATATACCCACTCAATTTATTCCCTGCTTGGCTTGCTGCATCTTCACCACCAGCCCTCTTGGATCAGTCCAGGTCCTCGCTGGAGGATGCAGTGCCCCTGCCCGGCTCTACCCTCTGGGTCATGGCACCAAAGCCACCAGAGCCACGTTAGCATGCGACTGTCACCTCCCTGAACCTGGCAGTCCTGGGCTCGTGGCCCCATGCCCCTGGCTGCAGCAAGCCGCACTCCCATGGCTGCAATCCAGCACCCACAGCATCCCTCCCCACAGCATGGCTGGGAGCGGGAGCCCAGCTGTGCCCTCGGGTGGCAAAGGCAATTTCAGAGTTTTCTTCCATCTCACAACAGGTGCCTACAGCTATAGCAAAGTGCCGAGCTGGGCTCCGCTGGGGAAATGCTCCTGATTTGCACTTGAAACACCTCTGTCTTGAAAGCACATCTTAATTTTCTCCTCAGCCCAGCAGCCACAAAACCTTCCTGGAAGTGGTGATGGACCGAGCCATCCTTCTGAGCCAAGCTGGGGCATCTTCCAGCCTCGCCTGAGCCCGACCCATGGGACTCCCGTCACTCATCCTGTCCTGCTCCCCCTTCCCCTCCAATGGGGGCTTTGAGAGCCCCAAGAAGCACCCAAAATCGCTGCGGATTTAGACGTTAAACTCTGCCTTTAACCTTTTTTTTTCCTCCCCCCCTCCAAATCTCCCTGTTGATGCAGAAAACGCTCCCAGAAGTGGGGGGCTGGCCCTGCGCTTTGCCCACCCCCGTTTATGGGGGACCCCAAAATACTGGGGAGCCAGAATAGCAGCTGCTCCCTTGTGATGCTGGAGCTGCATCCCTAGGGCATCCCTCCTGCAGCCAAATACACATGCGAGCCAGGAGGTCGGCTCAGGGACGCAGGCAGGATGCAGGCAGGGGATCTTGCCTGCACAGGACCTGCCCGCACAGGACCTGCCCGCAGCCACCACGTCCCCTACAGCTCTGCTTCTCCTCTTGCACAGAGCCTCAGGCTGCCACCCTCACCCAGAGCCACCAGCGTGGGACCACAGGGCAGCGGCAAAGAGCCGCCCCGACGCCAGGGTGAGGGGCTGATGCCAACCCAGCCCCGCAGGGGCTGCCTTTGGCATGGGGCAGGCTGCCCCCAGCTGTGAGCAGAGCAGCCGGGGGGGGGGGGGGATTTGGGGAGAGGTGGGTGCCCAGCTGTGCTGGGGGCTTTGCCTTTGCGCCGGGCTCTGCAGGACAGCCTGACCTACTTTCTCCGGCGGCACAGTCATGCCAGCCACAGCAGAAGCACGGGGTTTCTTCTCTCCTCTACCACGTACAGATGTCGTCTTATAAACCGGCAGCGAGATCGCGGCGGGGCTGGCCAGGGTCCCTTCCCTGCCACCTTGCAGCGTTGCCTGTCCCCTCCCTCGCCTCCAGCCAGGCTTGCTGCCTTTGAATGGGTGCCCTCCTTTCCCTACCCTTCCCCGAAAAATTCACGGCACATCTCAGCCAAGAGGAGGATTTATTGATCGTCTTATCTGTGTCTAATCCCAGCCGGAGCGCCGTGATAAACGAAGCCAGCTAAATAAAATGCCTTCCTGCAAGGTCTCTGTGTCAAGAGCAGCTGGCTACTAGTAGGGTGCAAAGCAGGGAGCAGCCCCCCAGGGACCCCAGACCCACCTGGACAGGGAAGAGCAGCCCACGATGGCAAAGACATTGAAGCGAGGATTAACGCGCCGTGCTGCGAACACCCATCCGAAGCTGAGGGCAGGGGTTGGGGGGGACGAACCAAACCCAAATCACTCCATCTAATCGATGGTAAGCAGTTTAAACCCTGTTTCTCTGCAGTTCGGGGAGCCCTAATTCCAGGCATGACCTGAATCTCTTTAAAGAGAGAAGGGAGGGGAGGCAGGCAGGCAAGGAGGGGGGAGAGCCAGAAATGACGAGGATGCTAATTTGTCCCTGTTCCCTCTCTGCCAAACAGCATCTAAGAGAAAAAGCACCTGCTAAAGAGAAGGGACCCCCACGGAGCAGAGATTGCATGGTGCGTGCTCGCAGAAATCCCTATTACCCAGCCTGGACTGAAAACACTCGACGCAAGAGCAAGCAGGATGAGGGACGCTGCCGTCTTTGCGAGAAGAGCCCGGGGTGCACCAGGCACAGCACCAGGCCACCTCCTCAGCACCGACAAGCCAGCAAAGCGAGCTCCAGCCCACTGCAATGCGAGAAGGGAGCAGGGGAGATGCAAGCGAGCTCAGCCCAAATGCAGTGCGGCCGTATCCAGGTCAGCTGGTGAGCCTGCCGGAAAGCGCGGGCTCGGGCTATAAAAAGCACGGGTGAGATGCTGGGAGCATCCTAGAGTGGCGAGGAACAGGTCAGGGTGGTCCTGCCCTCTAAGCGAGGGGCGCCAGGGTGGTGACGGGCTGCAGAGGATGGCACCAGCCACGCAGGACAATGGGCAAGCGCCCTTCTCCCTGGGATTTCCAAAGTAATGATCCATAAGACAGCACTAAGAGTTACTGCTGGTTTTCCAAAGGGAGATGGGGTGTGGAAGAACGGGGACGGAGGTTGCCAACAGGGCAGGACTGGCAGCAGGAGAGACGCGGTTTGGCACCCGCAGCCCCGCGCTGAGGAGGAGGAATCGCCATGCCTTGCGCCCCGCCGGTGCGTGGCGCGGAGCGGCAGTGCTCCTTCAGCAGGGAGGTGCCGCGGGGAGCACCAGACCGGGACCCCACTCTGTGCGGGAGCAGACATCCCACGTGCACTGAAACGGGGGCGAGGCCACTGACCCAACGAGCCTGTCATCCCTGCAAGCCTATTCCTGGACAAGGCACACGCATGTGGCCAAGAGCCTTTCCCTTAGCTGGGCACAGCCCCAAATCCACTACAGCCAACGGACAGAGGCAGGGCTGCACCGGGCTTTGATCCCAAGCTGTTCCCAGCCTGCTGCCCTCCTGTCACCCCATGCCACGATGTCCCCACTGCCCCTCGCAACGAGAATCAAAAATCTACCCCCAACCCCTCCTTGGAGGCCTGAGCTTTGCCAGACCCCGTGCCAAGCACCACAGCGCAAAGAGTTAATGGGTGATGGGGGGAAAAGGCTGGGATGCCCGGTCCTCGCCGTGTCCCCCAACGGGACCTTCGCAGGCAGCTGTTGCTGCAGCACCCCCCGCCCAACTTCAGTAGAGCCTGGCAGGGCACGCAGGGAGCTGTCAGGCCCCATCATGACTCACGCAGTCATTTCTCCCTTCAAGCCAGGAAAAAAAAGAAAATTAAAAAACAAAATTCAGGCAAGCCGTTGAAAAACCTGAGATAAACAGAGGGGAGAGGAGATGGAGGCAGCTAATGAGGTCCCCGGCCCCGGCAAGAGGTGCGAGGAGAGCGCAGATGCTGCTCTGGCCAGCAGCAATCCCACCCGCCGGGCACAAGGAGCACACAAGGGATGGCACTGCCCAGCACAGCCCCAACACGGCTGGCAGGGACCTGCAGGGCAGCTCCCGGGAGCCGTCCCCAGGGTGGCAGAGCAGCCAGCCGCGGGGCCAGGACCCCCGGCAGCCCTCAGGCGGCATCTGTATAGTCACATTACCAAAGGGATGGCAGGATACCCTGGCCCCGTGGAAACCTCACCGTGCTGCAACGAGCGGACTGGGATCATTCCCAGATTTCTTTTTCTCCCCCCCCCCCCCCTAAATTGTACGAGCTTAACAATGCTGGGCCAGGGAGGAAGCCAGACCCCCTGCAGCCCCCCCGGCTCAGCCACCCCCTGCCTCAGGGACTGAAAAGGGAGAAAAGCAAAAAACCCCCCTGATTCTTACAGTTAAAACCAAATGTGTCACTTCGGTAACAAATTGGCCTGCCTGACTGGCAGAAATAGCTCTGTTAAAATATATATATTGTTGGTTGGGTTTTTTTTGGTTGCCTTTCCCAAATGAGTTCAAGAATAGGGAGATTTTAAAGCCCCTGTGGACAGCGAGTCTTTCTGCTCCCTTCCCTGCACCCAGCAAGGTAATTATCTGCCAGGAGCCTGGCTGTGCGATGGCTGGTTACACCACTAATTATCAAGAATGAGCCAGTCCCCCAGGGCACTCTGGGTCCATCCCCATCCCTCTCTGCCTTCCTCCTCCTCCTCCTCACCCTGGGGCGCACAGCAGAAGAGCATCTTGTGTTTAGCATCGCAGCCAGGAGGCCGTTGTCCTCCTCCCTTGGATGCCAGAGGTGCAAATGTACCCCTGCCCACCCAAGGGACGAGGGACAGAGGACAGAGGGACCCCAGAAACTTATCCATTGCCAAGAGGTTGCTCCTTGCCATGAGGCTACCTTGGGGATGAGGACACAGTGGAGAGTGCCACTTCTGCTGGTACCAAGACACTTAGAAAGTTCGTCATTTAGAGTCTGCTTCAGCCTCTTCTGGGAGGGATGCTTAGGAAGTAGAGGCTTCCCGAGAAGTCTCCTCTTCCCAAAAGGAAAGGAAAATATCTCTGAGCTTGGGGCATTTAGCTCACAGGAGAGGCAGGGCTGCTTTCCACACCTGGACTTCTCTCGTTTTCACTCCTCACAAGCTTCCCCGTCTCCTCAATGCCAGCTGCTGCCACCAGGCAAAAGTCACATTTAAATAAGCCACCCGCTTTGTTTGCAGAAGGGCACACCGCGAGTCGCCCAGACGCCAGGGTGACCGCCTGCTGAGCAGCATGGAAGGCAACCACGGGGGAACGCTGGGAAGATGCCGCTCTTGCACGTGATGCGCCGGGAGGAGCATCTTTCAGTGCCTGGCCCAGCAGCCCGGCGCTTTGCGAGGCAGGAGGGAGCTGTCAGAGCCCAGACGCCCCTACGAGAACGGCTTAGGGCTGCCAGGACGTCACGCGGTCGTCCTCCTCGCCAGCAGTAGGAACAGGATCTCGACGGAGCGTGCAGATGGATGCGCTCTCCATCCTTGGATCTCAGAGCGCAGACCAGCTCGGTAAGCCGAGGAACTCGGAAGACAGTTCAGGCTCTCCAGATTTACACCCGCCCCTTCCTGATGCTCCAGTGCAAGACCTCTGAGGCCCCACGTCCCCAGGAGCAGGGACCTTGGATCTTGAGGGAGCAGCAACAGCAAGAACTGGGGTGTTCTCAGCACTTAAGCTGGGCGCCCAGCACAGAAAGCCTCCCAGCTTTCACAGCCTGAAGCTACTTATCCAAAGCTGTATTAGGACTCAGAGAGGAAGCCCCAGATCATCACTCCAGGGGCTCCAAGACTTCACTGGACCGTACACACAGGCTGTCCTCCGTCCTCCATCCCCCAGAGGTCCCCCTCTCCGGCTGTATATCCCACCCTGACCCAGGGAACCCGGAGTAGGGCCGAAATAGCCCTCAGCCAGCCGGTGCAAGCCCAGGGCTTGCGTGTTCCCAACATCAAGCCCTGCCCACTGCCTGCTTGTTTCAGCTCCCCCAGGAGATGCAAAGGGGATGACGCTAGTCCTGCGTAGCAGGGCTGCCCCACAGAAAGAACTCAGTGGGACACCTCCTGCCATTAACGGGCAGGATCCCAGGCAGCCCTTGGAAGCACTCGAGGTGGGATGAGCACAGGGCTCATTCCCATCTCCCCATCACTGTAAGGAAGACAGCTCTGCCCCCCACTACCCCCCTCTTCCTCCAAGGCTCTGGGGCCCCCGAATGTAGGGAGCTGCTCAGAGGCTGCACCACACCGGCTGGACAGGAGGAACAGGCACTCACCCGGACACCGTTCCTGGATAACTCAAGCTCCTCTTCCCATTCCCCCCACTCAACCAAGAGCAAGACAAGCCTGCAAGCAGCCGCAAGGCAAGCCGGCGACCGCTGCTCCACGCTCACCTGTGCTCTGCCCCTCCGGAGAGCGGCTTGGAGCTGCTCAGCCTTTGCAACAAACTCCCCTCCGCAGCAAGACATCAGCCTTTAGGTGCTGCTCGCCCCTTCCACGCGCTGGCTGCTCTGCCTGCCTTTGGGATTTTTTTTCCTTCTCCCTCCCCCCTTCCGCCCTCCCCGGAGCATTTTGAATGTGCAGATGCCCCAGCTTCTTAAAATTCAGCCTGGGGGCGTGGGAAGTGTTTTGGAACATGCCCAAGCTGTCTGCTCCGTGCGTGCGCGCTGCTAAAAACGATCCACCTACAGCCCCCATCTCCTGCGCTGCTTGTCAGCGCCGCCGTGCCTTTCCAAAGATAAGTGAGCTTACACACGCAGCCGGGTATCAAAGCACCAGGAGCAATCCCGTCAGGGCGGGGGGAGAAACTTCTCTGCTCAGAGTCACCAGGCAAACTTTTTATGTAGCAGTGGTGAATGAGCAGGGTGCTGGATGGACAGCCCTGGGAACAACGTCCTTGAGCCAGTGCTGCCTCCATCCCCTCCGCATTACAGCAAGGAAAGAGCATCACTGCTGCACAGGTAGAAAACAGATGCAGAAAACCAATTTACTTGCTATCAAAGGATGCAGCAGCAGGACTGGGAGGCGAACGCAGCCCCCCTCATTATAACGAGGGTGTCGCAGCAATGGGCTGCGCTATAAACACGTGTTTAGGATACCCAGCTCGGCAGCCCTGCCCAACAGCTGAGCATCCATGTGGTTGCGTGGTCCAAGGGAGCATAACACATCTCCTCCCAAGCAATTCCCAAGTGCTTTACCAACAAATAAATGAGCTACAGAGATTTAATGACTTAACCTGTAAAACACCGCTGGCAAAGCCCAGCTTGTCTAAGACAGTAGCGAGCAGCTCTTTTTGGGGCGCCCAACCGAGGTAACAGAGAAACACCAACTTACACCAGCTCAGTATCTGGCCCCAGCAGCTACCATGTTAAGAAAAAGGGAATATAAACCACTGAGGTTGAGATCTGGTCAGAAGAGGCAGGCTGAGCCCTCCTGCCATGTGCAGGGTATAAAATGAAGGCTCCAGGTCCCCGAGGGACGAGGACAGCAGGACCATCTCCAGCCCAACAGCCTGCCTCTGGATTCACAACACAAGCTGCTCAAAATCAGTGACAAGGTTGCTTTTCCCTTTGCTTTTAAATCCCTCTGGCAATCTGGCCTTTAAGTGCTCATCAATCCATTCAGGGCAGTCCCGTCGTCGTCCCCCCCCCAGCATCACTTCTCTGCAAATTTGAGTGAAATTGATATTTTCCTATCAGAAACATGAAATTTCAAACACACAGAATATTGGATTTGAAAACTGACTTTTGTTGGGAAGGTGCCTGTCTCTTTGTTCACAAAAGGGCTCATTTTTCCTGGAAAAGGGCCCAGATTTTGAGTGAAAGATCAATAACATGCAGAAAACGGGTCCTTTTATTCAATTTTGCCACGATACCAAAAAGAAAAGAAAGAATCCAATGCTGAGACTGAATGACTTCAAAATATTTTGCATTTGTTTACCCCATTGCGATGCTGGAGCATCTATTCAAAGGAGCTTAATGGGAATGATGCAGCCTTTGGGGCTCCCTTAGAGCATCCCCCTGTCACCTGCTGGTACCCCACTGGGGACAGCATCCCCAGCACTGCTCCAGCCCTTTTGGGGGGAGTTGTTAGAGATTTAACCGCTGCCTCCTCTGCCCTTCCTTGGATGGAGGCCAAGGAGCTCTCCCACCGAAACACTCAAGGATGACCCTCTGCCCACGCTAATTACAGGGAAGGGGGAATCGAAGTTTTATTTCAATTACATTCTGGGTGGGGGGAAGAAAAAAAAAAAAAAAACCCACCACGGAGACACAGCATTCAAGATGCTGTGCAACAGTCATGACATGCTGCCTCCTCCCCAATCCATATGGGGGAAAACTAACACTTTGGCAAATTTATGAAGATGTGTGAAAGTGATTATATTCCTGAAAATATCTCAAGTGGAACGGCCTACCTGGCATATTTTGTTAGTCATGAAACACGCTCCCTCCACCGACTGTAGTTTGTGGCTTCCCATCTGCTTAAATACTTTAAATACTGAAACTTTCTTATTTTTTTCAGCTGAAATAGCACGCCGGCAGCAGCAGCATACTGCTGACTCAGGGGCGCAGGATGGGGATGTGCTCACCACCAGCAAAGGGATGCAGAAGATGCCACGCCAAGAGGGCAAGAGAGCAGAGGATTCACCACGCGGGTGATAAGTCCTGCTTCTGGCCAAGAAATGCAAGAAGTCAGCTTGTGTTAAGAGCGCCCGGCAAGGGAACGCCAAGTGCAAACCAAAAGAAGAATATTTTGGGTCAAGCGTGGGCATGAAAGGGAAAAGGTTAAAGGAAAGAAATGGCTCTGGTCTGCCATTTTCTTTTCATTTTGCCAGAAATAAAAGGCAACAGTTGTACAGCTTACAAGTCCCCACTGCCAAGCCCAGCTTTTAGCGAGAGATGGGGTTTATGGGCTCTTGGTCCAGGGCAGCTGCCACCCTGACCCCCCCTGATTCCTGCTTTCATGGGGAGCGATGCCCCTTTTGTCCCAGGGGAGCTGGGGAGAAGGTTCCAAGGCACGAGGGCTCACTAAACCCTGAGACACTGCTGGCATCCTCCCGGGGGGACCCGGCTGCCTCCCCCCTGCCCTCTCCTTCTCATTAGTTAATAGCTTCTATTTTAAACCCCTGGCTGGAGTCACTCTGACCACAGCAGCAGGAGTTGGGGTGGGCATGCACGGGGATGCAGCCAGAGCTCAGCACCACGGCAGCACACCAGGAGAAGCAGGCAAGCCCCAGCGAAGGCAGCTGCCTGTGCACACAGGGCTTGGGCAGCAGATGCAAAAGAAACCCAGCCGGGACACCCTAACTCAAAGGAGATGGCCGAGGGGGAGCCACGGCAGCAGAGAAACATCCCCCCAAAACGGCTCGGGCACAAGCCCATTCTCAGCAGGCTTCCCTGAAGGTGTCCTTAGATGTGCTCGAGCATCCTGCACCCCAGGAAAACTCTGGGTATCAACACCAACCAAGCATTTAAGCACAAAGGGATAATTTTAAGCCATTTAAGCAGTTTTCTAGTGGTTGCACAAGGCAACGGCAATTGCGTCCCGCAAAGCGACAGTGCATAGTACTCACGGCGTAACTACAGTGCAATTACTCTCAGCCTGATTATGGAGAATGATCAAACTAGATGGGAACATCTCGGCCGAATCGCCTCCTCCCCGGGGCGCGTGGGCTGTGCTATAGAAACCCTAGCTATAGATACACATAAAGTAGAGCAGAGACCAGTAGAATATGATGAACATTTTCCCAAATGGCAGTGCAAAGCTGAATATTAGGTGATTTATGGCGGATTCCCTCCAAGTGAAAATCTCTCCTACCACGGTAGTGGTTTTTTTACAGCTCATTTGGCTTTTCATTTGCTGAACGGCTTTGTACTGTTTTCCCTTGCAGGATGGGGCCTCATCATTTGTGTTTTCTTACAGATTTTTTTTTCCTCCTAGAAGAAAACCATCTCTTCTCCTGTTCTCCGTGAGCCTAATTCTGCATCCCCAGCTGGTGTGCAAGAGTATTGGAGTTACTCCCACTTTCCAGGGGGATAAATCATGTCAGAGGCAGGGGCTTTTGTTCAAGGTCCAATACCTGGAAGAGGAGTTTCTCGTTCCAAATGGAGATAGTCCCTGGGAGAAATAATCCCACTGGAAATAATCCAGTGCAAAGAGGGTTTACTGCATCTTTTTAAAGGCTCTTTCTTACTGACAGTTGATGAGTTCATAGCTACCAATATCCATTAGAGGGTTTATTTTATTTCTTGTTAGAAAATAAAATAAAAAGGCAGAGTCTGAGAAGAGTAAAACCAGCCACAGAGACTGACAGCAGCTGCCTGGCAGACAGTGAGTGAAAATGCTCTGACAAGATGAAATGTTTTTTCTTTCATTGAAATCACTCCCTTTCCGAATGACTAATACGCAGCTATCGCACCATGGATATTTCCAGAGTGATGAGATGTTTTTAAAATATCTCACTGTGCCTCAAAATATCTCACTCTGGCTCAATAGATCATCCAAAACACCACCCACGGAAATCATAAATAAATAGATACTATATTGCCGTAAAAGAGCAGACTGGCCAGGGCCAGGGCAGCATCCTTCATCAGCAAGTAAACGAGACCACTGAACTTCTCACCTCGGTGCGCAGCTCCTGCAGCGAGGCTTTTTGGAGATTGAGACACTTTCTCCTCTCCCCAGCACCTTCGCAAATCTGCCCTGTGCAGGCTAGCTCCTCGATGTTACAGATGTCTCCTTGAATGAGCGGATGGGATGTAAGAGGTACAGTGGACTCCGTGGTACCAGCAACCACCTGCATTCACCAGCACCAGCACAGCGGTCCCCAAGAAGGTGGCTGACAGGCTCTGGCCCACAGGGCACCCCTGGAAACCCACATACCCCCTTGGGCACCCCCTTGCCTATGCAACAACTTCAAACCCCAAGCAGCAGGACGCAGAAATGCTCCAACTTACTCCCTGCCCCATAACGTCCAGCGATGCTGCCGAGTCCCCTTTGCACATTGCTCCCCCGTCGGCAAGCAGAGAGGGTGGGGAAAAAGACACCCACACCCTGGGAACAGCGGGCATTCGGGTGACGTGCCAGCAGGGCTGCCAGCCCGGCGGCCCCCACGTCACTTTGCCCTGGCCCCCCCGGCGGCAGGTCCCAGCCCGGCACGCAGCATCCCGCTTCAGAGCCAGGAAACTCCTGCCCTCATGACAAAGGCTCCAAGGAATTGTGACAGACCAGTTGCAAAGCCGCCCCCAGGCAGCTGATTTTTTTACACATCTCAATGCTCTCGCTCCGGGCTTAGAGAGGAAAAAAAACCCAGCAAAATGGTAACAAGAAGGCACAGAGTGGGGGGACCCATCGGCTGACTTGCCTTGCATGTGCTCCAACCCCGCTGGGTGGGAGAGGGCTTGTGCCAGGCCCCCGTGCAGTCCTCCTCCCTCCAGGGAAGGGACCCCAGTCCCAGCCCAGGCTTAGATTTGGGTGCAAGGACAACTCCACTCAGTAGGACAAGCAAAACTCCCAGAGAGTCCGAGTGCAGATGTACTTTAAAAGCTCCCTGAATCCTGATGGCCCGAGCTGAGATCTAGCCCGAGCCCAGCTGCGACACCCCGAACTGCAGGCAGCTGCAGCCCAGCCCAGCACCGGCTCGCTCTGCAGGAGCTGCACCTGCTTTTTCTCTTCCCTAGGAATCAGGCAACACTTTTTGTTTTGCTGATTGAAGGGAAAGCAAGCAAATCATTTTGAGGAACTGAAAATGGGCTCCTTTGCTTTTCTCAGCAAGATAAAAAAATTGTTCGGATCACCCAGGCTCTGCCGTTCCCAAGTTGTTTCCTCTTTAGAGGCATTTACCAAAGTGCGTTTTGAAACTTTGGGAGATGAAGCGGCTTTTTGGAACAGCCAAGTCAAAATATATCCCTCGGAAACGACAGACAGCCTGACGCTTATCTTCTTTTTCCCAAAAGGGCTGAAACTACTTGTCCAGCACAGCAGGAATTGGTGGTTTCCCTGGGTTTGGGAAAGGAAACCACCTTGCCCATAGAAATTCAATCCTGGTGCTGATGGGCATGGGGAGCCCAGCACCAGGATGCTGCAGCGATGGACCATCGACTCCCAACATCCCTTGCAGAGCTCTGCCAGCCCAGCCAGCCCTAGTCATTCCTGGCAACCTCTGCTTGGCTTTTACCTCCGATTCCCTTTCCTCCCACTGGGAACAGGCAGCACTGGGGGGGGCTGCAGAGAGATGACAGAGATGCTGCAAAGGGAGGAGGAAGAAAGCCAAGGCCCCACATTTCCAATGAAGATAGCTCCAACATCTGTCCTCAGCCAGAAATGTATTCACCCGCACAGACACACTCATCAGATGAGCCTCTAAAATATTTACTGCCCAAATATCAATCCTCATAAAGCGAGGCAGCCATTCGGGCTCAGGGAGGGGGAAGGAGATGGGGCGGGTTGTCAATAATGTCATAACCACGGGCAATTTTATGTATCTCTGGAAATGGCCAAGGAACACGCAGTTTGACAGATGTGCAAACGGGTAATGCAGGCTTCCTAGTTATGAGCATGAGGATGTCAAGAGGAATAGATGAGCAGTAATTCAAAGTATATTGGGCTTAGAGAAGTACACGGGCATCGTAATGAATACGGGATGGGCACCGCGGCGGAGGGAGGGGTGGAGAAGGAGGAGTCGGCACGCTGGTCTGGGAACGCCGCCCCTGCCAATGCCACGGAGTGACTGCGGGGACAGGGGAGCCGGGTGGGTATTTGGTGGGCAAAGCCATGCTGCCATGGGGTGTTACTGCACCAAGGGACATGTCAGCCTGCCTGTTGCTTCCTGGGGCTGGACCGACCTCCAGGATGACTTCTCCTTCTTCCTCCTTCCCAACTGCGTCTCTACACAAGCCTCTCCCACCGTTGTGCCACCTTTCTTTTCCTCCGCCGGGAAACTCAAGGTTTTGGCCAAACACCTGCATTTTTCACCAAGAACAGTCAAAAAAACCTCACCAAGAAACTAAATTAAGTTTCAAGTTTAGGCTCAGCAGAACTACTACTTTTTGGTTTTTTTGCTTCCATCTTCAAACTAAAAAACAAGCCCCAACGCCGCAGCAAGGGCCGCCGCCACCCCCAGTGCCGCCTCCGAGGCACAGGCACTGCTCACACCTATGACTAGTGCCTCGCCCGGCATTTCCCCATCCCACCTCGCTTGTTTTTAAAAAGCAGCATCACACAGCCACCCACTACACCTCCAGCCGCACGCTGCCGCCTCCCGGCGCACGCTCCTGCCCCAGACCCGCAGATCCCAGCAGCATGGAGGACCATGGAGGCTGGCTGGCTTCCAGCACCAAGCCAAGGCGCTAGAAATAAAGAAAAACCAAATTAAATAGAAATGAACGATGCCGGGACACGCTTCTCCTTGGGCCTTTGCTTTGCCAGAGGAGTGCTGCAGCACTTTGCACGGGGGAGCAATCAGCTGGTCCCAACTGACCTCGCTTAGCCAAGCCCAGGATGACATGCATAGACTTCTCGGCTCTGCTCTCTTTTCCCCGAGATTCGCCTCCTTCAGCGTTTCTGGCAGTGAAATTCCCACTCCCCCACCTCCTGCAGTGCTCTTCAAAAGGATACAGTCATTGGCTTCGGTGGTAGAGCCAAGCTCACCCTTCCTCCCTCTCAAGTCCCTCCTGCAGCTCCTGCAGAGAAGTTCATCATTTTTCCACACCCCAGTACTTTTGCGGGGGGGAGTAGAATTACTCATGAAGGCAAGCAGGCACCCCGCACACCAGCAATCCCCGCAAAGGTGATTTTTCCTGTGGAAAAATCCATGAATCACTGTAAAAGTCAGTCTGGCTTGAACCAAGACACACTGCTCACCATTGTTTATTAAAAAGAATTAATCAGCAATCTTTTTCCTGGCTGAGTCTATGAAATATGACTTATCCCAACCATTCACTAACAAGTTGTGTGCTCTGGGAGCTTTCTCCATGGCTCATGGCGTGCCACAGGGTTTTGTCAGGTCAGATGACCGATGACTGAATAAGCTTGAATCTGAAGGAAGTGTTTCCTACAAGTCTCAGACCTATTTTCACTCCCAGGAGACACTTCTGGCACTGTCTGTTCCTGCAGACACGTTGCTCAGTGAATAATCATGCCGGAGCAAGGGAGCCCTGGGGTGTTGCGGCCCTGGGCAAGGGGTGAGACCATGAGGAAGAAGGGGCACAGGCAGAGCAGGAGCCTGCCACACAGCACATCTCCTCTGCCTGCCTTAAAAACCACGGGCAGCCACCACCCCAACCAAGCCACATGCAGGCAGGTGCCGGGAAGGGCAGGCTGGAGGGAAGGGGCAGGCAGGGGCTGGCATTACTCTGCATGGGCGCAGCAGTTCTGACCCAATGAGACAACCAAGCGGGAACAAACCCATAACAAGAGCTTCTTTCCAAAAAGTGTCCTTGCTATAATTTAACTTTTTTCTCTGGGCAGCACCCTCCTGTGCACAGGAGTGCTGCTGTGACACGGTGTTAGAGCAGCAAACTTCAATGCCCATGGTTGCAATAGCAGAAAAGAGAGATAATTGCACTTCTTATGGCAGCAGTAACTTGTCTCAGTGAAACTTTTCCTGCCAATGAGGCTGTTCTGGTCTGAAATTCAGCGAGAGTTGAGAGGGCTGGTCCTGCTGCCAGCTCGTGGTGGGTACAGGCAGAGGGCAGGCAGGCATGGGAAAAGCAGCCTGGGAAACCTCTGCCATGGTCCCAGCCTCATCATCGCTTTGCAGCTTACTGGAGTTTAGTTTTCCAGTGCTAGTGCTGTACCAGTGAGCTGGCTTGCATTTATTTCTCCTTAAAAAAAAAATCCCACTCTATCAGCTGTTGTCTCCTCTGCCTCCTCTTGCCTTTGGCTACGTGCTGGTTTCAAGGCATCTCCTGGTAAAGCAGCATTTGCCATCCAATCCTAGGCCTCTGCAGAGGATTTTCTGCATCAGTGCCCACATGCTTACAGGTCCCGGGGAGCCCATGGCTGGCACCGCCGGGGGGGACTGGGGACAAGCCTCTCTGCCGACGAGTGCCAGCTGCTGAGCGGGTTGCCTGGGCTGCAGCAGCTGGAGGCAGAGGTAGCAATTTGTGTGCTCACCTGGAAAGGCAAACATCCTCCCCACCCTTGCAAAGCTGCTGAGAAACCAGCTTCTGGCTCTTCTCCTAGAAGTTGAGCACCACCATATTTGAGCTACAAGGAGAAGATGCAAAATCCCCTCTCCCTTGGTCCAGGCACACCGTGACGGAGCCAGAGGTGAGCCAGCTCTGCGGGAGAACCAGATTCCAGAGAAATGCTCGGAGGGTGGTGGTTGCAGCCAGCTGGGGCTCCATCTCCCCTTTTGCAGGGACCCACAGGACTATGTCTGCAGCGTGGCTGTGCTCTGGCACAGTCCCTCAGTGCCCAGCACATCCCAGGGCAGGGCCACCGCTCCCCAGCACCGGCCCCGCTTCTCATCGGCATGCTGGGCACACGCATCCAAGTGGCACGGGGCCGCTCTCCCTGAATTCAATCCGTGTACCCAAGCGGTGGCAGCAGGAAGGCTTGGAAAAGTAGAGCAAGACAAGAGAAAGGGAGGGAGGCCCGAAGCCGCAGCTGAGCACAGCGCAGCAGCTCAGGCTGCAAAGCCAAGGCTGACAGCATCGCTTTGGTTACCTGCATGACCTTGAAAGCCCGGGATAAGCTGCAAAGATGAGAGCGAAAGCCTCCAGCGGCAGCTCTGCATGCTGCCGGGGACGGGAAAAGTCAGGCAGGGTAGAGAGAGGTGGGTGCCATTTGGGATGTGCCACCCCAGTGGTGGACCTCGCCAGATGGGCCAGGCTGCTTTTACCTCTCTCTCAGCCCCTTCCCCAAAACCGCAGCTCACAACCCCGAGCCTTCTTTGCACAGCGCTTAAGTGGGTCTTGGGTTTTGTTCCCGCACGAGTACACGCGTGGGAAGAGGTGAACACCCCACATCACTCCTCTCAGACCCAGCTCTTGCACAGGGCAGCAGCAGGAGGGGGTAGGCTCCAGCCGTGCAGGAGAGGCTGGCAGCACACAAGCAGGCTGCCCAGATCACAGCGTGCGTAGCTTGAGAGCTCAGAATAAATATTTAAAGGTGGAGGGGAAAAAAAAAAAAAACAACGCTCCTCTCTGCGAGCAAGTTCTCAGTCTTTGCTCTGGGATTTGAGGCAAAGACAGACAGAAATATGACAAAGGAGACACGGGTTTCAGCAAATCATGGGCACATCAGAAGCGATGGCTTCCAGATGCCGGCTTTGCTGCAAGACAAATTCCCTCCTAGCCGTATGCCTGACAACCCCGACAGCCCTTGGGGACTGCAAGTCTGCTTTCCCTGCAGACACATGCGGCTGCAGCGAGCCCACCTCCTTACACCCATCCACCCCAGGGAATACCCAGCCGGTGATGGGAGCCAGGGAGTTACCCAAACCCCCTTCCAAGCTAGTTAAAGCTGGTCCTGATGTGTGTTCCCTCCTTGCCCTGTCCTGCGAGCACGCACAAGGCGATGGGCTCTGCATCAGGGTGTCGGACAAATGCTCCCAAATCCCCATCCCTACAGCAAAGCTCTGCCAGAGGAACAAACCACGGCTTGGATTTCTCGGTGCCTCATGTAAGCGATGGCTGGGGGGAAGGATGGGAGGTGACAGCTCCACTCAGCTCCCAACAGCCTCGTGCTGGGCCATCGCTTGGAGGCGGTGGCCGGAGCAGCCACAGAGAACGGGCTGTTCTGTATGGCAAGGCTGTCCTCAGGATGCTTTTATTTCCAGAGAGAGCTCATTAGCTCTGGTTGTGCAGGAGTTCGGGGTTTTTTTCCCCTGTTACCAAGAGCTGGAAAACTCCACTGAATAACACCTCTGAGCACAGGTGGAACAAAGACAGAGCACTGGGGGAGAGCAGCAACAAAACCAGAGATAATCAAAGCTGCTGCTGCAGCCTCACATCGTTTACGATCTCCGTCTCGTTTGGATTTCCCAGCCGGAGTGGTCTCTGCTCACTCAGCCCCCAGGAGCACCTGGCAGCCTCCTGTGTGCTGGGGCTGTGCCCAGCCCCGCTCACCCCACCGCCCGGGACTGCAGGACTTGTCCAGAGTTGGCTCTGCTCAAAGGGGAAAGGAGCTGCAGAGGTGGGTTTGAGGTGGCAGGGAACCAGATTCAAGGCTCCCTGGGAGCAGCCCACTGAATTGGATGGGATGCCAGGAGCTAAAGGGGCTTGTCCATGCACTAGGCAAGGAGGAAGGCTCTGTCTCTGGCATTGCTACAGGAAGGGTTTAATACAGGCACATCCTACCCAGGGTGGGCACTCAGGGATGCTCCGGCAGCGATGCCCTGTCAGGATCGGTCTGGAGCAGCCACCTCCTTACCAAGCCCTGATGCTCCTCTCCCATCGCTGCACGGTCCAGCACATGCTGCAGGGGCTGCAGCCGAGAAAACACGTGCCAAAGGCAGGAGATAAGCCAGATCCCCAGATATGATCACAAGCCCCATTATCTCCTTAACCCTTATGCGATTCACTTATCCATCCCAGATCTATTTCTCCTTATCTAAATCCTCCTCCTGTCCTTTCCCATCTCTTGTCCCCGTGGTCGCTCTCGGAGCACCGCGGCCTCCCCAGAAGCGAGGGAGGCTGCAGGAGAGCCTGATGCCCCGGGCTGCCACTCACCACAGCTAATGGGATAGACTCCGATTGACTGGCCCCAGCGATTTAAAGTTAATAAAACGTTAAAAGCAGCCCTATAAATCACCCATGCAGGAAGTGACCTGGACAGGAGGCCTAACAAGTTAGCAGAGGGTTTTATTTAAAAGCCATTTGTCTGAGAAGTGTAACACAAAGAGTCAAATAACTCTTAGGAAAACAGCAGTGCTGGAGCTACCAGGAGGATTAGAGCGGGCTGGATATTTACGGCCGAAGATGTCAGCCTTAGCAGTGCTAACAGGCCCCTGCTTCCCTGGCTGAAGGGCTGGAGCATCCCAGCTGATCCCCGCTCCAGAGGTATGGAATCAGGACAAGCCAGACCCCAGCTCCGACTTACGTTTTTAGCTCACTGGGGCCACTGCGACCCTCTCGCAGACCTCCCAAAACAGGAGCCTTGTGCCCATGCCCACCCTGCCATAGGCCGATGACGTCCATAGCTTCCTCCAGGCTCAAGCTCCCCTGCACAGGGGAATACACACATGGAGAAGTCGTGATTCTCGTATGTTGCCGCACACCGCTGACGCCTCTGTTTGCAAGGAGAAGCTTGAAAACAAGAGGCCCAAAAATCTCAAAACCCAAAACAATCCCAGAAATTGAGTTTCTGGTTTCTAAACCTGATTTCCACTCCTCAGCTGTGAATACCGATTTTGCGCCCATCAGGAGGGCAGTTAGCCCTGCATCAGCCTCAGCCCCAGCTCGCTCCCTGCCAACCAAGCTCTACTTCTTTAACCTTAAAAAAACCCTACAGCAAAGTGCAAAGAGCAGACAAGGGTGTTTCACTGCGACAGGGGCTCAGCCCCCTCCCAAACACCCTCCCACAGCCACCCCTCGCTCCCCCACCGCAGGAAGCCTCCAAAATACCCCAAAGGCCTTTTGCAGCGGGAGGAAAGGCGACACATGCTTGGGAAGCCTCTAGAGCGTCATTAAGAGGCAAATTACAGACAATTATCCTCGGAAGTACATCAGGGAAGCAGAGGCAGTCGCAAGGCACCCGTCCCACCCAAGCCCAGCTCCTTGCAGCAGCCCAGCCTGCCTTCTAAATCTACGAGCAAATTCACAGATGGGATAAGGTCTGCAAGCAACAGGGTTACATCGGGAGCTACCCCACCTTCAAAATCACCTTTTAATTGCAAGACAAGGGCAGTTCTCGTCCCTGACCCAGCACCTCGCCCTCCCAGCAAGCTGAGGGGGAGAGGAGCAGACTGAAGACAGGCAGCCGTGCACGCTGCCCAGGGAACGGTGCCCACCCGGGCAAGGCAGGAGATGCAACGACCCAAGAAATAACCCAGCTTTCACTTGCATTTGCAAACGCCTTGATTTTCACAGACAGAAAGGATGCGGTCCTTACCTTGGGAGGGATAGGAGAGGCTGGGCGCGGGTGCAGCCGGTTCTCCTTGCCAGCGACGGGCACCTTCCTGGGGGAGCGGGGAAGCCTAGCAGGGCCGGGGGGCTGCGGCCGGGGGGCTGCTCCGGTGGCTCTGCGGGTGCTGAGGGCAGCTCATGGCTCCCAGGTGCAGGGGGCTGCGGGTAAGAAGGCACAGGAGACATCAGACCGGGAACGCACAGCCTCAAGCACCCACCGAGCAAACCCAATCCCACAGCAAGTTTAACTTGAAAGAACTGTAAATATTGACTTTTTTCTGTATTGCCCTTATTTCCCCCCTCCCCATCATCGAGGAAACAAGAGGAGTCGGGGGGGGACCTGCTTAGCTCTGGACACTAAGCAGATGTGAATACTTGAAGAGGTCCAGCACCCCTTGAGGGGCTCCTGCCAGGTATAGGGTGATATTTGGGTGCAGTTCCCAGAGGGTGTTACTGTGCTTCCAGCATCACTGGTGGGGAGGGAGAGAAAGCACAAGCTTGCCTGGGCCAGCAGCCCCCCTGCCCGCACTGAGGCACACAGCCAAGAAGATGCAAGGGAAGGACCCCCCAGCCCAACAGGCCCAGCTGGGGGTCTCACAGGGCCTGGGGAGCTCTCCCCACTGCTCCCAAGTGATGGGGTCCCACTGCCACCTCAGAAATACTAAGAGAAGGTCCTTGACATGCTGATCTGCAAGCCCTCCTCCTGACTTCAGTGCTGAAAGAGAAGCGAGACCCTTTCCCGATGGAGGAGTGGCACCTTCACTCCTCCTCTAACCAGCTTCACCTTCACCTGCAGCACTATCCTCTCCAGCATGGGTTTGATTTAATACTTTTATTTAGCAGTGAGGTCCCCAAGGCAGAGCTTACATCCTTTTTTGCGTCTCAAACAGTTTTGAGCAGTCAGTGTTTAACAAATTAATAATAAAGTGATGGCGCCTTAAAAAATAGACTCTCCCATCCTCAGAAAAGGAGCCGTGGCTCCCAATTACTCCAAAGGGCACCGCTTTAGACCTTGCTGAGCAAATGGCATTTAGCCGCAGCCACCTTTTAACGGGAATGATGTGATCCTGCAACGGCTGCAGTCAAGTGTATCGCATCTTAAGATATCCCCACGCTGCACAGTGAGAGGGCAGGGAGGAGGAGGGATGGAAGCAAGTGCTGTTAGCTCAGGTATTTTTTAGCAGCCATCCCCAACCTGAGGTCTGACATCCTATCCCAAGTTGCCAGTTACACTCAGCATCTCTCGGTCATAAAAAGTATTCACAAGGTTTGCGGCGGAGGCTGGCAAATATTTGCCAAGGATTCTTCCAAATCTCCAAGCCCGCCATGCGCTTGCTGCAAATATGTTTGCTGATCGTGGTCCTTGCGCTAATTTGCAAATGGGGAGCAAAGAGTAAGAAGGTGAGCGAGGAGGATTCCCTATTCCACAGGGAAGAGAACTCCGCCGACCCTAACAAGGGCTCAGCGATTAACACCTGCAGCACTGGAGCACGGGGGGGTCTAACACCCAGATCCTGATGCCGATTGTGGCCAAGGGGAGTGATCTGTCAGCGAAGGCAGCACCAGGGAATGGAGGGATGCTGCCGGGGATGGCGATAGCTGCATGTCAGCAGCACCTCCGGGGTACATGGGTGGCGATTTCCCAAATCCCAGCTCCCTGCGCGAGCTTGTTGGAAAGGGGTGGTGGGAAAGCACCCTTTCCCCTTCCCCACTCCCCAAAGAGATTCCCACCAGAGTCTTTCCCCCCCAGCTTTGCCTCTGATCTTGGCACCTGTGCAAGCTCCAGCCCAGGCCAAGCACTCTGCTAATTAGCTGTGCTAATTAATCACAGTTTCCATTGTTTATTCTTTTGTTCTCGCACAAACACCGGCACTGCCCAGCGTGGTAAGCTGCCGTGGCATTCACGAAGCGCCAGCGTGGCTGCAAAGCAAAGCTGGTGGAGCTGGACCTGGGGAACGGGACGGGGGGGGGCACTGACCACCTGAGGCTGCTGCCGCCACCGTGGGGGGCACGGAGCGGGTTGGAGCACACGTGCCACCATCCCAAGTCCCACCTGTGGCCACCAGCACCGCAGCCTGGTCGTCTGCTCTCCAGCCCTGGGGATGGCAAGCTGGCTGTCCCTCCATCAGATCCCCCCCCAGGGAGACACCCCACGCTCGCTCCCAGCAGCGGGCACCGCAGCCGGAGCTGGAGCACAGGCAGCCATCCGCCTCCCCCGGGCTAATCCCCCCGCACGCCGAAATCCTGCCTTTGTGTTCGCCGGATCCACTGCCCAAGTATTAGGCACCCCCAATCCCAAGCTAATCTCTAGAAAGCTCCTTTGCCCAGGGCGGGGGCAGCGGGGGGGTTTCCCCTTCCCCACGGCAGCCCTGGTACCCCGGAGGCACGGGGGGCAGGAGGACACCCCAGCTTTGGCTCCTTGCCGGTGCTGCCAGGCTGTGCTGGGGATGAACCTGACAGACCATTACCTCTCCACTTGCTCCCTTTTGTCAGGACTGTTTTTTAACTAGGTATTCTGGGGAGAAAAAAAAAAAAAAAAAGACACGAAGGGGAGAGAAAAGAACTGTTAGTCAAAGGGAGCCTGTGTTGTTAAATACAGAGAAATCCAAGTCTGGAGTCCAACAGAGGCCAAGGTTTCCAGGCTTTGACACAGCCGACAAGCTGGAGCACAATGAGAAAATACGTGCACAGAAATAGCCAGGCAGGATAAAGGATTTACTGCCTCTTTCACAGAAAAGAAAAGAATAAGCTTAAACACTCCATTTAGGAGCGTTAAAAAAAAAAAAAAAAGATCTGCAGGAAGAATATTTGAGCAGCAGGATTATCAGGAGGTGAAGAAAAACCAAACCCTGCCTGTCCTGGGTGCAGGAGGGGATGGTGCTACAGCAGAGCAGCAGCATCCCCAGAGAACTTCTCACCGGGCCTCCCCTAATCCCCAGCAGCATCTTGCAGCAAGCATACAGACAGCATGCCAGGTCTCACCTCAGATCCACGTCGTCTGTCCCCTCCTGCCCTACCCTGAGCCAGGACATCCTGGTGAGCCCTCATCCCCGCACAGCCATGCACCCTCCTCACTCAAATCCCTCTCTGGGGTCCACTGCCCCGGTGCCACCCGCCCCAGCTAATGAGGCTGGGGCTCCCTGGCTTTCAGACAGGATTTTCCGTGATGGGAAGGCTCCAGGCTCTTGGCTGCCCTCCATTTCATAAGGAAATCATCTCAGATCACCCCCATGAGGCCACGGCTGAGGAGGCCTGATGGATGGAGAGCCAGGGGCTTCAGGAAACAGCTCCGTGCCACCATCTCCCCAGGTTTGTCCTTGTTGAAAAGGAAAGTTCTGAGTTCCCTGAAAGTTTCCTCCAACTTGTGATGAAAAAGAAACTCTCTGGAGGAAGAGACAGGAACCCAGTTTCTCTGATGAAAGTATTGCAGTAGGATTTTTTTTTTTTCTTTTGAGTAGCATCAGCCAGAACAGAGCGTTGTAACCAGCCAGGCAGAAGGTCTTACCCATTCCATGGCAGGAGACCAAGTCTCCCAGCTGGAGACTAGGACAGAACCCACCCTTGGTCCTGCTGAGAACCAAGGTAAAAGCCAAAGCCATCATATCTGGGCTGAAAAAATGCAAGATTCACAAACCCACTCAGCCCCCAGCCTGGAAGTGCCAGAGCAGCTCAGACCATATTTCTGAAACTCCCAGGTGGCCAGGAGCTGCTGGTGGGTCATTTAGTCCATTCCCCCTTGGAGAACAGGGATTCACTGTGCCTAAAGCGTGCCCAATGGCTACAGTCAAGCCTGGCCTTCAACATCTCCAGCAAAGCCAATCCTACAACCTTCCTTGGCAGCTTACGCACAGCTTAATTGCCCTGATAGTTATGAATTGAGAGGGGTTTTTTTTGTAAAAAGCAGCTGATTTCTCAGCAGCAACAAATACTTGGGAAAGCTTTCTCTCTGGCAAACTCTCTCTATTGTTCATCTCTTTCACATAAAATGTTCCTAATGAAGAGGGAAAGAAGGATCTTGGCTTCTTTCAAAACAATCTGAAATATTATATTAAAAACATGCACTGAGTGTTGACATATTTAGTGCGTTGCTTTATAAAGCAAATTGCCCGAGCTCATTTGGAGCTTGACACCATTAAGACAGCACATAACTATGTGACTGGGAGGGTACCGCTGCAAGAAGTCCTGCTTTGGGGAGGTACAGCTCGGAGCAGCCAGACAGCCCTGACCCCAGCTTCGGTGGGAGCTGAAAGCCACCAGCACCATCCAGCCCCCAAAGGGAGGGATGTACAAGCATCACTCAACATGCTAACGTGAGGAGTGCAGCAGGTTTCAGACCCATGAATCCTCCCCGCCTGAACCCCAAGCTCCTCATCTAGGCATCTCCAAAGGTCTGAGGCTGGGAGGACACAGTACGTACCACACCAGGCTCTCCCAGCGATGGGCACCCGTGTTGTGGGAGCAAACCCCGGTATTCCCCTCACCACGCCAAGTCCAACCCCTTGGAAAAGGGCAGGAAGTCTCAGTTCAGTAGGTTTTCAGCTGGAGGCATCTGGGTTTCTCTCCATTTAAAAGGAGAAAGGAGGCAACCCACCCTCAGTGTGAACACACGAAAAGCCAAGCGCTAGAACGGCCAAAACCCTACAATTTCTGTCCAAACTTCAAGTGAAAACACATTCAGCAATACAACCTCCAGAGCTCAGAGCCACCAGACCTCAGCCGTTCCCGCTGCAAGCACGACGTTCAGCCCCCAGATCAGGCAGCTGACTGCAGAGGCCGGCTGGCTTGCTTTCCCCGCCTGGCATACATGGGGTCCCTACAGAGCATCCGTCCTCTCCCCAGGCATCTTTGAAGTGCTCCGGGCTCTGCTGCAACAGGATTTTCCAGACGTTAAACTGATGCTCAGAAAACAAACAGACACAGAAAAAGCTTTCATTACAAGGCTGGTTTGTGCCCAAGAGCAGCCCAGGGGCCAGGCTAAGATAGGCAATGGCGCCTTAACAGCCTCTCGCCGGAGGCCGGCATGACTCTCTGCGGACTCACGGTCCGTGGCAGATCCACGTTCATTTTGCAGGATCAGGGGCAGGAGAAATGAGCAGGTTTTCTGGCACGTTGGCTCTCCTCCAAGGACCAAAAGTTTTGATGCTGACAAAGCCACTGCACCCTGTCCTGCCGTGAGGGTGCCCAACCAAGACATTTGGGTGCTTCCAGAGACGCTGCTGGCCTCAGCAAGGACGTCCCAAGGGTGACCAGCATCCTCCCTCCAGCACAGCAAGCACAGAGAAAGGAAGAGAGGGAACCTCCAAGTGCTGACATGAAAATGTCAGCACTGAGAACTTGGTAGGATTTTCTTTACCATCTTCCCTTCTCAACAACCTGCTGTACCATTAATTACCCAGTTGTGGGAAGTTACATTTCAGGTGGGCACCATTAGCGATGGAGGGGCAGACACTCCTCCACGCGGCCGAGTCTGCTCCTGCCAAAGCCCTTGGCTTTCGGACACACAGCAGATTTCGTTCCTTTTACGGTCAAACTGAGCTTCAGGCAGGAAGGATCCTGTACCCGTCACCTACCAACCCCCTGATGCTTGCGAGGGCGGTGGTCTTGGGGAGGATCCCATCTTCCCCTCCAAGCAGGAGACCGACACCTGATGGGGTCTCAGCGCAGGGCAGGGAACACTGCAGCTGGAGCGTGCTCGGAGCACGTTTAGGTGCGTTTACCTGCGACCTAACTCCATCTGCAGGGTGGGTCACTGACACAAGGTCCTGGTTCCCCGGGACAGCTTGGTGCAGAACCAAAGAGCATGGCACAGACAACTGCTGCCCCGTGCCAGCATGCAACTAAAGCCCCCCAAGCAGGGCACAGACCCTCAGAAGCCCTGGCGTGCCCCGAGCTCTCTGACCTTCTTTGACTCAGGACTGCAAGCCCTCCGAGAAGGTCCAGCAACGCCTTATCACATCCACGCTCTCCAGACCCCCTCGGGTTTATCAGCACCAGCAAGCAGGCAGGCTCCCTGTGGCACGATCCACTGAGCAAGAGGCATCACAACAGATCAGAGGGACCCGGGGCTCCTCCTCATTTATATTCCCCTCCAGCCGCAGCCTTCGACGTGGCTGAGGAAGGCAAGGCAAGACAAGGCCTACAGAGAATGCCTAAAGATTATTTCTCTCAGATTCCAATTTTTTTTCCATCATTAATGCTTTTGAAAGCCCAGCATGTCCTGCAAACAGGAAGAGCATGTTAAACACGTGGGCAGCGGAGCTGCAAAACCGAGACGAGCACGTGCCTGGCACAGGTACCCAGCCAGCTGGGGAGACGTGGCATCAGCAGGCACCCTGCTAGCAGCATGGCCAAGGGAAGGGCTTTGGTGCCAGCGAGCGTCACCCTCACTCAGCAGAAGCTGAAATAGAAGCTAGTTATCCCCCATAGAGAGATCCCTCACCACGTGCCCGCTTGAGCCTCTTCCCACAGCCCTGGAAAAGCAAGAACATTATCCCAGAAAGCAGAGGTACCGCAAGCCTAGGTGATGAGCATCGCACAGCAGCAGAGAGAACGCAGGGCTGGGGGAGAGCAACCTGCATGAAGGATGAGAGGAGCTGGAGCCTTCCATAATGTAGAGAAAATTGCTTTCGCCAACTATCTGCAGTTTTAAAGCAATTACATTTGGGGGGAAGCCGAGAGCATGTCTGAGTGCTGCACACATGGTGTGTGCGTTTTAAAACGCAAGAACCGAGTAAGGAAAAAAAAATAGAAAAAGAAAATGCCTTTTAAAAAAATTATTTGATGCAGTAGGTACTGAGAGGATAAAATATTTATAACTCAGGGAGGGGACAGATCTTAGAGGCAGCCAGACATGCCAGCAATGGGACAACTGAGAGCTCAGAAGAGGAGCCTGGGCAGCGCGCTCCCACTGATAGTCCCCTTGCCCCTGAGCCTGGGAAATCCTCCTCGGGAAGCTCTGACAACGCAGCGGCTGAGCTCTGCCTGGCCCAGCAGAAATAGGGCTCGCCCTAAATAAAACACCATTTGCCCTCCACTTTGGCTGCTTGCGCAGGAGGGAGAGTAACAAGCAAGAGTCGCTGCAGTGCCGGCATCAGGGTCAGGTCTCGGTGGGCTTAAACACCCTTGGGAACACGCTGCCCTCAGATGAAGTATGGAGCTGCCTTAATACTTCCATTTATAGACCTGCAGGCTGACCCAAAACCCAGTAAGCACCCCAGCACCTACCAGTTAAAGCCTTTCCAGGACCAGATTTAGACTGGGAGGCAACAGCGTTATTTCGCCATAGATGAGAAGCTCCTTCAAGCTATAAGAAATACTTCTGATCTCCTTCCCTGACAAGCCGCCACCCTTCGCCACCATTTCCCCCTCTAATCTGCTGGAATTAGGAAGGATCCCAGGCCATAAGCACATCTTCTCTAATTACCGAGGTGGCAGGGGCCGAGCTGCCCCGATCCCTGGAGCCGCTGCGCTGACTGCTGCCGGCACTGCTTAGACATCCAATTTATCAGGCGGGTGCCCCTTTCGCTTTCCAGCCACGCATCTTCCCCTTGTCTTTATCTGCTCTGGGGACAGGTGCGGGAAGCGGAGAAGTGGCATCCGCAGCTGCTGGTGACAGAGCCCCTTTTCAAAGGATGCTGTTCCGCTGTTATTACCAACTCTCGCCAAGTGGAATTGAGACATGAAGTAGATTTGTGCCCAAGATAATGGCGTTTATTAGACAAGCTATTGAGGAGAAAACAAAAGCTAACAGTGGAGAGCCACTAAGAGCAACGCTTAAAGAGAATCCATCAAGAATACAAAGAGGAGCAGTGTTAATGGTTGGTGCTTCCCATCAATGATTAGAAACCCTGAGCAGTCCCTTAATGACACTGGCAGAGTGAAGGTTAGTGTCAGCCAGCAAGAGGTGACAAACAGCACAAAGGTGTCCGCACCCTCGAACAAAGCAGCATTCAACCCCTTCCTTCAGGGTCAGATGTGTCTGAGCATCTCTGCCCCTGGCTGGCAGCCCCCAACTCACTCACAACCCTTCTCCTTGCCTATATGAGCATCATACGATACCTATACCATACGCTCATACTACACACAGCGCTGCCACCCTCCAGAGCGAGGATCCCAGGATGGCTGCTCCAGCCCCTGTCGCTGCACCCCATGGCCTGACCACGGCAGGATGGGGAGGTAAGGAGAATTTAGTCTTTGCATCCCCCTGGAGCGACCGGGGCACGCACTTCTGATAAAGCCAGAATTGCCTTCCCATGGGGAATGCCTTGAAAAATCATGGATCCATCTGGATTTTCCTACTGGAGACCATGTCCTTCTCTCCTCACTAAAGGAGACACATTTCTGCAAAATCTTTCCATAAAAAACTCATTTTTAATGGGAAAAAAAGTCTTCCATAGGATCTTCCCTTGCATGCTGGTTCACCACCAGCCAGCCTGAGCCCCCAGTGAGATTAGCTGGAGCCTGGCACGGTGCTCACGCTCTGAGCCACAGCAGAGATCTTTGGGATAAACACAGCAGAGATCACAGCTACTAAACTACTGTTCATCTGGGTCCTTGGTGATTTCCTCTTTCAAATTCCCAGGCCAGGCAAACAACATAGGAAGCCCCCGAATCACCAGCCTCAAGGCCAGCCCACGGGGATAGCCGCTTTCACACCCAGACCTCTTCATCCCAACCCTCCTCTCCCTCTCTGGGAGGATGCTCAAGGACCGGGCTGGGGCAAGAGCCAGTGGCACAAGGTGACATGGAGGAGTGCGAGCCCAGGCGGGAGCACGAGGGCATCCCTGCAGCCCAGCAGCTCCTGAGAAATTTATTGTTTGTGACACGTTGTCAAAGTGAGATGCGCCTCATTAGTCAGAGCCGAAGCAAATGAGAGGGCTCCTTAGCCAATTAAAAAAAAAAAATCAGGGATGCTCTACAGGGCTCACCACCTGTCCTTCGGCCCCGCTGGCAAGTGGGAAACCAAGGCAAGATGTAACGCAGATCCGTGTCACAGCTTCTCTCCTTCACCAAGATGGCAAATTCCCTGTTTCCAGCAAGCGGCAGCAGCTGGGAGCAGCCAGCAACCATCACGCAGCCAGCAACCATCGCACAACCAGGCTGGATCTGGCACAGCCGGCCAGAAAAACACAGAGCTCGAGGAGCCACACCTGACACTTGGAGAGTTTGAAACTGAGAGGTTTCGTTTCACAGCTCCTGCAGCATTTTGTTTCCCAACTCTTCAAGCAGAGCTCGTTGACTCTCCTGAGCGACATTCTCTGCTAAAAAAAAAATAATCTATTTTTAAAAGCTTTTCTTTTTTAAATGACGTGGTTTTCCTTTGTGGGTTAAGCTGAGCTGGCACATGCCTTTCCTTGTTGGTTTTTCTTTGTTTTTTCCTCCAAGATTTATCAGCCTTCGGTGCAGAGGGCACTACAACTCTTCTCCGGCTTGGCAGCGACGCTGACCCTCCAGATTTTTACACCGCCCTCCTCCACCCCAGCCTCCTCACACCATCGGGGAGCCCCTGGCCCTCAGCAGCCCAGGAAGACCGAATCCCAGAGCCCCCAACATGTGGCAGGCTGCTTGATAAGGGGTGCTCACGGGCAGCTCCCCCCGGTTGCACAGCAAAGCCTCCCAACGCTTGCAGGAGGGGAAAGGCAAACACAGGCAAAACAGGCAGAGGGACCATTTTGATGCCAGCGGGCACCTGCAGGCAGAACATCGGCTTCCCCGTCACACACCAGCTTGAAATTTCACAAGAGCGCAGACGCACCTGCTAGCAGAGAACACCCCCAGCTCGCCACTTTCCAAACGGGCACCAGAGGAACCGGGGAACCGAAGACGGAGCCACGGACGCCGGGCGAGTCAGTTGGGTCCAGCACCACGAGACGAGTGAAAAGCACCCTTGGGTGCCATCGCCCAGGAGCTAACGCCTGCCCAGGGCTGGCAGGGGACACCCCTGCTCCCACCACAGCAGCGGCGGGGGGGGGGGGCAACTCGCCATGGGACAGAGCGGCAGCCGGCCGGGGAGCAGGGGCTGCGGGGTCAAGGCAGGGTTCTCATCGGAGCACTGCCCCATGGCCGCCAGCCCGTCCCCTTGGGCACGCAGAAGCTCGCCTTGCCCTCCTCTCCTCGCCCCTGCCCCTGGCCCAGCACCAGGCAGGCTGAGCCCAGCCCAGCCCAGCAGCATTTTCCTAAATTAAACAATAAACAAGGAGCCATTGCAGATTTCCCTTACGCTGCAGTTCCTTATTAATCCCCACAGTAAACACAAAGGGGAAGGAAAAAAAAAAAACCAAACCAAAACAATTAACCTAAGAGGGATGCTTTCTGTTTAAAGATACAAATGGATGCTAAAAGCAGACAAAGGAGCCAAGCAAACGCACGGCAGACGGAGCGGGGAGCAGCCCACAGGCCCTGGCAAAGGAGGGAAGAGCGGCAGGGCTCGTGCTAGCCGTGCCTGGGAGCCTCTAACACACGGGAGCCATCGCCGGCGCGGGAAGGCAACCTGCAGGGCAGCTCGGGCTGCACAATCCTACGCCCCTTGCCGGGTCTGTCACCCGGCACGGGTTTCCTGAGGAGAGGGGGTACCCCCTCACCACCCCCGTATACACCCCGGCCTGAACCGACCGTCTCCTCCCAGCAGGTCCCCGAGGCCGAGCAGGTTGATGGCTCCCGCGGAGGGAGTGGGGTGCAGCACGCCAGGCTCCAGGGGAACAGTCAGGCAGCAAAAGTGCAATTACTTGCCTGGAAAAGGGCCAGGGCACTGGAACTAACCCCCTGCGCCCAGTGAGTAATGCTGCACGAGGACGGTTTAATGAGAAATGCCCATTTGAAGCTTAACGGCTCTCACCGGCAGATTCCCCCCTCTCTTCCCACTGTAGCTGCTTCCCCGACAGTGCACCCAGCTAATTAATTACAGAGCACAATCCAATCAGTCAGGCCATCCTATTGCAGTTAAAGGCGTTTAAGAGATAATGCCATGAAACTCCAGATGGACCGGCCTGACCCCAGCCTCCAACACCACTGGGGTACTCGGGAGCTGCCGCTGCTCCGGCCGACATCCCAGATCCAAACACACCCAAAAAACCCCCTTCAGACGCTTGCAATGCTCCTTCCCTGTGCGCTGGCTTTCTGAGCCCCTGCCGACTTTAATGAGACCTGTGCTGTTCTCTTCCACTCGCACCTTGCCCGGGGGCAGCCCGGGCTCGCCGCTGCCTGCAGAGTACGCACCAGCCTCGCTCGACACAAGCACAGGTTAGGGACATGCCACCTGCCCTACTTCTGCCTGCTCTGAGTTTGCTCTCAGCACGGCAGAAGGACAAATTTGAAGGCCATATGCCAGCCTGTCTTCTCCCCACCGCTGCCAACATGCGCCCCACATACGGTCAGCTGTGGCGGAGGCTGCCTCAAGGTGTCGTGGACCACTGATGTTGATACACCAGAGCAGCCTGGTCCCTTCCCACCTCGCCGTACGGCTCCGCTCCACTTCCCCGCTGCTCCCCCCAGTACCGAGAGGTGATGGCCGCTGCTCAGCTGCAGAGACCAGCCTCGCTGGAGATGGGCTTTGATCTCAAGTTGAGGTAGGAGAGTGGCTAAAGTGACGGGATGCTGGACAACCAGCCCCTTTACGGTTATTACTGTTGGCATTGATGTGCTGATCTCCCTATGGGATGTTCTCAGCTTTGCAGGGACGGTTTAAATCTCCTCCCTGGGCTGAAAGTGTGGGAGTTCAACCAAAAACTGAAGTGCTGAGGTGGGAGAAGTTATCAGACCCCTTTGACAAGGGTGGGGGCTTGCGTTAGCTCAGCCCATTTGGTCCTGAATCAGCCACTGTCCCTCCTACCGCCCCTGGCAAGAGGTTTCTTCAGCGGGTGCCCTTGGTACCTCAAGCAGTCCTTTTTTCTTAATCACACCCATCTGAGGCCAAATCCTGGCCATGTATGGCTGGGAGTCCTGCTGGTTCCCAAGCCACTCACTGCAATGGTATCAAAGAAAATAGCTGTGGCGCCAGATCCTGAGCGTCCCCGCAAAGACTCGGTGTGGTTACGTTGCTTTGTGCCAGCTGCGCTCCCAGCCGCCTTATGTTCGATGATGAAAGTGGCTGATTCTGTGATTTACTGATCCTACCCTTGGTTAATTTTGCCTACCCAGGGTGAGGATAAGCTCTTGGATTTGCAAACATTTTGAGGATTGTGGGTTTAATTGCTTTTTTTTTCCCTTACTGTGTGTGCGTGCATCAACAGCTCTTACGCCTTGATCCAAAGCCCAAAGTCAAGGCGGGGGATATACATCAAGTCTAAATATGCTCCTGTCACAGGCGGCATCAAAAGGTTGTTGCAGTTGAAATGAGTGAGGGTTCTGCTCTCACTTGGTCCAGCCCATCTCACGGCAGCTTGACCTCCAAGGAGAAGTGAAGAAGAGTCTCTGCTCCTCAGTCACACCTCCAAAATGCCTTTGTCAGAGACTCGGGCACAGCTAACTACAGCAAGGGACGGAAAGCCTCTTCTCAGAGCTGTCCTCAGCCAAGCCACCCCTGGCCAGATACCCGGCTGTCCTGCATCAGGACCAGCACCATGCAGGCCACATTGGTCAGCACCGGGAGCATCGACAAGGTTTGCACCCAAACAACAACCTACAAGTTTCACTAATGCAAATTTGCAAAGGAGAGATGCGACTCTGGCAGGACCGGAGCACAGCTGCAAGCAAACAGCAGCATTCACTGAGCACGATGGAAAGGGGACGGCACTGAGATGACGTCTAATAACCGGGTCTTCCTGAAAACACCGTATCTGCGCATCTCCAAAACTCACCATCTTACAAGGACATTTACTGAACATCTCCTTACAGTGTCAGCAACAGACGCCAGCGATTAGCAAGAGGAGCCAGAACTGATGGTGGTCAGTACGGATTTACAAGCCGACTCTTGGTCAGCACAGGACCAACCCCAGACCTCCAACGCCAGCTGCTGTTACATGCTGGTGGGAACCGCACGAGGGCTGGCTTGTTCTACCCAGCACTGAAGTACAGCTAAGTCATTATCTTGGGCCCTAAAACGAGAGTCATTATCTTGGACCCTAAAACGAGGAACATAACTACAACAACACGACACCACAGCTTCATCCAGAAAAGCAGCGGCACCGGCTCCTCATATCCACATCCCCTCCAACGAGCCAGCAGGGATGGGGCGCACCATTTCTTTAAAACATCTGCCCCACGCCCCCCCGGGAAGGCTAAGGAACGAGGACGCCGAAGAGCTCAGCACATCTGGATGAACAATAAAATAAAATATGATGTCCTTCTTCCTCCCACTGGTGTGTCCCAGACCAACACATTATAGGGTCTGGCTGCAGAGAGGCCTCGTTTTGTGGTGGTGATACGGCCCCAGTGGGACGCCACAGCTGGAGGACTGTATGGAGGAGCTTCTGCCCACTGATCCCAATCCAGCTCCAGGGGCCAACGAGCACGGCACGGGCAGGACGGGAGGCGAGGAGACAGATGCTCCATACATCCCAGCACCGCAGCCCTGGCAGGGCGGGGACATCCCCGTGGGCGCTGAGCTCCCCTGCCGCAGCCGTTTGGAGAGGGAAGAGGCTTTTCCCCCTGGAGTCGGAGAACCGAAACTCTTCAAATGCTTATCTTGAGAGCTCCTGTAAAGCGTTTCAGAGATTTTGGCAGGAGGAGGGAGGAGAAGCTGTTTGATAAACCCTGAGGCCATCCCACCTTACATGCCTAGAAGACAGCTCCGGAGTGCCCTGGTTCTGGAGGTAATTCCCTCATTCTCGGCTCCCCGGGTACCCGATAAAACAGGGCATGTCTCCTGATGGCCCTGCAAGGACTCCCTTGGGAACCGACTGAAAAGATGAGCAGAAATGAAGCGATGCTGGAAAAGCATCAGCCCCTCAGAGGACGGCATCGACTTGACGTTGTGCTAGCAGCCCAGAGCACCCGCTCTGTACCAAGCCCCCAATGCAACACATGAGCGAAAGTTCTTAGCCTTCAGCATCCATCTTCCCTTTGCCACAGCTGTAGCACCAGGATCACTGCTGGAGCCTGCACCGTCCCATTTTCTGTACCCTGATACGAACCCTTCCTAGGAGCCGCCAATTAAACCACTGAACTGTTCTCAGCTCAGCCTCCCATGCATGAAAACGTCCTGTTATTTCGCACCTGCCAAGAGCTGCGTCCCAGGAGATTTATCTTGAACTGACACTGGAGGATAATTAAACCCTTCTCTCTCCTCTGTTAGCAGTGCAGCAGATAAAAGGAGAGCCCTGGGGCCCTCCGGTTGCTGTTGCGGTGGGTTGCTCCTGTACAAGTGGAGGAACATGAGACGAGACTCAGTTTCTCAACAGAGACATGGTCGGGGCGGCTGTGGGACAGCTTTACATTTTGCCCTAATTTGGCGGGGGAGCTGAGCAAGATGCGAGAGGCTTGCAGGCAGCTTCCCTAGCAGGGCAGATCGTCTGATGAATGAAGAGCTGGAAATCAAATGTCTGGGATCGAATCGAACCCCCCTCGTTTCTAAACCTGGGGTATCCTCCGTCATCGAGCCGTTGGTCCCTAGAGGTCCGGCCATGATGGTCCAGGCACCCTTCTCATCTCCTCTAGCTCTAGCCCAAGCTGCCCAAGGCAGGGACTGGCTCCCATCGCACACACCGCTCTACCAGTAGCGCCGGGTGCCAGGTGCCCCAGAGTCAGCCCAAAGTTGGCCGGTTTCGGGGAGCGGGTGGCAAGGCGGGCAAGCAGCCGGCCTGCCGACAGCAGGCAGCCCCGCGCCACGCTCTGCCCGTCTCCCGCGCTTGCTGCCTGAGGTTACTGGATGCATCGAACCTCAAAGCCGAGCTTCGATCGCGGCGGTTTTGAGGTTGGCGTTGAGCATCTGCCATCGCTCCGGGCTGGGCCTCCAGCAGCGGGGCCGACAGCACGGTGACCCCCGCTTGCCCACCTACCCCAAAGGAGCCCTTTGCACCGGGGGGGGGGGGGGGGGGGCCTTCCCTCACCCCGGCCCCTCTGCGAAGGAGCCGGGTACCACTTTGCCGAGCGACGCTCCGAGGAGCCGCAGGTCCCCCGGGGAGCAGGGAGCGGTGGCAGGATGCCACCGTGGCTACCCCCGCCCCAGCCCCGCTCGCCTCCGCCGCCGTTTACCTGCGGGGGCCGGGCGAGACGCTCCGCGCTGCAGCTGGCTTCGGCTCCGCGGGGCTCGGCGCATCCTCCGCCGTTCGGGGCTCGGCCGGGCTCCCTCGCCCCGCTCCCCGCCGCTCTCCTCTCGGCTCCCCGCTTTTCCTCTCCCGCTTCCCCACACCCCGGCTCCGGCGGCGGGGCGGCGGGGGCATACCCCGGGGCTTACGGTTGTTGCCGGGCCCCCCCCGCCTCGCCGAACGCGGCTCAAGGCTCCGCTCGCCGCCGCGGCGCCGGGCACCTCCCGCAGCAGCAGCCGCCGCCGTACCGAGGCGCTGCCCCCCCCCCCCTTCCTCTTTTCCCACCCCCCCCCCCCCGCTTCCCGCTCCCGCCTCCCCGCTCCCCTCCGGTGACAAATCGCGGCCGGGATTGCTTTAAAGAGAGAGCGCTCGTCTAGCCAGCCCGGGGCGGGGCTGGTTGACACCGGGGGGTGTTCGTCCCCCGTCCCCCCCCCGGCCTCCCTTAGGGTCCCCGGGTGCTGAGTATTCGGTGCAGCTGAGCCCCGACAGCTCGACGCACTGATGGCTGCAAAGGCAGCTTCGCTGCCTTTGCAGCCATCAGTGCGTCGAGCTGTCGGGGCTCAGCCACGTCCCCTGGTGCGGGGGCAAGGGCAGCCCTGCAAGCAGGACACAAAGCGACCCACCTCCATTATTTTGTGACAGTGAGAGACCCCCCTGCCCCCCTCCCCCAGCAACCTGGCAGGGGTGCCAGCCCGCTGAGTGGAAAAGTTCCTGGGGCGAGACGAGCTGGCTGTGGTCGGGGCAGGTTATCCGCTGCCCCGCACCTTCCCAGTGAACCCCAGTGCTGCTGCAGTCGGGGGGCACTGGGCCAAGCTGTCCCCAGGTGCACAGCACCGCCGGCAGCCTACGCTGTGCCGGGGGGGGACTTTCCGAGGAAGATTTTATCCATGTGACATCTCAGCGGGGTCTGAGGGAAGCCGTAGCTTTCCTTGGTGCTTGGTGCATTCAACAACCACGCTAAAAACTCTGCCTGGAGATTACCGGCCCAAGCTGCCAGCTTTGCAGGGCCTGGCAGCCCAGCTGCCCATGGAGGAAGCCCCTCTCCTTGCTCCCCACTGCACCCCATACCCAAACAGTCCCCCTGGCCTTGCAGGAGCATCATCAACCATTTCTCTGCAAGACCAACTTACACCACATCCCACGCACATGTGCTGCTCGTGCCTGTACACCCGGCACGGGTTGCCCGGCGCAGGGGACACTAATCCTTGCAGACAGGCATACGGAGCTACTGCAAAACCCCCTCCCTGAGCCGCCCTCACCCTCTCCGCAGGCCCCCTTTTAGTGAGCACGTTCATGCACTCATCCATAAAACCCATTGCTACGCGGCATTCGGGGTGCTTAACAAAGCAAGTTTGCAAGGTGATCGAATTGTGCGTCGTTCTGTTCCCAGATCTAAGCTTATCCCCTTGGCCCGGTTCGCCTTACCCCTTCCCAGGGCTGGAAGGAGAGGAGCCGCCGAAGGCTCTGCCCTGGGGGAAAGGCACTGGGCTCCCTTCCACAAGCTGAGCTGGGACCCCCCTTCCCAAAGCTGCCACCCTGCCACACTCTTGCTTCAGATATCATCAGATGTTTTCGTTTTCTCCTGCCAATATTATCCTCATCCTTATTCAAGCAGGAGCCGAGGCTTGCAGGTCTGTGGGTTTTAATCAAAACTGGAATTCTCTTCACACGGTTACTTTATCTCTGTTTGTCTTGCTGGAATGAAACAACGTGTTTGGTGAGGTTTTATAGAGCATCCCAGCCTGTGCAGCTCGGGGGTGTGAATGCGCCCCTGGCCGTGGGCTATATGCTGGGCTGCCGCCTGCAGGGCTGCCAGCGGTGCTGGGCGCTGCACACCCACCAGGAGGAAAGGAAACCACCCACGGAAACCACCCACGGGAACTACAGCCGCCACAGCAAGGGCAGGCAGACCCGGGGGCAGGAGCAGGCAGAGGTGCAGGCAGCTCACTTGGGGGTACGGAGCTGGGAGCAGGGCGGTGTGCTCGGGCACCGCTGCCCAGCCCCGGCTCTGCGGCAGGAGCGCAGGCAGCAGCCCTCCGTACCTTATGCTGCAGTACTGGTGCTCGCTGCTTTCGTGCTTGGCGTTTTTCATCAGTGAACACCATCTGTACTAGAAGCGGGTATTGTTATGACCTTTGAGGCTCCATCCAGTGGTCGCTTCCATCAGATGCTTTTGTGTCTTACTATGATCCCAGGCACAGTGCCAGACTCAAAATGCGCTGAAGGCAGGGAACATCTTTCCTCAGGTTTCAGGAAGGAGATACAGAGTCCAAAAAACCTGCCCAGATGCCAGGATTGGGTCTAGACTTATTCCTATTCCATTAACGCTAGAGATAAGCGAGATAGGAAAAGCCACCTGGTAGGAGGATTGTAAAATAATTAATGCATAATGTTAGTAATGATCTTCTTATTCCAGCTCAGCTTATTATTACAAGCAGCTTTGCTCTAGTCCACCATGATGTGCTGCATAAAGCAGCCATCTCCTGAATCTGATTTCCTGTTTGGAGTTGGTGTCTAGCTGAGAAATTACCTGCTCTCAAAACTGATTAGAGTCCTCATCAGCAGATTCTTCAACCATCCTTTAGGCAGGCCCTAAAATATACAGGGAATTCAAAATAATTTCATGCAGGAGGTAAAATCTGGAGTTGGTGGCCCAGCTGTGTGCCATTTCCAGAGAAAATCCAGAAAAAGCAGTGACGGCAGCAGGTCACCAGCCCAAATCCGGGTGCTGTGAGCTGCCCCGCTCAGGCTGGCGGACGCTTCAGCTCCCGTGGTACCTTCCCTGCCGGCGGCCAACGCTGGCTGCCTCTGGCTCGTCACCCCTTGCACTCCCAAGCACTTTGGGGGCCCGTCCCACGCACTGGGTACCCGCCAGCCCCCAAGCAGAGGGAGGCCGGCGTCGGCTGTCCCTGCCTGCGGGAACGATGCTCCCTGCCCCAGGAAACTGGGGATCTCAAGGGACACCGGCAGCGCACAATGAGCCCAGCACCTCCTGGAAGGAGCCTGGAGCGGGCAGGACCCCGCCGGCTCCCACTTCAGGCCCCTGCAGTTGCAGGCAGCCGGCTTTCTGCTCCTTTCACATGCTGGTCCAGTTCCATTTGGAAAGCAATGAGGTATTTTTCCTCCTCTGCTTCCCATGGCTAAAAACTGTCTCACAACTCCCATGGTTAAAAACTGTCTCCTAATTTCCTGCCTACATTAGCCAGTTTAAACCTATTTGTTCTTGCGCCAGCACAGTCTTTTAGCTTAAATGGTTCCTTTCTGTACCTGGTGTTTACTTGCTTGATATATTTATGGAGAGTAATCATATCCCTGCTTTGCCTTCCCTTTGCTGGGCTAAACAAGCCAAGTGCTTTCAGTCTTGTCTTGTAAGACAGGCTCTCCATTCCCCCCACCATACTAATAGCCCTTCTCTGCACCGCTTCCAGCATGAATTTATCTTGCAGCAAGACAGGCCACGGTGGCTGTGCGCAGTGCTTCAAGTAGCATCTCCCAGTGCCCGGCACAGCCACCAGTGCCCGCTCCACCTCCACCAATGCCACCCCGAAGCGGTCGACCGCAGCTCCAAGCACGGCAGTGCCGCACGCGTGCCGGCCTTCCCCATGCCAGATTGTCACCGGAATGAGGTGACGCCGGCAGGACAGCTTTCCTCGTGCCTGCCGAATGAGTCTGCCCAGCCGTCGGCTGTCCCAGCCCCGCTCCCCGGGCTGCAGGCTCCTGCCTTTCCCTCCGGCTGACAGCAGAGAGGTTGGGTGCTCCTGCAATATGAAAGAGGGCTGATTTCTCTCCTCTCTGCTGCACCGCAATGGTATACATGCAGAGCTATCCCGCGGGGGGGTTATAAACTCCCGTAGCCTTAAATGAAACTCACAGAGGACGCACAGACTCATCCCACTAAACACAAGAGGGAGATGGTATCACCATGCTCTGATGGTCACTAATAACTTTACCTCTCCTGTGCTATTCTCAGCAGAGATAAACCTCCAGTGTCTGATGAGCCAGAACAGAAATATCCAATGGCTCTCCATTCTTTTCTATTTTTGCTGCAAGCTGGTTAACCCTGAAATCCAATTACTGCTCATTATTCAGTGGAAGTTGCCTCTTATCAAATGGACACATTGCGTGGCCGCTGTGCCGACTCCCAGTGCTAATGGAGCTGCAAATTACTCCTGGCGTGCTGACGGACCCATAGGTGTGAGCCCAGGGGTACCGCTCCAGCACGCCCCAGGCACGCAGGGCTCCAGGATGCCTACCCCTGCTTCTCTTCCCCAGGCTGCCTGTCGCTGCTGAGCGCGCTGCCTGCACGCCAGCCACGGGCTAATGCGACCACAAGCTCCCCGGAGCTGCGAGCACGGCGCGCATACGGCAGCGCTTGCTGTGGGCTTGGCTCCCAAGGTTGCTGCGGCATGTCCTCGCCCTCAAGCCCAGCACCGCGGCCAAATCCACCCCACCCAGCCACCCATGGGTGCCACGGGCCTGTCCCGCTCCCCGGCGCGGGCTGAGCTTGTCAGCCGGGTGCTCGGAGGAGTCGCGCGGGCTGAGACTGCGGCGAGCAGCCTTTAAGCTCCAGAGGTTATTGCGCACAGCGTGAAATGCAAGGGGCTGATCCAGGCGCGCCGTGGATTAGCCTGGGAGGCTCGATGTGCAGGAGAGGCTGGCTCCCTGCATTAGCACGGGAAGCGGGCGCGCAGCCAAGCCCAAACGCCGCCTAATTCACATTCGGTGCTGAATTCAGCAGGTGGGGAAAGAAGAAAAAAAAAAAAAAGGCTTTGCAGTTTTCTTTGCTGATTAAAGTCATGGCACAGCAAGTTTCACCTATGTTCATTAGCAAGAGGGAAGGGAGGGGAATGTTCCCCCAGCAGCAGCTGCTGCCGATGCTCCCCTGGCACCAAAGATGCAGCCGGGCGCGGACCGAACCTCCTGCCCGTGACCCCACGCTGCATGGGCTGGATGCAGCCCTGGGGCCCTGACCCACACGCTTTGCCCTGCAGTTTCCCATCTTCCTCTCCCTGGCGTTAGCCCACTCTGCCACGGTGGCCTCAGGGACAGTTTCTCAGGACAGCCTGGCTTAAATAAGACCCACAATAGTCTCTCCCTCTTCCAGATCATCCATCAGTCCCTCCCTCAGAGAGTTTAGGCTAATCCCCCTTGGAGATGGGTGATGGAAATGGCAGGGGATGCTCCAGGCGAGGTCTCCCAGTGCCATCGGACATGCCTGCTACACTTTCTGACACCCACCGCTGCATCTTCGCCGGGTTGCCCGTGAGCCCTGCCAAGCCCTGCCTGCTGCCTCCCTCCTTTCCCGCTTCCCGTGCGCTGCCTGCAATATCACACCCTCTGGTTTCTCTTCGACTGGACCAGCGGGCAATCCGGTGGGCATCCGGACCAGCCATGGGCACAGGGTTGCATCGCAGCCTCAGCAACGGGACGACACAAAGCCCGGCTCACGCTGCCTGGGGCGAGACTGGGGGTGCAAAGCTGCACCATGCAACGGGGACCCACGTCTCACTTGTCCGATTCGGCTCGTACCGCCTCAGCACGAGCACGTCCTCGGAGCACTGAGGAGCTGCTGCTGCCGTCTCTGCCCTGCTTTCCCTGGCTGCACCAGCCTTTTATTCATCGCACTGGCCTCTCGTACCCCTTCAGAGAGATGCTCGTGTGAAGCGCCATCCACTCGCACTGGAGGCTTCGTGGCTGCTGGCGGGAGGACGGGAGCAGGACCAGCATGACGGATGCTCGGGCAGAATCATCCAGGCAGCCACATTTCATCCCCTCCACACAGGGCCAACTGTGGGAAGTCAGCAAAGCAGGGGCTGGAGCCGCAGCTGGGTGGGGGGGCATGGGGAGCGATGGCTCAAGGTCCCCTGGCTCAGTGCCGTACCTGGGGGGCTCAGGAGCTGGGCATCCCCCATGCCCAGGGGCGGGCGGGCAGTTAAAGCAGGCACCGAGAGCTGAGCACAACCCCATCCTTGGCTACCACATCCAGCTGCCTTGTCAGCTATCCTTGTCCTGATTAAAGCTGATTAATTCCCCAGGCCACCCTCCCAGTTGGTTGAAGTGATTAGCACCTTGGCGAATGGCACCAGGGAAACCCAGCAGTGGGCTGCCCCCAATTGTGGGGGAATTGGTCTGCATCTGCCTGCTGGGCACCCACGAGAGCAGAAGTCCGTGAGGTGCCCAGTCCTGTGGGACCCAGCAGCTCCTCTTGGCCCGGGGCTGGTCCCTATTCTCCATCCCTGGCTTGGCTTCCTCCTGCTCCTGCCAAAGGCAGAGCATCCCAGGGAGCTGCTGGAGGGGGAAGGGGAGAAAGAAGCCAGTGAAACCCCAGTAAGTGAAAGATTAAACATAATACCAAGTAAATTAATATACAAGAAGAGAAGGCAGGTTTTAAATTAACTCATTATACTGCTAGGCTTTCAAACCCATTTATTTACCCCATAGGTCCTGCAGTTTCATACAGAAAATGGCTTCTGCTTGACTGCTATTAAAGCTCAAACGCAGAGCGACGTGGCTGTGCGGCGGCCGCCGAAGGCTGGCAGTCGACACCTGAGTGTGCCCACAGATATATGCAGGGATGGGTAATTGCACATGCAAAACGTTCGGCTGTGACAGCAAACAGGACGATTGAGCAGTGAAATGGGAATCCATTTCCATGCACAATTACCTGGGGGGGGGGGGGGCTGAGCCACAGCTCCAGGAGACGACAGGGCCGGGTCCCCCCCATTCCCCCCCGCCATGTGCCGGATATGCCGTGCGATAGCCGCCTCCTCTCCGTGCCTGCCTATTTCCCTGGGGAGCACGGCATTTCCATCCTCCTAGGAACTGGGGGATGCTGTGCCGAGCTGGATGAACCTGTGCTTATTACTAGTTTAGCTGTGATTACGGAGCAGAAGCTTAATGAACAAGCTGTTCTTTAGGGGGATTTACTGGGAAAAGGGGCAGGGAAGGAAGCGGATAGTCTGAGCCCCTTTGTTTGGGAAGTGGCTGCGATCAGGTGAGGCTTTTCTACAGGGTCTCTCTTATTCAGGAATTGCTGTTCCCAGGTCTTACTGATGAGCCGGAGCTGGTTTGTAAGAAATGATAATAAATAAAAGGGCAAGGTGGGAAAAGAAAAAGCCCAGACCTCATTTTCTTCCCACCGTTTCCCCCTGAGCTGGCAAACAAAAGCCAAGCTGCGCAGCAGGATGCTCAGCCTGAGCTACGGAGAAGTGGCTCATGCCAGACAGCATGTTCTCTGGGGGGGGGGGTCTTCGTGCCGGGGGCAAGGTCTGGCACTGGCTCCGCCAAGGGGAGCCGCATTGACCAGGCCAGTGGCGAGCTGAGAGCCTGCCTTTGTCTCCATTCCTGATCGCCAGCTTTACTGCACTACAATTCCCAGCAGCCTGCGGGAGGATCTTTGCCTCGGAAAGCGGCATCGAGTGGGGCGTAATCGATAAAGCACTTGGGGGGCAGAGCCACCCTGCCGTCCAGGCAGCGAGCTCAGCGCCAGGCTGATGGAGATGGATGTGGGCAGTGAGGCAGCGCCAGGAGCTTTTAAGGCCAGGACAAAGGGCAGGAGCACGGCCGGGGCACGGTCCCTTGCCAGCAAGGCTGCGGTGGGCAGGGCAGGACCAAGGGCAGGGTGACGGGATCACATCTTGCACACTCACACTCTCCCACCTCCCTCCTCCCAGGGTGGTTGCGATGCTTTGCCCTTCAGCAACGAGCATCAGCTGCTCCGCTGGCTGGGCAGGGAGAGGAGATGGTCCTACATGGTTCAGGAAAGGCTTCTCCTGGCCCAATCTGGGGAGCACGACATGGGGGGCCACCTTTGTGTCCAGGCTGGAGCAAACCCACCTCTCCAAGGGCTCCAGGGATGATGATGCTGTGGCCCCATGTTCACGAGGGAACTGCTGGAAGGAAGCAGCCCCCAAGCCCCCTCTGCACATACCTTCAATTATCACACCTTCACCTCTGGGAGCACCAGCCATACTTTCCCCCATTCATAATTCAGCCTGACACAGCCCAGCAAAAATCAATTCACTCTTATAAGAAAGTGCCAAGGCAAATTATTTCCTAAAGCTTTCAACAGGGCTTTCTTCTCTCCCAATGACTGTATCTTTGGTGTTGAGTCCTAACTTACAGATTAACCCTTTGAGCTCTTCCAGTTTGCTGGAGAGCCCAGCCAGACGGGTGATTGATGAAGCCATCAGCAAGAGCACCTTGTCGCCTCGTTGCCCATCCATTAGGGGATGGGCCCATCTAGCTGCTTACACATGAGGCCATCCATTCATCCTTCCCTAAATCATCCTTCTAGGAACGCTGCCAGCTGTACAACCCTCACTGTACAACCTTGTCGGGGGAGCGAGCGAAGCAAGGGCTGCCTTGATTCACAGCCGGGAAGTTCACTCTTTTGAGGTGCCCTTCCCCAGAGACCCCCAGCTTGTCTTTCCCAAGGCAGTTTGTGGCCATCAGGGGACTTTTTTTTTTTTTTTTTCTTTTTCACAGTGTCCTGGTAAAGTTACCATCGGAAAAACCAGCTTGACATCCCTCCCGCCTCAGCAGCCACATCCCAGTGGCAGGGTCCAGCCCCAATGTGGGCCATGACCTGGCAATCCCCTGGATGCTGCTGGCAGGGACCAACCATCCTCTGCCTGACCCACACCGCTGTTTGTGTTAGTTGTAATCGCCCCCATTGTTCCCCTGCCGAAAAACAGCACTGGGGGAGATAACGAAGCTCTTCTTTCCTTGCAAGGGTGCTGCCTATGGTGCATTGGATTATTATGTGGCCTTTTAAACTTATTAACATAATCAGTTCCCAAGTACAGAAAGAAGGAGGTGAAAAAAGAAATTATGGGGTTTGGGGTCTTGGGGGTAGGGGCTGTGAGGTCCCTGGGAGCATCCATCAGCTCCCAGCAAGGCATTGTGGCAGGGGCTGTCACCCCTGGTCTGAGCAGACATTGGAGGAAAACACTAGAATGCTAAAAAACCTTAAAATCTTCTGCTCAATGAAAAGGCTTTCCCCAGCCTTGGACCACAAAGGATGGAAATCAGACAGAGCCAATGAAAGAGCAATTCTAATAAAGGGAGTTTTAATCAGAGCAAAAAAAAAGGGGGGGGGGGGGGGGGGAGGGAGAGAACAGATCAGAGTTGTAAACTGGCTGGAAACCAGTCCCTTCGTTATCACAAACACATGATCAGAACTTAATAGTATTTGACATTTCATTAATTTAAACCAAGAGTCTTGGGAATAGAGAGAGAAAAAGAGAGAACATTATTAATTTTAAAGACCTCCTCCCGGAAGGGCTCACACTGAAAAAGAAAAGAGAAATGTTAGAAGAAAATTGTTTCTTTATATTTTTCCCACTTTCCTCCTCTGTCTTTTCTCCTCTAGCTGCGGAATAGCTTGCCAGCCATTAAAAACTCAGGGCTAGGCTCCCTATGCCTTTCCCAGCCCCAAGCAGTGAACATTAAAAGGCCAGCCCGGTCCCGGGCATACCACAGGGTGGATGCAGGGTGGGATACAGGATTGTCCCTACAGGCACCTGGGTATGAACCAGCAAAAGCCACAAGCTGTTAGTAACTCACGGACAGGCTTGCACAGCCTCGGGAGGTGCCTACAGCCACTCCCCAAAAGCATCCGTCTGTCCTGCAGTCACCGGCGGATGAGGCACCGAGGACCAAAATAGCCGTCCCCAAACCCAACGGCATCACAGCATCCTCAGCAGCAGCGGGGAGGGCTGGAGGCAGGGGACAGCATCTCCCCGCTTCCCCACCACAGAGGAGCTGAAGGCAAAGCTGCCAAAAATAAAACTATTCAGGACACCATCTCTATTGTAAGGGCAGATGGATGTCGCTGGGGCTGCACTTGAAAAGGCAGATCTAAAAGGATGGAATTAAAGAGACTTTGGAGAAAGAGAGGCTTTCTGCTAAAGCCGATATGCTGCTTTGCAGATAAGGTTTCTGCAGGTGGAGTGGCAGGCCACCCTTCAGGTCTAATTGGGAAAGAGAGAAACCCACCCCAACCCTCCCCAGATGCCTTCAGCAGTGGGAAAGTGGCTTCCCTCACTCCTCCCACTTCCACCACCAACTTTCTAAAAAGCACTTCTGGATATTCCCCTGGTATTTTAAGATACTTCAGTAATCTTAGGCTATTATTTCAAAGGATTTTTGAAATTGTCATTCCCCCCCCCCCTTCAGTGCAGCCGCACATCATGACACCCGAGAAGCCACACAGCTGCCTGCAGGGTGGCCAATTTAGCTCCATGTATTTTGACTGCTTTCTCAAGTCCTCCTATTGATTTTTCTGCCAGGTCCAGCTGAGAATTCAGCCTATTAAAAATATCACAACTGGGGCAGAGCTATGCCACCAATGCCTGCCTTCAGACAGGGCTTCCACCTTCCTCGAGTGTGGGTCCTGCTGCCCCGAGGGTCCTTTGCTTTTAGGGCTGATGGGGTGGTGGGACCCATTGATAAAGGGGAGAAATTTCCCCGGCATCCCCAGCAATGCCTGGGGTTTGCTTGGTGCAAGCAATTACCTGTTTCCCCATCACACGCCCTGTTCAACAGCATTCGCTCTCACCTGGTTTCAGCACAGATAAAGTGAGGGCTAAAGCACTAAAATTATCTCTTCAACCGAGGACTTCATTTGCTGCCAATGAAGCCGGTGGTTTCAAGAGCTGGGCCAGGTTACTTGCCTTGAGGCAGATGTTCAGTGCTACTCAGCCTGCTGAAAATAGAGAAATAATAGGAAAAACAACAATTTCCATGCTGCGCCCTTCAGGAGCCTCTTGTGCCAGCTCCCGACCTTGCCATCTCAGTGCTGGGCTCCCCATGCCACCAGCTCACCCCCAGCTAGTTGGGTTTTACTCCTCATTGCTATTAGACTTGCCCTGGAAGGGGTAAGGAGGCACCAGAGATGCTGAAGCCTCCCCATGATGGCTTTGGCTTTTGTTCTCTTTTATTGCTGCCTTCTGACAGAGAAGAAACACAAAAGGGATATTTATGAGCCCTACCAGCAGTGGGTTTGGCTCTGGGCTGCGTTTAAAGCACCTCCGTTGTTTCCCAGCATTAACTGCCTCCCAGATATTTACAGCGTTTGACAGCTGGAGACAGAGCCAGGTTAAAGCGCCCGGCTGCTTCCATGAGCGACCTGCACCTCAGGCGAAAATTTGTTAGGGGATGCAGGAGGAGAGGAGAGCTCCTGGAGGATGAAAGTGTGGCCATCACTTCACCAGACCGGCCCCCTCTCCCCAAAACCCCACGTAGGCACGGCCAGGAGGCGCATGGGGAAGGATGTTAAGCGTTGCCCATGTTATACCGGTGTGTTCCCAGTTTGCTTCCCTGGGTCCCTTGCTTCACTTGCAGGGGCTGGGGTGGTTGGATTTTAGCAGGTCCCCCCTTGCCTTTACTCTGCTTCCCCATCCCAGCTATAGATCTGCCTCATTTTTCTTTCTCTCCCACGCTCCCTTTATCTCGTGTTTATTTTTCTTCACTGCTTTTGCATCCTATTCATCTCTCTCTTTCCATCTCATCTCCCCCATCCTGAAAGGCTCGTCAGGAGAAGAAAGAGCAAGCCCAGCTTCTCCCAGCTCTATTTACCAAATAAGGCCTGGAGTCAGGTTTTATTTAAGAAAAGGAAAATGAACTGGATGCAAGTAGGCCAGAAGAAGCGCCTGTGAATAAAAAGGATGATGGCAAAGAGAAAGATGAACAAGAGAGAAGAGGCAGAGCATCCCCTTGGGATGCTGGACACAAGCTCATTGCCAGAGCCCAAGTCCGGTGCCAGGGGAGCTGCCAGCCGCAGCCTTGGCAGCTCTGCTTGTTAGCAGTGCCGAAACGGCATGAAAAATACAGGAGTGTCATGGGAGGTTGGGGAGCAAGTCAGGTGGCTAATTAGTTGGTTTAGGGCATCTTTTGTTTGAAGCCAAAGCAGTAGTTTCCTTCCCCCCATAGGCTATAATGCAATTAGACAGAGAGCAGCTATCAGGAGCAGCAGCATCAGACTGGGGGTTGGTGGGGGGAGTGGGAAGGGGTGGGGGGGAAAGCTGTGGAAACCCCTCTTGCCCCCTGCCACAGTGCCAAAAAGAACAGCATTAGGGGAGAGAAACCCTGCAAGTGGAGCTAGGGGATGCTCACAGCCTTGCCCCCCCCCTCCAACAAACACAGGCTTTCAGGGGCCATTCCGCACACAGCTCGCTTGGGCTTGGGTAGGCTCAAAGCAGCCGAATCAAAAGCGACTAAAAATACATTTTTGCAGGCAATCCACCGCCTTTCTGGAAAATAGCCTCTAAAGAGGGGCCTGGCCCCGTGCCCGGGGAAGTTAACTTCAATTGACTCGGCTGCATTTTGCTTCAGGCCCTCTCTGATTTTTCTGGAGCGCCTTGTAATATTAAAGTGCTATTGCGAGAAAATTAAATTCACCGCACTTAGCATAAGCGTAAACCCTTTCCCACAAGCCACGCTCTTACGCAGGCACTTGAGCTTTTTCACCATCACCTACCTCGGGCTGCCTCGCAGCAAAGACACGCTCCTGGCGTTTGCAGGATCAGGGCCCCAGCTCTTCTCCTGGGAGTTTGCTGGTTATTCACAGCCATGGTTCCTTGTTGCACATCCCTCACCAGCCTTGCTGCCGCACTTCTGAGATGACAGGAAAAAGAGATCCACAGCAGAAACACTATTGTATAGAGCTTGTACATTATATATCTTAGCCTCTCCCCCATACGTATCATACATTCTCTAGCACAACCCTATCAATACACTGCCATAGAAGCCTTTGTACTTCCTTTAAATTAAACCCTAATTTACTCAGATAAGCAGGGCCTGGGTGAAGAGGCTGCCAAATCCCCACGGCTTGTTGCCTTTCTCACTCTTATAAGCTGTTACTGGCCATTGCTGGCTAATTAACCCATGCTGATTTCATTTGCTGGGGGAATACACGAGCCCAGGCACCTCGTTAGGAAGGCTGAGGAGGGATGCAGCTCCTGACCAGTCAGAGCAGCGGGGTTGGGGTACGTCCCTGGTGGTGGGGGGGTCTGGGATACTCTTGGGGGTAGATACCGACCCATTGGAGTTCGTCTGTGCTGCAGCCGCAAAGCCTCACGCCAAGGAGGGGGCTGTAGGACCGATACCTGCTGCTGCCGTGGGGACCTGGGATCAATGCCGGCAGCAAGAGGAGCATCTCCAGCAGCAAGCCAAGACCATTTTCTGATCACCTTGTTACTGCCTTTCCCACAGCTGGACAAGCTGCCTGGCAAACCCTCTGCCCCGCTTGAAAGTTAGCATTTCATAAAACAAAGGCGTTTGGCCTTAAATCCCCTTTTTCTCAACCCCATGAACAGATTTGGTCTGGGAGCTGGGCGTGCTCAGCAGCAAACCCGCGTACAAGGAAAGCACATCAGCTCTTACCGGGAAAGTGAATTATTGAAGTCGAGGGAAGTTGCGATGAATCAGTTAGGGTGGACTGCCATATGATCCCGGTGAATTATTCAAAGCCTGATTTTAAGTAATTCCTGAAATAAAGATGACGGAGACAGGGGAAGGAGAAAAAACCACTGCAAAGGGCCACCGCGATGCCTCCCCGGGTGTGGGGACCAGGCTGCCCCTCCACAGGCTGCTGCTGCCTGGCAGAGATGGGGGGGCTACAGGCTCTGCTCTGCACACGTGGCCTTTCGTAAAAATACACCCAAAACCCCCACCCCGTGGATGTGTCTTTTAATGCTGTTTTATTCCAAGGCCAGACATTGTGGTCTGGTAATGGCGGGGCTGGTTTAACCCCACCGGCGCAACTGGGCAGGAGAGCCAGGCAAAGAAAAGTCCCCGCTCCGGAGGACATCATGTGAATTTTATTTGATTTCAACAGACCAGAAAGCAGCAGAGCTAGAAGCAGCGTGCAGTGCTGGGAGGGGGGAAAAATGGGCTGAGCTGCCTTGAAGGCTCCTAAAAAAGCCAAATCACAAAGGGAAACAAGAGGGAAAGAGAAAATACTTTATTACATCTGTTTGAAGTGAGGAAGATACAGGAATGAGCAAACACCGAACTGTTTTGCTTCTGCTCGCAAATGAACATGCTGCTGAGCCTAATGGGATTTTAGATTAAAAGATTTAACGAAAAATAACAACCACCTCCACAAACAGAGTTTTATAAGGTCAAATAACAGATGCACGGTAGCAAAAAACACTGCCAGTGTTTTGCCTCCTTCTGCAGGGATGCCTCTCCCAGCCTGAGCCCCCGTCTTCAGGTGCCCTCCTCTAATTCCTGCTTTTATCCTCAGCAGTCATGTTTCCCCCTGAGGATAGCTGGGGAATAATCCGCTGGGATCCTATTTTGGCTGCCTTTTCTAGGCAGGGCTTTGCAAGAAGTTTGGCACCCGTGACCAAAGGCCAGCTTTGCAGAGCGGCAGGGCTGGGGACAGGGAGCAGAGACCTGGCCTGGATGGCAACAGGGATGCCCCGCAGGGAAAGGTGCTTCCCCGAGGGGTTTCCCCATCGCTCTTGGGGTTTCCCCAGTGATGCAGGACTGCAGCCTGCCTCGGCACATGGTCAGGGCATCGCTCCCAACCACCCAGGGTGATTCTGATACCCCCGACACCCCCTTTGCTAATAGGGACGCAGCCGTCCCGTCACGTGGACTGGCCCTTTTGCCCACCTATTTCTGCCGGGCATCACCTGCAAGTCTCCCATGACCCGTTTTTGGAGGTATCGGGTACTTTCAGCAACTACTGACTTCAAGGGCATCGGGGGTTTGCAGCACCCTTGAAAAATTAGGCAACTTCTGCACGCCTAAATAGATGCTTAATGACAGACACTTCTGGGTGAGCGTGTTGGCAGCAGCCCAGGGCCGGGAGCAGGGTGAATGAGACACCATCAGGCTGCGTGGTGGGCATCATTGCCCCCACTGCCCACCCTCACTTCACCCCCTGGGTCCCTGCACAGAGCTGGTAACTCCTCGCCCCGGGGAGAGCTCCCTACAGAAGGGTCCCCACACTCCCTGCTCCGCCGGCAATGCTGCAGGGTGGTGGAAGACCGCCTGCACCTGCATCTCGTCACCTCTGCCCCAAACCAGGGCTGCTAATTCTTCCTCACCTCTGCAGGCCATTACCTCTGACATGCCAAATGCCTTTGCGGTGCTGGTGAAGCCGGGCAGCATTAACCCAGTGCTGGACCTGGCCCAGGGAGGATGGTTTCAGCCATTTAACCCTGCAACAAGCCAGAAATTAGGCAAATCCCCATCTGCGATGCCAGATAGCAGCTCCGCATCCTCTGCCTGCCCCTGCAACATCTCCAGTGGTGCCAGGGGAATGGACGGTCAAGGGATCAGCTCCATTGCAGTCTGTCCAGATTAATAATAGGATGTGCTTTAGATCATGCTTATCCCCCTAAGCTCTTATTTTCTGAGAACCCGAGGGTGCTCTCACCCTGCTGCGCCCTGCGATCAGCCCAGCGATGGTCCCCGTGGGACAAGGTGTCCTGGCACCCATCTCCTCCTCATCCCACCCACCCCAGCAGTGAGGACGGGCTCCCCCAGATCGCATCCAATGCTCCCAAGAGGGAAGGGCGAGGGTGTGAACACGCAACATCTTTCCGCAGAGGGATGCTTAGGCGGCTGCTGGAGAGGATCCGCTCCCCAGCACGAGCCGTGCAGGGCGGCTGCCCTGCACGGCTCGTGCTGGGGAGCGGATCCTCTCCAGCAGCTGCCCCGGACCACCGGGTGATTGGGAAACATCGTCGGCCTCTCCAGCGCTCTCAGCCCCCCTTCTCCCCTGCTGATTGCAATCAACACCTCATTCATACACTTCTGTTTACCAATTTTCCAGGAGGTATCACACTAATGAAGGGAGCCAGGCAATCAAGCAGCCTCCCAGAAGTGGGGAAAAGGAGGAGAGGGGAGGAAGAGAGGGCTGCTGCCAGGAAAAAGAGAGGAAGAGGCCAGAGACGGTTGGGAGAGGGGAGAGACAGAGCGGGGGCTCCCAGGGTTTGCTCTGCCCTGCTACCAGCCCTGCATCCCTTCCTGGAGTGGCTGTGAGGACAAAGATGCTGTTACGTGTTGGGCAACATCTGCAGCATCCTTGGCAGAGGTGTTGAGGTAGCTGGGTACCACGCTGCGGAAGTAAAGGATGCTGGCCATGGCGCTGCAAGGAAGGCTTACTGCTTTGGAGAAAGTTCAGGTCAAGCTCTGGAGAGCACATCACTGAGCCCTGTGCAACGGGTTGTGCTCTGCAATAATATCTGCCTCATGAATCATAAAAGCGCCATACAACTGAGGGCTCCACGCAGATATCAGAGTTAAAACTGGTCAGTGAGTGCTGAGCCCTTGGAGCCACCGTCTCAGCTGTCTGCAGGCTGGCATCGCCAGTGCTTGTGGTGGGTTTTCGATTTCCCCTTACCTGGCAGAGCAATGAGATAGGTTGGATGGTCTGCTCCCTTTTCACTGGGAGGTTTGCAGCACGTGGCCATGAGACCCAGAATGAGGGGTATGGTCCTCTGCCTGAAATCCTGTCCTGGCAGGGAGCTGAAGCCCTGCTTGGCTCAGGGGGTCCCCGGGCTGCATCCCCATCTAGCACAGAGGCTAGAGCCCAGCAAGCCCGTGCAGGCAGGGCTGGCAGCGGAGGAGTGGTCCAGCCTGCATGGAGAGGCCAGCAGAGTGACAGGCAGGGCTGCGTCCCCTCCATCTCCCCGTGCCTTCAGCTGGCTGATTTATGCAGACCAGGAGTGACAGCCCTGCCAGCCACTGCAGCTCAGAGCCGGCAGCACCAGGAGCCCTTCCCCAGCTCTCAATCTGTTCGCCCGCCAGTTAGCAAGGAGGATGACACGAGACAGGCAGGGTGGTGGCTGCCCACCCTGGGACCACCCCTCGCTGGGGTGACTTGCTCCCATGGGGTTTGGTGGCGAGAGGTGCTGGGAGGCTGGAGGACCGGGGTCTCTCCCCTTGCCAGCACACCAGCCCTCTATAAATAAGCGATAAATTGTTGTCCAGCAGGATTTGCAGAACCCAAGCTGCCCGTAACATGCTGCTGGCAGCCTCTTGTTATCCCTTCTGCAAGGCTATGCTTGGCCCCTGTGGCTGCCAGCTGCCTCCTCTGGGGCAGGTTCCGGCCCCGGACTCACCGCAGATGGGGACAGGCTCTCCATCACCTCCTGCTTCTCGCTGCCCGTTCCCTGCCTGCTGGCTCGCTGCCGCCAGGACTGCGGGTTTATGGATGCTCTTTGGAGCAAGGTCCTATTTTTCAGAGCAGAAAGTCCCCCAGGGCAGGATTTCTAGCACTAGCGGACTGGGATCCCACGTGGGGTACTGGGTCCCGAGGGCGGCTCTGGGACCACGCAGCCGAGGACATCTCCTCGGTAGAAAGCGAAGGAGAAAGGATGGGTTAGAAGTGGCAACTGGGCAACAAATAACACGGTGGAAGACAGACGTGATTCCAGCCAGATGGAGAAACAGCAACAAACAATCTGTCTCTGGCAGAGGAAGCCCCGTCAGCCCCAGTCTCCAGAGAGAGGGGAGCATCCGAGGAAGCATCTTCGAGAGGAGAGGGGAGCGGAGGCTTTGCCTGGGCTTGGACCCCGCTGGGGCTCTGACACCTCCCTAGACGAGCCCGCTGGCATCCCACTTCCCAGCCCCACTCTGATCCCGGGGGACCCTCCCTTTCCCCCAGGAGTGGTTTTTTGGGGCGCTGCGAGCTGCCTGCATTCCCTCCTTGCCTGCTAAGCTCCCGGCACAGCTGATTGATGAATGGGCTCTTGACATGATTGATCTCTTTGACGGTGTGAAACGCGGTGATTACCTGGTGCTAGTAGATTTTTCTAAGTGTATCTCACGCAGGCACAGGACGTTTTTGCCATTATCGTTATTAACTCCATTGTTAGCGACTAATCTGTGCAAAGATTTGGCCTCGTCTGTTTGAAGCGCATGAGGCAGCGGCTGTGTTCGTGCTGGAGACGAATCCTGCAACGGGAAAGGGGATTTTTATCAATTGATTATTTTTTTTTTCTTTTTGGAGTCTATTTATGGAAACAAGCATCCTCCAGACATTCGTGCTCACTTCTTTGTCACAGGGGTTTGCAGATTTTCCCTGGTAGGACCACGGGAGCTTACGGGGTGAGATGCTGAGTGAGCTTTGGTGGTGAGCGGTTCCTCCAGCCCCTGGCATCTCGGGAGCGGGGGGCTGTGCTGTAGGGGAGCAAGTGGGTGACAGGAGGGTCCCTACCTCCTGGGGCCAGGCAGAGCCGCAGTGGAGGTGCTGGCCATGGCCCCTCCGCTGCCCTTCAGCCCTGGGTGCTCGGCATTTCTGGGGTGACGATGGCAGGGTCCTTCAGGAGCGCTGCCCTCTCCTACTAAAATCCACCGCAGGTCTCAGCTTTCCATTAGAGAAAAAAGCCCAAACCTCTTCCTAAAACATCTTCTCCCCAAATATCTGCCATTTTCCAACTTTAAATCAGCCAAACTGCCCAAATATCTACCATTTTCCAACCCTAAACTTCAGCCCAGAAACTTAACCCCAATAAATGAAACCTAGCAGGGCCATAAGAGACCCAACACCGTGGCCCTAAAGCCATTTCAACCTGTTTTGGCCATCCAAACCCAAACCTAGGGAAGCAAGAGGAGAGAAAAAAAGCAACCTTTCCGCTCCGGGTCCCCAAATCAGCCTCTCCCAGGGCTGGTGCAGCCTTTTGCTCACAGAGCCCTGGGAGCCGGTATTTTCTCCTTTGAAAGCAGCCATCAGCTGAGACCTAATTAACATCTTTCCAAAAAGGGGAAAAAAACCCCCAATCCTCCACAAAAGCATTGTAGCTGGTGCTCAAGTCAGGGGATCATTTAGGGGATGATTTATTAAATAGCAAACAGGTAAAGGGGAGATTGGGCTGAGGGGGGAGGCACGGCAAAACAGGAGGGATTTAGCAACAAGGCAAAAATAGCCTAAAAATACGGCAAATGAGAAAATAGCGAGAGTTGCCATCTCCACAAGGATGAGTTAAAATCCTGGCTGGTGTAACTCAGCAGAGAGCCTGGGAAGCCAATGGAGCTGCAGTAATTTACAATAACTGCTAGTTTGGCTCAATTTAAATAGCTCAGCTTTATGAATACCAGGAATACGTGTGTGTGTACGCGTGAGAAAGAGGAGAGGGGAGTTGGGAAGGTTTTATTTACACTGCAGCTTAGAAGCTGCTCAAACTGATTTGGAAGCAGGTGAATAATTAATTGCGTCTTTAAGGAATCGAGCTGTTAATAATACTCCCCACAGTGGCAGTTTATAAATGTTCCTGTCAGGGCAGAACATGGAGCATCGCAGAGGGAAGGTGGAGGGGGGAAAGCCTGGAGGAAAGTCTTCCCCCCTCTCCCCTGCCTGCAAAATGAATTAAAGTTGCCATTTTTTCTGCCATCCAGCTGTTCCTGACACCTGGATGTCAAATCAATATTATAATGACAGCACCACAGAAAAAAAAAAAAAGGAAATAAAAAAAAGTCCTATTACTACATGGAAAATATTTATATTACCTCCCACTCTCCAGGGTATAGCCTGCTAATTGAGCAAAAAGGGTAGGATTTGCCTGGAGCCTGCAGAACCCGTTAGAGAAGCAGCTGACAACATTACGATGAAATCGGGTAAATGGGTACTGTGAGGGGAAGGTGGTCCTGAGCGGTGCAGTGTTTGGCCCCTCCTGCCCCCAGGCAGCCCAGGACCTCCTGCTCCATCCATCCATCCATCCATCCATTTGTCCGTCCCCTGGGCATCCTGGGGGACCCCATCACTGGGAGGTGCTTGCTGAGGTGGGAAGCGCGAGCACACATATGTGTTCATGCCACTTTCTCTGCTTGCTAATGAAGCTGCTCTGCTCAGCTCATTCCAACGCCCTGGTTAATCTCCCACGGCCAGGCTAGCCCAAAGCCAGAGCAGCCAGAACAGCCGGGGCTCTGGGGATTAAAACAGCACAGCAAAAACCTCTGGAGCCAGGAGTTTTGGGAGGAATCTAAACCCTTACACTTCAGGACAGGAATAAGCCTCTAAGAAGAAGTCGGGAGGGAAGAGCTGGGGGAAAACTGCCTCCTTCAGGGAACCTTTGACCTTTTGCTGAAAGAGGGATTTGGCTACGTGCAAGCCTAAAATCCCCATGCGAGTGGCCGCAGTGGAGGAACGGGCTGGCCAGGGATATCGCCGAGCATCCCCCAGCCCCTGGAACAGCAGCAGCTCCTCTAATCCCACCCAGGATGCGTTCGTGGCGACAAGAATCGCCCAAGGCTTTGCTCACGCTCTCTTGGGGTGTTTTTCTGCCTCCTTATTCCAGCAAGGGACAAAACTGTCACTCCTCACCTCTTCAATCTCTCCAGCCGCGTCCCGGGACCTGCGTGGGGGTAGGGGATGGCAAGGGAGCCCTGTGCTGCTGCAGCCTCTCCTCCTCTCCCAGTCCACCTCCAAGGTGGAAAATCAACACCTGCAGAGCCCTGCCTTGTTTTCCATGATTAATCAGTTTGCTTGAGAGCAGCAGGGCTCCCACCCTCATCCATCCCCCTCCCTGACAGCCACGTGTGAAAGCTGACGTTAATCAGATAAATTCCTTTGCAGTAGCACCAACAATTTTTCTAAAGCACAGTCTCCCTGGAGCTACTAATAATTACTCCAGACCCAGACATTAAAGCACCACCAAAAAAAATGTTTTTAATTAAAAAATTAATTTTTCTGACAGACCCACCGACACTAAGTTGGAACAGCAGAGCATTCATCAGGAGGGAAAGGAGAGGGATGGCAATGACCTGCTCGCAAGCCCCAGCCGGGAAAGGGGCGAGGAGAAGGGTCGCATCCCTCGGGGCTTTGGAGAAGTCATCCCCGCTCACATCTGCCACATCTGCAAAACCCTCCTTGGCCAGGCAAAGCAGGACCTCGTCGTGCACCGAGTCACCTTAGCTCTGCCCACAGTGACTCTCCCCACGCCAGCAGTTTAATCTTATCCTTGCTCATAAAAGCTGGATCACTTCAATCTGAGCCCCGCCGTGGCTGCGCAGCTTTACGGCTGGCGTTACTGCCCTGCACTTCACGCAAATGCAGCCGGTTGCTTGCCTAATTACACAGATTGATTGCGTTTGCTCCCCAGTGGGGCAGGGCCGGCTGGGGACCCCAGGGGATGCTGACGGCCAGCAGGTCTCCGCACCGAAACATCTCAGCCCCCGTCAACCAGCACCCCGACAAAGGACATCATTGATTTTACAGTGGAAAAGCTGAGCTGGGAACGAAGCATTGGGCTTGGTCTCAAAAACACGAAGATGAGAAGGCATCTCCTGGTGCCCCGCAATTTCCCTGCTCCGTCCAACGCGCCTCAAATGGGGCAGAGTTAAGGTGATGCCCGGCTCGGCGGCTGCAATCCCAATTGCATCTTTCCGAATAAACGCCTCTGTGCTGCTGGCGAGGGGATGCGGAGCCAGGCAAGAGCCAGCGACGCAGGCCACCACAGCTGCCCCAGCACCATTGCTCAGCACTACGGTAATACAGTGGCCAGTGCTAAAAAACCCCACTATGATGCTCTGGCGAGCTCCCTTGCAGCAAATGGGGCTGCAGCCTCAACTTTTTTCTGACTAATCATAGCATCACTTGAGCTCTCCTTCCCTCTGGCTGCCTCTCATCCCAGGGTCTCAGGCTCAGGTACCTCCACAGAATATAATGAATCTCTTCCCTTCCACTCACGGGCACCAAGGTTTGCAGAAGAGGGAACGTCTCTATCTAACGGGTTCTGGGGGTGTTTTACACAAGCCTGGTGGAGAAACACGGCCCAGCAGCGAGCCGCTGACAAAAGATGCTTTTATTGCTGGAGGATGAAAGGCAGGATGGATCGAGGCGGCGTGACGCTTCGGTGGCGGGGGCTGAATTAATTGGATATGGGAAAATACCTAAATATATATGTGGGGGAGAAACAGCGAGGTGCTTGTGCAGGCTTGCATTCAGGAAAAGCCAAACGGATGGGCTTAGATAAAGATGCTGAGAGCTGATTTCTCAGCTGGCATAAGGCTCTTAGCACCACTAGAAGAGAGGCACAGGCAAAAAAGCCCCCTAAACTGCTGGAAACATCCCCTGCACCTTCCCAAAGGCCCCCGAGGCATCAGGGCAGAGGAGGAATACTCGCCTCAAGTGATGAGCCTGGGCTCAGGCAGGACCTTCCTTCCTCCTGGCCCAAGAACCCGCTAATGAATTCAGTGAAGTCAATCCAGGAGATCAGGGGAATACAAAAGGTTGAATGAATTTGAGTTGCTTAACCCAGAGAAGAGATGGTCAAGGGCAAAACTGCGTCTGCAAATATAGAAAAGACAACGGCTGCAAAGTGGAAGAGAAAACCTGTTCTCTGCATCCAGCGTGGGGAGGAGAGAAAGGCTCGGGTTAGATGTTAGGAAACCCCTTTCCAGCAGCGTTGGTGGGGGGATATAGACAGCCCAGGTCCCACCCAAGTACAAATATGTGGCTTGAGTTGATTACCCAACGATGGGTAGTTTTTAATGCAGAAAGCTGCATTTTTTGCAGCTACAACTAGAAGACCAGCTCCTGGGGCAGGTGGATTACTGGGATGTTTTGGATAATTATGTCGGGATATCTGCTGACATATGGGACATCTGCCCACCGCTCCCCAAAGCATCACTCACCCAAACACGGCAGCTTGGCCTCCTGTCAGAGCAGGGACAGGAGCGGTGGGGGCAGCGAGGAGGAATATTACTTTATTTTCCATCGGCTCATCAACCGACCTGCAGAGCTATTACCCTTCACGTACAGTGAGCCGAGATTAACAGGGATTTATCTCAGGCACTTCCCTCGGTAAGCATCCCCCTGCCCGGGCTGGAGGGATGCTGGGTGCTGGGGGAAAGGGAGTGAGGGCTGGGAGGGGGGAAACACTTCTGGGACATTAGGAACCACAATTCATTACCTTTCACCTTTCTCTGAGAGTAATTCAGTGGTTAGAGCTCTTTTGGAGACCTCGGACCTGTCACTGCCTTCCCATGTCTCACCTCCGCCTTATTTTGGTGCAATTCCCCTCTTCTATAAAAATAGAAAAGGAAAAAAAAAACCACCCCACCCTTTCAGTCTTTTCTGTGATGAGGGGAGAGTGTTTCTGCTCATCTGAAAGCCTTCAAAATCAATATATAATCTAACTGTAATAATCTCACACTTAAGGAAATTATTTCAAATCATGTCTATTTGGGGAGACGGTAATTTAGACAGGCTTCCCCCAGGGATTGCTTTTCCCGTACGCATGTGGCTCAACCCCATGAGCAGCAGGTTGATGGAGCAGAGCAGCCTGCTTCACCCCACGAGGGGGTCCCCAAATTCACGCAGCTCCCACCAGGCTCTGCCACCCCCGCTGAGCATATCTGTGCCAGCATGTGGCCGGGCGACCCACCGAGAGCCCCAGTTTCTGTTCCAGAATTGTTCCCTGTGGGGATGGAAGAGAAGTCTCCCTGCAGAATAAATGGGGAGAAAATGGTCCTTTTTGGTAAAAAAAAGGAGCCAGCTTCATCACCTGTCTGAAACACACCATTGAGCAGCACTACCAGTGCCAGAATTGGGTACCAATTAGAAAAATAAAAAAGAGAAAGCTCGCTTGAGATGGCTTAAACCCATAAGGGATGGCGTGTGGATGTTTTTCTCTCTCTTACAGCACTTAAGCCCCTCTCCTGCTCCTCTTGAGCATCGTTAAGCTTTTTCTCAGCGTTCACCAAAGACAGAGGCTCATGTGACAATGAACCCAAGCCAGACGGAATCCTCCTGCGTTTTCCTGCTTCCCTGGGCAGAAGGGACAGTGGGTTTTCAAGCACACAAAGACGCACGGTAAGAGCTGAGCACTTGGTAGAAGTCCAGCCTCTATTTTTAATGACTGACGGCATCACTGCTGACTCCTCTCAGCAAGATGAGGTTATTCCTCAGAGCGGAGGGTCTTCTAGTAATGCACCGCATTGGGCAAACCTTTCAGAAAAGGCAGCCGAGCATCCTTAGAGTGTTTGGGGGCAAGAGAGCAGTTTTGATGGTGTTTATGCCGGCCCTGCTGCCTGCGCCGGGCTCTGCCTGCATCCCCAGCTCCTCTCAGGGAGCACCCAGCACCCCACAGTGATGTCTTCCACTTGGTCATCTCTACAAAGGGCATTTCAAAGGGGCTGAAGACAAGTGCCGGCAACAAAAGATACACCGTGCTGGGGAAACTGGGACTGTACTGGTAAAACTGAGATACATAAATACCCGGAGCTAAAGCTTTCTCAAAGGTGAAATTAAAAGCAATGTGAAAAGACGCAGCTCTGACCTCTGCCCTTCCCTGGGGTCTCCTCCCCAAGCAAAGATTTGCCCTTTGCTGTTGAAAGCAGCGTGTTTACAACTAAATATCTTCCCCTGGAAGAAATACGCTCATTAAAGTGGCATAACCACCCCCGGGGAACCTTGCAGGGAAGGGGTTGCCTGGCCCTTGCCATCGGGGTGCCAGCACCACCAAGATGCACCCAGCAGCCTGTGTTCAAAGCAGTTGGCCCCAAATTCTGCTGACACTGCAGTTTCTTAGCACCCCCCCCCCTTTTTTTTTTTTTAATACCAGGAGCGTTTGCAGTAAAACAGGATTGCTGATTTCTTTGGCAATCGCTTGCTCCTTGGCAGATGGGAGTTTTCAAGGTGCTTCACCTATGGTGCCGCAGGCAGAGATTCGTTAAGCCGGCATCACAGAAGGGTAACACGAACCTGGGGATGGTCCCCCCCTGACCCGGCCAGGGCTCTGGCAGCAGCAGGCAGGAGCAATGCCAGCCCCGGGCTCCGACACCAGCACCACCCCACCAGATTGCGCCGCTTATTTTTCCGCAAAGTGCCAATAGAAAGAAAAAGAACCCAAATCCTCGGATGTAAGTTTGGCTCCGGCTCTCGCCCACCTCACAGCTGGCCGTGCCTCTCCTGGCTCCAGCCCCAGCCGATTTCCAGGCCTCCGTCACTTCTTAACACATATTTTTTCTGGACTCTTGAAATTAAATGCTGTTAATTTACTTTGCAGAAAACCCCGCATCCTGCTGGTACTTCTCTGCCAGCTGTGACCTCATCCCCCAATGATTGGATTTGGGAGTAAATTAATAGACCCAGTCCATTAATTAATTGCAACTAACTCGCGTGGTGAACTGGACCCATCTCTCACGTTCACGAAATTCCCAGGAACTGCTCCAGATTCCTGCTCGGAGAGCACTTACTATGTTTTAATTTCAGCTGAGTGGTTTGGATGAACACTTTCGAGCGCACAGGTTATTAGCAAACAGCAAACCTTTAATTATCTCCTATTTGGCTCCTGTAGCCGAACCCCAAAATAAAGGGGGAACCTTAAAAGCAGCATCCCCGGGCGTCAAAGCTTCTGTAGCCGAGGATAACACTGAGCATCACAGAGGTGCGTTTGTAGATAGGAGCCGGCAGAAAGCGAACGCTCCGGCAAAATCTCTAAACACTGCACATATATTTTCAGTTTATTCGCTGGGCCTACCACTGAATCTTATTTGCTGGCATGGTTTTTTTTTTTTTTCTTCCTTCTCCCTGGGAGAACTTAATAAATCTTTGAAATCATCAAAAAGAAATGCAGCTTCAACACTTAGAGAGCACGGTTAAGTTACTTCCCGGCAATATAAACTAAGGCTGTAAAGTCAAACATTTCCATGCCATAACGCAAGATGAAAATGAGGGTTTGGGAGGAGAGGGAACAACAACGGCCTCGCCTTGGCTCTGCCATCGCTTGGGGCTAGAAAAGCCTAGAAAGCCTGCAGCTGCCTGACGGTGGGGACGAGGACATCCCTATCCCCGTCACCTTTGTCACTGTTCCCCTCCTGCTGCGTGCAGCAATTTCAGCTCTTCTCATTACGGTGGTTGTCTCTGCGTGACCCCGCTCCGAGGCGGGTGCCGGCTTGATGAAGCACACCTACGCCGAGGCACGCCGAGGGGCACGGCCGCCAGCGGCTTCCGTAAGGGACCGGCCGAGACGGATTGAATAACCCAGGGGGTGCCCGCCTCCCTCCCTCTTTCTTTTCGTCTTTTAATAACGTTTTAGCCAGCCTTGGGAGAAATGGGAGCTGTGGCCCAAGCAAACCCACCAAACCCCCCTTCAGCGGTGCCCTGAGGGAGGAGGCTGGTGGCACTCACCGGCTGCAGGACCAGGGATGGATGCGGGCAGGACTAGGGATGGATGCAGGCAGCATTTCCATGGCAACCCGGCAAAAAAAGCAGCGTGGCGGCAGCCCCGAGAGGAGAAAGGGGTCAGGAGAAACTTTGCCGCCGGGGAGGGCGCGAGGACACAGGTCTTCCAGCACCGGGAAGGAGTTGGGGTTCCCACTCCAGGCTGCGGCACCCACAAAACCCCTCCGCCCCGGCAGCTCGGGGTGCAACGAGGACCCCACACGTGGGTCCTCACGGTGGGGTCCCTCGTCCTTCCCCGGTGCTGGGGAGCTGTGGCTAATTGCGATGCAGATTGCTGAGGCTGTGCCGTGCCCTTGATTTACTCTCTTAAGCCTCCTGCTTTCTAAATCTTGCTTTATTAGTATTACCGCACAGCAGAGCACAATTAGCAGTATATTAGCAATAAAAAAGCAGACAGAGCCAGAAGTACCGCAGGTTATTGTTTTAAATCCTGCATCTGCCAGAGTGGCCGCAGACACATGCTCCCTGCCCCATGACCCCCAGCCCAGGCCACGGTGCCACCCCATCCCCATGGGCAAGGGGGGGCCCCAACACCCCAGTTCCCCCATAGCACTGGGGCAGCAGCTACCCCCCCCCCATCTTGAGAACTTTTGCCCAGTGCCACAGCAGAACCAACACTAATCCTGGCCATGTTTAACCATTTATATTGATTACCCTGTCAGCTCATTTGAATAATTAAAACCAGATGGAGCCCTTTTATGTGTTTAAGGGAACAGCACCAGGAGCATCCCTGGAACTGTGTGGTTTTGGCAGAGGGGAGTGGAGGGGTGCACGGGAAGCCAGGCAGCTTTTGCTGTCAAATCTTCCTGTTGGTGACATTTGCCACCCTGTGTGGTACCTCCCATGTCCCCACCGCCACCTCCGGGGACAGGGTGGTGACATCGGCTCAGTTCCCATCCCAGGGCCCATCAGGGGCAGCTGACAGCATCAATGCTCTTATTTATATAGAAATAATTGCTGTCATGCACTGATGCCGTTCCTTATACAAACAGCACTAAAAACACCAGCCAGCTGCAAACCTGATAAACAGCAGCAAATAAATTAATCCGGTGCTGACAGCCGAATATTCCGGTGCCAACGTGTGTGTGTGTAAGGATGGGGATGGGGCGATCCCAGCATCCAGCCCCACCTCGGCATCCTAAGCCCCAGCTCGTGCTTCAAAGCCTCACCTGCCTGCAAGCCAGAGCAAAGCTCTTAAACCGGCATCACCTGGCAGGTCTCTTGCCAGGGACCTCTGGCTTCTTAAAACAAATGGGCAATACCAGCTCAACTCTGGTTACTTGTTATTCTACCGACTTTTCAAAGCAAGTAAAATATTCCTGGCATGGCGCTGGTTATGCACTCCTGCCATCAGGCAGGAATGAGTTATCTTTACAGAAAGAAGCATAGATTAACATGTCAAATGAAAATGAACTATCGGCAGATTAAGATGAAAACGCAATGGCCAGTGATAGGGAGAAAAGGAGAAGAAAAATAAAATGAAGCTTCTCAGGAAGACAGGAACATTAAAAATTGAGTAATTGATCAGCACTGGTGAAGTTGGATGGAGTCTGAACACCCTGTGCAAGGCAGGGACCTTCCTCTCCTGCCCGCTGATGGGATGGGGGAGGACCACGCTGGGAGCCTCAGCCTGTCCTGACGAGGGGCCATAGCAGCCCTGGCCACCGCATCGGACCTTGCCGTGTTGGTTATCGTGCCGGCGTCCCGGCTCTGCACCAAGCCTCGGGTGCTCGGCGAGCGGAAGGCGTGGGAGCGCGGTCCTGCCCCTGGGACGGGGACGTTTCATTCAGGGGACACTAAGCCACCCTCACCTGCCACGTCAAAATACATCTCCCCTCTCTCGGCACATTGATTAAGGGAGCCCAAGGGGCTGTGAGCTGCACCGCGGCCCCTCCAGAAATGTCACCTTTCAGAGATGCGCCATCAGAGCCCAGACCCAGCACATCCTTACCCTGGCAGACGGCCCCAGAGGCCGTAACCCCACCGGAGCAGGACACGCTCATCCCCACAAGCAGCTGCCCGACACTCACACCTTCTCTGGCAGCTTGCTTTGCAGGGACGAGTGTTGTACCTCTGACTTGGAGCTGAGTGGGTGCTCCAGGGGCTCTGCCTGCACACCGTCCTCCCCTCCTCCCGACCCTTGCCATGATGCTCGTCAGAGCAATTAGCAGAAGCCTTGAAAAAGCAGTGGCTGCTTTGAAGCTTCTGGACCAGCTGCAGAAGATGCTGGCAGTAGGACGCTCCGGTGGGTCTCCGCCCCACAGGCAGACCCATGACCCCCTTATCCTGCCTCCTGCCTTTCTCTTGTGCCACTGGTGCCCTGCTCCATACTCTTTGCATCCGATCCGCCCCTCACCGCAGCATCCAGCCCTGCTTTGGTTTCCCAGCTACAGAGCCAACCACCAGAGATAAATACCACCAGCTGAGCTCAAAAATATTTTTCCAAGCAGAAATGGGTACGCTCCAGCTGTGCGTCATAGCCACCTCACAATTTACAGGTGTTTATTGTCCAGGATGAGCAGTCGAGCCTAGTTTGTTTTATTTAGACATACTTCCAGTACCTGGAAATAGATATTTATACAGTCCCAGTATTTTGATGCGTTTAGGTGCCTGGATTTTGATGGATCAAGCCCATGAGCAGCAGGCTGGCGGGTTTCTGTTTCCTCTCCTCCCAGCAGACTCCCGTGCTCAGGCACAAGCCCCAGCCTGGCTCTGTGTCACCAGGATACGGCCGCGGAGCCCCGATGCTGGGCAGGGTCCTGCAGCCTCCCCTGCTCCCCCTTCCTGCTCCTCGGCAGGGAAAAGAGGCCAAAAAGATCCCTCTCCCTGCCCGCTGCTCGCTGCCTCTGTCGGAGATGATAAGAATTAATTAAATTTGCCTGCCTGTGTAACTGCCCAGGGGATTTATCAGCTGCCTCCGCCACGGGGTCTATCTGATTTAAGGGGGGGATACGTATATGCTCCATTACACGTGTCTTAATATTGCAGATAGGTTATCACCCCCGAGCGCCGAACAAATTGTGATGGGAGCTCATGGGCAGGGCAGGGAGGGGAAGGGGACCAGCTCGGCAAACGGCACTAACAAGGGTCCCTTTGCTGGGACAGGGCGTTTGGGACCTGACCCAGCATCCTCCCACCCAGACCCCGTTGCAAGGGGAGATGCCACCAGCGTCCCCAGGGGAGCACCCAAAAGCAGCGCCAGGATCCGTGCTTTGGCAGATGTCAGGCATGGCAGCACCCCATCCTTTGGCTCCGGTCGAGAGTCGAAGGCTGTTTGCAGAGTTGCTTCTTCATTTCCCAGTGCCTGGGGTGCCACAGCATCCTCCAGCAGTGCCGGAGCAGGCAGGGGCCAGCCAGATGCCCGGGGACTCCCCCCGCACCCTGCGAATCACCCCCTGTCCGGGCTCCCACCGCCTCAGCCGGGTTTATGGCCAGGCAGGATATTACGCAGTGGAATAAGGGTGGCTCCCTCCAAAAATCAAGAAGTAATTTGGCTTCCCCCTGCCCTCTGGGACTTTGCGGAGCAGAAGGGGACCCTCCCGGGGCCGCAGAGGTTGGCGCAGCCACGCCACGCTGTCAATGCTTCTCTGTTGGATCAAGGCAGGAATTATTTCCTCCGGCGCAGCGCATCTTCTTGGTGCAAAGGGAGCTGCTGGGGTTTGCCAGCATGGAAGAGAAGAGCATCCTGGGGGTCTGCCAGGGACAAGAAACGGAGGCTGGTGTCAGCTAGAGGAAGAGGACCCAGCTGTCCCAGCCTCGGGGGACAGCTGATGTGACTCAGGGCCACCCCGCTCCGTCTCCACAGCCCTGCCCACCCCACACAAGAGCTTTAGCCCTCGGAGACCCGATGCCCAGGCAAGCAGCATCCTTCTGCTTGGCACAGGCCACCCTGGACCCTCCGCCCCGTCCTTGCCCGCCTGGGGCTGGCAGGGCTGTAAAAGCCTTTGGCGGAGGGAACTGCCATGAATCATGCTGAATTTACAGCCGAGCTGCAGGAAAGGGAATTATATAACTCTCAGGAGACAGGCTGGCAGGGAGCGAACATCCATCAAGCACAAATTCTGGATTATTTACCGCGGCTGGATCTCGCCAAGAGAAACACCCCCTGTACCGGACAGTCTGCAAACGGATTCAGCCATAGGGACCTATACAGCAATTGAAAAGTCTCTGTCTTGCTTGTCAGAGCAAACGGCGATGTTTATTTTGCCCCCAGGCCCCTCTGCCTGCGGGACGAGCCCAGCGCCCAGCAGCGGATGATTCTCAGCTCTCATCCCCCCACCACGGCCCAGCCCCTGCTGGGTCCCGGTTTCTGGAGACAGAGGAGCCCGGCAGCAGTGCCAAGCAACTCTTTTACGAGCAGCACTTAATTATTCACCCTTTTAAAACGTTTTGCATCATAAACCCAGGCTAGAGTGGAGGAAGGCGATTATTCTGCCACTTGCCCTCCCTTGCTGGAGGCTAGCGACGTGTTTGCCGGGCACAGCAGCGAGAGTTCAGGGGTCCGATCAAAACCAGGACGCAGCCTTGTTGACACCTGCAGGCTCTTATCCCCTCAGCGATGCAATCTTTATCAGGCAAGATCACACCTTCACCTGCATGAACACTGGGCCCTGGGCAAGCAGCAGCCTTCCTCCCCCTCCGCCACCTCCCTGCCTTCCCCCCAAAGCCACGAGGAAGATGAAGGGCAAACTCACACGGCGGGAGGCAGAGTGACACATCCCCACTTTGCACTGAATTAAGACCCGTGCACGGGAAGATTTAGGGAGGTGAGATGTGGACCTCAGACATGCATCACAGCCATCAGGATCTATCATCAAATCACTGTGTCCTCAACACTGACGGCCTTAAATCAAGGCAACAGAAGGGGCAGAAGATGCTCTCCAAAGCTCAGCCCAGGTGGCCACAGGGGTCCCTGTGATATACAGGAGCAATCTTCCCCAGACACAGGCTATATTTTACTCTCCTGAAGTCCTGACCATATCAGGCCATTGGCTCCCACCCTTCAGGGACATCATTTGTCTGCTTGGCTCTAGTACCTGCTTTAGGAGCAGACTAAGATGCTCCTGTGTGATGGACCAAGAGCTAAACAAAACCCTAGTTACATAAATAAATCCCTAATTGTGCCACGTTACATTCCTTAGACTTAAGCACGCATGGAAGCATTTCATCAGCTAGGGAGGGATTTGAGCTTTGAAATGAAAGCAGGACTTGCAAATCCTGCGTATTGGGTTTTCCCAGAATTTGGCTGGCACGATGGCCTGCGGCTTGTCCTTGCGTTTGGCAGATACCTGGAGCTTGCAACGTGCCCCATTAGCTCGCTAATTTTGATCTGCTTTTGAGTGGTCCTTGATCCCACTGGGGAAAGGTGGAAGTTCAGCCCCCAAGCCCCTGTGCCTGCAGGCGTTCAGCATCTCAGCCATCGCAACAAGCTGCTGCAATCCTGCGTCCCAGGCACCTCCTCAGCCCTCGCAGAGAGGGAAATGGATTCGATCTGCCCAAAGGTTGAGTTTTTAGGCGGGGTTTTGGATCCGCTCCCAACTTGGAGACTTTATATTGGTTCTTTCTTCACTGCTTTCCTTAAATTGGCAGTAAAAATTCAGGGAGACTAAAAGTCTGTGATTTGTACTTTGCACATGGGAAGCAGAACAATCTTTTGTTCATTTACTGTGACAACTGCAGTTCAGATTTAATTATTTACGATAATGTTCCAAGGCGCATTAGGGAATGTTCTCTTAGTTCGTAAAAAATAATGACGCCTTAGTACTGAGTGGCATCTAGCTACAGGCTCTGCTATTGCACCGGCAGAGGCACGTGCGGCTCCAAGAGCAGAGCCGAGCTGAGTTGTTATCCCTCCTGGACCCATGGGATGGGTGGGAGATGAGCCCCATACGGCCCCTCATCCAGGGATGCTCGCCGGTGGCTGACCCCACAGCCCCTCTTCCACATCACGGGGTGCAAGCAAATGAAAAAAATAAAGAAAAACTGCAGCGCAACATGTGCAGGCAAGGAGAGCAGCCTTAGCACGCAAGGGCAGGTAGCTGCCTTTGTGCCGAGCAGCGCATGGGGGCCAAGCCTGCTCTCAGCCCCAATGCCGAGCCTGGCGAGCCGAGGTGTTGGACAGCCTGCTGCTCTTCTGCGGAGGCATCTCCCACCCCCAAGCTGGTCCCACTGCACCGTGGGAAACGCCAGCACCCCCCAGCCCCTTGTGGGATCGGGATGAGCGGCCATCCAGGACGGACAGGGCATCTGGATATCAGGCCTGCTGAAAGGGTTGTGGGTCCTTATGGGCTTTTCTTGCCCCTCAGAGCTGTAACACCATCTCTCTGCTGCAGAGACACCTCCCTGGCTCCTTCAGAGGCAAGGGGCTTTGCCCAGCAAAGCCCTGTCCAGTCCCAGAGAGCAGCACAGCCCCCCGGCGCCATTCCCAGCAAACTGGCAGACGTGCCATACCCACCATCCAGAAAAGCAGGGAGACCAAGACAGGGTCCCTGCAGCGCTGGGGAGCGCAGCCAGGACAGAGGGACAGACGCCACCAAGGGAGGGGACATCAGCAGGGTCCCTCTGCCAGGACCCTGGGCTGCTGCAGCCTCTGCGTGAGCAGCCAACACTCCTCTCCAACAGCCTCAGCCCCAGCTTGATGCTCCCCAGCTGCTTAATCCAGACAAGCCTTGTTGCCCTCCCCTCTCTCTCTCACTGCTTTATAGATTGCATTTGTCAGCAGTAAAGGGGGTGGGGGAATCATTCCCAGTCTTAATTTTTCTTGGCTTGTTAAGGAGCACCCTCAGAGCTGGAGCAGCCAGCTGCGAGAGGATGGGCTGTCAGAGCAGGACCACTGTGAAGGGACACAGATGTGCTGGAGTGGCACCTGAGTGTGGGGACTGGAGTGGCTAGCATTTATTTTTAGTACCTGCACATCTGTAACGCTCCAGCAGCCCATAGAGTCTTGAGAAACTGATGAGAACGGGAAGTTGTCTCCACATGTTTATTTTTATTCCCCACTAAGGCAGCCCCTCTCCTGAAATACAGCCTGCAAGCCCCATCCCCTCGTGGAGCTGCAGGCAGCCCTTAGCTTCATGTTTCGCTCCTTGTCCATTTGCACTCATGTAAATACCCGCTGCCCCATCTCGGTACAGCTGCAAGCACTTACTGTACCAGTATACGCTGATACTTTTTACTATGTCCTTCTCCATTAGTCACAGGAATTAGGAAAGACAGTTAGTATTTCATCATTAAATGTATCACATCCAATAAATTGATCATTATTCTCTGCTGATTAGCAGCTTGGTTTCCATGAGATAGAGCAGTTATGGTTTTTCCCCTCATCTTCAAGGAGTAGCACAGTTTCTCTTAAGATCTGTTATAATCAAAGGATTAGAGCTCTGGAAATGTCTTTTGCATACACAGGAAGGTTTTTTCCCCTGCTCTCCCTCTCTCGGAGAAAGCGTGCTTTGAAAACCCTGGCTTCCAGCTCCGCGATACTGCCTGTACCTGACCTGTTTTAATTTTAGTCTTGCCTGAATCTGCCACCAGCTCATTTAGCTGTAGCATTGAGAGCTCTCTCTAGAGTTGGCCACAGGTCAGCTCACATACTTTTATTACAATTGCCGAGTCCACCCGTGTCCTGCAGCACTGACCTGGCTCCTGGCTGCCAGACACCTTCCCACTCAGGGCTCTAAACCCTCACGTCCTCCCACGTCCCTCTGCTCCAGCCAGCCGGTGCCTTTGGGATGGGAGACAGGAGCTGCACCCCAGGCAGATGCCCTCTTTCCTCACAGCCCCACATCACAGCATGGGTGTCAACAGCAGGATTTGCATCACTCCCGTGACTTCGCAGGCTGCGGAGAAAATAAGAGGTGGATGTTTTCTTTTGGGAGATTTCCAGCATTTCTGACATGGCAAGGGATGCCCCGGAAAGAGCTGACCCAGCTGCCCAGTTAAAGCCATGATAGGCCAAGCAAGACATAAGAGCGTGAAAATTCCAATGAATATTCATTTAAAAACTTGCTCAAATATTCCCAAGGTAAATTTGGCTCAGTATTAATTTCACCCTGCGCACTAAGCACATTGTTATTGCAGAGATAAAGCCGCACAACCGGATAGAAATTGGTTTGGGGTTCTCTCTCACCAGAGCAGGAGGATTTAAATACCCCAGCTGGAAGGGCTCTGAAGCAGCATCCCCCTGCCCTGCACCTCTTCCACCACAGGTGTGACTATACATGGTGGAAGGACCATCTTCCCCACTGGCACAGCTGCAGCCAGGAGCAGAGCAGCAGGTCCCCCCAGGCTATGGAGGAGCAGGTAGTTACCCTTTGGATTTGCATTTTTCCAGAGGTATGGAAAAAGCACACTCTGAAAATAGCCATGTAAATACTCTCGCTGGAAATTCAATTCAATTAGTTTTGTTAACCTCCGAGGCAACCCTCACCAAGTCTTTTGCTGAGTCTCACAAGTCATGAAAAACATGGCAACGTAATAAGCCAGCAGAGACTGGAGCAGTGAATCCCACCGGGAGGCAGCTCTTCACCAAACAGCCCCAACCGTGTGAGCTCCTCCTTCAATCCCAGCTCTTCCTTTGCCAATGCTCTGGCTTTTCGGCACCGAGGTCTCCTTGGAGCAGATCAGAGATTGCCCCCTGCCCCCCCCCCCCATTGATGCCCCTTTCATCCATTCCCATTCCTCACACCCTGCACTTCTTTTCAGGCTGTAATTGGAATGATGGCCACATTTGTGGACATGTTTGTCATCAAGCTCATCTTTCTGTCCACTCCATAACGCAAGACCCACGCATATGTATACATTCATCATTCCAATGTGCTGCTCTGGCATTAATGTCCTCGTGAGCATCGCTGGATTGCTTGGGAGATAATGAGTTTGCATCTTTAACAGCTCCTTCAATATTTGTAACTGGTTCAGTCTTTGCCTGGGTTGAAGCTCTCTCATACCAGGAGGTCTCTAATTGTGGTATGATGCATCAGTTCAGCCAGCTGATCACCAATCACTCCGTCAGCCAGGCCCTCAAAGCAGCACCTGGGGACCAATTCACTTTGGTGACATCTCAGACAGCTCTGCACAGTCCCAGGAACAGGGATGTACACAGGAGGGAGGCAGATGACCAGGACCAGGATGCGGCCCCACAGCCGACACAGCCCTCTGCGGCTGCATGCCATTGCAGGGGCTCCAGCAGCAAAAAGAGACTGCAAAGAATCGGAGCTAGGCAATTTTGGCTGGTGTTCGCAATATGTCCATTGAAAACAAGCAGCCGAGCTTCAAAAAGGCATGGGCTTCTGCCTTGCGTTAAGAAGTTTTGAATCTCTACCTCTTCTAAATCAGCCCTGGAAATCAATCCCTTCGACACTCAGGGTCAGGGTCAGCTTCTGCCTGGCTGCTTGGCCCTTCTTAATCCCTTTAAATCACAGCTCCTCGCTTTCCATCTGTAAATTTGGGGAACACCACCCAGCTCCATGGGTGAGCATTTAGGTACCCCTTTAAAGACACCTTGTATTTGGTATGGCAGTTAGGCCTCTCCATCCCATGCCAGAAGGCAGGTGGCCACCCCGGCTCTTCCCATGTCCCATTTGCACCAGTATGAACTGGCACTGAAAAAACAACCCCAAACGAGGAGGAGTGTGGGGAGGGGGCAAGGGATGACCTACCCCCCCCGCCCCTACCCCGGTGAGGATGCCGCAGCTCTTTCCCATCCCACTCTGCTGTGTTTGGTGGCTTGTTCCGCTCCAAGCTCAGAGGGTATTTCAGCCATTTCAGTGCTTCTAATCTCTTTGGGAACATTGCTGAGAAACACAATTTCAAGCCTCCCAAGATGTGACATGACTTGTAATTCCAGGCGGAGGTGAGAGCCTACCACCCAAGGGACAGAAAATAAACAGTCTCCGCGCGCTTCTGCTGCCAGCCCTCCCCTCCGCTCTTGGTGACGCTCGCGTTTCCAACCCCGGCACCAAAACCTCAGGCTGGGGTCCCTCGGCAGACCCCACCTTCAGCCCCAAGTCCTTGCACCCAGCACCCTGGGCACAGCGGGAGAGCAAAGCAGAGGCCGGGAAAGCACCCGGGTGCAGAAGAGCAAGAGTTTTGGGGCCCGGGGTCTGCAGGCAGGAGATGCCGGCAGCGAGGAAGGCAGAGGGCAAGGATGGAGGGCGAGCTCGGGGAGCGTGCTGGGCCACAGTGGCCAGCCCCAAGCCCGGAGCTGCTGCACGGAGAAGCTGGGGAAGCCATTTCAGAGCGGTGCCTGCAAAGCAAGAGGCTGTGCGGTGCATTCAGGAGTGCCATCTGCTGGCTCCTGGCCCCGCTCCCCAGCCTGCTGAGATCCCCCCCAAAACCAGCCAGGGTGCAGGACCCCTTTGCAGGGACCCAGGCGGCCTCACTCCCCACCATACCCCCAAAACCAGCCTGCCAGCTGCAGGTGGGCTCCGATCCCCCCATACCCCCCCCCACTTCAGCTCCCACAGCTCCACTTCAATTAATCTCTCCACAAAAATCAGTTGCCGGTTCGGATCCGTGCCCAGACTCTCTCAGCCATGCTCTCCGGCTAAGCAGCTTGCAGGAGCGCGGCTCCCCAAATGAAGCTGTCTCTCCCTGTCAGACCCAGCCACCCCAGCTCCCGGGGCAGGGGCTGCCCACACCAGCACTGGGCAATGATGCTCACACTCACACTGCCTAATTTACCAGCGCTCAGGTGGGCGAGGCTGAAACAAGAGGAGAAATAATGCTGGCAATTAGCCTTGACATTTCTGGGGCCAAAACAAGGGGGAGGCAGAGGAGTGGGAAACAAATCAGAGACACTAAATCTCAGCACCAGGCAAATGCAATTAACCATCCTAAATTTCATTCTTTTAAGCAAAAAAAAAAAAATCCATCATTGATTTTACTGGTGAACACATGGCCTTTACAGATCTGTGGATGGGTGCCAACCCTCCCAGCACCTGAGGATTTGCTTTGTCTCCTCAATCACCCTTGAGGGCCACCCCAGCTGGGAGAGGCATGGAAGGGACCCCAAGCCCATGGGGCAGCGAGGGGGAAGGAGCCAGCCATGTTGGCACACATGCCTTTGTGTTTTGCAGAGGAGGAGATAATAGCCATCCTGCAATCCTGCAAACTTTCATTACCATACCAGCATCACCAGCAATGCTCTGTTCACAGCTCAGATATTAATTGCGAGACCCATCCTCATTTGTTAACGTAGAAGCACATGGAGCTCCCCTGCTTTTTGGCTGGGGGATGGTTTCATTACCATTTCCTATATGTTAGCTTTAAATCCCCAATAATCTCACACAACTGGAGCCCATTCCAAGTAAGCAGTGAAATCCAATTTAGGATCCTATTCTCTCCAGCTGTGTAACCAGAGCCTACTTCATGCAGGCACAAAAATCCAATTCAGCTTCTTTGCCTCTCAACAGCTGCCCCCATGAGACTTGCCCAGATAAAAAAAAAAAACAAACAACCAAAAAAACCAACAAACCAAAGAAGCCAGATCTGGAGGTGAGCTGAGCAGGCTGGCACTCAGGGAAGCTGGCTGCAGGGCTGTAGGCAGCTCTGCTCCCACATCCCTGCCCCGCTCCCAGCACTCTTGCAGGGTGTTATCAGCAGATAGGTCTTCCCTCACACCATGACCCAACTCCACTCATCCCCACACCCGGCTCTGCAGGCTGCTCCATACCCAACTCCATCACAGCCCAGGCAAGGATGCGCCAACACAACACATCAGCACTTAGGAGCTTTCTAATAGCCAGAGCCACTAACAATGTGTAAGTATCTGGTACAGCACTTGGGCCAGCCGCTGGGACATCTCCCAGAGGAGCTGCTGTCATCAGGAGCCAGGACAGCCCTTGACTCTGGGGGACAAGGGGGCTCCTAACACCACAGACACCCCAGTCCACAGTGTCCTGGGCAGTATCTTCCAGGGAAGGCTTTCACCAGGGCCCTGCTGTAATTTCAGAGCTAAGTACAGATCAGCATCCAGCTCTTCAGCTTTTTCCAGCTATTACCTCCCTTTCGCACCGGTCCATTGTCGCATTGGGTAGCACGGGTCTAGCGTATCATGAGCAAGGGTGAGGAGGGTTGGGGGGCCTCCCACACCCTCAAAGCCCTCTGATGAGCCGACAGCCCCCAGACCTCTCCCAGCTTGGTATGCGACTTTCAAATCCTACATCACCAGCTGCAAAATACTCTGGACTCAGTACCCTGAGCTGGTTCTGAGCAGACCCCCTGCCTGCCTCTGCCATGCCTTGGGTGGTGCCCCCAAACCCTGCCCTGCATCTTGGGATACAGCTGCAGCATCCCCCTGCCCTGAGGCTTTGTGAAAACCAGCACCCAAAGGATCCCAGTTTCCAGCCATCCCATACCAGCAACCACCTCCCCAGATACTTTCCAGGTAACACTTCCCCCTCCCCCCCAATGTCTATTCCCAAGACAGTTTAGTCCTCCCAGCACTTCTCTCCCATTCTTATTTAATTCCCATTAATCCCTATTAACCACACAGCATTCAAAAGTCACTCCAGCACAGACTATTCAAAGAAGATTCCCTCGATTTAGCAACTTACCCTGCACAAGTGCCAGCCCTCCTGTCAGAGGATACTGCCGCAGGGCTCCCACTCCCTGCGCCTCGGGGCTGGAGCCACGCTGGAAAAATCAGGGGCAGGGGGTCAGTAATAGCACCCACAAAACCAGAACTTGGGCAAGACACACACCAACCTTTCAACATGTTTAAATTCCCAGTCCCCCAAATCCCCTTCTTGGGGCTTCTGGACTGGCTTTCAGCCACTTTCTTACTAGAGCTGGTAGGAAAGGGGTTTGTCCCCCAAAAGGACTGTTCTCCCCAAGAGACTGTGCTGCAAGGACACAGAGATGGCCAGGAAGGGCTGCAAGGGTAGGGTGGGGGTCAAACCCATCACACCAGAAAGCCCCGAGTGCATTCGGTCATTGGGGCTTGCTTCATTTTTTGCCTTTAGATGTTGCACTGCAAACTCACTTTTCCTAGGCAAAAAGTCTTTTGAACCAACTCTCCCCCATTTTGTCGGCTTACAAATCACCAAAATGGGACGTTCCTGAGCATTTCTGAACTCCTGCTTTCAAACTGGGGAGATTTATCAAGTCTGACCTTCCCCACAAGCACTTTCCATTTGACAAAGGAGCAGTTTCAAAAAAAAAAAAAAACCCACACAAAAAAACCCAACCCAAGGCTACTCTGAAAATCCATCCTCACAGCTGAGACCCAGCCCACTCTCTCCTCCTTTCAACATCACCACCAGCTGGCTCATCCTTTCCTCCTCCTGCCTTACTCTTCCTCCTCCGACTTGTGTTCTTCCTCTGTGGTTAGTCCCCCCAGGAGCTGGGCTGGATGGGCACCATCAGCGCCCCGCAGAAGACCCGATCTTTTGGTCCTCTCCACATGCATCCTGGCAGCCTTCACTAACACAGGAAAGTCTTCTGGGATGCGCCTGGCCCTTTTAGCAAGCTAGAAAATAAAAATAATGATTATCTGTACAAGAATTAAACTTGATGCATCTCTCTAACAGCATGTGGAATGAGCAGAACCAGTAAGGATGAGGGATTTTCATATGTTTAAAGAAACAGCATGGGGAAGGGAATACATGATTGTATGCATCCCAGCAGGTCTGTGGGAGGCAGGTACAGCTCCAGAACTGATGGCTCTGCTGGGGGAGAGGAAGGGATGGGGACAATGCATAGGGAGGTGGACCCATGTGTGCCAGGTCAGCTGGAGAGATGGAGAGAGCAAGTAGGAGTGAGGGGCATGAGGGACATTGGCTGGAGAAGGCTGGGGAGGCGATGGAGGGGCTGAAGTCAGCCCTTGCCTCAGGGATGGGGGCTCTTCTCTCATGAAAACATTCCCCCCCACCACCATTTCCTCCTCCAACCAGTCAATCTCTTTCCCAACTTTGCTCTTTTGAAAAAATGTTGTCCCCTTTCCATCATCTCTATTTCCCTCTCTCCATCCCCAGTCAGACCCAAGAAGCCCAGGCGTACGCCCGAGTGCACTCAGCTAGGGGTTTCACCAAGCAGCAGCAGCAACGGTTTGAGCAGAAACGCACAACAGAGGCTGGTTTTTTTTCGGGGAAACGGCTCTATTTGTGCCGTGTCAGCGGCTCGGCAGTGCTGCCGGAGGGCGGCAGGATCCTGGTGGGAGGCGAGCCTGACCCCGGGCTGCCGAGCTGCCACTCTCCCTGACATTTTTTATATTATTCTTATTATCCCCGGCTCTGCAACACACCCACCACCCGCTGCCTGCTGAACCGCTTCTCTCCAGCGCATTACACCCTTCCCATCAGGGGTCTGGGTTTATTATGGCTATATTCCTCACGGCTGCTTGGTTTTTTTCCCCTCTGCCCAGTGGGGAGCTAAGAGGGAAGGGGGGCACAAAAGGCACCTTCCAAGAATTGCTACCATCATCTACCTGTGCTCAGAGAGCCGCTCTTCCACATCTCAGGAATGTCACCTGCACCAACACCACTGGTTCCAGCGAGGCTCCACGCACACTTACTGGGTGTTCCAGTCCTACCAGCATCTCCCTGCTCACAGCACATCCTTGGTTTCACCAGTATTTGAAGCTTGAAGAGGCTCTAGATGCCTCAGGAGTATTTTTCATGGGTAAATAGACCCTTTTACCTCTGTGTCACTGGCTCAGCTCCAGCCCTGGGACAATAGAGACAGAAAGTCATTGCCAACTGATGAATGCCTGCCAGGGAATAAGGCATTGGTCTCAGTCTAGTTATGAGGAGACTGATGTCCCCATCACAGCTGCTCCTGTCACAACCACTGCCAACCAGCAGCCTCCACCAAGGGGAGAAGATTTCCTTGCCATGAAGAAAAATCCAAGTGCCCGCAGGCACGAGTATTTCTGGGAGCATCTTCTCCACTGCCTTGTGCCTTCAACAGAACAAAGCCAGATGATGGTTTCCTTCAAGACAGTGCTGGGGTCCCACCAGCACAACATGACCAGGATCCTCCATATCACCAGTTTCTGCTGGGAATCAGCCCTGGCTGGGGCAGGGGGTGTTCAGAGAAGCCCTGCCTGGTTTGGGAAGAACCGTATCATCTCCAGGACCTTCTCCCTGGCTCTTTCCACAGATGCTATATTCATGGAAAAAAGTCAGAACCCACTGAAGCATGGCCTTGGTAGAAGATCAGAAATATTCAGACTTCAAGGTTTGCGGTGATATTTCCAGCTCTTGCACTTAGATGTTTAAGCCACCCAACAGTAAGCATGTGCTGGGCTTCACAATTGATCATCATACTTCATATCTGTCACGTAGAAAGTGGTGCACATCTTTGTAGACCAACACAGCTCATGGAAACTCCAACATTTCACCCTCCAGAAGGAAAAGCTGATGATCTGAGCAGAAACCAGCCCGCAACCATCTCCCTCTTATGTTAGTTGAGTGCGGACACCAAAGAGCCCCCAGCCGCTACTGAAGAGACGGTTGCTGCCCCCAAAGTCCCAGCTTTGACCCTGGATGTATGGGCCCTCCTTACTGCAGGACTTGGGACTCTCTAGCTGTGGTCCATGTGCCCCACGTGTCCTCTGTGGGCACTGCACTGGGGAGGAGGAAGAGGTGGTGATGGAGAGAAGCCAGGAGAGAAGCCAACGGGTGATGGGCAAGGTGGGGATAGTGGCACAGAGAGGAAGAGGATGGAAACACAAGCATGTCCTCAAGGAGCCACCACAGCCAGCCTTGCTCCGTGGAACCCGGGGAGGAGACGGCCCCGCTCTGCCACACGTCCAGGGGGACAGATCCTGCCAGAAATAAGGCCCTTGTTACTATGGTGATTAACATTGCCTTGCAAATACAGTCATGTGCTACAAGATGGCTGTGACAGCGGTGGGCGAGCAGACAGGCAAGAGACAGTATCAACAGTCCCAGCTACCCTGATGGGGACAGTGCAAAGGAAACCTCCAGCAGCATCTCTCCTCCAGCCCCCAAAGTGACACGGCTCAGAGGCTCCAGCTGACTAGCAGGTTTAATTGAATGTTTCTCCCTTTACATTTCCCTTTCCAGCAAATAAAACTGGAATACAATAAAAATATATGATGCTTAAAGGGGACACTGCCAAGGAATTTTTATCGGTTTTAATTTGCGTTTTACTCTTCGTTTGTTTGCAGCACTGTCTCTCTGTGGCTGCAAAATAGCATTCCCCCCCCCCCCCCCCCCCCCCCCCCGAGTTTTGTCATTTTTCCAGCTGGCAACTAGTGACTGGGGCCCCTTATCCTACCGCTGTCCCCTGTGCAAAGCACCAAGGCCGGCTGGGTTGCTCCCATGCACACAGAGCAAGGTACAGGTAACCCCTGCAAACTGCAACAGGGTGATGTGGTTTGTCCCACTCTTGTGATTATCATGTCAAGCCTGAAGGCTTAATTTATAGCCTGGCTCCCGGAATTAACAGCTGGAAGGAGAATATTAGCTTTTGGTTAAAAGCCCCAGTGCTTGAGACATCCCAGCTACTCTGCCCCATAAATTTAGGCACAATTTATTGCTCTCGGCCCCACCAGGACTTGAAGGTGGAAATCCCAGGCACTGGTTTCCTTCTCAGGACAAACTAATGCCAAGCTAGAAATAGTCTAGAAGTCTCTGCAACCTTTACCTACGCCACCAGGACAAGCCCAATTTCCCTCCTCCCTGCCCAGCCCCTGCTAATTTCCCCAGCCACCGTGACAAATGACTGTGCTGACAAAGTGACGTCTTTCTAATCTGCTCCAAGACAGATGGGTCCCGCTGAGGGAAGAGGAATCCCCCAGTGAAGGCTGACTGGGAGGGAAACCACAGCACCAGGAGCTGGGGTGATGGGAAGGGCGTCACTGCATCTTCCTCCGCTTGATTCCCACCCACCCCATTAAAGCTTTGGGAGCTTCAGAGTTTGTGTGAAGGAAGGAAAAGAAAAGGGGGTGCAGGGAATTGGGTCCCTGGTCAGGTGTCACCTCCACTGCGAGCACCATGAGAATGGCTGGGGATGGGGAGATGGAGCATGAGCATCTTACCCTGCCAGCTCAGTGCACCCAGAGAAACCACAACCTTTCCCAGTAAAGAAGCCACCTCCATCTTTCTCTGAGAAGCTGGATGGCAAGAGGCAGCTCCTGGTGCCTCTCACACCATGAGCTCAGCAAGCACCAGCTGAAGCAGCAGCCAGGGCTTTCCAGGGTCAAGGCACAAAAGGCTTCATGCTGCTGCTGTTTCGGCATGTGCTCCTGGCAGCCTGCAAATGCCTGCTTAGGAAGGAAGGTCACTGCAGGTAGACACCTACCCAGTCTGTTTTGGTGACACCAAAGACAGACAATAAGGGGCCAAGCAGCGGGAAGGCTGTTTGGAAAGAAAAACAGCACACAATCAGAAAAACAGGGACTTGGATGAACACAGAAGGCTCATGTCTCTCCTTTTTAACTGGTCTCCCCTAGGTGAAGCTGGTGTCAATGCTTGCAAGGTGCAGGAGCTACGAGGGCAGAGCAGAGCAGGAGCTATCTACGAGGGCAGAGCTATCAAGAGCAGAGACAGGAGGGACCCTGAGGGCTCCAGGGCTACTTGTCACCCACCCTTGGGAGCCACAGCAGGGTCTGGCAATGGGCTGCCTTCGGACCTGGCCTCCTGTCCCACGTGGCTCCATCCTAATTATTTCTCCCTTTCAAAGTTCCACCCCTTCTTCCTCACAATCACCTTAGTTCTCCATTGAGTACCTTCCTCCCTGCCAGCAGATATGTCCCTGCAACAGCCCCAGCACTCATCCCTGCATGGCTCATCCCAATGTAAACACGCTCATCCCGCCCTCCCCAGCCACATGTCCCCCCTCCAGCCATCACCAGTAGCCAGAAACTACTGGAAGACCAGCCCAGGCAGACCCCCAGACCTAAACCACTCTGATTTCCTTCCCAGTTGAACTGAGTTGGGCTGGACTCCAGGCAGCCCCCTGCTTGCTCAAGAGATGGAGAGCACCAGAGGCACCAGGATCCCTGGGCTTACAAGGAGCCTCCCTGGGGCAGGCTGGATCTGCCAGAGCTGTTCCCATTCCCCCTCCCCCTTTCCCGGGGGGGCAACTATTTCTAGCTTGGCATTAGTTTGTCCTGAGAAAGAAACCAGTGCCTGGGATTTCCACCTTCGGGTCCTGGTGGGGCCGAGAGCAATAAATTGTGCCTAAATTTATGGGGCAGCGTAGCTGGGATGTCTCAAGCACTGGGGCTTTTAACCAAAAGCTAATATTCTCCTTCCAGCTGTTAATTCCGGGAGCCAGGCTATAAATTAAACCTCCAGCCCTTACATTCACCCTAGCTTGGAGGGAAGAGCCCTCCCAAATCAGCACGGGTGCGAGACCAGGAGCAGGGGGGGAAGAGGGATCAGCCCCCAGGGTTCCCACCTCTGCTTCGCCCCAGGAGGGACAACAACCCTGGCTGACAGCGGAGCCCTGCACGTCCCCTGCCTATCCCGAAGCCCCCCGGGAGCAAGGGCAGTCCTCGGAGCGGGATTCCATCCCCGGCCCGGCGAGAGGTGAGCATCCCGGGGTGGGCGAGCGCCCGGCCGGGGCTGGCGAGCGCGGTGCGCTGGTGCCATCTCCTGGGCTGCCGCCGCTGGCAGCGGCTCCCCGGGCCCTGCCCGCTGCCTGCCGGCGGGGGTAACCCCTCCGGGTCCTCGTCCATCCCCGTCCTCCCCCTCCCCAGCCCCTTCGAGACCGGGACAGCACGTATCCGGGCTGTTCCAGCCTTCCTCCCGCCCCGGCACTGGCAGCATCTTCCTCACCTCCCACCCTGCCCTGAAGTTCTCACCCTGGTCCCAGCGCCAGCAGGGCAGAATTTGGGTCTTGGGCTGGCCTTAGTGGGCTTCAGGGCTAGCTGCTGCTTGGTGAGAAAGAGCATTTTTTCAAGCAGGCACTGTCACAAGCTCCCCGAGACCAAGCCCAGCTCTGTCACAGCCCACTTAGATCCCAAGACCTCGCCAGGCACCCAAAGTCAGCCTGAGTAGCCAGCACAGCTCACCACTGCTCCCCTGGATGCTCCAAGGGTCGCTCAAGCCCTCCCCGTGCCCTCAGAGGATTCCCCGCTCACACAATGGGGACCTCGCTCCTTGAAAATACATTGGTCAATATTTATATAGTGTTAAAAGCCCAGTTCCTCTATCTGACAAGCCCCGGAGAAGCTGGTGAGCCTGCTGGCTCCAAATCACATCTCAGTTCCTCTTCCAAAACACCCTAAATCCAGGCTAAAAATAAATGGACTTTATTGATTTCCTTTTTTAAACTAACGCTGGGGAGTGATGTGTTCAGTGCTCAAGGAAGAGCAAAGGGTATTAGTCACAGGGAAGCACAGTCACAGCACTCCGAACCCCCCGGGGGGGCAAATAAAGCCCATCTCACACCAATCCCCTTGCACAAGGCCTGGCAAAAACAACAGGAGGGCTGTGGGTCTGGCCCACAGGGGTTAGCCCGTGGTCCAGTGTGGCCGCAAGAGCCCAGCGCAAGAGGTAGCCCCCCAGCACCGCCCAGGGTCACCCCAGCTGGTTGCTTTTTTGGGACTTCAAGTCCCCATCCCTATGCAGAGGCTGCATGTGATGTGCCCCAGGTGGGAACACCCCAAAGCAGCACCAACTCAACAGAGAGATGTTTGCTCACCTTGCTGCAAACGCATCCTAATCCTCATCCTGGTCCTCAGAGGGCAAGTCACTGGAGGCAAGGGGAGCCCCCATGGTGGGCAAGGGATGCAGCCCCTCCACCCAAGGGCTAGCTGCTCTGCCAGAGCAGGCAGGGCCAGCAACAGCAGCCAGCATCAGCCCAGCACCACAACACATCCCTGGTGAAGGGGAACAAGGGCTAAGGGCACCTGAGCTTAAATGCAGCCCGGTTGGGGGGGGTGGAAGGTGTGGGTGGGAGCCCAGATGGGGCTCGTCAGGGCAATTAGCATTCAGGGCCCTGAAACTCTGTGAAGAACCATTTGTCTCCTTAAATTAACAGCATCGCAAGTCTCTGCTAGTCACAGGCTGTTTTGTTGATGTTTGCAAAGAGACAAGAGAAAAGCTTGGGAAGACGCTGGGCTGCGCTTCTGCTGCCTAATGCAGCAGGCAGCATCCCCAGCTCCTCGAGCTCGTTCCCTCACCCCGAGACAGGGCATGCTGGACATACCAAATGAACCCTGTGACATCCCTCTCTACTCCCCTGGGTGACCCCAACCACAGAGATATTGCACATCTGCCCAGCTGTTTTGAACCACAGTCACAAGGTTCGCATTGCTTTCTCCCTGAGCAAGTAGAGAGAAAACCTTCCCGAGGGGACCGCCATCTGCATGGCACGTATGTGTCGAGGCAGGAGAGGCTCCAACCTGGCTGAAACAGCACCCGGCTGATGTCCCTGCTCCTGGGGGAATGGGCGCATGGCCAAGGCTGGGGACCCACCACCCCAGGTCAGATCCACCCAGCACCTCCAGCCAGGGCATTGCTTTGGCCAGGTCAGATCCAAAGGCTTTGCTTTGTTTCCTCTTAAAATCCCTCCAGCACTTGGGAAGGCAGATGCTGAGAAGCTAAATCCCAGCAGCATTCATGAATGCGCTCCCTCCTGCCAGCACCGGATGGGATATTCCTTCCAGACGCTCACGGTGCGCTCCAAGCACGCTTGCTGCTCTCCTCCCTCGGACAGACTCGCTTCCCCAGCTGCAGCCCCTCGCAGCCATCGGGAACCCCCATCCTTGCTCCGTGGGCGGCCGACCCCCTCCTCTGCTGGCGGTGGGTGGCAGGGTGGGAGCCTGGGGCTGGTGCGAAGCCCAGCCAGGCTGCAGGACGTTGTGTTGGGGCGGAAAGCCAAGCACAGAAGCTGAGCTCTGCTTATTAAAGTGTGCATAGGGTGTCTCATCCCTGCAGGTGAACGCCAGCATCCCACTGTTCTGTCTCACGCACAGCAAGCGGTGGAGTTGGAAGGGTTCTCCGGAGATTTAGCTCATCCTGGGTTGTTTGCACAGAGGCTGCAGGACACAGGAGGCAGCAAAAGGCAGCCCACAAAATAGATGCCGTGGACAGCTTTGCCCACACCAAGCAAACAGGGCGCATTGGTGTCCTTTCAGGGAAAGGGCTCCTGGCTTGGCCAGCTCACGCTGGGCTTGGATGCAGCGGACAAAGTGGGGCTCCCACGAGAGGCGGGGTGGCCGAGACGTGCCCGGCAGTCCTCCGCACCTCCCTCCGCACTGGAGGAAACACATCCTAAATAAAAGCTGGGCTTGGATAAATAAATGCGTCCGGAGGCTGGCGGGCCGGCCAGCTCTGAGAGGAGGCGGGGGAGCAGTCCTGCGCCAGGAGGGATGGAGACCGCGGCCGCCTCAAACGCTAGCCCACCAAGCTGCAGGGGAAGAAAAGGATTTAACTTTTCTCACTTTTCCCCCAGCCCTCCTCAAAGCACCTCCCGGCAGGCTCCCTGAGCCCCCAGCCCCCTGCCCGCCCCAGCAGCTGGGTTTCCCCGCGGTGGGCACTCACCAAAGGGCGAGGGCAGCTCCCCGCTGCCTGCAAATGGAGGTGGGGGGCACCCGGCATCGGGTCCCCACGCCGGCAGCGGGCAAGCCCCGGTTGGAGCTGCCTTTGGAGGGGGAAGCATGCGGGTCCCTCCCCAGCAGTACCGGCACCGGAGCGGGTTTCGGTGCAGAGCCAAGCTGCCAGCCCTACCCGAGCGCCCGGAGAGCGAAGGCACCGCTCCACACTGGCTCTGCCCCTCCGCCGCTCGGCCAGATGTTGGCTCAGAAAGGGAAAAACAAATCCCGGGCTGCCGCCAGGGCCTGGCTGAGGGATAGCAAATGTGCTGGCCAGACGCGGGGCATGGGGCTGCGCTCGGGGGCTCCGGCAAGGGGGGCGGCCGAAGCAGCCTGCGGCAGGAGCGCCCGGGCTGCCGCGGGGATTCGGTGGGGACATTTCTCTGGATAACGCATGAGGTTTCAACCAGAGGTTGTCGTTTCCTTCTTGGAGGGAAAAACAAAAAAAAATAATAATAAAAAAAGCAGTGAAGGTTTTACTCTGTCCTCGCCGTGGCCAGGTTTGTCTCTGATATTTTCCCACCAGCCTCCTCCCGTTCAGTGCTGGGTGACACTGAAGCCAGCACAGCCAGCAAGCGGCAATCCCCGCTGCTGCAGGCGGGTGTCCTGCTGCTGGAGCAGGGGAAACCCCACCTGCAGAGGCAAGAGCGGGCCAGCGAGCATCCCCGAGATGGAAGATGCTCTTCTCCTTGCTCAGGCCGTACTCGCTGCCCGCGCCCAAGGCCAGCGTTCCCCTGGCAAACGGTGGCTCGTCCCCAGCGCCGCAGGGAGCAAAGCCAGCCTGGGGCCGGGGAGCCAGGAGCAAAGGCAGGGATGCTTGCTGGTGGGTTGGAGGTGGTCCCGGTCCATCCTTCCAGAGAGGGGAGCGGGACCTCCTGTGCCAAGTGGGCAGGCGAGGAATGGACACGTTCAGCCTGCCCGTTACCCATGAATAACGACGGAGACAGTCGAGATCAAACATCCACCCGAAGGGCCAAGCCCTGCACGCCTCTATCCCTCAATCAGCCCTTAACGAGGCAAAGAGAGGGGGACCGCTGAGGACAGACAGAAAGCAAAGCGATGCAGAGGTCTTCAGTAGACCTCGAGATAAAGAGCAGGAAAGGGAATGCTTGGCAAAATTGAATCTCTACAAATCAGCAAGTCTGGATAATACGTAACCCCCAGACTAAATAGAATTAGCTAATGAACTTATGGAGCCCCTGACAATTATTCATAAGAAGTTACTGAGAAAATGGCACATCCCAGGTTTATTTAATGTCTTTATTAATGATCTGAAAGCAAGAGTAAATAACAAATTAATTATGTTTGCAGATGACTGTAAGCTGGAAGGTGTTGCAAATGCTGCCAAGGACAGCAAAGTCACACCAAAGGCCCTAAAGAGGTTAGAAATAAACCAGCAGGAAACAAGCTGCACGTAATCCATCGGTGAAACACGGTGCGGGGGGAAAAGGACCTGAAATGCAGACATCCAAGAGGAAGGAGGGGTGTGCTGCGCAAGATCCAAGCGGGAGGCCAGGAGCAGCTTTGTAGGGGGATGGAGAGATGGGAGACGAGCTACACGGTGAGCAAGGCGAGCCCTGAAACCCGACGGGGCTCTGCGGGGCGAGGAGCGGGGAGCCAGGCTGGGTGGGATGCTGCGTCTCCAAAAGGTTGTGACTTCATCCTGAACACATGTGGCATCAGCTTTGCATCGGGGGGAGAAGCTGGAAAACTCTTTTCCCGGTGCCACGCTAGCACGGCCAGACCGTTACGAACCCCGAGGGCTGAGGACCATCCTGGCTGCCTTGAGTCCTCCTGAGAGAGGTGTGAGGTTTGGAGAACCGCTTCGGCAGGCGACAGAGAAGGTGGCACGGCGGCGGGCAGGCCGGCTCGCCGTGGGATACAGCCAGGGATGGGTAACATGGCTTTGGGACCGAGCCGCTCGTCTGCATCCGCACGGACACCGGGAGCTGGATTTGCTCCCCCAGAAGTGCCTGGTGCTGGGGAAAGCCATGGATGCCCTGTTTCGCCGGGAGCAGGCGGTGCCTCCGGAACCACCCGTCACACCCCGTGTCGGGCTCCTTCCCCCTTCGGCGGTGGCGGCAGCCGCTCCTCCCTCGCCTCGCCCCGGTGGGAACAAGGGTGCTTTGAGCGGCGGGTGGGCAGCGGGCGGGTGGGGGCCTCTAGCCCTTTAAGACAGAAAATTGACTTTGTAATCTGAGCGAATTCCTCTTTTCTGACAGGCGGGAGAAGTTACGGGTCCCTCCCTCACTCCGCTTTATTAAATATAGTAGTAGCAGCAGCCCTCGCCTGGAAGCAGGCGCTGGTGGAGGCTGTGCCGTACCCGGAGCCCCAGCCGCCGCTCCAGCCCCCCCGGGGGACACCATGGGTGCCCGAGGTGGCATTGCCACGCTGCTGCTGCTGCTGCTGGTCTGCCAGCCCCAGTCCCTCCACGCGGGACCCCCGGCCGGAGGTAAGCCCCGTCCCGCCAGCCCACCCGAGGGATGGAGCGGTGAGAAATCCGGGGGGATAAGGCTCGGCTTCGGGTGGGCTGGGAGGGATGGGGACTCAGCGGGGAGCGGTACAGGCACCCATGGGTGCAGGCTGTCCCTCCCCGAGCTGAGGGGGTGCCTGTCGCCAAGCTGGCAGGAGGGAGGAGAGGCAGCTGCCTGTTTTCGGGCAGGGTGTTTGGGCCGGGTCGCCCTGCGGGAAAAGGCGAGGGAGGGAGCGGGGTTGCTCGCCCCCGTGGCTCTCAGGGTGCCGTGTACCCCGGCTGTGTCCGACGCTTTCCCCGGGGGGGCACATGCAAACGTGGTGCTGGGAGGGATGGGGCTCCCTCCCCGCACGCACACAGGAACCCCAGGGCTTTGGTCTGCGCCGTGGGCAGCCCGTGGAGGAAAGGCACCTTCCCCGCTCTGCCAAAGCCCTGTGCCATGGGCACGGAGCACGGGCACGTCCTGAAACCCCGGCAGGGAGAGTCAGCCCTCCCTGCCCATGTTCGGCCTTGCCACAGTAGGTGTCTGCGAGGGCTTGGAGGGTGCCGGTGGGAAAGACGGAGCTGGACAGCATTTGCCAGGGTGCGTGTCACCTCCTGCCTCTGCTCTGTCCGTCTGTCCTGGGCACCCCAGGGTGGGTGGGTGCATGGGGCAAGGGGCTCGCCTCTCCTGCCGGCACAGTCCCGGAGGGGTGCAGGATCACCCCGCCGGTGATGGGGCACCAGGGACCATCCAGAGCTGAGGGTCTCTCCCAGGAGAAGGAGCCGTGGTGCCGCAGGATGGGCTGGCCCCAGGCAGCAGGGAGGGCAGGGGACGCTGGCTGCTGCGCAGGGACAGAGCCGGGCAGAGGGGTTACTGCAGGGCATGGGCTGGGTGGGGAGCAGAGCGGGTGATTTATATCCAGTTTTCCCCAAGAAGCGGCCAGGTTTGACCACACAGCTCTTGGCACGGCAGCGTGCCCTGCCTCAGCATCCCAACGGCCATCCCGCAGCCCTGGTCCCACCCCGCGCCTCCTCCCCGCGCCTTCTGCCTCCCGCTCCCTCCCCTGCGCCGGGATGCTTGTACCTGCAATGGTCTGAGCCTCAGCAGGCTCTGCGGGGTCTGGACATGGGTCTCATCCTGCTCGGGACAGGCCTGCGCCTTAGCCTGACCCTCCAAGCTGCGCTCGGGGTCTAACCGACCATTTACACTGCATCAGCGGCATCTGCAGCTTCAGAAGCGAAGGGAATTTAAAAAGCACTTTTTTTCCCTAACTTACCCCCAAAATAATATAACATTTCACCAAGCAGTTTCTCTTCCCCAAACCTCCTGCCGGGAGTCAGGGCTCTGACCAACAGTGGGGCAGGAGCTTGCTCCAAGCAGTTTCCGAAGGAATTGCTGACCACCTCTGGTCTTTTGCTCCCCAACCACCTTCTGTGTCCGAGCCTGTGTCAGTGCAAGAAGGAGGACAAGGACAATCCCAGAGCCCAGCCTCATGGCTCTTGGCACCCACAAGGTCCCTGGAGGTCCCTTGTTGTCCCTGTTCCCTCCCCAGCGAGCAGGTGGCCTCCGGGACACGCTGCTCTCCTTCCCTCCGGCCTTGTTCCTTCTTTTTTTTCCATGCACCAGAATATGAGGATGCCTGGCAGGCCAAGTGGAAAAAAATCCCTTTTGTTAATGAACAAAGTGGTCTTCTTCCTTCCAGCCCTGACCTTTCCATCCCGGGCAGGGATTTCACCATGTGGAACCATTGCCCGCTCCGGTGTCCAGGATGGCTCCTGGGGCTGCCCTGGCACTCCCAAGCTCTTTCATAGTGAATGGGCTGGAGCAACCCCAAAAAAAGGCATGCGGCTTTCGCTGGCACCTGCCAAACCCCCAGATTCCCTCCAGGTAACACTACGTGTGGCTGGGGCACAGCTCCAGGGATCAGTGGGCATCTGCCTGGCACAGACCTGCAGGGCTGGGAAAGTAAAGGGGGTTTTACACCCATTTTCTGATGCTGGGGACTATTTCTGCACCCTGCCGAAGCAGACGTGGCAGCCACGACCCTGCCGGTCTGGGCACCGGCTCCCTGCAAGCTCCCTCCCCTCGGGAGCATCCCTGCTGAGACCACCAGCGCCCATGCCAGGCGTTCCCATGGGCTGCCTGCCCTGGGACACCCCTCCATCCCCATCAGGGAGAGCAACACCAGCCATCAGCAGCGTGCTGGGTGCAGGGCTGGGGACAAACTCGTTTTTAGGGGTGAAGCCTGTGTTTTGCATTGCCTGCAAGCCCAGGTTCAGGACCCCCGGGCATTCTGCCCAGTCCGAAATGGAAAAAGTCACTGTGCACAACAACAAATACAAGATTATAAAAAAGAGAAAAAACACTCATGAAACTTGTCCTCTTGACATCTGAGTGTGAGGCTTTAGTAAACTGTTTTTAGACAGCCTGGCTCTCCTCCGGTTCCCAGTGAGGTCACCGGCAGGCTGAGCTCCCCCTTCCCCAAAAACCCTCTCACTGGGGGTTTGTGATGAGGAGGTTTGCGGGGGGAAGAAGGAATCGGATGTGTAGGGTCCCTATGAGCAGCACTGACCCCGAGCTTCCAGCAAAAATGTGACCCCCAAGTCTCGGGTGGACCCGCAGCAGCAGTGATGGGGGTCCCAGGGAGGCGAGCGTGACGCCGGCTTGTCCATGGCTGCCCCGGGCGGCGTAACCTGCTCATGGGCAGGGAACAGTGTCTGTCCCAGGGTACCTGGCCACGACCCCTTCTGCCTTATCCGGGGTGTAGGGATATCTTATCGGCTCTAGGGAGCTGCCTCGGCTATTCCTCTCCTCCACTTTTGGAAATCCGACCGATTTATTCAAACTTTCTTTTTTGTGAATGCGCCACATGTTCTGAGGTCATAGCTCCAAGCAGCTGGAAAAGTTTCCAGCTGATGGGAAAGAACAGGAAAAAGGCTGAAAAGGGGGGAGAATGCAGACTGGTATCGTGGGAATCAGGGAGGAATATTCTTGTCTCACTCTTATATTTAGCAACAGAGGGCTGTGGGCAAATATATAATAAGCGCATTCCTCCAAGATCGCAGGACAGGGTTAAGCTCACCCGGAGGAACTAACGTCAGGTTGAAGGCTGGACAGTAACAGGACTTCAGAGGCGGTAGGCTAATGCTGTCTGTGTGCCTAAATAAAGCTCAAAGCACAGACTGTTCGCAACAGGCGTTGGCTCAGCCCAGCCTCAGCTCCCAGGGGCCGCTCCATCGGCCCTTTCCAGGTGCCTGGAGGAGCCGGGCTCTGGCTTGTCTCCTTTTTGGGAAGCCGGCCTCCCCGAGTGTTAGGATCACCCCCAGCCTCCAGCCTAGAAAGTCCTAGAAATGACTCTGCTCGTACCTGTACGCTTCCTGGGTCTCGCCTGGATGTCCCAGGCCATTTCCATGTGCCCAAGTCACCCTAGCAGGGACAAGGCAGGTCTGCAGGCAGCCCAGCCCAGTTTGCAGCCAGCCCCTTCAGCACCCTGTATCTCCAAACCTCCTGGAGACACGGAGCGAGGAGGGTGCCCATCGGAGACCCCTCATCCCCAAAGCAGCCCTTCCCCGAGCCATCTCCATCATGCCCAGTGCTTGGCTGCACACTGCCATGCTGCCCGCGGACAGGATGCCCCGCGGAGTTTTTCTAGGGTAAATGTAACAGAAAAACTGAGGTCAAGAGAAATGTGTTATGATCTTTCTCCCTGAGCTGCTGCGGGTGGGAGTGGACACGCCTGCACGATGCTCATTTTACTTGTGAAGTTTGCAAATGGACCCGAGGCTTTTTGTTAATGTGCCACAACCAGAGAACCCACTTTGCTCTGTTGCAAAGCCAAGGGCTGCTTTGCAAAGCAGAGCCCAGAGTCAGGGCAGCTCTGGATTCTGCAAAGCTGGGCTTAAAACCGGAGGAGCGGGACTGCTGCAGCTCTTCCCGACCCCGGGATGGGGAGGATGCAGGTTTGCCGCCCGGTTTGTCACTTGTTAGCTGTCGCTCATCCTCAGGACAGACCAAATCGGGTCTCTGAGCATCCTCCTGCCAGCCGGCAGCGAGGTGGGGTGAAAGATGTTTATGCCTCATGCCTTGGATCCAAGAGGGTGATAAATTCCCATTTTCCATCCGTCCTCCCCGGGTGCGTCACCTGCGCCAGTTGTGCGTCTGCTCCGTGCAATACCTCTGGGAGCTGCCCTGCGCCCAACGGCTGCTCTTGGCTGCCTGACAGCCGGACGGACAGACAGACAGTAGCAGACAGAAAGCATCCCAGGGAAGGGAGGGCGCTGCCAAAAATTGACGGGAGCGGGAAAAGTCATGGGGCAAACAGCACGGTTTGGAGGTGGCCGGTCCCATCACATGCCTCCAAGCCAAGGAGAGAGAAAAGTAACGTTCATCTATCGCCGTGACTCACTGGCTGTTCAAGGAGACTTCGTGGACTGTGAGTCAGCTCGGGACGGCTCCTGCTGCTTCTTTTGCCCAAATCTTGGCTTTCTGGTGATTGTTTTTCCTCCCTGCTGCGGCGGGCAGGGGGAAGGTGGGCAAGGGAGGGGGTTTTGGGGTCAGAGCCCCCGGCTGCTTGCAGTGCCATGCCCAGGTGTGTTAATGGATGCTCCCCATCCGTTATCATGCCATAAGCCCCCCTGGTGCTCCCCAGCACACAGGCAGAAAGCCAGGGGGGTCAGGAGGAATTTCCCATTCCCTTTCCCAGCCTCTGGCTGGGCTTCAGCCGGGCTTCAAGGTTTTCTACATCCCATCCCACAGAAATTTCTGGGCCCACCAGGGTCACTTCCTCTGGGAGCCAGGGAGGAGAGAAGGAAGTTTTGGCCTGAGGTAGATGTGGCTGAGAAAAGCCTCCTGTCCTGCCCCACAGCCCTGGGAGGGGATGTGCGCGCCCGCTTCCACACCCCCACAGCCCCACGCGGCCAGCTATATGTTTCCCCCGTGCTAGAAATAGAGCAGGCATTTATTTTCTCTATAAACATCACCCCACTGCTTGTTTCTCATAGATGGAAAAGCCAGGGGGATAATGGGGGTGGGGAGGGGGAGGCACGGTAGGGAGGGGGACCTCCAAAAGGATTGGGAGAGAAGAGAAGAGGAGAGGAGAGGAGAGGAGAGGAGAGGAGAGGAGAGGAGAGGAGAGGAGAGGAGAGGAGAGGAGAGGAGAGGAGAGGAGAGGAGAGGAGAGGAGAGGAGAGGAGAGGAGAAGAGAAGAGAAGAGAAGAGAAGAGAAGAGAAGAGAAGAGAAGAGAAGAGAAGAGAAGAGAAGAGAAGAGAAGAGAAGAGAAGAGAAGAGAAGAGAAGAGAAGAGAAGAGAAGAGAAGAGAAGAGAAGAGAAGAGAAGAGAAGAGAAGAGAAGAGAAGAGAAGAGGCAGAGATTTCAGCTCTAGGAAGGGGGGAAAAAGAAAATACCCATTTTCTTTGCAGTTAGAACTGCAAGGCAGACAATTTAGCATGTCAACCCCAGATGAGCAAAAAATATCCTCTCTTTCCCCTTCCATGCTGCAAACACCCCTCCCTGTCCATGGAGACACTTTTCTCCGTGCCTCACAGCACCCAGCATCACCAAAAGCCCAGGCCAGCCACGGTCCTTGTAGCCCCGCGGAGTGCAGGGTGCTGTGGCTGCTGCCCTGCCAGCACAGCTACAGCGAGCTCACCCCGAACTGCACATTTTAAAAGCTCCTTCCCTACCCCTGAGGACAGCACTGGATGCTGGAATTAAAACCGTCAGGTAGCTCCCGGCAGAGCCTCAGCATCTCCCTCTGTGCGCCGCTCGTGCCCGTCCTTCCCCTCCTCGCCCTGACTTTGGCTGATAGCCCCCCCCATCTTGGCACTTCAAGAGCCATTTGGCACAAGCGAGGTTGGGAAACATCTGAGAGGAGACGGGCCCCTCTCCAGCGGCAGCCGTGCTGTTTGTTGACGGCAGGCGAGGATCTCTCCGGTAACGTCCAGCCGTTCCAGGGACGCCTGTGAACATCCCCTGGCTGGGCTCTGCCGCTCCCGCTGGGGCTGGGGATGGGCTTGGGCACGAGCACCGGCTCTGTTGGGCTGGCAGGGATGGGATTCAGGGATCTGCAGGTGGGATGTGTGCCTTGGGTGCCCCTCTCCCCGGTAACCCAGCCTCCAGCCCAGGCTTCCCCCACAGTCCCCCTGCTCCTCCAGTGGTGGGCTGGCCGGGATTGTCCCCTCGTATGCCACCGCATGCCCTCCTGCAGCTCTGCAAGCCCTTCCCTCACCGAGTGGGAAGCAGCCGGCACGGAGTCGGAGTAGGGAAAGCTGTGGGAGCGGGGGCTGGGATGTGCAGGGTGGAGCTGGAAAACTTGCCAGCCAGCGAGAGAGGGGGAGACGGCTTGGGAGAAAGAAAAAGAAAGAAAGAGAAGGGGAAAAATATAGAACAAAACCCGACTTGGGATGGTTTGGAAACCACGTCCTCTGAGGCTGATACGATATTTCCAGGCCAACTTCTCCTGGCAGCGGGAGCCTGAGCGAGCCTGAGTCACGCTGCAGGGGACGGCACAAAAGCCCCATTGAGCTTCCCGCTTCCCCAAATCCTCCCATTTTCTCCCCCCGCTTCACTTCCCAGGGCAAAAACTCCAACCACCGTTTCCAGCTCAGGCTTATTCCCTAAGTCCCTCCGGAGTCGTGTAGCCACATGTCATTAAAAGCTCTCCATCCCTGCTCCTGCTCGCGCCAGGCTTCGGGGGTGCTCGCCCCGGAGATGCTGGAAGAGCCCCAGCTCTTCCGAAAAGCACTGTCACCTTTGTAAGGGGGACGCAGCCGGTGTGTGGCAGGGGCCGCGGCAGTACCAGCTATCAGCTCCTTGCCCTCCCCTCCGTGGCTCTGCATCTGGCTGAGCAGGAGAGCGCAGGAAATACCATCAGCTTTAGGGCTGCTTGAATCATCGTAAAACCACGCTGGAGAAGCGAGGGCTGGAGCTCCAGAGCTCCAGCCAAGCCTCCTGGACCTCGCTTTATGGCCTCCAGCTATAGCAGCTCCTTCATGCTGCTTCATAAGGATGGGGAAGGTGGGCAGGAGCAGGCACGCGCGTCGGGCAGGGGGCCGAGGACTGGCAGGACACGGGGTGATATGGCAAGCCCCCCCCCAGGCAGTGCAGAATTAGAGGGAGGCAAGTTTTCCCCTGATCCCAAAGTCCGTGGGCTGCAAAAAGGCTTTTTTTTTTTTTTCCTGAAGCTGTCAGGCAGGAGACAGGGGAAGGTGAGAGGGAGAGCAGCCGGCAGGGGAACGGGAGAGGAACTGAATTCATAAACACAGGCGGAAGGTTTCAAAGCAGCACAGTGCAGCCAGAGGTAGGGGTGGATGATCTGCTTCGGGAGACTGGGGCCAGCAGGATGGGATGGGGGTGAAGCAGAGCCCCCCCCCGGCCCAGGGGCTCTCCTCCCACGCCCGAAACAAGGGTGATGGCCACTTCTGGCAAGCGTTTGGCAGTCGGCAGCCCCGAGGAGGGTGATCGGCTGTGGCTTTGCTGGCGGTTTCCCGGGCGCTGCTTTCCAGCAATCTCTGCTGGCCGGCACTCCTGGAAAGCACCGGCCTCGGCCCCGGGGAGCCCCGCTGCGAGGGAGGGCCAGGTGGAGGGTGGGAGGCAAGAACTGGAGCTCTTATTCCCAGTGCCGGGGTTTTGAGAAGCATGCACAGCCTTGGCTTGGGATGCGGGAGCTGCAGTTGCTGTCTGGAGTCACGGAGGATAAAACCTGGAAGCGGGGAGAACGAGAAAAAGCCCTCCCCTGTGCTGTGCCGGGAGCTATCACAGCAGGGATGGATCCATGCCGATGACACCCCACCCCGTAAATCTCGAGGCCGAACCCCAGGAGCAGGAGAGCAGGGAGAGGCTTTTCCCGGGGCAGGGGCTCTTTGCTGGGCTGGCTCTGCCCCGTCCCAAATGTGGAGCACGTTGTGGAGGCAGCCCTGTGCTGCCTGCAGAGGAGGGGGACCGTGGGATGTCCCCGAGGTCCCCACTGGGCTTGGATGCCATCGCTGCAGCCCAAGACCTGCTCACGTGTGACCCGTCCCCATTGCACTGGGATTTCCTCGCTGTGGAGACCCAGATGGGTGCTTAGCCCTCCTGACACACCCAGGCACCCGCTCGGGTCTCCGGGCATCCCTGAAGGCAGCAGGCCCCCAGTCGTCATCCCCCCCAGCACCCGCTTCTCCCAGCAGAGCCCCAGCCAAACCCAAGGGCCGCTCTGCCGTGGCTGTGTTTGCCTTAGCCTGCCTCGCAAGCTGCTCATTTCCTTCCCCGGCCATAAATAAAACCACGCCGTAAAATGAAGGGAACATAATGAAGCCTTTCTCAGAAAGCCCATCGGATCCCTTCCTCCCCCAACCCTTCCACCCCACGCAGGGACAGGGACACAGCCCAGCCCCACCGCCGCCTGGGATGCAGCTGGGGAGCACGGGGCTGCGGGTCCCGCCGAGCATCCCAGAGCCAGCCTGGGGATTAGGGAGGCTTGAAGCCCCACGGCCACCCACGGTGGAGGCGGGAGGGCTGGTCCTGCCCACCCTGCCTGTGCTGGGCGCGGGACGGGAGCTCACGCACACGCTGCGAGGGGACCAGGAGGGGTTCAAGCTGCCGAGCAGCATCCCCAAGCCTGGGCGGCTGTCCCCCAGCCCCTCCGGTGTTTGTACAGCGGGTGGCTGCGGTGTGGCGCGGCACGGCTGGCGACAGGCGAGCTCGCTACCTTATAAAGTCATTAACATTAAAAAAAAAAAAAAAAATTAAAACCAGCCCCTAACATCTCAGAGGGCCTGGAAACAAGCTCCTGATGCTGCAGAGGAGGAACGCGGCAGGGCGGCCGTGGGGGTCCCCAGCCAGGGGGGCTCAGCAGCAGCGGGCACGCTGCCGACACAGGGGCCGTTTGTTGGCATCGGCCGGCGGGCAGGAAGGAGGGCAGCCGGCGGCTTGGGCTGGGCTGGGCTGGACTGCACCCACAGCCACACAAGCCCGGGGCTGTTTGGGCAACAAGGAGCCTTCTTCACTCCCCGGCTGTTTTTCCACCGTCAGAAAACTGGTGTGGCCGGGATGGGAAGTGGCTGCAAACACAAGAATCTTTCAGGGAGGGGGTGCGTGTGTGTGCACGGGGCTCTCCTGGCACCCACCGCGGTAATTAAAGAGCTGCTTTAATGAATTCCAGTCCCCTCCCTGCAAACACACATGGGCCACCAGCCCTGGCCCCCACCTGCCCCCCACTGCAGCCTGAATGAAGCCTTGTTGAGTGGCCAGTGCCTCCCCAGCACCATGCCCCCTCTCTCCCGGCAGGATTTGCTCCGGTCCTTCCTCCTTGGCCTCGGCATCCTCCTCCAAGCAGAGCAATGGGAGTCTCTGCAGCCCCTCGGGGACTTGTTTGTATCACCGATGCACCTCCTCATGCACACCCCAAAACGCATCCATTTGTCCCGCTGGCAGGGCTGGGGATGCCCCAAGCCGGGGTGGGAGCCTGCCGGTGGCGAAGGCATCCATCCACCAGCCCACATTTCCCCCTGCACACCCAGGAGACACCACCCTGCTCCGAAAAACCCTGGCATCCCGTGCCGGTTCGTTCTGCAAACCCTTGTTGCTGGGTTTTGCAAGTGCTTTCCCTCGCCTGGACCGGGAGTTAGCTCCTCCACCCTCCTACGTGCCAGGGAGGACGTGGGAGAAGTTTGTGTGCAGAGATGTTAAAACATGGAGGAGGGCCCAAAGTGGCCCCGACGAGTCCCAGCGCAGCCCCGGAGCCCCCCAGGCGGAGGGGGATCCCTTCCCCTCCGCGGTGCTGCCCAGCACCACGCTCCGCTGGATGTGGCTCGCTCAGGGGCTGGGATGCCAACCCCCCCCCGAACACCAAAAACCAGCAACTGGAGAGGCCAAACCCGCCGTGTTTTCAACTGGAGGAGCAGGGGGAGAGGGCCAAGGCGTCCCAGACCCGGCACGTGGCCGGCGGCTGGGGCGGCCGCCGGGGGCAGCGCCGGCTCGCACAGAGCCCTTGCTTGTTCACCAGCCCCAAGAGGAGCCGAGCACGTCCGGGGCCTCGCTCCCAGCCCCTTGCTCAGTGCTTTTGGCTCATCTCCTTGTTTTTTTCAATGCAAAAAAAAAAAACCCAAAAAAAAACCCCAACTAAATGACACTGCAGGCTATAATCTGCTGGCTGCTGGCCGGCTGCTCGGAAACTGTGACGGAGGCCCCTCTCTCCTCGTCAACGCCTTTCTATCGGCCTGGCAAGGCAGGGGCAGTGATTTCCTGTGGGACACGGCGAGCTGGGAATGTTATTTTTAGCCGGGGCAAGCGGGATGGCTAGTGTGCCCACCCCGACCCACGGCCAGGATGTGGAGACCTCCTGCTCCCCACGACAGCTCAGACGTCCCCATCCAGGGATGAGGCTGGGCTCGGGGCACAACAAGCCCACGGCGTGATCATGGCACCCTTGGATCACCTGGGAAAGGTGCTTTTGTGTCATGGGAATGCATCCGCATGGGGTGATCCTGGGATGCTCAGCTGCAGCCAGCCCACGGATGGGGCTGGGTGCCCGAGGGGGTCCCTGCTCTCTCCATCCGTGCCCAAATCAGAGCCGCTGACTAAGCGATCGATCAGGATGGTGCACCCTGTGCCACAGAGGCTCCTCCAGGGCGAAATGCATTTGAAAAAAAAAAAACCAAATCCAGCAAGCCATATTTTCTGGGTCTTTTGCAATGTGGAGGGCAAGGAAGAGGGGAGAAGGAGGTGAAAAGCTGCGAGTCCCTTGTGAAAGAGAAATGCCACAGGTCGAGCGGCATTCACATCCTGGCCAGGCTGCTGAGCAGAGGAGGAGGGCGGCCCTGAAATAAAGCAGGAATTTGGGAAACAAACAGCAGTAACTCACACGGCTCTGCTGCCGGAGAAAAATCCCAGCACCTCCTGGAGCCGGGCAAGGGTCCCTCCTCCCTCTCCCAGCAAACAGCACCACTCCCCTGGGCATCCGCGCTGGCAGTAACTTTTTATTACTAGTATTTTACGAGAGAAAGAGAAGAAAAGCATCTCTGGCAGCTTCGGGAGAACGGAGGCAGGACAAAATGTGCTGGCTGCAGGAGCTGCTGCCCCTTGTCACACTGGAAAACAGCCTGGCTGTGCTGGACCAGCTCCTCCAGCCTCAAAACATGATCCCCAGCACCCGTGGTGAGATGCTGCCCAGCCCCTGGGCTGGCAGAGGAGCTGCTGGTGGGTCCGACCTCAGCAAAGCCTTCCCTCCCCGTGAGAGCAGCCGCTCAGCGCCCATCTGAAGAGCACGTTTTTTGGATTAGACGAAGCCACAAACCCGAAACGTAGCAGAATCCTGGTGGGAGCTGGAGCACAGACCACGCACGCACGCACGGGGGAACCTTGATGGGAGCCAGCACATAACGTACATGCGACGTCCCTGGGGTCCACAATATATTGCATGCATGTGTGCACGCCTTGCTGGGGCCCGAGCACAGCCGCCTGCGTCTGTGCAGGGAGGGAAAGGAAAATTCCCTTTTGCGATGTGCCGCGTCGCTCCTGCTCACCAAACGCCGGGACGAGGTGGTGCCGAGAGCCCCGGGCAGCGCCCAGCGCAGCACCCACCACCCTTGGCCACTGAGCAAGGCATGCCAGGGCTGGCTGGTTTTGCAAGGACCACTGGAAGGAGGGAGTGGGTCAGGAGAGGACAGAGCTCCTGCAAAGAATAGCAAAGCTCCTCTGAGTCACCGGCTGGGCCCAAGAAGACAAGGAAGCCAAAGTGCCCCATGCTAACGGGAGGCACGAGGGCCAGGATACAAGTAGGCTTGAGTAAGGCACCCTGGCAGCCCTGCCCTGGGCTGGGCGAAGGGCTTGGTATTAAAGCAAATGCTAGATATTTCCATGCTGCCATTTCTTGCCTGCCCAGAGCGGGTGGGGTGACGGTCCTTGCAACACCCATGTTGTTTTCCCAGACCCCAGGAGAAAGCCGAGGCACTTTCTCTGCTGCCAGCAGCAGGAAATGATTTTTCGTGGGGTCTGAGCAAGGATGTGTCCCCGTCCCCGAAGGGCTCAGAAGAACATCGCCCTACACAGGGCACCGCAGAGCTCAGCTCAACAGAAAACGCAGTAAGCCAAAGCAGAGTGCTCCAACTCTACCCCTGCCAGGCAAACCCTCACCATCACCTCTGACGACGGGCTCGTTTCAAACCCTCCATGACTGTGGCTGCTTCTTGTTGGGTTGGGTTTTCACTTGCTGCACCACCCCATGAGCAAAGCCTGCCTGCCGGAGCAGGGTGGGCCTGCCCAATTTCCTGCCCATTCCCACCCCAGTCAGCCCCACAGAAATTTGGGCGATAGGAAAATGCCACCGGGGAAGCAGCTGTAAGAGCACACGTGGGTGTTTACACCCAGACCTCACCACGCAGGAGACTGGTTTCGCTCCAGCACCCAACCTTCATCCTCGCCTCCTCCAAAAGAGAGCAGAGGCTGGGCTGGGACCCTCGGAGAAGCCAAAGCCTCGTCCTCGTTGCCCCATGGCACCTCAGCAAACCGCACGTGGGCCCCCAAACCCAAGTGTGGGCCTGCAGCTGGGTGGATTTGATGACGACAAGTGCAATAGTGAAGTATAGCAGGAAAGCTTCACACGTATAAACTCAAGCACAGCAGCCTTTACAGCCTGTAACTGCATATGGACTGACAACGTGCACGTTCCCCCCTCCAACACATCGTCGCCAAGCATTCACAACTTACGGGTCTTCTGAGTGTTTATGCTTTGCCCTGCAAGTGCAGAGTTAACTTTGCCGTGGGCTGCTCTGGAGCTAACCGAGATGGGTGGCAATGCATTGCAGACGCGTGCACTTAACGTGAATGCAATGCACACGCATGCATTGAGTAAGCAAAAAGTATAAGCACTCTAAAATTAAGCCTTGCCGCTCCCTATGCTTTTAATTCTACCGTCTCCCGCATATGCCCTGTGACACAGTCTTTCATTTCATGACCACATGCCATTGCGCTGAGTCCCTCCAAGGCTGATGTATACTGGGCGTTGAACGCGTTCCAGCTGCAGCTTCAGACGCCCTGTTTGAGCCAAGGTTTCCATATGGTCTCGCATCCACATATGGATTGCAGGCACAGGCGTTTATTCCTCCGGCACCGACAGAGCAGCCACCTTCAGGGTGAACGTCAGCAGTGTTAGCATGATACGGAGAGCTGTTAGAAAGTGGTGTATAAATAGGGAGAGGAGCAGAGCGCAGCGTTGGCTGACCCGGCGGCATCCCCAGGGCTCCCACGCAGCGTCTCTCTGTTTGGCAGGGATTGGCACCGGCCGGGGAATCCGGCAAGGCACGACACAGCCACCGCTGGAAGGGTGCATATTCCTCCAAAGGGAGATGGCTGTGGCAGAAGTGGGAAAGACTCATTAGGGTAACAGTTCGCCTCCTAACGCTCGGGAACTCGGCCCGATGACAGGCAATACTGCATCTGCCCTGGCCAAGTAACAAGGGGGAAGGTTCCGCTAAACGCTGCATGGGCAAGGAGAAACACCACCTCTGCTTCACCACCCGGCCCCTAGAAACCCCTTCCCCTAGGAAAATCAGAAAACAGACTCCCTGAGGGTCTTTCCAGGCTGCTGGGCTCCAGCCCCCTGTCACAGGGCAAACGGGGAAGGACTGATGGATGGGCTTGGGAGGCTCCAGATTCACAGCCCCCACACAGACAGGGCTTGCGGGAGGTGTCCTCCTCTGCCTGACCCTCTCCCTTTTCTCCCCAGCCTCTTTCTTCGGGGACGGCTACGTGGAGATGCCGCTGGCGGACGCGTCGCGCACGGTGCGTCTCCGCCTGCAGCTGTACACCAGCCAGGGGAGCGGGCTGCTCTTCCTGGCCGCCGGCCAGCCCGACCACCTCCTGCTCCAGCTACGAGCCGGCAGCCTGCAGGTCAGCACCCCGGCACCCCGCTCCCCCACGCCAGCTGGGGTCTATGGGTCAGGGCTTCGTCCTGTGCAAGGATGAAGGGGCGGCACCTGAAAGAAGCAGCAGCCCACGGGGCCAGATACAAGCACGGAGAGCCAAGCTGCCAAGACCCCTGCCAGGGGATGTTAAGAGTTCATAGAGTCATAGAACGGTTTGGGGTGGAAGGGACCTTTAAAGATCACCTAGTCCAGCCTCCAAGAAGAGCAAGATTACCTGGATTTTAGACATAGAAACAGAATCATTAAGTTTGGAAAAGACCTCTAAGATCAAGTTCAAGAGGAGAGTGGACAGAGTCTTGGGAGAATCGGTTAAATACGGAGAACCAGGCTCCAGCTGGGGAAGCTCCTCACCCACTGCCTGGGGTAACGCTGGGGAGCATCACAGAGACACCCAGACACCAGCACCCCACGTACATTGCATGGTCAGACATGGTGCACAGCACCCTCGGGGTGCAAGGGGTTAGTGAAGAGAAGGGGTGAGACAAGAGGATCCAGAGAAAGAAGAGGTCTCCCCTGTCCCACCCACAGGCCAAGCCCAGCTAGGGCATGGGAAGGGATCAGGACAAAAGAATACAATTCCCTCGTGTGATTATGGTGTTGGCATCCACCATAAAGGAAAAGAGCAGGGAGCATCCGAGGCACACATCCTGCCTCTCCTGCAGCCTGGGCTGGGCCACCAACCACATCTAAACCAAAGCAGGACAACAAGCAAGCAGCTGGCCGGAGGTCTCCCTAATGCAGACCATGTGTCTGTCTCAGGGCCCGGCAACTAGCCCTCTACGTAGGCAGGCTCCGGGCTGCTGCCTGCGGGGAGCAAAGCCTGCTATTTCCCCTGCCAGCTCCCAGGGCAAGGACTGGAAGCAGCCCAGGTGGCAGGGATGGAGGGCAGCAGGCAGGATGCAGTAGGGGAAGAGAAGCCAGCATCTGGCAGGGCTCCTCTGGTGGGGGGGGAGGAAAAGCCCATCTGTGGGACCAGGAGATGGAGGACCCCAGGGAAATAGCCCCGAGACCAGGGTTTGCTGAGAATGAGTGAAAACGGAGAGAAATTCAGAGAGCGGGACAGAGAGAGCCTGCCCACGGGGGGATGAGGGAGGAATGCGCCCAGAGGTGAAGGAGGGCAGGGCACGCAGCGGTGAACAGAAGGACTTGTGAGCCCCCAGCTACAGGTCCACACTTCAGCTGGTATTTCTGGTAGGTGGAGAGATGTCCTCTGTGCTGCAGATACCACCTTGCTTGAACCGAGCACTTTGCATCCTTCCTTGCAGGCCAGGCTGCGGCTGGGCTCGGAGGAGGTGACCCTGCAGTCCCCAGCAGAGCTGCAGCTCAATAACCTGGCGGTGCACGATGTGGAGCTGCTGGTGGAAGATGGCAGGATGACGCTGACCATTGACGGCCTCTTCAACAGCTCCGTGGACATCGTGGGGCCCGTACGTGAGCTGGACATCCAGTACGGCCTCTATGCTGGTGGGACAGGCAGTCTTGACCTGCCGTACCTCGCCGAGGCCAGCTCACCCTTCAGAGGTTGCCTCCACTTAGTGACATTCAATGGCCTGGATGTCCTCTCCCCTCTGTCCTCTGAGGGCAGCTCCAAGATCTTCCACCGGGTCCAGGAAGGGTGCAGCACACAGTTCTCTGCAGAGCCCGAGGACCCCTTCGGGTTCCTGGGGCCACACTCCTACATCGCTTTTCCCACGTGGGATGCGAGGGAGGAAGCGACCATTGAGTTTGTGATAACGACGAGCATCACCCAGGCACCCCTCATCTACCACGCGGGGCTGGAGAATGACTTCTTCTACCTAGAGATCTCCAATGGGCGCCTGAGGGGGTTTGTCGAGAAGGGGAACGGCATCATCGTCCTGCACAACAATGTCTTCATCAGTGATGAGCAGCAGCACTATGTCAAAGTCTACACAGACATCCACAAGTTTGAGATACTGATAGATTACTACGCCTCATCCACGTCCAACCGGGGCATCAACAACTACCTGGACCTTCAGGGAAACCTCTTCATCGGTGGTATGAACGAAAAAGCTTTGCAAAGGCTGAGGGAGCATCATCTTGCTTTCATCTCAGTGTGGACCATGACCAACAACTCGTTTGTTGGCTGCTTGGAGGACCTGCGGATAAACCTGCAGAGGAGGAGTCTGCAAGACACCGTGATCACAAAGGACATCACATCAGGCTGTGGAAAGCAGGAGCACTACTGGGACTATGACGAGGTATATGAGCAGGATGAGGCACCCACCTCCCCACCTCCGGATGTCTGGTTGGGAGCACCGGGCCTGGTGGTGGAACCATGTCGGCCAGACAGCAGCTTCCCACCCGCCTTCGCCAACGTCAGCAGGTTGCTGCACGTCAGCCCCCTCATAGTCTCTGAAGGGGCCACAGCCTATCTGGAGTGGAAACACGCCCAGCCAACAGTAGACTTGAGCCTTGCAAACATCCGGCAGTCCCAAGTCCTCTTTAGCATCACCAACGACCCTAGGCACGGTCAGCTGGAGCTTGACATTCCTGGGTCCAGGAGCAGAAGGAAGTTCACCTTGTTGGACATTGTGAACCGGAAAGTCAGATACGTCCACGATGGCTCCGAGGGGCCCATGGACCAGCTGATGCTGGAGGTGACAGTGACGGCCCAGCAAGGAGTCCCAGAGTGCTTGCGGCAGGGGCAGATGTACCTGCTGCCCATCATGATCAACCCCATCAATGATGCCCCGCAGGTGATCTTTCCCCAGGGGAACCACATGACAATCCTGAAGCACACACGGAAACACCTGACCACAGACATCCTGCAGGTCCTAGATGATGACACGTCCTGCGATGACCTCGAATTCCAGCTGCATGGTGGCCAGCAGATGGAGGAGGGTTATGTGGAGTATGACTTTCACCCCGGAGTGCCTATCGAAGAGTTCTCCTGCAGGGACCTGGAAGCAGGCAACGTAGCCTACGTGCACCAGAGTGGGACAAACTTACAGCTCACCTTGCAGGTGAGCGACGGCACAGTCCCAAGCCCCGTTGCCATCCTGAGAATCCTCGCCATTGACCCCGACATCCACCTGCACAACAACACCGGCCTCTCCATCTCCCAAGGTGGGGCTGCACGCATTACCACAGCCAACCTGTCAGTGACAACAAATGCAGAGAAACAACGGGTTGCCATCCTGTATGTCCTCACAGAGCCCCTGAGGTATGGTGAAGTCCAGAAGCAAGGGAGCATGGGAGGGGAATGGAAAAAAGTCGAGTCCTTCCACCAGCAAGACCTGGAGCAAGGGCGCATCCAGTATTTTAGCACAGACCCAGAGCACCGGCTGGGAGATGTTGTGGAGAAGCTGCGATTCGAAGTCCAGGTGGGGCAGAAGATCTTGCAAAACAACACCTTTCTCATAAGGATTAAAAGAGCCACCGTTAAGATGAGGACCATGGTCCCCCTCCAGATGAAGAACAAGCGGCACAGAAATATCACCAGTAAGGAGCTGGAGGCAATGTTGGAAGATCCAAACTCTGCCCCAGTCCCCTTCCACTACACGATAATCCAGGCTCCCAAAAAGGGAAACCTGGAGCTGCTCGGCAACAGGCTGACCGAAGGCTTTGGATTTACCCAAGATGACCTGCAAAGAAACCACGTGAGCTACAGCGCAACCATTAGGAACTCTCAGCAAGCTGAGGACACCTTCCAGTTTCGCGTCCATGCTGGTGAACAGCACTCTCCCATCTATACCTACACAATCAGCATTGGCGGGGACCCTGACGCGCCAGCCCTGACCAACATCCTCCTGACTGTGCCGGAAGGGGGGCAAGCAGTCATCTCCAAGGACCACTTGTTTGTACAGAGCATGAACAGCATGGACTACCTCTATGAAGTGATTGAGGGGCCAGCACACGGGAGGCTGGCCTGGGCTGCATCCCACGGCTGGGCCTCCAGAGAGGAGATCACGGAGTTCACCAATGATGACATCCTCCACCAACGGCTGCTGTACCAGCACGATGACTCCGAGACGCTGGAGGACGACATCCCCTTCGTAGCGATCAGGCAGGGTGAGGGCAGCGCTGAGCCCGAAGCGGAGGAGGTGAGAGGTGTTTTCAGGGTCTCCATCCAACCCGTCAATGACCACACCCCGGTCCAGGTAGTGAACAAGGTCTTCAACGTGGTGCGCAATGGGCAGCACCTGCTGACGACAGATGACATCGCCTTCACCGACAAGGACTCTGGCTTCTCTGACACTCAGCTGGTGCTGGCAAGGAAGGACATTTTGTTTGGCAGCATCGTGTCTGTCGATGACAGGAGCCACCAGGTCTATCGGTTCACACAGGATGACTTGAGGAAGAAGAAGATCCTCTTTGTCCATTCAGGGGCTGACCGGGGTTGGATCCAGCTACAGATCTCAGATGGCCTCCACCAAACCACGGCCCTCCTGGAAGTACAGGCGTCGGACCCCTACATCAAAATAGTCAACAACACCGGTCTAGTCATCCACCAAGGGAGCCGAGGGAGCATTGACTCTTCTGTCCTCAGCCTGGAGACCAACATGGACATCAGGTCAGATGAAGAGATACGGTTCCTGATAACAACTCCCCCAAGGTGGGGGGACCGTGCTGAGAGGGGAGCAGCCGGTCATGGCCTTCTCCCAGAGGGACCTGCTGGCAGGAGAGATCTCCTACCACCACAATGGGAGCAGGAACACCCGGGATGAGCTCCAGTTCACTGTAGAAGCAAACGAGGTGGTGGTGGAGGACACGCTGGCCATCAGCGTGTTCTTGGACACCCATCCCAGCCCCCTGCGCATAGTCAACCACAAGGAGATCCACGTCTTCCAGGGGGAAGCGGCTGGGATCAAGGAGGAATACTTACTGGTGAGTATCTCCTCCTCTAGTCATTCTCTAAGCCTGTATCACTTCCCTGGCCACCAAACCAGGACAGCTGCTGGCAGGACTCCATTTTACTCCCACCTGGCCAGAGCAAAGGACTCATGCCCATGTCAGGCTTTGCCCAGGGCCAGAGGCGGGGCGGGGGGGTCTGGCATGGCCGCGGCAAGAAGGTGACTATTGCTGCTCATCCCACGGCAAAGCCTTGGGAGACTGCACCGCGGCGGGCTGTGGGGCAGCCCAGCCTCGCAGGCACCAGCCCCCCACTCATGCCTTGTCTCCCCCACACTCCCAGGTGGCCCATGAAGAGATCCCCCCCCAGGACATAGTCTACCTGGTGAGCAGCCCCCCAGCCTCTGGCTTCCTGGCGATGCTTCAGCACGGCCGAGACTCGAACGAGCAGCCCAGCCTGGACCCCATCCAGTCCTTCACCCAGGAGGACATCAACAATGGCAGAGTCCTCTACCTCCACTCCAAGCTGGAGGAGGAGCATGACCGGTTTGTCGTGGACATCACAGCCAGTGGTGCGGACCCACTGGAGGGAGTGGTGGTGAGCCTGGCTGTGCTCCCCATCACCATCCCCCTGGACGTCCGCAACATCACGGTACCGGGAGGTAGCTCTGCTACCCTCTCCACAGGCATCCTCAACATCCCCAATGCCTACTACACTGCTCTCGGCGTGGAGTTCAGGGTGCTCAAGCCCCCCCAGTTCGGCACCCTCCTGAACAGCGAGCGGCCTGAGGATGGTGGGCTGCACAGCTTCACCTGGAGCGAGGTAGAGCAGCCAAGGGTGCCTGCTTGCTCACCGTGCTGCTTGCCCGCCACACTGCTTGCCCAGGGTGTTTGGGAAGAGCCCAGGGGTGGGCTCCAGCCCCCAGTGGCACTGAGAGGCTGGGGAGGGCTGCGGGGCTCCTCTGCCCATCAGACATCTCTGCCCTTGGGATGGAGGGGCTCGGGATGGCGGGCTTGCCCTGCGGACAAGGCATGCATCAACCCCCAAAGTGTGCTTAGATGGCCTTGGGGATACGGGGTGGGGATGCAGGCAGAGCACCCACACTGGGCTCCACATCTGCTTCCCATGGGGACGCGTCTCCCTGTCTTTGTGCTGGATCCATCCCGCAGGGCTAACCCAGAGCAAGCGGCAGGCAGCCGGCTCCCTCCCTTCTCCCAGGCTGGTGCACAGGTCCCCTCCCCAGCGGGGCTGGTGGCCCGTGTCCTCCCAGGAGGGTCACCCAGCCCCTGCCCCGCAGGTGGAGAAGCAGCAGATCCACTACAGGCAGGACGGCCCCCGGGCCCAGGCTGACAGCTTCACCCTCCTGGCCAACACCTCCGAAATGGACCGGCAGAGCCAGCCCAGGACCCTCTTCATCACCATCCTGCCCCGCAGCTCCAAGGGGCCCCGGCTGAGGGTCAACGCCGGGCTGCAGGTAAGATGCCACGGGGATGGGCAGCCACCCCAGCGGGCCCTGGGCGCTCAGCGTTAGGACACCCCGGGGGTCGGCCAGCTCAACGTGGGGACCCCACGGGACCCACTCCGAGCCTGCTCACGCACCTCCGGGAACTGAGGCACAAGCAGAGCCGGGCTGCAGACCAGAGGCGGGCGATGGGCTCCAGGAGAAGGGAGCCGCTTTCCCGGCGGGGGCGAGGCTTTGAGGAAGGCGGAGACCGGGCTATGCCCCCACCACCACCCCCCCCGGTTCCACCCCATCCCTCCCCGCCGCCGATGCTGAAACCGTCCGCAAGATGGGAGCATCGCCCCGCGGCAGCCCTCGGTCCCTCGCACAACGATGCGCCCGGCGGAGCCGCGCTGCCACGGCGGCAGGCAGGCAGGGGCTGCTCACCTCCCCTTTTCTGAAGGAGGGAGGGCAGCCCTTCCCCAGGTCCCGGAATAATCCCTGAGAGCACGAAGAGCTGCTTGCCCACGTTTCATCAGTACAGATTGGAAATAATTATTTAGGCAGCTGTCACACCTCTCCTTATGCCCATCTCTCTAAAGTCAGAAGCAAATAGGTCTCACCTGCTGCTGAAGTCCCACCTCTGTTTCAGACTCTTCCCTGCCCCGTTCAGGATCACTAATACAAAACTGCAGGAAAGAAATTATTAGAAAACATGCAGGAGTGCCAGCCCAGCAGGATCATTCCCCGCCCCCCCCCCCCAATCCTCACCCATCCCAGGATTTCCCAGACTGGCAGCAGGGTAAGTAGCTCCTTCCATCAGGATCATCGTGCCAGGATCATCGCAGTGGCTTTGGGAAGGTGTCTGGGAGCCTGGAATCTGGAGGAGATGCCCAAAGGAAGGGTACGGGCTGCCCTGCCCAGGGCCAGGCACTACCCAGGCAGCCCCACAGGCAGGGCGAGGGGCCAGGGCTGCCAGCAAAGTTTGGGCCCGCCCCCCCATCCACAGCCAGCCCCAGCTCTGCACCCACCTCAGCTACAACCCCAGCCTGTGAAGTTCAGCCCCCCTTCCAGCAAATCCCTATTAAGTGGTGCCTCCACGATCTGCCCCAGCTGGGCCAAAATCCTGCACTCCCAACAGGGAAAGGTTAACCCCTCGGCTGCTGGGCCCATGGCAGCCCCTTGTTCCCACTCCAGAGGCACAAAAGCCCCTCTCTGCTCACTGAGGACCTGCGCATCCCGAAAGGGCCGCTCCGTGCCGGCTCTGGCAGGGTGGGCCCGAGGCGGGGGAAGCAGGCAGAGCAGGCAGCTCTGTCCCCAGTGCCACACGCTCCTGCCTGGGGCGCAGGCAGACGCACAGAGCTGGCCCTGTGCGAGGGGAGGAGGAGGAGGCTCCCTCCCTGCCTTATTTTTAGCCAGCCCATTAGCCCAGTGATTGCGAGGCACTTGGGGAGGCATGTCCTTCCCTCCCAGCCACCATGCTAAAAAAAGGGTGAAAAGACAGAAAAAGCTCCCAAAATAAATTCCGAGGCAGCGGTCCGTCCGCCTTTCCTTTGGGATCCCCCCTTGGCCCTGGGAGGGGCAATGGCAGCTGCCCGGCTGCCCGCAGGAGGGATTCCGGAGCTGGGAAAAGCTCCCTGCTCCCAGCAGGAGCAATGCTAAAGCAACCCAGGGCTCAGGAGGGGCCCGGCCCTGCTGTGTTTGTGCTCTGGCGAGAGATGACTTCAGCGTTTAAAGGTCAGGCCGGGTCCGGGAGAGAGATTGCACAAAGCCTTCCTCTGCTGCCTGCGCCTGCCAGCTCCAGGGGTGCAGAGTCCACGCAGGGCTGGAGAGACGACGGGCAGGGTTCAGACCCCGAAGCGGAGCCCCCCTGAAAGGAGCAGGCAGATTTGCCTCAAATGGCTTTTTGGGTTGCATCAGGAGAAAGGATGGCTGCGTGCCACCAACAGAGAGGCTTCCACTGCTGCACCAAAACACACGGACACGCTCCCGGCGCTATTTCGCTGCCTCCCCGCACGCTCTCCTGGAGAGCAGAGGCGACACGGCGGCTGAGCAAACATAATAAGCCGAGTAAGCGAGAGCAGGAACCAGGCAGAAGTCTTTAATAATTCAGAGAGGACGGGGAGCCCGGTGAAGCAGGTCAGCTGCGGCGGCGCGGGCCCTTGGCGGCGAGCAAAGCCGCTGCAGCCGCCGCATGTGCCCGTCCCCGGTGGGCAGCGATGTTCGGGGGCTGCCGGTCCCCCCTGCCTGAAAAAAACACTCCGGGCTTTGACCGCAGGGAGTTTTCTTTGGCACCAAGCCCTGGGTGTGATTGCAATTCCAACAAGTGCTGAAGTGACCTGGTTGTGGGTGTTGGGGAGAGGGAGCAGCCCGACAGCCTCGGCGCACGTAGAGGGGAGCAAGCGGCTCTGGCTGCGAGGGCTTCGGCTCCCACACCGGCCGTGTGTCCGACAGCGCTTCCCCCATCCCGTCTCTCCAAAGCTGTGTTTTCGAGCCTGCCTCCCGCCATCCCGTGGGGACTGCTGAGGGATTTAATTTCAGTGTCGGCACCCACACCCACTCAAGAAATGTTTTGGGTTAGGCCAGCTGAAAACGGCAGAAAAGAGCTCATCTAACCCAGCACGGCCAGCTGAGCAGCTCCTCCAGTGCCTGGGTGTTGTCTTGTGCATTTGCAGGATGCAGGCCAGGCTTGCGATGCCGTGGGATGCAGCGCATTCTGCCCTGCACGAGCTGCGGGAAGGCTTGGTCCCCGCGCCCCACAATTTGGAGGCATCCTGAGGGCGAAAGACAGCTCTGGGGTGCGTGGGCAGAACCTGTCTGGCAGCGCAGGATTCATCCCCGTGGTCTGCCAAGACTGAGATATGGCACAGGATTAGGAGCAGGGAAAATTGTTGCCTCCAGGTGGAGAGGGGTGATGCCAGGGTTTTGGGGAGGCAGCATCCCTGGGGGTGGGTGGGCACTGCTGGCCAGGGGGGGAAGCAGCCCTGAGAAGCTTCACAGTGGCCCTGAGCTCGGCCACATACTTGTCATTCCTGGAGGGTTTGCTGGGGCAGCTCGTGGCCTCGCTGCAGCCTTGCGAGAGGGCGGTGGGACGGGTGCTTTGCCGGGAGCATGAGCTAAGAGAAACACCCAGCCAGGAAGAGACGGGGCTGCGGTCATCACGTACACAGCAGCAGCTCAGAGAGCGAGTTCGTAGAATCATAGAATAGTTTGTGTTGGAAGGGACGTTTAAAGGTCAACCCCCCTGCAGTAAGCAGGGACATCTTCAACTAGATCAGGATGCTCAGAGTCCCGTCCAGCCTGACCTTGAATGTTTCCAGGGACGGGGCATCTACCACCTCTCTGGGCAACCTGGGCCAATGTTTCACCACGCTCATCGTAAAAAATTTCTTTCTTGTATCTAGTCTGAATCTACCCTCTTTTAGTTTAAAATGATTACCCCTTGTCCTATCGCAACAGACCCTGAGTTCAGGGCTCAGGGACCCCACAAAAAGCCCTTCCCCTGTGGAGCAACGGGGAGAGATGCATCAAAGGCACGGCCTCTGCCCCAACCCCACGAGCTGCGCCAGCACCGTGCCTTCTTCCACTTCCACCACTCGGGGAAACTGAGGCACAGAGGGGCGAGCCCTCGCCTCTGTCCCGCACACACCGTGCAGAGGCACTGACCCGGCAGCACGGCACGTGCCAGCAAACACAGCGATGGTGCAGGGTGACGCAGGGCTGGGAAGAGGCCAGATGACGGAGGCATCACCCAGTGTGCGGACAAGGCACCCTTGTTGGGCTGGAACACGCTCGGACATCCAGCGAAGCAGTCTGAGCAGGGACGGGGTCCAGAGCAGGCTGGGGAAGAGGGGAGAAGTGCTGGGGACATCCCAAGGGGATTACAGCCTCTCCCTGTCCCCCAGCTGCGGGAAGGTGCCACAGCTGCCATCGGCCCCCACGTCCTGAGCGCTGAGGACGAGGACTCCCCGGCGGAGGAGGTGACCTACTCCATCCAGCCCCCGGCCAACGGGAAGGTTGTGCTGAGGTCGGCGCCTGGCGCTGAGGTCCGCCGGTTCACCCAGGCCCAGATAAACAACGGCCTCGTCCTCTTCGTGCACCAAGGTAGGGCAGGGCTGAGGTGCCCCGGCCCCCCCGGCGTCACCCCTCGCCTGAGGGGGGGGACACCGCCAGAGGGGAGCACTGTGCCACCAAGGCGGATGCTAACCCCATCACACAGCACCCCGGTCCAAACCGTGCCGGGTTGATGGGGGGCTGCACCTCTCCCCTGCCCCTCGTAAATGCCCAGCTCTGTGCTTTCTGCAGGGCCCCTGGACGGGGGCTTCGCCTTCGAACTGTGGGACGGCGAGAATCTGTCTCCTGGGCACTTCTTCCTCATCAGGGCTCAGAAAGAGCCCCTCATCAGCCTGGCCAAGAAGCAGAACCTCACCGTCTGCCCAGGTGGGTACGGGCATGTTCCCCATCCTTCCAGTTCAATGGCAAGCGGGGCCCTTGGACCCTTCCAGCACCCCCTCCCCGAGCGCTGCCAAGAGACGCCCGTGGCAGAGCCTGCAGGCAGCCGGCGAGGCAACGGGTTGAAACACGTGCTGGACGCGTTTTCCAGGTGCCCTGCAGCCCATCACCAGCCAGAACCTGCAGGCAGTGAGCAACAGCCCTGCCGGCTCCGCCACTCTGTACTACAGCATCGAGCAAGCCCCGCACCTGGGCAGGCTGAGCACCTCCCGGGGGGAGGAAATCAGGAACTTCACCCAAGCCCAGGTGAGCTTTCACCTCCTCCAGCCCCTCAGAAGCCCAAGGCACAGCCCTCCATCACCCTCCGCTGCAGGCTGGGGGTCCCAGCCCGACCCTGCCGCCACCACGGGCAGAGGCACCCGATCCCTGGCGGGAGGTAGAACAAGGCTGCAGCCGCACCGCGACTTTCCCTGCTCTGCCATCGGCTGCTGAGAGGGATTAAGAGCTGCCACCCCAGCGCCGGCTTTACCACGGCCACCAGCCTTGGATTTAGTGCTGGGGGAGGCTCGGGGAGTTATAATCTCCTTTTCTTAGGTTACCTCCCTGCTGCGGACCCAGCCATCCTGGCTGCTGCCTAAGGCAAGAGCCAAGCGCAACAGTTTCACCCCTGCTGCGAGCAAAGCCTTGCTACCACCCTTCTCCCACAGGGCCAGGCTTTTGCAGAGCACAGCAAAGGGCTTATTTCTAGCCATCGCCCAGAAGCACACAGGTTTGCCCAACCTGCAAGCCCCCCCGTGCTGTGCTCACCCTTGGAGGAAGCCTGGCCCAGCTCTTGGAGGATACTGAGCAAGCTCAGCCCCTCTTCTGAGCTTCAACTTCCCCAAGTGCCAGGCAGAAACATCCCGGCAGAGAGGCAGCGTGAGCTCTCGATGGTGGCTACCATGCCATGGCTGGCGATGATCCCCATTTCTTACCCAAATAGGGCTTGGCTGCTCCTTCCTGGAGCCAAGATAAGAGCCAAGGGTGCACATATTGGCTCTAGCACAGCATCACCAGGGATCACCCCTGGTGCTACAGTGCCCATCACACCAGAGATAAGACAGATGCACCCATTTCCCACATGGTATCACCCACTCTGGGTATTTATTTTGTCATTTAGCAGAGCTCACTGAGGGAGGGGTTTATTATTATTTTTAGGTGGATAGCGGGTTGGTTTTCTACCAGCACAAGATGCCAGAGAAGCCCTTCTGGCTGGCCGAAGATGCCATCCGCTTCCGTGTGGTCGCTCCCACAACCATCTCAGATTCCTTCACCCTCCTCGTGCTGATCTCCTTCGAGGCCAGGTGTCCCCAGCACTCGACTCAGCTATGGAGAAATGCAGGTAAAGAAAGAAGGGAGAAGTAAGGGACAAACAAGCCCTCCTGAAGTTTGCACAATCCCCCCCATTCGGGAGGACTGTGCGAACTTCAGGAGGGCTTGTTTGGCTAAAGATGACACCACAGTGCAATTTCCCATGGCCACCCAAGCACGAGCCTTGATACCATGTCAAGCAACATCTAAAATTGCATCCATCCTTTTGCTGGCTCCCTGTGCAATTCCTTCCTCCATCATCTTACCAAACTAATACGTCCCAGTTGCCTTCTCATCCCTCTCCATTTCTTTGCAATCCTCCTTTTTCTGCTATATCTTGCTCTCGCTTGGGTCTGCTCTCCTCTCCAGCAGATCCCGGCTATTCCCAGGGATGACAGACTTTTGGGTTTTCCCTTTTCGCCCCCAGGCCTCCAGCTTGCAAGGGCTCAACGGGCTGAGATCGGCACCTCAGTGCTGGATGCTTCCAACCTCCTAAGCCAAATCCCGGTCTCCGAGAGGGCTGCACATGATGTTGTCTTCCTGGTGACGGGGCTGCCGGCTCATGGGCAGCTCTTGCTGGCTGGTGTGCCCCTGGAGCAGTCACAGCCATTCTTCCTGCAGTCAGACCTGGCCACAGGACACCTGGTGTATGCCCATGGTGGAGACGGCACCTCTGAAGACCGTTTCAGATTTAAGGCTTGGCTCCGGCCCCGGGTGCAGCAGTCCATCCACCCTCCGCAGGAAGGGGTGGTCATCTCTGAAGCTTTCAATATAACAGTGACCAGCAGCAGCAGAAAGCCACCACAGGTGGTGAGGCGGCAAAAAGTGCTGCAGGTCCCACCAGGCTCCATGGTGACCTTGTCCCAGGAATACCTGGATGTGGCAGACCCCTCAGGTTCCCCAGAGGAGATGGTGTACAGCGTCCTCCAGAGACCCCTCGCCGGCCACGTGGCCAAAGCCCACAACCCACGGGAGCCCATCAACCACTTCACCCAAGCAGATGTCAACGCAGGCCACGTGGTGTTTGTTGCCACTGGGAGCCGTGCTCCAGGGTCCTTAGCCCTGAGCCTCTCCGATGGCCACCACCCACCCACTTCGACTTCACTGGAGGTCGAGGTGCTGCCCGCAACAAGTACCGCTGCCAGCCCGGTGCTGCTGGAGGTGCCCCAAGACCTGAACAGGGCCTCTGTGTCCCACCATCACCTCCTGGGAGCTGCACAGCTTGGGGCAGGCAATGCCCTGTACAGGATCACCAGGGACCCACGGTTTGGCCAAGTGCAGGTCAACCAAAAGCCGGCACAGGGCTTCTCGCAGAAGCAGCTGGACCGCGGGGAGGTGATGTTCACCTTCACCGACCTCACCTCTCCTGAGGACAACTTCCAGTTCCTTGCCATGTCACAGGCAGCCAACACGACCGGGGTGGTGAACGTGACCGTCCGCGCCTTGGTGAAGGCTCAGATGGGCAGTGTGTGGCCCAGGGGCACCACGGTCCTCCTGGACACCAGCGTCCTTGATGCCAGTGAGCTGGCCAACCGCACCAAGAGCATCCCAGTCTTCAAGATCCGCAGGGCGCCCCGTGGCAGCCGTCTCGTGAGGGTCTCCGGGGACCCGGCACAACCCACCACCCCGATCGAGACCTTCAGCCAGAGTGAGCTGGAGCAAGGGCTGGTCGGGCTAGAGGTGCCAGATGCTGCTGAGACTGAGCAGCCCCTGCAGAGTGACAGCTTCGTCTTTGAGCTGGCAGCCACCGGCGTGCCACCAGCTCTGGCATCCCTGGGGTACAGCATTGAGCCCTACAACGCCTCGAAAGCCTACGGTGTCACCCTGCTCACGGCTCCCCCGGGACCCTCGCCCCTGGTGCCCCGCTCCCAGGGCACGGCACGGAGCAGCCCCAATGCCAGCGAGCTGGGGATGTCCCCCACCACCTGGCCAGGCCCCAGTGCCACCACCAGCCCCAGCCCTGTGGAAGGGGGCTCTTTCCTCAGCTTCGTTGAGGCCAACATGTTCAGCATCATCATCCCCATCTGCCTCATCTTCCTCCTGCTGGCTCTCATCTTGCCCCTGCTCTTCTACCTGCACAAGCGCAACAAGACAGGGAAGCACCACGTCCAGGGCACCCCCTCCTCCAAGGCCAAGAACGGGGCTGTGCCGGACCAGGAGACCTTCCGGAGGACGGACCCCAACCAAGGCATCCCCCTAACGACTGTCAACACCCTGGAGGGCAAGGGCTCGGGTCCCCCGCCCCATGGCACCGGTCCTGGGGCGCCGCCGGACCCCGAGCTCCTCCAGTACTGCCGGACTTCCAACCCCCCCTTGAAAAACAACCAGTACTGGGTGTGAAGGGCTCAGGTGTGGGGGCACGAGACTGCCTGGGGGTCCGGACCCTCCCAGAGCACCGCCGGCCACCTCCTCCCTGCTCTCCTCCTCCTCCTCCTCCCTGGGAGCTGGCATCCCACAGATGCAGGAGGGCCCTGGGGATACGGGGGCTGCTGGTCCGGCCCACCCCGGACCCCCAAATCTCCAGGTGGCTTTGGGCAGGGGAGGGGGACATTGCATAAGCAAGTGGGGGCAGGCAAAATGCCTGAGCATCCCTGGGGAACACTGACTTTGGGTGCTCATTTGGGCCACCCGATGGTGGCCACAGTGCTGGAGAGGACCTGATGGCACCGGTCCCCACCGAGCCACCCAGTCAGGTCCGGTGGTGGCTCCTCCACGGGCAGCATCGACCGCCACGGGGGTGTTTGCCACAGCTCTTGGCGCAAGAGGGAGGATGAGGAGCGGCTTGCGCTGAGTCAGGCTGGGGATGAAGCTGCCCAAATCCCCCAGGGCTAGGCGGGCTGAGACACTGGAGCAGAGGCTCGGAAAAAATTCTGCGGCCAATGCCAGGGGAATTTAAGGAGTCCCCACCCACTTGGAAAAAACCCGCCTCACTCTTTCTCTGCGTGCTTGCTGTATGTTTCATAAAGCAGATTGCACCGAGCCCCAGGGGGATTGCACAACAGGTAGGATGCCCTCAGCGGGGAGGGACGGCAGGCGCTCACCTGGGCAGCGCGAAACCGGAGAGGAGAGCGGGGAACCGGAGCCAGCACGGTTTTCCACTGTATACTCCAGTACGGCAGAAGTAAACAGAATAAAGTGCCTTTTCCGAGGTGCATCACGGTTTTTGCAAGCTGTCTCCCTTGCCAGGCCTGTTTTAAGCCCAGCAAGCTGCCGAGCGACATTTGGAGGTAATGGACCAAATTCTGGGCTCTTGCTCAAATTTTCCCCAGCCTGGAGTCCTAAAAACTTAAATAGAAATTGTCTGAGGAAGAGCAGAGGAAAAACTGAGCGCTGAGCTCAGGATGGGACCCAACAATAATACCCTGCATTGCTACAGCTGGGAAGCTCATCACAGGGCACATCCCACTCTCACACCACCGATGGGAAGCTGAAGCAAGACCGCAGGGACTACGGGGGATGTTTCACATTTGCATCCTCCTAACCCAGGGTAAAATCCATCCCACGATCCCTCCCCAAGCCAGCACCCCGGGACGGTCCCACTCCAAGGTTGCGGCAGAGCAGGGCTCTCTGCTTGGACCGTGCCAACAGTTTTCCTGGCTGCCTTTACAGTGCCAAATGCTTGCCGAGCAGTAAATCACACCTACCCCGCTCTAGCTGGTGGGTGCCAGCGCATCCCACTGGGCATCCACAGCCATCGAGGTGCAGGCGGGCAGCCCCGTGTCCCCCAGCCCCGACCTGCCCCATGGCGCAGGTGAGACGGGGCATGGCAGAGGCAGCCTCCCCACCTCCAAAACCCTCCTCCTGCCCCATCCAGAGGGGCAAAAGTGATGTTTCCTTCTGCTCAGAGACAAATCGCGTCCTCTCCCCTCTGTAAAACGGGGAGACCGTGACCAGGCTGCCCATGCCACAGCTCAGAGCTTGCCAGGGCAGTGCTGCTCCCAAAAGGCTGGGACAATCTCTCCCTGCAGAGCGGAGGGAGTGCCATCCCCTCCCTCCCTCTTCCAGATGGCAGCTCCGTGCCGTCCCCATCACATTCGAGCAAGCACATTTATCATCTTCGCTAAGGACGTACCCCCCCAGCAAGGGATGGAGGTTTGCAGGGAAGCCGGTGGCATCCACCGAGGGCCCCCTTGGAAGCATCCGCCGTGTTTTCCTGTCAAATGATTTTCGCCTTGTGCCCAGGGATTAAATAGAAGGAACATGGCCTATTTTGTAAGGAGCATTGAAAGCAAAGCAGGTTATTTTTAAAGCTTGCGGTTGTATTCCTGCTGCTGGGAAACTTCCACTTCCTGAGGTCACGGGAGGACAGTCAGTAACCTGGAAAACACCAGTACGGATCGTGGCTCTCCAGGGCCAAGCTCTGCTGGCAAGGTTTAAATCCCGAAAAAGCTGGTGGCTCCGCATGGGTTATTTGGGGTTTGCAGCAGGATGGCTGGGGCAGGATCAGGCCCAGCCTCAGTGCTGCCCACTGCCACCCACCCAGGGAAGGGCTGAGGGTCCGACTGGGCTCCTGCCTGGCTGCAGAACAGACAAACCACAGCCCAAACAAGCTCAGAAGTTTCCTGGCCAGGCCCTTTGGCTTCCCTGCATCAGGAGCCAGCACAGCATCTCTGCCTTCCCCAGAGCCCCATGGGCTCCGCACCTGGCCAGGGCACAGCACCAAAGCTGCCTGCTCACAGAGAGGCACGGCCCCCCCTCCTCACCCCAGTTTGGGCCAGAACCACTCTGATCCAGGAGGTTTTGGGGATGACAGGAGCTGGGCTGCACCCTTCCCTCCTGAGCTGGTTATAAAGCTTGCAGAGGTTTAGGGAAGATCATAGAATGGTTTGGGTTGGAAGGGAGCTTAAAGATCATCTAGTTCCAACCCCCCTGCCATGGGCAGGGACACCTTCCACTAGACCAGGTTGCTCAAAGCCCCATCCAACCTGGCCTTGAACACTGCCAGGGATGGGGCATCCACAGCCTCTCTGGGCAACCTGTTCCAGCGCCTCACCACTCACAGTGAAGAACTTCTTCCTTACATCCAATCTACATCTACCCTCTTTCACTTTAAAGCCATTATCCCTTGTCCTATCACTACATGCCCTTGTAAAAAGTCCCTCTCCAGCTTTCCTGCAGGCCCCCTTTACATACTGGCAGGCTGCTGTAAGGTCTCCCCGGAGCCTTCTCTTCTCCAGGCTGAACAACCCCAACTCTCTCAGCCTGTCTTCACAGGAGAGGTGCTCCAGCCCTCAGATAATCTTCGTGGCCCTCCTCCGGACTTGTTCCAAGAGGTCCATCTCCTTCTTATGTTGGGGGCCCCAGAGCTGAACGCAGTACTGCAGGTGGGGTCTCATGAGAGCAGAGGGGGAGAATCACCTCCCTCAACCTGCCGGTCACACTTCTCTTGATGCAGCCCAGGATACGGTTGGCTTTCTGGGCTGCAGGCTCACACTGCTGGGTCACGCTGAGCTTCTCATCAACCAACACCCCCCCAAGCCCTTCTCCTCAGGGCTGCTCTCAATCCACTCATCGCCCAGCCTGTATTTGTGCTTGGGGTTGCCCCAACCCATGTGCAGGACCTTGCAGTTGGCCTTGTTGAACTTCAGGAGGTTCACACGGGCCCACCTCTCGAGCCTGTTGAGGTCCCTCTGGATGGCATCCCTTCCCTCCAGCGCACAGACCACACCACTCAGCTTGGTGTCGTCAGCAAACTTGCTGAGGGTGCGCTCAATCCCACTGCCCGCATCCCCGACAAAGCCATTAAACAGCGCTGGTCCCAATACCGACCCCTGAGGAATGCCACTCATCGCTGGTCTCCACTCGGACATCGAGCCGTTGACTGCAGCTCTTTGAGCAAGATGCTTACAGGTGCTCTGACAGCTATACTGTTCCCCCACAAGGTGGGCCAGATGTGCACAGCTGGCTGACAAGCGCCAGCCATGCCCATGAACTTGCATGCCCTATTCCCAGGGAGCCGATGCCAGGTCTCACCCACAGCACTTCCCTACCTCCTCCCGCACCTACAGCCGCTGGTGTTTCCCCAGGCTGGGCACACCCCGGGTGTCTCACACCCGTGTCCCTCCTCTGCCTTCTATCCGCAGTTTTAAAGCAAGAAAAGCCACCCAGAGCGAGACTGCTGTCCCCACGGACCCCTGTCCCAGGACATGGCTGGAGCCATTTCTTCTGCAGCACCACCACCAGCCAAGCCCCCAGCTCACCCCAACCCTGAGCTGCAGGCAGGGAACCTGCACCCACAGTGGGGTGCAGGTCTTTCCCAGTCCAGCTGTGGGAGAGGGTGGGTGCTGCTCAGGAGGGAGGTGTCCCTGCTCCTGGTGCCAGGGAGGCATTGCTGTGCCCAGCCTGTGAGTGTGGAGAAATGCAGGGTTGGGGTGGAGTGGGGACATCAGGTGTGGGAACAGCAGGAAAGGCAGAAGAGGGACTCTAAGAAGGTACTGAGGGCACCTGGATCAACAGGCCATCAAGACCCCCATACATCTACATGCAGCTTCCGAGGATGCCTGGGTCAGGGAATAAAAGGCAGGCCAAGAGGAGAGCCAGCCCACAGCCAGGCTAAAGCAAAGCCTCAAGTCACAAAGGGAAAACATGGGGCGGCAGAAAGCAGGGCAGGAGCCAGAAGACACCCAGATACAGAGACAAAGGACAGCGAGCGAGTTGCAGTGATTCACAGAGGTGTAACAGGATGGAGATGACAGACCGTACCTGCCACCACCTCCTAAATGGTAGGAAGGGGCACGTCAAAAGCAAGGACATCACCAAATAGAGCCACCCAGGAGGTGCAAGGAGGACTCGATAGCTGGTATCCCTCCAGATACCCCGAGGTGACCACACGGGTAAAAGCATCTCAGTGCCTGACCACCGGATTACCCAGAGAGTCACAGCGGGGCTCACAAGTAGCAAAAATGCCAATGAGTTTCACTTCTATTTTGTTCATAATTAAGAAGTCACCCTTGCTTTCTGTAAGCCCCAGAAGCAGGGAGTTTCTCCTCCTCCGCTGGGAAGCCCCCGAAACTGGATCCCGGGGCAGGACACAGCCTGGGCTGGATCCGTTGGGAAGTCCCTGCAGCCCTGCCGGGATTTCAGCCCAGCACTGGGGTTAACATCCCGATTTAAGCTCAGGTCAGCTGAGGCAGGAGGAGCAGCACTGGTGCATGGCTCAGGGAGAAGGCAACCCCGCTGGTCCCCAGGCAGGCAGTGGGGAAGGGACACGTTTAAACGATGGAAGCAGCAAGGAGAAGGGAGTAAAAGCAATTTTCCCCTGCCATTTCCTCAGCAAACACACAGCACCTTTAAAGCGGCCAGAAAACCTCCTCTTGAGTTACCCAACATCCCCCGGCAGCCTGGCCCTGTCCTGTGCTGGCCATGAGTCCAAGCACTGCGGCAAGGCAAAGCTTCTCCCGGTCACGCATAACTGCTGCAGGAAGGGGACCATAACCTCACGGCGGTCTCCCAGGTACTACATCTGCGGCAGGCTGGATCCGACGCCTCTCCTGGGTTAATAACGATACCAGCATCGTGGTAGGAGCTCAGGGAGGGCCAGCACTTGGCAGGAGCCAGAGACACGGAGGCTCTGGAGGTGGGGATGGAGAGTCTGTCACAGCTCTGGTGACATGAACCAGTTTCCAGGCACCTATTCAAATGCAAACAAATAATAGGCCAAACGGTTTCTTTCAGCATCCAGGCAGGGCAGATAGCATCATTTGGCTTTGAAACCCTCCCCAAAAGCTTTAGCCATGCAAATGCGGGGGTTCAACAAACGAGGGACTTCATTTCCAGTCAGGCTGCAGGCCAGCACATCCAAGCCTTGCACACGAGACCGGGACCCACCTAAGCATCGTGTCCCCAGCCTCCAAACTCCTCCGCTGCTGTGGACCACCACAGGCTGCAGGACCTTGTGACAACATTGTCCACATTGCTCCTGGGGGCAGAGGCACATCAAGCACATGAACCCCCTGAGCTCATGCAGGCAGCCCCCCCCCCCCCATTTTGGGGAGGCAAAGCATGGTCCCAGGGCTCCTGCCTCCCTGTTCCCATCCCCAAACCTCCTTGGCAGCTCTCACCAGCCCCAGGAGATGCTCTGGATTTTTCTGGGAGCCAGAAGGAGCATGCTGGGCTCTCCGTGGGGGGCACATTCCCTGATGGCAGGTGATGAGAAAAGGTCTCCAGGATACCCCACCTGGGATGGCAGGAGGACACATATTCCTCCCAAGGCAGGTGAAGGACCTGACCAGGGGTGGCCAGGTCCATCCTCGGAGCTGCCCCACCTGGAAAATTCAGAGCCAGACCTTGAGCTAGCTGCTGCTCAGTGTGACGAGGCTCAGAACCTCCGCTCGGCTCCGAGCCGAGCCCAGCACCCTGGGATGCCCGGAGCCCTCCCTCCCTGCTACGTTCCTGCCTGATTTCAGCAGGCCATGCCTGCAGCCTGCAGAACAGGCTCAGCTGGCAGCAAGCCCAGCAGGACAGGACAGGACAGAGCCTGGGGGGGGGGGAAGCAGGCTGCAGGCACGTCACCCTCACAGGAGGTGGGGACAAGCTTATGCAGGGACAGGGCTGTCCCCAGGAGTTTGGCATCTCCCCAGCACCTTGCCCACCTGAGATAAAGCTTTCCAGGCCCTGGCAAGCAGAGGAAATAATGGAGACATGAGGACCTGGACACCAGAAAGCAAGCCCCAGGCAGCCGCTGCCTGCCGTGGCTCTCCAGCCCGGCTGCTGATTTAAATCCGAGCCAGATTGAGCCTATCCTGTTTCCACGCCCAGCAACTCCAAGGCAGACAGACAATGACAGAGGGACAACCACATCCCAGAGCCTGGTCTCTCCACTCCTCCTGCAAAAACAACACGCCCAGAGACGCAGCTTGCCGGCAGCGCAGGACCTACCTCCCCGGGCTCTGTGCCTTCCCGGGGACCGGACAGGGATTATCCATCCTGGCACGGAGAGCTGGCACAGGGTCTGCCCCGAGCATCGCTCTGGCTCTAGCTAAGGGGGACCAGCCCTTTGCAGAGCAGCAGAGCTCAGCAGCAGGGGAAGGAGGAGGAAGGCTGGCAAAGCCCAGCTGCAATTAAAGGTGGTTCCCAGCTTATTCCCCTGGCCCAGGCACTACTGACCACCCCCCCCCCCCCCCCCCCAATTGCCCTGGGCTGAGAGAAGGAGGGAGCATTTATAGCCACAGCCAATGGAACCAGCTGGTGCTCGTTGCCTTGCCTGGAGGAGGCGAGTCAGGGTCACACTTCAGAAATATTTGAGAAGTGCAGCAATTAAAAGATTTGAGCTGGCCCTCTGAGCTGTCTCCCTCCGCCCCCGGTTCGTTGACGCCCCACGCCAGTGCCCTCCCATGTGCAGATCTGCCCGGTCTTGCTCCTCCACGCCGGCACACGCTCCTCCACCTCCCAACGCGGTGGGGATGGGTCTGGCTGGGTTGGGGCAGCAAAATCCCACCGGGCCCCATCCCCTGCACGCGCAGCCCCAGACCTGCTGCCAGCCCCGACGAGCAGGCGTGACTTTGCTCCCCGTTGGCAGCCGTGTCGATCCAACACGCTTCCTAAGCGCGTCGGCAGCGTAGCGTGCCCGGCAGGCTTGATCTTGCCCGGCCGCCCTCCTGGGAGCTGCACCCCACGCTCCCCTTTGCCATAGGGAGGAGGCGGGTCAGGCCGCCGGGCTGCTTTGGTGTCTGATCCCGAATTGTTGAGCGCTTGGGGCCGGTGGGGGGTATCCGTGCGGCTGACGAGCCCCCGATCAGCAGCTCCGCTTGTCCCAGCTGCCGGGGCAGGAGGCACCCAGCACATCCCCAGACTCCAGCCGCTCGGCTGGTCCCGGCAGGACCCTGGCTGCTTCTGCACCCAGGAGGAGATCCTCCCACCCCGCAGCATCCAGCCGGTTGGATATAGGTTGTCCCTACTGCTTGCTGGCCTGGCCTGCATATAAACCCCGGTCTCCCAGAGGTCAAACCAAGGATGCCAGATTTTCTTTCCATAGCGGGGAGAGGCTCAAAGGGAAGAAGCAAGACAAGAACTCCTGGAAGTCGCCCGCCGGAGAAGAAGCAGCGACGGGCTCTCCCGTGCCGGCTTCGGTGCTCGCCGGGGAGGATGCACCGGCCACCACCGCCGCTGCCACCTCCCCACCCGGCTGTCGTGCCGGCGGGGCTCGCGGCGGTGCCTCGGCCTTGGCTTTCCCACGCAAGAGCAGCCTTGGGAAGCGGGAGGAGGAAGCAGACCTGCCCCGTGTTCCCGGCATTTCCTCTCGGCCCTCCGTGCCCCGGGTTTTTTTTTTTTCTTGCTGCGACCCTGAGTGGGAGCAGGGAACAGCCTGTGTCCTGGATAAGGGCAGCAACTGAAACCACTGGGGCACGGGGAGCACTGTGTGCACCCCCAGCCGCCCTCCCCACCGCCACCCTGCCCCTGGGGTGCCCACCCAGCGGCGGGAGCACCAGGGCAGCCGCCGGGATGCTCGGAGCTGGTTCCATCCTCCAAACCTCAGTGCTTTTGCAGGAGGTCGTCGGAGGGGCGGGGGGCAGCAGGAGGATGCTCCAGCCCCCTGCCCAGCCAAGGCAGACCCCGAAACGCCTGCCTGTGGGCAGGGAGGGCCCCAGCCAGGCAGCGGAGGGAAGAGGCAGGAATGTTAACAGGAAGCAGGTTCTCCCAACCGACGGGTTTGCCATGCCGAGCCAGTCCTGGGAACGTGGTCCAGACACGGGGGTACGCAGGGGGGTGACCGGTGGGGCAGGGGGACCTTTGTGGGTGCTGAAGGACCTCAGAAAGCACAGGTCCACCCTTGGGGAAACTGAGGCACAGCCTTCAGAGGGGGTGCACGCACCCCGCAAGGGACCCTGTCCCGTCCCCGTCCCCATGCCAGGATGCTGGAGTGGAGGATGAGCTCCCGGGGCACTGGGACATCTCCCCGCGCCGGTCGCGCACCCTGTGAGCAGAGGCAGCTCTTTGCGGCGTTCAGCCTTCACCGAGGGTGTGACCGGCCTGGGTTTGGGACCCAAATCTGCAAACGTTTCTCAGGGTGGCTCCAAGGAGAATTAGCTCCTTTGCCCGGGCTGCACGCACCCTCCCGGCACTGCTATCGGCTCTCCCACCCTTCCAGGTCCTTGTCCCCCACCCCACACCCAGACCCTCCAAAATCTGTCTCTGGGACATCCCAGGGACCGTGCTGCGATGGGGGACCCCAGGCAGGATATCCCCAACGCTGAGCCGGGTCCAGGGGAGCCAGGATGCCGCAGCTGGATGCCGGCATGGCTCCGAAGGCTGCTTGCGGTGCCGGAGGCTGGCTGCCCGCCTGGGGACGGCAGTGGCAGGCTCCATCCCGAGGGAGAGCAGGCGGGAGCGGGGCTGGGGGGGGGGTGAAGGGACGTGCCATTCCGCACAGCATCTGGCCTCAACATGAGGCCAAGGCGACGGCGGTCATGGTCATCCAGTGCACGGCCAGCGGGGCCAGGATGAGGCGTTAACCCCTGCGGGGTTAGCACGGGGGTGAGCCGCCCTAATTCCCATGGCTGCTGCTGCTGCTGCTGGAGGAGCTGGGGTGGGCTGGGGATGGGATGGGATGGGGCCAGAGTGGGATGGGGCCGTGGTGAAGGGGACCGCCCCGGCTGCGGGATGCAGGAGGAAACACGTCCTGCCCAGACGAAGGCTGCGCGACGCCTCCGGCTGTATTTCGGTGTGCTCGTCCCCGCGGGCTGGGGCCAGGGAGGGCTCCGGGAGGATGAAGCGCAGCCCGTCACATTCCCAGCGCTGCAGTTATTTTAACAATACCCCGCTGGCCTGCATGCCGGGGCTAATTTTAACCCTGGCGCCACGCCAAGCCGGCCCTAACTTTCCTCGCTGTGATTTATCCCAGCCATTTCCCTTCGAAAACAAGGCCCCCATGCCAGCCCCGCTGTCTCCCCAGGCAGCGGCACGCTGCCCTGGGTCCTGCCCCACTGGGCAGGGCAAAGAGGGGCAGGATTTGCTCCTCGGCATGTTGTTTGGAGAGCGGGAGGGCGGCCGGCACGGGGGTCCCCCCCCTGCGGTGCTCAGCCCCCCGCCGCCCACAGCACAGGGACTTTCGGAAGCTGGCTGGAAGCCGGGGGATGCTGGGATGCGGAGCCTTCCCTGGGATCCTGGAGCAGCTCCGTTTTCCACAGACATCTCTGGGAAGGAGTTGGGTGGGTTTTCTACTGACAATTTTATTGAAAAGGCTGTGGGGCTTTTTTTTTTTCTTTCCCTTTTCCCAGTCAACAGCCATGCTCGAGAAAGACATTTCCCTTCGCCTCTGTGCATCTATTTAAAAACCGATCGGTAAAAATGCTGCAGAAACATTTGCAAAAAATGGAAAGTATTGAAAATATCTCGTGACAAAAAAGAAAAATCATTCTCTTCCAAATAAAGATCTTTTTTCTTCTCTTTTTTCCATCAGAAAAGCTTTTCGTGTGCAAAATGTCGACCGCTTTGATTTCTTCTCCCAGCGGGCTGGGATGCACCCATCTCTCTGCTCCAGGAGGATGGGTTTTCAGAAAGCTAAAAATCACTGGGCAGAGATACCTGCACCGTTACCTCCACGTCCGTCTCTCTTGTGACCCCCCTGCGCCCCCGCCAGACCCGCAGCAGGGTGGGAGGTCCCCAGGGAAAGAGGTGGCACGGCCAGCCCGCGGGCGAGCCCTTCCCCACAGGACTGCAGCCTGCCCGCCTGGGAAGGGGGAAGAAAGCCCAAAGGTATTTGGTCACTAGCGTCACGAGTTCCCGTTCGTTCTCAGCCCATCACAAACAGAGGAGGTCTGCAAGGCTGCGGATAGAGAAGTGCGTGATTTCGGCAGGGCAGCAAGCAGAGGCGTTAGAGGTTGTCGTACATGCGTAATGTCTTCTCCAGCTGCTGGCTGACACGCTGGTAGAAGACGATCTGCTGCTTTAAGTAAGACTGCATCATCCTCTTGAAGTCAGCCACGCGCCGCTCGTGGAAGTGGTTCATCTCGGCTTGCAGGGCGAAGCCCACCACACGGCAGCGCTTGCGGATCCCGTCCGCCTCCTCCTGGTCCATCCTGCCCTCGTCACTCATCCGCTGGCTCTCCTTCACCTTCGCGAAGGCGCCTGGTGAGGCAGGGGGAAGGGTGAGAGGCTGATGGATCCGTACGACTCTCCGTCCCCCTTCCCCTGGCACAGGCATCCCCGGCCAGCGCTGGTGGGTCCCTTTGCCCTCCGTGCCAAGGCACCAGCCTGGCCCCACAGCCAGAGGTGCAGAGCTGCCCCACGTGAATAAGGGAGGGATCTGCGTGCTCCTGGGCTGTCATCTCCTTGTGCCCATCAATCCTCATCCCTCTCCTCCAGGCAGGGAAAGACCAGGAGCCTTTTCCCGCTGGACTCTGACCTCCCCAGCTCCTTTTCCGCCCCATCCCCGGGCAGTCAACCTCACATTTAGTCGGAGGTTTGGGGGTCTGGGCTGCTGGAGGGGTGCGACTCAAGGCTTGGGGTGCAAAGCTAACGTGGGGCAGCGTTATCGCAGCCAAGCACCCCAGCCGAGCCTGCCCTGCAAATGTTCGATGTCACCCCGTGGATGGGGGTCAGGAGCAGCCCTGGAAGACGCCAGCCCGGGAGGCGGTGAATCGGGGCGCGGGAAGGGTGTGCGGTGCCAGCTGGAGCTCGGCTGGGAAAGCATCTCCCTCTCCCAGAGGCGGCTGGTGCTCTGACACCAGTTTTTCCCTCTCCTTCCATTTATTTTTACAGCTCGGTTTCAAAAGAATCCTGCCTGGCTCCAGCCCTGCATTCCTCCCCCCTCATTAGCACAGAGGCTCTTTGCCCGAAAACAGGATCTGGCCCGCAGCTCGCCAGGCTTTTTTTTCCCCTCTCCCTGCCCCTTGCCGGGAGCACCAGACCCAGGGTTACGGTGCTCCCACCGCACCAGCCCTGCTCCCAGTGGAGAGGAGGAGGAGGAGGAGGAGGAAGAAGCAAAGGTTGGAGGCCAAATCCTGCCTTCCGCTCTGCCCACGCGGCCTCGCTTCCGGACGGGATCCAGCCCCTCTTCACCCGCTGCGGTAAACAACGCAGGGAGGGAAAAGGCGAGGAAGCGGCCAGGGCTGGATCGCATCCTCCCTTTCCCCCTTTGCCTTCCCAGCCTCCTCCAGGGATGCGGAGCGATGCACGGACACTGACAACCTTGGCTTCAGCCTAGGGCAACCCCCCCCCCGCCCCCCAAAAACCCGGGGACACCGGTGCGGGTGTCCCCTCCCCGCTGCGGGCAGCCGGACCGGGAGGAGCATGTGGACTTTGGCCCCGCTCCCGCACCCGGCTCCCCGTCTGCGTCGCACCCCGCTGCCCGGGAGCAAAGGGACACCCAGCCCTGCCTGCCTGCTGCCCTCCCCAGGAAGGGCAGAGCAGACCCCTCTCGCCCCCTCTCCTCCTTCCCGACTCCCCCAAAATACCCAGGGGACCTGAAAGCGCAAGGGGACGAAGGGGACATGGGGAGCCCTGATGCCCTGGGGGTGCTAAACCCACCCCCCCCCCGGGCTCAGAGGGGTAGGGATGTACTCTGGAAGAGTTTGACCCTGGTCGTGTGTGTCCCCTCTGGTCAGGGGAGTGCAGTGAGGGCTGGTGGGAAGAAGGGACATTTCCCCATCCCACCTGCCCCGCACACCCCCCACCGGCCCCCCCGACTGAGCCCAGGCCACGTCCCAGCCGTGTCCCAGCCCTGGGGGAGGAAGCCCAACCATCCCCGCTGGCGACCCAACCGCTGCCTCGGCCGGGGAGGGAGGATGAGGAGGGACAAGCGGTGGTGGGTGGGGATGCGACGCAGCCCCTCGTTCACAAGGTGCTGGGCAGGCCATCCCGGAGCCAACGGCAACGGGGCAGGCTCCCGCTCAGGGCAGCAACGTCTGCGCTGACACCCCCCCCGGCCCCCGGCCAGCAGTTATGGAGTCCACGGCATCGCTTGAGGCAAAACCCGAGCCTGGACCCAACAGCCCCAGTGGCCTCTCCCGGGCTGAGGTGACCGGGGAGCCACGCCAGCAGGGACCACGCTGCCTCCCTGGAAGCCACGGGCAACGGTCCCCATCGTCCTCCCCACCATCCTCATCCTACACCCCCATCCCGCTCCCCGTGCCGCTCCCACCCATGTGGGGCCATCACACCAGAGAGGTCATCACCAGGGGAGAAGAAGCCACCCTTACCTTTCTGGAGGTGGATGATGTCTGGGAAGTTGGAGAGGAGCCCCTGGTACAAAGAGAGAGTGTCCAGCATGAGGAACAGGTCGTTCTTGGGCTGCTCGGCAAACATCTCCCCCACAGTCTCGTACGTCTTGCCCGTGTGGGAGATGGCGTTGTTGAGGGCGTCCGAGCTGTAGGGGGGGTCCATGTGGAAGGAGTGGCTGATGGCTTGGAAGGCATTGCCCAGCTTCTGGAACTCCTTCCGGAAGCCCCCCACGTGCTTGCGCACCAGCTCCGAGGCCACGTTGGTCAGCTGCAGGACGCTGTCGTCCATCTTCTTGCTGAAGGCCTTGAAGGCGTCCACGCGGTCCTCCACGTCCTGCAGGTCCTGGTGCTCCGTGGGGATCTGGATGGTGAGGAGGAAGCTGGCGCCCACCATCTCGTCCTTCTCCGCCCGGCGTTTGCCCAGCTTCCACTGCTTCTCGTCACGGCAGCAGAGGAAGTGCTGGAAGCCCTCGTACTGGGAGAGGACGGGGTGGCTGGTCATATGGTCCATCCAGAGGATCAGCCGCCGCTTGCGCTTCTCGATGAAGTCCTCCTCAAAGCGCCCGGTGGCCTGCTTCTCGGGCAGGTGGGGCACCGAGATGACCGTGAACTTGTGCAGGAGACGGTTGTAGAGCCAGTCAAAGTGCTTGTACCGCCGGTAGACGGGCGAGTTGATGTTGCTGGGGGTCAGCTTGTAGGAGATGTAGCTCTTGATGCCCTTGAACTTGGTTTGCTTGGTCGGGTCCTCCACGGAGCAGATGAAGGGGTGGGGGTTCGCCCTCCACTGGGGACCTTTGGAGCCCATCTCGATGCAGTACGCCTCGGCGATCTTGGACATGAGGGGCACGTCGCCCAGGATGAAGGCTTCCACCCCCGAGCGGACGAAGCAGGAGAAGCGGTTGAGGTTCCTCCCCACCACGCTGCCCCTCTTGGAGGAGCTCATGCTGTCCTGCCTCTCCAGCGCCGGCTTGGGATGGTAACCGGCGTGCTGGTGGTGGCCATACGCTGCCGGGTACTGCAGGCTGGGCGAAGGGTGCCCGTTGGTGCCCGGCGCGCTCCGGGGCTCCTCCACCACCGTGCAAGCGTCGTCCCAGTCGTCCCAATCATCGTCGTCGTCGTCCTCAAAACTGCCCTGGTAGGAGATGCCGGGGTTGGGGGGAGTTGTGTAGAAGGAGTCGTGCCCGGGGGAGCCAGCCGGGCTGCCGGAGTAGTCCGTGTAGTTGGAGCCCGACCGGGAGCGGAGGATTTCGACGTAGGAGGCAGGGAAGAGGCCGGTCTCCCCGCGGCTGTTTTGGCCCTGTAACCACCCGTCCAGGGAGTTCTCGCTGAAGATGACGAGCTCCTCGTTCTCCTGGATGCTGATCTCCTCTTTGTTTTCGCTCTGGAAGTTGTAAAGCGCTCTGGCTTTCAACGCCATGGCCGGTCCCAGGAAGGGGCGACAGGGTGTAACGCAATCCCCGTAGCCTAAAAAAAACCCACCCCCCCCCGGCAATACCGCAAGCTCGCTCGGTGCCGGTGCCGGGGCCGGCCCGCACTGTGGGAAAAGGCTTGGTCGGTTTCTCAGGCAAATAAAAAAAGGTGGAGAAGAAATCCCTTACGAGGTGACGACAAGGTCCGTATGTCCAAGTGCCCCCCCCGATGCCAGGGCCCCGGTTGAAACCAACATTCCCCGGTCAAGCGAGCGGCATTTCCCTCACTCCTACGGGATGGAACCCCTGGCCGGACCGAGAACCGGGCTCTGCCATGGCCACGCAGGTTTTATCTCGCTGGGACGCTGATCCCGCGGTTTCACTCTCCGGGAGGAAAAGATCCAGCTGCCAGCGAGGAAATAAATCCAAAGCGACTTTTCTCGGGGGGCTCCTGCGGATAAGATGCCCCGGTTTCCTCCGGCCGGCGGCTGCCAGTCGGCGGGAAAGCGCCGGGAACCGACCCCAGCCCCAGCCCAACCTCCCGTGATCCCGGCCCTGGGATTTTGCAATTCCTTTCCGGGCCGACTTGCCCGGCGTTTGGTGGTTTTTTGTTGTTTTTGTTGTTGTTTGGGGGTTGGGTTGTTTGGGGTTTGGTTGTTTTTTTTTTTCCCCTCCCCCGAAATCCCCCAAATCTCCCGCAGGATGGAGGGGAAGGGGTTCCGTAGGGCAGGGCACCACCGGGACGGGGACTGGGACGGGGACCGGGACCGGGACCGGCCCCCGCCGCAACGGGGGCCGACTGGCGGCTGCCGGTGCCGGTGGGGACGGCGGAGGGAGCGGGAGCCCGGGAACCGAGCGCAGCCGCGGTGGCCGGCCAGGGGACCGGAGGAAGAGGAGGAGGAGGAGGAGGAGGAGGAGGAGGAGGAGGAGAAGGGGGGGGGGGGGCCGCTGTCGGTACCGCCGCCCGGTTCCGGTGTCGGCGCCCGCTGCCGCTGCGCGATGTCGGTGCTGCTGCCCGGTGGCGGGGCTGTGGCCGCCGGCCTCCCGTGACGCACGGGGGGTGAGCCGCGGCGAGCGGCACGGCCAGGGCGCACGCTGCCCTCTGCAGGCAGCCGGCCCGGGGAAGCAGACGGACGGGGCGGGGGGGGGGGGGGGGGGGCCGGGTACGGCTGCCGGTACCGGCTGCTCCCTGACCGGGAATGGTCGCGGGTATCCCCGCCCGCGGTGGTCCCCTCTTGTCCCTGCCCGCGCGTGTCCCCCACGCCCGTGGCCGGAGCGTCCGTGCCCCGCTTTTCCCGGTCGCTGCCGCGCTGAGGGGGAAACTGAGTCACGGAACGGGACGGCACCGCCGCTGCACCGGCAGAGCGGCGGCGGAACCTCCGCGCCGCCAGGGGGCGCGGCGGGGCGGTTGCGGCCCCGCGGCGCCCGCCGTCGAGGCGGAAGTGCGTCAGGGCGGGCAGGCGGGCGTTGCCATGGAGGAGCTGAGCGCGGCGCTGGCGGCCGGCGCCGTCCTGGCGGCTCCCAACAGCCCGGCCGGTCCTCACCCCCGGCTGGCCGCCTACAAGGCCCGCGGCGGGCCGGGGCAGGCCGAACGCCGCCGGCGCCTCCTCCGCCTCCAGAGAGAGTGAGTCCCGCTGGGGGCTGGGGGGCGGGCAGGGCCTTGTTGGGCCCGCCGGGCGGCCCGGGGTTGTGGAAAGGGCCCGGCTGTAGAGAGCGGGTGGGTGGCGGCCTTGCCTCCCGCGGAGGGACAAGCCGGGCTGTTTTCTTGCCTTCCAGGAGGCGGCTGGACTACGTGAACCATGCCAGGAGGTTGGCAGAGGACGACTGGGCAGGGGTGGAGAGCGAGGGCGAGGAGAAGGAGGAAGATGCGGAGGAAGAGGAGATGGACGTGGATGCTGGCAAGAAGTTGCCCAAGCGCTACGCCAATCAGGTGAGCGGCTGCCCGCTTCCCTGCAACGGGGTGCGGGTGCGAAGGCAGGGCAGGGTGAGGGATGTGGAGTGGTGAGGCTAGGCTGGGCTGGGCACGGCGAGTGGCCGTGGCAGTGGCTGTGTGGGGCTGAGAACAGCGTGTCCCGCCTGGCTTGGTGCTCAGTGAGGAACCGTGCCTTGGGTCTGCCCAAGACACGTTGCGTTCAAATGGAGGACAGGCTGAGATGGCTTGGCTGCACGCTTTGGGAGATTTCAGCTCAGCTAGCAGCGCTCGTATCCCATTGTGCAGCAGTCAGTTAAAGACATCTATCTCTCCCCGCATCCGGGAGACCAGGAAGGAAGAGAAACCTCAGCTGATGGGTTTTATCAGCCTTGGCTGCCATGTTGGTCCTAAAAGGCATGCAGCCTTGCAGGTGACCACAGCCAGGCAGTCTCCGAAGAGGTCATCTTGTCTGGGCTCTTTACTCCTGGTATTTAGGAATCTCTAAGCTCTGCCACGTATTTATAAATAAATGAAGTGCTGGAGTGGAGACCAAGGCACAGAGGTGCCCCAGCGAGGACTGTGAACCCTGTGCTGTAGGCTGAAGCTTAGGCAGCAGCTGGGAAGCAAGAGAAGGACTTGGGAGAGAGTCTGTTACGCAGGTTGGTGAGAGAGGAGCGGGGCCCCTCTGGTGCTGTAATGCAGGGTGTCGAGCAACGCAAGTTGCCTCTGAAGCACCTAGTGTAGCCGTTGAAGCCAAGTTGAAACCTTCTTGCTTTATCCTTGAGCTGTGAGTTTTCCATAACTTCAGGAGAGTTGTTACTAACTGATTATTTTTTTTCCCGGATTTCTCCCTAGCTGATGCTGTCAGAATGGCTGGTTGATGTCCCCTTGGATCTGGAGCAGGAGTGGGTTGTAGTGGTGTGTCCTGTTGGGAAAAGGGCGCTTGTTGTGGCGTCCAGGGTAAGCAGCAGCAGTGGTGATGTCTCACCATTTGGTAAAGGACCTGTACCTGTTGCCCAGCCAATGTAAGACTGGCCCATGTGCCTTGCTTGACTACTTTTTTTTTTCTTTTTTCTTTTTTCTCTCCCGCTTCCTCACAGGGCACAACAGCAGCTTACACCAAAAGTGGCTTCTGTGTCAACAGGTTCCCATCCCTGCTGCCGGGAGGGAACCGGCACAATTCAACGAGCGAGAAAGGTAATGGTCTGAAGAGGTTTTGGGGATAGAGAGAGGGGAACCGCCTGCTTCTCCCTGTGTGTGCGTGCACCGGCAGGCTTGGTGCTGCTCCTCCAGCTCCCCCGAGCCCCGGAGCTGTGCCCTTTTCTGGTGCTCGGGGCAGTTAGCTTCAGGCCTGTTCATATATCTCTGAGGATAAGTAGACGTGGACAATATCAGAAACCTTTATGCTAGGTAATAATGTCTTTTAATTAGCTGCCTGGTTAACTGACTCTCTTAAACCTCAACATCGTCTCTGTCTTCCGACAGAGCTGTGTACGCTGTGGTCTTTCTTAATACCTCTTGCAGTTGCTTTCTTGCCCTGAGGAGGGGTTACTGTTCGCTAAATGCCATTTTCTGAAGCATGCCTTTGCTTGCTCTGCCTCTGGCTGGTACCTTTGTAGCCTTGTTGGACTCCTCAAGCTAAAGGATTTTTGTGGTTGCAGCTTCTATTAGCAGAAGGGGATCCCTCTGCACCTTGCAGCCTTACATCAGGGCATGTGATCGGGCATTTGCCTGTTGGGTTAGGCAGCTTCTGGAGCATGTCTGGACCGCCCTGTGTGTGTTTGCGCAGTGTACTGCATCTTGGACTGCATCTACAATGAGGCAAAGCAGACGTACTATATCCTCGATGTGATGTGCTGGAGAGGACACCCTGTTTATGACTGCCAGGTACTGAACCTCCCCCCTCTGCCCTACCCTCCCTTTTGTTCCCTGTTTGTGAGCTGCTTTGCAGCCAGCACTGGACATAGCCCACTCGCGATGCAGCAGGATGGGTGTTTTGTCTAAGCACCAGCATCTTTACCGCTTATGGGCTGCTGGCTACTGGAATAATTGGGTACATCTTTTGGGGGGTATCAGGGGAAGAGTTGGGGGTGCTGTCTGGCTCTGCAGGTGAAGCTGAGTTTGTAAATCTCCTGGGCAAGTGCAGAGGAATGGAGACGCTCAGCAGGTGCTGATCAGCGACGTGTGGTGGATAGTCATTAAGTCTCTGCCTCCTTTCACAGACCGACTTCAGATTCTTCTGGCTCTCCTCAAAGATCCAAGAGGAGGAAGGGCTGGGAGAGAAAAGCAGGATTAATCCAGTAAGTTCTTTTCAATTGAGAGGAGGAGGAGGAGGAGGATGGGGGGTAAGCTCTCCTGTTCAGCAGGCTTCAGCACTTTCTTTCACAAGCGGAAGCTTCCCCCCCACCCCCCGCCCCCTCAGATCAGTCTTCAAAGTGTACTTCTGATGAAGTGGGATGCCATGTTCAGGATGTAAATAGAACCACTGAATATTGTAAATGAGTGTGGGGTTTTTTTTTTCCCCAGCCAAAGTGCTGAGGGAGATCAGACTGCAGGGTATCAGCTAACTTCCATGCTGTTTTTAGCTTTCCCTTGAAACAGAATGGAAAATGAGTGTGGTTTCTACAGGGGCAGCATTGGTCGGCAGCCTGACTACAATGGGATTTATTCTTGCGTAGTCTTGTGGGCTCACAAGGCAAGGGGAAAGGCTCATAAAGCTTTAGCCTTCCCCCCTGCTTAAACTAGTGATTGAAGTCGTTGGGATGGATGCCAGATTGCCACCCAGAGCCCTTGCTGAGCAAGGATAAAAAGTCTTCCTTTGAAGACTTATGCATGGAGGTCAGACCTAGAACCCACAGCAGCTTGGAAGGTGATTTTTGGGGGACAGACATAAGAGACTTGGCAGCCTGGCTGATGGAGCACAGTTTGCAAAGCGGGACCTGATCATTGTGTAGCCCCAGTGTATGCTCAGACACAGCTACGCAAAGCAGATCCTGTGCGTTGAGCAGATGGGTCACGAATGGGGATGACTGCTCCTGTGCCAGCAGTGAAGGTATCTGTATTTGGAGAACATCCTGTTCTGAGTCTAACAGGAATATCCAGAAGAAGACAGCTACCTAATGAAGGGGGGTCGTTTCAGCTTTCATTTCCTGGGTGGAAAGATTTGCTTGGCTGAGCCAGCAGCCTGGAGCAGACGTCTGTCTGCTTTGCATCCTGCCCAGAGGTCATAACTTTCTATTTTGGTTAAAAGAGCATCTCAGGGTCAGCTCTGCTGAAAAGTCCTTCCTGCAGTCTTAGATGCTTGGGAAAAAAGGTATCGGGAGCGTCTGGGAGCTGCGCGCCGAGTCTCTGCCATCTGCATCTCTCATTAAATGCCAGAGTGGAGGTCGTTTGGAACTGGGGTGATAAAATACCTGAAATAGATCATTCTGGGCACTCTAGATTCCATGCTGTCTAGGCATCGTGGTGGCAATCCATGGGTCTTCTTTTAAAGGTCATCTTCTCTTTATGGAATGAGATTTGTAAAGTTGCAGCAATGTACGTGTTTTATCCAGCATTGCTGGAGAGAGAGCAGGGATTATCTCTAATGGCCATTCCCACCCCATCCTCTGGTGGCTAGGGTGATATTTGTAGGTTTTCATGCAAGCACTCCCAGTTATTCTAGTGGGATATGATGGGTGCCGATGGACAGCTTGGTCCTGTTGTTTTGTCTCTAGATCTGGGGTTTGCTTACAAATTGCTGTTTGGGATCGCATGAGAGGTCTGTCCCAATAACCCGTAGTAATCGCAGAGACCAGTCGCTATGGAAAGAGTAAGAAATGGGAGATACCTATTGTGTTCCCTCTGACTTCATCAGCCAGTGGTTGTACCTTGGTCATGGAGTTAATGGGCAGCAGGGGACCTGCCTTTCAGTTTCAGGAGCTGGTCTAATCCTCTTTGGAGCCTGTTTGTGCTTTTGGGCCCCCTGATACCCTTTGGCAGGAAGGCGAGCAGTTTAATGATGTGGTCCCTGCTTGAGATCTCTTCTCTGGTTACTTTATCTGACACCTGTCCCTCACCCTTTGCCTCTCATGCTGGATCTTGCACTGGGGGAAATCCTTCCTTCTTAGCTGCCTCCACACCAGTGCTCGATTCAGTGACTTGTTTGGCTTTAGGCCATGCAGTTGTCTCCCCTAACCCTCTCTTACTCTTTCAGTTCAAATTTGTGGGCCTGCAGAACTTCCCCTGCTCCTCGGACAGCCTGTGTAAGGTGCTGGCTATGGACTTCCCCTTCGAGGTGAGAACACGCAGGCGGGGGCCTGGACCTCAGCCTTAGAGACAGCCCCGCTGCGCATCTGCCAGTGCTTGGAGAGAGGTGCATCCCCTTCACTTGGGAACTGTGCTCTCCCGAGACCTGCAGGAAGCTTGCTGAGCTGCGCTGCGTTGGGGATGGATGCCTTTTATGCACATGGCTGATCTGTTACCCGGTCACCAGGTACAGGCTGCACCCAAACAAACTAACTAGCAAGAGTTCAACCGTAGCATTCTCTGTGTTTGGGCTGCCTTTACTGCCATTGACTGTTGTCTGAAAGAGCCCTTGGGGAAGAGAGGGTTGATGCGGACACCCAGAGTGCCTCCAGAAGCAGCGTAGCTCACATTCATGAGGCAGCGTGATGGACAGCTGACCTTTTTAGGGCCAAAGCTGGTACTGCCCGCTGCCCCAGGTGGGCTCGTGTGGGGATGGCGTGAGGATCTCTGCGGTGTGCTCCTTTATGCGGTGGTGTTTCTCAAGAGGTCTGCGGGGTGGGCAGAGTGGTGTCTTTCTCTGACCTCTGTCACAGGCTCTGTGTTTCCGTAGTCTAGCTACTTCCATCTGTCTGTGTGCAAGGCACCCAGCTATCTTGTGTCTTCTGGGGGGGAAAGAGAAGGGTGGTGGTAAGCTCCTGATGGTTTCTGAGGGGTTCGGGTGTTAGTGGTGGGCACCTGAGACATACTGGAGCTGGGGGCAGGTGGCTGTAACAGAAATGGCTGGGAGGGGTTCAGATGAGTCTGTCCTCCTGCTATACCGCTATTGGATCTTCTGGAGGGGATAGCGCAAGCTCTGCGTTTTGCTTTGGTACAGAACCGGCAGCTTCCTGCCTTTGGCTCCTGCTGCTCTTGGCTCTCCCTGAGGTGGCTGTTCCCCCAGCAAGTTCAGCTCTGTGTGGTTGTAAGCAGCGAGGCGGAGGCCCTCGTGAAAACAGGCTGCTTTTGACTGCCCTGGCTGACTTGGCACTGAAGCAGAAGAGGATGGAGGAGGTGATGGCATTCTGGGATGCTGTCAGTGACAAACATCTGGGAGCCAGAAGCTCCTCCAGTGGCTGCAGCAGTTCCTGCGGAGTGCCCAGTCTCAGCCCTAGATGAGGAACAGCCTCTACAGGGGTTGCTTGTCCTGCTAAGCCAAAAGCCATGGTGTTTTGGATGTGTCTCTTGTGCTCTCCTGGCCCAAGTTAGTGATTAACGTAAGTGCAGGTTTAAATTTAAGGGACGCTAATTTGGCTGTGATGGTTGACTTTGCCTTCTGCTTGTCAAAGCCAGGACAGTCATGCGAGAGAGTCGGAAAGTCCCAGCCCCTTGCTGGTCTTGCCAGACCCTGCTCCCAACACAGATCGGGGAGTGCTGAGAAGGCATCCCGGGTTTCCTACAGCTGACTTGCTCAATTACAAATGCTCTGAGTGCCTCTGTAGAAACAGTCCTTCCTGTCTTTACTGAAAAAAGCTTCATTCCTTCCTGAGGCATCTGCTCTCATGAGAAAAGGCTGAGGAGTATTGCCCCACTGCGGTCAGAGCAGAAAACTTTCGGCCTGCGAAGGACACTGTTGCGAAATGCCGGGGGAGGGAGATGGAGCTGATCAGACTCTGCCTTGTAATCCAGCTGTGATTTTTTTCCCCCCAGGTTCTCTGGCCGATACATCAGGGTGCAACCCCAACAAGTGAAACGTGGTGTAATTTGGCTCAAAGCAGCCGGTAACCCCACAGAAACCGTGGTGCCGCTTCCAGGAATGAAGGGAACCGTGGGTCCCTTTGTGATGTGCCACAAGAGGGAGCCCAAGAAATCCCTGTAAATAGCTTCCACCAACGGCACAAAACGAAATAAACTTTGCAGAAGGCAAAATACAGCCTTGCTATAGGTAGTGCAGTATAACAGAGGTGGTCTTATGCCTGGGCCCAGCATCTTGTGATCCTTACAAAGATCTCATGCTTGTGGTGGCAGCAAAAGTGGTCAGTGCTTTCAGATCTGGGTCTTCAGAGTTAATCTATAACCTTAGACTTAGGACCTGATCTGCTATATTCAGTGGAAATTTTTTTCCGCTTAATTCAGTGGACTTTGGATCAGTTGACTGGCACTGAATTTGAAGTGGTTTTTGGAGTGGATCATCAGAGCTACTGTCCTACTCGCAGATCTGAGTAAAACAATGTGCAGGTTCCCACGAAGGCAGGGGGAACCAAAGTCTCTGAGAAACCCTGGTGTGAAGGAACGGGAGTGCTGTTAAGCACCTAAAATCTGAAAAGCACAGTCTGAAATGTGAAATCCCGTCAGGCCAGTTTCTCATCAGGTTCGGTCGTCTAGGGACAGTGTCAGCCCTTGTTCTGATGTGGCTGGTGTCAGTGTGGTGACTCAGGGTAGGGACCGAGCCAACAAATTAAATAAACTGGAAGGAATATGGGAGTAACTTAAGAGAAATCAGGGGAAGAACGAACTTCACCTAACTCTCCTTCAGGCTGAACTCCTTTGAATTCTCTAGCTTGGAGAAGATCTTTGGAGCGGTCTGGAAGGAGAAGCCTGTCCAGGCTCTGATCTTTACCAAAACATTCCTGTGCGTGCCGGAGAATCCCCATTGCTCATCAAGTGCCACGTACCCGCAGGGATGGGCTGGGCATGCAGGCGTGGTGCCACAGTGCCGCAGAATCTGGCTCTTCCCAAGTCTTCCCGGGAGGCAGGGGGAGGGAAAAGCTTTGTACTTTAGATATCCAGAGGGTTACACAAGCTCATCATGACGTTTACTGTTCTGGTTTTATATTTTCCTAGCCCAGGAATCCCCCTTTTTCTGGGATTATTTTGCAAGATCTTAATAGTGACTGAAAATTATGGACAGAGTAGTGCAAGAAGCTCTACCCGCTCTGCTGGAGGTTAGCACCTGTGGTACAGAGATGGACATAGGCTGCTCTTTGCTCAGCCTGGCTCACACTCCAGCACCGTAGCCGAAATCACCTCCATCCACTTGGTTCACCGACACCTTAGCTCACTGCTGATATATGTGCCTCTCTGCTGTATGTATTCTGGGGGCTGTAGGCTCGGGGAGGGGCCTGGGAGCAATTCAGCCCAAGGTGGGCTCTTTTTCTCATCTATTCTGCCCACTCAGCCACTCTCACTCGTAGCCAAATGGCCTTTTAAGAGCTTGCGACGCTGAGCTAAAGGGAGCACCACCTCCAGCGTTAGTCAGCCCAACAGCAGGATCTAACCTTGCGGAGTGCGCTCCTGGGAAGCGCAGGAAGATGGGGGGTGAAAATCCCTGAGCGTGGTGGGGAAGCAGGGAAAACGTCAGCCAGCTGCAGTATTGCAGAGCATGGAAATAGTAGCACAAGAGTTAGGGCCTAAACCTTCAAAGTCCTGAGTGCCCTTAACTGTCGTTGATTGCTGGAGAAGTTCTCTCTTGGGAAACATGAAGAATTTATTTTGCATAAGCCAGCTGAAAGAGCTTTAGCAGCGTTACGAATCAGGGCTCCTTGGCGTCATGCGCTCTGACTAATTACTCTCCAAATGTATTATTTAAAATAACCTTAATCCAGTAAAATGGCCTTTCTGTGTGCTGCCTTATTCAGGAACCTGATGGCTTTTCTGCAGAATGGGGTCATAGTAACCAGAGGAAAAGTACTGGTCAGTGCCGACATCAGGCTGAAATTGTTTGCCTTTGATGATCTAAACCCATCCGGCAGTCACTGGGCTGCACTGATCTTTCAGGGCAGGAGCTCTGCAGGTTTCTTCTTTCCCTTCCGCTATTTATTGCACTGCTTGAGGAAAAATGATCCAGCTGGTAGTTTTGGCCTGTAAATGGAGAGCGGTGCTGTCGTCTGGCACTCGGTCATCCACCTGCAAAAGCCTCCAGCTCTGGCCTTTCATTCACTCTCTTTTTCCTTTTTACAGGTCGACGGACTTCTCTTCTATCACAAGCAAACCCACTACACCCCCGGCAGCACCCCGCTGGTGGGCTGGCTCCGGCCTTACATGGTACCCGAAATCCTCGGGCTTGCCGTGCCCACTACCGTGCTCACTGCCAAACCAGACTATGCTGGGCGTCAGCTCCAGCAGATCATTGAGAGCAAGAAGATTAAAAAGCTGGCAGCAGAAAAGGGTCACCCGAGCAGTGCAGTGGCTGCGAGGAATGGACATTACGAGCTGGAACACTTGTCTACCCCTCAGCCAGCAAACTCTCTGGAGGGCCAGGATGAAGCAGTGAGCCAGATGGAGAATTAGGCTGCTGGGACAGACTGGTTGGGTAAGGAGAAAGCAAAAGGTTCCCCGCTTCTTACTGTCACTCACCCTCCCTGAGAGGGGGGCAAAGGTAATGATAGGATGGTTTTGTTTAAAGGGCATGAAAGTGGAGTATCTTGCTCTAAGTGCTGCTGGATTTTTTTGTTGTTTCGTTTTTTGGGGGGATTTTGGGGGGGTTTTTTGGGTTTTTTTTTTGCCAGGGCTTCTGTGAGGCCTTAACAGGATTGTCTGGTTCTTTGCTAAGGCAGTCGTGCGTTGGGAAGTGAACGTTCAGCTCCTGACCCTGCTTCTGTTAAAGTCTCTGGCAAAGCTTCAGCATAGGAAAGTGCTCAGACCTCCAAGGTGCAGCTGCTGCTCGTAACCCCAGCCCCAATGGCAGCCCCACCTCCCCGGCCCCGGCAATCGGGGCATTTCAGCCTTTGATCCAGCTGTTTACCAAGGCCTTCTCAATGAAAGTTTTGTGGTCAGTTCGCTTCTAGTAACAAAAAGTTTGCAGCAGGCTGCTGTAAATCCAAAGGCAGGGCTTTCCACACCCACATGTTACTGAGAAAAACTAAATTTCCTTGCATCGCAGCAGGCCCTGCCTCCAAGCACAGCTTTGTGTGGCGCAAGCGCGGCAGAAGCCTGTACTCGAGGCTTTTCTCAGTAGGGGGAGGAAGGAATGGTTTCACTCTGAAAAACGCTAGCATTGATTGTGCCAAATAAAAGGTTTCTCAGAAAGACAAATTCTTGAGCGTCTTCCTGCTACCTAAGGGTGGATGCGTGCTGTGCCTCCAAAATAGGGATTGAAAAATCGGTTACAGCGCTAACTGGAGCGGAGGAAATGCTTGTGTGGGTCTGATTTTCCTCCGTGCGCTGAGGTGCTTCAGACCCTCCCCGCTGCTGCCCCTCTTATCCCAGCCCAAGCCCGCTTTGCAAGGACTGGCTGCTGCCTTTCCCTGGTTTTAGGGGAGATGAAAGGATTGTACTCACCGTCCCCAGGCTGTTTTCCAGAAGGGAGATTAAAAGGCCAGAGAGGGACCGCTCTCTCCACGGAGGGGAGAGATGAAATATCAGGCTAAACACGGTGCTGGGAAGTCCCCTCCCAGCCGTCTATGAAAATGCCCCTGGAGGAGGGCCCGTATCCAGGAGGAGATACCGAGAGCAGGGACGGCTGCCTGCAGATAGCAGGGGCACTTGTATCCTGCCCTTGCACCCCCTGTTTTTCCCAGAAAAACACTTGTTTCTGTGCCAAGTGCGTGGGCTGCGTGCGACCGACTGGCTGCGCAGCCGCTATTGATTATACCAGCAGGCAGCAGGAACTGTCCAAACTGTGGCCAGAGCTGGCTGTGGGAGAGGGCTGGCCTTGGCTCCCCCTCCCCAGGAGGGGAGAAAACAGCACCCCGATGCGGCTGAGCGTGCTGCAGTCTTTTTCAAATGGCTGCTTATTTTGTTATTTTTATTGTTAGTATTTGGGTGGTGTTTTGGGGGGGTTTTTTGGGGTTTTGTTTTTTTTTTTTTTTTTTTAGCACGTGAAGCAACTGGCCCGAGGGAAGAGAACAAACACCTGGACTGCCTTGTCCTCCCCGTCCCTCGAAGGCTCCGGGCTGCTCTGGCTGTGGGTTCTTCCTATGCTTTGGCCTCACCGGCTGGCAGAGGATTACAAGGAGAGCCCCAGTCGGGAGACCACATCCAGCCTCCTATCAGCATAGTTTTCCTTCCGTCAGGCAATTAAACCCGGAGGTGGGCATCTGGATGTAAGATTTGTGCATCCCTTAGGGCAGAGAAAGCTGCAGCTCGGGTTACCACCTCCCTGCAGCCAAGGGAAGGGAGTGGGCAGGAGAGAAAATACAGCTGAAGACGTGCTGCCTTCAGCTGCTTGCTCTGATCGATGGAGGAGAGCAAGAGGGAAGCAACTGCAGCTTTCCGCCGGCTCCAGATGATGCCGCATAGTTTCCCTTTTAAAAGCACGAGCTGGGCTGGAGAAATAAATATTTGCGTTACAATTCCTGTTGGAAACGAAAGGCTGTGTCTGGAGAGAGGGTGTTAAACGGAAGTCACGGGGGCCCGCAGTTTGTTGCTGTGACTATTTTATTTGCTGGGTGCGATCCCGCTCCCAGCTGTTCCCTGCCCTGCTCCCAGCTGGAACGGGCGGCAGCTTCGGCAGGGACCGAAGAGGGGTCACCCCCCAGGGGCTTAAATTTAGTCTAGGGCAAGAGAACTGAGCGGGCAGCTCAACCTGTAGATGTGGCCTGGGGTTCTGGAGGACGGACGGACGGACAGGCAGCCCTCGAGCCCGCCTCCAGCCCCTTCCCTCTGCCCTTTCTTCCATTTTCTCCGAGTTAGGTGCAAAGGCTCTGGCTGTGGGCACATTGCCAACGCAGTCCTCCTCAGCTGAACAAAATGTCCCCCGGTCCCGGGGCTTGGCTTTTTGGTGGGGCCATTGCTGTGCAGCACAGGGCCCTGCTCCCCGCTGGGATCCCCGCTTCTTCCCGGTGGCCCCTCTGGAGGAGCATCGGGGCTCTCCATCCAGGCCCTGACACCTGTGCCCGGCCGGGGAATGCAATTTAGGGATCACAGAGGAGGGAGAGCAAAGAAATGGCTGGAAACCCCGGGTGCCTCTTTGTGCAGCGGGAAGACGCATGCCTGTCTCTCCTGCCCGTGGGGAAAGGCTGCGAGGCAGAGGCTGAAGTACCGGCAAGGGAGGATGCCGCTGCCGGGAAAGGCTGGCGGGAGAGGCGAGGCTGCTCCGGGGAGCTGATCCCTGGGGCAGGCTGACTGCTCCCGTCCTGGGGTCGCTGCTCACGCAGTTTGGAGGTACAGTGCCCATCCAGGACAAAAAAAAAAAAAAAAAAAAAAAAGAAAAAGACTGATTTTGGGCCCCGGGGAGCTTTGCTTGGCGGTGGGCTCGCACAGATACATAGCACGGCCTCGGCGTTTCCTCGAAGGTCCCTCGTAAGCCTGGGGGCGAAGGTGTCCCAGGCTGGAAGGCAGAGCCCGGGGGCTCTTCAGGCGCTCTCCTCCACCCCTGCTCCTTCCTCGCCTCTCGGCTTACCCTCCTCTCCCTCGCAGGCGGCGCCGGTGGATGTCAGGCAGGGCTGCCTGCCACCCTTTCCCCAGCGCTATCCCCTGCCCCGGCCTGGAACCGAAGCCGGGGGATGCCGGGGGCCGCGACGCCCTCCCGGCAGAGCCGAGCCGACCCGGAGCGGAGAGAAACAGAGTTCCGCCGGCTCCTCCATCCCCATCCCGGCCGGGGAGGGCTTCCTGTCCCCCGCCTCCCCCCCTCCCTGGCCGCCTGCCCGCCTCCCTCCCGCCGCCCGGCGGGGCCGGGCCGGGCCGAGCCGAGGGGAGGGGGCTGCGGCCGCTTCCTGCCGCCGCCCCCGCCGGGGCAGAGCGGAGCGGAGCGGGGCGGGGAGCTCAGCCCGGCCCAGCCCAGCCCAGCCGAACGGCGCTTCCCCGGGGCGAGCGAAACTTCCCGGGGGGGGGGCTGCGAGATAGAGAGATAATTTTTTTTTTTTTTTTTAATTTATTTGAAAATTTTCGGCACTTTCGGCGGGGATCCCGGGGCGGAGCCGCCTTCGCCGAGCCTGCGGCGGCCGGGAGGGGCCGGTTGTCCGCAGTGCTCGCCGGCCCCCGGGGATGGGCTCCGGTGGGGCGCCCGCCGCTTAGCCCGGCTCGGCTCGGCCCGGCCCGCTCCGGTCCGGCGCGCCGGGGGCAGCGGGGGCCGCGCCGCGCAGCATGGCCGCGGAGCTCAGCGCCGAGGAGGAGCAGGTAGGATCCCGCCGGGCTCCCCTTCCCTGCGGCCGGGCTCCGCCGCTCCCCGGGCTGGGCCGGACCCCATTTCTTGGCTACCCCGGGTTGCGGGGCTGTTTTTTCCCAGCGCGGCGGTTCTCCCCAAGGAAAGCCCTATCTGCAACCCCCCCCCCCCCCCCCCGCATCTCTCCATCTCCACACAGTGCGCACCCTGAAGGCCTTTGCAAGGCCTGTGCCTTGGGTGCCACGGCGAGCAGGGGTGCTGCAGCATGGCGTCGGCGTCATGCACCCCCAAACTGGTGTGTGTGTGTGTCCGGGTACCGGTGGCCTGTCCTTACGGGCCTCCCCCCCCGCCCCATACCGTGGGCAAGCTGGCGTGGGGATGCGTGTGCACGCGCTTCCCACGCCCCAGGCCTCCCGTGACGTCCCGGCTTCCTCCGCCGGCCTTGCGTCACCGCGGGAGGATGTTGCTGGGCTCGGGGAACGGGGCCGATAAGCCAGCCGGGTCGCGTTGGATGGCGAGAGCGATCTCTGGCTCTCCCTTCCTTCGTCCTCGTCCTTGGGGATGCCCACCCAGTTCTGCATCCGCATCCTGAGCCGCCTCCGCCGGGCTTCCCGCCGGACAGGGATGCTGGGCGTGCTGCCGGAGGCTGCCTCGAAGCCGGGCTCCCCTCTGTCCCGCGGCGATGCTCGGGCTGGCCAAGAGTGCTGCGTCGCGTCAGCCAACTTGCTGGCCTCGGGGGCTGCAACGAGAAGGCGAAAGGGACCAGATGGTCAGTTTTCTGTTTGGTTGGTCGGTTTTCATTTCCACAACATCCTTCATTTATACAGAGAGGATTAGGAGGGGTGGTACGCAGACCTCGGGTTCTCCAAACCCCCATGTCCCCGTAGGGAGTGCTCGCCCGGAGCTGGAAGAGTCCATACCGCAGCCCACGCTGGTGCTCGGGAAATGCAGCTCTCTCAGGCTTTCTCCTCCACCACACCTCCCTCTCATCAGCGCCGCTCCTGGGAGCGGTACTGCTGTCTCCAGGGTAATAAAATCTCAAGGAGCGGGGGGCATTCATGCCCCGTGTGTCCACAGGTGCCCGTGATATGTGTTTCCCCTGTGTCGCGGAGGGGGCAAAGCTTCTGGCAAATGGGGTTTTAGAAGACCCTGCTCGGACAGGCAGGCTTCCTAGGAGAGGGATCCGAGACATTTGGCTTGTGCGGGAATATCGGATGGAGAAGGTGAAGGGATATTTGCAATAATGGCTCCAGGTTTGGATCATCAGACTAGGGTGGGGGAAGGCTGCCCTTGGTGCTGCCCTCAATGGCTTGGAAGTCAAAATAGTGGCGGTTTCTCTGTTTTCACGGGTAAGTGCTGGTTGGGGCTGGGACATCCCCTTCCTGCCACCCCTTCGTCCTCCTCGGGACCATCAGGATTTCCTCCGCTCTTTCTGCTCTCCCCCGTTACTGACAGCAAGCCGGGGGGGAATTCACCCCTCTCCTGTCCCTGCCAGCCTTGGGACATCTCCTGCTCCGTAGGATCTCCGCAGTTCCCTCCCCAGCCTATCCCAGAGGGACCAGAGGAGCTAAACCGATTTTCCTCGGGGGTTTTCAGCCCAGCTGCGATTTTCAGAGGACTTATTTCCCGCCCCGGGCTGAAGAAGGAGGGTGGGTTTGCTGCCTGCGCAGCCCGGGGAGGAGGGCTTGAAGAGCCCCCGTGTTCCTGCGGCGGTGGCTTTGTCACCACCCTGCCCTGGCGCAGCGAAGCAGGGACTTTGATGACGCCAGCGCTCCAAAGACCAGCATTGTTCAAAACACCCGGCTGCAGACAATTTTGCTCACAGCGCTGCCGTCGCTTGCAGAAACGGGGCTTCTTGCTGCAGCTCTGGGTCACGGGCTTCGTTTGCAGCACGAGGAGTGATCCCTGCTGTGCTCGGCTCAACACCTGTATAAATCCGTGTAGGATCGGGGCCAGAAACGATGACGAGACCCGGTGGAGCGTGTAAGGGGGGCAGAGCTACGGCTGGTATTGATGCTCAGCTCGGTAACTCCTGGCTCGCCTGCTGTTGAGTGTCGGCACTGGTAAGTTTGGGATTTCGTTTTGCTCCCGGAGAAAGCAGGGGAAAGCTGGAATTCGCGGCTGAGCCGCCCTGCAAAGCCAGCGCTTGTTCTCGTGGGTCTTCCCCCTTGCAAAAAACCCGGCATCCCTCGTGATGGGTGCTGGAAGTGGGATTGCATGACGCGTGAAGGGTTAGATGTTGAGGAAGGAGACCTGAACCACGTGTTGCATCCACTCCCCGCTGCCACTGTGCCCCTCGAGGCATCCCTCCCATCGCCTCGGGGCATCTTTCACCATCTCAAGCTGCGGTGTCGGCTCTGGTCTCCGTTCGAGGGCAGTGGGAGCGTGCCTGGTGCTCGTGCCCATCCCCATGCCATCCTGCACGTGCTGGGGAAGGAGCACCTCTGCTGTTATTTTGGGTTTGCATCTCCAGCCCAGCCCTAGCTTTTGGCAGCTGCGGGCCCCAGGGGACTCCCTGGCAAAGCGGGGGTACAGCCGGTGAGGTTCCCCATCTTAGCTCACAGATAGGATACATTTCTATATACGTACGTGTGGATGTGGGTGTTGTGTTAAGGCTGAAGATGGTTTCTGTATTGCCCCGTTTATTTTCCCATCCCTCTTCAATAGAGGAGAAATCATTAGAAATTTGGGCCATGAAAGAGTTGCTTTTGTTTTGGCAAAGCGGAGCCTGTTGGAGATGAAGCCGTGGGGGTAAAGGCGTCTCGTAAGTACGGCTCCCAGGGAAAGCTGCCGCCAGCTGCTGGCTGGGAGGTGGGAATGCGAGGCAGGGGGGTGTATAACACCCTGTCTTCTTTGCTCCCCGCTTTTCCCGCTCCTCTCCAGTCCCTTGCCCCCAACAGTTGCAGAGATGGGGGGACCAATCCGGCTGCCAAGCCACAGCCCGTTGACCGTGGCGCGCCACCGTGCCGGGAGGGCTTGCAGTGCTTAAAGGGGATTTTTGTGAGAGCTCGGAGCTGGGCTGTTGAAATCCGCTTTCAGATTCCTCCCAGCGCTGTTGGCAGCAGATCCAGCCCAATTCCACGAGTTCCCTCCTGGCTGGTGCTTGCCCAGCCGCTCTGCGGGACTCCGATACCGAGTTAGGGAGCTTCTGGTTGCGATGTGCTGGGGGTCTGGGCTGGCCCTTAGCGGCTTCCAGCAGCCGCGCGAGCTGGTACCCCTTCCAAGAATGCCTGCAGCGATGCCAGGCAGGCTGCGGAGAGACCCCTTGGACAAGCCAGGCTTCTTCAGCTCATCCCATGAGAGGGGCTCACTGCCTCACCCCGCCGATAAACCCCAGCCCTTCGCTTCCTCCCGTCGGAAGTCATTAACACCGACGAGCTTTTCTGGCTGAATAGCTCCCAGTAACTCCATGCCGCTGCCTGACATCCAACACCACCGCCTGCCTGCACTCCCTGCTCCGGGAGCCAGCCTTCGGTGCTCACTGTCGCTCCTCCTCCTCCTTGCGCTGTCATCGCCATCCTCCGCTCTTGCGAGGATGGAAACTCCTCCGTTTTGGGGTGTGCCTGGGTGGGAGCGGGGCGTTTCGGGGACTCCCTCCATCCTGCCCGCATCCTTTGAGCTGTACGTGGTGGAAGGCTAGGCTGTGCTGCCCTGTCTCCCTCGGGGCTTCTCTAAGGGACAGGGGGTCAATACGCAGCAGAAATCAAAGCTGCTTCTGTTAGCATGGGCGTTAAGAAACCCCAAGCCCACCTTGCAAACACAGCTAGTAAAAATAATACATTTTGGGGTTGTTTTGCTCGCCTTCAGGGCTTTAAGCATGCTGGGAGGTTGCAGGTTGGGTTTTGCGACTGCTCTGTCAGCGCTAGGGTTGGAAAAGTTTCTTTCTTGGTTTCTCACGGTTTCGGGTGCGTGCGGTGCTGGTGCTTTGGGAGGAGGGGCTGCTCGTGCGGGATGGCCCTGGTGTGTTACGGGACCATGGGCTGTGGGGAGCAGTGGGAGCATCCTGGGACCCTCCTGGACTGAACCCTTCTCTCGTCTGGTCTTCTGCGGCCGTGTGAAACTGGCCTTACTGGGTGAGCTGGTCCGTGTCCTGTAGCACGTCAAAGCGTCAGTCCTTGGTGCCAGTACTTGTGTTCACACGGCTGGGTTCGCTGCTCCACGGCGGAGCTGCAGCCCTGGGAGGCCGCTGCTGGCTGATGGGTTCCTGCTGTGCCGGGGCCATTCTGTCTGAAGGGGAGTTTGCCACCTGTAAAACCCTCCTTTTGCTCCCCCTTTCCCTTCCACAAGTCTCCCCCCAGCCCCAAGGCCGTTTTTCCAATGCCAGCACTCCTACCACTTGGTCCCTTCCCCACACTGGCGTTCCCCCCGTCTCCATCCCCACTGCTTTTACCCCCTTTCCCAGTACCTGCTGTAGAGCTCCCCGCTTCACCCCGAGGAGCTGCTGGGTTTGCCGAGCCGTGCTCGGCCCCTGCCCACGCACTGAGGACCGTGACCAGGGATGCTCCTCGGGAGTTTCTTCCTCTTCCTCCCACCCCATCTCACTGCACACCCCTCGTCTCTCCCACAGGCGACCAAGCAGTTCCTGGAGGAGATCAACAAGTGGACGGGCCAGTACAATGTGTCCCCGCTCTCCTGGAACGTGGCCGTCAAGTTCCTCATGGCCCGCAAGTTCGACGTCCTGCGGGCCATCGAGCTCTTTCACTCCTACCGGGTAAGAGAGCGGGGCCTGGTCCCCCCCCCAGCTGTGGCCTTTCTGCTCTGCAAGAGATCTCTGGGCCCAGGGACAACCCTCCCCCTGCTTTTTTTCTTTTTCCCACTCCCTTAGGAGTTTTATCCGGCTAGAAAATCCTTTTTCAGCCAAGGCGAGTCACCATGGAGATCTCGCCGACCCCAGTCCCCTCCCCTCCACTGAGAGCAGCGTGCGTGCTCGCAGGGTGCCCTCCCAGCTGGTGCGTGATGCCTGCAGAGCATCTCCCCATATATAAAGGATATATGTGCATATATATACCTTTCCCATCCTGGTTTTGCAAAGCTGCTCCTCCCCGTGCTGGGGGTTGTGGTGCTGCAGCCAGTTGCAATCCTCTGCTGGAAAATGGGGCCATGGAGCAGAGGTTTCCCTGCTGGGGCTTCCCTTGGAGGGCTGAGTGCCCCACAGGGACGTGATGGTGGGTGGAGGGCTGGGCTGCCTGTGCTGGCCGTCACGCCGGCTCCCTGCCCGCAGGAAACGCGGCTGAAGGAGGGCATCGTGAAGCTGAAGCCGCACGAGGAGCCGCTGCGCTCGGAGCTGCTCAGTGGCAAGTTCACCATTCTGGTAGGTGGGGGTATCCCCCCCCCGCCCCGAGTTACCCCAACCAGGCAGCTCATCCCGGCTCCGCTCCACGCGGGCGTCCTCGGGTGCCGCGGGAGCCTGACCCTGTTTCCTTGCCAGAGCGTGCGGGACCCCTCGGGAGCCTCCATCGCCCTCTTCACAGCCAAGCTGCACCACCCCAGCAAGAGCGTGCAGCACGTCGTGCTCCAGGCGCTCTTCTACCTGCTGGACCGAGCGGTGGAGAGGTGAGCTGGGGTACTGTTTCTTACGGCGGCAGGTCTCCGGGGAGCCCCTTCCCTCCCAGGGGCAAAGGGAGATGCTGCTGTTCGCTGAGGTTTTGATGAAATCCTTCCGAAAGGCTTCGTGGGGAAAAGATGTGCTGTCTCGCCAGTGAATGTGAATTCCTGAAGGTGAAATTGTGGCTGAGTGTCTGCATGCCTCCAGGTGTCCCACCTCTAGTTAGGGGAGAGAAGGGGTCACAGCTCCCTGTGGCTTGAAATTCACTGTCTTCCCTTGGTTTGAATTCAAGCCAGTCATCTCCATGGAGGCGTTCAGCAGGGGAACGAAATTCCCTGAGCCCTGAACCAGGCTCTTCACAGCCTTTCCCTGCCCATGTCCAGGTTTCAGTTTAGCAACTGATTCCTGCAGGCTTCGGCCAGGGAGGATGCAGCCCAGCCGCTGGCGAGATGTAACGTGAGTCTTGCCACAGATATAAAGCCGGGATGTCCCATTTATCCTGCTGGGCTCTTTCTGTTTTTGAACTTGCCCGTCACGGGCAATGCAGCTGCGACAAGCTTCAGACATGAGCCGGGCTTAAATAAGGGTTGTAGAAAGAGGTGGTGAAGCAGCTGGGAAATGCAGAAGCGAGCTTTGGGTCCGTGAGTCCTTCTGGAAGCACAGAAGGGCATTTTGGGGGGTCAGCGAGCTGAAGATGAGGTTAGCGTTGGGGAGATCTGCTCATGCAGGAACCAAGCAGTTGGATATTGTGGGGTTGACATTGCTCTTTCCCCTCTCTCAGCTTCGAAACCCAGAGGAACGGACTGGTGTTCATCTATGACATGGCAGGCTCGCAGTACACCAACTTCGAGCTGGACCTCAGCAAGAAGATCCTCAACCTGCTGAAGGTAACGGCCAGGGGTGACCCGGAGTCCGGGGATGGTGCGCGGGCCACTTGCTCACTGAGTATGTGAAGTCTGTGGTTTTGGCATAAATTTTCACGCCAGACCAATGCTGACCACATCTCAGCTGAGGAGCACTGGCTCCAGCCCCGTAGGACCTCAGGAAGGCATTGGGAGCCTGCCAGGCTGGACCCGCGGGTGGGAAAGGATCAGCTGTCCCCGTGCCGGATTCCTCTCGCAGCTGCTGGCAGCGCTTTTGGGAAAACAGATGCAAATTATTTTTTAATCGTGCTTGGCATTTCATGCCTCCTCCCTTCTCCGGAAAAAAGAAATAACAGTAAATATTGGCCGGGGTGTGTTGTCCGCGCAAATCCCGGCTCTCAGGCTTCACCTCTCCTCCGTGGAGCCAAACCCTCTGCCTACTCAGTTCCAAGGAAATCATTTGTTTCTGTATCGGAGCATAAAAATAAGCGGGGCCGTAGGCTGCCGGCTGTGTGCGAGGCATGCTTTGGGTGCGGCATTGCCATCTCGGGGTGCCTTTGCTGGTTGTCACCTCTGCTGGGAGGTGTCACCCCCCTGGCAGAGCGTGGAGAGGGGCTGGTTCCTCCCCGGCGGCGTGGATCTGACCCCCTCCTGCCCGCAGGGTGCCTTCCCGGCTCGGCTCAAGAAGGTTTTCATCGTGGGAGCGCCCATGTGGTTTCGTGTCCCCTACTCCATCATCAGCCTGCTGCTGAAGGAGAAGCTGCGGGAGCGGGTGAGTGAGTGTGGGCCCCCACCCACGGCACAGCACCCTCGGTGGGGAGGGCAGAGGCTGTTTTCCCCTTGGGACAGGATGGTGTAGGCAGCTTGTGCCCCTCAGCCCCATCCCCTGGAAGCTGCTGAGCCCAAATCCGTGGGAAACGGAGGCTTTCTCAGCCTGTTTCATAGGGGTCGTCAACCTGTTTTGGTATTTTCAGCAAATATCTTGAACCCCTTTTGAAATCACCTTCGATTTCTTCCTCTGTGGTGAGGCTGCCAGCAGCAGCAAGTGGAGGCAGTGGTAAATGATTACAGGGAAAGGACACCTCTTCTGAGCACGCAGGAGAAAAGGGAAGCTTAAATACCTGGGCTCAGGCCCTATTTGGCAAAGCCAAAAATACCTAAACTGGTATCCTCAGCGTCAGCAGTGCTGCTGGTAGAGCCCGTTTCCAGCCCGACGTCTCCCTGGGCTGGACCTTGCCCCTCTGCTTTTGGTAGGAGCTCGGAGCCGCTTGCAAATTTGGAGCTGGGTGTCAGGGTGGATTCCCACCCTGGGTACGTGGCGGGGCCAGCCTCTGCCCCACTGCTGGTGTTCCCTTGGGTGCCCTCCCGGTGCGGGGGAGGAAGGGGGAAGACCCCCACGCCATTGGAGGAAATCCCCGGGCTCCATCGGGATTGTGCCAGACGGTTGGCATCCCTGTCCCTGTCCCCAGTGAACCCTCTCCATCCTTCTTGGAGTCACCCCTGCCCCTCCTCTTCCTCCTGCAGGTGCAGATGGTGAAGATGTCGGAGCTGAAGGAGCACCTGCCCCGGGAATGCCTCCCCGAGTACCTCGGGGGGTCCCTCAAACTGGATCCTCTAAGCTGGAACTGCCGGTTCCTGCCCCAGCAGAATGGGCACCCCGACCCCCTGGACGAGCTCATCCTGGTGCCACTGGTGGCCCCCAAAGATAACGGCTCCGTCCACATCCCCGGGCCCAAGTCCGTCACCCTGCAGGAGCTGCTGGATCACGTCAGCCACAAGCAGAAGCGGGGCATCTATGAAGAGTACGAAGATATTCGGCGGAGGAGCCCAGCCGGCACCTTCGTCTGCTCTTTGTGAGTCGGGGAGAAGGAGCCAAGTGTGGGGGTCCCTCTCTCGTGCCAAAAAAGCCGGGTCCCCCCTGCCCCGCTTCTGCTGCTTGGTGGCCGCCCAGCCGTCTCTTTGGGGTGCAGTGCTTTGGGTTAGCAATGGAGACCCCCAGCTCCTTTGCGGCTCCGGCAGCCCCCGGGGGTAGAAGGAAGCCGGGCAGGGGACAGCGGGGACAGGACCTGGCCGGGACTCTGCTTCCCGAAGCTTTGGCCAGGTGATGGCAGCAGAGCCCAGGCTATGGGCGCCGGAGGCTTGCGCAGAGGGAGGGATGCTGCCTTTTCCTTCCCTGCCTGGAAGACATCCCTGCTTCCCTCTCCCCTGCCTCCCAGGGCACCCTACAACCAGGAGAAGAACCGGTACGGGGATGTGCCCTGTTTGGACCAAACCCGCGTCAAGCTGGCGAAGCCGTACAGCCGCCCGGAGGTGAGCCAGCCTGGGATGGAAACTCGGGGGTCCCACGTGAAGCTGACGCAGCTGTCCCGGCCACGGGGCTCTGGAGGGGCTCATGCTGTGTGTATTTTTCTCCCCCCCAGCTGACCGACTACATCAACGCGAGCTTCATGGATGGCTACAAGCAGAGGAACGCTTACATCGGGACTCAGGGTATGGCCTGAGCCACCAAGGGGTTCTTTTGCTCCTGATGCATGTGTGGGCTTCACCTCCCTGCCCAGCATCGGCCACTGGCCACGGTGGGGGACATCCCGTGAGCGGTTTCTCCTGGGAGAGAGCGAGTGGGTCCGTCCTCCTTCAGCTGCCTCCCACAAAACAGGTCCTGGGCTGAGCAGACCCCTGCTAGCAGCGGCGATGGCAGCCCCCTCCTCCTGCCCCTAACGCAGCCCCTGGTTTTGCCCCATCTGCCCAGGGATGAAGCAGCAGGGAGCAGAGAGGGGGGATTGGTGCTGAGCCGCAGGGATTCGGCGCTGGGGCAGGGGGGGCAATCGGTGGCAGCTCCAGGCAGGGCTGGTGGATCCACGCCGGGGTCAGTCCCCACGGGAAGGGGCTGTGGTCCCCCGGGGAGGGCGAGGGGGGCTGGCGGAGGCTGCTGGGCGAAGGGGCTTGCTCAAATCCATCAGGTTTTGGGCTGATGTGTGGGCTGTCCCCGCAGGGCCTCTGGAAAACACCTATGGTGACTTCTGGCGCATGGTGTGGGAGCAAAACGTCCTGGTGATTGTGATGACAACCCGGTGAGTGCTCGTGGTGGGGGCACAGCCCTGTTTTTCTTTGCAAAATAAGCATGTTTGCTGTTGGAGGAGCAGCGCTGTGCTCTCTGCAGTGACCTGGCAGCCATGGTCCCAGCCGGAGCCCCGCAGGGTGGGGACATCACATCAGGGATGGACTGTTTGGTCCCTGTGGGATCCTCAAGGGACCAAGGCCGGGTGGCATGGGACATGTCCCTAGCAGGGCGAGGAGGACATCACCAGCTTGTCCTTCTCCTGTTCTCAGGCTGGAGGAGGGAGGCAGGAGAAAGTGCGGCCAGTACTGGCCCCTGGAGAAGGATTTCCAGGTGTGCTTCGGGGCCCTGACCATCACCAACCTGGGCGTGGAGAACCTCAACCATTACAAGAAAACCATCCTGGAGATCCACAGCTCAGAGGTGCGTGGCCGCAGCCACCTGCCAGGGGACGGCATGGGGGTGCTGGAGGTCCTCTCTGGCCAGGGGCAGAGAAAGGGAGAGGGTCTAATCCCCCTGTTTTCTCCCAGACCAGGGAGCGGCGGCTGGTGTCTCACTTCCAGTACCTGAGCTGGCCGGACTACGGCGTCCCCTCCTCTGCGGCCACCCTCATCGACTTTTTGGGGGCCGTGAAGCAGCAGCAGAGGGTGGCAGTCAGCGCCCTGGGACCTCGCTTCAAGGGTCACCCTGGGGGACCCCCGATCGTGGTGCACTGCAGCGCTGGCATCGGCAGGACAGGTAACGGGGTAACCCCGCTGCTGGGCTGGAGGTCTTGGTGGTGGTGGGACATGTCCAACCTCCCCGGGACGTTTCCATCCCGGGGACCCACGGCGCGTTTGCAAGCCAGTTGACCCAGGACGTGTGTCCCCAGGACCTTCTGCAGCCATCGGACCTGGGAGAAGTCTCTGCCCCGCTTCTCCCGATGCCTGTGGTCGCGTGTGGGAGGTTGGTGGGGGGCTGAGGACCACCACTGCCCCGCTCCGGTTCTCGCAAGGGGCAGCGATGGCTATTCGGCAGCTGACGCCGTCCCCGTTGTTGTCCCCAGGTACCTTCTGCGCTCTGGACATCTGCCTGTCCCAGCTGCAGGACGTGGGCACGCTGAACATCTACCAGACGGTGCTGCGCATGCGGACCCAGCGCGCCTTCAGCATCCAGACCCCCGAGCAGTATTACTTCTGTTACACCGCCGTCCTCGAGCACGCCCAGCGCGAGGGCCTGCTGCTCGCCAACCACAACCGGGCCGGCCAGGAGAAGAGCTCGCCGGGACACTGAGACCCGCTGCCTCCCCACAGACACCCCCCACACACACCTCTTCCCATCCTCCCGGGGTTGCCAGAGCCGCCTCCGCGCCCGTCGGGACTCGGCAGAGCTGTCGGGGCGGTGGTGCCGGAACGCAGCGGCAGGCAGGCAGGCAGCTGCCCGTCCTCGACTATTAGCACTGCTATCGAACTGTGCCTTATTCAAACCAAACGGTGGCTGCCGCTCGCCGGGGGGTGGAGGACGGCGCGGGAAGAGGCTCTCGCTCCTCTCCGTGGTATTTCTGTTGGGGGGGTTTGGTTGTTTGGGGAGGTGGTTTTTCTTCTCTTCAAGTTGTTTCTGGGTTTTTGGTTTTTGTTTTTGTTTTGTTTTGTTTTTGTTGGGACCATCTAAAATGTATCTAGAGAGGGGCTTTGCAAAGCCCTAGGAAATGTATTTCCAGTCCTGCCCCTGGCCTGGGGCTTAGGAAGAGGCACCTACGTCAGTCTTACCTGCCACTAAGTCTGTGTGTCTGTATGTATGTGTGTATATAATATATCCTTGCTGTGCCCAACCCCGGCTATTATATAGAGACATATATACAAGCACCTGTTTTAGCAGCTCCTGTGGGTCCCTGCTGTCCTGCCGTCTCACCGCTGTGATCCCTGGAGCGGTGAGTTTGGTCTGGGCTCTGTCTTGTCTTCCCCCCCTGCTCCTTTTTTCCCCTTTTCTGCCCCCCCTGCTCCTCACAGGCAGCCTTGGGACCCGGTACCCGCTCCCATGCCCATCCTGCGGGAGGCATGGGGATGCTCGGCGGCATCCCCCCTGCTTTGCTTGTCTCATCTTCCCCATCCTCGTCTCCTGCTGGGAGAGGGCAGCTCTGCTCCCGGGAGGGGGATCTGGAGGATTTTGGCCATGGCACGCGGGTTGGCCGGGGGGTGAGGAGCTCACAGGCGTCCCCTGCCCCTTGGGGCGCAGCCGCGGGAGTCACTAGGTACGAGGTGATGGGGACGGACGGGGACCGACCGGCTCTCCGGGTTGCCCAGCTTTCCCAAGCCGGCAGCGGGAACCCGTGGGCCCAGCCCTGTGGTGAGTCATGGGCTGGAAAAACGCTGAGCAAAAAAAAAAAGCCAAAACCCTCGAGAGGCGGCAAGCCAACCTGTGGGGCAGCAGTGCCCACAGGGGATGGCTGCCCTGGCCCCCTGCCCCTCTGTGCCACCCGGGGAGCCGGGACTGGCAGCGCCTGGGCCTCAGTAACTTTATACTGTAATAAGCTCTTTGAATGTGTATATTCTTATTTTTTTATAATCTTAGGGGGGGTGGGGGTTTTTTGGTTTGTTTTTTTGTTTTGTTTTGGTTTTTTTGTATTTAACATTAACTTGATCCAAGCCAGAGCCAGAAGTATTTGTAAATGTTCCTATTTTGCTCTTGTTCAGAGAAACATTTTTGTTGTTACTTTTTGGGTTTTGTTTTGGTTTTATTTGTATCGACTTACAAATATACCGCCAGTGATCAGTCCTCTTAGCTCTCGTGGTGGAGTTGGTCAGGGGCAGGAGAGAGGGAGCTGAAGGCTTTGCACACCCCGCAGTCCCCAAAAGCAAGCTGGCCCCATCCCTGGGGACACACGGACCTGCGGCAGCCCCCCAGCACTTTGGGGGGCTCAGGGCTGCATTTAGGGCCGTGCTGGGGAGCACGGGGTAGGACTTGCACGGGGCTGGAGGGCTGAGGGCAGCAGCCCTAAGAGCTGGCCAGCCCACTCCTGTCCTGGGTGAGGCCCCGTGAGAGATAACCAGGCTGCAGGCAGCTTTCCTGGGCGGGCAGGATAATGGCAGGAGGGAAGGCAGAAAGACGGGCTGGGCTGTATGCAGCCTCGTTAGCTGCGGAGGGGGATGCAAGCCGCCCCTCTCCGAACTACTGCCTCTTTTCCTAGGGCCTCGCCGAGCCCCAGAGCATCAGTATTCTGTCCTGCTTCAAGCAATGGGCTCTTCGGAGCCTCTTCTTTGCATAGTCCCTTTCGCCAGCTGTCACCTTCCTCCTATCTATTTTTATTAATTATTATTTAGAAAGTGCCCAGGGTGTGTTTGCCACCCTGGCGAACAGTCTGGGAAACCAAACTTCTGCCTGCAAGGAGCCTCTGGGTCCCGGCTTGGAGATCGAGCCCCCCCCCCCGATGGGGAGGCCAAGCAAGCGGGGCCGGCTGCAGGATCTGCCTGCTGCTGCCTGCACCTCACAAGGCACGGCGGTTTTGGGGTGGCTGGGAGGGTTTGCCTCTAATGCAAATGCTGTCAACAGCAAAAGGATGGGCGGCTGCTAATTTGAACAAGATGCACTTGATCTCATTGCTGCTACATGTAATGCTCAAGGGATGGAAGCGGAGATTAAAAGGAATGGAGTTGTTGGGCGCTTCTGGTGTTATTTCCTCAGCCACCTACAGTGGTGGTTTGGGGACCGTCCGCCATCTTCCCGTGTTTGAGAGCATTCTGCAATAGATGAATGGTGGCAGTGTTGGGGAAAGGCATTTCGCTGCTGGATTTGGGGGCGAGGGCATTGCTTCTGTGCTGCCGGACCTGCTCTGAGCAGGCGTGTAGGGCACAAAAACATGCAGGCACAGCTGGAGGGAAGGTGGCTGGGCTGCCCGCAGGTTCCCGGGCTGACAGCCAGCCCCAGCACCTTTGGGTACAAGCGATGCCAGTCCCAGAGCGGCAGCCGCAGCCTGAGGCTTTGGCGCGAGGGAAGAAAAGAGGCAGCAGGCACAAATCAAGCCCTAGAGCCAGCGGGAGAGCACGTGCCCCAGAGCAGAGCAGCCAGCCCCAGTGAGGCTCCCAGGCGAGAGGAAACGCCGGCGGGTGGGAAGAGCAGCACCTGTGTTTGCTCAGCTGGAGTCTGAAAAAGCCGAGGAGGCCGGCATCTTTCTGGGACAGGCAGAGGGGGAAGCTTTCCCCCACGTTCGAGGCGTGGACAGGCTTGGCCGGGCCATACTGGGGCCAAACACATGGGCTGGATGGCTGGAAAAGAACTGGAATCAGCAGCGCATCTGTCTTTAAAGGATGCATGCCCCAGCGCCCGTGGCTGTGTGAGAGGTGGGCGTTTGGAACATCCCTGGAGCTGTGCAAGTCCTGCCTGTGGAGTGGTTTTGTTTCAGCTGGAGTGTCCCGTTCTTCTAGGTACCATTTTCTGCCCCGCTGTGCTCCTCGAGCAGCATCGGCCCACACAGTCTGACCTGCAGAGCTGCTCCTCCAGCTCAGGCTGGCCTCCAGTTTTCCCTCCCAGTGCCCATTACAGGGCAGATCCAGCATCCGAGCGAGTCCCTCATCCTCACTCCCTCCTCGCTGCCAAATACCTTCACCCCAGCTGGGCTTTCTCGTTGGCACACGTGCAGAAAGGGGGTGTTTGTGGCTTGTTTTCCAGCCCGTGCTGTCAGCAGTGGCTCTCCCTGGCTCAGCGGGGCTTTCAGCAGGGTGTCGGGTCCATCCTGTGTGGCCCCATGGGTGTGCCCAGCCTCTGTCTTCCTTCCACAGGCTCCGAAATCCCAACTAAGCCCACGCTGTGGGTGTGGGTAAAGGCAGTCGCGCCTTTTAGCTTAATTCCATACAATGTGGACACGGAGAACTAAAACGTTTCCAAGGACACCCATGTGCTGGATGCCTGTCAGTGTCACAGTAGGAATACCAGGCAGCACAGTACTGGAGGGTGTTTAATCAAAAGGCGCTTTAGGTTCACATTAATATATATTTTTTTCTTTTTTGACTTTTAAAATGTTTCCCCTTTCACCTCTTCTTGCAATACCATCAGCTGTCAGTGGTTTTGGACTTTAAACTTGAGGTTTGGGGCTCTTTAACTAGGCTGGTGGCCTTCGACAGACAAATGACAGCAGAAGACGGGGCAGAGGATTCCTTCAGCTGCCTTCACCCCTCGGGCTGACCCTGGGGGCAGCACGGGGGCGGGGGGGGGTAACCCAAAGAAAACCTGTGCTTAGGTAAAGATGAGAGGGAGGGAGAGCACTGATGCCAGCTTGAAATTGGAACTGCTCGGATACGCCGCTGCCGTAGACCTCAGCAGCTCCTTTCGAGGAGGGACGAAGATCCCATCTGTGCTGGAGGCGGAGGAAAGGGTTGTAAACATTTTCCATGGGAAAACAACCCAAACACTCCCCCCCCCCCCCGACTATTTCCAGGGCCACGTTTCTTGTCAAAGCCAGCATTTTCAGTCCTCTTGCACAACACAAGATTTTGTTCCATCCACTCCTCCTCCCCATGCCAGCAGGTCCCGCTCGGCAGCAGAAGTACGGATTTCTGTGGAAATGGCCACTTCACGCAGAGAGCCAAGTGTTACTGGAAAGTAAAACTTTGTGTTGGTTGGAGAGCAGTGGGAGAAATGGGCCACTGTGTGCAGGTAGCAGGTTTGCCTTGCCCTGCCTGCAGCATCTCCCCTTCCCCAGAGTGCCCCAGCGATGGGGAGGAATCACCATGGGCAAAATTCACAGTGGGGTCATCCTAAACCAAAACAAGCCCAAGAATTAAATCCAAAGTGCGGGTTGAGGCTGGAAATGGGATTTAAAGCCATTGAAGGGAAACCCCAAAGTAGTGTTGCCATCCCTGTGCCCACCTCTCTCATTTGGCTTTCTGGGTTTCTTGGCTGTGCGCACATCGCCTCGCTAATTACGATTACTTTAGTGCTTGTAATTTGCCCAGCGCATGTTGAGCCCCAGGAGTTTGGAAACAGCCTGGCTCCGGAGCGCTTCATGTCTCAGCCCTCCTGCTTCCTTGCCACCAGCTTCCTAGGGTCGGGCTCGATCACCAGCCCATGCAGGTTCAAGCACCCCTAGCCAGCGACCTTTCAACAGCTAAACCGAGATGCAGCTCCCAGCCACAGAGGCAAGAGAGATCCTACTCTGCTGTGTTTGCGTGTCCTGGCCTCTTGGCAGCACCCGGGAGCCGCCTGCTTCCTGCCCTGGCTGGGGGTAAGAACCGAGGAAGGGAAAAGCAGCTGGAAAGAGAAAAAACCACAAGAGGTTTAGCCCTTGTTTGAGTGAAGATGCTTGAGCAGCAGGCCCGGTGACAGCTAATCCGAGGCCAGGCCTGGTTCCTCCAGCCTTGATTTCAGGCAGACGAGGTGGGGTGGGGTGGGGGTGGCCGGTGCCTGCAGCAGAGGGGAAGTCAGCAACTCCCTCCACAACTTTGTAAACCCCGGGAGAAATAAAATAAATAAATTAAAAACCCGCAGCCGCGGACCCATCTCCAGGTCGTGTTTTAGCAACGGCAGAGGGGACCGGGTAGCGCTCGCTCACCCCGGCGGGGGTCAGGCTCTGCTGCAGGGCCGGGGGTGTGTGTGTGTGTGGGGGGGGGGGGGTCAGCTCGCTCCCGCCCTCCGCGCTGAGGCCTCTCCCTCAGCCACCCCCAACCCCCGCCGGTGGGCGGTCCGGTCGTGACGATCGGTATCGCGGGGCCAATCCGCCCCGGGGGGAGTTCCCCCTCCATTCAGGGCTCCTCGCCTGCGCGTTGAGGGTATGTAACAGCTGCTTTTTTTCCCCCCCCTCCCCTCCCGCCTCCTTTCCACCGCCCCTTCTCCTCACGACTAGACCGGCATTTGCTTTTCCCCGGGTGGGGGGGGGGGGGGCGCGGCCGTTGGGCTGAGGGAAGGAGCGACCCGCGCGCTTCAACGGCCGCCGGCGGGAAGCGCGCGGCGGGAAGCGCGCGACGGCGGCGGGAGAGGGCGGGGGGGGGGGGGGGAGGGAGGGAGGGAGTGTGTGTGAGGAGGAGGAGGAGGGGGGGGAGCGGTCGCTGCGCCGGCCCCGCCCCCCGCCCCCATTGGCTGCGGGGCGGCGGGCACGCCCCCGCGGCGCGCGGGGCCTCTCCGCCGCCCCCTCCCCGCTTCAGTGCGTGCGTGTGTGTGCGTGCGTGTGTGTGTGTGTGTGTGTGTGTGTGTTCCCCCCCCCCACGTGTAACCGACCCGCCCCACGTGGGGCGCTGCCATCCCGGAAGTGAAGGGGTTCGGGGACAAAAGGCAGCGCCGCACCGCCCCTCCCGCGCCCCGCCGTCAACCCAGCCCCCCCCCCCCGCCCGCCGCCGGTAGGCGGCGGGGGGGGGGGGGCTGGGTTGACGGCGGGGCGCGGGGGAGCGCGCGCGCGCCGCGAGGGGGGAGCGGGGGACGCGCGCGCGCGCGGGCGCGCGCGGGCCGCGGCCGATGTAAACATTCCACAAAAGGGCTCCCCAGAGAGGGGGCGGGGCCTCGTCGGTCGGAGGCGGGGCCGGTACCGCCGCGTGGGCGGGCTCCCCGCCGTTGACGGTCGAGCTGCCCGCCCGCCGGTTGGCTGGCTCTTTTCGGCCGCAACCAATGGGACCGCGGAGGAGGCGGGACGGGGGCGGGGCGCGCTGCTTATACGGACATTTTTCTTCGGCGGTAGCTCCCCCCCCTCCCCTTCCCTCCCTTCCTCTCCACATCCCCTTCCTGGGGGCTGCGGCCAATAGGGGAGGGCGAGGTGGGCGGGACCGAGGCGGCGATTGGCCCCGGGGCTGACGGGCGTGTGGCGCACCCAATGGGCTTTCGGGGCTCCCCCCCTGCGCGGGGAGGGGCGGGATTTCCCGGGGAACAGAGAAGCGGGCAGCGCTCCGCCGCGGCGGCCGAGAGACGGTTACTCCATCTTACCCCCCTCCCCCGCCGAGTCGTCCCCCCCCCCCCCCTCCGCCCGGGGCCCCGGCGCCGCCCGCCGCCCGCCCCCCCTCTCCGGGAGGAGGGGCGCGGGGACCCCCCCCCCACCTCACCTCACCGCGCCGGGGGAGAGCTCGCCCCCGCCGCCCTCCCGGGAGGGGCCCGCAGCGGCGCCGCCGCCCCCTGACCCTGAGGGACGCTCGGCCGCTGCCAGGGCCCGCTTCGAGGTAAGGGGAGGGGCGGAGGGGGGGTCGCCAGGCCCGGTGCCGGCCCCCTCCGGCGATCCGTAGGGGGCGGGGCCTGGCGCCGGTGCCGCGCGCGCTGGCGGTGGGGGGGGGGGTGGTGGCCGGTGCCCGCGGTTCTTCTCGTCTCCCCGGGGAGCCCCGGCCCCGCGCGGGCGGTCTCGCGTCCTCCCGCCCCGCCCCGCCGGGCTCGAAGCGGCGGGGGGGGTGGGGAGGGGGGGGGGGTGTCCCGGCCCCGGCATGGCGGGAGCGGCGGGCGGAGCGTGCGGCGGCGGCCGCTGGGCCGCGCTGCGAGGCGGGCGGGCGGGCGCCTCCCTCCGCCCCTCCTCCCGCCCTCCGCACGGTGCCGCTCCCGGGCTGCGGCGGGACCGCCTCCCCCCCCCGCCAGCTCTCTCCCGCATTGCACGCCCCCGGTACCGGCCGCATTGCGCGCTGGATCCTCCACCGGGGCTCTCTCCACCCCCACCCCCCCCCCCCGCCTCCACCGGAGCTCCTCCCCACGCTGCCCGCCCTGCGGGGGTGGTCCCGAGAGTCGGCTGGAGCCCGGGGGCGGCGCGGGGCTCCCCCGGCTCCGGTGTCCGCCCCCCCCCAACCTCAACTTCCCGGAGAAGTTGCCATTAAAAGCCTTTTGCCGCTCGCTAACCCCGCCCCCCCCCCCCCCGGGGGGGGGCCGCTCCGCCGCCTCGCACCGAAGCGGCCCCCGGGATCACCGAGGAGTTCCCCCGTGGCTTTTCGGAGAGCCCCCGTTGCGGTTTTTCCAGCTGCGCCTCCGCGGTGATCCGTAAGGACCTGTTGGAGCGATGTGTAGAGATCTACGGAAACCGGAGAGCTCCTCCTGCACGCGTTAATTACCGAGCGTTTTTAATAGCAAGCTGGCATCCTTTTTTACGCGTCCTCTCCGCGCAGCGCTGTGCCTCGAACTTGTCAGAGTCTCGCACTTGATGTCGCGGCCCTCTTTCTTAATTCTTCAGGCTGTTGTACGTCTGTAGAAACCGCTTCAGTTTTTTTCCTGGGGCTGCAGGAGGCTGGCCGCGGCGGTCGGATAGCTGTAAAAAACACGAGCGTGCTTTTGTGCCTGCTTTACCAAATACTGTCTTTTCTGCCTTTTCCTGGCCCGGGTTTGGAATGAGTTTTAAGAGTCGTTATTTGTGCAAATAATACGTGTGTTCAGCGCGCTGGTGGAAACGGCACGTCCCGGAAGAAATGCGTTTATTTGGATCGCTAAAATGGTGCAAAACTGAAAAAAAAGATTTGTTTAAAATAGCGCTGGAACAAGTTATCAAAGGCATCTTGGGCTGCGCGTGGATTTTTAATCTCCCGCGCTGCCCAGAGGAATCAAAACCTGCTTCCTGTGCCGAAGCATAGCTTAAGGATGACCCAACACCTTACGTTTCTTTCCTAACTTGTCGCTTTTATATTCATCAGTTGTGCTCAAAGATGTGGGGGGTCAGTAAACAAGTGGGAAATGCCCAGCTTCTTCCAGTACAGCTGTATCTGCACTTCAGTCTTCCAGTCCTAACTTGTAATTTTATTTTTTTTTAAATACAGTTTCAAAGAAGTATACATCGTTCTAAAATACGGTGCCGTTAATACTATGTAATAAAATGGCGCCTTATGTTAATGTAGTAATTTTAAAGCACTTGTAAAATTCCTTCATCACATAAAAGTGCCTTGGCAGCCTAGTGTCAGCCCGCGCTGGATCTCCGGGAACAGAAAACCACTTTTTGGGGTCTTTTCTTCCCTGCCCGGGTGAAGTCAGCAGTTTTTCAGGCCAGTGCGCTCTTTGTGAAAGGAAGCTGTGCTTTTTCACCCCAAAGGATCTCCTCCTTGCCCCTCCCACCCACCGCTTCTGGTTAAGATACGTGGTCTCAGCGTGAATTTGTTTGAAAAGCTTCAACGTGATCGTTCACCCAATAATATGGCAGTAATTTGCTAAAGTTTGGGGAAAGTCTGGGTGATTTAGACTGCTTTTGCAAGCAGGGTGGGGAAGGGGGATGCTCTTCCCGCCCCCCCTGCCCAGCCCGGATTGCCGGAGGAGCCCTCCGCGCAGGCTCCTGGCACGTGTGGGTCTTGGAGCCGGGAGCATCGCGTTGGAATTGGCAAGAGGATCATTTACGTTTCCAGGATTTATGAATCGTTTTCTGTCCAGATTGCTGTTCTGGTCTTCTCCAGCGTTGGAAAGCTTTTATGGCTGTTAAAGCTGGAACAGAAAAGAGAGTCCCGTAATAGCTGTCATTTCAGGCTGGTAGGCAGGGGGTGCGCTTTTGGGGATGTGCTGCTTTTTTCCAACTCCTGTGGGGTCTTGTCTCTTTTTATATATATAAAAAAAAAGAATAAATAAAAGTATTCTGGTAATTCTCTCTGTGCGTGGGGAAAGCGTACTCGGGAAACTGGGCAAAACGATGCTAACCTCTGTATTGAGTGTAAAGCTCGGTTTGGATCATCTCTTTGCGGTGGGGTTTAACACCCAGGCCGTTCACTGCTCTGGCAAAGCCTTACCAACTTGTTACCCATCTGGATGGAGATGAGTGGGGTTTATTCGTGTCCCGTCTGCCTCATGCTGGGTGCTGGCATGTAATCCGCAGGCTGTCACCACGTCACCTTGCAGAAAACTCTCCTAACTGCTCCGAAAGCCTTGGATACTGCTTTTCCAGCACCTTTTTCTTTTGGATACTTCTCATTTCATTTTGGAATGACTCTCCGGTCACAAATGTGCCCCTGTAGCGGGGTCAGGGGCTTATTCCCATGTTACAGGTGAGGGATCTGGGCTGTGTGGCACCATGCAAAAAATATACCAGCGGTTGCTGAACAAGCTGGGTCATGTTCTGGAAGTCGTGTGGCTGGGTTAGTGCACAGACAGCAGCGCTGCTGGAACCTGAGCCAGCTGCTTTCTAGCAGGCACCGTGATATACGGCGTTGAAATCCTGTGGGGGACTTGTCCCGCAGGACATCCACGACGGCTCCGGGATCGGAGCAGCCCCTCCAGGGTCTGGAGCCGTACCTGAGACTCACGCTTGCTGCTCCCAAGTTTTGAGGCCTTCCTCCCTCAAAAGGAAACCTTTCAGAAAGCCCCCGCACACATTAAACACGTCATCTGCCTCTATGCCATTTCCCTGCCCTTTTTCAGAAGGGTCCTCTCTCTGCAGGGACCAAAATCCTCTCTAGCAGCGCTTTCACAAATTGTTTTGTGAGGACGGTGTTTATCCACAGGCTTCTTGTGGTTCCAACAGGTGCCGAGGCAGCAGACCTTCCCGATGTGCTTTCTTCCTATTCTCTATTTGCCTTTTTCTTTTTGCTTTTGATTCTGACACCTATTTAACAGCTGATCTCTTAATGCCAGAAGACCCTCCTTATCTGATTGGAAAACCTGAAATAAAAAATCAGTATAAATTTCTAGCTATGCAGATTTTTGAGATTTTATTTGGTACAAAGCTGGGGAGCGGAGCTGCCGTGGGAGAGTCAGTTTTACGAGGGAAGAGGAGGATGCCCGGGCTCTCTCGCCTCCGTTGCTCCCGCAGAGGAGTGAGCGGGCAGGAGGGGAGCCGGGTGTGAGGAGGGAGCTGTGTGGTGCTCTGCCAGCTGAATTCAGCCTTGTCCCCGCTTTGTTCCTTCTCTTTCTGTGTCAGTGCTGCTGCTCCTCTCCTTTCCGCAGTACCAGAGGGGAAGGGATACGCTCCACTTACGTTTACCGGTCCCACTGGCTTATGCGAGGCAGATGGATGGGGAAATCCTCTGATGAAGTTGGCGGAGTAGAATTGCATAATTCTGGGGGTGTTACTGAGATGCAACGTACCTTTTTAAAATTTTTTTTTCTTGCTTTACCAGCTGAGGATCCTGTGTGTGTTTGTGGTATGTCTGCCTGATGCACCCTACCTGTAGTCCTAAGCAAAGCTGGTGAGCTGGGCGGTGGCACGGGTGGGAAGATCAGAGGTGTCTTCCTATGCAGTGTCCTTTCCCTGTGAAGGGGACACTAAAAAACTCAGAAAAGAAAAAAAAAAAAGTTTTCATCCTCCTGTAGGCAAGAATGTTGTGTACTCTAACTGAAGTTAGAAGATAGTTTGGGTCAAAATGATGCTGGGGAAAGGGGATGCAATTCTCCATGGACTGCACAGAGTGGGACTCGGTCTGTCCAGTTATTGCTAAGCTCTCCTATGTGTCTTGGGTTAATGCTTTTAACAAAGGAAAGTAACTGAATTTTGTGACTTGCTTTCAGTCTTGTGCAGTCCTTGCTGTGTTTGGGGGGCTTTTTTTTTTTTCCCCACCCCCAAATTAAGATTACAGATGATGCAATTTAAATTGGGGCTTTCTAAATCTTAGAGTCAAAGTCCATAAGGGGATGCCAGAGGTGTGTGCTACATTTCTGAGAAGACAACGTAAAACAAGCGTAGTACTGTTTGTAATGTCGCCACAGCGGAGGGCAGATAGCTGATACAAGTCTTTGATGCTGCTGATTGCAATTGTATATTTATCCTCAAAATACCTTTCCATATTAGCTGGGCTTTGCCATCAGCAAGGATGCTGAGAGAAATCAGTTGTCACCGAGGGTGGAAGTGGGTGGAATTGCCCCTTTGAGCAGCAGGCTTCGGCTAAATCGGTTTAAAATGACATGTCTAGTCTTGGGTTTCATCACGGTCTTTCTTCCTTATCAGCTGCCTGGCGTGCTGTAGGGGGGGTAGGACTTGCTGCACAACAGTTCTCTCCAGTTTTTGAATGAAGGAGATCCTTGGGAGATGCCAGGTCAAGATCAGCAGGACCTCAGTGAGGAGATGAATGCACTTTGGGAGCATTCAGCATCATATTTTCTTCTGCAAGATGCAGACCAGTTTCTGCTCTGGTGCTGGTTTGCTCGCTCCTCAGTGCTTTCCCCTCTCTGTAGAGTTTCGGTGGTGGTGGATGCACAGAGTTAACGTCACTAGTCTTTGTCTAGGTAAAGCAGAGCACTGAGATCATCTCTCTGCTAGGATTAAAAAAGCCTGTGAATTAGTAGTCTTCGTTAAGTGGTGGTCTGCTGTGAGCCACTCTTATACAACAGATGCAGACCCTAAGTAGGAGTCTAGCAAGGTGTTAACTAGGAAGATTGACTAATGCTATTGACTATTGCCTATAATATTGACTCTCTCTTCATATATATTGACTGTAATATGAAATTTTAAAGTTGAAGCAGGTACAGTGCTTGGATAGAAGCAGAGTCCAAGCTCAGCTAGCGAAGGTGGGGGGAATTCAGAGGGAAGAACCACCTTACAGGAGCTTTAATTTTCACTAAACAGAAGCTTTAATGTCAACCATACAGCAAACTAGGTTTCTGGAAGATTGCTTACTTGGTCTGAGAGAATCAGGAGTGTCAAAACCTGATGTTCATGCTGCTGGTGCGTACGTGGTAATGTATCCTCAGTGCTACCGCGATTCCCACAGCCTCACAGGGCGGAGGTGTTTGGTGGCTCCACGGGGAAAAGGCTTCTCAGTCAGCCTAAGGTGGCATTTTAATCCTCATAAGGACACATGAGTCTTCCGGCCATCTTCTGTCCTCAAACAGCCTCTGCTTTAAAGGTTGGTAAGTCCATCCACAGTGACAAGTGTGGAGTGTTGCTTTGGGAAGTGAGACACAAGGGTGGGACGCTTAACAGCCACCACACCGCACATACACCATGTGTATGTGTGTATATATATATACACACACACACACCCCCCTTATTGCAGACAGTGTGTTAAGCCTACTGGAACTGTTTCATTTCTTTATAGCAAATCACATGTGAATTTTTTTTGAGAATGTTCCTGCTTTGTAGATATTGCGTGTACGTGTCTGCAAACCAGCAGCTCTTGGTTGCTTCTGTAGGGAAGGAAAGCTGTTGCACTGTTGAAAGGGTAAGGGGCGAGCCAGCCTGGGAGATCAAAAGAAAGTGGAAGGACTGGCTGGGGTACCAGTGTTGAGAGCAGAAGGGTATCCAAGTTGGTGAGCGGGTTATAAATAGATGCCATCAAAGCTTTGCCCGACTTTACTCATGCGGTCAGCCATTGTCATGCAAAATCCTGGCTAGCTCTGCTCGTGGGATGATGGTGCGTGGCCAGGTTTGCCGGCATTGCTCAGTTTAGTCCCAGCCCTATTAGCATAAAACTGTACGTTTTTACAAAGCTAAATGCCGGCTGTGCTTGAGGGGAGTAGCTTCAAGTTAACCTGCCTAGCTCTTTATTTGTCAGCAGAGACCAGCTGAATGAAAAGACAACCAATGCAGGCACCATTAGCAAAATGAGCTCCTGGAGTGTCCCTCTCTGCTTTCTGAGTGTATGTTGGAGGTCAGACCTGCTTAGGATTTGTAACTTGTAAATAAGATCCAGTGAGCAAGCTTTCTCCTTTACTTGGGTTGAGGAGTCCTCCTCTGCCTCTGCCAGCTGTATTCTACCTGCCGGGTCCTTTGGGGACCTGATAAGGGACTCTGTTCCGAGAGGTTAAACTTGAAGAGCAACTCCAAAAAGAAATGAAGTCGTCTTCCTTCTTGTCCTACCCCCTCCAAGTAAGAGGAGAGACTGGTAAAGAGAGACATGGAGGGGAAAACACTTTGTTGCCCAAAGCCTGTGTTTTCAAGCCCATGTTGATCTATTCTGAACCTCTGTGCTGCTGGCTCCCGTTTACATATTTGACGTGCACTGAGATATTGGTGAATGATCTTTGGGTTCTTTGGTTAATGACGGATTTAGCCTGTGAAGAGCTGTCCTGACTTGGTAGATGAGAATTGGCTTAGTCAGCTGTTGTACCATTATTCTGGGGGAACTTCGTTCCCTCTCGTTTTTCTGTGTGTCCACATTAGCAATGAATGTGTTTAACTGCACTGGCACTGAAAAAGACTTGCTTTGGAGAGGTCCTGATGAATTAGAGGCTGAAGAGGGTGGATTTCACTCTGTTCTCTGTCCATCAAACACCTTAATAGCCTGCATGTGCTTTTGAGCACCCAGTGGTTTGATGAACAGCAGATAACATCTCAGGGATGGCAATAACAATCGATGCATAGAAAACAGCACTGGAATTTGCTTGCAGAAAAGAGTAGGTGAGTAGTTCAATCAAAAGAGCGAAGAATTCATGACACTTTTAGGAGCGGGACAGCGGATTTGAAGTGAAATGAAGTTGCATAAGGACAACTTAGAGTAGGGCAGGAACATGCCTGCATGTCGGAGGAGAAAAAGTACTGGAGAGCAAGTGGGAGAGCTGCTGAGCAGTGCTCGCTGGCTTCCCTGGCAGGCATGCAGGATGCCAGCTGCAGTGCCTGCTAGCGCTGCTCCAGTCTCCACTCTTTGGCTTGTGCTGGTGAGTGGAGCCATGATGCTAGGAGGATCACGGCCGTGTGGCATATGATATCCAAAATACTACTGGTAGTGAGTCTGTGGGTTTCACTGAGGTTGCACGTGTCTTATATGTCTTAAACAGAGAACGCTTTATTTTGAGGCTTTGTAAGTGATTGCAGAATCTGACTATTCTTCCTCCCCCTTTCACATTTTTAAAGCATCTCTCCCAGCTGACCGTCATCCTGCCTGGACTCTCCAGGAGGCTTTTTCTGCTTTCAGTGTAGGCAGCTTTGTCCAGGCTGTGTGTAGGTAACGCACTATCCCTCAGTCTGTTGTGTTTAAATACCGTGTTCAATGAGCTTTGCATTGCTCAGGGTCTGCGTCTGCTTAAGATGCCCATGCTAGCAACGTCCTTTAAGTGAGATTGAAGAAATCATTAACTTTTCAGCAGAGTATTTTGTTTCCAACAATAAGGCTGTATTTTTTGTGATAGAACACGAGTGCATATTTTATGCAGAAAGCTGAATCTTAATTCCACTTTCCTATCTCAAGATATCAGTAACCTAAATGAATAGACAGAAACTTGCCCTACCTGCTCTTGGTGAACTTAGCATCCGTGGTGCTGGCAGGCAGCAATGAATCAATTGCATTTGTTAATTGGTCTGTTTTTAACAGGTTTTGTTGTGCTTCCCGAGCATGAATTCAGAATGAAGCGGCGATTGGATGAGCAGGAGTCACCTGTGTATGCGTCGCAGCAGAGACGTATCACCAGCAGCACTGAAGCTTTTCAACACCAGCACCGTGTGCTTGCCCCGGCACCTCCGGTATATGAGGCGGTTTCGGAGACCATGCAGTCTGCCACGGGGATTCAGTACTCGGTAACTCCCAGCTACCAGGTGCGTGTGTTCATCCCTTTGCCGCATCTCAGCTGCGGTCCTGCTGCGTGACGAGCCAGCACCATGTCATTTCTTGGTAGAATTCTGTATTTGAGACAAGGTTTATTTTAGTAACCGGGGCTTCCTAAACTAAAACCAAGATTGGACAGTGCTTATCATACATCTCATTTTAAGCACTTGCTTTAAGACTGTAGGCTTCATTCATGTTCAGAGCCACCTGAACAAACGTGGTGTCATTTGGCTTTTTTGGACATGATTCTTTGAATGATTCTCTCGGATCATGGTCTCTGAATCCTAGAGGCAAATGTGTGCAGGGCTTTTTCTCTATTTTTCTCTTCTTCACCGGGAAGAGGTTTGTTCTTACGGTTGCTCTGTCACAGGTGTATGATATCTTGGGTGATCTTAAGCTTAACAGACTGGCTCAGATCAGCATTTAGATTGCAGAGTTTCAGGAAAATTGAAATGTTTCAGAAAACATTAGCCCAGGGTCATTAGGTGGCACTCTTCCCTCTCTTGCCTCCTTTGCAAGGAGCTGTCAGCTGGGGAGAGAAAAAAAATGTACTTTAAGAGTGCACTGGAGATTCCTCCCAGTGAAAGACCAGGGAAAAGCTGTTCCTGTGTTACCTGTCTCTGCCATGTTTCTGGCATGTTGCATCTTCCATGCTTGCATTGCTGGTGAGCTGCCCTCCCTGCCTAGTGCCTGATTTTACACACAGCTGCTTCTTTACTGCTGCAGAAGGGATGTTCACACTGATAGTAGCAGCCGCAGAGCTGAAAAGCCTGCAGGCAGACACTTGCAGGGACTGGAAGAGGGTGTGTTTGTGCTGGCAGTCCTTCCTAAAAAGAACTTGGATGGACCAGTAAGCAAATCGTTTCTTGTTCATGAGAAGGATTAAAAAAAGTATATCCCATCTAAAGGAGGCTTGAATGGAAGACTAAGTTCGTGGAAAATGAAAAGCAATTTACTTGTTAAAAATTTTTTAAAGGCTTTTTTAATGGATTTTCCAAATTGAAACTTTTCTGGTTTAACATATGAAGGAGACCTGGAAAGTGCACGCCTTCTGTTCCTTGCCCTGTTTTTCTAGGGGAGATACCAAGCTGAGTTTTCCCCTGAGTTTGCTGGTGCCAGAGAGCCACAATTTGACTTCCAGTACCCAAACTGAATGGCGAGAGTGTAGAAGCTCGTAAAGATTCATTCATTCAGATTATTGCTTGTGACACGTAAGTGTCGTAGAGAAAAGAGAGAACCTTGACTCTGTCAGACTAAAAATCCCATTTTATGTCCCTTTTGCAGGTCTTTATGTTAGTGTCAGCGACTAGACAGCCAGTGAGTCTGCAGGCTGGAGGGAACCTGTGTTTGTAACTTGTTTTCAGAGAGGGCTCTCCTCTACTTGGAGTATAGGATGAGAGTTATCTTGTTTCATTGTTAGGTCTCTCTGGGTTATTGTTGAAGAAAACAAAAGATATTTTTTCAGTAAGGTTGTTAGCAGTCATGGTTAAAGGTCAAACCGACTGTATCCTGCTTCCTTAAAATTTTACTTGTATACCTGGGTCTGGGAAGACTGATCTTGCTCTCTGCCTGCACAGCAAGCAGAGGTGGCTGCAAAGTCGTAGCTGTACGTGACGTCCTCTTTGCCTTGCCAGGTGTCGGCCGTGCCGCAGAGCTCGGGCAGCCATGGGCCAGCCATCGCAGCCGTCCACAGTGGCCACCACCACACCGCGCCGGTGCAGCCTCACGGGAGCCAGGTGGTGCAGAGCCACACTCATCCCACCCCACCAGCCGTGCCCGTGCAGGGACAGCAGCAGTTCCAGAGGCTCAAGGTAATGCTGAGCATTGCTGCCTTAAGTAAACCAACCTCTGCCTAAATCTTTGGGCACCCGGGAGCCTTTTTCTATTTGGTGTGTAGGGGAGGCTGCCCTGCAAAGCCAGCTGGTGACTTCCTAAAAGCTTTCTTGACAAGGCTTAGATGCTTCTCCTCTTTGGAAGACTGTTGAATGCAGAAGGGGACTTCTCTTTCTGCTGAAACCCTGTTGTTTCAAATACCGTAATGAAAAATGGACTTGCTAGGAAAAGATCGGGGTCAGGAAGGAAAAGGAAGAAGTATTGATCAGAGTATTCATAGGAATGGGTTAAATTGCCAAAACATTTGGTGGTTTTCTGAACACATGGCTTATGTGGGTGGTTGTGTGGGAGTAATCTGGGAGTAAGGAAGGCTCTATTCTTGGATTATATGCTGTAAAATCCTTAAAAAAAGAGAAAACTCCACCAAAAATAACCCATTTAAGTAGCTACATTTGGTTCAGCTCTAGCGAGAAGGCCACGTATATATGTATTGATGCCTATTTCTTCGTCTCTTCCAAATACGGTGCAAGTCTTTTCCAGTTTCGGTGGAACCCACTGCCTTGTTGGGTGAGAGGCCAATTCCTTTTGCAGAATGTAGGACACTTCATTTCTTAAGACCTCTGAAAATGGTTTCGTAATGTGTGTTTCTTTCTCCCAGTGATGGCAAATCCTCTGCTGATGCAAGATTCGGGCCATACGTAATAGCCTTTCTTCCTTTGCTGTTGTTTAATTTCAGACAAAAGAGAGGTCCTATGTATAGCTCTTGCAGCTGAGAAGCGTGTGGCCTGGCTGTTGGAGGCAATAGGGGACCCAGAGCTCTTGCTTTAGGCTGTGGTTGTTCTTTCAGTACATCTGAAAATTGGATGTTGGTACACGAATGGTTCATAAACTTCTTGCTGTTTGAGGTGTAAAACAATTTACCGCCCACAGTTGCCATTTTTGAAATCCTTATATGTTGAACTGAAATGTCTGGCTTTTAGAAAAAAGTGCAAGCGTGTACCTGGCAGACATCTACTACACTGAGTATGTCATTTCCACTTTCTGCTTATTCTTAGACTTCCATAATAATTTCCACATACGAATGCAGGAAAAATACTCAGTCTAGTTCTGTTTATCCTAGCAGTCACTTCAGTGATGGTAAATTTGGAGTATGTTTTTTTTTTTTCTCTGAGTAATTCTGCTGATCTGTGTTGCTTTTTTTCCTTTTTGGTCTTTTTGGTACAGTTTTATCTTGTGAGCCAGGAGTGGGGAGTGAGTATCTCTTATTCAAATGGTGCTGGTGGTACACTAACCAGGCTCATGATCTTTTGCTCTTTAATTCCCTGCCCAGGCTCAGGGCTAACAGCTGTGTTTTCAAATAATGTGTGTTTTGCGGAACAATGGAGATGAAATAAAATCTTCTCTGCTATTATAACCTGTGTGTTCTGTCTCCAGGTGGAGGATGCGTTGTCTTATCTTGACCAGGTGAAGCTGCAATTTGGTAGCCAGCCGCAGGTCTACAATGACTTCTTGGATATTATGAAGGAATTTAAATCTCAAAGGTAACAAGCTGTGTTTTGCTTCTTCCTTCCAGGTTAGAAAGAGTGTATGTGGGCATGGGAGCACAAAGCAGGAGCTAAATTCTGTCCTTCCATGTGCAGGGTAACACACCTCTAGCAGTAGTGTAAAAGCAGTTGTGTGCTTTCTCTTCTGAAAGTTAAATGCATCCCTTCATTTCTACTAAATCTCTGCTTAGAGTGGGAGTTCACAAGTTCAGCCTTGATAGCTGATTCATCTGGCTGTCTGGTTGTCTGCCCATTAATAATGGTCAGACTTGGGACTAGATCTCATAGATATAAAATGCTGTCTGGGCTAATAAAATAATTCTAATGTCATTCTTAAGTTCAGTAATGTATTTATAGGAATCAGTTTTGCTTCGTTTCATACGTTAGAGATGATAAGGTAAAAATTCTAGCGGAAAATTCTTGTGTGGAGAACTCTGTGTACCACTGAAAGGGTCTTAGAGGATTGTGACATTTTGATCTTATTCCTCCTTCAGTATTGACACTCCAGGAGTGATCAGCCGCGTATCGCAGCTCTTCAAGGGCCACCCAGACTTGATCATGGGTTTCAACACCTTCTTGCCGCCTGGTTACAAGATTGAGGTGCAGACGAATGATATGGTGAATGTGACAACACCAGGGCAAGTTCACCAGATCCCCACTCATGGCTTGCAGCCCCAGCCCCAGCCCCAGCCGCAGCATCAGTCACAGCCTTCAGCGCAATCAACCCCAACACCAGCACAGCCAGCGCCGCAGCCACCACCTGCCAAAATCAGTAAGGTGAGACACTTTGAATGACATACATTGATAACATGGGGATCGTGCTGCCTCCGGCTGAAATTGTTAGGGAGCTAGAGAGCAAAAAAGGAACTTCCACACTGCTTTTTCATGGTATTTGTGAATCTGTATGTTCTGCTGCTGGATTAGTTTCTCCTTGTCAAACTTCAAGGTGCATCCTAGTTTATTTGACAGTAATTCAAATAAGCCACCTCAAGGGTTTGGAAAAGCCTTGTTGCTTTCAGTGGGGAACTGAAAGGTGCTCAGAGCATCTGTTAAAATGTACACACATTATTCAGGGAGTGATCCAGCTAGCAGTCCCAGGAAAAAGATCCCTGAAAAGCATTTGATTTTGCAAGAAGGGCCTCCTAGTTAAAGCACTGGGCACATGTTGAACTGCCTGCTTTTGTGTATATTGTCTCAGAGTAACTGAAGTCCCAAGAACTTTCCCATAAAACAGAGGCCATGGTAAAGGTGTTGGTTTTGTTGTCAAAGTGTGTGTGTGGTTTCAAATGCTTGGGGCAATAGAGCCTTTAGAAGAGCTTGATTAGTTATTTGGTAGATTCTGCATTGCTTGAAGTCTTGTTTTCAGATTGGACATTTTTTGTAAAAGAATCTAGTTCAGCCATCAGCTGGATGGGTGCAGCAGTTATCGGCAAAATCTAAAGTGCAAGAGTGACCATGATGCTGCCTTTAGGTATCGGTTTGTGCACCTGAAACTGAGACCTTTCAATAACAAAGGGAATTTGACTCTTGTTTTAGACGTAATCCAGATGCTACTATCCAACAGATGTATTTTATGTGACTGGAAACAGAATAGGATAATAGGCATTCGAGGAGCTTACTCTAGATAAAATATCATGTATTTTAGCCTCAAAATGTGGAAAGATTTGAGAGCCTTAGGGAGGGAAAGAATCCCCAAAGTTTCAGGGGTTAGTCTCTAAACAGTACAATTAGCTACCAATTGGCTGGAAAAGAAAAAAAAAAAAAGGAATATGCGGTTAGAAAGCAGCAGGATTTAAAATGTTGCAATTAGATGATCTCTAGGCAAACATTGGTGGACTTGCAACCTCCTGTTCAGAAATGGCAAACAAAACATGCTAAAAGATTTGCAAAGCTGAAAACTGCAAAGCTAAGGCGTTCCAGAATTAACTTACCTGTGCCAGATTTCAAGGCTTTTTTCTGAAGAAGTAGTACATGCTCTCAGTGAAGAGGTAGTAGTCTCTTTCTCATCACTGTGGGCTAAGTGGTTTTCTCCCCATCGACCTGCTAAAAGTTGAACTGTTTTTGCTGAAACTTTAAAATGAATCCAAGGGACATGCTAGATAATGAGGTGAGATTTCCTTACCAGACAGGTAAAGTTGTAGGTAGGCAAGGCAGGATCTTGTAATAGGATGCTTCTGGCCATCCTAAGACAGTTATCTACACTGTCAGTCATGAAAACTCTGTGTAATACAAGTTTTGAAGTTTGGAATGTGAGAGGAATGAGTACTTCCATTGCCATTTAAAATTGCCACCTCAAAACTTTTGCTAGTTTATCTGTGGCTGTTAGGTGTCTGTTAGGAGTATTCAAAATAATTACTCTGAGAGCCTTACGTGCCTGCTCTTTGTCTCAATATTGAAAGAAATTCCAGTTTTCCCTTGCTGTTGCCTTTATGCATCCCAGAATTCTTCACTAGGGGCAAAATAACTTGCAGTGTTGGAGCAAGCCATACCTATGCATTTTGGCTCGGTTAAATTTTTCAGATAGTGTGTCTCTCTTGTCAGATTTCAGTCAAAAACAATTAGCAAGGACAATCAACTGTTAATAACAACAGCTTGAGTGGTCCAGGTGTTTTTTCTTCCTGATGAAGTGTAGTCTCTACTGGCCCACTAAATATTGATGTATTTATTTGCTTTGGATAATACTTTTCTTCTGCTTAGCCTACATGTATTTGTGGTTCTGTTGATCTTTAAAACCCAACTCTGACTGTGAAATGGTTCTTCTTAATTTTGACTCTTAACAGCAGTTTCTGCTGAGCCACTAGGAAATGTTGGGTTTATGAAAGATACTGTTAAAATTCTCTAGACCTGCAAAGGCAGTAACTGTTTAGTAGCAGTTTAAAAAGACCGTTCTTTTAAGGAAGTGCAGCAAAAGTCATCCAGGGCTGGCATATGGGAAGAGGTTGTTTGACCGGATGTGGTAGCAGGAGATTTTGTCCACTCGATATATTCCAGCTCAGAGGTATCCCTATTGAATCCGTGTTGTTCCGCTGTTGTCATCAGATACAGTTATATGCTGGGTTGTTTCCTCTGGATATGGTCCGTAAGTGGAATAGAAGTGACTTTATTCCAAATGTAAAGGAATATGCTAATTTCTAACACGGCTTCTTTTCTTCTTAGCCATCACAGTTGCAGGCACATACTCCTGCCAGCCAGCAAACTCCCCCAATTCCACCATATGCATCACCACGCTCGCCACCAGTCCAACCTCATACGCCAGTGACAATCTCTCTGGGAACCACACCATCCCTGCAGAACAATCAGCCTGTTGAGTTTAATCATGCCATCAACTATGTCAACAAGATCAAAAATCGGTTCCAGGGACAGCCAGACATCTACAAAGCCTTCCTGGAGATCCTCCATACATATCAGGTGAGTGTTAACAAGGCAGATTTGAGTATATGTATGGTTATTTCTCTTTCTTTGCCACGGGGAGCTAACTGTCCAAGGCTTGCATTTGGGTCTTCTGCTGGATTAGCATTGGTCAGCAAGCTAAGCAGAATTCTTCCAAATTAGAAGATTATGTAGCAGCATGAGATAATAGATTTCAGTCCGTCGTCTTTGTTTGCAAGTGTCTGAAATGCCTTTTTAAAAATCGTATTTGGCATGTTTTCATGAGCGTGGGGCAGAAAGAGACAACATGGCTGTAGTACTATGTTAGAAGTAAAGAAACCACTTCCTTGGTCAGAGTCCTACTAATCCAGGGCCAGTTGGGCATTTAGTGTATATAAGTATATACATTTAATATGTATAAAAATCATACTATTAATATAGTATGATTCTTTATGTAAGATGCTGAGACCTTTGCTGTTTCATTCTTTGTATCACTGAGGGGTTTTTTTTTTCTTTGCCATGTAAATAGTTTGTGCATCCTTTCTTCTGATGCTTCTCCTCTTTCCTATGACAGAAAGAGCAGCGTAATGCCAAGGAGGCAGGAGGTAACTACACGCCAGCTTTGACGGAGCAGGAGGTGTATGCGCAGGTGGCTCGCCTCTTCAAGAACCAGGAGGATCTGCTCTCGGAGTTCGGGCAGTTCCTGCCTGATGCCAACAGCTCTGTGGTGAGTCGTCTTGGAGATAGGCTGGAACTGAAATACCTAGTGGAAAACTGTTCTGTATGTAGCCAGAGTTCAGAAAAATGTGCTTTTGCTGTTTGTTTCTTGGGTTTTTTTTGGAGTGATCTTTTACTGAGTGCGGGAATGGGGTCAGGGTGATAGACTGTGTTTTCTGGCCATAACTTGTCTTTTAAGTACAATCCCTTTGCCTAAAAGGGTTGTTCTAAGACTGCAATAACTGCAGTAAAATATATTGGTCATCTAGAGCTAGGAGGAGCAGGCATATTTTTTTGCCTGGATGCGTGGAACTCAGCTCTAATGGTCTTATGGGTTTGTCTCTAAATAAGCTGTTAAGTAAGACAACTGCAGAGAAAGTGGAATCGGTAAGAAATGATCACGGTGGCACGGTGAAGAAGCCACAGCTCAACAACAAACAGCAAAGACCCAACCAGAATGGCTGTCAGATCCGACGGCACTCGGGAACTGGAGCAACCCCTCCGGTGAAGGTAAGAGCGTGTGCTGCTCATTCAGCAGCCCTGTTTTTCCCAGGAGGCTGTGGCAGAGCGGGATGCGTTTTACAAGTCTGTGCGATTTTTGTGGCACAGGCTGCAGCTTGAGAACATGGAAACTAATGCTCACCTTTAAAGGAAAACTTTTTGAAGTCCTTGTTTCTAAGCGCAAGGCTTTGTCTCCGATTTTCACAAACTGGTGATGTTATCTGTACCTGAGGGTGGTAATAGTTACTTTACTGGCTTGGGAAAAATAGGGCTTTCCCCAGTTATTAGGATGCTGCAGAATGCGTGGGGGTAGTTTTCTTGGTGAATAAAGCAGTGTTTGGAGATGTGGGGTGTGGAGGCAAAAGTCTCAGTAAAATTGCAAAATAAATTTGTCCAAAATTTGTAGCAATGTTTCTAAGGCACGTGGGAAGATAAGCTGAGGGAAAGATAAAGGTGTGCCCAAAAGCTTTGTTGTTGTAGAACTTGGAGCAGATGCAGTGGAATCATGCTTGCTCATCTTTCCTATGATAAACCTTATAATACAATGATGAATGATTATTCTTGTAGCAAAGTTTGCCCTTTTCAAATGACGCATGTTTTGAGAGTGCAAGGCTGTGGCCAGGTGGCTTAGTGTTTGTGCATTAAGGATAAGTTTGCCTACTTTATTTGAGGGTGGTGTATCTTGCTTTGTGATGAAAAGCATTAGCAGATGTAATTGTATCATTTAAATCCAGTGATTTACTTCCCCTTCTGCCCTTTCTCCTCCTCTTCAGATAAAGGGCAGCAAAATAAAACACAATTTGGAGGCAGCTTTTGGCCTTTCTGAGGATGTAGAGTGTAGTGCTGGTATGGGGAAAATAAAGGATCTTGCAGAGGATTGCAAGAGAGAAAAAGAAATATGATAATTTTAGGGAGGTGTAAGACTTAAAGAACTGGGTGAGTGATAGGAAAAAAACAGATTTATTTTGGTAATTCTGCAAACTAGCTAGAAGAAGGAGATACGCCATAGAGTGACTGTTTCAATCAACTAGTTACAAAAAAAGATGCAACAGTGTATTAAAAATATTTAGAGTTCTCTGCTACTGATTAACCTTTAATAGATGAACCTGTGACACACACTTTCATGGAAGTTTCCTTCCGAAAAAGCCACCTTTCTTTTATTTGAAAGCAAACAGTGGGGTCAGGAAGCTGAAACCCTTGTGTGATAGATAATCAAAATATGGCAACTTGCTCTGCTGAACAGCCTTTTTTTTTTTTTTTCTTGCCTTTCTTTTTTTTTGTTAACAGAAGAAACCGAAGCTGCTTGGTTTAAAAGACCAGTCTTTGGCAGAAGCCAGCAAACATGGTGTGGGGACAGAATCTCTCTTCTTTGAGAAGGTGAGAAGCGAGATTCAGAGAAAGCCGTCTCGCGTCATTGATTTATGTTCTTCGCGTGTATACATCCGGATTTTTATCACAGTGAAGTATGTGATATGTATACCACCCTGATAACATTTGTCAGCTTGACCTCAGATGTATTGTGTGACCTCTAAGTCAGATCCATTGAATTTTTTTAAAAGACTGCTGATCTTTTTTAAGGGGATATTTGTGTCTTTTCCCCAAATATCATTCTTCGGCTTTTCACCCGCTGCTGCTGCAGGTTGTTTGCAGGAATGGGAATTTTTTCCTGTAATGCACACTCCAGATTTTTTTCACCTTTACGAAATCCCCATACAACCGACAATGTGTGTGGCGTGTCTTGCTGTGTTGGCACAGCTTGCTGTACCCATCCACAACGAGCTGCCTGCAGTGTGGGAGCTCAGTTTACAAAGCGGCTGATTCATGTCGACGTTGTTTTTTTTTTTTTTTTCCCTGAGAGCTGAATGTAATTAATTGCACAGTTGTTACCTGTTGCTGGTTTACCACACAGAACAAATGAAGGATATGTGGGATGTTTCCAAGTGGTACCTTAGTGTCTTCCTTAAGATGTCCATACATTTCCTTAGGGCTCAGAGGGGAGTATATAGTGGATGTAAACAAGCCTTTTAAGTAATATTCATGTGTCGATGAAAGTCTTGGTTACTCCCTGATGATGTGGTGCATTTTGCAGCATGCTGTAGACCAGCTAATAGTAACTGGGAGCCAATCTATTGCTCGGAGGATGTGTAGGTGTTAACATGAGTAAACCTAGAAATCCCTGCTGTAGAGTTATAACCGTAATGACGAATGTCTTAATGATGATAGATCTCAGTCTGAAGCGTAGATGCTAACTGTTCTCGTGGGAAAGGTAATGGTGTTGGGATGAACCGTTCGGTTTCCTCGTACTGTGAAGATAAGGGTTACAGAAGCTGGCTTATCTGTGATAACCCAAGCTGTAACGCAGGCAGAGGCTGGAGCGGTATTACCCAGGGCACAGGTCTCTTACCCCTGCTCCCTACTTGCAATATCCTCTGGTGTTTAAAGGCAACCTGGGTGAGTTTGTGATGCTGCAGTTACGACTGACGTTGTCCATGATTCCAGCATTTCGTAATCCAGCCGTTAGGGGGTTCTTTAAGGGATTTAATTCTTTACTTGCAACTTCTTTCTTCAGAGGAATGCACTGGGTGCTGATGTTGCAGGGCATACCCAGCACAGAGATGGCTCACATCAGTATCTGTTCTTCTGGCCTGGTGTATGGGGCAAGTTACCCTCCATTCAACTCACTTAAAAGATTTGCGTTCTCATTCCACGTGTAATCTCTGTGCATCAGTGGGAAGCGCAGTGTTGAATCCAGGTCTCCTGAACAGTGATGGCATACGCAGCCTGACAGTGACTGTTTTCCTCTTTTCTTCTCTCTGTAAGGTCCGCAAAGCTCTGCGTAGCACAGAAGCATATGAAAACTTCCTTCGCTGCCTGGTTATTTTCAACCAGGAGGTGATCTCCCGGGCTGAGCTCGTGCAGCTCGTTTCTCCATTCCTGGGGTAAGTGGAGCCCATTTCCTTAAGTGAAGTGAGAAGTTTAATCCGCTTGGTCTGTTTCCATTACAAAGCCAGAAAAGAAACGCTGACCTTTGTGGTTGTTCAGGGGAATGCATCTCATGTGGTTGCATGGCACGGAGGAGGAGGAACGGCGCCCTGGGAGCTGGGCGGTGGTTTCTTGGGCCACAAAGTACATCTGAGATGGAGTACCCCTGCGCTGCCCACTTCCTCCGCTGTTGGTTGACTTTTATCTGGATAGCCTGCCACTGCTTAATTGTCTGTCCACTGAACGGTTGCACAAGTTGCTTCTGTGGCAGTGCATTCTCTGATCTCCTGTTCCCTCCAGCTCGGCCTGAGTGTCACGAATGTACGTGGTAAGGTGCCACATGTTGCTGTATGGGCGGGAAGATACTGGCAGTTCTTGGAAGCCCTTCAGTGGCTAATACTGTGCAGATGCCACGTGCTTTAGGCTTTCAGACTTCCTTTATTGGAGCAGGACAGTAAGGGCCCTGCATCAGTTTTCTTTCCAACTTCATGCTCTTCTGCACTACCCTTTTCTATTCCTTACTCAAGAGGAGGTGAGAGAGGGATTCCTAGCTGTGTCTTGGCTGGCAGGCAGGCAGCATTCAAGAACAGTGCCAGTACTGCTTGTTTTGTTTCTTCCTTTTTCAGAAGAGCAAACAGAATTATTTAGCAGCTTGTTATTGCAGTCTCTTGCTCTGGAATCATGGATTATTTCATCTGAGAAAAGATTGACTGTCTAATTACATAGGAAATGTCCCCTAAAAAAAGAGTCCTGATATAAACTCACTAAAATTTCCAAAAAGCAAAAAGCAGCTGAATTCTGTCATGAAGCCAAAAATGATAAGCAATACTATAGTTTAAATAGGAATTATGACTTCCATAATTGACAGTAGTGTACAGAAGAACTCTGTATTAATCAGCTAAAACTAACCGATACCCTCTCATCAACTTTGGGCGGCAAGATTAATGGTCCTTCTTCCTGCGAATTGAGTTCCTGGTTCCAAGGGAGAAGGCAATAGCAGGGTAAATTGGGTTCAGGACCCCATTACACTAGCTACTGTGCAAAGAAACTGCCCCAAGGAGCTTCCGCTCTCTCTGTAGCTCCACTGGAATTAGTCAGGCATCAGCAGGTTGCTACCTTTAGCTAGGAAGGGTGAAGTATTTGACAAAAAATTCTGGATTTTCTCCCATGTACTGTCTGTGCTCCTAGCTGTAAGGGTGAATATCTGTATTGGGAAAGGTATAATACAGTTTTCTTACTCTGGAGTTGGACATTATCTTCTGTCATGTAATGAAAAAGCAATAAATGAGCAGTGATTCAATTAGCCTCAGTAACAGGTTCAATTCCTCATATTGCTGGAGCTTTGCATGAGATAAGATGAGTTGAACAGATGCAGTATTTTAGACTAATAAATTCTTCAGAAAACTTTTCTCTACAAGCAGGTGAACTTAGGCCTTGCAGGCAAAGGCTTCTCCATAATTTGTGCTGGTCTATGTAGTCTGGGGAGGCAGCACTGGTCAAAGTGATTGCTCAGCACTGAAATATTTTGCCATGTAGTTACAGAATCGCTTTTCAGTTTCTTCTTGCTGCTTTTGGAAAGGAAGGGTCTGCTTTAAGGTTAAGAACGTTGGCAAACAACTAGGGATCTGGCCTGGGTTCACCCGCTGGGACAGTTTGGGAGACCCAGATGTGACCCTGCAATGAGCACTGCCCCTGCAGTGAAAACTTTGGCTGCTCTTCCTTGCTTGTCACTTGTCTCGCAGGGACTGTACCCATGAGGCATGTGGAGGATATATTGGTGCTTGTCTGTGTATCCCTGGCAATATGAGGGGGTAATCCTAGAGCACCTTAGTTGCACTGAGAGAGCAATCCACCACCTGATCAACAAACAGGTACTCGCTTCCCATTTGATCAGGCTCTGTGGAAGTGGGATTGAGCAGAGAGGGTCCTCTCTCACCAGACTAATAATTCAGAGGGTCGTCTTCGACGTAGTCTGTCTGTAGCAATCAATTGTAGCCTCAGCATCACAGCTCAGTGCTGTTTGATTTCTACTTAGCTAGTTTTTCACTTCTTTCATTTGATTTTTAGGAAATTCCCAGAATTGTTCACTTGGTTTAAAAACTTTCTGGGGTATAAAGAGTCTGTTCACATGGAGACGTATCCGAAGGAACGGGCTACCGAGGGGATTGCCATGGAGATAGACTATGCCTCCTGTAAAAGACTGGGCTCCAGCTACCGAGCCTTACCCAAGAGCTACCAGCAACCCAAGTGCACAGGGCGGACTCCACTGTGTAAAGAGGTAAGATGCTCTCGGATGGGAATTGTGTGACAGAGGAAGGCTATTCCCGGCCTTCTCGGAGGGATGGAGCAAGGACAAGCAGAACAGAAGAACAGGATGGGGAATTTATTTTGTATCTGAGTTATGCTGAAAAGTTTCCCAGGGATGTCAGGGCACGTCTGCTCTCATGCAGTAGAGTTGTGCTGCTGCCTGCGCCCCAGAACTGGGGCTGGGCATGGAGCTGGGGCCAGGCAGCTGCCTGGTTAGCACTGATCCAGCACTGAGCCGTGCTGCTCCTGCACCCAGGCATGTGCGGGCGTACCATCCTGGCTTGGGATCATCATGGTACGTGTCGGAGCCCGAGGTGAGCACACCCCGAGGTGTTCCTAGTGGCAAGTGAGTACTTGGCACTCCTGTAAACGTTTGGATTGTGTCCAGAAGCTATGGCACAGGGTGAGGCGTTGGTCTAGGAATGGGTTATGCTGGAAGCTGGCTGGGAGTTGCGATACCCACGTGGCTTTGATGGTTGGCGTCAGCTCTTCTCCAGCTGTGCTTGTGAAAGGGTTGCGTGAACCGTTGGGGAGCAGCTGGAAAAAAACCCCACCAAATAGTTGTGATGTTTAACTACTTAAATAAAATGTAGGGGCACTAGGTATGTATGATGTTTTACGTAGTATAACCTGTGAAAAGAACATTAAGATTACAAACTTAAACATTCTTAAGTAGGAAATGACAGAACTAGTTTTCTGTATGGTCATAATGTGATCTCAGGGATCTTTTACAAGGTAGTATGTAATTCAAGATTATTGCTACCTTTTTACCCAAATTCCCACTTAGTCTGCTTTCAGAGTTGTCTCTAGTCCAACTCTAAAAGGAAATCACATTTTCTGTACAGATTCTCCCACATATCCCTCAAATGCTTCTTTCTTTCTACCTGAAATGCTAAGAAGACCTCTTGTCTTGAGAAATGGTGTGTTGCTTTGGGAAATTGGCTCCCTGCAGGGAGCCAGCCTTCTTGGTCAAGAGTCAAAGCTGGTCTCCCAACAAAGTCCTGCAGGATCAGAGGTACTCACTGAGTCCTTTAATGTGTTGTAGTGACCTTTTGATCAAAGTGGGAATGGTACTGGCTGATCCTGTTCCTTCAGTGGTGTTGAAGGTAATGTTTTGGAGGTGAGTGAGCAGGACTCTTGCTGAAGGCCAGTTAATAAACATGCTGCTTAAGAGCACTCACTGGAGGAGGGGAGAGCCCCAGAAATCCCTTCCCTGGGTGACTGCAGTCAGCAGTGGCATCTACACAAATAGTGAGGAGAGTGCTGTTTGGAAACATCACGGTTTTTGTGTCCTTACGCTCCTTGAGAGATGAGGAGGACAAATGTGGGTGACCAATTCATGCAGTTAGTGGTGGTGATAGGTGTTCAGCTGAAGTGGTGGCAAGATAGTGAAAACAACCTGGGCAAGAGACAATTGTAAGTTGTTTGGTTTTTTTTTTTATCTATGTCCTGACATGTCTCTCAAAAGTGTCTTTTGTGATGCAGTTACAAACTTCTTTTCCTGTGAGAATCTAATGACTCAGTTGTTCAGGCTTCAGGTTTATGAAAACTGGGCCTGACTTTCAAGACTGCCTGCCAAAACCCTTGTTTCTTTGCCTTTGGCCTCTTTGAGGTTTTTTTGAATGTTCTGTTCGTGTTTTGGAGGTGGTGAAAGCTGCAGGTGCTCAGCTGCTTTGTCAGGAAAGGTGTTGCTGGGGTATGGATTTATATTGCCAATTAGCCTTATTTGGAGGTGGAAACCATGTACTTTCTAACAGTCATGTCTGACATGATGACCACCCAGTGTTGTCGTCGGTGAATTGCACACATGATGAACCACATGGTTGCAGCTGACCAATCCAAAGTAATGGAAAAGCTCCTTTCACCTTTCTTTTTTCTCTTCCCTTGCAAGTTTTTTCTCACAGATCCAGCTAATGAGTTTTTCAGATTGCCTGGATGTTATGGTTCTGGCTGTCAGGGGTTGCCTCCTGAATGCTGGGCTTTGGAAGGGGTGCACAATTTTTTCGACTGAGCAGAAGACTGGGCTCAGAGCTGGACGAGTGTGACCGCCTCGAAGACTGACCGTGACTCTTGTCTCCCCTTGTCTCCTTCAAAGGTTTTGAATGACACCTGGGTCTCCTTCCCATCCTGGTCTGAAGACTCCACATTCGTGAGCTCCAAGAAGACGCAATACGAAGAGCACATCTACAGGTGCGAGGATGAGCGTTTTGAGGTAAATTGTTTTTCCTTGATTCATGTCTCGGAAAGCTTGGGGTTCTGTGAACAGTTAATGATCTTGATATAGTTATACCTTTAATGCTATTGCTTAGAATCTGTTTTGTGTGTGTGCGTGTGCGTGCGCGTCACCTGTTTTTTGCGTAAAAGCTTGTGTTCTCTTAATGCAAGAAGCAGCAGCTGCATAACCACCTCTCACTCCCAGCCACCCCCCTCCCCCTCACTTTTTTTGCAGAGCTCTTTGTTCATGCCACTCCAGATGAAATTGTTCAATGGCCAGCGTATAATCAATGCATCTTTTCTGTTCTTACTGCCCACGTAGCACACGAGAACATGCATTCCCCTGCAATAATCTGAAAAGTGATATGTTCAGGATGTTAAATGATTGACATCTTGACTTGAAATGGAAGTTAGCTTGGCAATTACCTGAATACGCTCAGATTCAGCACGTCCTTTTGTAGAGTCACTGTCAATTGTGTTCTATTCCCAGGTGGAAAATGTAATTTCTGAACAGTGTCTTTCCGGTAGCCTTTAAATTCTTATGCAGTATTATCTAGGTAGCAGATAAAATATAATTGGATTATTTTAGAGCAGCCGAACATGGAAACCACTGCTCAAGAACACCTTGTTAAACATGCATGGCTTCTTGTTTCATGTCAGTTAAATGTTAGCCTCTGTGAAGTATCATGTTTTATCTATTCAACGATGGCTAATGCACTGTTCGCTTCAGCTGGATGTTGTCTTGGAGACCAACCTGGCAACGATCCGCGTCCTTGAGGCAATCCAAAAGAAACTCTCGCGCTTGTCTGCCGAGGAGCAGGCCAAATTCCGCCTGGACAACACTCTGGGTGGCACTTCAGAGGTGATCCACCGCAAGGCTCTCCAGAGGATATATGCTGACAAAGCAGCTGACATCATTGATGGACTTCGGAAGAACCCATCCGTGGCTGTTCCCATTGTACTGAAAAGGTATTGACTGCTCTAGCACCCTGCCCCAGGGGCTCTACCAAAGGCTAATGCACCATACGTGATCCAGATTTATGTAAAAGTAGCTAATTTCTGTCCCTAAAGGGTATGACCTCCACAAGGCTGTAAATTAAGAAGTGCATTTTATGTTCTGGTCAGTTGCTGTATTTCATAATAATCATCTTGAAAGAGGGAATTACCCTTCTGAAACAAAAACTTACAGCTCAGCTGGAGGGATGTAGAGGTTTTGATGTCTCCTCTTAAAACTTGTTTATTCCCTGGTGTCAGCATTGTGTGTAAGATGAGGAAAGTGTCTACTGTGTGGATTGTTCCAGGGCTAAATTTAATCCCTTTCCAAGTCCTGCGGCTGTACGTCACTGTGGGCTGAGGTTGTGGTGGCTGTGCTACCCTCAGATTCCCGGTCTGTTTCTGTTGTCAGCCTCCCCTTTCTCGGTCAAGAAAAGGGAGTGGATGCTGCAACTCCTTGGGGAAGCTCGAGGAAGTGTGTAAGCAGGAGATATTCTTCCCCAGCCACTTCTCATCTCTGTGGTACTGTTGGCCCTGTGTCTCAGGGCTCTGACAGCTAGGGTAACAGCCTTGCCCAGCATACCAGCAAGGTCACAGTTTCCCCAGCCTGCTGTAAGGACACTCTTCCTGCGAGCTGGGTCTTGAGCTGCATCGGGGCTGCTTTGCTTGAGATACTGAGTCAAGGTTCAGGAGTCCATTCCCAGGAAGCTCAGGTGTCCATGCTGCAAGGCGATGACTTTGTTCATCATCCAAACTAAGCTACCGCTGTTCAGCAGCTGGAGCTATGTGACTTTCTGGGGAGTTCTGAGAGAGCTGGGCCAGCTCTTGTGGCTCTACCATCCTTTCAGCCCCTCTGCCTGCTGTGGACAGTGGGGCTAGAGGGACACTAAGCTCTCTAGCTGTTCTGGCATGCTGTGGGGGGAAGCACAAGCCTGAAGGCTTGTTCAAAGCTCAGCTGCTTTGTTCCTGAGTGGTGTTACTTAGACATGAAAGAAGCCCAGAGGGATTTCTTCAGAAGAGCATGTGCAGGGTGCTCCTCCTGTAAAGCTCCATTCTGCGGGACGGCTTTCATTTATGTCCATTTCATAAGGAGTTCAGCTCTTCTCAACACTGGCCAGGAACCATGGGCCTAGGTTTTCCTTATACGCTCAGAGTAGACCTCTTAGCTCACCCTTGTTTTCTTGATCCAAGGTTGAAGATGAAAGAGGAGGAGTGGCGAGAAGCCCAGAGAGGATTTAATAAAGTCTGGCGAGAGCAGAATGAGAAGTATTACCTGAAATCCTTGGACCACCAGGGCATCAACTTCAAGCAGAATGATACCAAGGTCCTGAGGTCAAAGAGTCTCCTCAATGAGATTGAAAGCATCTATGATGAGGTAAGATGGTCACCAATAGTTTCCTTCCCTCAAGCTTACATAGTTTGCAAGTGCAGTTTTGGTTCCTGTTCCTCACTGCTCAAGGAGAGAGAAAATCTGCGCTACTGGCAGAGCTTTCTGAAAGGCTCTTGGGTGGAGAGAGGTGTTTGGGACTCATTTTTGTGCTGTGTTTCTCACTTGTAGAGGCAAGAGCAGGCTTCAGAAGACAATGCTGGAGTCCCCACGGGCCCACACCTATCACTAGCCTATGAAGACAAGCAGATCCTGGAAGATGCTGCCTCTCTCATCATCCACCATGTGAAGCGGCAGACGGGAATCCAGAAAGAGGACAAGTACAAAATCAAGCAGATCATGTATCACTTCATTCCAGACCTGCTGTTTGCTCAGCGAGGTGAACTCTCGGATGTGGAAGAGGAGGAAGAAGAGGAAATGGATGTGGACGAAGCTACTGGGGCCGCAAAAAAGCACAACGGTGTTGGGGGCAGTCCTCCCAAAACCAAGCTGATGTTCAACAACACGACGGCCCAGAAGCTGCGGGGCATGGATGAGGTCTACAATCTCTTCTACGTGAACAGCAACTGGTACATATTCATGCGGCTGCATCAGATCCTGTGCTTGCGGCTGCTGAGGATCTGCACCCAGGCTGAGCGGCAGATCGAAGAGGAGACGCGGGAAAGGGAGTGGGAGAGGGAAGTGCTGGGCATAAAGCGAGACAAGAGCGACAGTCCTGCCATCCAGCTGCGACTGAAGGAGCCTAGTGAGTGACTTCTGGTGGGAGGCTGGGGAAGAAAGAGGTTTCTGTTCATAGCATGTTGACAGAGCTTGTTTGGTGTCTTTGGGCATGTTAACAGTGGTGAGCCTTTAAGATGAGGGGATCTCTCTTTTATCACTGGGCAGCACTGAATTGAGGGAGGAGATGGGAAGATGTGGGGTACGTGGGACTCGAATAGCAGAATGGTAATATGCAGCAGCTATTTCATAAAAGCTTTCATTTTACACTTGTGTATCTAAAGTATCCTTGAGTTCCCTAACTAAAAGTCTTTTAAAAAGTCTTTCAGAAATAAAACCCTCATGGAGGAGGCTAGAGCTAGAAAGCAAGAGATAATGAAAGTACCCATGGCCTTAAAATGACCCGTTTAAATGTCTATAAAAAACAAATTTCAGCCTATTCCAGTAATTCTTCAGCTCGACTGGGTAGTCTGAGGACCAAAACTCAAAGCAACCCTTCCTGGGAGTGGTATGTTCATCTCTCCCATTCTTTGTTGTTGCAGTGGACATCGATGTTGAGGATTATTACCCAGCCTTCCTGGACATGGTGCGCAATCTCCTGGATGGGAACATGGACTCGTCGCAGTATGAGGACTCCTTGCGTGAAATGTTCACCATTCACGCCTACATCGCCTTTACAATGGACAAGCTGATCCAGAGCATTGTTCGACAGGTGATTGCCAGCAAAGGCTGGAGGGTGGATGGTCCGGGGTAGCGAAAGTAGCCGGGTTGTTTGCTGCAGTGAGAGCCCAGGCCTGCATTGGAGGGGGAGTGTTGTAGACCTAAATGGGGAATTTCAGGGGTAAGCAGGTAAATTCTGGGTGGTTTTTAATCCAGCTCTAACACTGATGTAAAGAGATGTGATAAAAGGTAGTTTTTGATGTACTTAAATTATTGAGAATATCCTCTCTGTGCATATAGACTTCTCCCTTTGTTTTCCAGAAGTTTTAGGATATAAGTATTCAACTTCAAAGTGTCTCCAGAGCTAATCTTGCTTTAACTTTGAAAAAGAATTAAATGACATTTAAATAATTTCTTTCCTTTTCACCAGTGTTGTAGGAGCAGTGCATGTCTTTTCTAAAAAGCTTTGTCTTTTTTATCTGGCTGTTTGAGTAGCTTATTTTAGCTGTTAAACTCTAGTCCTTTTTATTGGACTGGTAGGAAGAATGTGTAACCAAGGGAAAAATTCTTCATGCGCCTTTTTGTAGCATAAAGAACAAAAACAGACACAAGGGGCTGGAAGTGGGATGGCTTGAAAGGCCTTTGCTCTTTCAGAAGGATAGAGCTGCTTTTCAGAAGCTCTGTACTACAGTCCAGAGATGAACCAAATTCAAAAGACAGTTGAGCGACTTTTGATTTTTTAAACTTGTACAAAACTCATGCCTTAAACTCATGCTTTTTCAGCCTTTTTGTTTTGGGTTTTTTTTTTCTTGGGCTTAAACCCATGGTTACATCTCTGTTTCTTTCTGTTCTGTGCTGATGGACATGTAGTGGGCTCCCTGACGAACACCTTACCTGTGTTCTTCCTTTTTGCAGCTCCAGCACATAGTGAGCGATGAGATCTGCGTGCAGGTAACAGACCTCTACCTGTCAGAGAACAACAACGGAGCAACAGGAGGTCTTCTCGCTTCCCAGTCTTCTCGTACTCTTCTGGAGGCCGCGTACCAGCGCAAAGCTGAGCAGCTCATGTCAGAGGAGAACTGTTTCAAGGTAAAGCCGGGCTGCGGACTGCAGTGTAAAAGCAGCAAGCAGCGAGGGGGATGCCTTTTAAGAGGGGAGAGGCACCGGTCCTTTAAAAAAGGAGCCTTGTTTAGGCACCCAGGAACCCTGAGGACTTTCTGTAGCTCTGAAAGTTGAAAGGAAAGTTTTGGTGGCATGTCCCCAGCTTTTGGCATGTAGGTTAATGCTTCTGTAAGGGCCCCTCAGAAACGAGGTTTTGAGGAGAAATACATTTCCTTGAACAGCAATGAATATCCCTTGTGCTTCACAACATCTTTAGGTTGTATCACATTGACTGCTTTGCTGTCACCGGTTTAAATTTGTTAGCTCAAACTCTCCCATTTCTCTTGTGTCTCAACCTTTGTCAGCTGTGAGGAGATCTGCTAATACTGACTGGGCATTAAATCATTGCTGACTGCATACATTGCTAAATAACCTGGTGCACTGTGCTAATCAAATCCATACTTCCTTTGCGTAAGATGCAGGAAGTGGTCAGGCCCTTTCTGAGTGAGTAAAGTACTTTGGATAAAAGCCTGCATGTGTAATCTCTCTTCCCTTGCCCTCAAACTTCTTTTGGGGGGCTCAAGAAGGACCTGCACCACTCCAAAAACAACAAAAAGAGCGAGCTTTACAATTCTGCTGTTCCTCAAAGATTGTGCAATTTGGCTAGTGTTTTCCCTTTGCTGTCAGGCATGTGGGAAGCAGTTTTTTCCCTTAAAACTATGCCAGCTTGCTTCATTCTCCCTTTGCGCCAGTGAGAAGTGGAGTTTGTTTTTTCTGTTTGAAACCTCTTACTGAAGTCCCTTCTGCCTTTTCTTTATAGCTGATGTTCATTCAGAGCAGAGGTCAAGTTCAGTTAACTATTGAACTGCTGGACACAGAAGAGGAGAACTCTGATGACCCTGTAGAAGCAGAGGTAAGAGCAGCTTGTCCAGAGAGCTGACTGATGGTCAAGGGTGCACTGGACAAGGGTGTCCAGTTGACTGTTGTTGTGGTCCGTTAATGTAAGATAAAGAAACATCAAGGACACGCTGTAAAGCATCAGTGATGTGAGTAGGCAAATCCTTCTTGGTTTATTTTGTATTAGAAAACCCTCAAAACTATATAGGGAAACGTTGTACCTGCCTTGTTGGGGATAAGATGCTCGGAGCCTTCAAAAGCGACCTTGTGTTCATCCGTATGAATGATGAAACTTCCATCTTAGCCTCCTTAACCATCCCATGTTGTTTGGTGGGAAGGCAGTGGCTGATCTGTGCTCTGTGCTCACTTCCAGCGCTGGTCGGACTACGTGGAGCGGTACGTCAACTCCGATTCTACCTCCCCTGAGCTCCGGGAGCACCTGGCCCAGAAACCGGTTTTCCTGCCGAGGTGAGTGGCCGGGCTGTGCTGTGAACCCTACCCGACGGGCTGTATCTGGCCGTAGAGGGCAGAGTGACTGTGCTCCATCACAGTGCCGGGCGGTCAGTCTCGCCTGTATTTTAATGCTGTGACAGAAGCCGTTACCCTGGCAGCGTGGTGTAGCGGTACTGTGCTGCCGTTCATCCTAAAAGCCTGTGGGTCCACCCCGGGCTCCTGCTTTCCAGTGACTGAGAGGTGGCATGGCCCACAGGTGGCAGAGAGGGTGAGAGCTGGTGACTTGCCAGATTGTTTTTTGGGCAGTCCTGCCTTGGCTTACGGTAACCCTCTACCTGAAAACAGCGGGTGCCATGTCAGGGCTTTTTATGAGCAGGGAGTTGATGGCACAATAGCCGTAACTTCAGAAATAAGATAAACCCAGTGAGTTGACTTGTTGTAGGGGTCTGAGCCTGAATGACTGCAACAGGCAGTTGTGCTCCAAGCTGTTTGCCAGGCTTTTGAGGGGCCAGCACAGATCCACCAGCTACGTCCAGCCTAGTAGTGCTAGAGGGCGAGCACTAATTCCAAGAGGGGTTCTCTGGTTTGCAGGAATCTGAGGCGGATCCGTAAGTGTCAGCGTGGTCGGGAGCAGCAGGAGAAGGAAGGGAAGGAGGGAAACAGTAAGAAGTCCATGGAGAACGTGGAGAGCTTGGACAAGCTGGAGTGTAAATTCAAACTGAACTCCTATAAGATGGTGTACGTGATCAAATCGGAGGATTACATGTACAGGAGGACCGCTCTGCTGCGAGCTCAGCAGGTAGGAGCGAGCGGAAGGGCTGGGGTGGGCAGCTGGTGTTTCGTGGGGACCCCCTGTGCCCAAAGGTCAGGTGGGGAGAGTCAGATGAAATGTCCTTGGGGATTCCGATCAGTAACATTTAGCGGTCTTTGTGTTGCCAGGAGGATGGTGTGCTATTTTGTCCTCCCAAGGCACTAAAGATCTGAATGTTCCTAAGATGTAATCTTTTATTCTTCTACCTCTAACTCTCATTGTCCTCCCACCTCTCCCTTCTCTCCAGAGAGTTTTATTACAGTAGGACAGTGGTTTTGACCGTAAGCTCTCAGATTTCTTCCACAAGGTACTTCCCATGGGTGGTATTCCTCCGGTTTTAGGCAAGACCTGTCTTCTGCATGTTCTTGTGCTGACACGTGAGAGTGCCTGTTCTTCCAGGGCTTCCCCAAAGAGGAATCGATCAGAGTGCAGAGCATCAAATGCCTTCTGTCCCCACAGATCCCTCTGGGTACCATCCCCTCATCGTTTCCTGTCCCCACAGTCACAGAGAGTGGGAGTCCTAAGGTTGCTCCCGCATGGCAGAGTGCGGCCAACACGTGGCAGCAGCTCTAGAAACACTGGTTTTGTGACAAGGATGGGAGTAGTGGGGTCATGGATATAGAAAAATCCCCATGGGTATCTTTCCAGGGCTTGAAAGTCCTGTACCCAATGGTCTGTGGCATCTCACATCTAGCAGTCAATGCTCATGATTACTGATTTTAAATTGGAATTTGACTTTTCGAAGTTACTCAAATTTTCTTTTGGTTCTCTGTGCCAAAATTAACTGTGTTGGGGCAAGGGAAGGAGGATGTGAATGTGTGTGGCGTAAGTGGAGACACAGGGGAATAGAGCTGTTCTTGGTCTGTAAAGGTTGGGGAGTTGCTTTTATTCAAGATGAAGACAGCTTGTGTCTCTCCCCATGGCTGAATTCAGGAGGATTCAGCTGGAGAAAGCTGATTTGGTCTTCTGAACCCTTTGACACTCAGTTACTTTTTTCATCCCATGGGAATATTTCCATCCGGTAGAGAAAACCAGGGAGCTTTAACAGCAAACTCCCAGTTCTAGTCTGGCTATTTAGACTTGAGGTTTAAAATACTTCGCTATAATTTTATTATAGTTTATTTATAACACAATGTTAAGCAGAATGCCATTGTTTAGAATGTAGAAGAAAGTGAAACCTGCCAGATTCAGGCAAAAGTTACTGACTTAAGCAACTAGAAGCAGAGGTACCCGAGAGGCTCTGTCAGCAGTAGTCTCTTCTGTAGCTGCAGATATTGTTTTCAGTTCATCAAATTATTTGCTTTTCTGAGCAAACTACTGACCACTGAGAAAATGGACTTGGGAGGTGAGGGAGCGGGAGAAGTGCGCACTGCTTCCTGCCTAATAAATCATCCTTCATAGCTCTGTTTTAGTCATGTAGTTAGACTTATAAAACAGCTACTTAACATCTGTTTCTTGCTGATGAAATACAAACAATGTTTTTATTTCATTAGTTGTGAATACAAGTTTGAAAAAATTACTTTACATCAGATGAGAGCGTTTTATTTCAGTAGTGACTCTTTAAAATTATTTCAGTAGTGACTCTTTAAAATGCCCATACTGAGGAATTTGATTGCATTCCATCTATCCCATTCAACTGGCACAAACCTCAAGGAAAGGTTATAAACAGGATACTTGCATGCCAGTATTTATCACAGAATCTGAACGTAAGTCAAATTATCGAACTTTTAATTATATAGCATGCAGCATAGCCCCTTGGTTGCTGAAGTACACCGAAGGAGCTGCAGAAGCTACATCGAACTACAAATCTATTGGATTTAACAGTTAACACTGAGAAGCAGTCAGCCTTTGGGAGGAGAACAAAACAAATAATAAATAAGTTTTAATCTTGAGGCTTAATTATATTTGCCGTCTTCAATTATGACTGTAGTCATGGCTTTCAAGCCATGGCTTTAAACCATCTGTCCTGGATTTTACATTCCTTAAGCAGATGCTCTTACTCGAGACACGTGCAGTTTTTCCTCTCCTGATGCTTCTGTTCAGCCAGCGGTTCTCAGACGTTTTAGACCTGAGCTGGTTCTTAATTTTCCATAGCAGTTGGGTCCCCTGACACAGGTAGTGCATGTTGAGCTTGCTCTCTCCTGGGACCATGCCCTTCTGTAGGGGGCTGGAGGCAGACCCTGAGGGCTGGGGAGAGCAGGAGTTGCCTGGTCTGGGGTCTACCTTGGCTACTGACTGCTTGAGGAGGAGGAAGAGGAGGAAGCAGCACCCTTTGGGCAGCGCAGAAGGGATGCAGTGCTGGGTGCGCAGCTCTCAGGCTCCCACAGGATATGTTCTGTGTCCCCAGCCTGAGACCTGCTGTATTAAACAAAGAGCATAAATCTCTTGGTATTCTTGAGTTTGTTTTACCACTCTAATTGCCTTGGAGAGGAGACCTGGGGTGGGGGGGGAGCCTTTATCAGAGCTTTTCCTCTCCCGTTAGCAAGGGCCGGTGTCTGCATTACAAATTCCCTCTGGCTGTTGATCCCCTCGGTTGTGTCAACCGGCAGCCGAGCTTTGCGGAACGCTGCAGTTTGGAGGCCAAAGCCGCCTTTTTCTAACACCTCTTCCTATTTCTGTAGTCCCATGAAAGAGTGAGCAAGCGGCTGCACCAGCGGTTCCAGGCCTGGGTGGACAAATGGACCAAGGAGCACGTGCCCCGTGAAATGGCAGCCGAGACAAACAAGTGGCTAATGGGCGAAGGGTTGGAGGGCTTGGTGCCCTGCACCACCACCTGTGACACAGAGACCCTGCACTTTGTGAGCATTAACAAGTACCGCGTCAAATACGGCACGATATTCAAGACACCGTAAAACTGCCCCGGGGCGAGGGAAGAGCCCGGGAAGATGTGTGTGTGTGTGCGCGCATCCAGGAAAGGAGGAAGATGCCTTTCTCCCCTCACTGTGTATCTCCGTAACATGGCCACTTGACTAGTGCGTGGCTGGTACAACCTGTCACCAGCGGGATTCCCTGTAGGGACGCGGATCTCTGCCAGCGCCCGCTGGGACCGCGGGCCGCCGGCCCCTTTGACTTCGGCACGCGTCCCTGGAGGGCAGGAAGGACCCTTCTCTGAACTGAGCCATCCCAGAGAAACACAACGAGCTCATACACACCAGCAGTGTTGAGGCTTTGACTCCCCGGAGGCCCTGAGCGGCAAGGGAAGAGAACTGGAGGCTCTCCACGACCGGACCGCTCGGATGTGTCCCGAAATCCCCAGGTGCCTGTCGCGACCGGATTCTTCTCCCTTTACGCTGTCGCCAGCTGGCTGGGCTCCTGCGCGGGGCCGTGGGGCAGCCTGACACCACCTCATGGAGCGGACCCTGGGCTCCTCTCGCCTCCCTCTCCTCCCTCCCAGGCTGGACTCACCCCGTGCAGATCGGTCTGTCCTTTCTAGTGCCAGTGGAACTGTTTTGGTTTTTTTTTTTTTTGTTTTGGTTTGGTTTGGTTTTTTTGTACCTGCTTGTTTACTAGTCTCTCCTAGTGCCATGCACCAGCTTTTCAACACACATGTACGTACACACACACAACAGAGAACAACACGATTTTAACATGTTCCCCTCCTTTTTTGTAAATAAATGTACAAATTGTCAATTTTTGGGGTTTTTTTTTGTTTGGTTTTTTGTTTGGGTTTTTTTTTTTTTTATTAAAGGAAGTATGCTTGATGTGCTAGCATAACTGTACTAGCTTCTTGTGTACCATAGTACCAGGCGGCTTGAGAATTAGTACCAACAGACAGACCGATGGAGACATTTATTACACTTTTTACCAAAGGGAGTTATCATTGTAGTGCTTTTGTGTGGAAACTTTTTTCTCCTTTTTTTGTAAATAAAAATAATGTCTTTGTTCTTAACTGGAGGAAGACACTCGCTCACCCACAGCCCTGTTCCTGGTCTGAAAGGCACCGTGCAGCATGCAGTTTTTGGGGTGGGGAAGAGGGGGGGTGCGGGGAGGCACGCATCCGACCATTTTATATGATTGGCTTCACAATCTGAGAGGAAAAAGCAGAAGCAGTGTGTGCGTTTTGCGGTTAACACAACCGAGGTATAAGCAGTCTGTTAAGATATATAAATATATATTATATAATTTTTAATTTTTTTAATTTTTGTTTTTCCTGGTGGGTAATTTTTATCCACCTAGTCTTCCAGCTCCAAGGACCTTCACTTTTGGGAAGTGTTGTTGAGCTACTTAGCTGGGGTTGATTGTGCTGATGTATTTTTCCCTCTCAGTATTGGAGAAAACATCTGAAGTACCAAACCAGTATTTGATAGAGCTGCTCTGCGTGTGTGTTTGTGTGCGTGTGTGCGTGCAAGAGAAGGGCGAGGGGGTGGGGCGGGTCTCGGTGCATTTCACTAGTGAAATCCACATATGGGATATATATTTTTTTAAGTATAGAAGTTTAGCGCTGGCAGATATTTAAAACATGGAGGAAGATTCCAATTTAAAAAAAAAAAAAAAAAAAAGAAGTCGGCACAGACTTCGTAAGCCACGACAGCCACAACTGCACTGTCTCTCCTCCTCAAAGGAGGCAGCTTTCCTTGCACAAACCCATGCTGCCAGTCCTAAGCACCCAAGACAGCTTCTGTCGTCCCTGGCTGGAGAGCCCTGAGCAGGCCTTTGCTGCTGCTTAAACCTCTCCCAGGGATTTATTGGTTTTTGGTTTGTTTTGTTTTGTTTTTCTTTCCAAGACAGCAGGTCGTCTCCTCCTGGCAGCGGAGCTCCCCTCCCTTCTGCAGGCAGCTGGGGGGAGGCTGTGGAGCGGGTCTGGAGGGGGACGCAGAGCCCGGGGTGGGAATGCGTGGCCCCGAAGCTGCTGTGCAGCAGGCAGATCTTGAACAGGGGCCTCCTAGGGAGAGAGAGAAAGAGCCCAGCGGTGAATATTCACAGTTCGCCAGCAATAAGTCACCTGTCTCGTTTCTCTTCCTCTGCTGTCCCCCGGCAGGAAGGGGCTCTCGCGTGTCCTCTTCCATTTCGCGTGTGCCGCCCTGCTCTCTATTCCCCCCCTCCTTTTTTTTTTTTCCTGTTGTATGCTCAAGGTGATCTGGAAGTGAAAATCTCGGGTGATTTAGACTTTTTGACCAGCTTGGAAGTAGCTGCTGCTGCTGCTGCTTGGTGGGTGTCTTGTCCCAGGAGTCTGTGCCTGCATGTCATTGAGCGCAAGGGGGGCTGGCGCCGATCCCCGGGATCTCTGCCTTCGGCGGCCGGCCGCCCACCCTCCGTCCGACATCCCAGCTCTGCTCCCAGCCTGTACAATAGCAGAGGTTTGGTTTTTTGGTTTTTTTTTTTTCCCTCCTTCTTTTTATTTGAACTTGCTTTTTGTATTCTGTAACGTGATCCTCGGCCCACAATCCATGTGATTTCTATACCAATGTTGTAAACTTGACTGTAGTGCAGTATTTCCATTAAAATATCAGGGCTAATCATTGTGTACAGATTCTTCCTTCCTTCCTGATCATACACAATGAAATTTTGGGGCACTTCTGAGGGAAAAAGGGGGTAGGGAGGCCCAGAGGTGGGTGCAGAGTTGCTTAGGCTGAGACATCCTCTGCCTCTGGTTTCCCTGGTTCCTGGGTGGCAGGGCGTGGGCCTGTCACCCGGGGAAACCTGGGTGCAGCCAGCCAGGCCCGGCCCTGTGCCGGGACAGGCCCTTAACCCAGCCAAACTTCCCAAACCACCCGGGGGACTGCCCCAGGCGACCGCCTGGAAGCGGGGCTGACGGGGATCGAACCCGCGGCCCCGCCGGCCGCCTCCGCCACACCGGGCCCGCTCAGGGCCGCGCCGCCCCACTGCGCATGCGCCGCGGAGGCGGGGTGGAGGGGGAAGGCCGGGCACTGGGGCTGCGCATGCGCAGAGCGCACCCGGCCGGTCATTATGGCCGCCCTGAAGCATCGGCGTACGGCGCTGGAGCGGGTCGAGAAGTTCCTCTCCGAGATTTACTTCACTGACTGCAACCTGCGGGGCAGGTGGGCGGCGGGGCCTCCTCCCCCCCCTCCATCCCCAACCCCAGGCCCTCCCCGGGGCGCTGGCAGCAGGCGGGGCTGGCCGCGCCGCACCCAGGCCTGCTCCCGTGTGTGTCCGTCCCCCAACTCCACCGCCGGCCCCTGAGGGGAGGCCGCTTCCCCCCCCGGTCGCTGCCGCCCAGGGCTCGGGGGGGTTCAGTGAACAAAGCACACAGACACCCTGGGCAGCCTGGAGCTCTGTCTCGGGGTACCACTGGCACAGTCGCCTCTGCCCCCCCCCCCTCCCCCCACCGTGCTGGAGGCCGAGCTCCAACAGGCCCCTTCAGCGGGGCAAGTTATTCTGTTTTTCAGTTAATACTCTGAGAGTATTAAGTGATAGCAGGGTGATAACAGCCATGCTGGGAAAGCAGGGTGCTCTCTATCCCCACCCCCCCAGGCTGGTCCCCACAGGACTGACCTTATTAATCATGTCCTGGCTGTCTCTCCGACTGCAGGCTTTTTGGGGATCGCTGTCTGCCAGCGTCGCTCTCCTTCTTCCAGACCCCGCGGCGCATCCCGTACGATGAGGCTGTCAGGCAGGAATTCAGACCAGCTAAAGTGGGAGACTCCTTTGGGCCCACGTGAGTACCAGGTTTCCGTGGTGCCATGACCACGGTGGGGCTGGAGCTCGCGTCTCGGTTAACCTGTGTATGTGAATCTTCACAAGCTTTCAATAGCGAAGAAATGAGATGATAATCCTCTTCCCTGTTGAGTGCTTTAGGTAGAAGGTGTCTGCCCAGAAGGCCTTAGGGAGATTTCATGAGGAAACAGACTGAGGTGTGTCTGTTTCCAAGGAGAGTGAAGAGCTGGGTGCATCCATCCTTTCTGCTGAGAGCTCGTGTTCATAGTCTTGGTTGTGACCCTGATGCTTGCTTCTGCGTGGGACCTCTGTGCTTTGTCAGGGCAGGGAGAAGACTGGGGGTTTTTTTCCCAGCAGTGGTCAAAGACATGCGATGCTACTGTCTGTTTCTCTGCGGTCCCAGAAGAGGGTGGGTTGGGGCCAGCACCACGGGGTTTGTGTGCTGCCTTCTGAGCTTCCCCACTCGCTGGGGCTGCCATGCCTCCTTGCAGCCTGGGCACTAGCCTGCCCTAGGGCTTAAGGGCCATTATAAGAAGGGTCACAGGTCCAGGCAGATTGATAAACTGCCCTGTCCCAGGCATAATTCAATTCCTAGTACTCCCTGGTTTCACTGTCTTCTGGGTTGCTGTGGGGGATGGAGGAATAGTTTTCCAGTCCCCGTCAGCTTGACAGAGCGCATCACCTCACTCAGCTTAGCTTTTAACTTGCTGTCAGATCTCTAACCCTCAACAGCAACTGACAATAGTGGGTGCCACGAGTTAGAAGTTTCGCTTAGTGAAAGAGTGACCGGTCAGGTCAGAAGCTTGTGGTGAAGGGAAAGCCTGGTATGTTTAAATGGCACAGAACAAGGCTGGCATGTGCAGGCACTGTGTGCTGCTTAAACTGAAGATGTGTCACAGCCAGCCGCACGGGGAGCCACGTCCAGACTACGCCGTGTCTAGGGGCATACATTAAAGCAGGTCTGTATGGACAGGTAGCACTGTTACATTTGAATCACATCAAACTTGTGTGCTGTCCTCACTCTGCTTTTTCCATGGATTCTCTGGGGAACTGTGGTTTCCCTTGGGAGAAGGTCTCACGGTGGGCTGAGGTTGCTGCCTGCTCTCTTCCAGGTGGGAGACATGCTGGTTTAAGGTGGAGCTGAGCATCCCCCAGACATGGGCAGGGCGGGAAGTGCACTTCGTCTGGGAGAGCGATGGGGAGGGCATGGTGTGGCGAGACGCCCAGCCTGTCCAGGTAAGGAGGTGTGGATCAGGGGTACGCCAGCTGTTCCACGTGCTCTGCTATGTACAGAGTGGTTATCTTCCTTAGCCCTCTGCAATGGGGCAGTGAGAAGAAACCCCCTCCCATTTGTTAGGGACTCTTCAGAGGAATGCCTACATGTGTTGGGGGGCGTAAAATAACATGTGGACCAACAAGACAGAACCAAGAACAATTGTAGGTCTAGACAGAGTGGTCACGAAGCAAAACAGAAGGAGTATATGTAGTTCTAGAGTTGTTTAGACTCAAGTGGTACTCTCTGAGGCAATAGGAGAGCTGTCTTTAAATACGGGGAAAACTGCTGTGCAGAGAAGGACGGTGTTTGTGAAGAGTCTGATGTGCAGGATGGGGGAGAGGACTACTCGTGGTTTGCATGCTGTGCCATCAGACCACAGAGGGTCTGTGGGCTATTTCCAAAGTTCGACCCAGAAAAGCAAGACTGCTGGTCGTGGGTTTGAGTCTGTTTTCTAGCGGTTGTCCCCCGCCAGGAGTTAAAATTCTGGTCTGCAAACCGGTAACAGCTGAAAGTCCCTTGCTTAAGTGTTAGCACACCTGTCCTGGAAGGATAGGCAAGCATTAGACCTGTGATGTAAATCTCCACTGCTGTCAAGAACTGTGGGACGGACTCTTGTCACGCATGTCAACTTCAGTCCTGCTTTGGGGTGGTGGAATGGCTCAGGTGACCTTTTCCAGCCCTGCCCTGCTCTGTGGTGGTGTCCGCAGGGTTTGTGTTACTGCTGGGACAGCAGCAGTTTCTGTGCCAGTTGTTCTTGTGGGAAGCATTGTCCCACGTCACGTGGGACCAGACTCCTCTGTCCAGCTGGGCTTTGGGGTGTCTTGTCCTGCCCATCCAGCCCGCTGTCCTCTGAAGGTTAACACCTCTGAAGATGTGTGTTAAATGTGCTGTCTTCTCCTGCAGGGTTTGACTAAGGAAGGTGAGAAGACCAGCTACATCCTGACAAGCAGCCTGAAAGAGTCGGAGCCCCACAGGTGGGTGGTCAGCCTGGCCGGAGCCCCGAGGAGCCCCCCCACCACTCGGGGAGCTTGGCGTTGTTTGAAACCAAGAGGTTGGGTTGAGATACCCCTGCCTGCGTCCAGGTGCTCTGGGAAGTATCCAGTGTTCAGGGGCTCTGTCTGTTGTTCAGGTTGGGCCGGTCGCACCACGGGGAGGGGAGTGGACTTTCCCAGCTGATTGCTTGTAGTCTGCTCCCTGATGGTTTCCTTTTGCTCTCCAGTCTGACGCTCTATGTGGAGCTGGCCTGCAACGGTCTCTTTGGGGCCGGCAAGGGCAGTATGATCGCCCCTCCGGACCCTGACAGGAGGTTCACCCTGAGCAAGGCTGAGCTGGTCATCTTCAACAGGGATGTCTATGAACTGCTGGTGGATCTGGAAATACTGCTGGACATGGCCCAGGTCTGTGAGGTCATTCTCTTCTCTCACCCTTTCTACCTCCTTCCACAACTTCATTTTATCTCCTTCTCCTGCCATTCCATGACCCGTCTCCTCCCACCAGGAGGCCCTGAAGGAGCAAATGTTTGCTCCTGCTGCTTTAGCACAATTGATTTTGTCTAGAGTAGGAGAAAACTGAACAGAGAGAAGCTACAGGTGTTTTTTTCATCCACTTTCTGCTCCAAAGTAGGATCTGTTAGACCAGAGCCCCCTGGGATGGGCGTACGTGTAACCTGGCTTTAGAAGGCAAATGAGCAAAAACATATGGTTGTGTCTGTGAAGCAGGGCATGGTGTTTACCTGGCACCGCTGGCAGAGTCAGATGGTGGAAGGAGGTAGCAGGTTCTCCCTGGGGTAGATGGCATCCGAGCTGGTACAGAGAGCTGCTTGGAGCCAGAGGATGTGCTGAGCTCCAAGTCAAGCTGTAATCACTCTCAACCCCAGCTCCTCGGGGAGGAAAACCAGAGGAGTTTCCAGGCACTGTACACTGCCAACCAGATGGTCAACATGTGTGACGTTACGGATCCCTCCACCTTCCCCGCTGCCCGTGACCTGGCTGCAGCGATCTTCAGCCAGAGGAACGGCGAGAGCCAGCACACCATCCATGCCATGGGTCACTGCCACATTGACTCTGGTGAGAGCAGCACAGCGCTCCCTCTCTGCTGACCTGGAGGCCAGAGCATGCTGCCCAAGGGGAGAGCTGGCTGCCCCTGGGCTCCAGGCACTGGGTACAGTGCCCCAAGGGAAAGGAAAGGGCCCTCTCTGCTGCCATACAGCTGGTCTGTCACCTGGAGGGGTTTCAGTCTCAGCGGAAAGGCAGTGGGAGAAGTGGGAGCTGGAGGCCCCAGGCTATGTTGCTGTCAGGCACTTAGCCAAAGGATAACATTTTGCTCTAGCATTTTCCCTGGCTGATCCATGAAAGGCAGCACAGGCCCATTCCCAAAGGGGCTTGTGCTGAGTAATAACTGCGGTGGGGCCATGCTTGTCCCCGCAGCCTGGCTGTGGCCATATGAGGAGACTATCCGTAAGTGTGCTCGGAGCTGGGTCACGGTGGTCCGTCTGATGGAGCGCAATCCGGAGCTCACCTTTGCCTGCTCCCAGGTGAGTGATCTCCCCCTGGGGGACCTCTCTTTCTGCTCGTGGCATATTTCCTCTCCAGCATGACTCAAAATGAGATGGAGGGGGGTGACCGGGAGTGTCCTGTGCAGTTGCAGAGAGGAGGGACATCAGTGTGGAGCAATGTGGTGGGAGCCGAGGCTGATCTCTGTGCTCTGGCAGGCGCAGCAGTTTGAGTGGGTGCGGAGCTGGTACCCTGGGCTCTACGCGCGGATTCAGGAATTCGTGGCGAAGGAGCAGTTCATTCCCGTCGGAGGTACCTGGGTGGAAATGGTGAGAAGTGTAGTGACCCTGGCTCGCCACACACTCCCTGTGCCATCCCTCTGGGACTGGTCCTGACACTGGAGGGGGAGAGCAGAGCCTTTGCTGAGCCGGTCTAGTTGGTGAAGGTCTCTGGGTACAGCAGCTGTCTGCCGTGTCTAGCCTCACAAAAATATCATCCCTCTCCCAAATCATCTCAATCCCTGAGAAAGGAGCTTTGGTCTGGACTGGCTGAGCTATGTTCCTCCTTTTTGCCCTCTGCCGAGCTCTGTTCAGATCCTCCCCATGATCTGCCAGGTCAGGATGACAGTGGGTGGGAATGGGACGCTCACAAGACTTCCCCTGCTCTGGCTCCTGGCTTGCTGCATGGACTCCCTGTGCTTTCCCCCCAGGATGGGAACCTGCCCAGTGGGGAGTCTATGGTGCGGCAGTTCCTCCAGGGACAGCTGTTCTTCCAGGAGCAGTTTGGCCGGATCTGCTCAGAGGTACTTGCTCTTTTCCAGCACACCTTCCTTGCACACCATCCCCTTCCAGCTCTTGCTGTGCATGAGGGTTTCTCTTTGGTTCTCCAGGTACGGTGTTCAGGTGCCTCACGTTGGCCTGCTTTTTGCAGCTAAAGCCATGATAAGTAAATATCTACTCCCCCATGTATCATGGCAGTTCGCACAGCCCCATGCCTTGGTTATACGACTTGTAGGTCCCTGGCAGGTCTCTAGAATTGTTCCTTGTCTAGCACATCTTCTGTCCCCTTTGCAAGAAGGGCTGAGAGCCTGACTACCAAGAAACCCTCTACGAGCTTAGGCTGTGATTTGTGGCCAGCATGACTCATGTGTCTCACTCCCTCTGCTGCTGTCACCTCTGCTCCCAGTTCTGGCTGCCAGACACATTTGGATACTCAGCCCAGCTGCCCCAGCTGATGCGTGGCTGTGGGATCAGGCGGTTCCTCACGCAGAAGCTCAGCTGGAACCTGGTGAACACCTTCCCGGTGAGCTGTGCTTCCCTTCTTCCCAGGGGATGGGGTTGCGGTTGCTTGAGTCTGTCTGCAGGGCTGGACCTGTTGGTTCCACAGGTTGAGCCAGTCCTTCAGCTCAGCTGACACAGGCTCTTCTTCCAGAAGCCACCAGTTTATGGTGGTAGCAATGTCCTGTCAGGCTTCAGGGAGAGGAAGGGCATGGTTAGAGATCCCAGCTGGGCCCCTGGCCTACAAATTCCTTCTGCTTCCAGATGGGAAACTGTGACTTGCGTGCAGGCCTAACAGACAGCAAACCCAGCCTCTCCTCTGCTGTTTCCTGCCCTTGTGGCATTCCCCATCCTTGTGCAACTGTCTCCTTGCACTGATCATCCTGCAAACCCGTGGAGAGAAAGTGAAGGCCCAGTTTGAATCCTCAAGGGGCTCTGAAGTGCCTGTCCCGGGTGCACTTCCCTGCTGACAAAGGTGCTGGGCTTTGTGTGTTTGACAGGGCTTGCAAGGAAGCTTGGGCTCTTAGTGCATGAGTTCTATGCTGATGTGGTTGAAGTGTGGCCTCCACCTGCACATTTGTGTGGGAGATGAGTTTGGGAGCCTTGAAACACTGAGCTAAGTGTGAATTTATCCCTTTCTGGTACCAGCATGACCAGAGATTTCCTTTTGGGAACTCCTGGGAGCAACGGAGCTGTGCTTTAACATTTTGGCACTGTGTGGTACAGGGGGGCTGTATGAGACACTGCACTTTCCTTTGGCTCCCCTCCAGCATCACACCTTTTTCTGGGAAGGCATTGATGGTTCCCGAGTCCTGACCCATTTCCCCCCTGGTGACTCCTATGGGATGCACGGGCGAGTGGAGGAGGTGAGTGAGGTTACCAGACCTGCACGTGAAGTGCGCTGCCAGCCCCTTGCGGCCAGATCTGAGGCTCCTAGGAGAGGACACTGCCTGGGAAGGGAGTGGGATAGCTGTCAGCGTTGCTGGACAAAGGCTGTTTGGGTGCCTGGCAGTCAATTGCCTGCCTCTGAGATGTGTCTGTGCCTGATTTTGACAATTTGGCCCGGGGAAGGGCGGCAGGACTGGGCTTTGCACCCTAAAGGCTGACCTGGCTTTCTTGTGTGGAGCTGTGGGAGCTGGGACTGGGTGCCAGGGGTTGCAGCTGTCCAAAAATCCCTCTAGATGCTGAGAACAGTGAAGAACAACAAGGACAAAGGACGTGTGAACCACAGCGCACTCCTCTTTGGCTTTGGAGATGGAGGAGGGGGCCCCACACAGAAGATGCTGGACAGGATGAAGAGAATGAGTGACACAGATGGGCTGCCAAGGTGAGGGGGGAGCTCCCTTCCTCTATCCTTGCAGGAGCACTTGTTTTGAGCCAGGCCTGGCTTTCAGTGGTGCCAAAAGAAAGGGTGTGTGAAGGAGGCCAGGGAGCAAGCGGGACAAGCAGAGGGCTAGGAAGGATTGTCAGGGAGACAGACCCTCTCCATTATCAAGAGCTGTGAGAACAGGTACACAGGGCAGCCTTGGACTGCTTGCAAGCCCTCAGTAGAGCTGTGGGGTGAGTGGCCAGCACAGCAGCGGTGCCTGACAGCCAGTCCCTGCCTGTGGAATGTCCAGATCTCCGTGGCAGGCACCAAGAGCAGCGTGGAGTGGGAGGGGGGTAGGAGGAGGTTGAGGGGAACAGTGTGTGTGGTTGTGTTGGTGTTTCTGAGGCCTTGGTTCCGGGACTGTCACCTTTCTGGTCAGGGTGCACCATTAGCTGTGTCACAGGCTTCTCCCCTGGCTCATTGCTGTTTGTGTGTCTCTCCCACAGGGTTCAGATCTCCACTCCCGACCGACTCTTTTCTGTCCTGGAGAATGAGTCATCGCAGCTGTGCACCTGGGTGGGAGAGCTCTTCCTCGAGCTGCACAACGGCACGTACACCACCCAGGCCCAGGTGACTGTGCGCATGGGGTGGGGGCAGTGGTCTCCCTTCCCCCCAGGGAAGTTGGCCATTCTCAGTTCTCTTCGCTACTGCTCAGGCGGCTCCAAGGTTCGGGCAGTGCCCTTTAGGTCTCAGTAGTGGGAGCCACCTTGTAGCCAGGACTCCAAAAGGCAGATCTATTGCCAGACTTTCTTCAAGGGGTGAGAAGGAAGCCTGGACACAGCAGGGCCCCCTTAGTCGACAGCTGCCACGTCCTTCACTTTAGCAGATAGTTGCAGAGCTTGGGTGAAGAGTCAGAAGAAGGGGAGGAAGGTGAGAACAGAGACAGGGGAAGCTGTGTCCTGTGCTGGGAGTTTCAGTTTGATCTGTGGCAAAAAATTACTCACTGGTAATGCCAAACTCATGACACCTACAAATAACCAACCTTCCTGCACTGGAGCTGGTTTTTTGCTGCTGGTGTGAGAGATCTACTCCCAGCTACCAATTTCCTAAGCACCCTCCTTCTCTCCTTGCTTTGACACCAGATAAAGAAGGGGAATCGGGAGTGTGAGCGAATACTCCATGACGTCGAAGTACTCAGCACCTTGGCTGTGGCGCGGGGCGGCACGTTCCAGTATCCTGCCAGCCAGCTGCAGCGGCTCTGGAGGTGGGGGCGTATGGGAGCACTGATGGTACCAGGGGAGGATGTGGTGAGGTCTGGGGACTTCAGTGAGAGAGCTGGCTGCTCTTGGGGTACCACTACCCATCCCCTACAGCTCCTTGTCCCTGCCTGAGTATAAGTAGAAATCCTTGCTGTCAGTGCGCCAAAATTAGCCTGGACCAGTTAGACTACACTGGTATGGGCAGTTTTCAGGCAGCTCAGTGGGCTGGTGGTGGGAGATGATCACTTATCTCTCAGCCCTGTTCAGCTGGAGCCAGAAGGGTGGCTGACCACAGTCTGTCTTCATTTGAACTGCCTCTTGAGCGAGTGGGAGAGTGTTGCGTAGTTAGGATGTAGGGACCTTTGCGGATTCAGCGCTGCAGCGCTGTGTGTGCACAACTCCTTCCGTAAACTGATCAGGGCTCCACCTGGAAAGTGTTTCAGTGCTTTGCTTGATTCTCCCATTGGAAGATAGTTCCAAAGCCTCACTATTCCGCAGGCTGGAAGCTTCATTTCCAACCTAAGCTTATTCCTCACCAGTTATGACTTGTCTGAACTTGTGCTACAATATGTCTGGTAGCCCTGAGGGATAAAAAAAATAGCTCTTACTCCCCACGGTTGTGGTTTACTAAGATGACAGTTGACAAGTCCTAACATAAAGGGATTTAAGGGACGCTGCAGAAAAAATCCTTTTCTCTCAGGTGTTTGCTAACGGGGATGAGGAACAGTTACTAAGTTTGTCCATCTTGCAATGAGGGCTCGGTAAGCCAGAACAAATCTGGTGCTCTCCCTTGCTTCCTCACCTGGTTTCTGTTCTCTGTTTTAGGTTATTGCTGCTCAACCAATTCCATGATGTTTTGCCAGGCAGCTGTATCCAGCTCGTGGTTGAGGATGCCCTGCAATACTACACAGGTGAGCAGGGAGTTTGGCTAGGAGGGCACATACCCGTTGGAGCACACTGAGTCCTGCCTGGTGGGGCTGCAGAGGTTTCAGTCCTGGACTGCCAGGCACTATGGGTCGACCCTGTGCAGGCATGTGTCTGTAATAGTGCTAACTCAACAGGGAATTAGCAGGGGACCCAAGGGATTAAAAAACATCCCAAGTTATTGACTTATCTGCTTGCTGCTGGCATGCCAGGAGATACCCCAGCAAAGGTTTGCTCCTGCCTGCCCACAGGCACTTGCAGTAGCTTTACTTTATTATAGCACTACAATTTTCCAGCTGAACTGGCATAGCTCATTGTAATCTTGTAATAACAAAGTTAAGAATAATTATAAATTTTAATTACTTACTAATGATAATAATACTAATGATAATTAGTAATTGTAGCTTGGAAGTAGCTAAAGTGTGTGTACATTGCATGGGAGTGCCAGAAACTCTCTCAGATGTGAGAAACAGCCTGGCCGGATCCAGCTCAGGCCTTTTTGTTGCTCAGAGATCCGCAGGGTTGGTGCTCGGCTGCAGGAGGAAGCTGTGCAGTCCTTATGCAGGGAACTGCTGCAGCCCAAGACAGGGAGCACCGAGAGCACACTCGTGTTGAACACTTTGCCCTGGGAACGGACCGAGGTGATCTCCAGGACTGGGCCAGCCGGAACAGAGACTTTAGGTATGTCTAATGTGGGGGTTACTCATGTATCAGAATTTCTTACAGGGGCAGAGGCAGCTGACAAAGAAATACACGCCTCTCCCTGCCCTGGGCAGGGTTTACTGACTTGTCAGATCACTCCTTGGGACTTTATCCCACTTCAAGTTGTCCCTGAACTATGGATGAAGAAGAGGAGTGTATGAAAGGAGGTGCTAGGTTTGACATGAGAGCAGCAGGGCAGCACAGTGTGACTTAGGGTTAGGTCTGGGGCAGATGTTGGAGCAGAACCTCTTTGCTTTCCAGCTCTGGTGACAGTCCCCAGCATGGGCTATGCTGTAGTGAGGGAGCCGTTGCTGCCCCCTCAGCCTGTGGCAGTGAGGAAACAGGTAAGCACAACAGCAGTTGTCCTCAGATCGGTGTACCCTGCATGAAAGGTTGATGGGGGAGAAATCTAGGGAATCCAGCACGCAGCAAGTCTGCACACTAGATTTGCAACTGGGGCACTTGACTCCCAAAGTTGTGGGTCTGTGAAATCTGTTTCTGTCCTTTCCCCCCAGGAGGACGGCTCCATTGCCATGGAGAACGGGGTGATTGCAGTCTGCCTGGACATGATGGGGCGCCTGACCTCGCTTCGGGTGGGGGACTCCGAGAGGTACGTCTATCACCCAGTTACTGGAACCAGGCTCCTCAAACCTCTCTCGGGTCTTCTCACTGTACGCCCTTCTCCACTGCCAGTTCTTCTTACACTGCTGTTTCTCTGTTCCACTTTGTTCCAGAGAATCAGTCCCAGATGGCTGCTATGCCAACCAGTTTGCACTCTTTGATGATGTTCCCCTGTACTGGGATGCCTGGGATGTGATGGATTATCACTTGGAAACCAGGTAGAAGAGCAGTGCATGAAGCACTTGGATTTTGACTTTGCTCTGAGGTTCTTGCCTCCCTGTCAGTCCTAGCTGTAACAAAAGCTCTAACAGAGCATTCACTCTGGAGAAGTGTGTGCCTGCTGTGTGGGAGGCTGGATTCGGATTTGGGAACGTGAATCTACCAGGCTGAGACCAGCTCTGCCTTTATCCCTTTCTCTAGGAAGCCAGTGACAATGCTGCTGAAGCCTCTGGAAATCACCCTGGCTGGGGGCCTGCGGGGAAGTGCAAGCTTCTCTCTGCAGATTGGGAAAAGCAGCACCTTAACCCAGGAGATCATCCTGGATGCCACGTGCCCATACCTCCGCTTCCTGACCCAGGTTTGGCCAGCGGCTGCCGTGCGATACGAGCATCTGCACTGTGCAGGCAGGGCCCTGGGGAGCTGAACTTCGCGTCTGAATTACGTTCCCCCTCCTCTTTCCTTCCCTGGAGCCCCCCACTGCCTGTCCTCCTCTGCCTTAGGGGAAGGCGGCCCGAGGGTGGGAGTCCTGAGAGACAAGGGTGGAAGAGAGACCCGCCAGTTCATCTGTGTTCAGACTCTAGTGTGGTTTTATTGTACCTGGTCTGGCCTGGGTGCGAGCTGGCTGCTGCGCACTGGGGAAGGATAAGTGCGGCCTCTGCCTGTCAGCCCCATGTGGTGATGTCCTCCTGCTACTGCATTTAGGTTGAGTGGAAGGAGGCTCACAAGTTCCTGAAGGTGGAGTTCCCTGTGCAGGTCCGGAGCACAAACGCCACCTATGAGATCCAGTTTGGACACCTGCAGCGGCCAACACACTGGAACACATCCTGGGACTGGGCTCGATTTGAGGTGAGAGGAAAGGTGGTCTGGTCCCAGGACCGACCTTCTCCTGTGGTGGGGCTGCTTTTGCTCCCAGGCAGTAGCTCTGCGTGGTGAATATGTCCCTTGGTACCTCCTGCAGGTGTGGGCTCACAAGTGGCTGGATCTCTCTGAGCACGGCTTTGGGGTGGCACTGCTGAACGACTGCAAATATGGGGCATCAGCCCATGGGAACATCCTCAGCCTCTCGCTGTGAGTTAGGGTTGGGGTGAGGGTGGAGCTGCAGCAGTCACTTTGCCTTCTGAGGTGTCTCTTGGAAGTCAAGGCAACACCTGGTCCTAAATGATCATAGTTAATAAGGAGATAGTCTGGTATTAGCCTAAGCGGCTGGCTGTTGTCTGGGAACTTTTGGCTGACTGAACTACAATTGACTAAGATAATGTAATTCCTATGAGTTATGCTCATAGATAATTCAGGAGAGATCAGGTCCATGTTTGCACCGTGTAATTTTTCTGTTGCTGGCCAAAACGTACCCCAGGAGGGGATGTGTAAGGAGAGGGAAGGAACAGCAACGTTACGGATGCATACAAAGCTAAGAGAAACTCTACACATCATTTCAGTTTGACTCCATCAGCCACAAGTTTCACAGGAAAACATCCTTCAAATATTTTAGCTTCTGGGACTGTCCGGGGTCTGTTTGCTGTTGCCAGAAGCCAGCAGCACGTTGGCTTCCACCTCAGGGCCCAGCCTCGAGGTAGCGGGATGAGGCAGTTGTCTTGTCACAGTGCTCCTCTGGCTCTGCGCTGGGTGACAGAGGGTGCTGCCGAGACGCCAGTCTCACCTACCTCTTGTTGCCTTAGGCTGAGAGCACCCAAGTGCCCCGATGCCACAGCAGACGTTGCGCACCACCAGTTCACCTACGCCGTGATGCCTCACCTGGGTGAGTGATGGGAAGAGCTGGGTCCTGTGGGGACACGCAGGGTGGAGGATGCTCCAGTGAGCCTTGGGGCGAGCATGTCTCTGGCTGTGCGTATGTAGAGGCTGGCTAGAGCTTCTTCTGTTGCAGGTTCCTTCCAGGATGCCGGTGTGATCCAGTGTGCCTACAACTTGAATTTCCCCCTCCACGCAATCCTGGCCAGCTCTGCCCAGTGCCTGGCCTGGAGCGCCTTTTCTGTCAGCTCACCTGCAGTAGTGCTGGAGACTGTCAAGCAGGCAAGTCCCCATGGCAGAAGTGGGGAGGGCAGATGGGTTAAGCTGTTGTTGTTAAGCATGGCTTGCTCTTTCCCCCACCTTGGGTGGTGGGCAGGCTCAGCTGAGCGGTCTCCCTCTGAGTTGCATGTCCTGCTAGGTGAGGACAGGGCGTGTTAGCACCCCTCTCTGCCAGCCCAGGCAGGCACTCGCACCAGGGATCACGGTAGTATCCGCATCCGTATGTGGGTACTGCAGCCACAGTCGTTAGCGCTGAACCACGGCAGGTCAGGAATGCGGGTGCACACAGGCAGAGCCACTCAGCCGCGATCGCCTGGGTCAGGCTGTACCCCGAGGTGTAGGATAGGACGCACCGGTCTCGTTTGTCTGAACTCCCATCTGCACTGTCCCCCAAAGGCTGAGGACAGACCTGAAGCCGTGGTGGTTCGGCTGTACGAGGCACATGGCAGCACGGTTGTCACCTGGCTCCAGACCTCCCTCCCCGTTAAGGAGGCGATGCTGTAAGTCCACGCTAGAGGGCTGGGTGCGTGTGGGGATGGAGATCGGTCGCTTCAGCCTCACCCGCTGCTTTCTTCCCCAGCTGTGACCTCCTGGAGCGGCCGGCTGCACAGGGCCGCCTGCCGCTAGAGCAGCGGGGCATGAGGCTTTCCTTCACACCCTTCCGTGTGCTCTCCGTCCTCTTGGTCTTGAGGTGGTGACACCATCCGTCGCCCTTACTGATGCTGCGGCAGCCTGGACTTCCCCGATCCCAAGAGCTGTGCAAGGAGGCAGCGGTTCCGGGGAAGGGCAGAGCCTCCCCCTCACCCCCCACCCAGCCATCGGAGAGCAGCGCTCGAGAACAACCGTGTTCTTCAGCAAAGGAGGACAGTTGCCCCCTGCCTAACCAGGGAAGGAGGGCCTGAGTGAGTTCCTTGCTAGCTGAAGCGTGGGTAAGGTGGTGGGATAGGCTGGCTGTCCCTGCACGGGCTCTGCTCCAACCGTGGGGGGTTTGGGGAGCAGCAGCTTTCCACAGTGGCTCCTGCGTCTCGGCCTTCATCTTGTCCAGACCCTGGCAGCGAGTGTAAAGACACACTACAGTCATTCCCCTCTCCCTTCGCCTGCCTCTTGCACTGCCCTTGCAGAAGGGGAACACAAGTAAACGAGAATTACATGAAAAGAGCCTGTTTTCTTAACTTATTTCCAGATAACTGGACTGATCTGCCTCCTCCCAGGGGCTCTGTTGTAGCTGCTGCTCTCTGAGCATCCTCCTCAGCAGGATGTCACTCCTGGGACTGGGGAGGCAGAGCTTACCTTTATTTTTGGGGGGGGGGGCGCAAGGTGAAGGGGAAGCCTGCTCCAGCCCATCTGGGGAAGAGGCTGGGCACAGAGGGGTTATCCTTAGCACAAAAAGGCGTGCATGGTGATTTCTACACAAAATACTTTATTAGTCAGCTAAAAACAGTGATCCAGGCAGCAGCCAGAAAGGGAAGAGGGGAAGGAAGAGGGAATCCACTTTTAGGCAGAGGGAAGGGTCAGAGTCCAGCACAATGTGTGGTCCATGGCCCTTAACCCCCTCAAATGCCTGGGGACAACAGGACACTGGATAAATTGGCCCCATCACCAAGCCCAGCTTCTCCTTCCCATGCTGGCAGGATGCAGCGGTAGCAAGCGGGCATGAGCACAGGTACAGAGCAGCCCCATTTCTCCCCAGCACTAACACAGGCCCCCAGTCAGGCCCTCCCTGAGCTCCTCCTGCAGCTGTTAAAAACGCCCCTCAGGAGGAGGGCAGCGTGTGGCACTCAAACGGCAGGGGCTGCACCTGGAAGATGGAGAGGGAAATGAGAAGTCAGAGGGTAAGGGGGTGCCCAGTTCTGCCCCGTGAAGCCCTGACGGCTCCTCTCCTGCCTTTTAGAATCATAGAATCATTTCGGTTGGAAAAGACCTTCAAGATCATCAAGTCCAACCATTAACCATGCCCCCTAAACCATGCCCTGGAGTACCCTGTCCACTCGCTTTTTGAATACCTCCAGGGATGGTGACTCAACCACTTCCCTGGGCAGCCCATTCCAATGTTTGACAACCCTCCCAGTAAAATGTTTTTCCTAATATCTAACCTAAATCTCCCTTGCCTCAACTTGAGGCCATTTCCTCTTGTCCTATCTCCAGACACCTGACAGAAGAGACCAACACCCACCTCACTACAACCCCCTTTCAGGTAGTTGTAGAGAGCAATAAGGTCTCCCCTCAGCCTCCTCTTTTCTAGACTGAACAACCCCAGATCCCTCAGCCGCTCCTCATAAGACTTGTGCTCAAGGCCCCTCACCAACTTGGTTGCCCTTCTCTGGACACGCTCAAGCAGCTCAATGTCTTTCCTGTAGTGAGGGGCCCAAAACTGAACACAGCACTCGAGGTGCGGCCTCACCAGTGCTGAGTACAGGGGAACAACCACCTCCCTGTTCCTGCTGGCCACACTGTTCCTGATACAGGCTAGGATGCGATTGGCCTTCTTGGCCACTTGGGCACACTGCTGGCTCATATCCAGCCGGCTGTGAACCAGCACCCCCAGGTCTTTCTCTGCCGGGCAGCTTTCCAGCCACTCTTCCCCAAGCCGGTAGCGCTGCATGGGGTTGCCATGACCAAAGTGCAGGACCCGGCACTTGGCCGTGTTAAACTTTATACAATTGGCCTCAGCCCATCGATCCAGCCTGTCCAGATCTCTTTGTAGAGCCTCCCTACCCTCAAGGAGATCGACCCTGCCTCCCAACTTGGTGTCATCTGCAAACTTGCTGAGGGTGCACTCAATCCCCTCATCCAAATCATCAATAAAGATATTAAACAGAACAGGGCCCAACACCGACCCCTGGGGAATACCACTCGTGACCCACCGCCAACTGGATTTCACCCCATTCACCACTACCCTCTGGGCTCCGCCATCCAGCCAGTTTTTCACCCAGTGAATAGTGCACTTATCCAGGCCACGAGACGCCAGCTTCTCAAGGAGTATGCCATGAGAGACAGTGTCAAAGGCCTTGCTGAAGTCTAGGAAAATAACATCGACAGCCTTTGCCTCATCCACTAGGCGGGTCACCTGGTCATAGAAGGAGATCAGGTTGGTCAAGCAGGACCTGCCTTTTGTAAACCCATGCTGACTGGGCCTGATCCCCCTCTTATCCTGGAGCTGCCGTGTGAGTGCTCTCAAGACAAACCATTCCATAATCTTTCCCGGTACCGAGGTCAGGCTGACAGGCCTGTAGTTCCCCGGATCCTCCCTCCGACCCTTCTTATAAATGGGAGTCACATTGGCAAGCCTCCAGTCCTCTGGGACCTCCCCTGTTGACCAGGAACGCTGATAGATGATAGAGAGTGGCTTGGCACCCCTTGACACGAGGGAGTGCTCCCACAGCCCCCGTCTGTGCGTTTGAAAGCTGCAGGGACTGCCAGCCCCACCTCTGCCCCTGCGCGCAGACGTCCAGCGGCTTCTTTTGGCTTTGGCCAGCGCCTCAGGCTTGGACGAGGCCGGAGCAGCGGTCGCTTTCCTCCTCCTGCAAGCACGTCCCTTCCTTGGCCCGTGAGCCACCTCCTCCTCCTCCTCCTTGGCCGACTTCAGGGGTTTTGCTGCAGCCCTGGGGTGCTGTTTTGAGGCACGTGTGGTGACCTGGGTGGACACCAGAGCCGGAGCTTAGCAGCAGAAGTGAGCTTGGACCGCCAGATGATGAGCAACTCCAGGTAGGAGTGCCACCGTGAATTTGGGAGCGGCCCGAGCAAGGCACGGGGAACAGGACAACCTCTAGACCCAGCAGGAGCCACAACCACAGAGCTTCTTACCTTGGGGGTCTGAGCCTCAGGATCTGCCTTCAGCTGAGCGCGCTTCTTGCGGGGCGTCTGCCCTGTGTGAGAAGATGTGGCCAGGTTAGGCAGGGTGAGGAGGAGATGGGGCAGAGAGTGCCAGCACCTCGAGGGACAGGCTGCGGCACAGTGACCTTTCAGGGACGCTGTCCCAGGTGATGTGTGAGCTGAGCGCTGAGGAATTAGCACTGGGGTGGAAGAATGGCTTGAGGGGGCTCCTCTCCTCCCCCACCAGATTCCCTCCCCTGCCAAAACATTGCTCTGTTCAGGCTTGCAGCCCCAGGGAGAGCACACCTTCCTGCTACCAGCCTGGCAGGCAAGGAAGGGGATGTAGGTGTTGGCCTGGAAAAGCACCCTGCAAGGTGCAATGGCTGCGCCCAGGCAGGCGGGTGTGCTGGTAGGAAGCCTTGGGCACAGCGGGCTCTGTCCCCCAGTGCCAATGGCCGTCACAGGCCTGTCAGCACCCCAGGGAGAGGGCAGGCTTTGCTCCTGCCTTTGCCCCCAGGCTGCGCAGCAAGCACGGGGCTTCCCAGGCTCCAGCACTCCCAGAGCAAGAGCAGGTCCCGCAGGGAGGGCAGCGGACACTCACCTTTGGGAGCCATGGGGCCAGGCTCACCCTGCAAGGAAGGTGACAGAGCGTTGACTGGGGCACAGTCATTCTGCAGGTAGCGGCAGCAGAATCCGTGCCCCTTCTCCACCCGGCAGCCAAGACAGTGATAGGGAAACAGCCACGTTTCCCCGAGAAGCCAGGGGAGTCCAGCTTGCTCTGCCTTGGGGACTCTCCTGTTTGTTAGCTCCCCGCTCCTTCTGCAAGGCCCCACCACGGCGCCTCACCCAGACACAGGGCACATGAGGGAGGAACAGGGCTGCCAGACTACTTGAGCCCCCCCATTCCTGCAATCGGCCCCTCTGCTCCAGACTGCCCGCCATCCCTTGGCCAGGTGGCCACCGCATGGAGGGTCCCCGTCACCTTCACCTCCAGTGGTCACAGCAGTCTGTCAGAGAGGGAGACCGCCAGTGATGCAGCGTAAGGCTGGGGGGGTCTTGGGAAGCAGAAGATGGGCGGGTGTCACCTTGGAGGAGTGGTTGGGGGCCACCCAGCCCCAGACAGCGACCCCAGACCCCTACCTGGAACCATACGGTCCTGCCGTTGCGGTCGCGCAAGGAGCTCATGCCAGGCACCAAGTAACACTGCAGCCAGTTCTTGAAAGCGGCGTAGTTATCCGAGTGGTCTGGGTCAAAGAGCTGCTTCTCTGGGAAGGGAGAGAGGGAAAGGACAGAAGTAGAGAGGAGGCAGTGACCATGGTGTTGGGGTGCCCTCCTAAGCCCCCTGCTGCTGGGAACACAAAGCCCGGCCCTCCCCGCCACCCCCAGCCATCCCCATCCCACAGCTCCCTGTCCTGTCGCCTCACCCGCCGCGATGACCTCCATGGGCACGGTGTGGCACAGCTCCAGGAGATCTGGGTTCTCCCGCATCAGCTTCAGCTTCTTGCTCAGTGTCAGGGAAGGATTCTGCAGGGGTGGAGTAGGGGAGGGAAGTCACCTGCCAGCCACCCCAGCCTCGTCAGGGTCTCTCCTTCCCAACACCAGCCAAATTCCCCATCTCCTCTTGCCCTCCTGAGGATGAGCTGCCACACCCCCCACCAAGTGCCAGCCCTGAGCTCACCCCCTCGTAGGCTTCGAACTGGGCATCAGCACATTCCCCATGGCTAACAAAGATATGAAAGAGGGCTAGCACACAGGAACACCAGAGGTTTGTGAAAACAGCCCTCCGGTCGCACCTTTTTCTTTTCAGTCTCCTTTAAAATAGCCACCTCCTCTCCCCCGAGGCCATGAGATTGGCTGGCCGCGGGCTCTAATGCAGCCTTCCCCAGAGATTTTAAGCTTGCGAGGTGTTTGTTTCCCTCGCCCCTTCCTCTTCACCCGCCTCAAATATACCTGGAGACTTCCTGACGGCAGAAGCCGGGCACAGCCAAGCGCCAGCGCAGCACGCAGGCACGTGCCCGGGGAGCTGTCACAGCTCGTCAGCCTGGCCACGTGCGAACGAGCACTGCACGCGTGAGGTTACGGAACTGCTGCGCCCCATTTGCCGCTCCATTGGAGGGGCAGATGTGCTCAGACACGGGTGTATATGGCAAAGGACAGTAAAATGCTTGAGGAGGATCCCACGCAGCACGCGTTACAGTTGTGAAGGTAAAATGCCTGCTGTCAGGTTGGAAAGACTCAGAGCAGCAAATACCTCCCGACAGCGGCGCGGGCAGAGGCTGTCTGAGCTCTGCAAGGTCCTCGTGACGATGTTCTGCCCCATCAGAGCGAGGAACCAAACACGAACTGAAACTGGCCCCGAACCCTGGGCTGGAACAGGCCCAAAACAGCAGACCTGAACCAGAGCTTCGCGCCCAGCTAAGCCCAAAGCAGAGCCAGAACAGAGCAGCCAGCTGAGCCCAGACTGGGGGCAGGAAGCAAACTAAACCACCTCCACCACTGCTGAGCCCAAAACCGAATCAGGAACGCTTCTCAGCTCAGTCTGGCTCCCTGCACGGAAAGCAAGAGGCTCCTGGGACCCCAGGGAGCTGCCGCGATGTCCTGCAGGGCCACAGACAAACAAATCCCTGGTACGGTGTCTGCCTGGAAACCTGCCTCTTTCTGAGCCTGCAAGTGCACCAGGTATTCCCCACCTTCTTCCTCCTCGCCTGCTCCTGATCCTTCAAAGCGTCCAGCACGGTCCGAGCCTTTTCAAAGGGAGGGATCTTCGACCTGCGAGAGTCCGTCTGTTACACGCAAGCCTGAACTCTGGGTTCTGGCACTTCCCCGTGTCTACCAGGCGAGGAGCCCCAGCCGAGGTGCCGTCAAGCTCTGGGAGACCAAACCTCCGTGGCAGATCAGCGGGCGCTCAACCCACCTGTACAGGATCTCGGCACGGAGGTAATTCCCAATTCCGTTGAAAAATTTCTGGTTTAAGAGGGCCTCGCAGATGGGCTTGTCGAAAGCCTTGTCATCCAGGTTCTTCAGCACGTTCTCCCTGCGACAAGAGCACGCGAGGCGTCGGGAAGGTTTGCCCGGGCACGGCCGTTCCGCTGCCGCGCGGCCAAAACCAAGCCGGGGAGGTGGGGGAAGGCCTTCCCCGGGGCTGGGCGGTGGGACGCTCACCTGAAGGCCTGGTACTCAGAGAGGACGCAGGGCCCGCGGCCCGGCTGCCAGGCGTCGCCCAGCCGCCACGAGCCGAAGCGGCGGGCGTCGACGAAGCAGAGGGTGCGCGGGGGGCTCTCGCGGCTGAGGAAGCGGAGGTGGGCATGGCGGGGGAGCTGGGCGGCGGGGCACAGCCGAAACGACCCCGACATGCCGAAACGAAAGACGAGGTCCTGGGGCTGGCCGGGGCCCAGCGGGACCAGCGTCAGCCGCAGCTCCTTGCCCCGGGAGGCGGCCGAGATGCGGTAGGCCTCGCTGGAGAAGGGCACCTCCGGGCCCTTACCCACCTCCGAACGCTCCACGCCGCCCGAGAACACCATCCCGCCGCACGCCTCGTTGATGTACCGTCCGGCCAGGTGCAGCTCCGGACACTCGGGCATCGCCGCGACGGGACCGGAGCGGAGCGGCCCGGTCCGGCGCCGCGCTGCCCGGTCGCCCTCCCTCCCGGTTTGCCCTGGAGACACGCCCAGGCCCCGCCCCCGCCCGCCTCCCATTGGCTGCGCGGCGGGAGGTGCATGCCGGGAGTTGTAGTCCCGCCGCGGGGACAAACAGGCGGCAGGCGGCTGCTCTCCGTTACCTTTATTGGAGCTTCCCCCCCGCGGGGCGGCCTCGCCCGCTACCGGGGGCACAGAGAAAGCTTGCCCCCGCCTCCCCCCCACCCTCCCCAAAGCGGGGCGCACCGGGTCCTGCCCCGGCTCCTCAGAGAAGGGTGTTCATCAGGGCCTGGGCCTGCTTCAGCTCTGCGGGGAGAGGATGGAGGCGGTGGGGGAGCCGGCTCCGGCATCCCCGCCACCCCCTGGGCCAAGGGGGTTCCCCGCTGCCGCCCCTCCTCTGGCCTCACCTGCCAGCAGCACCCGGAACTTGTCGGCCGAGAGGACCACGGGGACGGCCGCCGTCCTGCCGCGCTCCCCGTCCCGCAGGTTGAAGGTCAGGTGCACGAGGGGCTCGTTGACCTCCCACAGCTCGCTGGAGCTGAGGGTGTAATCCACCCGCCAGCCCACCGAGCCCAGCTGGCTCACTGGGGCGGGCGGGCGGCCGGATGGCGTCAGCACCCCAGCGTGCGCTCGGGCAGGGTGATCAACCCCAACCCCCCCCCCCCCCCAAAACCGTCACCAAACCTCCGCACTCACGTCTCAGGCTGCAGGCCCTGAGGCTGTCCTGGAGGGAGCTCTGCTTCTCCTCGTAGGACCGGCACAACCCGCCGGCGTGCTCTGCCCAGGGCGGGAAGAGAGAAGACAAGAAAACCACCCGCTGACCCCGGCCCCGCTGCGGCCAAACCCTGGCGAAGCACCTGGTGGAGCCCCCCAGGGACGGACGGCGCAGAGGGGAGGTGACGGAGGACGGCGTGGCTGCCGTCCCGCACCGGGTCTGGGTGTGAAGGTGGCAGCGCCGGGGGCTGCCAGCTCAGCCCTGGCATGTCCCACCAGGTCCGGCCCTTGGCGACACCCCGAGGGTGTCCCCCCCTCCCCGTTACCTTTGGGCAGCCCCAGCTGCTGCAGCTCGCTCGAGAGGGACTCGCTGTCCACGTTGTGCTTGGCGGCGCTGGAGAGGATGAAGCCGAGGACGGCGATGGTGGCCTTCACGTCCCCCGACTCTGCAGGCCGGACGGAGGGTTAGCTCCGCTGCCTCGGGAAGGCGTCCCTTGCCGGATTGCTGCCCGTCCCCGAAGAGCAGCTTCCCGGGGACGGGGGGGGAACACTCCGGTCGGGGCTGGGGCAGCCGCGCTCACCTAACTTGGCGTCGGAGGTCAGCTTCAGGATCTTCTCATACTGCGGGAGAGCAGAGCGCCGGGACGTCAGGGCAAACGCCAGGTACAGCGTGGCCGCCTAACGCGTTCACTACCAACGTTAACCCTAAGAATTCTTACCTCGGCATTAATACTAATAATCCTTAGCATCCATATTATTACTACGAGTACCGGCCGGCAGCGTTCTGAACCCCGAGGCTTACATTAAGAATACGAAAGTCAGGACTATTGCTAATTATGCAATTAGAGCGCTACAACTCCGCCTCCAGCACGGCGACCCCGGGGACGGGGGGGGAGTCCCCACTCACCTCGATGGCCTCCCCCAGCAGGTCCCGCAGCACCTGGGCGCAGATCAGCTTCAGCTTCACCGAGGACTGCGGGGAAGAACGGGGTGAGGGGTGAGCACCGGGCACGGGGGGGGGGGGGGGGGCACGGGGGGACGGAGGCGGGGGGGGCACGGGTACTTAACGATTTTGGCCAGGGTGCTGATCTCGGCCAGGACCCAGTCGGGGCAGTCCAGGTCCCCGCAGAAGCGGAACCGCTGCGGGGGGAAAGCGCGGTCAGAGCCCGCCGCGGACTCGCCGCGTCGTCCCCCCCCCCCGCCGCCTCCGTCCCCCCGCCCCACCATGTCGCCGCCGGTTCCCGGTACCAGCCGCAGAGCCCGCCTCCGCGACCCGGAACCGCTCCCGGGGCTGGCGGGAGGTGCTGCGGCCGCTCCGCCCGTCCCCGCCCCGGCGGCGGAGCCCTGCACCGGGCTGAGGCTGGGCTCCCCCGCGGGGCACAACCGGCGGCCGGGACCCGGGGTTTCTGCCCAGCCCCGGGGTCTTTATTTCAGCTCCGGACCCGCGCCGTCCCAGCCCCGGCTCTGGGGTTTTTATTCCAGCCCCACTGTGGGTATCTCAGCCGCAGCTCTCTGCGATTTCAGCCCCAGCCCTACAGTTGTTATTCCAGCTCCAGCTCTGCAACATCTCCGCTCCTGCCCCGCACTCTCGATTTCAGCCGCAGCTCCAGGGCCTTCATTTCAGCTCCAGCCCCACGCTGTGTATGTCAGAGCCAGCCCTACAGTCTTTATTTCAGCCCCAGCCCCAGCGCCCCCCATACAGGTTTTTTGTCAGTCCCGGCCCTACAACCTTTATTCCGGCTCCAGCTCCACATCCTTCCAGCTGCAACCTGCTCCTCTTCTCACGGCAGCGCTGGGGCTGTTGACAAGGTTGTAATTCAATCACTGTCATCACTCAAATATCAGGAGGAGCTGTCATAACTGGCCCAAAATCGCCTCGACTGGTGTGTCCTGAATCAAGCGTTGGCCCCCCCAGTGCCATTTCGCCCGGAGACTATCATCTCAGACACTGAGTTTGGCCTGGTACACGCCAGCGTCCCGCACTTTGGGGGCAAATGTGACGGGACCCCCACCTCCGGCGAGGGTCCGACGGCCCCACCCCACTCCCCAACTCCCAGCTCCCCAAATCCACCCCCGGTGCCTGGGAACTAGGGGGGCCCCTCCCGCGGAGAGGAAGCAGCCCCCCGCCCCCCCGCAAAGCTTCACTGTGCCGTGTTACACTTTATTACATGTCTAATGGTGACCGACGTTAGGTTTATAATAACACAACGAAGTATTTCCGACCCAGCCTCCCCACCCCCGCGGGGAGCCGGGACCCGGGCCCCGGCAGCGCCGCCGCCGCGCCGCGCTCCACGGCCTTCGGCCCCGTCCCGCCAATCCCGCACCGACCGGCCGCGCCCCGGCCGGCTCCGCTCGAACCAATCCCAGCCCGTTCTTTCAATCCGGCCCCGCCCCAGCCGTCTCCCCTTCACCAATCCGAGCCCGCCGCTTCAATCCGGGCCGGGGCTCTGCAGCGAGCCTGCTCCGGGTCACCGTTCGATCTCCAGAGCCGGGAACCGCCGCAGCTCGCAGCGACCCCGCGCCGCCGGGAGCTCTCCGAGAGGGCGCGCAGGGACCGGGGTCCCTCCGCCTCTGGCGGGGCCGCGCCTCCCGGAGCGGCGGCGGCGGGATCGGGGCCTGCGGAGAACGGGGGCGGTGGGGCCGGGGAGCCGGGCGGGGCGGGGCCGGATTGAAAGGACGGGCTGGGATTGGGTGTAACGGAGCCGGGCGGGGCGGGGCCGGATTGAAAGGACGGACTGGGATTGGACAGAGGAGAGTAGGGCTCTAAATTGAGTTAGAGAGGTGATACAGGAGATAAGAGAGTGGGAACCGTCACGGGAATTCTGTCCCGAAATTGGTTGGTATCTTCTGGGAACTTCAGGAGATAGGCTCGGTTGTCTCTTTGTGCCCCCCGGGGGTATCGTTTACATCGCCTGATAGAATCTGACCTTACCTTAGACGCTATTTCGGTGTTGTGCGAGAGGTCTGTGAACGCACGAGTGAGCGAGACGTGTTATTAACACAAAGTGAGTGCGGAGTCTCGAGCTGCAGTTCCACCATCCCGCGAGGGACGTGGTCAGCGACAGACGAAGCAAGTGGTGTGAAAGGCCCGAGAAACACAGACACGCCTGAGACGTACAGTAGTACGAAGCGAGCGTAGAGCTCTAACCTGTGGTTCCATTTCTCGGCGATGAGAGTGGCCAGAGCCGAGTGAAGCGTGTGACAATAATAATGGGAAATAAGATGGGGAAGGAACAAATAAAACGCAGCCCCCCTAGGATGTATTTTAGCACACTGGAAAGACATTGGGGGTCCCCCCAATGGGGAGGGAGTGTGGATAAAAAGACCCTCATTAAATACTGCACACAATGGTGGCTGCTGTATAAATTAGAGGATGAAGAGAAATGGCCACCGAATGGGACCCTAAATTATAATACCCTTTTACAACTCACCTTATTTTTAAGGAGAGAGGGCAAATAGGACGAAATAGTCTATGAAGACATGTTTTTCGTTCTCCGCAACCACCCTGAGATGCAAAAGGAGTGCGCTATTAACTTAGCTCCCCATGACCCTTTCATGTTAACCCTGGAAAAGGATAACTGTAAAGCGGGAGTGGGTAAAATGAAGAGGTGTTTTTCATCTTGTTCAATAGGATCAAGGTGCCTAAAGTATAAAGAGGACGAGGACAGAATGGAGGATTCTGTAACCCCTATAGGTGCGTGGGGAAAGGGACAACAAGAGCAAGAACAGGCAGGGTCACCACTTCCATTAGAAGAACCCGAAGCAGCCCCTTTGAGCCCTTCACCCGAGATTGAAAGAGGGAGAAAGAAAGAAAGAACCTGATACTGAAAAACAAAGGCATAGCTTCAGACACCCTTCTAGTTCACCTCCTAAAACCAGAGCACGAGACCTTAAATCTAGGACTGCGTCGTTACGAGAACCAGTAATTCAGGCACCTTTGAGAGAGGCTGCGGGACCAGCGGGTCCCATAAAACTCAAGGTACCCATCTCTATGGGAGATTTAGATGCCTGGAAATTAGTAGCTAAAGGATATCGGGGTGATCCGGCAGGGGTAGCAAAACGATTTAAGGCATTTGTAAAAGCATTAGATGTAGATTGGGAGATGTGGATTTGATGTTGGACACACTAACAGATACAGAAAAAGAATTAGTCCTTAAAACTGCTAGAGATTACGGAAGAAACAAAATAAGGGATGGGGAGGATATAAACGACCACTTCCCACAGTCGAAACCTCGGTGGGATTATAATGATACAGACCATTACCAACTTTTGTGACAATATCGGGAATGGGTGGCATTCGGGTTGGAAAATGGGATACCAAAACCAGTAAACTGGGGTTCTTTATTTGCTATTAAACAAAACCCTATGGAAACCCCTTCTTAGTTCCTCGATTGACTTTGGGAAGCAATGCGGAAATATACCACCGTGGATCTGTCCGGAGACCAAGGGAAGATGCAGCTAGTTTCCCTGTTCCTGGGGCAATCCCCGGATGATATCCGAAGAAAGCTCCAGAGACGGAAGGCTGAGGCACAGCGTGATATAGAAAAGTTATTGGAAGAAGCTTGGCGCGTATTTCGAAATAGGAATGGGATTGAAAGACGGAAGCTAGGGAAACTCATTTCTACCGCTACTATAGCGGCCCTTAGAGAAGAAAGAGGGGGTGCGAAACCCTTTCCACCTCAAAAGAACTCACAGAATCCACGCTTCCAAACCAGGTTGGGCATTAACCAATGTGCAATATGCAAAAAGGAGGGACACTGGAAACAAGATTGCCCACAGAAAAGGAGAAATGGAAGAGCAATGGTTGCAGAACTAGAAGAAGGTTAGGGGAAACTGGAGGATCAGTCCCCAGGGGATCCTCTGCTTATGATGAAGCTGGGGAATGGGTCACATGGCGTTGAATTTTTGGTGGATACTGGAGCAACCTTTTCTGTGTTAAATATGCAATTAGAAGAAATAGACCCAGGACGATCTATAAATGTGGTCAGGGCAACAGGTCAACGACAGGAGGTATCATTCATGAAGCAACTGTCCTTTAAATTGGGTAAATCCGTAGGGATGCATCAATTTCTGTACATGCCCCAAACACCCAAATCTCTCATTGGGAAGGATTTCTTAGAAGAACTACAAGTGGAAATTAAATTCACCCCTGAGGGAATACAGTTAAAAGTAAATGAGAAAGAACTAATTGAAATTTTGAGTTTAGCTTTACTTACAGATAAAGAATCAGAAGAGATCCCAGACGAAATTCTGAACCAGGTATATCCTGGAGTCTTGGCAGGTGGAACCCCCGGGACAGCAAAGACAGCGCAACTGGTAACAGCCAAATTAAAACCTGGAGTGTGGCCCGTACGAATTAAACAATACCCTCTCAAATTAGAGGATCGCAAGGGAATGAAAACACTGATCGATAATTTTTTGAAATTTGGGTTATTGATAGAGTGTGAATCAGAATATAACACTCCAATATTACCAATGCAAAAGCCCGTCGGTAAAAGCTATAGATTGGTACAGGACCTTAGAGCCATCAATAAAATAGTGGAAGATCTCCACCCTGTGGTGGCCAACCCATATACACTATTAACAGACTTAAAGAAGAATATGTGTGGTTTACTGTTTTAGGTTTGAAAGACGCCTTCTACTGCCTACCCTTAGACCCTGACAGCCAGAAACTGTTTGCCTTCGAGTGGGAGGATCCTGAAACAGGTAGAAAATCACAATTAACCTGGATGGTGCTCCCACAAGGATTCAAGAACAGCCCTACCATTTTTGGGAACCAATTGGCCAAAGATCTTGAAGGATGGACGGCTCCCCCAGGAGAAGGGATTCTTCTACAGTATGTAGATGACCTGATGATAGCAACGACCACCAAGGACTCTTGTTTATCTTGTATCTTGGACAGTAAGCCTTTTAAACTTTTGGGACTAAAAGTGGGTATAAGGTATTAAAACAAAAGGCACAGATTTTGCAACAAGAAGTAACATATCTCCGGTATGAGATATCGGGGGGACAACGCAAACTAGGGATGGAAAGGAAAAAGGCCATTTATAATACCCCCCCTACCACACACTGCCAAGGAACTGAGAACTTTCCTGGGAATGACGGGCTGGTGTCGGCTGTGGATACTTAATTATGGCATCTTAATCAAACCCCTCTATCGGATGATAAAGGACAATCCAAAGCCTCTGACATGGACCAAGGAAGGTAAGTGGGCTTTTCAGACCTTGAAGGAGGAACTATTAAGGGCCCCAGCTCTGGGCCTGCCCGACATCTCCAATCCGTTCTTGCTTTTCTCACATGAGAGGCAGGGGATGGCTTTGGGAGTGCTGGCACAAAACGTTGGCCCCTATAGAAGGGCTGTGGCTTACTTCTCAAAACAGCTGGATGAAGTAAGTAAAGGATGGGCGAGCTGTTTAAGCGCAGCATCAGCCGTGGTTATCAACATTCGAGAAGCTCACAAATTTACCTTGGGTCAGAAAATGACTGTGTTTGTATCCATCTCATACAGTAGCCGCTGTACTGGAACAGAAAGGGAGCCACTGGTTATCTCCCTCAAGGTTCCTCAAATACCAGGCCATGCTAGTGGAGCAGGATGGATGTGGAGATCTTCAACACTAACCTAATCAATCCTGCAGCATTTCTGTCATCAGACCAGGAGGATTCAGAAACCCTCCACCACGACTGTCTGGAAGTGATTGAAAGCACATATTCCAGCAGGCCTGACTTGAAAGAAGAACCCCTCCCTGATGCTGAATCCTGGTATGCAGATGGTAGCAGTTCTGTGAAGAATGGAGAACGTAAGTCTGGCTATGCAATAACCACTCTTGACTCTGTCATAGAATCAAAGCCATTACCTCCTGGGACTTCAGCTCAGAAAGCAGAAATTATCACACTCATCAGAGCATTGCAGAAAGCTTGAGGAAAACGAATCAACATATGGACAGATTCTAAATATGCCTTCGAAGTGGTGCATGTTCCTGGGGCAGTATGGAAAGAAAGAGGATTATTAACCTCCCAAGGCAAGCAGATTAAATATTCTAAGGAGATCTTAGAGCTATTAGAGGCCATCAGACTACCCCAGGAGGTAGCCATAATGCAAAGGACACCAGAAAGGAGAAACAGAACAAGAAAGGGGAAACAGGTTGGCTGATCAGGAGGCGAAAAGGGTGGCAGAACAAGGACAAGGTATGGTAACCATACAACCCCTCATTCCTGAAGGTAAGATCAAATTTAATTCTAGAGACTCATATTCTAAGAAAGACCAGGAACTGATTCAAGATTTGCGTGCCACCTTAAGGGGTGAAAATTATGTAACCCCTCAAGGACAGATAGTAATACCTGAGAAGGCTTTATGGCAGCTGGTAGTAAAGGAACATGAGGAAACACATTGGGGAGAAGATGCCCTATGCACATATCTCCTGAAAGGGATAATAGGTAGAAACCTCTATACTGTGGTCAAACAAGTTACTCAAAGGTGCGCTGTCTGCCTCCAAAATAATCCTCAGACAACTCATAATGTAGAATTCGGGGCGATAGATAGAGGAAACTATCCTGGACAGCAGAGGCAAATCGATTTTTCCGAACTCCCAAGGAAAGGCGGGTATCGGTACCTCTTGATCCTAACAGATACCTTCTCCAGATGGCCTGAAGCCTTTCCAACGAGGACCAATAAAGCCAGAGAAGTGATCAAAGTATTGCTTAATGAAATAACACCTAGGTTTGGGGTACCTGCTGGCATGTCCTCAGATAGAGGTTCCCATTTTGTAGCCGACGTGGTGCAAGGAGTGAGTAAGATGCTACAGATTAACTGGCATCTTCACACTCCTTATAGGCCGCAAGCCAGTTGGGCAAGTAGAAAAAAAATGAATCATTTACTTAAACAACAAATCGTTAAAATTGGACAGGAGGCCAATTTACAATGGCCTCAAGCATTACCTTTGGCTTTATTGAGAATCAGGGTAAAACCTAAAATTAAAGAGAAACTGAGTCCCTTTGAAATGTTGTATGGAAGACCCTGTGGGCTCACATATGGGGGGAAGACATAAACCAACTGGGAGGGAGTTATGATCAGAACTATATGATTGCATTATCTACACAATTGTCTCAGATTAATAGGTATGTAATAAGCACTCGGTCAAGGGGATTAGATGGCTCCTTACATGATATACAACCTGGAGACTATGTGTACATAAAAACAATTGTGGGAGACCCCTTCCAAAAGAAATGGAAAGGACCCTACCAAGTATTACTGGTTACATATACTGCTGTAAAGGTAAAAGGTGTAACTGCTTGGATACACTATTCCAGAACTAAGGCGGCTCCAAAGCATCAGGAGAATCCTCCACTTGAGCAGAAATGGACCTCCAAATGTACTGGACCAGCAAAGCTGCGATTTCGGAAATCATTAGCGTGATCTTCTACGTCACAGCTGGACAGACAGACAACTGCATCACCCATCAAGATCTAAATGATGTCCCTGACCCTGAAGGCTGGACTAGGAATGGGTACTTGGGTAACGTAGGTCTGGATATCACAGATGAAATAAGTAAGGTATACACAGTTTTAAAAATTGATAGCCAAATTAGGAGAGACTGGGGAAATTCAGGACGAATCCAATCTTTTGTAATACGAGAAAACAGTTCGGTTAGTATGGCATGTAAGTTTAAAGTGAAGCAAAAGTACCAAACTGCTGTAACGATGGTTGGCATTTATGTATACAATTTGGAAGAGCCGCAACAGTGTGTATACTTGGCAGCATGTGTGTTTTATCAAGATTACTCTCAGGCAGAGGTTCAACTTAAAGCTAGTTCAATTATTCGGTGCATAGGAATTATACATAATGGGAGGAGATTGACAAAATCATACTGACAAGCGACTCTAATTTCAAATAGACGTGACCACCACATATATAATATAGAATCAAGCACTCTCCTCAATCCTCCCCCCCTCTCTGACAGTTAAACATTCAAGAGAAGAGGAGGATGAGATCCCTTGTCACAGAGGGGAATGTGTGAATGCTCCTGATAGACGGTGTACACCTGGAAACCAACCTGATGACATATCAATAAGGAGCTCAGATAGATGGGAAGAACTAACTTGGTTAGACTTAACTAACACTACTTCAAATTTCACGGGCCTTATGGATTGTTATACAGAAGGGATAAATCAAACTGAGATAGAAATTACCTGTAAGAACAATTCATCCTATTTGCTTGTAAATGACGGAAGGAGTATCATGGTGATTGTAAAATGTACAAGGCTAAATTGTAAATATAGCAGACAACTTAACCGCTCATTACAAGTCATATGCATAAGGAATAACACTGTATTTGATTATTGGGCAGTAGCACAAACGTTATCTACCACCCCAAAACCAACCACTACGGTTACTGCACCCAGTCCAACCACCATCCCTCTGTTTGAACCAGCTAACTGGGCTATAAAATACCACAACCTCTCATTCGCAGGTCCTTATGAGGTGAGACAATCCAACGAGCAGAAATTATTTCTGGATCCCACATATTCTTTAAAGAAGGTACAGGTGAAAGTGCAAGCTGATATATATCTCAGATAAAATCAGAATGCTTACCTTTCGTCTCACAAAGTCTTAAAGGATGGAAAACATGGTTACATTCCAGAGCTCACCACTCAAGGTAACAGAGACATTTAACAGGATGGTTTGGGTCTGGGTTAGGAGTTTTAAACAACATCATTGATCAAGAGGTACTGATTAATAAATTAAGTACAGTTACCTCTGATTTGGGAAAGCTTGAGGTACCATTAAGGTCATCCCTAATTACTCCAGCTGAATATCAGCAATTAACTGCTGACCTCATCTCCTTACTATCCAACCATACTAGCAAGAATTTCCAAGCAGTAGCAACTTCCGTAGAAGGACTACAAGGAAATGTCTCTATTGCCATTCAATGTGTACAGACCCAGCTTTGGATACAATCTGTGGTTTCTGATATAATCAGGGAAGGGATGTCAGGAAACTTACCACAAGAAATTAGAGAAATTATCGCCAAGAATGATACTACCACCTCATTCGAATTAAAACATCAGGCTTGGTGGCAACTAGTTAATTTCACCTATGATGACACGAAGGAACAAATTGAAGCCTATGTATTCACAATTCAAAAGGGAGAGGTGTGGGATATTTTCCCTATTTTAACATTAGAGGCAATCCATCAAGATGTAGTAGTCAGACCAATAGGACACAATGTTTGGGCAAAATATAGCAATAATACAGGGAAACGGCAGACTATTAGTACTGAAGCCTGCATCCCAAAGGAACAACTAGGATATCTTTGTGAAAATGCGGTAATTGAAAACAAAGATCTGTGCTTAGAGACAGAGGACAGTACATGTACTTTTGGGATGCTTCCCTCAGGACATGCTCAATCACAGGTATATTATGTAGGGAAAGGATGTGCCTGTATAAGGACTAGTTGTGCTAATGTTAGTATTGATACTTGTGAAGAAGAAACAAATGGAACTAACTTTTGTGTTTGTAATTTTACCAAAATATGAGGTTGTGATTTTAACTATTCTGTTCCTATAACCACCTCTCAGTTGATCTCTGACAGTTAGATACTGTACAAGGATGTACCTAAACTACAGATCGGAATGGACATTAATGTCCTTAAGAAAATGCTTTCCCATCCAGACATTGAACCGCTGTTAAAGAAGGTGAAAGAAACTTCTAATTGAACATTATGGCAAGTCCAGCACGATACTCTGGAAATAAAGAACATCATCACAACCATCGAGAAAACCGGGGAACACCACTGGTGGGACATTTTTCTAAACACATCATTAAAATCTCCGACCGCTGCACAGTTTTTCAACTTCCTAGTGCATCCTGTGCTAATGCTGATTCTTGTAGCCCTACTGTTGACTATTCTCAACCTTTGGATGTGGTGGAAAATACGGACTGTTGCTCAACAAGTACATGTATTATGGACTGCAAACGAGGTTTTGCAAAAGAATTTGCAATAGCTTAAAGAAAAGGGGGAGGGTTGAATTAAGGAATGGAGTTGAGTATGGCTTGAAGGTTTGCTTGACATAACTAGGCCAGTCTTAGCATGAGTATGAGTGTTAAAGAATTCTCAGTCATGGGTTTCTCTAGGTTTGCTTTATTAACAACTCAGAGTTGGGCCACCACCGCAGTGAATGGCAACCTTCCAAAAATTTCTCAGTCTTATATACCTTTTTACCACCCGTTATCCCAGTCTAAAGTCTTTGTAATGTTCCAGTGGATCTCGGTTCCCATGTCGTTACTATTCATCATCGTCTTATCTCATCAATTCTTCTTTTGTTCTGTCCGGTCATCATCCTGTGGGTTTCAAAGTCCGTCTTGGGTCAGTCATCTTCTCATCCCCTTTACTTTGAAGTCTCGTACCTACACAATCCTGAAAAAAACCTCTCTGGTTGTTCCATTAACTATTTCCCATTTATCTTTGTACGTTCTACGTATTTTAATCACTCCCCAGCTATGCACCTGTATCTTGCTGATTTTTCATCTTTTGTTTGGTCTGTCTCTACTGATTAGCTTGACTGGGTTTTAGTCCGGTCCTGGATTGGGGCTATACAGGGGGGCAGGCTGCGAACGCTGTTCATGGCCTGTTGAGCAGCTCTGTTGCCATTAATAACCTTAACCCATTCTATATTAATATCTAACAGTCTTATAGTCCTAAATTTTCTGAAATCTTCTACAGTGAGTTAGCAAATACTGTGAGTTCTTGGGGTTTGGTTTGGTTTTTTGTTTTTTTTTTTAAGATGTTTTAGCTTGGCTAGCCATAAACAGGGGCCTACCCCTCTGCAGGGGTATGGTATGCTGCCTTTAGGCACGTATGCCTTGCTATCTAGGAAACCATAAAACTAGTTACAATAGACAAAATAGAGCACTAAAGTTTTGTAACCACAAACTGCTTGTTTATCAGGGATTAACCACAAAATGTATGGAATGTTTGATAAAAATGCTATATAAGTTTGACTGAAATTTTACCTGGACAGAGGTGCGTTTTGTAGGGTGCAGACCCTACGCTCTCCCCACCGGTGAAAATAAAGGTGCTTTGGCTTACAGTCCCTCTACGAGTCGATTCCTTTGAATCAGGGGGAGCAGCCGGGCAGGGGAGCGGGGAACCACCACCGAATGACCCCCCCACCTCCCCGGGAAAGCTCGGTTCCTGCTGAGAGCGGCACGGCAGGCAGACAGCAGCCCGCAGCAGGATCCGGCTTCCCTCTCTGGTCCCCAAGGTTTAGGGGAGGCAGAAGCTGCTCCATGGCCTTGTCTCCCTCCAAGGAGTGCCTGCTGAGGAGGAGGAAGAGGAGGAAGAGCATGAGGAGGGGTTTGCTCCTGCAGGAGAGCTGATGGAAGCACCCTGCCCTCGTTTCACCTTCTCAGCATCTTTCCACAAGGAGGGGGACAGCCACGTTAAAGTTGATCCCAAAGCTCAGGGCTGGGGGGATGGAGGAGGAGGAGGAGGAGGAGGAAGGCACAGGAAGGAGCCCAGAGCCTGTGGCATCGCGACGGCTTTCCCGGGCACTGGGCCGGAGCAGGGGTCCAACGCCGGCTGGGTCACCCGGCAGCAAGGTGACACAGCGGTGGCATCTGAAGTACCGGCACCCAACAAAACTCAGTGGGTCTCGGGCTGCGGCGGGGACCGGGCGAGGGGGACGCTGCGGGTGGGAGCTCGGGGACGCTGCGGGGTTCAAGGGCATCGGGCAGGGACCCGGCGGCTGCTGCCAGCCCCCGGCCGTTCACCCCAGCAACCTCCAACTGCCAAACCGCCCCATCGTGTCATTTCTAGATGGACCAGGGTATATTTTTTTTTTCCCCCTGCCTCGTTCTTCATCGGTATGGTTTGTTTTTTTCCAGGCTGACTCGCACACTCGCTTGGCCCGTTTGTTGGCGTGCAAGCCAGCATGGGCAGGATGCAAGAACAACCGCAAAACCGCGGATGAAAGGCAAAGAGTAAATTTATTTTCATTACCTCACCAACCAGGGGATCCCCGGAGCAGCGCCCAGGCAGAGGCACACAAGCGAGGATGCAGGCATCGCAGAGCTCGGTCCGTGCTGAAGGATCACCAAACCTGATGTTTTCACCTGTATTTCAGGAGTTCGCAGAGACGTAGTTTACCACCATGCCTTGATCTTTCCCACGGCAGGGCAGGAATCTCAAGCACGTTCGATAGGTGCCTCTGAGTCTATCTCAGACCGATGTTATCTGAACACAGATGTTCTACTTGTCAAACGCACAGGACAAAACGATTAGTACGATACATGTGTTTTTTTACACCCCAGCTGCAAGTCCCTTGAGCACATTCACAATCATCCGTTATTTTCCCACCGTTGGGATTGCCCCTGTTTTGGCGCTTTCACGGCTGCAGGTCAGGTGGTTCCCGCCTGTGCCTTTGGGTAAGAGTCACTTCTAGAAAGCCAGCCTTTAAAGAGACTTCTATAGAATCGCTTCCTTTTTTCTCCTCTTAAGTACAGCAGAAGCCGGCTGGTCAGGCTTTGGGTTACGCTTATTACTCTTCACTCACGCACTGGGGTTAGGTGACATCCAAGAGAGGAGGTGAGTCAGTTCCGAGGAAGTTCTCGGCCCTTGCTTCGCAAAGCCAGCCCTACAGATTTGAATTAACACGCAGCGGTGGTAGCAGCTTCTTTGTGCCTTCCAGCACCTCAGCTCTGATTTTCTCAAGGTTTGGGGATGCAGCAGGTTTTTCCCCTCCCTGAGGAATTTGCTGCTTGTGGGTCATTTCCAGGCAGGAGCTGGCAGGGGAGGGTGGGAGCTGAGGAGCACTAAGTGCATTCCTGTTAAAGAATTTTTAGTCATGAGTTTCTCTAGGTTTGCTTTATTAACAACTCAGAGTTGGGCCACTACCGCAGTGAATGGCAACCTTCCAAAAATTTCTCAGTCTTATATACCTTTTTACCACCTATTATCCCAGTCCAAAGTCTTTGTAATGTTCCACTTGATCTCGGTTCCCATGTCATTACTATTCATCACCATCTTATCTCATCAATTCTTGTGTCCTGGTTCTTCTGAAGTTAGAGGTCGTAGGCAGAAGGTCTCCGGTCACCACAATCACTTATCTTCTTACACATCAAAGATCACCTTTGAATTTCTGAAAATCACTCAGGCTATTCTATTAATTTATCTTGCTCTAAAGTTAATCACTTACTCTTATGTCTTAGGTCTAAGATGTATGATCCTTCTTCTGTTGATTCAGCTTGACTGGGTTTTAAGCCAGCCACCATGAGGGCTACACATGGGACAAATGAGCAGCTTATGCATATTGTTTTAGAATGCAGGTGCATTCTATTAATCACATCAAAAGCAATCTCTAATCATTAGTTATATGTCTAATATGACTAGTCTTAGAAACAATGAGGGTTAAGCGTTGTTCCCTTTACAGTTCCTCGTTTTGCAGAGCACAGGGAAGGGTTAGTTTTAGCTCCTTTCCCCCTTTGAAAGGAGCAGGGGAGCTCAGCACGTCCCAGCCAGCAGCATCCAGTCTCCCTACTCCCAGGGGACCAGCCCTCATGGGGTGCAAGCAGAGACAAGCACCCTCAGAGCAGGATGGGGTGAGCCCTGCCCCTTGCCTGGGCTGCAGAGAGGCTTTCCCCACCTGCTTTGGAGGACCACAGGACTGGATGACCTTTCATTAGAGAGTGTAAAAAAAAAAAAAAAAAAAAGCAACTGAAATCCCTTTTTGAAGCGAGCATCTGTATGCAGAGCCTGCTTTCTGCCTCTGCACAGAGCACAGTCCCACACATTGAGGAAAAGCATGCAGCAGAAAGGGAAAAAAACAAGCTTTTGGGTGGAAAAAACCCCCACGCTTTGCCTGGTAGTTAAGTAGGCAGCAATAACAGCCCCCATCATAGGGTGCTTTGCCTGTTGGGGTGAAGGGGAGCGCTCAGTGCAGAGCGGGGAAGGGCTGCTTTCCCCAGGAGCAGCCCAGCACTCAATCCCCCCACCCCCTTTTAAACAAACTAACAATACTGAGCAGTTAATCAAGAGCTGGAGAGGACCAAGCTCAGCTTATCGATACCAGTTAGACCAGCAGCACACAGCTTGAGGTGCTCAAAGCCAGGTTTGGCCAGGAAGAATGTGCAGCTCTTAAGCAAGCCTGGGTATAGAGTATAAGCCACACAGTGCCTGGTAGCTGCCCATTACAGCTCCTAGCCCAGGGCAGGGCTGCCCTCCCAGGCAGGAGGAGCAGCAACAGAGACCATTCACAGCTAGGTTTGACATTCTATAAACAGTTTATTAAAGTTCAACATACAAAGTTATTCCTTTATACACCTGAGCCCTCATCCTTCTCAGGGAGGGTTCGGCAGCTGCAGCATGATGAGCATCATCTGAACATCTCTCCCTCTTCAGGCTCCCCCCGATCAGCTGCATCTTCTCATCAAGCAGCACTGTTTTGCAAGCTTGTTTGAGCATCCTCAGGGGCCTGCGGGTGAGAGGGGGACAAGTCACCATGCCCACCTCCAGCAAGGGCAGGGAGCGAAGTCTCCTTCCCTCCAGCCCCCCAGGGGTTTCTCCAACTCCTGGCATTGCCCAGGACCATCACCAGGTACAACAGGGACCTGTGACCTGCAGGAACACCAGCTGTGCTTCAAAGCTCCAGCTCCAAGGCACAGAAACTAATTCCAGGGAGCGTAGAGGCCACTCGCCTGTTCAGAGGGTGACCAGATCCCTCGGTTATCCATTTCCAGGGTTTGGGTCCTTGCTTCAGAGTAGCTTCTGTCCCAGAGGGCTGCCACATCCCACCAGCTGAACATCCTGGTCCTCAGACACTAGGGAAGAGAGCATGGAAGCTGCAGCCACGCCTGGCCCCATGCTGGTCCTCTGCTCTGTGCTCCCCTCGCACAGGGACCAGGACTGCTTTGCCCCAGCAGACAGACATCGCCCTTACCACCAGCACGATGACCAGAGCAGTAATGATGCAGAGGCCGCACACGATGACGATAGCCACGCCATACTCAGGAAAGCCTGGTTGGGGCAGGGGAGGCTGCAGAGTGTCCTCTGGAGCAGAGCACAGCAGTTAGGACAGCCTGCAGGACACAGGGGCTCTACCTCGCAAGGCAGCAGCCACCCACTCTCCTTTGGGAGACGAGAGGTGATATATAGGATGCCAACATACATCCATTTGACACCCTCCATGCTCTTTCCAGGTAACCCTTCCCTCCTGTCCTATGCCAGCCTGCAGCAGGTGGGTCTGTCTCCATCCCCCCCCGAGGCTGCGCAGAGGGATAGGGCATGGTTGTTCCTAGAATTGTACTTCCAGATCAACCATTGCAAGCTGGTCACCTTACCAGGCAAGGCATCTCACCTTCCCTTTGCATAAGGGATCCAGATCTAGTTGGTTGTGGATCTAGTCTGCTCACACTGCAGGCATGGAGCCACAAGCTGATGAAACCTGTATACCCGTACCCCAAAAGGGAAGCTTACCTCCCACAGCAAGAGAGTATGGGTCCACCTGGAAGTCTGAACCAGCCAAAGTCTTGTTTGGCCTAATTGAGAGCACGAGTGCCTCCAAAACTTCCAGGCTGGTTGGAGCAGGGTGCTGGAAGACCACGTCCCCATGGCAGATCAAGGAGCCAGGCCTGTGGACAAGGTTGGGAAGAGCTCCAGCAGCTGCCGGTCCCATCATGACCCTGCAGCCATATGCTGGGCTGTGGCCATGGGCACAGCCAGACTCCCAGCTGGTTTTGCTCAGAGGGGCCCCAGGAGGATGTCTCTGCACCTAGGGAAGCATTGGTTTTGCATCTGCTCTTTGGATGGAAGGGCCATCCCTGGGGGTCCAGCAAGTCACTCCTGAGACAGTGGGTAGATGCTTGACCTCAGCTGCCTGCTGCAAATCCTTCTGTGGCTGAGACGATACACTCGACAGCCATGACCTGTTGGTTGATGGTCACAGGGAGACCTCCCTGGCTCTGTACACCCCTGCCCCTCCCTTCTGCCCCAGCAGACCCTCTGCTCCCACTCACAGGAATCCTCTTATCACCACTTGCAGGAAGCTCCTGTGGTCCCTCACGGCTCTCGCCACCTGGAAGAGAAGTTTTGCTCAGCTCCCTGACAGCCTTTGGGGCGTTTCACTCAGCCAGACCACCATTTCCACAGCCATGATGGAACTGGGACAGCCACTACTGCAGGGACGCAGGGCGGCTGCAGTTCTGCAGCACCTCCAGGTCCCTGGCTGCATCGTGGTGGCCTGAACCACTGAAGCACCATCAGCAGAGAGAAAACATGCTGCTGCTAGAGCCTCGGTGCCTGCCTCCAGCAGGTAGCAGCCATGGCACTGGAGTTGAGGGTCTGGTTTGGACAACCCCAAAGCAGTCCCCCGTCCTCCAGTGGTCCTCAGCCTCCTTTGCTCAGCACCCTGGGAGGACCCTGGCCCCCTCCCACCAGCCATGCCTACCACATCCTCAAGGTCTCTGGTGAGCTCCTGGTGCTCTATAGCAAGTGGATCCAGAAGGTCCTCACTGAAGCGTCTGTTGGTGATGAGGAAGGAGACCGGGTAAACCCGTAGGTGAAGCCTGGCTCCTGAAGAGGCGAGACATGAGTGCTAGGTCAGCAGAGCTGGCAGCGAGCCCTACCACACACAGGGACTGTCCTTACCCTCCACCGAGAGGGAGGTCAGGTCCACGGAGCAGGTTGCCAGAGCTGTCAAGGCCTGCAGAACCTCTGCAACGTCGGCATGGATGACTGTGTCAAGGTAGAGGTCTCCAGCAATCTCCAGGTCCCCACCGAGGTTTCTAAGGGGAGAGAAGGGCTCTAAGCAAGGCAGGAGAGCTGGGACCAGGCTCACCAAGCACACCCTTGCTGGTTTTTTTTTTTTTTCAGCAGCTCATGACTACTCAGCCCAGGGAAGGTGCTCAGTTGCAGTATTTGCCACCAGCTGCACACCACCCTTCCAGGTTTCCTAGTGCAGCACAACTCAGCCTCTCCACCTTTGCAGCTGCAGAACGCACCAGAGGTAGCAAAGGTAACTTAACGAAGAGCTTTGGAGAAGGGTAGTTGCATCCCATACCTGAGCTGGGCAACAGTGAAGTTCCTCACACGGTAGAGGGCATCGAGAGACTGAGTCACCTAGATGAAGAGGAGACAACAGCTCACACCCTGCCCCTGCTTTAGGGCACATTATCCCACTGGGCAGGCAGTGCAGCAGCCAGCACCCGTTTTCGCAGCATCATCCTTTGGAAGAGCCACCAAGGCTTGCCATACCTTGCTGATCAGCCTCTCCAGGGAGTTTGTCCTGCTGCTCCCAAGCTGGAGGGCAGTGAGAGAGATGGACAGCTTCTCCGGCTCCAGGCTCTCCAAGTTGAAGCCTGAAAGGGTTCAGAAGGCAGTTATGCCCATACCTGTTCCTCCACCTTCCCTGGGAGATATCAGTCAGCCTTGAGTTCATCCTCTGCCACACACTGAAAGCAGAAGCCAGCAGGGCAGCTGAAGGAAGATGAATACCTTTTGTGGTGGGAAGGGCTTGGTATCTACCACCTCCCAGGACAGGAGAAGCAGGTCAAGGAGGGGAAGGCAGAGACTTTAGCAGAAGCACTGGACCACACAGGTCCAACTGCTGCAGATGTGGTGTCCAGCATCCTTCACGCTAAAGGGTTTTGCGTGGGTCAGGAGAAGGAATGCTAAGTGAAGGTGAAGGCTGAAATCCAAGCTGGGGAGGTTTTGGCTTTGATAGAGGTATAGGAAGGACACTTGACAGCAGCAGCTCTGCTGTGGGAAGATCTCCACAGCTTACCACTGGACTGGACAGATTGTGGCTCCAGTTGCCAGCTGAAGATGCTCCTTCCCTTGCTTGCCTCCGTGACGACCGTCCGGATGAGGTGGGAGTTGGTGGGAGCAGGAGCATCCCCCCTGAACAGAGCTTCCCCTCGCACAACCACCGAGCCGTTCCTGGGAAGGAGATGAGATGATGGGCAGCCCACCTCCCCTTTGGTAGAAGCTTTAGAGCCCCATCATCCTCACATTAACACCCCACCCAAAGAGAGGTCTCAGGTGGCTTTATCTGGAGCTTCAGACACTTTCGACCAAGGATTCCTTGGGATGATGACCCTGGGGAGGGAGCATAGGCCCTCACAAGACCCGTCTGGAGCATTTTGCTGGGCAAACCCTTCCCTCCAAGCCAAACACACCCCTCTCCATCTGTTGCCCCAGGGCAGAGCCGCATACTCACATAAACTCAAGGACATTTGCCTGCAGGAAGGTCTCATAGGTGGACAGCATTTGATTTAGCTGGAAGAAAGAAGCACCTGTTAATTGAGAAGCTTTGTACCAGGAGGTGTGCGATAAATACAGAGGGAAGTCAGCATAATCTGCCCAGGGTACACCAGGTCTCTGGGGATGGTCATGGCTGAACTGGCATACCCAGGGCTCCCATCAGCCTGGAACCAGCACCCGGGAGGGAATACCCCAACACCAACATGGTGTGTAATGGCCCTGTTAGCTGCTGGAGGCAAGGGGAGTCCAGTCCCGCCTCAAACCAAGCACCCCAGTCCAGCTCTGCCGGGGCTTTGCTTGTCTCCACCATGCCTAGGTAGGTGATAGACCAAGCCAGGGCTGATGCAGCCCGCAGGCTCCTCACCCCAGCAGGGCTTGCTGCAGTAGCTTCTGAGCTGCAACCCCTACACCCATAAATACCAATATCTCCACCAACCAGCTCCTGCGCTCACCATCAGCCTCACTTCTTCCTCCAGCTCCCTGTAGCTCTCCGAAGCCCTGCTGCTCAGAGCCTCGGCATAAGCGATGCCCAAGAGCCGGAACCGCAAAGGCAGCACGTGCGCAGGCAGAGGCTGTGCAGGAGAGGGGAGCCCGGGGGGGTGGGATGCAGGGGGCTTTGCCCCTGAGGACCCAGGTTTGCCCATCGTCATCAGCTCAGCTGGGGTGAAGGTCTCTCTGGCAGCTGCAGGGAGATGCTGGGAGGTGACAGAGTGACGGGACACAGACTGAACATCAAGGGTCACTCCTGATGGTGCAGCGAGGGTCCAAGAGCTGGGCAGGGAGCCGGCTGCACGCACAGCTCCGGTGGAAGTCAGCAGGTAGGATGGAGATGGCAAGGTTGTGGTGCCGGTGTGGTGCACGGCCTCAGAGCAACGCCCCGGAGCAGGGTTCTTGGAGCTGGGAAGAGGCACAGAGCCTGGGCTGGCATGGGTGGGCCCTGGAGGTCCTGCTGGAGCAGCGGTGGCTCCTACCGATGCTGTCCGGGGCTCACTGTGCCCGGCTTCTTCTGCCACAGCCACCGGTCCAGGCAGCACAGTCATCTCTGCCACCTTCATGGCCTGGCATCGGCTTGCAGTGGGTCCATCCTCAGATGCTGTCACAAGGGACGGATCCAGATGCAGAGATGGCCTCTGGGTACGTGACCCCAGGGAGAAGCCATGTGTCACACCTGCAGCTCTTGGAGAAGGGGAAGCCACCATAACAGCTCCATCCTCATAGGAGGCTTTGGTCGCTCCAGGTTCTGGGACGGTATCAGAGGCTGCCGAGCTCAGCCCCGTCACAGGGGGACCTCCAGCGCTGGGGGCCCTGGTCCGAGCAGGGGAAGGGTGGGCTTCAGTGGATGTCAGCAGAGTCTGCCTTGCAGGGGGGGAAGACCGATCACTTGGTCTCCCTGAGGTGACAGCAGGTCCCCCGGACTCCGCTGTAGGAAGGAAGGGAGCCAGCGCTTGTGGGTGGTTGACATCTTGAGCCAATGCAGCACTGGGAAGTGATGCCAAGACAGTGGCCAGAAGTCCAGACCCATTTTCTGGGACCTTGGCCAAGACGGTGTCCACCAGCAGAGCAGCTTTGCCATGCGGGAAGGTGCCAGCAGGCCGTGTGTCCCAGAGCACCTCGGGTGTCACAGCAGAGGTTACCCACACAGCGCCAGTATGCGTTTCGCTCGAGCTGGATGTCCTTTCTGTTGGCAGAGCTGAGGGCAGCCCTGGAAGGGGCACTGGGTGAGGAACAGCAGTGCAGTCCTCACCCATACCAAGGTCAGGCAGGCCAGGGCTTGGTCTCTCCGCTTTCTTCTGCCCATCATGGCTCCTCATCGTGGCTTTGGCAACTAAAGCTCCATGCTGGACATCAGAGAAGCCACTGGCTGCAGACTCATCAGATGCAGGCATGCTGCTGGGAGCCTGCGCTGCTGTCACAACTCTGGCCCAAAAAGGCAAATTCCCGGCTGTGGCCACAGCAGGAGGCTTAGAGCTTGAAGCCAGGCTGAGATCTGCTCTGTGGGTCCAACGGTCAGGGGATGCCCCAAGGGCCAGCATTTGGTCACCTCCAGGCTGGTCGGCTCTGCCGTGGCTCTGGGAGGGAGTACCTGTCAGCACCCATGCTGACCCTGCACGTGCTGGGGCATCAGATGGGCCGTGAGCCCCCCCAGCAGCCCCCTCAGGTGAGACCAGCTGGGTGGGCACCACCTCCAGCAACGCAGCCCCTGCAGACCCCCGGGGCTCTGCCATGCCCGCTAGCTGCCCGATGCCACGGGCCAAGGTCACGGCAGGCACCGGCGTCACATCGCGGGAGCCTGGTCCCGTGCCACGGGGGCTTCCTAGAGCAAGGTGATGCTGGAAGACAGGACTGGGGTCGCCTGTGGTCTGGAGGAGCCGAGCTGAGGTAGCAGGGACCCCTGTGCCAAGCCACCGCGCAGGGGACAGTGTCACAGCCGCTCTCGTGCCCATCCTGAGCCCTTTTGCGTCCCTGGATCCATGCTGCCGCTCTGGTGAGGTCCGAGCCGTCGAGGGAGAGGCAGCAGCTGCTGTCGGCATCCCTGGACTCCATCCCTCAGCATCTGTACCACGGGTCACGTCTCCTTTCACCCCCAGGAAGCAACCTGGGGTACCTGCAGAGTCCGTCGGCACGCTCCCACGCCACCGCATTGCCGGTTCGTTGAGCAGGTCCCCACGTGTGGCCACCAGATCATCACCTGTCCCTGGCTGGGAGGCTGGCGAGCCTGGCCGAGCACGGGAAGGAGGCAGGGAGCCCGGGGGGGGCCGGGGCAGAGCAGCCAGAGACCCCAGGCTGTATGGGAGAGCAGTGGCAAACAGGCAGACGGCCAGCACCAGGAAGGCTTTGCACCACAGCCCGCTGGCAGCGGCAGCTATGCAGGTGGTAGAACTCGGGGCCGTGGCCACGGCCCCTTCCCTCTCACCACAGAGCATCATTTTCAGCCGTAGGGCACCAATGTCCCTGGAGTCCGGGGGTCCTGCCCCTCGGCTCTGCCTGGGAGAGGCCATGGGGAGAGCCTAGCTGTGGAGAGATACAGCAGGAGCTTTAGGCTGGGTCCCTCCAACCTTTATCCCCCCCAGCCCAGTGACAGTGGCTGGCCCACCCCCAGAGCATCCCACGCACCAGAGCCAAGGACAGAAGGCCCCTTATCAAAACATCTCCCTGGTCTCCAGCAGCACCAAGCAGCTGCTCCGGCTCAGGAAAATTTGTGCCAAGCCTCAGCATCCCTCAGGAGAAGCCAGGGAGGCTCCCGATGCAAAGCAGGGCTGTAACCAGCCTCAGACATCACATCGAACCTCCACCTCGCCCCAGGCAACCTCACCAGGGACAGCAAGGCTTTCCAATCCACCAGCACCCCTTACCTGATAGCACAAACAGAGAGCACCAAGCTGCTCCCCAGTCCTGTGCTTTTATCTCATTTCCCAGGGGCCGGGGGGGGGGGGGGGGGGGGGGGGGGGGGGGGGGGGGGGGGGGGGCGTGTCTCCATTCCAGCTGCTCCCAATTAACACACAATCTCATTTGCACTCCTGCAGGTGAAGCTCTTTCCTGGCTGGAGGGGTCCCAGCTTCCCTCTGCTCCTCATTAAACCCTTAGCAGATGAAGGAGTGTTTGTGCCTGTTCCTTCAGGTAGGTTGTTCCCCAAGCACTGGCCCCAAATGCCACAGATGCTCCTCAAAATGCCCTGTTTGGGGGGTGGGGAGTCATGGCAGTGCTGTTTCCCTGCCAGGCTCAAGTAATTTGGGCTGGAAAATGTGGTTTGGAGTGCTTGGCTCTTGCAACCGGGCAGATTTCGTGCTTCTCATGGAGGCTCGCAAGGGGTAGGGTGTCTCAGGGGTCCCCGCTGAATCAGCCCGGGGTGCATCACCCCAGCAGCAGGCAGAAGAGTGCTGGGGACCAGTGCCATCCCTGCTGCACCCCACAGCTCTTCTGCCCAGGTTCCGACGCACAGACACCTCTGCCAGCACCTTCCTCGTGGGCTGTCATCTGGGGGGCTCCGGACGTACCCCTCACAGGTGCTGGGATGTGTTCCCTTACCGATGGGTGACTCGCAGGGGTTCCCTGCACCCCCGGGCATCCCCGGCAGGTCGGATGCTGGATCCAGCCCTCCGATGATGGCGAGGCACATCGCTCGTGGCTTGTTGCGGGGAGAAGCAGGCAAGCGCATTGGATGGGGGTGCCCAAACCTGTTGCTTGGTCTGCCCAGCCGGCCAGGACATGCTGGGCACTGATTTGGGACCGGCCGTGTCCCCAGAAAGGTCCCATCGTGCCCATGCTGGCAAGCAGAGACCGAAGCACGGTGTGTTTGGAAACGAGCCAAACCCTTTTAATCAGGCAAGGCACCTCTTAAAATTCATATTCTTACAAAATATTAAATAAAGTGAAGGAACTTTCTTCCCTGGAACCTTATATATATATATAAAAATTACAATATTATTAACAAACACTGCTTTCCAAATTGCTTTACAATGCTATGCACAAACATGGCATGGCAAGGGAGAGTAAGGAGAACAGCAGCGTCCCCCCTTCCCCGACCCCCACATGGCCAGTACATCCCAGTCGAAAACCAGAAAGGCACCCACAGAAAACATGGCAGCGGCAGCCGCCGCCTCCCCAGGCCAGCAAACACACCTTTTGGCTAAAAAGAGTCTATGGTATGGTTTGGGTAGGGTTTTTTTTTCTTTTTTTTCCCCTCCGTTTTCTTAGTTTAAAATAAATATTTTCTGTAGTGAAATGAAAAATAATAATAATCCTCATTTTATTCCTCCACGCCCTGCATCAGCTGGAGAAACACCTGAGTGTCGAGTTTGTAAGGCCTCTGCTGTGTACCGCTGCTGCAGACCGGGCGAGGGAAAGTCCGTCCGTCCTCGGCTGCTGGCATTCCTCCTGGGGTGCCCATCAACCTTTCGGCGCCCGCGGGATGGAAAGGATCTCTCCTTCCAAGGTCTCGCAGCATCGCTCCCCTCTCCTGCCCCTCCGGTCACACCAGGGTCGCCATGTCTCCATCAAGGTCATCCCCAAATGTGCATCTCCCATGTTCTCCTTTGGGACATCTGGGTTCTGTGTTGTAAAGTGGTTTGGTTTTCTTTAACAGTCTTTAAATCTTTCTTGCAGCCTTTTTCAGCTATGATTGGGACTGACACTCTCAGCCTGAACAGCTCACTCCCGCCGCCTTGGTCCAGCACGGTAAACAGGTGAAACCGTGAGTTTAAATAAAAAGACAAGTATAAATTACTTTTTTTTTTAAAAAAAACACCACATAACCTGAAGGCAGCAGCTCCTTATAAAGGTAAATTCATAACATTTTTAAAATGTCTTCATTTAAAACAACCAAAAAGTCAGTCCGGTGACTACAGAAGTTGCGATTCCCTTGACCCTTAACGTTGCCTTAAGTCTCCGTAGCACTTCAAAGATTAAAAACCAGGAGGAAGGTATGTTTAGCGGGAACGGCATGTATAAAGCAGAAGAGGTGAGTTAGAGGAGAGAGGAGGGGATGTGGTGAATCATCCCTGCAGTAGCCAGCCTTTCTCCAAGGCTGAGAACGCTGGTGTGGCCATTTCCATACTGCTCTTGCGGGTACAAACACTGCTTCAGCCCTCCAGCTCTGCTGGAACTCCAGCCCTTCCCTCCCAGTTCACTGGCTGCAGCCTGGCTGGTTGTGGATGGAGGTGGGAGATGCGCTAAAAGACGATGCATTAGAAGAAATGCAGCTCCAGCTGCTGCGAGGGGCTCGAGCCCATCCCCATGGGCCAGGGTACCATACCAGCCATCCCTGCTCATGGCCCTGGACCATGCGTCCCTGTCACTGTTTTCCACCCCGAGCATCGTCCTCGGAGGGTCCCCGCGGGTACCGATGGCCTCCAGGCACCAGCGTCCCGGCAGGATCTGTCCCCATCCTCAGGCGCAGCCGCCCCGCCAGTGAGAGCCGAGCATCTCCCTGCAGGTCTGCTGGTGACGGCCTCCTTCATCTTGGCAGCCGTGTCGCTGCCGGGAGAGGACCCTGCTCTGGGGACGAGGGGGACCTTCCTTTTCCCATCCTCACGGGCATGCGGTTCAGCTGTTGCCCTTGGCACGTTGCTTCGTGCGTCCTTTTTCTTCATGCTATCCGTGGCTATTGCTTTGCCATCAGCTTTCAGCGCCTCCACACCAGGGCTACCTGGGAGAGGAAAGAGTGGTTACCGAAGGCAGGGTCCCAAATAATCCCCCCCCCAGCCACAAACCCCCGCTCCAGCCCAGCCCAGGCAGCGGAGCCGCTCGTGTTCACCTCCCCAGCCAGCCCAAGCTCCCCGTCGTCACGGTAAATACACACAAATATACATACACCTTCACAAAACTACATAGAAATCCTATAAATACATATAAATGCACACGCAAGAAGAGTTACCTACTTGGAGGGATGCTGGCCAGCCTGCGAGTTCGAACCTGTAAGAAATAAAGCTGTCAGCAATGGCCTCGAGCGGCAGCAAAAGGGCGTCCGGACAGGGAGGGGTGGTGGGACTGTCACCGGTGGGATGGGACAGCCGTGGGTGGCAGGTCCGGCACGCGGCACGCACGCTGCCCCAATCCCAGCGTGTTCCTCAGCTGCCCGGCCCCACTGCGCTTGGAGGGGGAGAGGTGGCCTGGAGGTGACCGTCACCTCCTCGCTATCTCCGGGATGACTTTTCTCACCCGGGCAGGCACGGACAAACCCCCCAGCTCCACCCACCCGCCGCCAGGTCCAGCTTTCTCCCTCCACAACCCACGGAGAAAAGCTAAATATTCTGCTCTGCAGAACCCTCGGTAGGACAAGGATGCCGAAGGACCGTGGAAGCGGTGGACGCTCCCACCGAACAGCAGCATCTGGGAGGCAGATGCAGCTGGAGCTTCCCTTGGAAGAGTCCCGGGGACCCACTGGTGTGACAGCAGCCCTCCAGGAGAGATGCCGGGCTACCTACCGAGCTGCTGCCTGATGGAGTTGTGCCAGTGGAGGTTCAGCAGGTCCGGGTAGATGTCGGGGAGCTGCTTGAGCGCGAGGAGCTTCAGCATGCGGGAGGTGCAGCTCTTCAGCTCCAGGTCCCGCAAGTGCCTCTCCTCCGAGAGCGTGGTGGGGCGCAGCTCCACCTTGTGCTCCTGCAGGACTTGGTCAACGGAGGCCCCAGGAAGCTTGGGGAAGAGCTTCTTCTTCACCACGTGGATGGGGATGAAGACGGCCCCTGCCCGGACTACGTGGGGGAAAGGACACTTGCGAGCGAACATGAAGGTCTGCAGCTGAGAGAGCAGGTTGGCGAGGAGAGCGGCCACGTCCTGGAAAGCCAGCCAGATCTCCTTGCCTTTGGTGACCTTCTGAGGTTCGGGGATCCTGGAGCCGTTCTTGGGTTTGGAGGGGGATTTGGGCATCTCACCCAGCTCCTCCACCAGCTCTGCCTTCTTCAACCACTCCTGCAGGAGCTCTGGGGAGGACTTGGACACCGAGCACGAAATAACATCGCAGAGCCAGGTGTGCAGGGTGGTGAAATACTGATCGGCGGAGGTCTGCGGGTCCAGGGCCTCCAGCTGCCCGGAAAGCGAGACGTTCTCCTCTCCCGTGGCTTGGGGGGCTTCGGGCAGCGGGGGCTGCTGCGGGTCCGGGCGAGCCTCCTGCAGAGCGGAGGTGCTGGGCTGGGGACCGGGCTGCGGGGCCGGGGGGCTGCTGGCCGGCGGGGAGGTGGGGGGGGTCCGCGGAGGTGGGCTGGGGATGCTGCTGGGGGGGGGGCGGCGGCGGTGGCGGGCTCAGCTGGGGGGCGCAGGGGCTGCCGGCCTGCCGGGGGGGCACGGCGCCGGGCAGGAGGGAGCGCAGGATCTTGTATTTTTTGAACATGAAGGTGGCCGAGCTCTGGAAGTTGCTCTTGTCCCCAGAGGCCACCTCGAGCAGCAAGGGCAGCGCCTGGGGCTTGGCCCCCTCTTCCACCCCCACCTCCCCCCCAGGACCCTCTTTCTCCTCCTCCACCTCCTCCTCGTCCGGCGTCCCCTCCGCACGGCTGACGGGTCCCCGGGTCTCCCCGGCTTGCTTTCTCTTCAAGCTGAGGTCCAGCACCATGTCCTCGGGGGCCGGCTGCCCACTCCCCACCCCATCAGGGCTGCCCTCCTGAGACCCTGGGTCTCGGAGCACAAGCCTTGGCTCTTCGGGGACCCTTCTGTAACAGCTTTCCCCTGGGCTCTGGACCGCACCGCTGCCCGTCTTCAGCCCCCAGCTGGCCACCGACCCCGCGGGGCAGCAGGCTGGACATCACCAAAACGTCTCTGAGGGCAGAGGGCTCCCGGCTGCCCCCCATGTTTTGGGGTGGGGTGTCCCCCCGCAGATGGTCCCTGCAGAAGGGGACCGGGGCTGAGCCCTCGGTCCCCTCCAGGTAGTCTCGGTAAGGTGCCAGGCTGAAGACGTTGTTGATCACCGGCATGGGTGGGGAGGAAGAAGAAACCTCGCTGTCCCTCGGGTCTTTCAGTCCCTGCGGGGGGGAGGCGGGCGGAGAAAGGGGGACAAGCTCTTTGGCTGCATCCTTGACCTTGCAGGCATCTCCCTTCCCTACGATGATGGGAGCTGGAGGTCCCCCATGGGGGGTCTCCTGGGGGGCCGGGCTGGCCCTCCTCCTCCCCGGGTAAGGGGGCTCCTGCTCCCCCTGGCTGGGTTTCACCCAGCCCCCTTCTCCTTTGAAAAACATCTCTGCGAGCCCCCCGGAGCCCCCGGGCACCTTCTCTGGGGCACAGATGGGTTGGAAAGCACCATCGTGCCTCACTGCCACTCGCTGCTGGGGACTTTCCACCCGGTGCCACTCGCAGCCCGGCTCCATGCCGGCAAAAGAGGTACCGAATACGGTCACGTCGCCGGGGCTGAAGGCAAAGCCGGGGCCCGGCACGTAGCCAGCTCGCCGCGGCGGCTCGGCGTCCCTCGGCAGCACCACCGACTTGGCGGGTGGCGATGCCGCCGCGCCGGTGCCGGCCGCCCTCGGCACGTAGGTGTCCAAGGGGCTGGGAAAGTAGCTCCTTGGGGCTTGAGGCTTAAGGTAAGAGCCGGGAAAGGGCTCCCCGCTTCCCGCAAAGCCGAAACCTTTGTAGGCGCCAGGCAGGGCGCTGGGCTGTGCCTCCATGGTGGGAGCCGGGGGGTGGTAGAGGAGGGCAGCTTTATGGAGGGGCAGCGGGTAGTGGGTGTGCGGGTAGCACACCGGCGGTCTTTCCCGGTACACCGGGCTGGCGGTGGGTGGCTGGAGCTTGGCCCAGGGGTCCGGGCTGAGGCTGGAGGCCTCGGGCACCTTCCTCTGGCTGTGGGTGGTAGGGCAGCTGGCTTCCAGGAAGGGGTTGCCGGGGGGGCCCCTGTATTTCTCAAAGGCGGCATAGTAGGGGGAGAAGGCGACGGGGGAGCCCACCTTCTCCTTGGCGGGCAGCGCCAGGCTGGGGTGCAGCGGTGGGAGGCCAGGGTTGGAGCGGGGACCCCTCTTGTGCAGCCCGGTGCCGCCGCGGGGCTCTCCAGGGTGGAGAGGGTGGCTGGCAGGGGCGGCAGCGGGCAGAGCCCAGTCTGCATCCCCCGGTCTCTGCCGCAGGCTCTCCGCCCGGGGGTCCCAGCGGCAGAGCCATCCTGGGGTCCATAAAGCACGCAGGGGCTCTGTACACCGGCTTGGGGACAGCCAGGGGGGCCGCCTTGTTCACCACCACCGGCTTCTTCACCGGGAAGGGGTGTCCCGGAGCTGGCGGCGGGCTGGACCACTTCTCCCTCACCATCAGCGGCTCCCGCGTTGGACGGTCCTTGGCCTTTTCGGCGCCCGGGGGCTGCAGCCCGGTCCCCGGGCCCTCGGGTCGGTACAGCAGGCAGCTCACCAGCGGCCCCTCCGCCGGCACGGGCTGGCTGCCGGCACCGGTGCCATAGTGCAGGTAGGCGGTCGCCGGGCTCCAGCGTGCCAGGGGCTGCTCGGGGCCATCGGGGCTTTGCAGCGGGCAGGCGAAGTAGGAGCCCTTGTAGTTGAAATGGTTTTCGGAGCTGGGGTTGGGCACGGGGCTGGATTTGCAAAGGCCAGCGGGGAAGCTGGCGGCGGGCTCCGTTTCCAGCCGAGGTAGCTTGTTGAAAATCGTGGGGTCCAGAGACTCCAAATGCCGTTTCGAGGCCATTTATACCTTGCTGCCGGTGTCCCGACCAGGACGTGCGATGGGAGAGGTGAGCTGGCCTTTCTGAATGGGGGAGAGAGAGACAAAATAAATCGTGAGCAAAGCAAGTCCCCATGGCAAGCACTCAGCCTGTGGTGGAATGGCACGGCGTGACAGGGTCCGCCGAGAGCTCCCCAAAAGTCACCTTGCCCACGCCCTGGCTGGAGAAAGCATGTTGGTTCTAACGTGCAGCTTTTCCTTATTCGTGCTCAACATCACGCTGGAAGGCTAAAGGAGAGGGGATCTGTGGGAAGCCCTGCTCGTCTCACAGTCGGCCTCTGCCAAGGGCAACAGGCACTCGCTTCCCTTCTCCCATCCTCCCGGCACCTGGCAGAGATCCTAAAAAAAGCCAGCCCACCCCAACTGAGAAGCAACATTTGATCCTCAGCGTGGAAGCTAGGGATCCGGTCAGGCGCTCCCCTCCCTCGGTGCTGGCTGGGGCAGCCCTGCACTAAGCCAGGATGGGAGCCTGAAGCCGGCGGGGGAGGATCCTGGTAGGCTGGCTGAGCATTCCTCCCTTCGTCTCCTTGGAAAAGCCCTGAAAAGCTCTCGCTGCTTTGCTTTCAAAGCCCCAGCGAGGGTCTGTTGCAGGCAGCAGGGAGCAAAGCCGGGTCGGCTCAGATGAAGGTGAAATTCCAAGCTAATTTGAGACTTTTCCCCCAAGGCAGCAGCCTGCAGCTCAGGGGGACCTTCTTCCTTATGGTCTCGTCTGATTTTGGGCTGGTGCTGAGGTGGGACCTGGGTGCTGGTCTGCAGTGTCAGGCGGTGCATGCCAGCAGGTGGAGCTGGCAGACCGTCCCAGCATCTCTCAGCCTTCCCGGGCATCACCCCGCATCCCCTGAGCAGTGCAAGTATCGCCCCAGTATCTCCTGGCATCACCCAGCATCCTCCCAGTACTGCCCAGCATCTCCTGAGCATCCCACTGAGACACTTGCGCATTGCTTGGGCCCCAAGAGCATCACTGGACCTTCATCCAGTATTCCCCCAGCATCACCTAAGCATCGTGTACATCACCCAAGAGAGCCCCAAGACGCGCCTGAGCATTGCTGGACCACGGTTCAGCATCCTCCCAGCACGGCCAAACATCACCCAGCATCTCCCAAGTATGGCCAAACATCACCCAGCATCTCCCAAGCACGGCCAAATGTCACCCAGCATCCTCCCAGCATGGCCATACGTCACCCAGCATCCTCCCAGCATGGCCATACGTCACCCAGCATCCTCCCAGCATGATCAAACATCACCCAGCATCTCCCAAGCATGACCAAACATCACCCAGCATCTTTCTAGCATGCCCAAACGTCACCCAGCATCCTCCCGGCATGGCCAAATGTCACCCAGCATCCTCCCAGCATGGCCATACGTCACCCAGCATCCTCCCAGCATGGCCAAACGTCACCCAGCATCCTCCCGGCATGGCCAAACATCACCCAGCATCCTCCCAGCATGGCCATACATCACCCAGCGTCCCCTAAGCCCATGGATGGACTTCCTGCAGTAGGATCTCGTGTCTGTTCTTCACCCCCCCGTGGTTTTTTTTCTTTTTGTGGCAAAAATTAGCAGAGAAGCAAAGAAGGAAATGGAGGAAGAGAGCGTGGAGATAAGATAAAAGCCTTGCCCGCAGAAGGGGAAAGGGAGCAGATAACTGGGGAGACTTGCAAGGGTAGATAAGAGACCCGAGCGCGGTGGCTCTGCTCTGCAGCACGGCCGGAGTCCAGAGCCGAGCCGCACGCAGCCCGCTCTGGCAAGCCGCACGCTACACCCTGCCAGCTTTCCCTGCCGTGCAGGCAGAGCCCTGCCAGACCCCTTACAGGCAGAAACAGGGCTCACAGGTCCACCGGCCACCCAGCCGTGGGTGCGGGTGCCCCTGCCCAGCTGCAGCTCTGCCCAAAACAGCAGTTCTGGCATGACTGAGCGGGCTGCACCCCTCTGCCGTTCCTTCGCGTTGGGTTTCTTTCCCAACCTTCACCCATTTCTCGCTTTCCAGGGAGGATGCTTCTTCCCCGGACTCCTCTGAAAACTTCTTTGGAGTGTCAACGCTTCCCCGTGGTCAAGAAAGAAGCTCGTCTCCCCACTTGCACGCTCAGAAGCAGCTCCCCAAAGAAAGGGGTCATGGGGCGACCGCATCATTTCCAACAGCTTTATCCTCAGGAGCCTCCGGGCAATTTCCGAGACGTCCAGTACCAATTAAATTTGCCATCCCTTAGATCCAGGGAAAATGCTCCCTTCAAATTGAAAAAGATTGGAGAAAACCCCAAAACCCTGCTTTCCACACGAGACCTTGGCCCAAGGCAGGAGGTCGACCCGCACGGTGCCTCCTCGCCCCGGCGCGTTGCTGCAGGCTCCTCCATCACCACATGCTGCCTGGGATATTTTAGGGGCCCGTCCCCAGGAGAAGTCGGCTGCACGTTGCCACGTGTCCCCCCCCAAAACGAGCCGCAGGCTCTCCTTACACCCCGATTGGGAGGATGTGAAGCGGGAGGGCAGGCCGGAGATCCCAAACTGGGTTATTTTCCTTTCCAGCCGACCGCTGTCCCCCCGCACCGGCGGCCTGAGAGGGTTTTTTTGGGGGAGGGTGGTGTTTAAATCCATCTCCCCGAGAGATACTGCGTGGGAGGGAGAAGCAGGCATGGGATCCCTTCCACGCGGGTGACGATGCTTGGGGTGGACAAGTTGGGACAGAAACCCGGGATCTTGTGACTTCCGACATTTCCCCACTGCTTTTTCCCCCCTTCCCTGAAACGCGCTGATCTACAAAACCCGCGGCGCCGGGGACGTTGTGCAACCGGCCCTGCCGTCACCGCGGGACCAGGTTACGCCGCCGGGCACATCGGCAGCGCCGACGCAATCGCCCCGTTTCCAAACCGCCTGCAATCACGGCAGCGGAGACCCCTCTTTAGGAGGGGAGGAAGGAAAAGGCCTCGTAACGCCATTACAAGGAGACCTTTCCCCTCGGGAACACCCCAACCCCTTCCCACCAATTCCGTGGGAAAGCGGGCGGCCAGCTCCGACTTCCAGCCTTGCTGGAGGGATGCAGAACAGAGCAAGTCATCCCACTGCGGTGGCCGGAGCCAGGCACTTGGATTCTCTGACGTCTGATAGGGGTTGAACTCATTAACCTCATTAGGGTGAGGGCGCTAATGGGCTCCCTCTTTCTATGAAATACACTGGGGCTTTGCCCCGGCTGCCGCCGTCCTGACACCTGCGCCATTTCAGACCCAAGAAAACAGCTCTGCTTTCGCTGTCACCATCAGCCCTTCCCCTCTGGGACTATCCCCTTGCAGCCGGTGCGGCGATGCCCTCCTTCTTTTCCCCCAGCCACGGGAGAGCTGCCGGGGCCGGGGGCCGCAGGGAGGAGAGGGGCACGTGGGAATCGGGGCTGGGGGGACGCCTGGGCGAACGCTAACACGTGTGGCCAGTGCTTGCGATACCAAAACCTCACAGCTGGGGAAAGCAGTGGGTGGATTCAACACAAGCGATTTATTCCCCTTTTCTTTTTTTTTTTTTTTTTTAATTTTTTTTTCCCCTCCTTCTTCTTTGCAGGGGTTTTTCCCAGAAGTGGCTGCTTGGCCAGGATGGAGAAGAGTAAAACCAAATAAAAAGGAGCACGTGCCGCCCCGCCGCGTGCGAGCAAAACCTCCCCGCTCAGCGCTCATGGGCCACGGCCAGCTTTATCCGCCACGTTTCGGATGTCGAAAGGGCACGGGAGGGCTCCCGTGCCCCCTCCGCCGGGGTTCCTTGGCCTACCGATGCTGCTGGGGATGGCTCAGACGTCTCTTTTTGCTCCGACGGCTCCGAACAAGCGTGGCCGTGTCTGTTATCGCCGGGGCAGTCAGGCACAGCACACGGCTCCCCGGCATTTCCTCCCCAGGATGCGATGCCCGAACGCGGCAGTAATAAGCGGGAGCTTCTCATCACAGCCTCCCGCCTCCTCCATCGCCACGTGACGTGAAGAAACAGCCGCCAACTCCCAGGCAGCCCGCAGGAATCAAGAAATAAAACCCCAAATCTCCCAAGCCCGCTGGCGTCGGGCATCCCCAGCCAGCCCACAGTCCCCCCCACACCCCGAGACACCCCGCCGGGGTCCTGTGGCGGAGGGCCGCTAACGGAGGGGACTTTCCCCGTGTCACCCCAAAGCGAGTGGACGGCTCCCCCGGTAAGAGGGTGGTTTCCCATCCGGCTGCAACGCGGGTTTCACAATCGCGGGGACTCTGGGTCCCTGCCGAGGAGGTCACCTTTCCCATCTCGCCGGTGGGTTTGGATGCGATCGCTGGCGAGGCTCCCCCCGTTGAGGTCATTAGGGGGGGCAAACAAGAGGCCTCAGCGGTCCCAGCTCCCTCATTTCATACCTTATCCCTCTTCAAAAAAGTTTGCAGCTCCTGAGCTTTTCCCAGGTAGGCAAAAGCCCAGCCAGAGCCTTCACCGGGACCAAGCCAGCTGCTTTTTAAGAGAGTATCCTCACCCAGCACGGGCAGCAAGCCGTTGCTTGTATTGCAGATTAGGTTGTTGTTCCTGAAAAAGCCCCAGCAATAGTCACTTTTCTAAAAAAAACTTAATTAAGCCCGTAGCAGCCACCAGATGGGCAGAGCGACGGCCTCCAGACCGACATCTGAATATTTAGGGGATTAAACCCCCTCCGATACGCAGGTCCAAACGCACCGATCCAACTCCGACCCGTCGGCGTCACGTCCCAGGTTGGCCACGGTCAGGCACGGACCTGGCGAGGGCTGGACGGCCGCCGTCCGTCCTTCTGTCCCCTCCGCTCCGCCGCGACCACGACATTTGCGGGGGCGATGCTATCGCGAGCCCCTCAAATAACCCTCGGCGGGTTTACGCTCTGGCGGGGAGGCGGGGGGGGGGGAGGCCGAAGGCGCTCGAACCGAAGTGTCCATAAATGGGTAAAAACCCTGGAAGCGGAGCCTGAAGCCCGTTCTTCCCAGCATCGCCCAACGAGAACCAGCTGAGCTGCAGGCAACCCTTAAGATGGGGTACAGCAAAGCCGGGGGGGGGGGGGGAACCCTCCTGGGGCGCATACCCCCGGCCGGGAGCTCTGCCCATCGAGGGGAACTCAAAGGCAAGCGGGGGACGTTGCGGTCGGGGGTCCCAGACACACACACACACACACACACACAGCCCCCCCCTCCCCGGTCCCGGCTGCCGCCCCGCATCCCTCCGGCTCCGCGGGCAACCCGGGCGGGGGGGGGGGGGGTCGGCTCCGGCCCCGCACTCACCTGCGGCGACGGCGCGGTGCCTCCCCCGGAGCATCTCTACGGGGTCGGACGGGGGGCTCGGCGGCGGGGGGGGGCCTGCTGCCGCTGCCCCGCTCGGCCGGCAGCCTGCATTGTGCGGAGGAAGTGGGAGGAGGAGGAGGAGGAGGGAGGAGGAGGAGGGAGGGCTGGGTGTGAGTGTGGGCCGGCCGGAGGAGGGGACGGGACGGGACGGGACGGGACGGGACGGGACGGGATGGGATGGGATGGACAGCCCGCCACATGTGCGCTGAGCCTGTCGGGGCTCTGCCCCGCTCTGCCCGGCGCGGGGACTCTCGGTACAGTAAAATCCCCTCCCCCCGCGTTAGGGGGAACCCCCCCAGCGGGGAGCCCGTGTTATGGAAGGGTCCCCGTTGCAGCAAGCCCCCCGTTATGGAGGAGTGGCTCTATGGGGAGCCTACGCTGGGGGGGAGCCCCGTTAAGGGGAGCCCCCCATTGTACGGAGCCCCCATTAGGGAAAAGCCACCATGGCAGGCAGTCCCTGTTAAAGAGGAGCCCCCGTTACAGGGAGACCCCCCCTTTCAGAGGAGCCCCTGCACAGGAATGCCCCCCCCCCACCCCGGGATGGGGGGCTGGATGCAGGCGCAGGGCCCGGGTCTGGCCGGACAGGAGTCTGTCCATCCGCACACAAGCGCTTTTCCCATCTCACATGTAGGGACAGAGGGAAGCTGAAGCTGAGGGATCCACCGACGGTTTGGGGATGGTTTCCTAGCCCCCCTCACGGTCACCCCCCCACCCCAAAGAAAAGACTCTCCTCCTGGATTTAAGCCCGCCCCGCCCCCCGCCGCCCAGGGGACACCCACCCACACAGCACAAGGGGTCAAGCCCCAAGCCTCTCTGCCAGCATTAACGTTTAGCATTTATCCAAGGAGTTGCATCTGAAAAGGTCCACACAAACCTTCCCCAACTAATAATTAACCCTCATAAAAGGCCCATAAGTACGATTAACCCAATGACACAGATGCTACAAGATTAAGTGAGTTGCCCAAGGCCATAGAGTGAAGCGGTGGCAGAGGCCCAGCTCCCACAGGGCGTGAGAAATAAAGATTTCTACTTTTCGAATAGCTTTTTCTTCCACTATAGTCCAAGTTGCTCCTTGCGCAGCATGGGGGGTGCCTCAAAACACCATAATCTGAGCATGGTTTTATTGGAAACCAAAACCTCCGAGCATCTTCAGATGGCAGGTGGCAGGAAAAAGGGGAGGAAAATGGTTCCCTTGGAGGTTTCCCAAGAGAATGAGCTTTACATTTACTCAACATAAAGGCAACGTAATGATTATTGATGGGGAGTTGGCTATCTGGGTTGTTTCGGGAAGGGATCTACCTCAGCCCCAGCTCACCGAGACGTTTGAAGCCACTCACGCTCTTTTTGGCCCCAGTTCAGCACAGGGCTTAGGAATGTGCCTAATGATTAATGCAGGTGATTAAGGACCGTACTGAACAAAGACCGAGAAGCCAGTGTTTGAATTCTCCTCTCCTTGGCCTCACAACCATTCTTTTTCCCTTATGGCATTTTTTAATTTATAGCAGTTTTGTGGCAGCAGCAGTTGATTCCTGCAAAGAAAATAAGTAGCTGGGAGGAGCCAGCTCTGAATTTCCAGTCCCTCAGCTCTGATGTTTACACACGATTGCTTTGTCTGGAGTTCATTGATCATGTGCTGCTGTAATATTTTCTTTGGTCAAACTGTAATGCAATTATCTAATAATTATTATATATTTAATTATTAGATATTCTATACTAGTATGTAATATATAATAGTTACTATATATTAAAATGAGCAAATGGGAGGATAGTAAAGCTTATTATTTGGAGTTATGGTCATAAAAAAAAATATCCGTGTTAATTTTTACCTCGCTGGACAGAACTGCAATTCACTTGACGTGGCAGATAATCCCTTTAAGCTTGAGCTGGTTAATACATTTGCTTAACTTTTCACCAGAAACACTCTTCCTCATCCGTACTTGGACACATCTCTGCTGCCAGTCATTCAGCCGAACTCTTAAAACTAAATCTCACCAAAATCTTCTCCCTGGTTTTCAGTCTCATGGGGCTTTTTTTTTTTAATCTGTAATTTCTGTAACATCCTTTTCCTCCTAAAAAGACTTTTAAATGCTGTGACGTGTGGCACGAGGTTCTCAAGGCAGCCTCCTCTAATTTCTAGAGGATGTTTTGGGTTTATGCTGACTTATTCTAAAACACACATTATTTCCCATATAATCTCCCTCTTGAAATAACTCAGTCTTACATTTCTCTAGAGCAGAGAGGGGGGTTTCTACCTGTCCTCTAAGCAAATACCTGCTCTGTTTTCTTCTTTTTGCTGTGAATTTCCTTCTCTCTCGACTTCCTGTGTGATTCATCTCTTCATTAGCAACTGAAATCGGCTGAGCAGCAACAAACCTGCTCCTTGCTGAGGCATCAAACTTGCTGGCACCATAAGCACAGTAGACACCAGCCTCAAAAGAAACCACTATTTTTTTTTTTTTTTTAAATTTTTAAAATTTTTTTAAGACATAAGCACTCGGGAAAATGGCCTTTGGGGCAAGGTGGGTGGTGATTCCGAGCTCTGATGCACCCAGGGAAACTCTTTGCCCCTCCAGCCACCAGCATCCTCCGTGGTGGGTGAGCACCCGGGGGGGGGCCTCGGGGACCCGACTGATGGGGACCAGCACAGGCAGCCCCGCAGGGTCCATGTGAGCCCGGGGAGGTGAAGTTTGACTGAATCAGTCAAATTTTGGCCGTGTGGTTTTCAATTTTCTTTTTGAGGCTTCTCAGACTCGGCAGCGATGGCATCTATCTTCGGGTTCATCGCTTGGGTGATTCGATCTGTGGTTTGCCGTGCTCAGGCTCCCTCTCGGCGCTCAGGAAAGCTGCTGCCTTCAGATTGCCGCTGCCTCCAGTGCACCCGCTCCCGGGATGGGGTCCCTAAATGCTCTGCCCCCGGTGGGGCACCCACTCCTGGGGTTCACCCCTTGTCGGCACGGGGATGAGGGGGCTCAGGGTGGGAGCCTGGGCACCAGGCTCCCTCCTCTAGGCTGAGTTCAAGTCATCGCGGCTCCCCAGCCGTGCCACTTCTCCCGTATCCCAAAAAAGGGTCGGTTCTTGTCCCGGCTTGTGGTCCCCAATTTGTCCTGGTGCTAATTAAGCCCTTCAGGGGGAGTTAACGCCTTTTAGGAGGGCAGTACCCAGAGTGATGCAGGCCAGGGGTCCAAGTGATGGGGAAAGGTGGTGGTGGGGTGGCTTTGGGGTACCCGGCTCCCAGACACAGCAAAGACATGGCCAGGGGACAGATCCCTGCCTGTCTCCTCTTCCCGTGGCAGATTGGTCCAGGAGTCTCTTGCTTTTATTCCTTTTCCCTCTTCTCTTTGATTTGCTTCCCCATAAGGTTGTGCTCTAGCTTCTGGAGAGCTGGTAGGCTTTAGCTGATCTCTTGGTGACAAGAAGAGGTGAGACTTAAAGGTCATCCACTGCCCACAAACACCACAGCTACCAAGTTTTTAAATACAGCACCCTTCCGAAAAGGCTTCGGGTTTGCTCCTAGTACCTAAGCAGGCTTGGGAGCGGGACCGGCTGCTTACGCGGTGATGAAAAAATCCCCCTCGCCTCCTCAAATCACCTAGCAACCCCCAAATTATGCAAATGAAGCCCAAGCAGAGAAGAAGAGATGCCTGCTGGACCCGTGTCCCATGGATGCTTTCACGGGGTACACCGAGAACCAGCAGGGGGGTCTGCAGAGGAGCTCGCCACCATTTTAGGGTCTCGGCAGCAGTTGTCCCCGGTTTCCTCAAGAACCCGAGGAGGTTTCCTGGCAATTTCTTTGATTTCTACTCGGTGTCAACAGAAGCGAGCATGGGAAGGCGGCGGGCGGTTTGGTCCCTGGCGGGGGTCCCTCCCAGCGGCAGCCCCCCCACGCCTGCCCGAGGGCAGCCTGCCTGCCAGGAGCGGGGCTGCGGCAGCCCGGGGGGGCTGCAGGGTGAGGTTTTGGGTTGTGCAGCTGCACGGCCTCCCCCGCCACAGGATGCGATGGCTTTTTTGGCTCGGGTGCCGTTTTGGCGATGGGGTCCTCTTCTGCATCTGCAGCAAGTCCTGTATGGGGTGAAGGCAAATCCCCTGGGTACCCTGGGGTATTTGGGTCACCGGCACCCATCGTTTTGTCCGCGAGGACCAGAGGTGGCTTCAACCCCATCCCACCGCACACAGAGCTCCCGCCGGGGACTTCCCAGCCTTGTTAGCAGCTCTCGCCTTGGAGACATCCTTGGAGGCAGCAATGTCCTTGATGAGGCTCTAATTATTGAGCTAATTGGAGTAAGAGAGCTGTACAGACGGTTTTTAATTTCCACTTTGCCCATTCCCCATGCTCAGCTCGGCTGGAGGAGAGGGGCTGAGTCTCGCATCATGCTGGCGAGCAAAGGAAAGCAGGGATGAAGGGATGGAGCGGTGGCGGGGGAGCTGGAGGGAGGAGGACAGAGGGTTATAAGGGAGGGCTCCTGACAGCTTCCAGGGTGCTTGAGTTTAAAATACACTTACCGAGGAGAGAGAGGTCAGGGTTTCCTCCTCCTGCACATTTTCTTTCGGTGCCAAGATGGGGTTGAAGGCTTGAGAGCCGCCAGCTCCCTCCAAGCCCCCAGCAGGCACCGGCGGTGCAGGGAGGAGACCCGAGCATCCTCCGAGGCACCTGGTCCCACATCTCTCTCAGTTCTGGAAGTCAGACCCCGTGTTTCAAGGGCTGAGATTTTTTGGAAATGCCTCGGGGGGATTGTTTGGCGGCAGGTGACAGCTTTACAGCTTCTCCCACCCCTCTTGGCTCTGGAGTTCCTTCCGCCCAGGGTAAGATGACCTTTTAGAATGACTTAGGAGAAAATAAGGCACAGGCAGGTCTGGTCGCTTGCCCAACATGCTGCCAGCTTTGTCTCCTTCAAAACGTTGATTTACATCACATCAGGGCCTACAGTTATTTGTAAATAAATAAAAACTCAACCTGCACAACTCTCTGCCCCAGGAAAGCAATAAAGACAAGACTCAGTAAACCATAAATGCAGGTATCTCATTATCTCTAGATAATTATCTGAGGATAATGAGATATCCAAACCCCAGCAACAGCGGAGCAGGTATAAATTCCCAAGGGACATAAAACATCACCTTCCCACCCAGAAGACGGGCAACACCTACGTGATGGCAGTGGAAGGGCCATTGCTTCTCTATGCCAGACAAGGTGGGAGCAAACCCAACCGGCCAAGAGGGTTTTTCTCTGTTAAACCGTATCCTCAGCAAGCTGCTCTCAAAGGGACATTGAAAACAAAACGAATCCTGTTCTCCCGGGGGGAAGAAAACAAAAATAACCCTGCGGATGAATGAGCAGCACAAAGCAAACTGCTGAGGCCCGGGTAGAGTTCGGGAGCTGAAAGCTCTCCAGCTCCATGTTCCTGCTTGAATTATTGCTTCTGCATTCACATGCCGTTCCTCCACTTGAGAAAAAAAGCCCTGGTGTTTCTTTTCTCTTTTGTTTCCCAGTAAGGGAGCTCCCGCAGGAGGTTTTGCCCTGGAAAACCCTTGGGGAGGACATGGGGACGGAGAAGCCAAGAAGCCCCCGGGGTGCCCGCTCCTGCCGCTGCCACCTTTCCCGGGGTGATAGAGCTTGCAGCGGGATTATTTTACAGTCCTGCAAAACACAGCCTCTCCCCTTCTTTATTCTTTTCTTTCTCGAGTGCAAAAACAAGGCCACCATTTGGCGGTTGGGGAGGCCATGAATTAGGGCTCTTGACAGCTCCCCGCACCCTCAGTGGAGGGGAGGCTTCCTGGAGTGGGGCTGGCAGGAGCCCGGCTGCATCCGTGATGGGCTGAGGCTGCCAAGCGCCCTGCTTCGAGGCCGTGCCCAAAATCCTCCTGCCGAGATGTTCCCAGGCGAGTCCCGGGAGGTGGCCGGGGCAGCCGAGCCACCGCTCGGAGCGGCTCACAGGCTGATGAAACCCATCCAAAGCCTCATCAGGAGCCCAGGAATATCACTCTTGCAACATGCCGTGGGTTTGAAAGCCCGTGGCTCCGGTGTTGAAGCCTGGCAGCCGGTCTTGCTCAGCCTCGGCATGTTTGGACGCTCTGACTGTGGGAAGTCCCGGGACCGGGGCAGCCTCGGGGATGCTCCAGACACGCTCCCTGCTCCTTTGGTGGGCAGGATGCAGGCACTGGGTGGTTTGCCTGCTCCCTGCCTGTGGGAAGGCAACAACCCTAAACTCAGTGACCCATTAAATATCCAAGGCAGCCCCATGGCACGGCTTCTCCCCAGCACCAGGGTATGCACAGGAGTGGAGGAGCCTCCAGGACTGTGAGAAAAGGGCTTTCACAGGAATTCCATGCCTCAGAGCAGAGATCTCTAGGCTGGGGTTCCCCTGTGAGCTTCCCCTCCTTTCACCGCCTCTGCATCCTGCCATTCCAGCCCGGAGACGCAGCGCCCTGCCCGGGTTTGTTCCCTGGGCACCCAGCTCCCATCACCTCTGGGGACAGCCCCAGCATTCCCCAAAGCCTGTTTTGGAGGAAGAGGAGGACAGCAGGCAGGGCAGGGAAACTACCTTGCTCAGTGCTTCACGGTGAGGAATAGACCTGTGGTCTTGAAAAAGGCTTGGATGTGGCAACAAGTGAGCCCAGGGAAGCTGGCAAGCTGCCCTCTGCTCCGGCTAGCAGCGGCCACGCAGCTCCCGGCCACAGGAGCACCGGGATGAGCACGCACACGCAGGAGCCAGGCCCACGTCCGAGCACCCCTCACCTCCCTGGGCTCTAAAATCAAGGCAGGTCCCTCTGCGGGACCTGCTCCCACCGCTCTTCCATGCACCAGCACGGTGTCCCTCCAGGGACAGTACCGGAGCTTGTCCCCCAAAGCCTCCAGAGAGCAGGAGACCTCTCTCCTCCTCCCATAGCAGGGAGCAGCCTGGCCAGCACAGCCTCCCAAAGCCCTGAGCCCCCCAGCCAGGGAGGATGAGCCCCTCCAGAGCTCAGTCCATCACCCTGCTGCACCCTGCAAATCAATGGGGCCACCTCCCCATCCTCCCCCAGTGCTGCCCCCAGTACCTCTCTGGTCTTTAATCCCCCTCCGTTTGGCCTCAATTCCTAATATCACGCAGGTGGCACACGGCAGGGCACCCTTTATCGGCTGGCATGGCATTTGGCTGCTCCCATGACCGAGCCAGGCTGATTTGGGGCTGCCTGGGATGGGCAGCCAGGGGCTGGGCAAGGACAACGGGTTCCAAGCTTTCCAGCGTCTTGGGAAGCTGGCCTTGTTGGCGTGGCTGTGATGGCTGTTTGCTTGCAGGACCCCCAGTGAGATTAGGGTGCCATCCTGCTGGCCAGAGGGTCCCTACATCCCCAGGGATGGGACAGTGCTTCCCAGCCCCTTCCCGCTACACGGGGAAGCCGTAGCTGTCAGGGAAGCTGGCGGCGAGCTAAGAAACTGCATCCTTTGAAGGTGCAGATCTTTCAAGGCTCTTGAAAGCCATGCCTTACCCCACAGCACTCTCCATGTCGGTGGTTTAGGGTCACAGCAATGCTTGGGAGCTGCCCCAGCGCCAGGTTCTCCACCAGAGAGAGTGGTGCCAAGAGCTGCTGCATCCTCCCACAGCAACACCCATCCCCAGGGACCTGCTGTCCCGGTGGGGAAGTGGCTCCGTTACCAGTGTGCACCAGTGGCCAGGCTGGGGAGGGGGTCACAAGGTGCTGTGCATGCCTCCCTGGGGTGAAGGAGCCGGGGGGGGGGGGTGTCTCCGTGGGATCCCCAAGGGATCAGCGAGGACCGGGAAGGGGAAGCACAAGGGGGGGCAGGGAAAGCACCCCAGGAGGCTGGAGGGGTCCCGGGAGGGTGCTGCCAGAGCCGGCTGCCGGCTGGGCTGGGGCTGTGGGCTCCTGCTGCCGGCGCCTAATGAGCACCATGATGTAACTCTGCATAAGCCTTGCAAGGGATCAGCCTGAGGAAGCTGCAGTTTCTTTGTCGGGTTTGTTTACCTCTTTTTTTTTCTCCTTTTTTTTTCCGCTCTGGTTGAGGTCACCCAGTTTGAATCTCAGCAACATGTGGACCTTCCTCCCCTTCTCCTCCCACCCATGGCCGCAGTGTGCCCGCCCGGCTTGCTCCCGAAGAGAAACCCTCGACCACTCTGACGCTTTCCGCACTCTCAAGAGCAACTGGGGGTTGCGTTTCTTGCTAAACTTGTGGTTTGGCTGCCTCAGAAATGCCACCTATAGCCACAAATGAACTTGGTGCGATGACTAAGGAGGCAGCTCTGGCTTGCACAGCCCCTGAGCTTTTTTTGCTGTCAAAGGAGCTGGGAGAGGACGGGTGGACCGAGGCACCGGCCTCTCCGTGGAGCCGATGGAGCTGAACATCCTCCCTTTACCTGGACCAGACCCTGAGGCAGTGGCATAACATGGCACGAAATGTTCTCACCGGGAACGAAGGCTCCTTTGTCCCAGGCAGGACTGCTGCCCAGTGCAAGGAGAAATGGGCTCGCAAGGGTTCAGAGCAAGTAGTTGGTTCCTTCCTCTACGGGCTCTGAGATCATGGAGGATGGAGGTGGCCTCTGCCAGCCGGGCTGGAGCTTTTTCAGCTCCTCGGCTGCCTTCAGGGCACTGGGGATGGTGACACCTCCTCTGGGAAGGCAGGCAGAGAGGCACGGAGGAGGTGGGAGCATCTCTGGCACTTCCCAACCAGCAGCAGGATCACAGGTACCTTCTGCACCCCAACAGCCCGGCTTACACAGCCAGGGCAAACAGGGGATGGTACCTCGCGTGGAGCCACTGATCGGGAACCATGGGACACGGGAACAGAGGCAGAATTTGTTTGGGCAGAATATGGCCCCTGGGGCTGACCAACAGCCTGGGCATTACAGTCCCCAGCCCAGGAGCTGCTCCCCAGTAACAACAGATCATCCCAGACCCATCTGCCCTGTTCCCACCTCCAACCTGCCTTTGCCCATCTGCTCCTGCCCTTTCCCTTCCACCGGCAGTAATTGGTGAGACTAGGGGGTGAAGAAGCCCAGGAACTGATCCGGCTGAAAGATCAGATGGCAAGAGGGAAAAAAAAAGGGGCTGATTTCCAACTCCGGCTCAGTTTGCAGCCAGCGCAGCAGACCCGCGAGGTGGGACTCATTCAATGGGTTGGGTTGGGTTGGGTTTGGTTTGGTTTGGAAGTATGCCATGGGGGTGGCACGTTTCCTGCTGTGTATACCTAAAGCTCAGGAATGGTTAATTTATTTATTTCTATGTGTTCCCAGTGTGAGAATGGCTCTGAGGCTCTGCAAAATCCAGACTCTGTTCTCCATCAGTTATCTCTGACATCCATGTGCTTTGGTGCTCATTCAGGCCAGCCTGCAGCTACCGACCTGTGAGCTGCCTCCCACCCATCCAGCCCACACAGGTCTCTTGTGGACACACCGAGATGCTCCCAAAGTCTTTAAACCTTTTTTGGTTCCCTCCTGGCTGGGGTCAGAGGTGGGTTCACCTCTCCAGGGTGTTTGCATGGCATTGCTGCTGTGTCTCCGACCCTCCTTTACCTGGTGTGGGAGGACAGGCTGCCTCACAGCTTCGTGGTGAGGTTGGTCGTTTTATTCTCCCCTTCTGCCTGCAGAAAAAGCTGTCTCAGGAGAGCTGGAAACCCTTCGAAGTCTTCTGCAAGGTTTCCTGGCTCTGGGCTGGCTCCGGTCCCGCTCTGGAGGTTGCTCTCTTCCCTCTACGACGGTCCAGGGTGGTTTCTCCTCTTCCACTGGGAATCCTCAGCATGTGGCACTGATGGGGAAGAGGACACCAAGATGGACGAAGGTTTTCTAGAGAAGAACCAAGCTCGGCTGCTGCCAGCGGCACTGAGCCACAGACCTGGAGGCCTCCCAAGAGCTCCTTTGGGAATCCCGAGGACCAAGGTGGAAGGTGTCAGGGTTGTGGCGGAAAGAGACTTAACTGCAAGGTTCAAGCAAATGACTTGAACTTCACTTGCAGACTTAACTGCAAGGTTCAAGCAAATGATTTATTTGAACTTCACTTACAGACTTAACACGCTACTATTGCAGGTTTTACAGATACAATGGAGGAATGCACTATTGCAATTTTAAAAGCAAGAGTAGTACACTATTACAACCACAAGCGATTCACAGACAACCACAAGCACACACGTGTTTACAAACTTAACACATAAACACTATTAACTTACTCCTCCAGGTAAGGGCTCTCAATCCCAGGGAAGTTACCTCGACCGGCGTCCCGATCAAGGGGGGGAAGGGTCTCCTTCACAAGCCAACTGTATAGTTGAAGAAGTCACTCCCCCATTTCCAACCTGAATCTTAGGGGGTTTATCCCCTGACTTGCGGAACGGTGTGTATGACTATGTCTGAGGAGTGGATTATGATATATGCCTGAGTGGGTTATGTATATATGATATATGCCTGAGTGGGTTATGTGTATCTGAGCGGAGTTTCCCCTTATCTTTCTTTCTTTTGCTGGTCTTTGATTGTTTGAGTACACAAGGTTGTCCTTTGAAACTGAAGCTGAAACTTTCCAGCTTTTCTTTCCCTTGCTTCCTCAGGCAGCTGAATAGTGGTTGGATTGAGACTCAGGGCATACTATCTGGTAAGGGATTTCAAGGATCAATTCAGGTTTTGGTTCTTTGAACGGTGCAGCCGGCACCCTGTTTAGTTTGGGGCTTTTCAAACCACCCAGGGCTAAACTGTCTACACAGCTCCCCGTGAGTGGTCTCTGCAGAGAGACGGGGCCTCAAGGCAATCCAAGGCTGGGTCGCTTTTGTAACGCCCCGCGAGTTGCCTGCGTGCACTAGACACGGTGAAACTTGTTTGTGAACTGTGAGCCGGACAATCCATACAAGGGGGCAGCATCCGATGGGACTCACGGCTGTGGTGGTGGTGGCCACCAAGTCCCTGGAGCTCGGAGGCTTTTGCTGTGCTAGTAGGGAGGTCCCTCTCTCGCGGAGATCATCTCTTCTTCGTCTTGGCTGGTGCTGGGTCTCTCGGCTGGGCTTTTACCAGTTTGCTCCACTCCCCCCATGCCACAGGGCAAGTCCTGAGCATCACTGCTGCTGAGCGACCCAAACCGAGTGTGATACAGGCGATAAAAACATCAGACGTGGTGGGAAAGGGCTGCCTTCCTCCCGGTGGGACATCTTCAAGGAGGTCCACGCAGGAGGGGATGTCACAGGAGACTAATTGGAGCTACATGTTTTTCCTCTCCTGGGTGTTTTGGCTCAAGGTCTCACCGGAGGAGAGAGCAAGACCATCGCCTTTATCTGCCAGGGTGGATTAGGACTCGTCTCCTCCAGCCTGCAGAAATGCAGCTTTAATTGCCAAGGTGGGACCAGGAAGAGGAGACTTCTCTGTTTACTCACATAGTTTCAAGGTGAATAACACACACGTAGCCTGGCTCTGGCTTGACTTTGGTGGGGCTGTCAGAGAGCGAGACCTTCCTCTCCCAGCTCACCCAGCCCTTGGGTTGTCAGGATGGGCAGAAGAAGCTCTGAAGTGGAAGGACACGGGGCTTTCAACCCCCTTCTGCACCACCCCAGCTGGGGGCCGCAAAACCCTCCTTGTGCCGCACAGCAGCTCTTTGTCCTCTTTTCCTCTCCCTCCCCCTTCATTCTGGCACACAAGGAGATGCTTTGATGCCCTCACGAGACAGATTTTCCACCGATAACCGATCCTTGTGGTTGCTCCTGTGACTGGCTCCTCCTGAGTCATTCTCCCGTGGGGCGAAATCCCTCTGGCCACCTTGGGAATGGGGATATCTCCTTTCCCTCGTTTCCACCAGCAGCAAATAACCCTCCCCTGCTCCCAACTCCGCTCAGGGCTGCAAGCCCTGACCCAGGGCTTAGCCCACCCTTGGCCAACACGTCCCCAGGGACTAACTGCTGCTCTGGGGCTTGGACCACGGTATCAGCATGGGTAAGCAGATGTGCCACCCACCTCACCGGTGGGTTTTTTTGCTCCCCAACCGTCGGCTGGAGCAGACGACCAAGGGAAAACATAAGACCTCAGCGAACAGAAGTTACTTCTATGCCCCTTGTAGCACCCAGAGGAGTGAGCCGGCGATGGTCCTTGTGTCCTGGGTGGCCTTCTCTTCCAGGAATTGCTTTTCTGAAGCCATCCTCAGCCTTCTGCGTCATGCTGTCCTATGGCAAAGGGCTCCACAGCTTAACCGTATGGAGAAGCATCTCCTTTGGGTTGCTTTGAACCTGCCAGCTCCTGGATGCATTCGATGGCCCTAGTTTTTACACAACAAGAAGCAGTGAGTCATCATCCCCTCATTTATCTTCTCTGGACTCGTCGTTAAATTACAGACCTGGGTCACGTCTGCCTCTGGTGTCTCTTTCCCAGCCTGTTTCATCACCCTTTGCACAGGAGCCCGAGTTTTGGCGGAGGAGGGCAGGGGACAGCAGCTCTCCAAGGGCGTTTGCCACAGGGAGCTGCCAGGGGAAGGATGCTCCTGGGATTTGGGAAGGCTCCCTTTGCCGGGGCCACGCAGGGTGTGGGGAGACTTGTCTGGGAACATCTCGTGCTCTCCAGCTGCTGGCAATGGGAGGTGGGGATGGCTCCCGATGGTTATTGCTGTACCGGTGAGGTAAGCTGGATTAGTGCAGGGAGGCTGGGAAACAGTTTGGACCCTCTTGCCCAGGCTGGGGCCATATTGCAGCAGGAGCATGAGCGGCTCCTCGCAGAGCCCCGGGGCCATGGGCAGGCAATTACCACCCCGGCGCGCCGGAACGTCTTATTGCCCTCATAAAAACCTCATTTCACTCATCAGGCTAATGCGTTTTTTTTTGGCTGGGGCAATTACAGTCTCATAAAGGGACCGCTCACCACCTCCCTCCCACCGCCACATCCCCGCTGCCCCCAAGCCTTCGGCACGCTCAGCTCTCACCACGGCCTTTGGTGGGGCTTGGCTGCGAGAAGAGCCAAGTTTTTTCTTTTCCTTCCCACAGCAGCCTTCAAGCCCATTTGCTCTGCAGCGAGAATGAAGAAAAAAAACCAACCCGAAAACCCACAAAAAGGCCATTCTTTTCCCCCTTTTCGTCTTGCACTGAACCCGCAGGCGCAGGGAGCCGTCAGAGCAGGAGCGCTCGGGGTTTTGGCACAGCGGCTGTCTGGCAAAATGCAGCTGGCCCGTCCCATATATAGCGCAGGGGGTGCCGCAGGATCCGGCCCTAGGGAGCCCGCAGCCCACGCGGAGCTGAGGCAACCGAGCCTGCCAAGCTGCCGGGGAGCTGGAGATGAACCTGAAGCCGTTCCTTGACCTGGGAACTGGCCAAGCTGTATTGGCCAAGTGTCTTCTTTATTCCCTTCCAGGCTTTTTCCGTGCCTGGGTGTATTTCCACAGCACGGAGTTGGGTGGAAAATTACTGCTGATGCTCCGGTGCCAGGTCCCTGCCCCGGCAGAGGTGAGCTAAGGCTGTCCGTTCAGCTAGGGAACTCCTCGCCACGGGATGCTGCTGGGGCTGAAACTCCTTGAAGACGCAGCTAGATAATTTAAGAAAAGAAACAGAAAGCTATTAAAAACAAATATATCAATTTTTGCCTAGAAATGCTTCTCTGGAGAGATCTGTACATCACAGTCCATGGGAGAGGGGTTTTTGCAGCCCAACAGCTGCCTATGGTTTGCTCCTCAGAAGTATCATGAGAAACTACAAATACATCCCAAATGGCACAAAGCAGCAGATAAGCTGAAATAGATGATATGCACCAACATCAACAGCCCAGAAACCCAACCAAGGGCCATGCGAAGAGCAGCGGTAAAGAAACGCTTCAAAGCCAAAGAGCAAACAAGCCGTCAAGTTTCAACCTGTGGTCTCAGGTTTTGCAAGAGGCTTTCCAAGCGAGCACATGGCTGGTGTTGCTGCAGGGAAGGGGGTATATAGGCTGGGAAATAAAAGCAAATACCTCACCCAGAGGGAGGAAGGCAGCATCGGCAGAGAACTTGGGGTGACAGGGACCACCCGGGTTTGGTGCAATGACTCGGGGATGGATGGATAGATGGATAGATGGATGGATGGATGGTTAGAGGAGCAGGAGCAAGCCCTGAAGATCTCTTTTCAGCTAACCAGGGCATAATTCACAGACCACAAGGCCAGCCAGGCGAGATGCCGCTCCTCCAAGGATGCAGAGGGGAACATGGCAATCCTCCTGTTATGGGAAACCCCTGATTTCAACATGCAAACCAAGGAACCGAGACCTGGGCGCTCCTCTCAGCTCAGGTGCAGCATCCCCATGACCTGGGAGCATCCATCCCAGAGTGGTTCCCCATGGGAATTGCACCCGCATCCCTTGATGCCTCCCAACACCTCTCTGTGGGCATTTTCCTCATTAGAGGGTGCAGCAGGGAAGGTGTGAGACCCCCTTGGGCTTTTTGCAAGGGCTGAACGGATGCCTCCGGGCTCAGGGATGCTCGCCCGACCCGGTTCCTGTGCCGCAGGGCTCTGGGGCAGCTGAGCCAGGACCAGCAGGAGGGATGAAGCGTGTCCTGCTTATATCCAGGTCACTGGAAAATCCCCTTGGCTGGGACAGAAGCAGCACATGGACATCACGTACCTCAGAGGGCCGAGCCCGGCCTCTCCCCTCCGCTCCCATGGCTCTGCACCTCCAGCCTTCCTAGTTTTCTTCTGAAACTACCGATTTTGCTAGTATTTGCAAACAGTTTGGGGGAAGTTCACTCTTCCAGCTGGGAAGGGCAAGCCCAGATGTTTGGTGCCCATAAAAAACCCACATCTGTTTGGCAAACACGGCAAAGCCATTCATCACCTCCAAATCCCCTTCTTCCCACGCAGCAATTTTCAGTGCCTGGAAAGGAAAAAAAAAATAATAAAAAGAAATGAGTGAAGCTCTTGGCTCTGCCACAGTGTTTCTGGATGGAGGCCCGAAGCTGGGGCTGCAGGACTTTCTCCAGCCTGGCATGGGAGAGGATGTCCCACCAGCCAACTGCTTTGAAGTTCAAGCTCTCCTTTTCCATTCCTCTTTTACTGGGTTGGGGTTGGGGACTTTAAGGCTCGCCTGCTGGTCCCCAGGTTCCCTCAGCAGAGCTTTTAGTGTGAAAGCCCTCAGTGAAGATGGCTAGAAATGAGGTGGTGGTGGAATAAACCATGCTCCCGGTGCCAGGATGACTTTACCACCCTGGGTACCGGAGAGGGACGGCTGCTCAGGGCTTAGGGCTGAAATGACCCTCTGCCCTGCATCTCCCCATCCTGGTACCCACATCCTCATCATCTTACAGGTCATGGAAACCTGTTACAAGGAGGCTTACCCCTGGGGTAAGGAGCCCTCTCTTGGGGATACCTGCCGCCATCTGATTTCCAGCAGCTGGATCAGCTGATGCCTTCAGGGAACCACAGCTTGGCCCCGGCTCAGCATCTCCCCCCAGGCTGGGGGACTCCCCGACCCCAGCTGGCAGCCCACCTCGATGCCACCAAAGTCCCCGGGGACTTCCCAGGGCTGGCCTGGCTGCGCCCAGCCCCGCTGGGGTAGGGGCTGAGCAAGAGCAGCCGGCTGGGGCTGGGCAGCCTTTGAAAGGGCTCCCATTGCATTGGCCAGGCTTGGAGAAGCTGCCCTGATGGCACCCAGGGATCTCCTCCTCCTCCTCTTGCTTCCTTATGAGCTTTTCCTGCTTTGCCTATTCTCCTTTAGCCCCATTCAGCAGCCGAAACCGTGGAGACCATCCCAAAGCCATGTCCTCCGAGGTGCAGCTAAGCTGGCCCTGCAGCAGGGCAAGCAATGTGATTACACCTGTAAAAGCTGGAACCTGCCTGTGATGTTCCCACCACCAAGGTGAGATCCACACGTTAAAAGCACCCAAGAACCCCTGATCTCTAACTTCCTCCCCGATTTATTTATTCTCTCTCTTTGCCATTGCGCATCACCTGCAGTCACACATTTCCTTTGATTTTCGCTGCAATATAAATGCACTTACCAGGTATTTTCTTGGTCAAAAGTGCTTTGATTGCACAATCCCAATGACTAGTGGTATTGAGAAGCTGCTGGAGAGATGTACTGGAGAGGGCAGGTTTTGACCAGCCCTGGCTCCGCTCTTCATTTCTGCCATTATATTCCTGACACATGGCTGGCGTGCAAGAAGCTCTGGCAGTGGAGCAGCAGCCGCCTCTGCTCTCACCCACGGCTGATGGACAGCAGCTATCATCACCAGGAGCTTCATCCCTATCACCCGTGGGGACTTGGTCAGCCTGGCTGGTGGTTTGAAAGCTGCTGGGGCACACGGATAATATGGCTACAGAGATGCCTTTGACTTAAGAAATCGGGTGAAAAGCCTTGGAGAGATGTGTACACCCACCCCCTGGTCTCTGGTTGCTAAAACATAAAGCAGAAGCCCTCTCTGCCACCAGAAGGACCTCCCTGGGGCCACCTGGGATGGGAACCTCCACGGACTAGATGCTAACAAAACCCAAATGCACAAGCTTTGTCCTCAGGCAGGCAATTAGTGGGCTGGGCTTTGCTTATGCCACTTGAAGAAGCCCGGTGGCTCTCGCAAGACATGGCAGGTCCTGGGTTTTCCATACCTGTCATCAGTTGGCCGGTCGCATACGTAAATCCCAGTCCAGGGAAATCCTGGGTGAGCAATCCCTGTTCTCCATGGTCACAAAACCCAGCACTTTCCCATCAAAGCTCAGCACCAGCAGAAGAGCTACGCTCAGTGCGTGGTCCCATCTGCTCTCTAGAAGGTGATTCCCATCTCACAAGCCCACCTTGGCCTCCACGGGACCTTCTAGCCCCAAGAGAACCTTTCAGCCCCAAGCAATGATGATTTTTTTGGACAAGGCTCCACTGCCCAGTGTAGCAGTGGCTGTCCCACCACTACTTCATGATGCAATTTTTCCCCAACACCCTGCAGCAAGAAGGCAAAATTCCCCAGAGCCTTTGGCCCTCTCATCCTACCTCTAGGGCAGCACCACCTCAGAGGTTTCCTGGATGGCTGGTCTGACCTCCTCGCTGCTCCAAACATCGCCTCCGCACGTGCCAAGCCAAGTGGGTCAGCGGTTGGCCTGGGGCTGGGTCACTGTGCCCTGCTGGCTTTCCCTCCGAGGGACTGGAGACAGGCTGGGGAGGCAGCACGGGATGCCCCGTAGCCAACTTCGTGGCCATACGGACCAAAGCTTGGAGACACCATCACGGCCTCTGTGCTAGGCATGGGATGGTCATAAGATGATGCCATCCCTAATATCCCCATCACCTTCCTCCCCCCCCTGAAAAGTGTGGGCAGCACTTGGGGTGGTCGTCCTCCTTGTCACCCAGAAACACATCTTGGTATCACCTGTGAGAAGCAGTTCAGAAGTCCAGGAGAACAAAGAAATCCCAGAGGATAAATCAATAAACTGCTCCCAAACACGGTTTTAATTATCATTATTAATGCAGACTTTGATGGGAGGAAGGAGAGAAGAAGAGCGGGCCACATGTGGTTGGTGAGGCTGGAGAAGCAGAGGCAGCTCTGATTTACCCAGTTAAGCAACGCGCTTTCATCTCCAGTTGTTTGCAGGGAGCAAAGATTGAGAAATGGATCGATTGCGCAAAACAGAAGTTAACACATTTGTAACCCAAAAAACATGAAAAAAGAAACCCCAAACCCCCACATTCCTGCAGCGACACCCATCAGCTCCTCCCAAACAGACGTGGCCGCTGTCGACATCGGTTCAATGAGTACAGGCAGGAGCTGGCAGAGGAGTGGGCAAGCCATCCCGCTGGGAAGATGGCCATCAGCCGCAGAAGCTGGGAGGGTTTTTTTGGAGTGAACCTGCCCACCTTGGGAACACCTGCCTTGGCCTTCCTAATTTCAAGGGGCTCTTGCCAACGCCAGCTCAGCTTGGGCATCATCCCCCCCTTTATCTGTGGCTTCCCCATCACCCCGGGGGCTACTCCTTCCAAGCTTGTCCCACTGATCCAGCTGGGTGGCTGCTCCCTATCAGCAGGGGCCAGGGAGCATCGCTTCCCTTCTCCCCTCCAGGGAGGCATGCCGAGCCAAGATAAGGATCCACTGGCTCCATCGCTGGGGTGGGGAGGGAAAGAGGCCTCCAAACCACACAAGGACGAGGTGGAGGAGACCATCTGCCATCAGACACCCGCTCTGCCAAAGGGCCCGAGGGCATCTCGCACCGCAGCCACCTGCCTCCGTGGCTGTCGGGCGCCCATCGCCTGGGCATGCCTGCAAAGGCAGTCCCGCAGCTCACGGAAAGGTGAAAATTAACATAAAATGAGATAAAACCAAGACAGGAGGTGTGAGAGAAGTGTTGCACTTCGCCAGTCGTTTCCAAAGCCCTTTTCTCTAGAGCTGTGATGGAAGAACACCGATTTTCCTCCAAAGCTTTGTGCAGATTGAGGCCAGCGGAGAACCGAGACCTTCCCGCACGCTTGGGAAAAACCAAACCCACACCCATGGTGTTTTGCATCTCATCCTCTGGTGGGCCCGGCAGGATGCTCGGGAGAGGGGGACCCCCAAAGCCCAGCTGAGGGGGGTCCCTGTCCACCACCTCCGTGGCCAGGAGGGACCCTGCTCCTGTTTTCCATCAGCCTGCCCCACAAGGGAAGGGAAGGGGAGATGTCAGGCTGGTGGATCCCCATCTGGAGCATCCCACCCGCATCCCTGCGAGGGCGTGATGGGAGAGATGTCGGCTCCGGGGGATTTGGCGATGCCTGTGAAGGAGGGCTGGGAAGGGCTCACTGGGAAGCACCGGGGCTCACCAGGCGAAGCCAAGGAGCCGGAGCCGAAAGGCAGTCTTCCCCCGGCATGCCGGCCAAGCTGGGACGCGGCCGGCCGGGATTTTCAGCAGCTGAGTGAGCCAGCAAAGCAAACATTAGCAAAGAGCTCCCGAGTCGTGTAAACAAACAACCAATTAAAAGATGAAATAAATCTCCCAGGCACATAACCTTTCTATTTAAACACCGGCCAGACCTGGAAGAGCTCCAGAGCATCTGACCCAGTGACGCCTGTGATCTATCTGCTGAGCTCCCGCGGGATGAAAGCAGTTGAGTTTCAGGGAGTGACTTTAACTTTTCTGCCATTTCTCCCCCACAGATTATATTATTCTTTCTTTCTTGTGTTGGTTTAATTCAGAGGGAAAGCCCCCAGCCCCTTTGCTTCTGCGTCCCCTTCCCTGCGCGGAGCAGGACCTTGCAAGTCGCTGCCTTCCTCCCTGTCTCAGTTCCTCCGCCTCTGGAATAGGATTGATGGTGCTGACCTGTTAATTGTGGAATTTAAGGCTGGTGTATAGGAAATGTAGGGGCCAAATTAACCCAGCAGCATTAATGGAGGAGCGGGAAGAGAAAAGGAAGGCTTTAAATGGAGGGAGAGCTCAGCGTGAGGTTTTGTGGGGATGAGGATGCTCCTTCCGCAGCAGGACAGGCTGTGGGCGTTTTAAAGTCAGAAATCCTGAAGTAGGCTAAAACCGATGGGTACATGTGGGAGGGATGTTGATTTTTTTTTTCCCAAGCCCTGTGTTTTGGGAACGCTTATCTTTGCCTTAAAGATTTGGGTGGTTTGGCCTTCACGCCTTATGCTATCAGGACAGAGAGAGCAAGGAGACGTTGTGTGAAACAGGAGCCAGAAAAAACACCAAGGAAAAACAATGCATTTTGCAAAACTCACCTTTAGGCAGGGCTAGCTGGGAGCACAGTTTCGTGGCTGTGCCATCCTGGAGCATCCTCACCAGAGCTGCTCACCCCTCACCATCACCACGTCCCCATCTATAACGAGAGGGCTGGTGCGAGCAGCCCGCTAACAGCTCCCATCGCAGCAGGACCAAATAAGCACTGTTCGTTTAGTTGGTAGCCAAAGGCGATGCTCAGTAGCCATGTGCTGGGAAGATGAGCGGTAGGGTCCAAGCTCGGGGCTTCTGACCCACTGCCAGGTGCTTGTCCTGATGCTTGCAAGGGTATTTAATAATAAAGATATAATAATTCCCCAGCACCCAGGAGAGAAAACAAACCTGACCATCTGGAGGGCTGCATCCTGCATCACTGAGGTGTCGGTCCAGCCCCCTGTGAACTGTGATACCGCCCTCAAGATTTCCCCTAAAGATTTTACTACGGTTTCTGTCCCCTACAGCTCAGCTGATGGATGCAAGGGACAAGGTCCCGGCTGGCCATCGAGCCCCACAGCCAGCTCCCTCCTTTCAGCATCCGACACCGTGCTCCCCATGAGCTCCCCAGACCCCTCGTCCGTTCTCAGTCTTCCCCGTGCAGCTGCTCTGCTGATTCAGGACAGTGGGGCACTTGCCCCGGCTGACTTCAACACAGCCTCTAATACCAGGCTTAACTTTAAGCCCAGGTTTGGGTCCCGCAGAGGACAGCAGGTTTCTCCCAGGCAGAAAACAGTCAAACACCCCAGCCGAGGTCACAGCTGAGTTACGCTGACCCTTTCCGGGAACTGTTTTAATTAGGGTGGCTAAATGGGCTTAAATCCATGCACCTGCAGGCTTTTGTTGCCCAAAACTAGGCGTGGAGGCTGCAGCAGTGAGGACCGCTAAGGGGGAGCATCATTGCTTTTCATGGCTGAACACTTATTTTTCCACATCAGCGTGATGCCAGAGCCCCTTCACGCTGCCAGCGCGTCGGGTCTTGGCCATCCCTCGCCTCTTTTTATTTTTGAAGAAAGAAAACACTTGCTCGACACCAGACTGGAAGCTCTTTCAGCTCTTAGTGACCGTGTTTCACCTTTAACAAAAATGGCTTTTACTGAGGTGCTTGATGTACCAAAGCACCCTGCACTGTCCTGCTACCGGGCTGCCAGTCCTGCACAAAATATTGGGCGGCAGGGACCACTGGGAGATGCAGTCTACTTAAACGATTAAGGGGGTGGTGCAGCTTGGACATGTCTGCATCCCTGGCAGGGAGCAGGTACGCCCCAAAGCCCACCGCAGCAGGGATGCTCGGCAGTACCCGCCGAAGCCCACCGCGGCAGGGATGCTCGGCAGTCCCCGGCTTCGGTCCTCTCCGAGCCCCCATGGCGGATGGGGCAACCACCTCCGGCAGCACCAACCCCACCCGCCCCAGAGAGGAATTTATGAGCAGAGGCAGGGGAGGGGGAAAAATAGACCGAAGCCAAGAAAACCTGCCCAGACAGGGAAGTGAAAGCCCCAAAGATAGCACTCCCACTCTTTCACATTGGGGCTTTCAGTAATCACAGCTGCTTTCACTTCTCCTTTGCCCTTCCGCCTGTTCCTCCGCTGGTGGGTTTTGGTTCCTCTCTGCTCCCCCACCACCTTCCCCCTTTTGAGGCCGAGCCTTCAAACCGCTTCAGCTTTTATTTCCAGTTTCTAAACCGCAGGGGTGCTGCCGGTTCCCATGTCCCGCACTGGTGTCTGCCCAGCTCCTGAGCCAAAGTCTCCTCCGAGGAGCTGGGGACACGGTGGAGATGGGGGATGATGCTGGAGCCATGCCAGGGTCTCTGGCCCCGTGGTGGTCCAGCTCAGATGGATGCTCTGGGGGAGGATGGATGCTGGGTAAGGGAGGAAGAGAGGGGTGAGCAATTAGAAGAAGAGCAGAAGGTGGAGCTCTCTTTCTCCATGGCTTTTCTCAGCTCTTCGACTTCCAATAAAACCCCAATAAATACAACTTCTTTTTTTTTTTTTAAAGAATCAGTGAACAAAGCCAGTGTTGGAGGGAAGAGCAGGGCTTTGTTCTGCTTTTGGTAATTTTAGTGCCGACGCATGCAAGCGCTGGCAAAGGGTCAATATTGACTTTCTGCTGAAGCAACCGGCAGGGTTCATTGACTGGAGGCATACGGGTGCTCTAGCTGCGCCAACCTTGCTCCAGGCCGCACCCTGCTTTTGCCCTCGCTGCGAAAATCCTTCCACTTAAGAGCAATTTCTTATCGATGCAAAAATGCTGCTGTGAATACAGGGCATCTGAGAGCCAAACTTGCCCCGGGGGTGTGCAGGATGCAGGGGTTCTCCGGGGATGCTGCAGGCAGGAGCTCCCTGCCCTCGGGCAAAGCCAAGAGGTTATCCCGGAGCGGAGCAAGGGCCAGAGGTCTGCCTGTGCCTTGGCACCCCCATCCCGGAGCTGAAGGTCTCTCCGATACGCAAATCCACTCTGCAAGCCCACGGCTGTTATCAGCCGCCGTTTCCCCTTGCAGTGGTGAGCAGCCGAATTTTGCCACCTTTATAAAGGGGCCGCGTTTGCCAGGTCGAGACATGTTTGCGCAGGGGTTGATGTACGCGAGGGCAGCGGGAACCTGCCCGCAGGCAGCCACCAGGTCAGAGCTTTCCCCGCCACCCCCATCGTCGAAGGAAGCCTCGGCACAGCGTCGGCTTCCCCGTCCACGCGGCCGGCGGGCACGTGGCACTGCCTGGCGGAGCGAGGGGACAAAGGGACGATGCTTCCCTCTCTTGCCACTCATGCAAGAGCTCGCAAGCACCGGGGGCCGCTTCCCTGCGGGCTAGGATTGCTCCCAGACCCCACGCCGGCTCCTTATCCTGGGGGAAGCGGTGCAGTTGTCTGGAGGACGGCTGCAGCCCCAGGAGGGTCTGCGGGGCACAGTCAGCACTGTGCAAACACAACAGCTTGGGTCGTAAATTATTTCCAGTTACGAAGCTTGGCTGACCTGTGCCCGTGGAGTTTGCCTGGAGCCGTCTCATGGCCTCAGAGCTGCAGTGGATTTGGGGGACAAGAGCCCAGGCAAAGCGAGCTGTGCTTTCCTGCAGTGGGGATGGGGTGGTTTCCAGCTATTTTTTCAGGCACATGTTACCATTTTGTCCCTTTTTATGCCTGATCCCCCCTCCCGGGGCTTCTGCCAGGCACAGGCTGGGCTCTCTACCGGCCGCATTCCTTCAGGTTGACGTGGCTTTTCTTTCTTCCCCCATCCTTATCGCGCTCAAGTTTGTGAATCATATTTCTCCAAAGCTATAAACCACCCTAGCGACCCGTGTAAATCAAGCGAGACAGAAAGCAGAGCCACGCACAGGGGTTCGGGCCGCTCCGGGGGCACAGCTCTCCTGGGGTAAGACTCTTCCAGCCACACAAGGAGCCATGCAGAAGTAAATCCCTTTTATAAAGCTTTTCTTGCTGCGCTCGGTCCTCCCAAGGCCACGAATTCTGCTTTCCCTTGTTTTGGCAGTGGGAAGACAGGGAGGCACGCTGCCTGTCCCGGCACGCTCGCCCGCCGTGCCAGCGGCGCCGGAGGGAGGATGTGGGGCGATTTTCTGGCTGCCTCTGCTGTCGGCAGGGCTGGTGCTGGGGGGGCCTGAGCGGGTCCCTGGGATGCTCATCCATCCACAGCCCCGTGCAGGCAGCCCAGAGCTGGCACCGGCCATTGATAACTTGCCGGAGGCTGCACGCCATCGGTCCGGGGGCTAGGAGCACACCGGGCTCTCCCAGCTTTCAGACTGAGGTGTCTGCAGTCGCACTAGATGGAGCCTGATTTTATGAGTCTCCGGGGCAGAGCCCATCTCTCTGTACTCCCTCCAGAGAGCCCAGGACCCTGTGGTCGGGATCAGATTGATCTTAACTGTGATGACTACACGCCTAAAAGTCGCCTTTATTCTTCATCCCCCTGGCCAGCATGAAGGCTTTCTCCTGGTTCTGTCCCCTTTATCCTCTGTTTTCTCCCCAGAGAGACAGAAAAGTGAGGTACAATGCCAAAGCCAGGATTCTCAGAGAAGCAAATCCCAGTCTCCATCTGAAGGACAACATGACATCCCACAAACAAAAACCCAAACAGGGTGAGACCCAGCAGGGAACTGCCCTGATCGGATTATTTCTCTCCCCGCTCCGTGCATCTCTGAGCATCTTCAGCCCCTGCATGACTCCCAACAAGTGCAGAAACCCTGAGCAGCACAGCCTCGGGGAATTCAAGCTTCTAATTAAGCTCAATTACTCCTGGAAACAATTTTTAAACTATCCACCGAGGCTGCCGGCCAGGGCAAGAACACTGCACCTGCAAGTTTTAATTGCAAGGTTGTCACCGCTGAAGCCAAGTTATCGGCGTAGTTGGTGCCAAGGAGTCTGTGCCAAGCAATGCCGGGTCCTTCGGCACCGGCCTTATCGCAGGCCGGGGCAGCTCAGCTGCTTTCTAATGTCTCCTGAGCTGGGAAGGTTGGCGAGGCAGAAAAATTGATGCAGATGGAAACCAAAACCAAGAGGGCAGAGGCCAGGACCACCGTGATCCTTTTGCATCCCTTCCTCCCGCTCTGCTTGCAGTACAAACACCTGACGTCCAAGGGGAAGCAGAGCAGGAGCCTCGATGAGCCGGCAGAAAGGAGTCAGAATCTGAAAATCTCAAACCATCTCCCCGGCAGAGATACAGCGCTGACCCCTCAGAGAGCCCAGGAGATCCTCGGGGCTGCCGATGGCACCCGCGGGGCTATGGGACCTGCTGAATGTGACCGGAGACTCGCAGGGAGCCGGATTTGCAGCCACCCTGGGTTTAGTCTAGGAAGAGAGATGTCAGGGAGGTGGGGGCATCGTTCCCCTGTTCGATGCAAGGAGCCGTCCGTGCAGTACCATCCCGTCGGCGTGAGACAGTGCTGCCACATGTCTGAAGCGAGGGAGGGTTAACGGGGAAGCAAGACGGTGGCTGATGCTGTGAAATGCTCTGCAAAGGCCCCGACTCACTGACGGGCAGGTTAAAATCAAATATATATGATTTTATAGTGACCTCTCTCACGGCCGGTGCTCACCCTGCATCTTTCTCAGCCCCGTGGCCCTGCCACAGGTGTAATGGCGTGGCTTTGAACGGACACGCTGTGAGCTCGGGGTGGACGGGATAAAACCCAAAGCCGGTCGTCTACAATGCAGTGGGTTACAAATAGGTGGATCAGCAGTTCCTTTGCTAATAGCAGCGGTCTGGAGCCTGAGACCTCGGAACCACCTCCCTTTTCCACTCAACAAGTACTTGCCCGTCACTCAAAGAGAGGTTGTGAGTCGCTGGGCTGAGGATGGGGAGTAAGGCAGGGCGGGGGGCGGCAGCACCGGCGAACCCCGCAGCTCGCCAAGCTCACCAGGGTCCAGCTTTGCAAGAGTAATCCCACGCTGCCATAGTCTTGCAATCTCTCTATAATCAATAACTAGTCTTGCAATCACCGTGTAAACCTTACAGAAGGAAGATTCGCTTCTCAGGGCTTTATTTGGGTATTTTTAATTCTGCCAGAGCAGGGAAAGCCCATCTGTATGAGCACCCCCACGTTCTCACTTGCCACCACCAATTCATCACCCCTCGCTTGGCAGCCATCGCCCTCTCCCAGCACCCAGCCCCGCTGTGGTCAGGGGAGAAAAAAAAACTCTTCCTGCCGCCCCGCGCTTTCGAAGATACGAAGCAGGCGGCGTCCCCGCTCGCCGGGTGGCCGGCAGCGCCGCGGAGGTGCGAACCCCGCCGCCCGGCTCGCTGCAGGCAGGTGTCAAATCCGGAGCCCCGGGGTGTGAAGCCGCTGCACGCAGGCTCTCGAAACCAGGCGCGTCGCGGAGACGTGACTGCTTGAAAGTCTAAAAGTGGGGAGGTTTTATCGCTTCTTTTATTTGAGTTCACATGCCTTTACTCTTGCTGCAGGCTCCCGGAACAAAGGCGTGGGATGGGACAAGCAACATGGGATGACGCACCTCCCATGCCAAGTGACAGCGGAGGGACTTGACATCTGGAGAGCCAACTCCTGACCAAAGCACCACGCTCAGAGCCAGACCATCTGGATGCAAAGCAGCACCACGGCATCTCCATCCTCCTCCAGTGCTCCATGAAGCCAAGCAGCAAAGGGATCACAAGTTTGGGATGGGGGGAAGCAGCCAGAGAAATGGGTGCTCAGATTCACATCCGAGCCCAGGCGAGGCTGGGTCTAAGCGCAGGAAAGGAGGAGGGCTGCTGCCTTAGCTGAGCTTTTGTCTCAGCTGTTTATCGCTCCCAAGCCAGTGCTGAGAGAAACAGTTTTAAGCAGCATGAATGAAAGTGCAATGCAGCAGGTTTCACGGGGATGCTGCCTTGGTCATCAGAGATTTTCACAGAAACAAAAAATCAGCATGCGGCTTCGAGAGAAGAGCTGAAGGAAAAGAAAAAGCATGCAGGCAGCATCTCGGGCCTCCCCTGCGAACCTGAAACATACACAAAACTGCACGGGATGGAGATGAGTCTGTCTGCCTCGAGGAAGTCATCACTCAACATCTCTTGGCGACCTCAGTGGCTAAGTGGAGCCCAGCTGTCCTGGTTCGGCAGCAGCAAGGCTGGCACTGCCTATTTACCGAACCAGCACAAAGCCCTAGTTTTGAATCAGGCCCTTCGCTCACCGCCCCAAGCCTTGTCCTAGCACGGCGTTGCCCCGAAGTCCCCTCCTAAAGCCGAACTCATGTGACGGCAGACAGGGCTTCCTCCGGTGTCTCTTTCTGCTGCTTTTCCACAGCAAGCAGCCAGCGAAGCGTTCCTGCCCCCAGGCTGCCTGCACCTACCTCGCCATGGGTGGGGATGCGTTCCTGCACTAGGGGTGGAAGCTGCTCTTGCTTCAGCCCTCTGCCTCCGAAAAGGAACTTAACTGTTTCTTCTATTTGCCCCGAAGCACGGGTTTACCCCAAACTGTAACGCTATCATGACCTGCCTCCAATTAGAAATCACAGCAATTATGCAGAGGATCATTTAGCAGCACAATTAGTATCTGTTTCTGCAGCAGAGATGAGACAGACTGGGAGCGGTGTCCTCTACAGAGGAGTTTTCTTTTGGGTTTTTCAGCAGCTGTGAAAAGTTCTCCCCTCATTCCCTCAGGTTCTGCTCAGCTATACATTTATATTGCTGCCCTACATATTTGCAGGACAAAGAATTAGCTCCCTTTATTCAGGGATCTGTAAGTTCTTTGCAAGCCTTAATTTAAGCCTCTCAACAAGCCTGAGAGGCAACTCTGTAGTCTTCGCAGTTTTCTTTCTGCCTGACAGATCAGCCCACTAAGACTGGTGTCAGCTCTGTGTGCGATCAGGCAACCTGGCATAAACTCTCTATCTAAAAATGCCATGTTACCCCCTTTCTGCTGAATTATCAGAGCTTGCGCTCTGCAGCGTACACTGTACACCACCTTGCCCACTCTCCAGTGCCAGAAGAAGCTAGGCGATACCTGCCAACGTTTCCAGAGTAGCTTAAGCCAGCAAACGAGACTTGTAACAGATGAACACTCTTATCAAGGACATTGTGTTTTGACCTGGTATGAGGAACCTTACTGTCAGATTTTCTGCATTGCCAAGTCACGGACTAGGAGGAAGGATAAGCAACTCCAACCGCACAAGATATCCACGGCAGAGCCAGAGCAGAGCCCCAAGGTCGAGTTACAGCTGCAACTGCCAGAACACATATTTCTCTGTAAGTAGCAGAAACAAAGTTCACTACAAAACTCATGGAAACCAAGAAGCTTCTCTTCTACTGCCTTCAGTAAGCTTAAAGAAAGATCCTCTGATAGGTGGATAGCTTTCATCATGCTCAGAACATGAGCAAACAATGCAGGTCACACCTCAAAGACTTCACTGGCAAAATGCAAAGTTCACGACTAGGGTACCACTACGGCCCATCACGTGAGCCACAAGCTCTGCTCACATGAAGATCCTTCTGACTTGATCCCCAGAAGCTCTGAATCCCCTGATCTCTGTCAGTGGAAGAGCCAAAAGTGGGAAAGTTCAGAGGTTTTTATTTGTGTGGAATAGATAAGGAAAGCAAACACAGTCCGATAACCTCTTCCCTCATGCGTAGCCGTCTGAAGGTTGCCCCCATAGGCAGGATGCACGTTCTGTACCGAAGGCCTTAAATTTGACTGGGTCTAGTTAAAAATAAACTCTCTCGGTCAGCAGTGCTCTGCTACAGCAATATGTTCAACAGCCCCAGTTTGCTCCCATTCCCCTCAGGAGCAGGATCACGTTTCCAAGGAAAGGCTGGACTGGGGGAGCCCTGGCCAGTCTGGCCCAAGAGGTTACAGGATCTCCCAATTTTTTTGTGCCAGTGAGTTAATTTTCAAGCTGAAAAGGATCATCATAGGCAAAGTTTGACTTCTCTCCCTTGGGAAACACCCACCCTGGCTTTCCACAAGGGCCCAGCCTGTTCATTTCCTGACCGGAGCACCCAGATGGGCAGGTGTCATTTTGGTTCACAGTTGACGTCTGCATCCCTATCCAGTCAACAGATACAAAAGGGCAAAGGCTAATTCGAGGACTAGATAGCTTCTTTCAGTAAATTTTTCCCATCTCTGATAAAAAACACAGGCAGACGCAACGATTTAGCAATGACGTTAGGTGCAAACACCCCCCAGAGCAGCTACAAGAGGCAATTCTTTGGGGGCAGAATTAAAAGCTCTCTTTTATTAATTTTCTGGAGGGCAAATGCTTTTTGGACAGTGACTCCTGCTGGAAAGGTGAAGCCAGCACAGCTACGGACCAGGCTTTGGAGAGCAGGGATGTCCCCACACCGTCATGCTGGAAGGGGCTGGCATTATCCCCATCACCAGGATTTGCACAGCACTTTCCTCTCTGGCAGCTCTTGGGGGAACCACTGGACCTGAAATACATTGGCAAATCCTTCTGCAGCCTCCTCGGAAAGGAGCACATGTGAAATACTGGGGGCCGAGTGGCCTAGGGGAACGTTACTCCCTCTCTGTGAGATACCACAGAGTTTTCCCACACTAAAGCAGCATGTTCTTGGCTTTGGTTTCTGAAAGTCTGCAGTGATGTACCACATTTCAGTTTGGCACCAGCTGGAAGACAACCGTTTCACTCTTTCGGTTGAAGAGCACACTATAGGTACGCATGCCATCTTGACTCAGCTTCCTGTTGGTTTTATCTTCAAATCATCATGGAGGCACACAAATACAATTTACATGCCAAACCATCAGCTCTGCGTTGACAAGTCCCGTTCTTCAAGGATCCTCTTCACGCTCTCCACAATGGTCCACACTTCTGCCATGGCACCTCGACCTGCAGGGTAAGAGCAAAACCACATGGTGAAATCCAGGTCCCACAGAGACAGCATGAGGCACGTGCTTCCCCGTCCCACCACCTCTCTTCTCCATACGCCATACTGCTGTAGAAAATGAGATGCACAACGGTGGCACAGCACAGCAAAACTCACCAAGTATGCCCACGTGTTTCCTCGTGACTCACCCAACAGAAAGCAACTGTGGAGGCCAGAGGATCTGCTCAGTCCACCTGGTTCTGCAGGGATTTTGTGGCACAGTTGAATGCCATCAGGGGAGGAGAGCGAGAAGAGTGTTCATGCTAACTTAGTTTGGCTCCTAACTCTGAAGTCTAAGCAGGAGTACAAGCTCCTCAGACAGTCAATGAAGAGAGGCAGGAAACCTCAAAAGGCAACTCATATGACCTTAATAAGTACCTCATGTTCTGAATCATCTCCAGAAGTGTCTGCATCTAACCCTTGACCGCACAGGGACTTACTATCTTAGATCACACTGCCCTGGAGGCAAGTGTGCAAAAGTGCCCCAAAAAAGCATGTGGGTAGCAAAATACCCTATTTCACCTCCTTTCTCCACTGTAAACATTGTGTGTGTTCGGTATCTTTTTGAAACGGCCTTTGCCTATAAAAAAGACTTGCCGAATTCATACCATTCCCATGACTCTGCAGTTAGACCCACATTAGAGAAAGCTGTCCTGGATTCATACCAGCTTGAATCTTGGGAGTAATTCTTGGAGAAGACTGAGTGCTGGACAGAACAAAATGTAAAAGCTTTTCCTTTCAGACTGGTTAGTTGCCAGATGAACATCTAATCTACGCTGTGCTGTTGCTTCCCCCTGAAATACTTTTTAAACTTAGGTTCAGAATTTTAAGGCCAGAGATCATTAAATCATCTTGTCCAACCTTGCGTACTGAACTCAGCACTCAGAACTCAGTCCATTCACTCCTGTAATTTGTTTGGGGCTGAGGAAAGATACTTCTCCCACTCGCATTTGTCTCCACTGGAAGATTGAAAAGATGGAGTCTCTGTTGATCTTTTGTTCTGCTGGCTAATTGCTCTAATAATTTAAAATACGTGCCTTATTGGTCATCAGAAATTAGTCCTGGGAGGTTTTATTTTCCTCTTTTTTTCTGGTCTGCTTCCACAGCTAGGTTAGCGAGCGCACAGATGAACAGCTAAACCAGCAGCCTCCAAAGAACAGTAACAACCTGAGGGCAGGCAAGAGGCAGAGGGGAAGGGGAAAAGCCATCCTGACCAGCAGGGAGAGGTGTTTTCTTCTGGGCAGATTACAGGCCTGAATCTGCCCAGACCCTCAGTTTTCCAGTACAGATGAGCTACCCGAGCCTTGTCTGGGACAGAAGGTATAACTGGATAAAACTGAGGATTTGTGATGAAGAATGATACTTCTGGAAGGTCGAGAAAATTGGGTTTCCTTGCAAAGTAAGACTCCTACTCCACTACGCCTTTTTCAGACCTGTAAATCCCAGGAGGTTTGAAGCACCCCATGGATGAGCTGCAGGCAGATTTGGGCCCTTCTGATCTCCTAACCTCGAGGAGAGGAGCTGCAGCTGACAGGTCCTGCTAAGCAGGAGAAATTCCCTGCCTGCCTCTGCACAGTTTGGCAGAGCTACACCCTTGGAGAACATTTCCAAGGCCTGCCTTTGTCCTCCACCACCCACTTCCTCAACATCTTTGGCAATTCACAGCTGGATTTTTAGGTTTAGCAGAGCAAAATCTTGCTAAGCAGCCTGTCTTACAGCACAGCTCATGCCTACAGGTAGAAATCTTGCAGTGTGCCAAGCTTTAGAAATGCAGCCAAGGACGATGAAGGTACGAGCAGTTTGGAAACGTTTTTGCAAAGGCAAATTGCTGCAGGCCCATGTGTGGTACAGCACCTCTCAAAGCTCTCTTTATATCATGGCACGTGGATATCATCAAGGCCAACAGCTGGTAACCTACATTTAACTATCCAATCAAGGAAACATTTTAATTATCAACTCAATTTAATTTATTTTAACTCTCTTTTAGCTGGACTCTATGTCTAAAAACACCCATTTACTAAAGAAGAAAAATTAATCAGGTAAAGCTTGTAATGCAGAAACTCAGTGGCAGCCAGAATCTGGCCCATTTCAGGTGAGACCAGCCACATGAGTTGAGGAAGATAAACCTCTTTTACAGCAAGACAAACCACAATGTCAACAGACAAAACTGATGCAAACTGAATTTCTTTTCTTCTGCACCAGATGTGTGAGCTTTGCTACCTGCCGCTTGGGTGGAAGCTGGGCAAACGCCTTTGTGGATGAAACCCACAAAACCGAAATTAGTGTGGAAGAAGCAGCCTTGGGGTGAAAGGCCTGAAAAGAGAGGAGAAGAGAGGAAAAAGTGGTGGAGACTATCTTGGGTCTTCAGAGACCTGGAGTCCATTACTGCTGTGCTGGTTTTGGCTGGGATAGAGTTAATTTTCTTCATAGTAGCTAGTACAGGGCTATGTTTTGGAATTGTGCTGGAAACAGTGTTGATAATGCTGAGATGTTTTCATTATTGCTGAGCAGTGCTTACACAGAGTCAAGGCCTTTTCTGCTTCTCACACCACCCACCAGCGAGTAGGCTGGGGGGGCACAAGAAGTTGGGAGGGGATGCAGCTGGGACAGCTGGCCCCAACTGACCAAAGGGACATTCCAGACCATATGACATCATGCTCAGCAATAAAACTAGGGGAAAGGTTGGACAGGGGGCTGCTGCTCGGGGACTGGCTGGGCATTGGTCAGTTGGTAGTGAGCAATTGTTTTCATTTGCATCACTTGTCTTTCTTGGGTTTTATTTCTCTCTCTTTGTTATTTTCCTTTTCATTACAATTTGTTATTATTAATGTTATTATTATTATTTTATTTCCATTTTTAAACTGTCTTTATCTCAATTCACGAGTTTTCTCACTTTTACCCTTCTGATTCTCTCCCCCCATCCCGCTTGAGGGGGAGTGAGCAAGCGGCTGTGTGCTGCTTAGTCGCTGGCTGGGGTTAAACCACAACAACTGCTTTGCCATAATTAGCCTACATACTGCCAGGAAAATCCTGGCATTTGCCAACAGGAAAATCTTGTTGTGAATTGACTCACAAACACAAGCGGAGTCGAGTCAGATGTGGCTACTACTGCCCCAGCTGTCCGTACCATCCCTCTCCTACAAGCTCCTTCAGGAGTTTGTTCTCACAGTAGAGACAGCTGAACTGAGTATGAAGCAGCTCCCAAATGACTGCTGGTGGAATGAGGTAACTGCTGATCAGTGCTGGTTTACTTTGCCATTCTGAGCTACCAACCACAGCAATTCACATGCTGCTTCTCATGTGGCTCACACATCCCTGTCGCAAGGGCGGCAACCCCCAGCAAAGGGGCAGGGCGGAGCAGCAGAAGGTGGAAATCATGTTCACCATGCAACTCTAATCCATTTGTGCTGGTGAGTCAACTCACGTGGCCCTTTTGCATCTCAGGTCCCCATCTATGAAACAGGGATGACAACAACACAGCTCTGCCTCAGGTGCATGAACTTGCAAGAATAAGCATATGACCCATTAGGAGGCACTCAGCTGCTTACTACAGGAATAGAGATCCTATATATGTACTAAAAAAGATGAAGGGAAAAAATAAAGGACAAAGAAGCTATGCCAGATGGCCCTTCCACTTCTGCCAAAATGTCTGCGCAGAATGACCTCTTTTGGGCGTTTTCCCTTAACATTATTACAAGTACGTAAGAAATTTGATGTAATCAGGTCTAAAATCCCAGCGGGGGCATAATTGTCCAGGATATTTCAACTGATGCCTGAGTTACTTGACTACACTTACCTAACTGTAAATATTTCTTAGTCTTCAGCTCCAAAAAACCACTCTCTAGAAGCCCTGCACCTACCGAAGAATTCAGAAACTAAGCCAGCCCTAGAATTTAACCATGAATAACATTTTAACATCCTGTCTTCGCTACAGACTGTTTATTGAACTATCTGACAGAGTGGTTAAAATCCTGCTGGAGTTGGGGTTGTTAAACAGAAGTATGAGTATACTACTGTGCAGGTAATAGAACATTTGCTATTATGGCTAGAACTGGGTGATGTTTTACAGACAATTTGTCCAAGAAAATTTTGATTAAAAAGTGAATCCATTCATCCAAATTGCTTGTATAAAAGCCCTTCTCAAAACCTCCCAAAAGTCAAAATACCTCCATTTAAAGCAGCTCCTAAAATACAAATGAGACCATTTTAGTAGTATTTCTTAGCACTGCAAGTTAAGTCTTCTGAAACTGAGCATGACAGCTTTCCCTACCCCTCTCTTTCACTTCACAGATAAGTCTGATGTCAAAACCCCAAATCAAAACTCAGTTGGGAAGCTGAAAAGTAACCCAGGCAACAAACAACAACACATGTTAAATGCACATCCAGCTACACCCTCAGCCACCTCTGCAAAGCACTTATTCTCACTGTCTGCTCTCTGGGATAAGATATTATCCCTATGTTAGAGATGAGGAACTGAGGTGCAATGAAAACAGCCCACAGTCACAGTAGATGGCAAGGTCAGGACACCCAAATCCCAGGCTGATAACACTTACCGCAAAGCCTTCCTTCTCTTTGATCTACTCTCTTCTTGAATGATTATTTCTTTTAAATATCAGGCCTATCTAACGGCTCATTTGAAAGCCTGGCTTGGATGGTCTCTTAAGACTACTTAAAAATTAATGAACAAGAATAATAGATATCAGCTAGCACAGGGCAAAGCTTCGGTTTGTTTGAATAAACCCTGGCCGTAAGTACCTGCTCCCCACCGTTCAACATCTTGAAGGCCTGTGGTGGTGCAGCGCCCCAGGCCACTCTGAGATCTCGGGATAAGCCATGCATGCTTTGGGAAAACCTCCCATTGTGCTGTTATCTTGATTACAAGGGTGTCAGGCACTCTTTGACCACACCTGGGCCATCTGCTGCCTGAATGGCACATCAGGACCACCCTGATATTTCAGGATAAGCCATGCATGCCTTGAAAATCTCCCATTGTGCTGTTATCTTGGTTGCAAGCGCAGAGACTTATGGGCGCCAGGCACCCCCTGGCCACACCTGGACTATCTGCTCCTTGAATGGTACATCAGGATGACTCAGCATGAATTGTGGCCAGAATGTAAAACAATGAGCAAAGCCAGTCATCTCGACACCCTATAAATAGCGATCCAAGGCGAGACCCTTTCAGCTCTCTGGGACTGTAGCAGGCTGTGTGACCCAGTATATCCCCCTGAGCTGGGACACCTCTCAGGGTAGATTTCGTGAGGATTGAAGATCGTCCGTCGATGATTTCTCTAGGACTTAAAGGCCAGATTTCGCGAAGTTTACTGACCATCTGTTGATGAATGTCGGCACATAAAAGTGAGTAATTTGTGAAACTCACGAGAGGGAAATTTTAATCGAAGGTTAACCTCTGTGTATGTGCATTTGCAGTTTGGTTTGGAACTATTTTGCCTGTCTCTGTGATTTGGTTCAGAACTGTTCTATCCATCCGTGCGTGTGTGTGCTTTGATTTAACCTCCAACCCTGCTGTAAGTTTGGGGTGATCCTTGCCATTTTTGAATATTTAACTAAGTCACAAATCTGATTGTAACAAATTCCATTGAATCACTCTGTTAAATTGGCTCAAAATTAGGTACTGTTAAAGTCATACAACCTAATCTTGTGATCTATCTCAAAAATATTAATAAATCCTAAATTGCTGCTAAACCAAAGCTGTGTAACAAAACCTCTTTCACGACAAGGCCACACGGCAAAAGAACATACATCCCTTCAGGATAAGAGCAGCACTCGTGCAGGAAGAGTCAGAAGACATGCAAAAGGACTGACCTTCGTCTCCACACACTAGTTTCTTCACCACACAGGGGATCTCTGTGTAGCCAAAGCCTTTCAGCTGCTCCACCTGCTGAGCTGTGATGGGATGTTCCCACATGGCTGTGTTCATAGCTGGGCAGAAGAGCAGAGGTTTGCTCAGATCCCAAGCACGGATGACACAAGTCTGCAAGAGAAGCCAAGAGGTTCAGCTCTGAGATTGGTTGTCTTTCCTCATTCCTTCTCATCACTTTGCTGCACAGAAGCGCTTTCCCAGCCTGTGTGTCATTAGGGGCCAAAAGCCTCAATCTGTCAGTGCAGCTGGACTAGCCCACAGGCAGATCCACTGGGCTGATACTAATTTGTATTATATTCCAGCAAAGCTCATCTCTGACAGGCAAGAAAGATGAGGGAAGCAACAAAAAGGATAGATCCCATCCTACTGTGGCGTGGGGCCAAGGAAGCAGCCCAATCGCTGGAGCAAACCAAGCTGGAACACGATGCGTGCAGACTGCCAGCCCATGGGGGAGACTGAGAGAAGCTGAGGGGTGGCCACAGATCATATCAGCTATAGAGAAATCCCCAGGCAACACTTCAGATAAGCCAGCCATAAAGCTAAACACAAAAAGTTGGCAAGTGAGCCTTTTTCAAATCATATGCCAACTGGATCTGTAATTCCTCACAGGGGAAGCACTGCTGCTTCCAGGACACAAACAGAGGATAACATGAACACATCTGGGCTGTTGCAGAAGATGCTGGCAGATTACAAACCATCTAGCAGCTCCTGCGTGCTACAGGGAATCATATCTGACTCCTCAGCAACACATAACTTCCAGATAACCCAGTATCACCTCATCTCCTTAAAAAAGATAAATGCTAGTTGCTCTTAATGCAATGTCCATCAGTTTCCCTAGGCCTAGCAGCATTTAAATCATGCAAAGGGAACTTCCCAGGTAGCAACAGTCCCCGGTACAGAGTCTCTGCTCAGATCACAGAGTACTTATGAGAACCCTGCCCATCCTTTTTTATGCCCTGTGATTTGAACCCTTCCCAGCACAGGAAAGTCTGCTAGAATCTGTTCTAACCTGCCAACCAGCACCTCCAGCACTTGCTTTGCTTTGCTGGAGCTACCTCTTCCCGCCACAAGGCTCTCCGAAAAGACTGGCAGGAGTTTGTGAAGCCATGCATCCCTAACATCCTCCCTGAGCTCTTCCCCCTGCTACCACCATCACATCTACAACACCAAGGGGACCCAGAAGGACAAGACATTGCTTGTCCCTCCCACAGCTCTTTCTGGCTTCTCTCAGATCTCCAGTGATCTACTCACACAAATGAGGGCTGTTGCTCTGGGTGTACTTTTGTTTGTTCATATGCACTTCCTCTTACCTGAACAGCTAAGTTGGTCATGCAGGGCTCCCTGGCCAGAGCTGATGCGCTACCCTCCGTTCCTAGTTCTAGCCTCCTTGCATTATTGAGGGGTGATGCACCACAGCAACATTTGCGGATCTGCAGCTTTCTGGCAGATCTTTTGGGTGGCTAATGCTTACGACTTCTCCTAATGAAGACCTAATGACTCGACACAAAGCATTCGGCCCAGCTGAAGGTCCCCATCACCCAACAGAGAAGGACATTCTTTTAATACACTTTCTGATCAGCCTTTGAGCCGGAGCACTTTTAATACCAGAAAAACAAGCCTGAACAAGCAAAATCCCCTGTAGCTGAAAATGGAAGGTAAGTAAGTGTGAGCATGTTCGAATTTCTGTGCTATGCAGTTAGGTGAGGGAGGAGGTGAGGTAGCAGGAAGTAAACAATTTTATCTGATCTCACAGGTGTCTTTCCAGATTGCATCTAAAAAATGCAGAGAGGAACTCAAAAGTGAGTGCAAGTGTGTATGCGCACGCCTGTGTGTGTACATGCATGACAGAGAGAGGGTGGAGTTAGAAACAAAGAAATAACCACCCATCAGAAAAAGCAGGAAAGGCACAAAGCAGCGACTGGGAAATAATGGAAGAGCCTGATGGAGCCGAGGAGTGGAAAAAGATGCTGGTCAGGGAAGAAAAGAACAACCGTTTGAGAAGGAATAGGGGAACCATACTGTAGGAAGAGAGAGACAAGCATATGAAGTGGGAGCAGAACATGCAAATCTCACTGTTCTTGACGCTGCAGAAACATAAGACTTTCCATGAAAGAAAGGTCAGACAGTCTAACGCTGGGAGGTGAGAGAACTCTCAGGCAGAGCGCCGGTTACTCACCAGCAGGTTGTCACAGATGCCATTCGCAAGCTTTGCCAGCGTGTTTGCATCAAGAGGTGCCACCACCATAAGGTCAGCCCACCGTCTGAGCTCAATGTGCAGGACTGGGTCCGAACGACCTTTCCACAGCTGTGGATGAGACAAGATGCAGATTACGGAACCCTCACAATGAACGCTGTGAGCAACAGTCACTTTATCAATACCACATTAGTAACCACCATGTAAACTTAAGGGGAAAGAATTACTCTCATATCAAGCAAGATCTGAGAGCGCGGGGAACCAGGGACTGCAGCCACAGTGCTCACTTTTCTGATTTTCCCCCCTCCTCCAGTGAAGGCCGTGTTGCAGCTACGTTTAGAAAGCACAGTTAACAGACAGCACCGATGTGCTCAGTGCTTTACAAATGGGTATCCTTTCCCCACAAAGACAATTCACACGTCCAACCATGACAGATTTCAACTCACAGGAAAGAGCTTTCACCATATACTTCCCATTCACATAATCCCTCAGCTTCAGAATTGTTCATAAGAGCTCCCACAACACACAGCATATCTGAGCGGAGAAAAGAGCTCCATCCTATCAGCCAACTGAGGGCAGACAGGACAAAACCCAGGGTCACATTTCCTGAGGAACCCATGTGATTTATAAGCTTCAGATTTCTTTGAAGTGAAGCTGTCCACTGGCTTTTAACGAGGTATAGACCCCTAACTGCACAAGTCACTTTCAATTAGGATGCACACCCCTACGCATACTCACAGCCGCAAAGTAAACCCTCGTAAGTACAGTAGGGAACAGTCCTGTTGGCTTTCTCTAGGATGGATGAAGTTTAGCCAGCTGGGCACTATCCTCCTCTCTTGGCTCTTATGTGAATATTTCTATTTTCCCTAAAGCTCTGAGTTGCTCGAAAGAGACCTGGTCTTTTCTTAAGAGCACAGTTAACTGGGAAAGTGTCAACAGAAGCAGCAAACAGTATCAGGTGCTCAATCCCCAGAGGACACACACAACCACAGGCCAGCGAGAGGTGCATCAGGGCCACAAACTGTTCCTTCTCTGAGTCACTGGAAACCACAACAAAAAGACAGCATCCGGAAAGCTGGTGCTTCCTGACACCTTTCCCAGCTTCTCCACTCACGTCTATTTTTTTCTAGAAGCGCTGAAAATTGTAGTTTTATTTTCAGAATAAAATATCTCACAAACAGATGTGGAGCAGGCTTATTTCCCTCCCTTCTGTCAGAACGGCATGTTATAAGGGCTCCTGTGGTGGTGCATTTCTTCCCCCTCTGGGCTGATCTACGAACTCAGGAAGTCTCACTAGGCCTTAGCATAAGTATAATGAGTCGAGCAGTTAAGTGTCCCTTGACCGTACCAGGAACCCTCACATGGCTAAGACAGGGAGTCATGCGGACTGTCTCAAGGACTCCTGCTACCCAACAAAAACAAAAAAATGAAAGTAGAGATAATTTGTTCTCTCCCAACAACCTTGAGACATCCCAGTCCTCCCCTGACAACCTTGGAGCATCCCGTATCTGAATCTTAAGTCATTCTCTGACAGCCCCAGAGCATTCCTTATCTGAATCGTAACTCATGTGGAACGGTACCAGCACAGCTGGAATCCCAGTAATTTGCTGATGACTAAAGCCAATCACCTCCTGAACCTACAAGCAGTGGTACTGAGACCCTTTGAGCTCTCCTGGACCGCAGTGGGCTGCAACCAGCATCTCCCTCTGAGTGGGACGCCTCTCAGAGCTCACAAACTTTTCTGTTTGCGAAGATCGGAGGTCTGTCGCCAAAAGCCGATGAGACTTGGGCTGATTCTCTCCGCTCCTTGAGGCGCAACCCTTCATCTATTGAGAAAGATGCCGAAGCATTCAATGTAAATATTTTCACTGAACTCGAGGGGAATTTTTAACTTGCTTATGTACATCTCTTAGTGCCTTTATGGATGTGTGTGTATACTAATCTGAATTTTCTATAGCAAGTATATTACAAATTATTGCTTTTCAAATCTATACTTAAATTACTGTCGTGAACTTCATTCAACTGTGAATGAATCTCAGGCTGTTATTATACTCATAATCCCTTTAGATATAAACCTTTGACCAAGTCTGGGACTAGGAGTTGATCCAGCCACACCTAGACTCCGACAGGAGTTTAGAAAGCAAGGGGGTCTTCTCTGAACCTCATGACTCAGCAGGAGGGTCTCCCTTACCCTTTTTACATTCCCGATCTCTGTACAAATCATGAGACATCAATTCTAACCCGATTTTTCTTTGTATATTTCTTTTACCCTATCATGTCTTCGGTCTCTGTGTACCTAATTTTAGTCTGATTCTAACTTAATTTTCCTGTGTACATTTCATCCATGTATTAAGTAATAGAGTGAACCCTGCCATTGAATTCTGTGAAGTCGTGCTTTTATATAAATTCCTATTAAATCATATTTACTAATACCACTGGAAGTGATTCTTTAAGCAGATCAAACCACTCCACAACAGCTCCATGCCTGCCTTCCAGTGTGCCAGCAGACCTCAAAGCCTGACCTGCACCTCTTCTATCACCCCACCAAGGGTTCCTCAGAAATAACTGCCTGGAGCTGTAGCACCCTGGGACCCAGCAGATCTCCACCACTCTCCTAGGTGAGCCAGAAAGCTTCCTGGCCATTGCCATTAGCATGCCTCTCTCCACACAGAAGTGATCCTCACGTGTGAGTGCACTGGCAAGAGTACTGGTAAAGAGTAGATCACCTTGTACTCAGATCGGTACTGCAAAGTACAGATAAAATGTATAGAAAAAAAAAAGATGTTTATAAAATGAACCTCTTCATACTCGGGGACTCTCAAAGCGTGTCAGCAAAACTGTAGTCAGGAGAAAAAGCCCTTTTACAGGGTCTAGAGATGTTCACAGCCCTGACAACTGAGCTATCCCTTACTGGAATGGCTCTTCTATGTATGCGCAGGAGCACAGATGCAGACACCTCTGAGATAAACACTACTTCCACCGGGAGAACCTCTCTAACTTCCAGCCACCTGTCACACTGGTGCCCGCCATCTCCAGGTACTGGCCTTCCTCTCCACTGCTACATCAGGGTGGCCCTACCAGCACAAGGTTATCCAGTCAGACACCAGCCTGAGTTTTAAAGCAATGTAGGTAGTTTTGTGAATGTCAGCGATGCCTGTAGATTCAGAATACGTAGTGTTAAGGAGAATTAAGCTGTTGCCTTCATGACAAGTATGACTCACGACAAGCACCAAACACCCTCACCGCGACTCTGCAGTGGCTTTCTTGACATTTCCTGATACTCCTCTCAGAGCTGCGGATAGCAGCTGAGCCCAGCGTGGTAAGAGACCACTTCTACCCTCATTGCCTCCTGCAAGTCTGCTAGGGCGGTACAAAATCCTCCAGTACAGTCAGGGCAGCCTTTCTTTTATTCCTCATTTACAGCATGGTTGGAACCACATTCTTTGAAAGCCATATTCCAAAGCATACATTACTAGAACAAAGAAGTGAGTCTTGGCCTGGGATTGAAAAATAAATAAATGAGGTCTCTTGCAGAGAAACTTAGAGGAACGCTTCTATTCGTTGTTCAGCACTTGAACAACTAAGTGAATCTCCCAGGGAGCCTGCTTTTTTTCTGAAGCATGACCCATTGGCCTTCTGGAAGTAGAAGGCACGAGTGCATGACAAAACTACTTGAATTACAAAACATGTGGCTAGTGGGGACAGGACAGAAGCCCCTCCAGTCTCCAAAGGAAGAACAACTCACCTGCCACTCATCTTCATCACTGTAGAGGGTGACAGGAATCTCCTGGGCATTGTAGAAATGCTTTGCTCTCTCAGTAGTGACCACTTTCACTTCGAGCTAATCAGAAAAGAAAGAGAAAGAAAGACCAATGGTTAGACTTGAGGATAATCCTGTAAAGCTGAGTAGAGCAGGAGGGCTCCAGCTGCAAAGATTTTGAAAGCTACGTAGATTCTCAGAGGAACTTCCCCTATTCACAGCTGAAAGGCCAGGCCACCACAGGTACTTGCGGGAGCCAGAGACTCATTTCATGCCACCCTAAAACGGGCAGGTGCTGAGTCACCACCCGCCAAACACGTTCACATGGCCAGTTCACAGTGGGGACAGCAGAGAGGACAGAGCAGGTCAGAATGAGATGCAGCTCTGCACAGAACTTCAAAGCAACAGTAAGAAGCAGCAAACAAAAGCTCTGTGAAAGATGCCCTTTAATCTCAAAACACGCCTGCCAAAGGGAGCAGGAGAGCATCTTGCCTCAGTGGATTCCCTTAACCACAGCACAGAGGACTGCCGAGGGGTGGCATGCCTACACGGCACTTGCAGGATCATTCTTCCCACACTCGGAGCCAAGAGGAAGCTCTGTGCCAAGAGAAAGCACAATGCTGAGTGATCAAAAGAACTGCTGAGGGACAAGTAGGTTAGCTGGGGCTCAGCAGCACCAGCGCAAAGCCAGCCCACCTCTGCTGCACAAGGCTTCACAGGAAAGAGTGGCTTTGGAAGAGAGAGAACAATTCCTTGGAAGAATGGATCACGTTGTGCACCTCCCTCTGTCTCTTTCTGCCCCTGCCCCTCTCTCTTGACGATCTCCTGGTGCCAAAGGTGGAGAGGTAGCTACAGACTACTGGATGCTACTTTTTAAAACTGTGTTAATCAGACTTGCTCCAGCCAGGGGCAAAAATACCAGAAGCAAGTCAGAGCTGTGTCTTCCAGCTATCCTTCCTACCAAGGTAAGCTGTTGGAAAGAGGAAAACCTCTGGGTAGATATGTTCATAGCACAGGGTTTCTCTGCAGTCAAAACAGTAAACCAGTGGCTTCCACAAAGGAAAGAGAGACTGGGTGAAAGTGTATGAAGGTTCTCTCCAAAATCTTAGATAAACCTGCCTACTTCGTTGAAAGCCAGTGCAACCTTCAGTTATATGGTATATATTGGGGAAACCCTATTATGTCCCTGGGATGTTTATTTGACATACACGCTTACGAGGTGCTAAGGTGCCCTATGACACAAGATCCTTTCATTTCCTCCCACAGAAATCTTAACAAGTGGAAAAAGGGTTTTTTTCCCTGGTATCTACGTGTCGCATGACCTGCTCAAAGCTGTAGCTCTGACAAATGTCACAAACAGCTGCCTGCTGCATGCAGTGAACCGGAGGTGCTCTGCACACACTGGGATCAGCAGCAAAGCAGAGCCAGTGTCGAAGTGGCTCTGCATGCGCTGATCAGCCGTGCAGGACATGCAACTGTACTTCCATCTGCAATTCCTCCCAAGGATGTACCTTATAACCAGTCAACAGATGGGCCAACACATGGAGGGAGTGCTCCAAAAAGACTGGTAATGTGGAAGATGCACTTCAGGCCATTGATTACAGCAAAAAATAACCCTTTTCTTTGTTATTGGCCACTTTCAACCACTGTTTGCTCCTTCAAGCAGTTCACAGTGCAACCCACTGCATGGTCCTATTAGCCCAACAGAGAGATGGGGAGAAACCAGCCTCACCAACAACTCCTTCCCACTAGAAAACTGTGGCCTGAGGTACAAAACTGATGAAGCACTTAGTCTGCACACTCTTGCTAAAACAGACTGCTGAAAACCTCCAACCTCCAAGAAGCTATCTTCAACAGCAGTGGTTGAAGTGACAAAACATGTTAACCTATCTCCCCAACACTATCTATTTGACTGGGAATGGAGCACTGTTGATTATCTGCACCCTACATGACTAGAATAACAGCTGGGAGGAGTGGAAAATCCCAGCCTTAGCATATCATGGTCAATTTGGTAATTTTTTCCCGTTTCCTGAAGAAAAAGCAATGGGAAAATATAGCTGCACATAACACCAGTATTTGGTACCATATGTTTGGTTCTTTGCCTCTTCTAAATGTCTGCTCTTTTTCAAGCGACCCTAACTTGGAATCACAGCTGCATTTCTAGTGCTTTCAAGTGTGAAGATCATATTCACAGCAATCAACCGTATTGTTTCCATATTAACCTCACCCCACAGGAAGGTGTTTGGAGCCACGCAGTGACACCCACAAAGGTGCTAATGCTGCTCTCTGCCATGCCATGGGCTTCAGCAAGGCGTTAACCTCGCAGTCTGCAAGATACTGTTTATTTGGTGATTTTAAAGAGCAACGTGCAGTTTCAAGGGGCATGTCTGCTCTCTGAAATGGTACCAGTAGGCCAGGTCTGCACTACAAGTTTTCAGCAGTGATGTTTGTTAGTGGTATTCTTATTTTACAGTTAGCCATAACGGTATAAGGATTTTTAGGCGATACAACTGAATCTACCACGTGACATATTTTGTCACTTGCTACTTCAATTGTGTCATTATTCAAAATTTTCTAATCTAGACCAGAAATACCTCTCTAAGGCTAAAGGACACAGAAAAATCCCCAAAAGACACTCTGGTTGTTTTGTGGTTTTGTTTTTTTTTTTTTTAAAGACAGTTATGAAACTACCTCCAGTCTTAAAAAACCCCATATTTCTTCAAAGCATAAGCCCAGGAATAGGGAATAGCTGGCTATCGAGTACTGCATCCAACCCACTACAAGCTAGAGCATACCAGAGGGATGTTCAAGGACTCCGAGTGGTGGTGACTCCACCACTCCCCCAAGAAAGTTGCTCTATTAGTTAAATATTCTCCCTAATTAAGGTTTTCTGCTGGGGTGGGCTCCTGGTTCCCTTGTTCTGAGCAAGTCCTTCAAGTCCCTCCAGCTACGTTGGAAAGAGATCAGTGTTCTCAAGATCACTTTAGCCTACATTGTTTTTTCTTTCTATTTACCTGGCACACCCTCTGTTTGCCTGTGGATATAACCCTGCTTAAACAGTAAAGGCAGTCTAGCCACACTCAGAAACTCCTTTACGGGAGACAGTTTAGACTAGTTAGAGCTCTTTTACTTGGACCACTTAAGCCAATTCTCCAGTGTAAATTTTACTGCCAAACTGCTCTCCTGTGTTCAGGCAATATTGTTGGTCTCTGTTAGACGATTCTCCTGTCACAGCCATTTCTGCTTGGGGTAATGTGTAAGATTTTTTTTTTCATCACTTTCTCAGTATTGACAGCAAAATCTTAACAAACAGACTGAGCTTCAGTAACAACTGCTGCAGAAGAGAATGAGTAGCTCCCCTGTTAAATGGCACCTACAAGCTGATATAGAGGCTACCTAGCAGGAGCACAATGAAATGACATGACGTGATTTAAACCTAGAAGTCCAGATGACATCCTGTACCTTCAAGAGCAATACATTTCGCCCACAGAAAGGTTTGTTGTTGCCTTTATGACTAACCAATATCCTGCCAACAGGATTTTTGTCATCATATTCCTGCCAGACCATTCAAAAATTCTAGGAATCAGCCTGAGACAACATGTGTGAGTGTAGCACAACCATGAGAGTTACCCACAGTGTCCTGACGAGACACTATGTGCTGTCTCCCCACAGCACCAGGTGCAAGGGTAATAACCTGAAAGGTGTAAGCCAATGCTGTCTAAATTTCCTACATCTTCGAAGAGGTTAAACAAAAGGCAGTAAGATGTAGTCACATCCATTATCACCCTCAAGGAGATGTTAAAGTTTAATGAGTGCAAAATCATGCTGCCAAGTTGTTCACCAAGACCATTTTAGCCAAAACATCAGTTTAAACTAACAACTCTGGTTCAACGCTCTGACCACATCTCCTTTGGTATCGAAGCCTTCCTCTGCTCCTGCCCTGCTTCCATCAATGGCTTTTTAAAGTTCTGTTCCATCAGTGAAGAAATTGATGCAACAGGCTCGTGCAGGACTTAACAAACCCAATGGAAAAGTTACACTGCCTCAGCAGGCTTTAGGTCAGGCCTTGAAATCACATCAGAAATGAGTAAATAAATAATTTTAATTAATAAATTAAGTCCCAGAAGCTCCTGGACTGGATGCTTCACTTTCACTTTTTAAGCAACTAAAGCCTAAAACCAGAGACCACAAAGCCTACAATGGATGTCACAGAACCTATGGGCCTTCACAGAGAATTCAGGTCCAGCCGTCTGCAGTTTTTAATCATAAATCAAATGTTCAGAGCAAAGGAACACATTTGACCTAGATTCCTACAGTGGATCGTTTGCATTCTTCCTGTCACCTGCAAAGAAGGATGTTCCAAGCACCAAGAGCAAAGGAAAAGAAGCAACAGCAAAGCCAATCTGAGAGACAGAGATGCATATGCCTGGCTCTGGTCTGGTCACCCCCCTTCCTTGGTATCATTTTTCTTTGGCCCACTTACTTCAGGCTAGGACCTTTGGCCTCACTAATCATTTCAGGTCAAGTAATAAATTAACCGAGGCCCCTCTTTGCAACCCACAATGCCAGCCCAGCTGGCAGAACTGGTGCCCAACAGCTCGCCGCATCTTCAGTACCCTGTCCAGCTTGGATATCAACATAAACCAGATATGTCAGAGTTTCTCAGAGACTGCACCTCTTATGACTCTATGTTCATGTATCTACAAGGTAAAGCCTGTGAAATCACCCAAAAGGACATTCATTAAGCAATCTAACCAATATATCTGCATATTTAAGTACACCCTCTTGCTTCTGCCACTCTTTCATTTCACTGCTCCAAAACATTAGCTCAATTTCTTAAAAGCTAAAGGTTTTCTATGTTTTCCTCCAGCTTTATTCCACAGCAAAAGTTAGCACATCTCCCTCTCTGATTCTAGTCACTAGTGGCCTCTGCTGGACACCTCTGTTACGCCAGCAAATACACTCCAGAAAAAAAAAAAAAATATATAGCAGCTTGTATTTTCTATTTCTGTTTTTACAAGAGCTGGTTTCCCTTTGTTGGTCAGACAGCAGCGTCCATTTTTGCAAACTCCACACCTCACCTATGGAAAATTGCAATATCCTAATTAGAGAATTCAAGTTCCAGAAAGCACTACCTGTGTCTGTAGCCAGATCTGATAATTTGACCAACAAGGACATATTCCAGAAATAAAAGAAAAACAAAGCAAGGACCTATTCAATCATTTTTGAGAGAATTAAGCAAGCTGAGCTGAACAATAGTACTTTCATATTCCTGAATCTAAATGTCTGCCTATGGAAATATCCAGGAATAGTTACTGCTCTTTAAGCCTGATGTAAAGCTAACTCTTAAGTCTAGAGAAGTATGAAATGATAGGAAAAAGTATTAATCGATTTTTAAAAACAGGAGGAATCCTCCCCCAACAAATTTTCAAATTAAAGGGCTCAAAGCCAGAAGGAACTTTTCTTTTCAACAGAAGCCACGTAATCTCTCCTCAAAAAGAGAAACGGTAACACCAACTTTACAATACTCTACCAATAGATTTACTCACCCCAGTGATTTTCAGCAATTCGGCAATGAGGAGAGGCAGCTTCAGGGCAGCCACACTTCCAGTCACACCCACCAGGACACAGTATTTTTTCTGCGGCACAGATGAGCTTTTTTCTGCAGGAAACCCTCGTTCTGGCAGGGAAAAGGGCTCCATGCTCCAATCAAACTCTGCAAGCACAGAAAAACAAAGACACTTGACTAATGGTGCCTCCAAGTGGGGCTAGCACAGCACGGCTCCAACTGTTCCTGAGGGCACGGATCTAAGCCTGGACTATGCAAGACCCAGAGTAATTCAGTCTGAGGATGAACACTCAGACCCCGATCTGCAACACTTTCAATCATCAGCAGACCTTTAAGCATAGCAGTAGCCTACTCCTGTTTAATTACAATTTTCTCTCTGATATCGGTAAACAGAACACTAAAACCTGCGCAGGCAGGCCACAAAAGTGTTCTGGTAAAGCCCATGGCCCCCAGAACGAAGATATGCTCTCACACATGGAACATGGTCCAGATTTTACCATAAACGTACCTTTCACACTGACTGCTGGGAAGACACACAACCCCCAGCCGAGTTGGTTTCCCTTCGGACTCTCTGGTGAGTAATAAATGCAGGGAGACATTTTAATAATTAAAAATTTTGGGGCCCCGAGGCAAGCATTATCATCTTACTTCCCACTGGATCACTACGTATTTACAGCAGCACTAGAAACTACTACCTAGCAGACAGGGAAAAAACCCAAAACAGTGAGTAAGAGGTAGAACACAACAGCCCACTGAGTGAAAACACCTTCTCAGGGACGTGAAAGTCAGAACTCCTCGCTCCCCCACCAGCGCTGAGCAAATCGATCTGCAGGCCGATGCGGCTGCTTCAGAAGGCAGGCTGAGCAAGCAGCTTTAATTCAGGTCTCCTGCCTTCTTCCCAGCTTCCCTGCACCACTGCCACACGGATAAATCACAACTGACTGTTCTGGTGAGGAAAAGCGTTCCTCCACAGAATTGACGCAAGCAATCTCTGCTTAATGAGCAATTAGTAAAGGGTAAATTCACTTCTTGAAAAAAATCTGAAAAATGAGCTTCTAGCGAAGACATTACACTGGGATTTGGTAAAGTTCATTGAATTTTAGCGACATCCTTGTTATTTGGAGGAAGTTACTTGGAAGCATTTTGGGTAGAACAAAAAGGAAGAAAGAGATGTTTATGCTGCCCCTATTTTCGGTACCAACTTGGGTGTTGGAGTGAAGGGGCTGGATTCCTGAGAGACAGAAACTTTACCCCTTCGGTCAGCCCCCGGGATAATTCAGCAGCAGGTTTCATTTGGGATCCTTCACAGGGCGATTCAGATCATGCTCCTGCAGCAGCTAGGTGGAAGTCTGACCTCTGCACCCAGCCACCAAGACGCAGGAGCACAAACATCCTTTCTAACCATCTCACACCCGTCCGCTGCAACACAACAGCAATAACACATTCTTTTTCCACGCTCTGCTTGGAATTAATGTGTTTAACTCGGGCCCCTGAGGTTTCTCAGTGTGTTTATAAAAAAAATTGCCAGAGTAAGAGCACGATTTCAGCTTGAGCTTCTAGGCACTGATTAGCAAGAGTAGTTAGAGGGAAGGCTAGGCGATTTCAAGGCTACTGCAACACTTTACATGTTTATCTAGATCTAATTAAAATTAAGTTAATGTCGTCACAGCAAGGAAAACATCCACTTCCCTTATGATTACTAAGTGACAATTAATTCGCCAAAGCTTCCACATCTTAAAGCCTGGGGAATAAGACATAATTTTTTAATAGGCAGCTTTCAAAAAGGGCTATTAGCGATAAAACAAAAGCACGACATGCTGGGCCGCACTTTCCCCTTACCCAAATCCAGCTCTGGGGAATCAGCCAAGAAGCCATTAGAAAGCAAGCAGCTTACAGTCCTACTTAGTTAGTTTATTAGCTTTTTAAGGCCGCAGTTACGCTGAAAACAGCTTCGTAAAGGCCGCTGAGGCAGAGAACAGAACCGAGGAACCCCGGGGATTTCCCAAACGTAAACAAACAACGTTTATATACCGGCAGAGAGACACGACGGAGCCCGCTCAAGAGGGGCCGGGCCGCGGCCTACTCCCGCCGAAGCCTCGACCCGCCGTCACCAAGCAACGGGGTCGCGAAACCCTCCGCGCCCCGGAAGGCAAAGGGCACGCTGGGAAATACCGCCCGCCCCCCAGCGCTGATTGGTGCCGATTGCGCATGCGCGCCGCGGCGGCGGGCGGCCCCTGAGGTGCTGACATGGCGGCGGCCGCCTTCCCCCGGCCCGGGCAGCCCCTGCTCCGCCCCCGGGGGGACCTGCCCTGCCCTGCCCTGCCCTCCCCTCCACCCCGCCGGGGACCCGGAGCGCTGGGTTTGGGCGGCTCCGGGTCCGTCTGCCGGCGCCTGAAGCACCGAGAGGGGCTTTTAGGCCTCGCGGAGGGGGTGGGGGGGGGGTGCTTGCGCCCCTCGGCACCCCAGCAGCGCCGGGGAGCCCTGCAGCAGCAGGCAGGCGGTTTGGCGTTCCTCGGAAAGCTGTTTAAGGATCCGAGCTCACGGCAAGGTTTTAGGGAGGAGGGAGGGCAACGGAAAACTCACTGCTAGGGGGAAAAAAAGCGGAGGGGAACAGGGCAGAGAAAAGGGGTCCTTTTCGGCTACTCCTGGATCCCCCCCCAGGAAGCAGCTCTGGCTGACAGATGAGCCCAGGGAGGCGTGAAACCTTTCACACAGGATTCAGGGCAGCCGCAGAGAGCTGGCAGGGGGAGAGGCGGGTTAAGAGGACCGCTCGTTTATTGTCCAAAGGAGAAGCACGACAGGTTGGGGGGCAGCGCGTGGTAGGTGGTCCCCAGCCCTTTCCGGATACAGCTTAAGAGCAGCCACTCTCTGGGCGTCCCTCTGATGGTGTCAGCTACAACTAAGGAAGGCTGGAGCTGCAGGGGCGCATCTCAGTGGTCAGCACTCACGCTCGCACGTTTAGGAGACACACCGGAGAGGAGGGTTAGATGCTGAAGCAATGTCTGTTAGTTACAGCTTGTTACAGTTATTATTTATGCATCTTATTGTAAATGCAAAAGGTGAAGTCACTTAATTCATCATTTCTCAGACATGGATGACAGCACGTGATTTGGCATAGTAAGTTTTAGGCTAGCTATCAATGAATTGCACAATATTTAAACCTGATTAAGTACATAATAGGCTCAGCAAAGGATTACTTTTTTCCTTAGATTTTATACATATATATATATACACACACGCACACACAGACAGGCATTTTATCATTAGTTGCATTTTAGTCTTGTCAAGAGACGACTGCCTACTGCAGAGTGACTGAAGTGATACCCTTAAAAAGGAAACTATTCTTGGTGTGCTTTGCTGGAAAAGAGAAGTTCCTCTTTGGGGTGATTCTCGTGGGCAGGAGTCACAGACAAGCATCACCAGACAGCTAGAGGGGACGGGGGGCAAGGGGCTGGGGACTCGCACAGCCCTGGCTAGCTGTGGGCATCAGCGGTGGCACACCGAGCTTGTCTGCAGCGTGCAGGAGATATTTGAGCCAAGGGGCTGGATCGGGTTCCGTTTAGGCTGCTTTTCTAGGACTTGGGAGAAAAATTTGGCTTATTTAAAGTGCATTTAGAGTCTGAAAAGCATCTCTGAGAAGGAGCTTTCCCTACTCCTGCCCTGCAGTGTCCATCAGCTCCCATTTACAAACCGATCTTTTCCATGGTCTGCCAGTCACCTTCCCCATCTGCCACAGCCCAAGAGGTGTTAGTCTGAGCTCAGCTGCCTCCCGCTAAGGTGCAAGATCATTATTTAAAGCTCAACCTCCCCTAACTGGGCAGGGATTTGGGGCTGACAGGAGCAGGGATTTCTGCACCGGGAAAATACACAGCCACGTTTCACTGCGCTTTTTAGAAGCGCAGGTGAGCAGGAATCCTTCCCACCAGCCTGGAGGTTTCCTAAAGAGCCTTAAATTAGTGCATGCCTCAAAAGCTAACAGGGACGAATCTTGGCTTCGCTATTTACATAGTCAGTGAGACTGATTGTATGTGCTTGCATACGGGATGGCAAGATTTGACCCAGAGCCTTACCCAAGAATAGGTCCTCTGAGAAACGCTCTGCCAATTTTCTAGCCGCTTTTCAAAATAGAAGCCTTTAAAAAACAGACTCGGGATGCAGAATCTGGAACAGGACAGTTGTATCCCACAGGGAAAACCTGTCCTCGCTCCTCAACACATACACTTGCACGCGCGCACACACACACACACACAGAGTGCGCCGGGGCTCCTGCCCAGTCACACACAAATACTGGTCTTCCACGTCAAAATGTAAACTACTCATTTACAACACCACACACTGAGAGAAGTTGTAGATCCTGAGCCAGGGTGTAGATTAGGAATCTCTTGGCTTCCAGCAGATCAACAGCAGGATTGAGGGTTGGTTTGGGTTTTTTTCCCCCTCTCTTTTTTTTTTTTTTTTTTAACACTAAATCACCCAGCCACCTGCTAGTTAAAAAGCAAAAGAAAAGGGAGAATTCCCGGGATTGATTGCCCTTGCTGAGACAGTGGCAAGTGGCTGGACACTACCAACTGAAAGAGAAAACACACACATCAGATACCTGTGGTTCAGGGCTTATTCCAAGAGGGGAAATGGGTGCTGGTTGCTATTTTTATCTTTCCCTTTTGGGGGTGGAGGGGGGCTTTTGGCTGATGTGGTTCTAACATACACCTATCACCACAGTAATTAAAAAACCACCACCATACACTATTTCACAGCGAAAAAGAAGACACGTGAACGTACACTTACTACCACACACAACAAGAGCCCTGCAGGTCAACTCAACGGCCTCTTCAAAATGAAAAATAAAGGAGAAAAGAAGAGCTCAAGACAATAACGGGGGGGAAAAAAAGAAGAAAAAAATCCAAAATGATCTCATTACAAAGAATGGGAAAAGAACCATTATGGTACACTTCGACTTTCTGAAATAGCTGCAGAAACTCGGCTCAGCTTTCCTCTTCCTCCTCCTCCCTTCCCCCCCAGATCTTTTGCCCGAGGACAGAGTCCTGCTGCTCACATCTCATTGGAGTAGGTGTAGTTCGGGGTGGCCGAGTACTGCGTCTCGTGCTGCATCATGGCCCCCTGCGCCGCCCCCATCGCTGCATTCTGTGCTGCCTGCTGGACGTGGGGGTTCTTCCATGCCCCTGTGGTCCACTCCTCCTGGGCTTTGCTGAAGCTCCCACCGCTCCCCCGGTAAAACTTATGCACCTGTAGCAGGTTGGAAAGAGAAAATCCTGAGGCGCTGAGCGACTGCGGCTCACGCTGACCTTCCAGGGTAGCAGCAAGGGCTCCCTGAAGCAACGCGGCACCCCCCTCTCTTCCCATACCATAGTGAGAGCGATGAAGGAGAAGACTGCCATCCCCGTGAACAGGACGGTGGGGATCAGCATCACCACAGCCGACCCCACGTTGGTCCCAAAGAAGGAAATTGCTGCAATCCAGCCGCTGCAAGGAGATCAAAACAGCCAGTCCATTCAACAGCCTGGGGCTTTCCCATCTGGCTCTGCACACCGCAGCCTGCCAGCATCCCTCCCAGCTCCTCAAACCATCTGCCCCAAGGAGAGAAGCGACTGAAGCACCGAGGATGTTAAAAACACCAAGAGGCCACAGCACCAGCCCAACGGTGACTGTCCTTGCACACAACACGAGACCAGCACCTTCCTTACCAGACACCCCAGCCAGGGATTCCCACCGCCTGGATAATGCTGATCACCAGCTGGGCCATGAAGGTGAAGAAGAAGGCCATGAAGCTGAAGGAACTGTCTGTCCTGCAAGAGAAGTCTCAGTCACTCTCTATACCTCCATCCCTGCTGCACTGCAAGGGAAGGGAGATGCTCCCACATCTCAGATCCTTTCGGGGCAGAAGCAGCTGTGGTTTAGTAAGAGTGTGGTGAGAAGCAGAGCTGCCTGCAGACAGCAGGCACCAGAGCAAAACTAAAGGCAAGGGAGAAACTGCGAGAGGCTGAAGGTGGTGAAGGGGCACCTGGGAAAGCCACGGGGCATCAGACCCTCCCCATGGCTCGGCCAGCTCAGTGCATCAGGCAAGAGGGCATCTGTGTTCAGACACGGCTCTCGGCTCACACCACCCCACCATCAGACTCGACCTTCCCGTACGGGGAAGAAATACACCCCCAGTTTTCTAGATTTGGGGATACTGCACTGGGGATCGACCTCAGCAGCATGGGTAATCAATACAAGCACCTCAAGGACTCATGGAAAAATATAAAAGAAGCCTCAAGGATGGGCAGGAGGGGAGGGAAAGTTGGCAACTCCATCCTCACCATTCCCCCTGACGCTGCCCAGAGGCACACATAGGGTGTCTTTATATTGCAGGGTTGGGGTTTTGGCCCTCATGAAATCCCAAGCACCCTTGCTTTGAAGATTAGAAAGTAAAGCTAAAGGGCTGGACAGAAAGAGCAGAAATTCCCCCAAATATTCAGGCTATACCCCAAGCTAAGCACGAACCGTTTAGGAAGGAAAACAAACAAAAAAAAAAGGCGATGAGAAGCCAGGCTCAGGTGTGACCACTTACTTGAAAGCTTTGTAAATAGGTCTAAACCAGCAGACATAGGAGCAGGGTGTAAAGAGAATGAGCCAGAGAATTGCCAGTCCAAAATTAACAGCTCCGCCGCCTCCAATCAGCCATGCGAGGCAGCCAACGAGATTCACTGCCAAGGTGATGCTGTTCACTGCAAACACACACACACACACACAGAGGGAGCACAGTAGCACGTACGCAAGGACGTCAGTGTGATACGAGAGACCCCAACCCCAGGAATGCCCACGTGGGGCTGACCTCCAGTGGGTTTGGCCAGCAATGTGTTACCCTAACTGGATTTCCCTTAAATTAAGCTGGCTGAGTCCAGAGAGCATCCCCAGGATGGCTCAGCCAAAGGGGGTCTAACCTCAGCTGAGGAGGAGGAGGAGGAAGGAAGGAAAAAAAAAAAAAAAAAAAAATTAAAACATTGCTCAGAGTTGTAATGTCTTAAGCAGGTCCAGGGCTCGTGGGGCTCCAAGGATGAGAAAGAGCCATATCCTCCCACTGCCGGCAAGCCAGGGCACGTTTCCACCAACAGAAGGAAACTGGAGGAATCGAAGTGAAGCTTTTTCACATGCCTCCAGCTACAGTTTCACTGAAGGAGCTTGTGCAAGAGTTCCCCAAGCTAACACCCCCTGAGCTGAGAGCTGAAGTCCTGAACTCCTGGCCCCCACCCCACCAGTTCAGGGGGGTGGCATGTTTGCTTCTCCCACCCCTGCTCGGGGTTAAGCCATACAAGGGCTATTACTATGAAGCCCAGCTTAGCAGACACAGGACAAAGCAGAGAAGGCTCATCTGCATTCTGACGCCTCCGATTTTTGAGAATGATTCATTATTTCGACGAGAATTAAAACCCTCCCACCGCCACCCGCAACAGAGCTGCAGCTGGCAAGAAAAGGAGCTCAGCTGGCTGGGCTGACCAGGCACTTGCTGCTCCCTAGAGCCCCCAAGGACACCAAGGGAACCTTTCAGCCTCTCTGCGCTTGTGTCTGGCTGGGTGTTTGCGGGGGAGTTGGGGAGAAAATGATCCAGAGAGGAGCTCCAGAGACAGAAACCAACAGACAGGCGATTGGCTCACAGAGCTGGTGCTTGTGCTGTGGGAGAGGCTGGAGCAAGAACCGAGCTCTATTAAATTAAGCAGAGCAAGAACAGCCAGATTGAGATGGGGAGGGGATTTAACACCCCCAAGACAGCTTTGCCAGGGAAGCACAACTTTTTTTTTTTCCTCCCCCTTCATAGAAAAGCTACGCTAACCCCCCTGACACAATGGGGGAAGTTACCCCAGGGTCACCTTCCCAATGGGACGTGGCCCCCAAAAGCCGGAGCGAGGCACCGCCCTGGGGGTGCCAGCCTGGCACCGTGTCAAAAGCAGAAATGCCCAACCTCTCCGGTGCCAGCTCAGCTCCTCATAACCTGCCTCCAAAGCGCAAAGCACTCCCTGGGCACTGATATGCTTCCAAAGTTCAGGGAAAATGCCTGATTAAGTAACTTAAGTTCTTCTAAAGAAAAAAAAAAACAACAAAAAAACCCCAATGGTGTCAGTTTGCTCTGAGCTGCACACAGCAATTGGCATCATCTTCAGTAACATTTCCACGTATGTTGGGGTGCGATCTGTCCCTCCAGCTCTTCTCCCCACCCAGGGATGGTAAGGAAGAGAGAGCCGGGCTAGTTCAAAGAGTTAGAAGATAGTGACGGCTCTGTTAGCACAGCACGGCACACAGAGGCATGCAAGAGGAACAGGCAAGACCCAGCTTTCGGGGAAGCCCCGGGCTCCCGTTTCGGGGAGCAGGCACCCTGGCCCTCCAGTCCAAGCGGCATCTCAGCTTCGGGCCACTGCCGAAGGGCTCACAAGGACCTTGAGGTGACAGAGAATGCCCTTCCCCAGCCCGGCTGCCAAAGGAAGCCAGCAGAGGCTTGGCAGCTCTCTGGCAGGTCAAGGCTGGCAGCTGAGCGAGACAGAAAGGGGAGTAAATCCTTCGGCAGGAGGACGCACGGGTGCTGAGCTGTCTCCTCCTCGCAGTGGGCTCCATCGGGATGTCAAGGTCACCGATGGCCCTCAGGTACTGAGCCAGCTCCACACCTCCATCCTGGAGGCTGGAAGGGCTGAAGCCCATGGGATGCTGCAGCCCCCATCCCATCCCCAACAGGTTTTAACAGGAGACACCATGGCCTGGAGGGGCAGAAGGACTTCCCCTGACCTTGCTCTGCTCTTTCAACCGGTGACTTCCAGAGGAGCAGCCTTCGGGAAAGGCAAACGCAAACCCACCCAAGCTCCTCCCCGCCCAGCAACTCACGCATCCAGAGGTAGTAAAGCCGCTTGGCCATAGTACGGTGCTGCGGTGGGATCTCCGCATCAAAGTCCTGGTAGAAACATGGCTTCAAGGGGATGAACTTCGGCAGGGGAGGGAAGTTGTTCACTTTTTCTGCAATAAAAAGTTTCACCAGCATTGGGCACTGGACAGAGCTGAAGATAAATCAAGAGGCTTCCTAATTACTCTTGTTCAGCCCCAAGAACTGATGAGTTTCAAGCAGGAATTAAGGATTTGCCCTCATAACCACCAACAACCCACCCAAAAGCATCAAGACAAATTTAGCCCTCGCTGGCCACATGGATCCTGCAAGCATGGGCACCTGCAACCCCACTGGGGACTAACAAGGTTACATCATGGCCAGTAAAGCCCCAGATAGGCTTCAGAGGTGAGGGGCAACTCCCCCCAGAGACCCCCCCCCATACCTGCCATGCTGGCACACACTCAGCTTCTCTGTTGCACAGGAAAAGTAGGGGAAAAAAAACCTCGGCGATTTACCAAAGCTGGAGGAAAACGAGAGAAAAAGTGATGTGAAGTGGTCAGGCACCTCCCCAAAGCGCCTTCACCTTCCCCCCATGCCAAAATAGCTCAAGGACAGCAGTGTAGGAAAGCAGTTTGCTTTATTTACGTGGATGCTCTACACTGTTCACACATCCAGGCTTACCGCTGGCACCTGGCTGGCAGCAGAATAAATCCCTGCTCCTACGGCCTGAGGCTTACACACCAGTTAAGGCAGAAGATTAAGAGAAGATCCAGCGATGTGGGGCAGGGCGTGGGCTTAACCTCCCACTCCCAACTGACCTACATCCAGCCCTGGGAGAGGGGCCAGGCTGGATGGCAGAGGAAGGGACACAGCCCCACAAGTGATGAGGCAGCTGTGGGCAGTTTGAAATCCTCAAGTTCATTACCTGGCCCAAAACCAATTTTTTTTTTTTTTAATTTATCTTTTTGCAAAGAGTTTCAGCACATGGAACTACCTGGCTGCCTTCTGATGGCATCGCGGCTCCCATCTCTGTAAGCCCAAGCCAGAAACCAGGCCAAAAAGGAGCAGGGAACTCAGCTGAAAATATCAGCTGGAAAAAAAATAAATCAGCAGTGATTGTCACTAATGAGTCACTTGAGTGCCGGCTTAACGATTACTCATGTTATTTGGCACCTTGTAAGGTACCTTGCAGGTGGGAGAGGGGGGGAGCTCAGCATCCCAGGACGGTCCCAGGCCATGCCATGCTCAGCCTCGTCCCAGCAGCAAAAATTAAGCAAAATTAAGGCAAAAACTAAGAGCTGAGGTTTTAAATATAAGCATGAAGACAGCCACTCCATGGATCCCCACCTGCCTGCAAGGCTCTGCCAGGTGCTGCCTGCAGGTTTTGCCCTCTCCCAGGCTATTTCGGTCAGAGGAATGGCAGCAGCGAACACATTTCTCATGACATGGGGTCCCAGGGGTCAACGTTTCAGGCTCTCTGGAGGATTTGGGGGTCTCTGCCAGGGCAGCTCCCCCTGCAACCATCACCCAGCACCAAAGACACCGGATAGGCAAAGCAAACCAAACCCCCGTCTCCCGACGGCAGCCCACGGACAACTCCATCCCCCCGGCGCTATAAATACGAGCTGCCTGCCTGCCTGCGCGGCTGACGTCTCCCCAGGCAGCGACTCGACGACACGGCCCCCACCCACGCGTGCCGGGAGCGGGGCCACGCGGCCACGCGTGCCCCCCCGACCCGACACCTGCCTGGCTGCCGCGAGAGCTTTGCAAAAAACAAGGGATTTTTGCAAAATTCGGGGGGGGGTTGCAAAATTGGGGGAGGGTCGCAATTTGAGGGGGACTTTTTCAATACGGGGAAGGCTTACAAAATTGGGGGGGGGTTGCAAAAAGGAGGGGGGGAGGGCGATTTTGCAGCGTAACACACGGGCGATAACACCAAGGAGAAATCCCAACAATCCCCCCCCCCGGATGCCTGGGGTGCCAGCCCCGCGGTGCGCTGCTCGGCGTGGGTTTGGGGGAGGGTAAGCAAGGCTCGGCCTCGGCGCGAATTGCTGCCCGTGGGTTTCCACGGGCGAAGGGCCGCGTGCCCCACGCACCCCCCTCCCCCCCCCCACGCAGCCGGGCGCGGGCCTCTCACCCGCGGCTTGGCTACGGGACAACGGCGGCTTGCCCCACGCTCGGTCCCCGGCGGCAGGGGACTGCACCCACGCGGGTGCGAGCGGCCCCGTGGGCGCCTCCACCCCCCCTCAGTGGGCTGCAGGGGGGGGGGGGGGGTCGGTGCAGAGGGGCCGCCGCCCCCCTCGGGAGGAGCAGCCGACAGCTCTCCCCCCCCCCCATGGCCCCGGGACTCACCAGCGTGGCGTGGCGTGGCGTGACCCGTCCCGCGGCGGGTGGCGGCGGCCGCCCGGCCGCCTGGCGCTGCTCCTGCCGCAGCAGCCGAGCTCTCGCGAGAGTGCGGCGCCGCCGCCGGCCGGGCTGATGGGGCCGCCCCGAGATCTCGCGAGAGCCGCCGCCGCCGCTGTCCAGGGTCCTGCTGCCGGCCGGCGGGGAGGGGTGGGGCCGCGGGGCGGGGCCGACGGAGGGGGCGGGGCCCGATAGGGTTTTGGGGGGGGCTCTATGGGGTGCAGTTATCCCTACCTAGGGCAGGGCAGACCCTCTGTCGGGCATGGGTATGGTAAGATCCACATGGAGAGAAGACCCTCAGTGGGGCAGGGGCTCTGGGGGACAGACCCTGGCAGGGCAGGCAGGCCCGGGTCAGCACGGGCAGGACCAAATTTAGGGGGACCCCCATGTCCACACCCTGCTGCGCTCCAGGCCGGGGTCCCGCAGGCCCACGCTGCCCTGCTCTCAGCTCTGTGTCACAGCTGCCACACTGTCCAGCGTTTTGAGACTATTACTACTTTTTTAAGCCACCTTACTCGTCCTGTAACCAAGCACAACAGAGCTGCAGCAGCAGGTAACAGCCAGACACGGCTCACACGCACACTCTGCGAAACACACAGAAACTTGCTCACAGGGTGCGGGCTGTTTGCTGTCGCCTGCAAGCGAGGTCAGGGAAGTTGGTATTTTAATGAGAAAAGAGTCTAAGAAAATCCAGGCGCTGCAGCGAGCGTGCTGGTGATACAGCAGGAGTTATTTCTCCCTCTGGGTCGCCTCCAGTCCCGCTCCCAGGGCTGCTGGAGGAGCTGCCGTGCTGCTGGTTTTCTCCCATCTCTCAGCTCAGCTGTGCAGCTGCAGGGCTGCTCACTGGGACATCTAAAATCCCACGTCACTTTTTCCAAGAGCAGGAAGTTTCCCGCTGTCCCAGGCAGGTCTGAAGCCACCAGCCCCATCGCCTTGCCTGGGTTCCCACGGTGGTCTGCCTCACACCCAGTGCTGCTCCATGCAGTAATTAATTAATGGCTTGAACAAAGGCCAGAGGATACATTGATTGCTTTTGCCAGCAATGCCGAGGTTGGGATGCAAAGGGCAGCAGAAGGGACTGGGTTGACTCACAGGTGGGCTGGGACAGGGACAAAAATCCCAAATCAGCCCGAGGACTCCAACCAACATGAGGAGGACTCCGTAGGCAGTGTCCTTTGTCCTCAGTGTCATCACAAGGAGCCCCGCGCAGACCACTTGGACTTCCTGCCTCAGTGCTTGTGAGCGTGTCAGTGCAGTGTCATGAAACTGGCTTTATTTGACAACTAAATGGTCCTCCCTTCCCTGGGTCCAACCTCAAATGTCGGCACACTATCATGCTTTATTGGGCGCGGAGAGTCAGCGAGGACAATGTCCCACCGTGGCAAGATGTGAAGAGCAGGGCAGGGAAGCAGCTAAATCTCTTTACACCAGCGAGCCCTGGTCACCAAACACCCTCGCCAGATGAACAGCATCGCTCTGTGGGGATGCTAGGAAGGAAAGCTGGCAGAAACGGGGAAAACACCTATTTCACAGATGGTAAAATAGAGGGAAGCAGGAAAATAAGCATGCCACAGATGACCCCATATCTGAGGGCCCAGCTGTCTGCTCTAAGCACCTTCTGGGTCTTGGACCCTGAGCTGTTGTTCCCTGCAGAGAGCGGAACCCCCGTGCATCCACCTCCATCCCCTGCACGGGGATGCAGGAGAGCAAGGGGAGGAACACGAACAGCAAGTGGAGAAGGGGATGTGGCTGCGGATCCCCACTCTTGCCAAGCGCTGCTGCTTGCCCATGTGTGAGACCTCACGGGGGTGCTCTGAGACTTGGAGTGCTGCGCTGGCTCTGCCTGTACAGCCCTGCCTGCAGGCATCTGCCTGCCCGCAAACCCCAGCCCTGCTCCCTGGGCAGGATTTCCTGACAGACTCGGGTCAGTCCCAATTTCACCACAGATCAGCTGTGAGACCCCACCCTTGGGCCCAGGACGATGGGAATTGCTTTGTGTCCCTTATTGCTTGTCTCTTGAGCTTTCTCCGATCTGGATTTGCTCCCTACCCTGTTCTTTGCCTGTCTCAGGTCCCCCAGCACCTTCCCATTTCATTGAGACTTCGGGGATGGCCAACTGCAGAGCTGTTCCTTGCCCTTGGCACCACCACACTTCCCTCTGCCTGCAGGCTTTACAAGAAGAGATATTCAGAAATCAAAGGGATGTGTGCTCCCCTTGCTCATGGGGGATGTCTGGGGAGCCAAGGGGATAACACAAGACCAGGGTAAAAGCCTTGCTGCCCGGTGCTCGCCCCACACTACCTGAGCAGGGCAGGCTGAGGAAGACGGTCAGGTTCAACCAAGAGCCCAGATCAACCACCAAGTCCACAGCAAGCAGACAGGTTCAAAGCCAAGCCACAAAATCAATCTGCAGGTCAGGGCCAGGGCCAGGGCCAATCCATAGGTTGGGGTCCAGAGCAGCAGCAACCAGGCATGAGAATGGCTGTAGCTGAGCCAGAAACCAGCCACAACACAGCTCAAATTTGGACTAAATGACCTGGGCTGAGCTTTAATAGAGCTCCTGGGCCACAGGCAGGGTGTGGGTGGGGGGGTCCCACGTGGGGCTGGTCAGTACCATTAGGGTTTATTAATGCCCTCAGGGCCCTTACAATGTTCCTCTGTTTGTTGTGCTGCAGCTTTGCAAAGGGACTTGTCTCATAACAGGGTTCCCCCCCCCTTTTTTTTATTTTACTGCCTGCCCACTCAAAATGAAGATTATCTTGAGCTTTGCTGTTTTCTGTTTATGGTAGGGACAAAGGGTTTCTTTTGCAGACTCAGTTAGTAGAGATCTGGTTCCACCCTAGTAGAATGCTCCTAAGGTTCATGTGGCATCTTGAGACAGGCCCTGCACCCCAGGGAGACTGGGGTCGCATCCTCTGGGGGCTGGTCCCAGGAAGCAGCAGCTCCCAGACCCTGGTTAGGATTGGGGTACGGGGTCCCTGCAGCCGCGGCACCCTGGGCGTCCATCTGCATCCCTCCCTGGGGCTGCAATCAGCCCAGGCATCAGCCTGCTGCCGAGTGCAACGTGATGAGTGCCTGAGACCTGAGCCGGGCCGATATGACGCAGAGATGGACGGTGGCGCCGAGACTTTCCTTGTATCAGATGCTTCGACTTTCCGACCCACTCCCATGCAGGGCCACCTTGGATGAAAGAAAAGATGGAGAGGGCAGGTGGAGGACAGGGGCTCGGGTTACTGCTCCTCTCCAGCTGCCCTGCTCTCCATTAGGAATATGTTTCTGGGGTTTTTTCCCCCCTTTCCCAGGCTTGGCCGAGGCCACTGTCAGCTCTGGCTTCATGCCGTCCCCTGCAGCCCTCCTCTCCCTGCTCCTCTGGCAAATGGCCTTTCCAAGCTCATCCTTCCTGCAGGGTTGGGGCCAGGCAAGAGGGCCCCGTAGGGATGGGGACCCCCCCCCCGGGATGGAACCCCCATCCCTGTGGGGTGCTGGCAACCTGTGGCATTGGGACGTGGGATGCTCAGAGAGAAACTAATGGGGAAAGGGAGGAAGAAACCAGTCCCCAGGTCCCAGTGTGACCAGAGTGGATGCTCAGGGAGGACAGACAGATGATATGTAGCGTGTAATTGCTTTATTCCTATTTTTCTCCATTCCTGCCTTCACCATTTGCTGCTTCTCCATTTTAAATGATTCCCCATCCTCTTTCCCAGTGGTTTTTTCCTGGTTCCCCCCCAAGGCTGGGGTTGTCTGTGCCTTTGTCCCCCCATCCCCGCTCTCCTCCCTCTCCCACCCCGCTGTTCACTGCGGCTGAGCTGATTTCAGCTATTCCTTCGCTTGGAATAACCGATCCACTCTGTTGTCCTCCAACAAATAAGCTGACAGGCTAATGAATGGCTTCAGATGGTAATTAGCAATGGAGTTGCTAATAATGAATTTCATTTACATTTTAAGCACTGCAGAGGAAAAGCAAGACCCTGTCATTAATGCCCCCCCACCGCAGCCTTTGCCTTGGGGGGAGCGCACCCTCTGTAGCCTTTTGAGGGATGCAGAAAGGCTTGGCCGTGATTGCACCTCATCTGCCTCCATTTCGGAGGCTGCAATAAGCGGAGTTTGTTAAGCAGCAATTAGAGGCAGGGGGGAGAAGCTGCTGCTGCTTCCATCATCTGATGGGTTGGGAAGGCACCCTGACACCAAGAAAAATGGGCCACGGGAGGCAGGAGCTGGTCCTGGGCCAGGAAAGAAAGGCTGGATGGTTCACGCAGCACCAGGGATTCATCTGGCTGCAGGCTTGGCACTGAGCAGCCCTGGCTCGCCTGGAGCCCTGGTGCTGTTGGCCCTCGGTGGCCACATAACCCTCCTGTGCTTCTGGCGGCTGTTTGCACACCTGAATAATGACTCGGAGGGATTTCTCAGCTCCCTCGACTGCACACACTCTGCGAATTGTTGCTAAAATCCTTCCTGATTATTTTCCTAGAGTTTTAGCATCTTTTGAAGGCAGCGATTTCCCTGAGAGGCTTAATCCATCCCTGCCTGCCCGAGGAAGGAGCCAAGTGCCTTCTGCAAGGACGCCACAAACAGTCATCAAGCGGAAAGGGGGAAAAATGACGTCGTTTTGTCTCGTACGAGTGAGGGATTCATGGTGGAAGTGCAGCGACTAGGCATGCTCGCTACCGCAGAGCACCAGGCGGGACTTGGGGGATGCTCAAAGCCCGAATCCGCCGCCGATGCTGGGGGTGAGCCTGGGAGCGTCGTGTGCCCTGCCTCAGTTTCCCCCTCTGTGCCAAAGTGGCCTTATAGGTTGTTAGCTGGATCAGGAAAAAGTGCTCTCCATCCCCTTGGGTTTTCCAGCACAGCGGTGCACTGCTCTTAGATGGAGCATCCCATTCCATGTGGGTGAGACACCGGTGCTGTCCTCCCACCACCTGCAGACCCCCCTGGATGCCAGTCTGGTGGTCGGATCAGGGGGTGCCCCATACCTGCCCTGCATTTAGGGCAGCAGTACCCACGGAAAGCTGCTTTGGGGACCACAGGGATGCAGGGGTTCGCCCCGGCTGGGAGGGGACGGCTGCATCCTGCCTTGCCACAGCCTTCACCTCCATGGGCATCGGATCGATTTATTTATTTATGTATTTTTTCAAGCCCTGCTCAGAGTGAAAACAATCCAGGGGCCTCCAGAGGCCGATAAGATTTGACTGCAAGTCAATACTTGGCATGTCTTTCCACTGTACAATGATCCCCCAGCCAGCGGGGTGGGAGGCTGGGGGTGCCGGGGGCGGGCAGGGGACAGGCAGGTGACAGGGGCAGGCAGAGGGCCAGCCTGGCGCAGGGACATCGCCTCTGCCCAGGGAAGGGATTGGGGGCAGAAAGGTGAGATCTTCTGGCCTGCAATAGGTACCTCCTGGGATGTATTTCCAGGGGCTCAGGCAGTAAATATGACAGTGACCTCATGGTGGGCAGCCGTGTTGGGGACACGGAGAAGAGCAAGGGACAGGGTCTGGGAGAGCAGTGGGGAGAGGGAGGGGTGGGGAAGGAGGAGGAGGAGGGAGAGAAATCACCTGTGAAAACAGGGCGCGATGCCATCTGCCAGGATTTGTCCTGCCTGCGGGTCCCAGTACCTTCTCTTATGGCTAATAAGGGTTGAGCTCCGGCTCCAAAGTACTCCCCAAAGTACCTCCCGCATCTCCATGCCCTCCCCGGGCGCAGCATGGCCGGCACTCCTCATCCCCCTGGGGATGCTGTCGGGGAGAGGGTGCAGGGGAGGCAGGCAGGGAGGCAGGCAGGCTAGCTGCCCGAACTCTGCTGACATTTGCAGTTAGCAGCTGGCGTCCTTGAGCAGAACAAGCACCGAAAGAAGGGACCAGGTTCTCTTTAAGGGGGCAGGACTCTGGGAGCATCATGAAGGCAAGAGTGAGCTTCTCCCTCTGCCTTCCACCTTCCTCTCCTTCCCTTCCCTTCCCTTCCCTGCCTTCTGCTTCCCTGCCTGCACGCTCCCGGCCGGGGACCAGGGCTCCCTGCCCCAGCCCTTCGCCTTCGCTGGCTCTCGGTGCTGGGCAGGGATGAAGGCAGGAGCTGGGTGCTGGGATGGGAGGCTGAGCGAGGGGAGGAGGAGGGGAGGAAGGGGAGGGAGAGGGGGAGGATCTGCTAATTACACAGAACAGCTCTGGGGGCTGCTGAAGTCCAGAATGAAGCAAAGAGCAGCAGAAGCAAGTGCTGCAGTGGGAGCGGAGGAGCCCAAGCATCGCCGAGAGCCGGAGCCGGCCGTCGTCCCCACCAGGAACAACCAGGGGCACGCAGGGGATCCTGCAGCCCCGTCCCCCACGGGAGACAGCCTCTGGCACGGCTACCGAGCTCGCTACCATCTCCTCTGCAGCCAGCCCCAGGCGAGGAGAAGGGAAGGGACTGGTGGTCCCGGGGACGCAGGGTTAAACTCAGCCCTCCTGCGGGCTGGGCGGGAGGGCAGCGGAGCCAGCCCTGCCATGGTCCCGGGGGGCTAGGAGCCCGAGTGGATCCACCGGGAAGGGGTGAAGGATGGCTGCCGAAGGAGGGGGAGCCAAGCCCGTCGCCCAGTCCAGGATGGAGAACTTCCGAAAGGTGAGGACCTCGGAGGAGGAAAGCCCCTTGCCCTTCCCTGACCTGCCCCCAGACGTGGTGGAGATGAAGGTGAAGGAAGGCAGCAAGATCAGGAACCTGATGAACTTCGCCATGGCCCAGATGGAGCTGAAGGGCAGCCGTCAGATCGTCTTCAGCGGTTGCGGCAGGGCGGTCACCAAGACCATCACCTGCGTGGAGATCATGAAGCGGAAGCTGGGAGGTCTTCACCAGGTCACCAAGGTACGCTACAAAACCTTGCTGGAGGTCTGGGAGAACCAGGACCCTCTGCCCGGTGGTCCAGCACAGAACCTGACCGTCCATAAGAACGTCCCCTCCATCTGCATCCTGCTCTCCCGAGACCCCCTGGATCCCAACCAGACGGGCTACCAGCCCCCGGAGCCCCGGCAAGGGCTGGGGACGCAGCTCGGCGAGGCAGGAGAAGACACGTCAGGCTCCACCGCCAAGGGGCTGAAGCGGCCCCTGCCACCTCCCCGCGAGGAGCTGCTGACCAAGAAGTTGCAGGTACAGGTACCCGACAGCCCGAGGGGCTCGGGGACCACTGACCGCCAGCCGGACCACCACCACTGACCCCACCACCTCCTGCCCCAACCAGCTGTACGCTGGGTATATATAGGCAGGAATCTGCCCTCTATATGGGCAGGAGATTGTACGCTGGAGAAACTCTGAGGGTTTTCTAGCTGCTTTGCTTGGATAAAGGCAGTGCAAAGCCTGTGTCACGCTTGCTCCAGGTTCACTGGTGTGCTGCAGGCTCCCCGCAACGCATCCCCACTCGCTGCCGCTGCTCCAGCTGACCCCCGTGCATGGGGGCTTGCTGCTGGGGGGGTACCTTGTCCCCAGATTTGGGGTGAGGGCTAAAGGGTTAAACCTGCCAGCTCTCCGTTATGGACTGAGGCAGGGGAGGATGTGTTGGGGGCAGCTGCTGACCCCATATTCAGCCACCGAGGGGCAACGCTACCACCAGACACGTTTCTGCAGTGACTCCCACGGAGCCGGAGCACCCGTTGCCTTTCATCGAGGGGTGTCCAGACCAGGGAAGGTGGCTGCGCATCATCGCTCCCCATTGCTACATCTCAGCCATCAGGAGAGACGGTTTTGCCCCAAGCCCATTGGAGTAATACCTTCATTATCAAAACCGCTGCAATTATGCCCGGCGAGGAGCTGTCAGGTTTATTAATGCTGGGCTCAGCGCCCCGCGGCACCGTGATTCATCCCGAATAAAACACACAAACAAGCAGACGGGTCGCTCCCCCTCCGTACCCGCAGAGCCGAGCGCTGCGCTGCCTGCCTGTGGGACACCAGAAGAAAATAAAACAACCCTTTTTCTTCTTCTCCCTGCATCAGATATTCAGGTCTTTGCTCTCCCGGAGGTGTTTGTAGGGTCTGGAGCTGGGGTGAAGCCCCGATGTCAGGAGCCAGAGGTAGCGGGAGCATTAGGTGGGTTGTTGTCATGGCCGGATGCGGTGCCCAGCACAGGACAGGGAGGTTTTGGGGTCGTGGGCTTGGCTGCAGAGCCCTTGCTGTGGGCTGGCTCCCTGGGAAAGCCCTTTGGAGCAAAATCCCTGCTTCTTCCAGGGGTTAAAGGGAAATGAATGGAAAATAAAAGCTCTTTAGAAATAGTTGAAATATGTCTATGGGAAGACAGGGGGATCATCTGGGCTGCCGACCACGGCACAGATCAGCACAGGGAAGGCTGCTGCCAATCCAGGACAAGGGGATCCCAGCCAAATCCTGTGCCTTGGTGGAACGGGATCGGGACCTCCTACATACCCTGGCAGCAGCCTGGCCACCGCCGGCACAGCACAGCCTGGCAAAGCCCCTGCGCCAGCCCCCCTGGCCAGCACAGCACGGGCGGGGGGCAACGCAGGGAGGGCAGGGGATGGGTTCGGGGAGGCCAAGCAAGCCCCGATCCACCTGGTTCCCCTTGACCCAGCCCAGGCAGCCCCCGGGAGCACCGCAGGTTGAATTAAATCGGTATTAATGAGTGTACCCTTTCCAAAAGCCAGCCGGGAGGGATGCTCTGGCTGCAGCCGCATTATCTCCCTGCCTCGCTCCCGCTCTCCGGGGGACGGCGAGCATCCCCTCTTTTGTCAAGGGCTTGCTTGGCGAGCGCTTTGCTTGGCTGGGAGCGGGAATGAAAGGAGACCAGGGGAGCAAGGAGGAGGAGGAAGCAGGGGTCTGTTTTGTTTGGTGATGACCTTGTTATCTCCCTCAGCAGGCAGCTGCTCCTCCGGGCCAGAAGCTCGCGCTTATCTGCCCTGCCACAGATTGATTCACTTCACTTATCTGCCACCGTGTAGTTGAATATTAATTTCCAATTGTTCTTTTTTAATGATTATATTTTGTGGGTTTGGCGGTTGGGAAAGCTTCAGACTCTATCCAACCCAGCAATCGCTCTTCCCTGCCTCCTCTCTCCGGTGCAGACACCATTCAGGTTCAACCCTCTGCCCTACACGCAAGCCGGAGCACTGGGTATGAGCTCCTACCCCAAATGTATTAAAAATCATGCTAATAAATAAAACCCTCTGTAAACACTCTGATCGGAGCCTGAAGACTGTCACAGCCATGCAGCTAAGAACTAACAGCCCTTCACCTCCCCAACCCTGCCCCACTGCTGCCATCTCACATTGCTCCCAGCAAGGAGAAAGAAAAAAAAAATAAATCACTCATTTCTCATTATTGTGTTAATGTGCAAAATTATTTTTAATTGATTTTATACGCAGGCAATTTCCCATCTTGGGGGCAACAGGAGCCCGGGGATTTTGCACTCCTCGCTTTGCTGGCTGTTGACCAAGGATTTCCTGCATGAGAAAATGGTTAAAAAACCCAATGACTACAACCCAAAATACGAAGCATTTAAAATAGCACGATGACATCTGGCTCCGCAGGGTCCTAAGGGGACATGGCTCGCAAAATTATCACGATGATCTTGTGCCGCGCTGCCGAGGGACAGCCCCAGGCGCCTGCGAAGAACCGTTTTGGGGGCGATTTTGCGAGCCCAGCCCAGCGGTGGCTGGGTCAGCCCTACCCTCCTGCTAGCACATGGGGCGATGGAAGCGGAGGGCAGCACCCCGCGGTCAGAGCCTATGAGGTTTGGGGACAAGGATGTGATGGAGGGTGCCTTTCTGGGGGCCAGGTCTGGCACCGGAGCAGAGCCACGGGAAGCCTTGAAGAGCTGCTGGATACCGCAGCCAGGGCCAGGTCCCATTTTCCCCTCACTAGGAAGAAGTCAGGACATTTTCCCATGCCGCAGTTGGCGGCGCACAGCCATCACCAGCACGGGCAGGGAAAGGCCCCCCTCGCTTCCCTGTGGCCCCCATCCACGATGTGTGGGAGCCCACACTGGGGCCATACCTACATAAGCTCGGTTAACAGAGTCGCCGGGCCACATCACACCAACCACCACGCAAAAACAACCCCTAAAACACACGGGGAGCGGCAGCCAGGTCCTTTTATGAGGCGGGAGAGGCTGCCTGCTGCCCCAAACCCACCCCGTCCCCACTACAAAATGGCGGCCGGCACCGCCCCACGGGCGACGCTCTACACTCCGCCCCTTGCGGCCTTCCCGCCGTCAAACGCGGCGGCGCGGTGTGTCCCCGCGGCGCCGCCGTAGCCGCCGCCGCCTCCTTCCCTCCCTCCCTGCCCGCCCGCCGCCGCTGCCCGGTGCTGCCTCCCCGCCGCCATGCTGGCCGCCGCCATCCTCCGCCGCTGCGCCGTCTCCGGCCTCCACGCCGCCGTCCGCCGGCCCGCCGGCCCCGCAGGTGAGCGGTTCCCTCCCCTCCACCGCGGCGTGCTTCCCCCCCGCCGCCTGCCCCGATGACCCTACCCCGGTTCGGCTCGGCCCCCCCCCGGAGGCGGCGGGGCCCGGCCGGTGGCGCCGTGTCCTTGCAATGACCCGCCGGCATCACTCGAGGGCGGGCCGCGCCTGCGGCCTAGTGTGCGCCGGCCCCCCCCACCGGGCCGGGCCCGGCCGCTGCCCGGCTCCCGTTGCCCCCGGTGATTCCACCCCCCCCCCCCCGCCGTTACCGGCCCCGCCGCCTCCTGAGGGGGCGGCCGCCGGGCCCCGTTCCCGGGGGCTGCAGCGGCGGCGCTCTCCCCGGGCCTCCCGCGAAGGTGACATTGACGGAGGTCGGCGGTGACCTCCGCAGCCGAGCACCGAGCCTCCCCCCCGGCCCCGGGGGCGATCGGGGCGGGCCGGCCCCTGCTCCAGCTCCTGGCCTCGCTCTCCTTATTAACACCCAATTAATAGGAAGAGGAAGAAAAGCAGGCGCGGGAGGATGCGGGGTGAATGCTGACTGGGGAACCGGAGCTAAAATGCCGAGACTGCAGAGAAGACAGTGCCTCCGCAGCTCGGTTAATAGCTAATTAACAGCTCATTAAGAGATGGCGAGCGTGTTTGCAATGCTCGCAGAGCTGTGTGCGTCTCTCCTGTAGCACGTGGGAATTAAACAGTCGCCGTAGGGAGCGTATTGCTGCTTTTTTTAAAAAAATGCAAAGTAATAAGTGGTGGTCGTTCTGTTTGCACGCTGGGATTTCTTGGCTACTTCTTAAAAAACTTTAAAAAAAAAAAAATCCATTAAAATTCTTCGCTTGCAGTGCCTTTGTGCTCCTGCTGAACCCCAGCCGCTTGTGGCCCTCGCTTCTCTGTGCCTTTGCTAACGAGCAGGCTCCATGTTCTTTTCCAAGGTCTTGTATTACAAACACCTCGCTTAACACTTCTGACCCGGTTCGCCTTTGCGGGTGGCCTCAGGGAGTTGCGTTTCGGCGAATCTAATGTGTTGGGTTCATCTCGTGAGCCCGTGGGTTTAGGTGTACGTTATATAATGCTGCAAAATGTTCTGCATGTAATGCACACGCACCCCTGGGCTTCTTGTTGCCAGTCTTGCCTTTTTCAGTAAATTGATGCTTGTCTTGATGCATGTTTGTCTTCCGTGCTCATTAACAGAGAAAGCTGACAAATTCTGGCACTTGGAGAAGCTTTAACACATGTTTACATAATATTAGATGATTTTAAGCTTCTCAGGCACTTGAAGCTGGTTGAGTTCTCTTGAAAATGTGCCTCTGCAAACATACTTGCCCTTTGCTTCTTCCTTGAGTTGGAAATCTCCACGTGGATGGGTTGGCGTGATTCGACTGTCATACACGCATCATGTGTGTGACGGTGACCTTGATGGACCCCGCTGAAATGAGAGGCACCCAGATGGCTCCTGCGGTGCTTCTGCTTTGCCAGAGTGGCTTGTGGAGTCTGCTCTCCAATATATAGATGTAAGCGTTAAGTATGGAAAACAAAGGGTGGTAAAGAAACGTAGCAGCCATTGAAAAATGCATCCTGGAAATCCAGAGTTCAAATTCTGGTGATCTTTTTTATTTTTCTTCAGGATCCTTGTAGTTTAACCACGTTGTTCCTTTGTTTAAGACTAAAGGGAATGGTTTTGTTGAGCGCTCAGTGGAAAGAGACTTTAGTTTTTTGACTTCAAGGAGGCATTTGAGAACTTCAATCTAGGCTTTTCTCAAACTGAGATTTGCTATTTCCCTGTAGGATTTGCTTTGTGTTTAGGAGAGAAAAAAAAAAAAAAAAGCATTCTCCCCCAAATGGCCAGCATCTGAGGGCTTTTCAGCAGTGTCTTCTCAGTCCCTGCCTGGGCGCAGGAGCATTTACAGAGGAGTGTTCTTGCTCTGAGCTCAGCTGTGCATGTGACTTATTGGAGAAAGCAGGGTCAAAGATCTGGTTTGGAGCTGGGGAGGGGATGGGTAATCTCCCTACAGAACTGCAAAAGAGCATTATAATCCTGGCTTGGCCTGTCACTTACTTTTCCCTTTCCTAGTTATGTAGATAAAACAAATGAAAATATTTTCATGGTTTGGGAAGCATTGCATACACCAGAATTGCAGTGAAAATGTTGGACCATGTTAAATTTTGTTAAAAATCTGGATTGCATTCTGATCTGGCTGTCATTTAATGAGACTAAAGACATTCCTTGAAATTGCTGTGTTCCGTTCATTATATTTTATGTAGAATTAGGATGCTGCTTCACAGTAAGCTGTTCACTATGATCTTCAAAGTAGAAAAGCGTATCTGGGAAGGATGCAAAAATGTAACCCAGTTTGGGGGGTTCTTCTTTTAAATAAAACTTTGTAGTTGGTCAGCATGAGTGGTTCAAGCTAGGTTAAGAAAGAAAAAGTGACTAGCTGTATCTGACTTCCTCTGAAGCGGAGCTTCAGACTGCCAAGGTCATATCTGGTGTACGACCTCTCTGCAAATATTAGTGGAGTGAAATTACCAGCAGGGAAAGGAAGCAGTCTATAACCAGGCTTGTGTTCTGCCCGCAAGGCAGCTTGCAGAGTGCTAGGACTCTGCAGGGAGGACCCAGTACAGCTCTGATGCAGGTGGAGCTGGCTGTACCTTATGTTTTCGTTCCTTTTGGAAGACCATTCCAACCTTTGTGATAGTGTTGTGCTTTACTAATTGTCAAATATTAATGCAGTTACAACCTTGAGGGCCAGGAGTTTTATCTTGGATAGATGCAGAGGTAGCAGTGATTTTTTTTTTTTTTTTTTTTTTTTCCCCACCTCTCCTTCAACCCTTCAGTAGCCTGTTGGAAGAAATAGCTCTTGTCCCTTTGCTTTTGAAAGCCTATATAGTTGACCTCAGGTTGTTTTGCGCAGGTGCCTAAAACCACTTTAAAACAAGCCTTCATCAGCTCAGAACTTGTGGTAGAATCAAAGACCTGCAGCTCGTTGCTGTTGAGTCATCCATCAAAGTCAGTCTGTTGGTTGGGAAATCTGCTTTTCCTGGATTACAAAAATCAGTTATGGAGCAATTTCAGGAGTAGGAAGTTACTCCAGAAAAAAACTAAGTATTCATCTTAAGTGGGTAATGGTATAACTAATAGGGTTATAGGGTTTTACTTCTGGAAGGAATGCCACTGAAAAACTGATTCATGTAGCTAAACTCACTGCACGGACAAGTTCTAAGGTTTTGAGAAGGGTTGAATGTGGGGAACAGAACAGTCGTACTACTTTGGAGTGTCTGTTGCTGCAGTACATGTACATTACGTTTCTCTGGCTTGCTTGGCCCTGGGAAGAAGGAAAATTCCTGTATTTTACAGAAACGGGGGTCTTGGAAAACTTCTCTTAAGGACTGGTTATACAGAATTGTTTTTCTCTTGCATTTCGCCCCCTCATTAAATAATCCTGCTCTGACCAAAGGGTCTGAGAACACTTTGGGAAGTCTGATGTAGAACAGAAAATACACACTTTGCGACAAAAGAAACAACCGATATTTAATAAGCTATATTCATCCAGTGCTTATCCAGTCTGAGGACTGATCCAGACTGGCTGTAATCAGTGAAATATGTATTTCATGGCTTTTGGTCTCTTGGTCAGGACTAAAGTACAGTCATTTTCTGTTTGCTCGAAGTCTTTTCCTTTCTTTTTGCATTCAGCTGTACTGCATGCCCGCTGCTACTCTCATGGGTCACAAGAATCAGATGAAGAATTTGATGCTCGCTGGGTGACATATTTCAACAAGCCAGATATTGATGCCTGGGAGCTCAGGAAAGGTATGTTGACTGAAAAGGGAAGAGTAACGTGGAGTAAATACAACTGCTTTGTAACAGTTTTATGACCAGAAATAACAACTTTTACTTTGCTATTGGAGAGCTGAAACAGTGAAAACTGGGAGTTTGGTGTAGGAGAGCAATCCTGCAAATACCCAGTCAGGGCAAGGCACTATGTGAACCTGATTTGTTCTGAGTTATCTGGCTGCTCCATGTGTACGTGTGGTTGGTGTGCAGCTCTTTGCTCAGCTCTGAGCCTGTTGCAGCAGGTGATGGCACCTCACCGACCAAACAAGCGGGTTGGAAGGAACCACGGCATGCAGAATGAGGGAGAGTGGGGATACAAGGCGGTGGGAGTCCAAGCTTTGTAAGTTTTAGTGCCCCAGAATATGCATTTTAACATCTGGGTGGGAGGGAGAGAAATGTTTGCTCTGAGGAAAGTGCGTTTGAGCTCAGCTGTTGCTTAGTGTGTAACCACACACATTTTTCTTTGGACTTTGACTTAATGGCTTGGCCATAACTCACTGTAGATGGTTTGTCTGGCTGAGTCCAGTTGTTATTTGCTGTGGAGTTGCCAGCTTCTATTAAACTACCCCAATTAGGGCTTTAAACTGTGTGTGCATAACAGCCAGAGGGATCATTCCAGCATCACCTGCATGACTAGGTGCTGGGCTCTTTCCCTTGGAAAGGAGAGGAAGGGAATAGACAGCAGCTCAAGTTCTAGTTTCATTACACCTGTAGGAATGAAGTCATTTGGATTTCTTAATGATTCCGTAAGTCATGTGCTGTGGTACGGACACTGACTCCTTTTGGGAACATGGGTGAAACTGGCCCACTGGGATTTCATGAAATCCACTTAAAATCTATGGTAGTGAGCAACAGTGAGAGGGAGAAGAGAAAAAGAAAAAACCTTGGCTCTGTGTGCAGGTGTCCCCAAAACAGCAGTGAAAATTGTAATTGGCTTCTAATGGTGACTGGTGGTGTGGTAATACTTAATTTTTTCATGAGGTGGAGCAAAATAATGCTCAGCAGGTTCCTTTTGATAGTGCGATGAGCTGATACCAAGTTCCTCTTGGTGTTTCCTTGTATTCACAGGCATAAACACGCTTGTGGGTTATGACCTGGTTCCGGAACCAAAAATCATCGATGCAGCTCTGAGGGCATGCAGACGGTTAAATGACTTTGCCAGTGCTGTCCGCATCTTAGAAGTTGTAAAGGTGAGTGGAATGGTAGCCTAGGGTGTAACTGCTGTGTTTGCATAGCTGGGAGCCCAGCAGCAGAAGAGGTTTCCTTGGCTTACTGTTAGTGGTGCAAAGGGAAACCACTATTTCCTGCTGCCAGAATCAATAGCTTTGTCATGAGCACATGCTCGGTGGCTTGAAATAATTGTTTTGAGGGATGAGTATTCAACAGCACAGCTTAAAGTATAACATTTACATTCATATTTTCCTTTCCCGATGCTGACCCTGGTGGGAAAGTCTTTAAGGATTTTTCTTCCTTTTTTTTTTTTTTTTTTTTTTTAATAAGCATTACTAGAAATAATCTCAAGCGAAGGCAGCTTACTGGCTTCTTAAAGGACTGAATACTGAGCTGGCTGGGAGTAGTAACTCAGAAAGCTGCATAGGCTTGAAAAGCAACATAAACCAACACCTTGAAACCTGAGCGCAGTCTTCACTTAACAGGGAGTTAAAGTGGGTGGGGATGGAGGCAGGAGTTCTATTTCAGTTGTAGAAGCCAGCAGCGGTGCTCTTCCAACTGCCTTCTGCCACAAGTGAGGACTGGTGTGGAGGTCTTTGCTGCTAGCTGTCAAATACACTTGCTTCAAACTTTACTCCACAATCAGTTGCTTCTTAGTTTGCCATTTCTGTTTTCTGCATGCTTCTGTAGGTGGTTTTAGAGACATCAGACCAATGGAAGAATCTTTGTATGTTGGTTTTTTTTTTTCCTTCCTGTCCTTTTGTCCCCACCATCAAGGGACAACTCAGCTTATCAGAACCTGGGGACAAGTATATGCTCTTCCTGGAGCTCCACCTAAATATTACTCAAGGGGTGATGTTTTTCCCCTGATTTCCAAGCAAGTTAAATTTTCTCCCAAGTCTGCCCAAAAGCTGATTTTATTTTTCCTGTTTTACTGATTGGATATAATTTTCATTCCATTTCCTAAAGTGTAAGCAGTGTTTGGGCTGGTTTGCAAAGCATCCCTCATGGAAGGAGCTTGGCTTGGCCTGTAGTTTTGTGTGGTGGTACACACATGTCACATGTCACAGTGTCACACACATCAGTCTAGTGTTAAGGGAAGAGTGTCAAGTGTTAAAAATAATCTGCAAATCCCCCAAAGGGGAGTTCAGCATTATTCTGGGGTGCTTTGCAGCCACGGTCGATCGGTAGGAGGACTTCCCAGTATAGCTGTATACAAGCCTTGTTTACTTGATGCACAGGTAAAGCTGGGCTGTGCTCTCGTGTCCTGCAGGAGCTACCCTCATGAGCAGTAGGTGGATCAGGCCATGGACCCTTTTGTGAACACAGGTCTTCATTGCAAACCTGACCGGTGTACGGTGGACCTTGACAACAGCTTGCTGTCAGAATAACACCATTCCTTTTCATTTAGGACAAGGCAGGACCTCACAAGGAAATCTATCCTTACGTTATCCAGGAACTTAGACCAACTTTAAGTGAACTGGGAATCTCCACTCCAGAGGAACTGGGCCTGGACAAAGCATAAACCTTATCGGTAAGGGCTGCCGTTGCTTCCGAGACTCTTGGCATGGGACTCCTGTACCCTGAAACTCTCCTGGCAAAGACAGAGTCCTCTTCCTTTCCTTCATGGGTCTGTGAAAAAGTTCAAGCTTGTAACGTGATTCTCCAAATATCTCTATAACTACAGGTCTCCTTGAAAAGGTACTAACCCTTTTCAAAAAAGGCTTGGAAAGAGAATAATGCAGTTGCTTGAGAAGGGATAGGGTGGTTGGCAACCATACCCAACCTCCCCAACATTTCTAGATAGCGGTTGCCAAGACAATGGGTGTTGCAGCACTTTGTTGGCAGCATGTCGACCTTTGCTCCTGTTCAGCTTGTCCCACAGAAGCATTTTTAGCAAATGGCAGGATCATTTCCACTGGAAATGCACAAACTTTCATTTTATTGTCACAGTCTAGCCAATTTAGAAAACTGGGAGACACTAATTACTAGCTTATGCTAGAAAATGAGCCCCACTGATGGTAGTCACCCAACAACACTGAAGTTTCTTCATGTTATACCTAAAATAGCATCTTTCTCTGTAATTAAACACTACTTTGGAGGGCCCCTTGCTTACAGAATAAACAGATCAGCTGTAGCAAGCTGGAGTTTAACTGACCTGTGTTGCAGAATATCCTTTAGCCTCAATAGGTAATTTCAGGAGCAGTGCATGTAGTATTTCATACTGATTGCAGTGGCCTCAAGTCTTGGAAACCCACTTGTTTTACTGGCTTTCTAGAGCTGAACTTCTGAGTACTTCCTAAACTTGAAAACAACTATAAGACAGACATTTAGATCTCCATCATAAATACCAGCCTCTTAGACGAGCTGCAATGTATGAAGGTGTTGTTACTATACGGCAGCTTTTCTGGTTAATGAGGATCTCTCATTAAGTATAGGCAAGACCTAACGCGCTCTAATCCCAGACTAAAATTGAGCCCTAAATAAAAAAACCTCATGGAAGTGAAGTTATGTAAAGGCAGTGTCTTAACTCAGTTTCTTTAGGAGATGGCCAGTGTCATATTTTTTTTTTAATATTATGCTTAGAATAGAGGTATTGGGTGTCAGACTGCAAATAGCAATTAATTCTGGATCTTTAACTCCCTGCCCTCCTCCCTGCCCTGGGATACCATGTCTTGGTGCAAGGGGGTACTGAGACAGCTGTGCTGGGAATGCAGTAACTGCATTTGCGGGCTGAGTATGATTAAACTGGGCTTCGAGTGTAAAAGCGAGCAATGGAAATAACTCATTTGAGACCCCATGGAGACTTTGTGGAGATATTGGGCTGCTGCTTTAACGGCTTTTCTGTTCTTTTCTGTTCCAGGTGCGTTACTTGAGCATTTTACTGATGCTACCTGATTGTACACAGTCGCCTGGAGACACAAATGTTAAAATATTACCTTATTTGAAATAACTTCTTCCTTTATTGAGTCACAATGTATGTGATGTGAAGTTGGACCTAATAAAGGAAAGACTGGTTTGACTGATGCGGTGGGCTTGTTGTGATTCTTCTTGCTTTTATGGGGAAAAGGAAAAAAAACTGTAAATGTGCTTTCCCGAGAGAGTACCTGTAAGAGCTTATAAATCATTATTTTCTTGGCAAAGCCTGTGTCTGTGGCCTTGCCCAAGCACCTAGCTTCACCTTCGGGAAGGGACAGGTAAGGCAAGGACCTGCCTGGAGGTCACAAGAGGTGACCTTCTTGTACATGCAGCTTTGGGGAGGAGGAGGAGGAGGAGGAGGAAGGGCTTGCAAAATCCTCCCTGCCCTTGGAGCAGCCTCTTTGGGAGGGGTGCTGCCTGCTGCCAGGGTCGATGTTGCTCCGAAGAGCCCGTTTTCCACCTCGGTTCCGGCGCGGGCAGGGCTTTTGGCAAAAAGAAAAGAGGGCAAAAAAGGGAAATTCCTATGTTATATTATTCCGCCCGCCCCGAAAAAGGGAATTTTTGAGGAAAACGGGCGCTGGTGCAGAGAACCGCTTCCCCATGGCCCAGCGGACCCGGGGCGCAGCCTCCCGCTGTCGCATGCGCGGCGGGGGTGTGGTGAGGGGAGGGCACGATCTCGCCGCCTCCCATTGGCTGGGCCGCGCCGCCGCGCGTCGCCATTGGCGGGGGGTGAGTCGGGCGCGGTGGGCGGGGCGGCGGGCGGCCATGGCGACGGGCGGCGGTGCCGCTCCCGCTGGGAGCAGAGGCGGCGGGCGGCGGGCAGCGGGGGTACGTGCGGGGCCGGGGGGACTATGGGGGGTGTGCGGGGGGGTATAGGGCTGGGGTGTGGGCGGGGGGCAGTGCAGGGGATGTATATGGGGGGTATAGGGCCGGGGGGTGTGCCTGGGGCTGCATGGGGGGATATATGTATAGGGCCGGGATGTGTGCCTGGGGCTGTATGGGGTATATATGTATAGAGGGTATAGAGCTGGTGTGTGTGCATGGGGCTGTATGGGGTATATATGTATAGGGCTGGGGTGTGTGCCTGGGGCTGTATGGGGGATATACATATAGGGGGTATAGGGCTGGGGTATGTGCACGGGGCTGTATGGGGCATATATGTATAGGGGGGGTGTGCACGGTGGACTGGGGTATATGCATAGGGGCCACTATGGGGTACGTGCCTCATGGGTATAGGGCTGGGGGGGGTGTGTGGGGCAGCGTAGGGCTGGGGCATAGGCACAGAGGAGCAATATAGAGGTAGAGCGCGTGCATTTGGCTGTAAGGGTATAGGCGTGGAGGCATGGTGTAGGGTAGGGGCAGGGTAGAAGCAGAGCACGGGTAGGGGGGCTGTATAGGGAGGGGTATAGCACATACTGGGGGATACGGGAGTGTGGGCAGACGTTTGCTGCCTGCCCAGTTAATCCCACTGGCTCGGGCGGCCCTGAATCCCTGCGCACAGAGTTATTCCCACGTGTAAGGCTCTGCCCTGCTAATTCCAGCTTAAAACACTGACGCGAATCCTGGTTTGTTGTGCTCTCCGATCACTACCCCAGGTCCTCTGCGTTGTTTCATTGTTTCGTTGTTAACTGCTCCCTCTAATTCCCCATCCCTCCTGCACTGACTCTCTCCCCATTTTCTGATTTTTCCTCTATTTTCTTAATTAGTTACTATATTTGTAGAAGCTCCCCCCCCCCCGTTGTCATTTAGCAGTGTTGGCTCTCCTTGATGATAAATGCCCTACGGATGGGGGAGGCTTTTCCTTGAAGCATGAGGAGAAGCTTGAAAGGCTCAAAACTTGTGGAGAAATTAAACTGAAGTATCCTTATATTTTATTTGATGAACCTGCTAGTTGAATTGCTTCCATCACGTATTACTGGAGGTAGGCTTGCAAAGAAACTGCTGGTCACCACGTGCGCTTTTAATTTAGCATCACCATTCCCAAATAATCCCTTCATCTGCTAATAGATCTGCTTATTCCTTTTCCTCTCCCTCCTCCGGCCGCAGCACAGGGCTGGGGAGGAGGAGCCGTCGTCCCCCCCAGCTCTCCCCAGCCGACGTGCTGGCAGATTTCCCCGCCGACGTTGAGTTCCCAAGGATGACCAGATGCTCTGAGATGACTCCGGTTTACTTCATCCCCATAGAGAGATGCTCCTAAATGTGCTTCTTTCCCTTTTTTTAGCTCATTTGGGCTGAAAACAAGAGGCTGAACAAGGCAATGGATGCGGTGGAGAAAAGGGGACCGTACATCATGAGCAAGCCTCCCTCCATTCATGCCAAGCTCCGTGAGTGATGCTCGGTGTCACCCCAGGGACTCCGCTGGGATTTGGGGAGTCATTTGTACCTCTTGCCCAGGGTGGGAGTGACCAAAAGCCCTTTTATTCCTTGGTGGGATAAAACCATAAAAAAACCCCAACATTAAAAAAAACCCATAAAAACCCATAGGCGCTGCCTATGGAAAGCACTGCAATGCCCCCATGCTCTCCTTAGGACTGACCTGCAATGCCTCCCCCGCAAAAAAAAGACTCTTGGGGAGCGCTTGGGTATTTTTAGCTCTGCCCCTGTGCTTGGCTTTCAGAGAGGCAACGCGAGCTGGCGAAGGCAGCGCTGCGAAGGCAGGGGCTGCTGGGGGGACCCACGCCACACCAGCCGAAGCCGGCGGCTAAAAGGTCTGATCCCGTTTTTCTTCTCCCGAGATATATTTTCACATTTCCTGGGGAGATTGGGGAACTCAGAGGATTAAAAAATTAGTTTGGGACCTTAGCTTGCTGGCTCCGTCGTGGCCAGCAAGCATCCGATATAATAAAACTTTTCCTGCAAAACTTGGGAGTTGCTCTAGCGGGGGCCACGCTCCTCCTTCTCTTTGTTTTGGGGATGGTTTGGTGTTAAGGATTTAATCGGGGAGCGTAGAGCTTAGATGGAGTTTATTCTTAGCTGGTGGTGGCCCTGGACAATGCCTGGGTGGGAAGGGACATTCAGGACCAGGATTCCTGCCCTGGCTCCTCAGTCCGTCAGCTCTGTGGCTGCATTTCCACACCCAAAATGTCTGTTACAGGGTCGCTCCTCTGCTTTCCTGCAGATCAGTGAAGTTTAACAAGGGCTACACGGCGCTCAGCCAGACGGCGGATGAAAACCTGGTCTCCTTCGATTCGGACAGGTGGGGACTGGGTGAATATCCCAGGATTTTGGGGGGGGGGTGTTGCAGGCTCAGAGCTGGCTTTTTGGGGGGATTGATTTTCCTTGTCACTTGTAGAGCATCCCCGATGGCACTGGACACCTGTCAGGAGCAAAACACCCCTGTGGTCCCAGATTTAACAAATCCCTTGGGGTTATGCTGCCGGCTCTCTTTTTCCCCCCGAGATTCTCTTGTCTGCATCCCAAGCAAAGATGCCGCTTCCTGGCTGGCTCTGACTGTTTCCTTCTTCTCTTAGTGACGGGGAGCTGGGATCCAGATGTTCCTCAGGCTACTCCTCTGCCGAGGCAAGTCCAGGGGTTTGACCCTGACGGCACGGTCCCCGCGGGTTCCCTCGTCCCCGTTACACCTTGGGGTCTGTATAGGGGCTGAAATGAAGCATCACCCTATGGGGTGTGTATGTGTGTCCATCTCACAGAGCTTTGCTTTGCAAACTGCTGCCTCTGCTACCCAATAGGTTTAAGCCATACATAAATGTCCCTTTTGCAAGCCCCGGCTGGCTATCACTGCTTCGCCCTTTGCACCTAAAGCATCATCTACCCCCAGACCCTGCAGCGGGGCAGCTGAAGCGCTCCATCATACAAGGGCGTCACAGCCCGCGGGGTGTTTTGGGGTGCACGGGGCGTGCGTTGGGTGCTGCAACCCAGGAAAAGCTCTTTGGTCGTTTGCTTTCGTCTTCTCTGCTCTGGTTGTGCTGCTTCTCCCCACGCAAAGGCACTGGAGGGAGGACGCGACGCCCTTCTTGCTCACAACCCTACTCTTTGCAAGCCCTAGGACCTAAATTTTAACTAAACTGGGAGTAACCAGCTCTTTTAACCTTCTTTGTTCCCCCCGCAGCAGGTGAACCAGGACCTGAGCCGGCAGCTGCTGCAGGATGGCTACCACCTCGATGAGGTCCCCGATGACGAAGATCTGGATCTCATCCCCCCAAAACCCATCGCCTCCTCTTCTTGCCCCTGTTGTTTCGGAGAAAATCTCTCCTGCGTGATCCAGTAGACGCCGCTCGGCCAGGGCCGTGCAAGAACAGGTCAAAAGCCAGCACTTTCTTTGTCCCATGGGGTGGCTGTCAGTGTCCGTGTCCCACACCAGGACGGCGACACGAGGACTGAATGATGCTGCAATGCCGCTCGTGGTGAGCAGCAGCAACCAACCAACCCCAGAGGACTTATCCTTACACTCAGCAATATCAGGGAGAGGTGGCATGGTGACGTTCAGGTGGCCTGGATGGGACTTGTTGCCTGGCTGGGGTGGGGAGGGAGGAGAAGCAGAGCCCAGGCACCTCCATGGGGGTGTAAAGGGAAGGAATTGGGAGGTGCAGCAGCAAACGCTCTTCTGTTTGCCTGACCTCCTCTTTTCCTCCTTTAATTGGCCACATGGAGGATTAGGACCTGGCCCCGGACACAGGTTACCCTTCCCAGCCCTCCCTAATGAAGACGTGGTTGATGGTGGGGTCAAACTGCGTGGTGTGGGACTAGGCTGGGAAGCCCTGAGACCCCTTTTCTATTTATTTTTGTTTTAGTCACCCCTCCTCCCTGGCAGGCTGAGGCCAGGCCAGCAAGGCTGGGGTCAGCACAGGCTGGCAGAGAGCTGTTTCATTTACCTGTCTCATGCTGCTTGCAATTAATTGCTGCTGGCTTCCCTCCTCCCAAAGCCTGGGCTGACCTGAACCAAAGACTGCAGCTTCAACGGAGAAGATGGGTGGAACCCAGCAGAGCAGATTGGGGCAGGCTGCTGAGCATTAAGCATTTGCATTTCTTACATCCACCAGCAGCTACTGCTCAGGCTGGGACCTCTCCGCTTTCCACCTCTCGAGAGACCCGTTAAGTTCTGGGTTTGAAGCTAATGGCTTCTTCCAGTTCTCCCCAAAGCTGCTTTGATGCAGGCGAGGGGCAGCCCAGACCCCCCGTGCCAGCTCTGCATGGCTCCTTTTGGGTGCAGATTTGGGGTGGCTGGGGAGTCTACCTGCTGTGAACCTTAAAAGCTGCCTTAAATCATGGTCCTGCTCTACTACATAGAGGACAATCAGCTGCTTATAAAGAAACCTTATTTAAATATTTCATGTCTAGAGATGTGAGCTGGGTTTTTTTGTTGGTTTTTTTTCATTATTTTACTTGTTAAAGGGAGCACTCAATAAACTGGATCTCATTACTCAGAGGGAGTGTTAGTGCTGTGGCGGGGGGCTAAGCCGCACTCCCCCCAGCAGCACTGCTTGGGAGGGCTCCTTCCCTGACCCTGGCGCATTTTTGGAGCGATCTGGTTTCCCTCGTCACATTTTACCCCGGTGTCCTGTTTCCCTGCGGAGCTGCCATGTCGCCCGGACTGATGCTGCTGTTGGGGCGATGCAGTGAAGGTCGCAGCCAGCGCCAGGGGTGGGGAATGCCAGAGCTGCCCCCAGCCTCCTCCGGTCCCCGAGCCCTGCAAACACCAGTGCTTCTCCCCGTCCTCCTCCTGCTCCCTACACCACGCTGTCCTGCGCCGAGGACAAAGTCACCACTTTATTCACAGCACCGGAGGCTCTCCAGCTGTGTCACCCTGCCAAGCAGCCCCCTTTTACAGCCGGGGAAGGGCTGAGACGGCTCAGAGGACTGCCTGCCATCAGCCAGGCTTGGGAAGAGCCCACCAGGCACCCAGGAGCAGCAGAAAGCCTCAACATCGCATTCGCAGGGGGGAAGCAGCAGGTCCTAGAAGCCAGGCAGAGATGCTTGAGACCCGGGGTGCAGAGCTCAGGCCTCCCTGCTGCTTCTTGGTGAGAAGGAAGGGGGGGGGGGGAAACTAATAAAAGGAGTTGCCATATGGCATTAGGAGCACCCGGAGGGGATGATGCTACAGGGACACGTCTAACGAGCTGTGAGGGGAGATGCTCTTCCTCTGCCCGCTGTGCTCCACACCACATCCAAGGAGTCGATTCGTGGAATTGCTCTTTCTACACATCGGGTGCGGGCTGGTTTGGGGGTTTAATAGATGGAGGGGAAACTTCCAAGCGAGATGACTTTGCCCAGGCCAGTTTCTATCTACTCAAATGTGGAGTGACGTGGGGGGAAGCGTCCCAGGTCCTGCTCAGAGGAGGCAGCAGGCTCGGAAGAGTAGCATCCCATCCGGCGAGGAGAGGTGGAGGGAGATGCTCTCGTTAGCAGAGATGAAGAGCACGGAGCCACGACGCAGAGTCATTTCGGAGGCTGCGGCTGTGGAGGTGCCCACGGCTGTCCCTTGGATCACCAGCAAGATGCTGGCAGAGTCCATGGCAGAGACGAGGTACAGCTTGATGGAGGGGGGGATCTGCAATGGAAAGGGTCACCGCGGCTTGAGTCTGCCGCAGATTTTCTTCTCTTCAGAGAGCTGGAAGGGGGTGATCCCTGTTCCCTGCTGCAGCCTTTGCTGTGCCCAGGCCACCCTGCACCCGCAGCAGCCCAAGCCCAGGGACCTCAGCTTAGCTGAGGACGCCCAAGCTGCACTCCCAAGACCTATTCCTGGTTCTCCCTCTGCCTGGAGCTGCTGGAGAAGGTGAGCGAGCTCCAGGCAGGGGAAACAGAGGAGGGAGAGGAGCCTGCAGCGCTGCCCGGGGGTGACACAAGCATCCCCAGCAGCCCCAAGCATCCCTCCATCCTCGCTGGGGCACTAGCTACAAGGGCGAGCAAACCCGTGCCAAGAAAACCCCAGCCAACACCGAGATGTCCTACCAAGAGCACAGCCGAGACGGGAGACAGCCGGTGTTCCCCGCCGTGTCCCCAAAGCAGACCCGTCGCCGCTCACCTCTATCCTCATGATGGTGAAGTCTGGCACGGGCGGGTCGTAGAGGTAGACACTGGGGTCGAGCTGGCTCTGCGCAGCCGGGAAGATCTTGGAGCTGCTGGGTGCTGGCGTGTAGTTGAGCATCTCGCACAAGGTGAGGACGTCGATGAATTTGGGGGTGAGCCCGGCACGCACTGTGTTATCCGAGCATGCCATGCACTCCACGCAGTCTGCGGGGATGAGGCAGCACCGTCAGCACACCCCAGCCCTCCCGCACGTCCCGGGGTGGGGGGGATCCAACCTTGTGCAGGAGGCCGTAGCCACCCTGGGGGGACAGTTCTTGCAGGGTCTCGGGTTAGGAAAGCCCACCACCGTGCTCACCTCCGTGCAGGTAGGCGTGGGGCTCGTTGGCTCCCAGGAACATGGCCTCTCCCGGCTCCAGCCTCACCAGGTTGAGGAAATAAATGGTGAAGCAGCCGATGTCCCCCGGGTACTGCGAGTGCAGCCGCAGCAGCAGGTCCCCGTTGCTCCCCGACATGTCCTTCCCTTCCGCCGCTGTGTGGGTAGAGAGACCAGGCGCGACACTGGGGAGGCGGGGGGGGGGTGCCCCGTCCCCTCCCCTAAACACAGCCCCCCCCAAAACCATTCTGGGGGGCCACGGCGGGCAGAGAGGACCCACCTTCCTGGGAGATCCTCTTCACCAGCATGTTCAGCTGGTCGACGAAGAACTTCTTCTCGCTCTTCATCAGGCGGGTGAAGCAGACGCGGAGGGCGGCCGAGACGCCGCGGGGGTCGTCGCTCCCGCTGCGCTCCAGCTGCTCCGCCGCCACCTCCCCGATCAGCGCCCGCAGCTCGGGGACGCCTGCCAGGGTGGCCAGCCCAAATCATCCCTGGTGGCTGCCACTACAGGGGAGCCCAGCATCCCCCCCCCCCATCCCAAGGTAGCACAGCCACCGTCCCCATCCTGAACCTGCCGCAGGGAGGGAAGGCGGCACCAGGGGTCTGACCTCGCGACTGCCCTCCCTCGCCATCCTTACTCTGGAGGAAGGAGACGATCTCCTCCACTGGCCGAAAGCCGCACAAGCCCTCGAAGGGGGTGAGAGCGATGGCCATTTCGGGCTTGTGGTTGGCGTCGGGGTAGTGCTCGGGGAACTGGGCGTGCAGCTTCACCGCCAGCTCCTGGAGAGGGGGGCAGAGGAGCTGGGTGACCTCCCCGGGGACACGAGGTCCGGCCGGGGCTGTCCCCCTCCCCGGGTCTCTCCCTACCTTGTTGGGGTGCGCCTGGATGGAGAGGGCGGTGTTGACCGACAGCACCTTGAAGAGGAAGGGCAGGCGACCCTGGAAGGCGTCCTTCACCTTCGCCCCCAGGCAGGCGGGATTGTCGGCGATCCACTGGCCCAGGGTCTTTTGGGGGATGCGGTTATCCCGGATGATGGCGTCGCCCCGGGGGTGCGCACCCATCCACAGCTGCGGGAGACAGACGGACGGACAGACGGACGGACCCCTGAGACGGGCAGCCAACGGGGATGACTTGGGCTTTTCTCGAGGCCGCTTGGCCCCGGACTCAATCGATGCGGCCAAGGCGGCTCCCTCGGGGGCTGAGTCACGCCGGGCTTCTCCTCTCCTCCTCCCCGGGCAGCCCCGCAGCCCCCCCGGGGCTCCAGGGGACCGGGGACGACCAGGGGATCCGCATCCCTCCCCGAGCCGGCCGGACCCGCGACGGCGAGAGCCGCGGCCGGTTGGGACGGACGCGCCGATGGGACGGACGCAGGGCCGGGACGGACATACGGACGCGGGGGCAAGCACTCACCTCCGCGTAAGGCCGGTCGGGCTGGATCTGGACCAGGGGGTCACTGCTGGCCAGCAGCTTGGCCACCTCGCTCGCCAGCCCCACCTTCCCCCAGGAGTAGCTCTGCACGGCGCAGGAGAGGGGAAACACTGCGGGAGTGGGAAGCCAGACATTGCGGGGGGGGCAGAAATAACTCTCTGCCCCCCCCCCAAAACCCACCCAAGCCAGCCGGTGGGGGGTGAGAGGGGGCCAGGGCAGGGTGGGGGACCGAGGGGGTGTATTTGGGGGGGGGACGGACGCAATTTAATCTCTTTCATCATATAAGGGGTGCCTCTGCCCCACCGCCCTGGGGGTCCCCGGTGGTGGTGGGGGGTGTCTCCATCCCCGTGGGCCTGCCCTGCCCACCCCAGGCTTCCCCCCCCCCAGGGAGCTGCCCTGCCTCCGGGCCCCTCTCACCGCGGATCTCCGCCATGGTTCCACCGGCAACGGGAGGGCACGGCGGGGCAGGGCAAGCCGGGAACCGTAGTCCCTATAGCGGCCATAGGGGACCCCCCCCTCCCCCCGTGTAGCGCACGGCCCCGCCTATAGGGTTAGCCCCGCCCATAGGGTTAGCCCCGCCCCCCCTCCCCGCCGCGCGCTATAGGCGGTGGCCGCCGCTGTGACGTCGCACGGCTCCGCCCCGAGGGGGTCACGGTACCTGCGCGGTGGGTGGGTCGGGTCACGTGGCTAGTGGCGCAGGCGCCCTGGCTGCCCCGGAAGTGCCTGGAGCAGCGGCGGCGGCGACGGAGCGGGGAGAGCGGAGCAGCGGGGGCCGCGCTCATGTCGGGCTTCGACACCAACCCGTTCGCCGACCCGGTGGACATCAACCCCTTCCAGGTGGGCGCGAGGACCGGGCGACCCCTTCTTTCCCCCTCCTTCGCTGCCGCGGCTGACCGAAGCGTTGCTGGCTTAATGGCGCCTGTCCCTCCTCGGGGGAGCCGGGGTTCAGCGCCAGCAGGCCGCCCCTGCCTCAGGAGGACGCTGAAGCGGTTGCTGGTGCCGATTTGTAGCGGTGTTAGAAATAATCCTGCGTGGGACTCCTCTTGGCTGTGCTGCCCGGCTGTCGGAGGGACTGCTGGGTCTCTCCGGGGTCTTGTTTTTAACGTGCTCTAGCGACGGCTCCTAAAACGGAGCCTGGAAGGCAAAACGCATCCTTCGGCTGTCGTTTTCAGGGGCCAAAGCCTTTGAAGTTCCTGGGGACTTAGTCCGCTTTCACTGGGTTGATTAACCTCCGTGCCCTTGCTTTCACTGGGTTTCTCCTCTGTGGGTTTCTCCTCAGTGCCCCAAAACGTGGGGTTTCTCCTCTGTGCCCCCAAACGTGGGGTCATTTACAGAGTGAGTTGGCTGGGAATGGCCTCTCGGAGCCAACTGGTGTGGCGGTGGTGTGAAAGCGAGCGTCTGGGCTTTGGCTTTTGTCAGTGAGTGGCTGCAGGCGCTGCCTCACCTTTGCTGTTTGGCTGGGATGTAATCTGCAGGAAGGGGTGATTTCCTGACCTCTGATTTCGTGGCCAAGCCAAAGTGGAACTGTTTGTTGATGGGGGCCGAGTGTTTTGAGGAATCAAAGTGAAATCGGAAGGAAAAAAAAAAAAATCCCTTCTCTCCCTCACCTCTGTTTTAATGCGCTCTCATGTGTCTTGGGAACAGGAAGGGTTTGGCTGACCGTGTTCCTGTAATGTTCCTTCAGTGGGGGGGAATATAGGGTGGCTCACACGTACAGTTGCTGTTCACGTAGGGGTTTATCGCTTCAGTACTGAGGAAGTAAATATTCTGCTGCTTTACGCACGTTAAGACTGTCCCGGTATCTGACCGAACAGGGCTGTGCTCGCGGTTACTCACTGCTTAAACAAAAAAGATCGAATGCAATTTACAACAGGTAACTCCAGTGTCAGGCTTACTTTTTAATGAGGACAAACTACGTCGCACCTTGGATGCCCCTGCGGTTGTCTGACAGCTCTTCGCAGCTACAGCTGGTCTTTGTGGCAGGTTTTATATCCTCCTTTCGGGAGCGTGAGGTTTTGCGTTTGCTTTTGTCCCTTGTTTTAAAGAAAAATTCCACCAGTCATCAGCAGCCAGACTTGAGGAACCTCTGACTGCTGCTGCCTGGAGCTTTGAAGCCCTGTCTCTCCAATTTGAAAATAACATCTCGCAATGCAGGACAGCACTGCCCCAGTCTAGTAAATCTGGGGAAATGAGCCCGTTCCCTGCTGGGGTTTGGATCCACGTGCTGGCTCGGTGCCGTGCGGGGCTGGGGGGACGGTTTGCCCACCCGGCAGGCGCTGACATCCCCTTCCACACACTCTGGAGATCTTGCTGAAAGACTAGAATCGTCTTCACCCTCCCAGCCTTGTTGCACTGATAAATATCTCTTGGGCAGAGCACCAGCGTTGTCTTTCCTCGTTGTGGATCCCAGTATAGCATTTTGTGCGGTGCGAATCCTGACATAACTGGGTATCTTTGCCTTTTAAGGAGACTTTGTTCATGATGTTCAGTAAGGTTGGTATAAAATAAGCTGGTTTGGTCCTATTGAAAATAGCTCTGGCTCTTCTTTCTGTTTCTTATTGTAACCGGTTAGTGAGAGATGATTAACTGCCTTTGTTTATTCAGTAACCTGCTGTAAGTGGCAGCTACCTCTGAAACTTTGATGCAAGTTTCAGACAGGGCTGGAAACTTCCATCCTCTTTAGAGATACCAATAATAAAATCCTTGAGATTTCTCTCAATGCATCTTCCAGGCAGTCGCAGTGCTCTGAGGTCCTGCGCTGGTGGCTGGCTGCGGGACTGGCGATGTTCGGGATAGTCACTGTGATGTTTAGACAACTGTGTTAAGTTCCAGGTGATTCTCATTTGAGTAGTCTTGCCTTGATCTCATCTAGAGAGGCATCTTGTTTTGGTTTTTTAACCTGTGGGAACAGAAAGAAATGGAAGAATATAATTTCTTGCACAAACCTGTTGTATCAAAATCTTTTAGCAGCTCTGTCAGCTGGTGCAGTGCGACAGCAACTTCGTCTTTGCATTAGACGCTGCATTTGAAAACAGTTTTGATCTTCATGTCGGTGCAATTTGGTTGAAACACAAAATTACTCTGCGCTGGGGAATTTGAAGTCATGAAAAATGACATCACACATTGCTGCTGCTTGAGGAAGTGATGGTAGGAAGGGCAACAAATGGGGATCTGCTCGCTGGCATTCTGCAGATCAATATAATAATTGATTTGTGAGCACGAGGTTTGTGGCTGGATGTACTTATTAAATCAAGCGGAATAGCTGGAGAAGTAAGAGAGCCTTCAGGTGCTCAGGCTTTTCCTTAGCTCTGAGGCAGGAAAGAAGTTGTGAAGAATTGCTCGAGTTTAACTGGGGGTTCTAACAACTGAACCCTTTGAAAGGAAAGGTACGTGGGACCTTTGGAGCAGCGGAGAGTGCCGTTACTTTCCTGGAGGAGGGATAGCTGGGTAGGTGGCTTCAAGTGGTTCAGCAGCTGAATTAAGTCCCTGTTTCCGTGCTTCACAGCGTAAAGGTTCAGGCCTGTGCTTGTTTCAAGAGGGTCAACTGCCTTTTGCTTTGTAGCTTGCAGAAAATAACTGTACAACGTGCAGCCTGTGGGCAACTTCTCATCCATCTCCTCTGCGTTTCTCGTGCTTACTCATCCTTCATGCTGTGCAGTTCAGGCTTGCGGAAGCTGGTGCCTCTATATCACCCTCTGTTTCACAGCTGCTGTTTTCCTTCCTGCCCTATCCAGGGCACGGAGGCACATGTCCAAACACACTTCAGCTTTGTTGCAAATTCCCTGCTCTTTGTATATCTATTTTAGACATGGTTGCACAACAGCAAGCAAGTTAAGCTGAGCTGCCTTGCCTTGGCCGTACTGCCTAATTAAGTAATTTTTTATTTTTTGAAGCTACACAATAAGATGAGAGAGGTCGCCTCCCTTTGAAATCAAACTGTTCTGCAGCTGGACAGTGAAACAGTGGTGCTGCTCTCCCTGCCCTGCACAGGCCACCGGCAGCCTGCCCTTTCAATAGCAGTGCTGCACTGGTGAGCCTCTGGTTAATTTAGGAGCTTTCTTTTTGAACAGAGGTGAGCAGAGGGAAGAAAAATGTGTGTTTTGCCTTAATATTCTAGTGTTTCTCCTTATTTCTGAGCACTTTCCTCCCAGCCTGACCATTCAAGCTCTTCAGATGGTTGTTACGCAGCCTTTGCTTTCCTCTTCCCCATGCCTCTAAGGGAGTTTCTCTCCTGTGTGCAGTTGCCTTCTGCTGGACTTTAGTCAGGCTGGGACCTTGCCTGGTCTGGATTGAAGGGTGTCGTGCTATCATGCAGTAGCTATCGTGCATGAACTGACTTGTAAGCTTGTGTCGACAGCCTGTGCGTCTGCAAAAGTGGTTAAGCTAAAGGCTCCAGAGGAGTAAGTAGTGAAATAAAACCTGTGCCTTGAGTCCTTGCAGCCCTTATTTCCAGCGTGGCAGTTCTGCTGGTGCTCCCCATTTTTTACAGCCCTGCCTGGCCAGGAAGTTGTACTTCATTGAGCAGCATCCAAAACCTCCTTGTCTGAGATCCCTCAGCCCAGGGTGATTCATAAACTAGCGCAACCTGTTGCATAGGGAGTGCCTGCTATGGAGGAGATGTGTGAAGTTACTCATTAACTGTTCCGTATGCATCTTGCTCAGCAGAAGGCTGCGCTAAAACCCCAGGGAAGGGCTCCAGCAGGTTTCAGACAAGCCAAATGACTTTTCTGGAGCGCATGGACTTGGTCAGCCCCTGCATGCCTCGATTACTCACTCTTACCTTGTCGCAGCCTCAATTGCTTCTCACCCCATTAACCACAAAATTAAAATGACTGATGTTGAGACATGAGTTGCTACGGTAGGGAGGGCAGGATAAAAAGCCACTTTTTAAATTTTTTTACCCACACCCAGCTATCGGGTTGCCAGGCTGTTCTCCCAGTAGGATTTCTGAGTTCAAAAAGTGCATTGTTTCTCTAATGACTGGGGAGAGAAACACTCCAGAGGTCCAAGTCTGGCTATTAGAGAGGGATCTTTTATGGAAAGTAGTGTGTATAAAGAAGAAATAAAAATCGCTAAGTGCGTTGCAGGTGAGGGAAGAAAGGTATTTTTGGCAGAGGTGCTGAGAGCCTTTTTTTTAAACAATCAGACTATTTGATGGAGACAAGTAGGAGATGCTGTGAGTACAGGTGAATGCAGCTGTTATGCCGGCAGAATTAAAACCTTCAAAAGTAATTGGTGTCACACCTCCAGCTCAACTTTCCTGGGTGTTTTGCCTTTTCAGAGCAGTCATTGGCATTTTAGCTTGCTGGTCCAAGTGCCCTGGGTGGCAGCTGACACCTATCAGCCAGGACCAGTTGTACCTGGAAACTGATTTTGTGAGGCTCTGTTGCGCTTTGTGGGTCCTCGCTCACTTTGTGGTGCAAGTGAGGTTTGGGAGGTGGTCCTGGGTGTCCAGCAACATTCTGACAGTGGGTGAATGAATCCATGTACTGCTTTGAGTCCCTGGAAATTAGGAATAACTCTCTGTAGGTAAGCAGTAGTAATCTGCAGAAAGGGCTCCTGTGCCAAAAGCATGTTGTGGTTCTTCAAATGTAGCTCTTGGCTGAACGGGAGATTACTTCTGCCAGCAAATCTTGCCTTGCTGATAGTCATCTCCTTGTTTATTTAAATTCATTGCCAGCCAAGGCCATCCGCCTGTGGCGAGCGTGTGTTTCGCCCCATCCTGTTCCCAGTTAGCAAGTGGATGGAAGGCAGGCAGCTTGGGTAACGTATAATCTAACGATGACCTATGTCTGATGCTGCTTTGTCTTCACTCTCTCTCCTTTCAGGATCCCTCGGTGACGCAGCTCACAAACGCTAGCCAAAGTGGCTTGGATGAATTCAACCCCTTTTCTGAGAGCTCCCAGCTGGTACGTGCCATGTATCTCTGTGCTAGGTATCTTGGTGGTGGTTTTAGCAGTGTGGAAGGTCCCTTGGTAGGTGCAGCTTAAAAGAAAAAGTGAGGCATTCGCAGCTGATTTCCCCATGGACAGTGTAGCTCGTTGCGTGCGTGGCAAGCTGCAAGCAACTGCTCCTGCACTGGAGCACTAATAAACTCCCAGCTGGAGCTCTCCACTCGCATGGAACAGCTTCTCTCAAACTTGCTGCTGGCTCACAGTAAAGCCATATGAAGTGTGAAGGGGAAGATGCTTTGTGGCAGGACACATCAATATTTATTTGGTCTCTGGGTTGGGAGCTGAACTGCTGAGGCGATATCATTGATGGATCGCTGCAAGAACTTCATTCTTATTTCCTGGCTGCTGCAGTGTGTGAGATGGGAAAAGGAGAACACGAAACCAGGATAAAGCAATATTTGCAGTTCAAGCAACTGATAAAAATGCCTTTTTGTTTCTCCTTTGCCTAATACCCGTAATCCTCAGGTGCCACTCCCCCAATGCATTAAGGAACTACCAAATTTTCGAAAATGCAGAATTGCTTCCTACTAGTGCTTTCTGTTTTAGTAGTGCTAAAACTTGAACTATTCTTTGCTAAAAGAAGCAATATGTAATGTTTTTGCCTTGTTGCTTGGGGTTTATATGCAGACAAATGCGTCGCGGACGACGCCAGCCACACAGCCCTCTGGCCACTCACAGCCTGCTGTTCTGCAGACATCCGTGGAGCCCACCCCCCAGGTATGGTGACCCCTCGCTGCTGCCTTCCCGAAGAGCTGGGCTGGAGAGTGTGAAGGAGCTCCCATGGGCCTCTGGAGGCATGTGGGAATAGGAGGGGAACAGGATTCTCTGGGGTGGGGTGTGGGAAACTGCAGGTGATCTTTTAAACTTTTATTTGTACCTGCCTGGCAAAGCAGATCTCTATAGGGAATACACACACACACAATTCTTTTTATGCCTTTTCCCTGTCCCTCTGGTGGCAGAACTCACTTCACCTTGTATCCTGTTTGCTCTGGCTTCCCTCTGCAAAGACCAAAACGTATCCTGTTAATGCTTTTAGCTTAGTTCTAGTGACTGGTCAGGCACGCTCGGTTGCAGGAGTGTAAATGCAGTCTAGCTATACGTTGCAGCTGCTGCTTAGACAGGCTAGCAATTACCTGACTACCAGGACCACCTCATCCAAACAGCAGAGAAGCTGAGGCTGCTAGGAGAAAGGGTCAGTTCTCAGAATAGCAAACAGGTAGAAGAGATGCTTAAGAGGTATGGTAGATGGCTGTCTTGCCTTTCCTTTGAACCTCCTCTCCTAGCTGGGAAAGGGATTGTCGTGGTCAACTTGGGAGTCCTGCTCACTGCTCTGTTGTAAGAGCACTTAGAGCAATGAGGCTAACTGGAAAATAGAAGAAGCTGCAAGGAAAGCATAGCTTTGCTGGAGGGGAAGGGCATGGAGGATAGGCAACAGGCTGGATAGCCTCCTGAGGGCTCTTCCAGCCCCATCTTCCCATGGGATAAGAGAGGAACATCTGGGTGGAGTTCTGCATTGATCTTGATTTCATCCTCCAGCAGGTAAGACAGAAAGCCTCCAAGATGTTTCAGATCAGCTATGGGTGTTCAGCTTTCAAATTGTCCTCAACCCTTGCTATTCAATTGCCTTTGCTTCCGTTCCAGTTTGGCATCTGGTGTGTTTGCTGGTGGTATTGCCACTGCCTCAGTTAGGGAAGGACTTACCTTTTTCTCCCCCTACTTTAGGCTGTGGCTGCAGCAGCACAGGCTGGGCTTCTACAGCAACAGGCAGAATTAGAGAGGAAGGCAGCTGAGTTGGAGAAGAAGGAAAGGGAATTGCAGAGTAACGCAGCCAGCATTAACCGTGAGTACTGCTTCCTGCAATGCCCTGCCCGCAATGAGTGTGATGCCCAGGGAAGCCTGAGTCGCTTGGCTTGTCGGGATTTGAAGAAGGTTCAGCCTGTCCAAGTGTGTGCAGCTTTATCAGAAGCCATGTGTCCCTTCTGTAGTCCTTCACAGCTGCAGCAGCCCTTTTGGGACTCTACCTGTCATCCCGTAACTGACAAGGTGGGAAACAAGCTCAGAGATAAGATGCTGGAGACCAGCTCTGGTGGGTCTTTGCCCTCAAGCGTGCTCTCACCATCGCATTTGGCCACGTTAAGTTCTTCAAACACCAGTTTTATATTCGTATCTGAGCTGTTGTGTGATGCTGACATGTTAAGGCTTTTCACTGAGAGCAGTAAAGCTTTTTTTCAGTCTCTTAATCAGAGCAAAACAGTATTTTCCCCTAACCTTGATTTTTAAATGGCTGAATCTGGACTTGCCGAGTGGTGTTAGTTGTGGTGGCCCTTTGGCCATTGCAGGGGAATGCTGCCTCCCACAGAGGAAAGCCCTCAAACCAGGCTGACCTGCCTCATTGCTGCCAGCAGAGTAAACACGTCCCTGCTGAGCTGCCTGCTCAAACCTAGATACTTACCAAGATCTAGCCTCTTCCAACATTTTAATGTCGGTATATATGAATGGCTACTTGCAAATTAGGGCGTGCGAATGAATCTTTCAATGAGGGAAGAGCAAGTGAAGAACTGCTGCTTTCTGCTTTCCACAGCGAGGCAAAACAACTGGCCCCCTCTTCCCAAGAAGTGTCCGATCAAGCCGTGTTTTTATCAGGATTTTTCTGCAGACATCCCAGCTGACTACCAGCGGATATGCAAGATGCTGTATTACTTGTGGATGTGTAAGTGATAGCTTGAACTGCAATAAAAATTGTTTCTAAGGCGATTCTGTATCAAATGCTGAGCTTTGACCTACAATAAATTCTGTAGGTGTTGTCTGCAAGGGTAAAATGATGCCTCCCTTCCTTTTTTATGAAGGCAAATGTAAAGAACTCAGAGTTTATGCTTTGAGAATAGCTCATTCATGACAGAATTTTGACTGTTGTTTAATGGAGACTTTAACAATTCTCCTGGGACTCTGAAAGAGAGTGGGTAGCGCAGTTCAGAGATCGGGTGCAAAACAGTCTCAGCTGTATTTGTCAGTTGTGGTGCTCTGAAAAGATTTAAGATTTGATTGTAAGCAGCAGGATCAGATGAGGTTCTTAGGTTAAGCTCTGTTTTCCTTTCAAGGGAGGCAAGGAAATTAGATGTCCCAAAGGCTCCTTAATTTCTGCAGAGCTCCATGTGTTCAGCGAGAGATTAGGGATGCTTGGAGAGACTTCTGAGTTTTCCCAAGAACTTACTGATGTGTTTTCTCTCCTTCCTGTCCTGAACAGTGCATTCAATTACCCTGCTCCTAAACCTGCTTGCTTGCCTGGCATGGTTCACAGTCCAGACGGAAAGAGGAGTAGACTTTGGTCTCTCGATCCTGTGGTTTATTTTATTCACCCCTTGTGCCTTTCTCTGTTGGTACCGACCAATATACAAGGCTTTCAGGCAAGTACTATTTTCTTCTGTAACGGGGATATATCTTTTAGTTGGAGGAGCTTTGGTTTTATCTGTTCCAATCGTATATTGCCTGCAGGGTTTTTCCAGCTCTTTGCACTGTGAAATAGATCAAACCCACTTGTTCCTAAACATATTAGAAGTATCTGATAGAACTTGATTATGGTGGTCTTTTTTCATCTTGAAATCCAAGCCTAGCCAATCATAGGGTCCTACTTTTTATTAATGTCTGAGAAACTGTTTGGCACGTTAATGTGTTGAGCACACTGTGTGTGTCAAGGAAGCTGCCTTCATCCCATCTTGCACTGACTGGGCAGACTGGTGGTTTTGCAATATGCAGTGGACAGGTTGTAAGTTGTATTGCTGCATGAGTTCCTTTTGAGATCACCTCCCCTTAGCAGCTGTGCCCTGGAGGAAGGGGTTTGCTGAATTTGTTTCCCTCCTCTTAGAGGAGGGAAACTGTACAGGAATCATGTCCCCGCCTTTCACTCCTGCTGCCGTCTCTCCTACAGGTCTGACAGCTCCTTCAGCTTCTTCGTCTTCTTTTTCATCTTCTTCTGCCAAATAGCAATCTACATCATCCAGGCTGTTGGCATTCCTGGCTGGGGAGACAGGTAAGCTTCATTTCATGGGCTGCCATGTCACAGCCCTTCATGGATGCTTTTTCTCACCAGGGTTGTGACTGTCAGAAGCTTTGGGATCTGTTTCTGACAGCTGTCTGTTCTTTCTCCTGTGGTTTTCCTGTCTCACCTGATACATATCTTTGGCAGGGCCCAGCTGGGCTGCCTCTCTCCTCCACTCTTCCCGTCCTAGTCCCAGCAAAGGCACGTACCTTTGCCGCTGCTGCTGCAGGCCAGCGCCGGAAGGAGTGTGTGAAATCTTCCATGCCTTCTCCGCTGCCTTCCCCCTCACTTAATGCATATAATACTTATCCCTTCTTGATGCTGAGCCTATAGTGTTGATCGCATCTGCCTTGTGTTAAAATGGAGCCTTGCCTGAGAGAGGCTGTAGCATGGGCATGAGGGATCTCTGACCTGGGTTCTGGGTACGGCTTAACTCGGTACTGCTGCTAGGAGCCTGCTTCTGTCCCCAAACTCTTCCTGAATTTCTCTCGAGTGTGTTGTTGGTGGGCTGTGCTTCAAAAAAATTAAGCAGAGAGTGTTTTACCCTCGCCCTTTCTTGATGGCATTGTACAGAAGGGTGAGACTGGGCTTCTGGAGTGGGTCCAACAGGCCTCTTGTCAGCAATTGCCCCCTGCAGTGAAAGCACAGGCTTTCTTTTTGCCTTGCTGCATTGGCCGCAGATCAGATTCCGGAGTTATTGCGAACAGTGAAAAGGTTAACAGTGTAGTGGTTTTTCTCCCGAGGGGGAGCCTTCAGGTGATGAGTGCAGTGAAACTGCTGTCTATTTTTGCCCACTGCCTGCAGAACGGCTCATGGGCAGAGCTGTTCTTGTGCTCTCTCCCCTGCTAGCTGGTGCAGCCTTAGTCATGGGGGACTGGGAGGGGGCACTCTGTTTTTAGTCTGACTTTGGAGAGCGTGCGTTGAGCTTTCTGCTACGTTTCCTCAAGCCAGACAGTGCATTTATTTTTGGCTGTAGTGCACGGTGTGCCTTTCCGCTTCCTTGTAATGAGCAAGAAGTTGTGCAGCACATCGAATGGGATGGTTTGGCTGCCTTGATTCCCTCTCTCCTGGTGGCACATGGCTTGCTTGGTTTAGCAGTTGGAAAGATTCCTTTCTCCAGCACCCAGGAGGGTGTTTTGAGTGAGGCGTCTCGGTATTTTCACCCACAGCCAAGCATTGATAACTCCCAACATCCTCCCTGCCCCTTCCCTTCAATAACTGCCAGTTTCCTCCTTTCTGTAGCTCTACTTCATCCCTTCCTTTCTCTTCCTCCCTCTCCCAACACTTACATCCCTGGCCACGGAGGGCTATCACGGTGACTTGTAGGTCTAGGCTCCAGATCTGCCAGCTGATCTCTTCTGAGTTAGATGTACCAGCCCATCTTTACACTACTTGACTGAATTTTGAGGAGGTGCTCGTGGAAGTGACTTGATTTACGACAGTGCCAAGGCTATTGATTTTGCTGCTTAAGGGGGGTGGCCCAGGGCTGTAACGCGGGTGGAGTGAGCACAATTTTCTTGTGTAGAGATGGATTGCTTCTAAAAGTGACAATGGAAACTCTGGCCCTGAAACAAGTGCCTGGATGAGCTCTGGCTCCTTGTTTCCACAGCTCTTACGCTTGGTTTTTCACTTCCCTGTAACCTTCCCCCAAAGGCTCTTCTGCAATGGTCAGTGCCTCTTCTCCCTCTGCTCCATCTCATCCCGTGAATCGAGTGCTCGCCATGCTCACCCTGCTCTCCTCTCTCTCGCAGCGGATGGATTGCAGCGCTGTCTGAGCTGCACGGGAACCTGGCTGTGGCTGTTATCATGATGGTGGTGGCAGGATTCTTCACGCTGTGCGCGGTTCTCTCGCTCTTCCTCCTGAAGCAGGTGAGTGGCTTGGAGGCAAGGCGAGGTGTTGGCTGACTTGCAGATCCACAGGTCAGGCTGCTCCCAGGGTATCCTGGGGTTGCCACCTCCTCTCATCTGTCTGGGAATTAGCTTGCTTTTGAAGAAGTAATCGGGGCACCATCAAGAGCTTTTAACAAAAGTATTTTTGCTTGTGCTTCCTGCATCAATGCCAAGTTGCTTGAATGCTAAGGGGACTTGCAGGTGGGAAAGTAGTCTTTGGGGAGGGAACAAGAGGCACAGATGCTTCAGTAAGGCACGCCATTAAGCATGCACGTTAGAATAAAGGAGGGTGTAGTAAGGCTTGCTGCTTTGGCTGCTGTCCAGAGAAGATAGCCAGCGAGGTCCCAAATGTCACCCTCATCAAACACGGACATCAAATTTCTTGCACCTCCCTTTAGCTTGAGTCTGTCCAGAGCTGGCTGTGCAGAGAAGGTCAATGCTTTGGTTGGGTATCCAAGGCTTTACAATCACTGCTACCACAATGTTGTGGGACTCTTCAAAGCCTGGTGGGATCCAAACGAGTGCCTTCCTGCTGGCTCCCGAACATGAGCTCCCCTTCCTCCTTCTGATCAACCACAGGAGGGTTGCATTTCTGCAATTAACAGCAGAAATGTAGCTTTGGGGAAGGCAACAACAGGCTGAACCGGTCCTGTTTCTATTGCTTCCTCCTTTTCTCCTAAATTATATTGTGAAGGAGATAACCTGATGCTTGTAGTGTCAGGCACCTTCAGTGCAAGTGTCTGTAAATGCAGCAGTTAAGTGTCCATACCATCACAGTGCGGGGGGAGGAGTTTTTGGTCTTGATAACTGCCATTTTGCCGAGACCTCCACATTTTACAACAAATGAGGGTCTCCTGAAATCTGCAGCATCACGTGCTGGGTGAGATGGAGCCAATGGCTCCAGCCCATCCTCTCTAGCTGCCAAGAGAGCTGGTTAGCGGCGGGGCCAAGGAAGGGCAAGCTGGCAAGCGAGGTGTGTGCAGCAAGCCCACAACTGCATGCTGATTTTTCTTCCCCTGCCCCACTTCTGTTCCTCAGGTGCATTCCCTGTATCGGCGTACAGGAGCCAGTTTCCAAAGGGCCCAGGAAGAGTTTTCCCAAGGCATCCTCACCAACAGGGGCTTCCAGAATGCAGCTGCTGGGGCAGCCTCCACAGCCGCACAGAGTGCTTTCCGGAGAAATTAACCCTTCCTGGGGCAGCATCCCCCTCGCTTCCTCTGCCATTGTCACCCCAACCTTCTCTTTTTTTTTTTTTTTTTTTTTTTTTTTTCCTAAAGATGCACTTTTGGGAGTACCATGTTAGCTCTGTGATGCCGACTCCAGATGAGAAGAGGTCTGGTTTTGTTTTGGTTTTTTTTTAGCTTCAGCTGGCCTATGTTTATGACAATTAGTTTTCCCTGTCTTGATTTAGGGTGTGGGGAGATATGGGAGACATTCTCTGAAGCAAGTATATTTCTCTATCCAGGACATACTGAGTGTTTGTCTCTCTTTCCCCCCGCTTGCCCTCTCTGTAGCAGGAAGGTGAGGGGAAGCAGGTTTTTGATTTTACTCTCTGTCTTCTATTGGCCTTCGCTATGAAGAATTTGATTATCTGCTGTTTGGGGGGGTGTATGTGTGTTGTAACTTGCATGTAGTTTATGTCATTAATTTGAAGAGCAGATACTGTACTTTTGGTTTATTACACTTACATGATGCTGCATTTTGACCTCTTAACTGCTCGGCTTCCTGAGACTTGGGGTAACGTGGCACAAGGGAAAACCTGGGAGCAAGGGGGGTTAGAGAGGAGGGGAAAGGTCTTTCTCCTTGTCCCCCCCTGTGGCAGATCCCCCCTTCCACGAGGATCCTGCAGATGATGGAGAGAGGGAGAAGGGATCAGCAGGGGCTTGAGAATTCACTGTACCCTTAAACAAGGGGAGGGAGGGGAAAGGGGTGTTTTGACTTGCCAGCTCTGCTGTTTGGGAGCAGCGGCACTGAAGACACCAGCTCAAACACCATGCGGTGCCTGCGATGTCCTTCTCCAGCTAACCTTGAGAGCCTGCCAGCCGAGAGCATGAATGAATCTTTCTCCAGGGACAACTCCTCCCTGCCTTCCTCCTCCCATGTATTATGTTTTTTTCAGCTGGGAAAGAACTGGTTTGACTTTTTTTTTTTTTTTTTTTTTTAAGCTGGGAAAGAAGTGGTTTGATGTGTGTTTAGCTTCAAAAGCTGCGTCCTGAGATGGCATGTCCCTTTGGATGCGGATGAGGTGCAGGGCTTGACGTGCCAGTTGTGGCAAGGTGTGATGGGGGGCGGTTTCCTCCCCCCCTGCTCTCCAGCCTTGTGTGCGTATCGGTGTGGGAGCGGTGGGGGGCTCTTACTTGCAGACCTGACTTTGTGCTGCCCCTCTCTGTCCCCCCTCTTTGCCCAGGAGGGGGATTGGATTTTGTGCCCCCATGCTTCGCTGGCAGAATGTCCGCTGGGGGGCCTGCCCGGTGCCCTCCCAGCCTCCTCATCCAGAAATTGGCATTGTCACACCCCCTTCCTCCTGTATTATTTTTTTTTCCCCGCGTCTGATCTTTTAATGTAAAAAAAAAAAAAAAATTAATAATAAAATGTATATGTGCTCAAAATAAAATCCCCCTTCTGCCTTGGGGAGCGGGGGGCGTGGCCGGGAGCGGGGGCGTGGCCAGGGCCGTGGCGCGCCGGGAAGGCGGAAGCGCGGCCGAGGGCCGGGGCTGGGGCCGGGGCCGGGGCCGGGGGGGGCCATGGCCGGGGCCGGCTGGGCCCCGCCGCGCCTGGACGAGTTTATCCTCACCGAGCGCCTCGGCGCCGGCACCTACGCCACCGTCTACAAGGCCTACAGGAAGGTAGTGTCCCCGTCGTCCCGCCCCCCCCCCCCCCATGGGACCCCCCCCCTTTTACAGCCCTCCATACGGGCTGCCATCCCTATAGTACCTATATGGGACCTGTCACCCCCCTTGGCAGCGATTTCTTCCCCCTCCTCCCCAGTCGGGACCCCCCCGGCAGACTGGGGAACGACCCCCAGCTTGGCTGTTTGGGGGGGGGGGGGGGAGCTCCAGGGTTGGCTTCCCCCTTGGCAGAGGGACACACGGGAGGTGGTGGCCATCAAGTGTGTGAGCAAGAGGAGCCTCAACCGGGCATCGGTGGAGAACCTGCTGACGGAGATCGAGATCCTGAAGACCATCCGCCACCCGCACATCGTGGAGCTCAAGGACTTCCAGGTGGGGCTGGGGGCTTCCCGGGTCGGTGGGGGGGGCTGAGCCAGCAGTAGTCCAGCTCGGGTCCTGGGGTCCATCTTGGCTCCCCAAGGGTGTATCCATGGGGCTCCGTGCCAGCAACTGGGCAAACCAGTCCAGGCGGACCCTGTGTGGGTGGGATACGCGGTGGGACCGGCCGGGGCGGCGTGACGGGGTCCTCTTGGCTCGCAGTGGGACAGCAACCACATCTACCTGATCATGGAGTTCTGCGCCGGGGGGGACCTCTCCCGCTTCATCCGGATGCGCAGGATCCTCCCCGAGAAGGTGGCGCGTATCTTCCTGCAGCAGCTCGGTGAGGGCCCCCTGCCCGGCTCCTGCACTGGCTTTGTTGGGCATCCTTCCCAGTGATTTTGGGGGGGCAGGGCTGCGGCGGTGTCCCCCCTGCCACATGCCTATCTGCCCACCCAGCCTGCGCCCTGAAGTTCCTCCACGACCGCAACATCTCCCACCTGGACCTCAAGCCGCAGAACATCCTCCTGAGCGCTCCGGAGAACCCCCAGCTGAAGCTGGCAGGTCAGGGCAGGTCCCCAAGGAGGGGCTGGAGGTGGCAATTCCTTCTCCCCCCCGCCACCGCCACGAGCTCTCCTCACCCTCTCCCCCGCAGATTTCGGGTTTGCACAGTACATGTCGCCGTGGGACGAGAAACACGTTCTGCGGGGCTCCCCGCTCTACATGGCCCCCGAGATGGTGTGCTGCCAGCAGTACGACGCCCGGGTGGACCTGTGGTCGGTGGGCGTCATCCTTTACGGTGGGCTTTTGCTTTTATCCCCCCTGGGAGTTGACTCGGGGCTGGTTTCCCCCTCTCCATCTCCCCCCACTGCTCCCTTTCCCCCCCCGCAGAAGCACTTTTCGGGAGGCCGCCCTTTGCCTCCCGCTCCTTCGCCGAGCTGGAGGAGAAGATCCGCAGCGACCGGGCTGTTGAGGTAATGCAGGATGGGACGGAGCCGGGTGGGTTCTCGCAGCCCGGGGCTGCGGCAGGGCTGGTGGTCTCAGCCCCCTTCCCTCCCCAGCTGCCCAGCCGGCCCCTGCTCTCCCCGGAATGCCGGGATCTCTTAGGACAGCTCTTGGAGAGGGACCCTTTGAAACGCATCTCCTTCGAACGCTTCTTTGCCCACCCCTTCGTGGATATGGAGCACGTCCCCGGCCCCGAGAGCCTCTGCAAGGCGGTGAGCTGGGTGCTGGGGTGCCGGTCCCTGGGGATGCAGGGGGGCAGAGCCCTGAGCCCCCCCCCACTTTGTGTCCCCCAGACCGACCTGGTGGTGGAGGCGGTGAAGAAGGATCAGGAGGGGGATGCCTCCGCCGCCCTCTCCCTCTACTGCAAAGCCCTGGAGTATTTTGTGCCAGCTCTGCACTGTGAGTCCACCCCGGGGGGGCTGCGTGGGTCCCGGGCGGTGCTGGGTGCATTTGCGGGGGCAGACAGCACCCCGGGGGAGGCCGGTTTGCAGCCCACCCACCCCAGCGTTCGGTCACTCTCCCCTGCCAGATGAAAGCGATGCTCGCCGGAAAGAAGCTATTCGAGCCAAGGTGAGTCAGAAATCCCTGGGGAGGTGGGGGACAGCATCCCCCCCTGGCTTAGCTCGGCAAGATGCCGCCCCATCCTCTGTTCTCCGTGGTGGGGGTCCCCTCATTCTCTGCCCCCCCGCCCCGGCTGTGGGCAGGTGGGGCAGTACATCTCCCGAGCAGAGGAGCTGAAGGCGTTGGTCACCTCCAGCAACAAGAGCCTCTTGCAGCAAGGGAACCCGGCCAGAGAGCTCCTTAAAGGTAGTGTTTGTTGGGGACCCCCCCGCAATGTCAGAGGGGGAAGGGGACACTCAGTGGGGTTTTGGGCTGAAGGGTGTCCCGGGGGTGCTCCCCACTGCACCATTCCCTTACAGAGATGGCCAAGGACAAGCCTCGGCTCTGCACCGCGCTGGAAATGGCTTCTGCTGCCATCGCTAAGGTGAGTGGTGGATGTGGGGGGTCCCCTCTCCCCTCGAGTGGAAGGGGAAAGGGCAAACCCAGGTGGGGAGGGACCCGGTGTATCCCCCCCAGCTGCAGCCGGGCCCCCCGGGGTCTGTTGCAGGAGGAGGAAGGCAAAGACGACGGTGACACCCTGGAGCTCTACCAGCAGAGCCTGGGGGAGCTGCTGCTCCTCCTGGCCGGTGAGTTGTGACCGTGGCGGGTGCTGCGGGGGCAAGGGACGCATCCCGCGCCCGCGGCTGATCTGATGGCACGTCCCTCTTCCCTCTGCAGCGGAGCCCGCAGGGAGGCGACGGGAGCTGCTCCACACGGAGGTGAGTGCCAGCCGTGGGACAGCGGCGTGTCCCCGTTGGCGTGGCTTTGAAGGGATTTTCCTCCCTCTCTCTCTGCCAGATCCAGACCCTGATGGCCCGAGCCGAGTACCTGAAAGACCAGATGAAGGTAGGGCTGCTTAGTGGGGGGCTCTGGAGCATGCTGGGGCAGGAGGGGTTGCAGGCTGGAAAATGATCTTCTGCCCCGGCAGATGCGGGAGGCACAGTCCCTGGGCAAGGAGGCGCTGGCAGAGCCCGTCCGGAGCAGTGAGTCCCTTTTTCTGTCCCCTCTTGTCCCATCAGAGAGGGTTTGGTGAAAAGGGCCTGGGGAAGCGTCCCCCCTCGTGGCTGCGGTCCTTGTGGTGGGGAATATCCCTACAGCTGCCACAGCCACGGGGGTATTCCTGCCTGGGGGTAATCCTGACTCCGCACGCCCTCCTTTCCCCCCAGCCTGGGCTCATCCGTGCCCGGGAGCCCACCCGGGCTGGGTGACAGTGGTGTGTGCAGCCGAGTGAGTGCCCTCTGTGCCCCCCCCGGCACAGCCTGTACCTTGCAGTGATGCCCAGGAGCCGGCCGGCGGGACGCTGCTCGCCGCCCTGGCACTGCCGTGCCAAGAGATGCCGTCGGCAGGGCGGAGGAAAGACGAGGCTTTCGTCCCGACCGCATCGGGGTAGCCGCCTCGGGGGGCTCCCCCTTGGGGCTCCCACCCCCAGAGGGTCCCACGGGGGGGTCCACGGGGCCATCTGCTCCTCTGCCCGGGCGCTGGCGTCATTTCCCGACGGGCAGAGTCCCCTCCCAGCCCTACCTCGACCGTCTGCTGCCGCAGCCTTCCCTGACAGTGGCAGGCAGGTTATTCCACTCTAATTCCCTCCGCTGGCTGTGACGGGCTGCGTATTTTTATCCTGGCACCGGGCTCCGGCAGAATATCCCCCCCTGCCAGTCGCATACGTCTCTTGCCTTTTCGGCTGGATGTTTCTTCCGCCTCCCAAATTCTTCTGGGGGAGCCCTGAGCGTACGCGCAGCCCAGACCCAAAAAATACCCGCGGTAGCTCCAGGCTGGTGGTGACGGCAGCAGGCAGGGGGTCGGGGTCGCTGCCTGCGCCTGCCCTCCGCTGTGCCTTTCTCACGCAGCAACTACCTCTCCGTGCCCACCGCTGCTCGTCCAGCCTCGAGCACCCAATTTCACTGTCCCGGGCCAGCCATACCTCCCTCTCGCTGCTAGAGCGTTGGGGTCGGGGCTTTTGCTTCCTAAACCCGCCTGCACTGGAGTCTGGCGGGGACTGACGCCTTCATCATTTGTGTCATGAGGTGTTGGCAGTGCTCAGCAGGGACTAATTGTGCATGCTCCTCCGTGGGTATAATCGTCGAGTAAAACAGATGAGCAGAAATCAATCACCTTCAGGGACAGAGTCACACGGCTGCAAACGGCAATACCTCCCCGAAGGCAGGGCCTCGGCGTCCTGCCTGCTCTGCTCCTCAGGGCTCTGACAACTCAAATATCCAGATTATGTTCCCAGGAGCACCCCCCCAGCCCTGCAGAAGTCACTTTTCTGGGGTGGTGAGGTCTGCCTGCCCTGCAAAGCAAGGGACTTGTCTCGATATCTACTGTATTTCAAGGGAATGTAATTTATTGTCTTTAATAAACACTTTTTTTGGTTTCTCCAACTCCTCCAGTCTCGGGTTTGTGCTTTAAGACCCAGGAGGGGTCTCCAGCCAAGCCCAGGACCGAGAGCCATCCCGGGGTGCCTGGAGCCATCAAGGAGGGCTGGGGACCCCTCGTCTCTGTCCCCTTGCCCAAGACCGGAGCCACGGGCTCCCCTCCTCTCCTCCAGCCAGCACTGGCTGGGAGTGCCCTACCTCCCCGTATTCCCTGGGGACACGAGGCAGCCAAGGCAAGGTTTGACCTTGTTTTCCATTCAGATCTTTTTTTTTTCATGTGTGTGTGTGTGTGCGCGCGTGTAAAACATCGAGCAGAACAACATGAAAGGTTACGTAAAATCATGTTTTCTCCAATAGGTTTTTACGGTGGGTGAGGAGCGGTTGGGCTGGGCAGGGAGGTGTGGGGGAAAGGCAGAGGGGCCAGAGCAAATGCTGGGATGATTTTTGGGGGGCCCCAAGGATGGTCTGAGCTGTGACCCCAGCAAAGCTCCTCCTGAGACTGCCTTCGCCCCAGATGCTGCCCCATAACCTGGTTTCTTCCCTGCCCCCCCCCGCAGCCCCAGCCTTTAGTCCTTTGCCGGCTGCTCCATGCCCAAGCCGTTGGAGAGCTTCCCAGGCGGATGTGGCAAGGCATTTTTATGTCTTTTTTTTTTTTTTTTTTTTATTATTATTATTATTCTGAGCAGAGATTATATCCTGAGGCTTTAAAGAGCTTTCAAACCCCCTGCCCTCCCCCGGCCCGTGGCTAGCGCGGAGCCGCTGGGGATGGCTGAACCGGCTGGCTGCGGCAGCCGGCGCGGATAATCGCATCTGCCTTTACGCTCTGCCGAAGACGTGGGCCGAATCTGGAGCCTTTTGAAGTGGGGAGAGACTCCGGCCGTTTCCCCCGGGGGAGGAGGGTGATGGAGCTCGGGGTGCCCCAGCTTTGCGTCGGGGTGGATGCGAGTCTTTTCTGCGTCAGGGCTCGCAAAGCGCTGCCCAAATATCGCTCCCCGGGCAGGCTGAAGGGAAGGAGGCACGAAGCGAGCAGTCGGCAGTCCGGCAGCACGGGGCCGGCTCCGGCGGTGGCTTTTCTCGCTTGGCATGGCTTCGGCTGCAGCGGGCAGGAGGGACGGCTGCCGGGCTCCGGCTGCCTTCTCCCATCGGCGTCACAGCAAAGCCCGGTGGGGACGCGTGCCGAAGCCGTGCTGCCTCCTCGCACCGTCCGGCCCTTGCGAAGGGCTATTCCAACCCGGAGCCTCTCGAGCATCACTCGTGGGGTGGCTCTTGGGTCCGGATTGTCACCCAGAGAGGGACATGGGGATGGCAGATGGGTGTATTGCCCTCCTTGTACCAGTCCGTGGGTTACTTGGTGATGGGAGTTCAAATGCTCAATGGGTTTTAAAGAAAGAGAGGGTTGGGGAAAGCTGGGTCAGCGTGTGGAGCCGGTCCTGGGTTCTCCCCCGTGCTCTTTAATCCGGATTAATCCCCGTAGCTGAACCAGCAGCACAGCGATGCTGCAGTGGGATAGATGGGGCCGTCCCTTCCCGCAGCAGCTCACAGGGAGATTTAATTGCCTGCAAAAAGAAAAATGAACCATTCAGCGGAGATTCCCCCATCCTTTAATGGCGGTTCATTTGTTTCAGTGCTTTAACGATTGCTCATTTAATGCTTTGTCCATTGGGGAAACCGCTCACATCATCTTGCGCTCACCAGCAGAAAGGAGGCCTGATCCTGCGGCCGTACGATGAGGGGTTGCTGCACGTCTGGTGCAGGAGGGTAGGAGCTCTGCCCACCCCCGGGGCATTTATTTATAAGCTCTGCTGCCGGCAGAGATCGTTCAGCACCCAGCAAGAACTTGCTTGAACAAATCCACCCCAAACCTGGCCCCATAGGTGAGGGAATTGGGTTTATAGCGTAGAAGAGAAAAAATAGGTTTTTCTGCTTTAATCCACACTAATTCTTTGCTTTAAGTTTTTTCAGCCCCCGTGTTGATGCCCGGAGCGGTCGTATGGCAGGCAGGCAGCTGGGATGCTCAGCTGCAGGGATGCTTGGGGACCTGGCAGCGGGGGATGCTGGCAAACAGGGATTCATCTCTTGAAGGGCAGGGGACAGGCGAGAGGAGGGCTGCCGGCCCCTGCTCCCCCCATCCCAACCTCTCCTCCCCGCTACGGGCAGCGGGCCAGCGATGGGAGCAGGGCTGCGGGCTCGGAGCATCCCGGGAGCTCACGACGCTTTGCCGGGAATGCTTTGCTGAGGCTTAACACGTCGCCGGAGCCAAGCGGGGAGAGCTCGTGCTGCTTGCTTTTCACATGCCTGGGGGTCACGGTGCCTCCTAAAATAAACCCGCCGAGCTTCACGCGGCCTTTGCGTGGCGGCACGTGGGCCTGGAGCGAGCGCGGAGCGGAGCCGAAGATCCGTGGCTGGGGGAGCGGGGAAAGGGGGGGGGGCAAAATAAAAGGTGGGGGAGAGGGTCCAGGCTGTATCCTGGTGGGGATGAACCAAAGGGCTGCATCCCCCAGCCCCATCTCCCTCCCTCTGCGCTGGTGGGGATCCCGCTCACCCGCGGGATGTTTTATTGATTGAGCCTTGCCGTCAGCCGGGGAGTTAAAAGCCAAGCCAGGCTGGAGGGCTTGGCTTGGTCAGTGCCGGCTCTCCGCTATCCCTTTCCTCGCGGGGGATTAGATGAGCTTGGGCTGAGCCTCATCAGGTATGATCTCCTTTCAGAGCTAAAGCTGCTTCTGCCGATCTTCCCTCGCCTTTCTCGCCAGCCTCCGGTGCTGTGTGGGGCTGGGTTAGGGCTCTGCCTGGGGTAGATGTCCCCGGAGCTGCTGGTGGGTCCCCACAGGGCTGGAGAGCAGCCTGGTCCCTGGGGCTGGAGGGTTGGGGTGATGTGTGACCCCACGGGCAGAGCATCCCACCCGAGTTTCTCAGGAGTACCCGGCCCCAGCACAGTATTACCAGGGGGCTGGGGGCAGAAAGCAATCTCCTGGCCGTACCAGAGAGCTTTGCTCAGCCCAGCAGCCCCAGGCGTGGCCTGATCCAGCATCCTTGCTGTAATAATAATAATAATAATAATAATAATAATATTAATAATAATGCCACCAGCTTCCCAGCACCCTCCCCTGCATTTTCCTGGATGACACAACTCCCCCTTCAAAAGCAAATTGCAGTTAATTCACTCCGTTGGGATTTTGGGCAGTGAATTCCCAGCCTGTGCCAAGTTTTTCCAGGAAGCCTCGCTGCAGGAGCCCACCACCCGCTGGGATGCCGGCAGGCCCGAACTGCTCCGGCTTGAAGTCACACCTGTACTTACCACGGTCTCGTCCCCACAGAGACGTGTCCTTGCTCGGAGCAGCGCCGTGGACACCCCGCGGTGCCCATGAGACTGCGGCGGGGAGCTGGTGAGCAATCTGAAGGCTTTTTACTAAAATAGCCAAAAATCTGTGAAATCTGGGGGTTTTGTTTGCTTTTAAACCCGGCTGCTGACAAAGAGCCGCTCATAGCATCCCTTCAGTACGAAACACGGCAAAACAGCCGACGACAACCAGGCGTGATGCTTTCTTCTGGATGATGCTGCAAGAGATTTCTCCCTTGAGCTCCCATCACTCCTCCCCCCTGCCCCATAAAGGGGATGCACTTAATCTCTCTGTGTCCCCCCATAGCTTGGGGCACCCCAAAACCTTTATCAGGAAAGTACTGCTCAAGGAGAGAAACAAATGCATAGACATCTCCTGATATTTATTCCACCGGTTATAACAGTACCATGGCACGGGGACAGCATAGGAGGTGGAGAGACACTCAAATGAGCACAGCACACAACTACAGCACAACAGAGGAGGAGGAGGAGATTTTTTTTTTTTTTCCCCTTATCACTTTGCTCTTCTCCTGGAAGGAACAAGGACATGAGTGGATCCCACCCTGGGAGAGGGAGGGTATGCCACCACCGCTCCGGGGAAGGGCTGGTGTGGGTTCAGATGAGCACCGAGGAGGGGTTTTATTCCTCTCTGGCACTAATTCAGGCTTTATCCCTCTGATCCTCAACACCTCCGTTGCTGCTGGGCTAAATGGGATCATATAGCAGGTCCTTCCCAGCTGACTCCTTTGAGAGGGGCCCTCAAGGGCAAAGTGGTTGGTATTTCTTGCACGGACGGGATGTTATTTCTCCTGCGATGGGTATGGGATGCAGGGGGTGTGTGGGGGGCATTTCGCATTGTGCCTTGTCCTTGCAAAGCAAATTGGAGCCTCCCTGTCATTTCTAGGAGGCTCGGTCGAAATGTGGAGGCAGAGACACGGTGTATGGCCACCGCTCTGCTGGAAAGCCTTTGCCTTCCCATGCTGATGTGGTTCAATAACACTCCAAGGTCACTCGGGGCTTTCCTTCCCTGCAAACCCCCCACCCCACCCCAGCTCTCGCTAAAGACACCCACTGCCACGGGCACAGGAGGAGGCATTGGGTTACAGGGAGGGGGGGGCATGCTGGCTCATTGCTCTAACCTCAGACCGGAGAACAAAACAAAAAACCACACATCAGGGACATCTGGGTCAGGGACTCGAGGCTTCACATGGCTCAGAAGGAGGACCCGACTCACACAAGGCAAGGGTGACAACATCAGTGGGGTCCCCGCTGCAGGCAACAGCCACCGCCAGACCCTTCGCCGCATCCCCTCCCTTCTCCCCCACCGTCACGTTGACGAGGAGGGGGGGTTCAGCTGGGTCACATCACGGCGCATTTCTCAGCCGATTGCTTCAGGTCCTCTAGCGTGGCTGAAGCTTTGTCTTTCAAGGAATCAAGGTCCAGGTTCTGGATGTTGCTGAGCTGGCCGATAACTGAGTTCTTCTCTTCCTCCTCCTCGTTGTCCTGCTCGATCATCTTGGCCAGCTCTTTGGGCAGCTCCACGTCACCTCCCACCAGCTGGATCTGGTTGTCATCCGTTTCATTCTGAAACGGGCCAGGAGAAAGTCAGTCAGGCGTGGGACGTTGCAGGAGGGCGGGGGGGGGGGGCTTCTGGAGGCACTAAAGGCACGCGCGAGGTTCACGGTGGTGCCTGCATGGGCTTTGGGCTGTCTTCCCATTTTAAGGTCCATGCAGATCGGTCCCTGGGGCTCACAGCCGTGCTCGTGCTGTGGGTAGGATGCTGACCCGGAGGGGACATGGCTGAGCACAGCCTGGGCACGCACCAAGGCACACACGAAGGGCTGAGACAAAAAACCCGAGTACGCCAACATCAGTATAAATTGGCTTTCAGTTTGCATTGGAGTGGTTGGGGAGGTTTAGGCACCCAATTAAGCCACACATATGCTTAACTACTGTGCCCACCGGAGATCGGGGTCAGCTCTGTGCCGGAGAGTCACAGGGAGACTTTGCAAAAGGCAGCCCGGCTGCCAAGTGGGATCAGTAATGAGCAGAAGAAACTTGTCGAAAGATTAGAAGGGACATCTCAAGCACGAGAAAGCAGCAAAAGGTTCGGGGGGCCAGATCCGAACAAATCCCCATTTCCCCTGGAGAAAAAAATCTCCATCTCTTCTTTTTCTGCTTTTTCTTGCTTTTGGCAGGGGAAAAATAAATTCTCCAGCTGTTTATTTCCTGGCAATAAAAGGGGTGTGAGAAGCGGTGGGGTGTGCATCCAGGCTGGTTGAACAGTATCAAACAATCTGAATAATATCACTTGGCTTAGCTGACCTTTCTGAACTAATATTAGCCTGGCTCCAATTTAGAGTATTCACCACTGAGCATCTCTTGCTGAATAAAGGGTGGGTTTGGGGGGGGGGGGAAGAGCTTGTGGTGATTCCAAGAATGGCTGAATTATCCCTTGATTAAATTGTTTCTAGTGAATGATTCATCGGGCGGAAATTCCAAAATAGGAGTTTAGGTAGGAAATGTTTGCCAAATAATCCGGGGAGAGGAGCTGGCTAATTCAGCTGGGAAGGTGTAACTCTGGCTCCGCTCCCAGCTACGGGGCTGAGAGTCCAGGGTGAAGGCGGCTTTCCCTCATCCAGCTGGATTTAGGGGCAAAAGAGAGGAAGAGGGGGATCAAGCAAGGCAGGGGGGGTGCATCAGTGGTCCCGCTGTTTGGGGCTGGTAGCTTGCGGTGCCCAGAGGTGATGGGAAGGGGCCGAGATTTGGGTGGAAGGATGTGTTTTAGGGGAACTGATTTGCACTTGGGCTTTGTAGCTCAGAAACCCACCCGGCCAAGGGGGTCCGGCGCCCCTTCCCCTCCCTGCAGATCAGGGGTGTTGCCTGTCCCCCCGTGGCCCCATCCACCAAGCCCCCCATGAGGGCTGCACTGGGGCTTGGCTCCCTGTGTGCCCCCCCTCCCCGTCCCGTGCCCGGCACAGCCGTACCTTGGGGAGCCTGTACTTGTCTCGGAAGTGGGACCTGAACGTGGCCCTCTCCGCCTTGCGCTGGGCAAACTGGGCATCTCTCTCCATCCTGCAAACCAGGCAGAGCAGTTACCGGCAGTTGCTGCCCCCGGTCCCTGCATTTGAGCACCTCTTCCCCAGCCCCCCCCAAGCTGGGTACCCCCCATCTCCTCTGCAAAGTCCCGGTTCCCCACAATTTCCTTCCCCCAGCACAGCCCGAGAGAAAAAAACAATCCCATCTCCCGGGCGAGGAAGCGGATTAAGGGATTAGGGGGTTCATCAGACTCCCTCGTGGCCCCACTGCCCCCAGCGCTGTCTCCCCCCAGCCTCCCATGCATGGGACAGGGGGGGTTGCAGAGGGAGCACCCTGTTCCCCACTGGGACCCCGGGGGTCCAGCCCACCCCGGTAGCCGGGTCTGGTCGTACTTACTTCTCCTCCACCAGCTGCCGCTGATATTCCTCGTACTCCTCGCGTGTCATGCCCTGCGCCTCGGCCGGAGACTTCTCGCCCTCGCTCTTCTCCTCGCCACCCAGGCCACCCGTCAGGTTCTTCAGCTGTCCCCCCACCATGCTCTTCACCATGAACGCCATGGTCGCGGTCGCAGGGGGCCGGGGACCCCGGGGGCCGGGGGAGCCCGGGTGCTGGGGAGCTGGGGAGCGGAGCTACTGCAGAACTGGGAGAACCGGGGTTAATGGGGAGATGGGGTTCTGGGGTACCGAGGGGTGGGGAAGATGGGGATGCTGAGTTACGGGGGAGCCCGGGGAACGGGGCTAGGAGCGAGCCGGAGTGCCGAGGAGCCGAGGTATACTCGGTGCTGGGCTGCCGGGAGTTACCGGGAAGCTGGGGTGCTGCGGGTGCGAGTTCCCGGGGAGCCGGAGTACCGGGTTACCGAGGAGCCGGGGTCAACGGGGCCGAGTTCCCGGGCTGCCGGAGTACCGAGTTCCCGGACTGCCGGCGTAGCGAGGAGTTCCCGTGGGGAGCCGGGATACCGGGGACGTGAGTTCCCGGAGTACCGACTTCCCGGGCTGTAGCGGAGCCGAGTTCCCGGGGTCGACCAACCGGCTTGTCCGGGCTGCCGGGGATCAGCGCCTCCGCGCCGCCCCGCCGCCCATGGCGGGGCCGGGCTCACCGGGGAACAGAACGGCAGCGGCGGCGGCGGCGGGAGCGGGAGCGGGAGCTGCAGCACCGGGGCGCGGACAGCTCCGGTGTGCGCGCGGCGGCACCGCCTCCCGCCAGGGCCCCGCCCGGGCCCCGCCCTGGCCCCGCCCGGCCCCGCCCGGGCCCCGCCGCCCCCCGCCGGCCGGCAGAAAGGCGGAGCCCCCACGGCCCCGACCCACACCGGGAGAGTCCCACTGCTCCCCCCCCCCCAACTCCCGCGTCTCCGGGGAAAATTTCACCCGGGAAGGAGCCCGTACTACCGGCCCCGTGGGCTGCCGTGACCCCCCCCGGGCACCGTGCCCTCGGCTCCTCCCGCTCGATTTAGCCCATCGAGGGGCTGCGCTGGAGCGAACGCCCAGAAAACAGCTCTTTTCCCACGCTCTTCCCCATCCTTTGGAGCCAGCCGGAGGAAAAGCCGGGCTTTAGCGCTCGATAAAAGCCATATGTACCATACACCAGCGGCAACTGTTGTTTGCTTGTAGATCTTGTAGATTTTTGGCGTGCCCCAAAGCTTGTTCCTCTCTTTCCGAGTGGTATTGATGATGTTAATTAACGTTAAAGCTGCCGTCAGTCCCCGCAAGCGCTGCCTCGCCGATGTACCAGGGCCGGCCCGGGGACCCACACGTTCAGCGGTCACCTAAATCAGGAGGCCGAGGACAGAGCAGGCATTGATTTTGTTGCGTAATTCCCTCGGCCCCTCCAGCTCTCCCGGCTCCTGTCCTGCCCCCGCTCCCACTCCTGCTATTTCCTTTGACTGCAGCCATATCGCGGGCCTTGGGGAGTGAGCAATTAATGGCATCAGAAACGCACCTCCCTTCCAGATGGCCAGCCTGGCTTTAACATACATTTCTCCCTTTTTTCTTCCCCGCTCACGAAAAATGAGTGCAGATCCAAACCCCAATCCCGGCTTGCAGGAAATCATTTCATTTCCGAAATTTAAAAACAATCTCCGCAGATTAAAATGACAGAACAGCTGTGAAGCGATAAAGTGAAACGGGGTGGGGGAATCGGCCCATCTTCTCCCTTCCCCCCCTTGCCCAAGGTAGCACCAGGCAAAAATTTGTCTTAAAAGGAAAATTAAAAAAAAAAACCATGTATTTTTCTCGGATAATAATCCCTTCAGCAGTTAGGCAGTGACCACTGCTGTTAGGGATCGGAGCCTGCTTTTGGAAGTGACAAAAGGGCATTTGTCCCAGTGAAGGTTCTCCGGGGCTACGGCTAAATCCCACCGGAGCAGAGCCCCCTGAATGATGCCAGCTGTTCCCCTGAGTTCATCTGAAGGTGCAAATTGCCTTTCCACGCAATTTGGGCTGAGGGAGACCCATCTGAGGCTCTGTTTGGCACGACTCCAGCATCACCCACAGCATCTCCCCACCACTCAGACGTCCCTGTAGCTGCTGCTCGTCCCGAGTCATCGCTGAGCTGGCTGCTCATGAGTCCTACCAACTGTACGAAGCAATGATTTTCACTTTTCACACCGATCTGCAGACCCCCTAAGCATCTTCCCATGGGCAGCCCATGCAAAATGAATTTTAGCCCACAATGAGCTTTCACAGCCTGCTTAGAAATAGGCTGAGAGCCCCAGGCGCTTTGCAGACATCCTATTGCCAACAGCGTGTTCAAGTTCTGGCTGTCGGTCAGACAAGGACTGGATTAAAAAAGGGGCAGAGAGAAGGAAAAGCATCCCTGCTTGTGTCCCAGAGCCGCTTTGCCCTCAGATATCGGGCAGGTTTGAGCCTTGGGTCGGTTCAGAGCAGACTTTTGATGTGGCTGGTCCTAGGAGCTTTGCTCAGTCCGGATTTCTATCTAAGCATTCACTAACAGTAAGAGACTTGAAGTCAGGACCGATTTTTTCCAGCTGGCTTAGATGGGTCAGCTACCATGTAGCCTCCCTGTCTGAGAAAGTAAGAGAAAACAGCTCTTGATGAGCAGAAATGCTTGGCCAAAGCAGCTAGGTGAAAATTAGCACAGGATTACTGGCAGCAGCTGGGACCCACTCACTCGTGGCAGGGCTGCTCCCTCACCAGGGGACCATGGTTGACCTTTGCAGCCTCTTGCAGCCCAGGGTGGTTGGGGAACTGGTTTTATAGGGATGGAGCAAAAGGCAAAGGAAAGGACCTCCAGCGAGGTCTTGCAGCTGCTGGCAGCTCTCCCACCCCTTTGGCTCTTGGGCCCACGTTCTTTCCAGAGAGGCCAGTGTCCCATCTGGAGGTAGAGGAGAGAGGGCAATCAGAGGGTGCAGAGGGCTGGTGATCGAGCCCACGGCGATGCTTCAAGGTGGTTGATTTTCCATTTGCTTTTCTTTGGGCAGCTGAACTGTTCCTTATCCCTGAAATATATTCAAGTAAGAATGACTCATCCTTCCTCCCAGGACTCTAACCTGCAGTAATGAGATGTAAATCCTTGCATGACCTATTATATTAGCTTATGCTATATCACACATCTCCGTGGATTAGACGGGAGGGAGATGAAACGTCCCCCAGCAGCAGCCAGCCTCAGACAAGCCGGTGGAAGTTAAGAGGATCCTCTCTCGGCATTGACACCTGATTTGAATAGGATGCAAGCAGTTGGGATTCCTCTGCCATGGTGAGAGGGATCGTTTCAGCTACTCTTTCCAGGTAACGGGAGAACTGCGTCCAAAGCCACAGCTGGCAGCTCTCCCTTCAACCAGGGTTTCATATGATGCTCCAGAGATCCCTGAAGGGGACCAGAAATGGCCAGGATTTCCTGGAGTGGCTGGTTCTTGGAGTTATCCTGTAGATTAGACAGGGGAGGGGAAGGGCCTGTGACCTTGAGTTGCAATGCAGTAGCAATAAGGCCGTCCAAGGACAGCAATCTGATCCTTGTCAGCCCCAAATCCAGGGCAACACAAGGGTTTAAACCTTTGGAGACCCTGAGTAGGTGAGCTAATCCTGGAAAGACATGTTTTTTTGTGTGTGTGTGTGTGCTGGAGACGCGACGGGGGAGGAAATGAGCAGGCGTTTCTAACCAAAGCAGGCAGCCGCTCTGCTGGGAGAAGTCACGCTCGCACTTGGCAGTTGATTGTCACTTCTTGTGATGGGGACAGGCACTGCAAACACAGGGACCTCCACGCTCAGCCCTGACCCCGGGCGCAGAGGAGCAGAGTCAGCCCTGCTCTTCCCACCTGCAGATGGGGATGCTCCAAGGGGACGGGGACAGGGATACCCTGCTGTCCCCATCGCTGCCACGCAGCCGGGGCAGCCGCCCGCTCTGGGCATGGGGATAAGGCACAGTGACATCTGTCCTGGGACGGTGGCATCTGGAACGGACCCGGGGGCTGAGCATCCCCTGGGCAGGGAGCTACAGCCAGCGGTGGGCTGGCTCCTGCCTTGGGGACAGTGGGGGACACCTGCCCCCTTTCTTTGAGGTCTCCACCAGCAAAAAAGCAATAGAGCGGCCACTGATTAAACCTCAATACTAATTAATCTGTGCTGAAACATCTGTTTTTTTCCATAGAGCAGCTGATGAAAGTATGTTGTGCATCCTCACCGGTGCAATCAGCTTCTCTGTGTAAACTACTTAGCTGTAAGAAGGTAACTATTACTCTGTGACAGCTATTAAGAAGTTATTAAGAAAATGCTGTGGTGCCGAACCACTGGGATCTGGGGGGGGGGGGATGCAGAGAGGGATCTCGCGAGGGGGACAGCCTGGCTGGGAGGGTCCCAGTGCCGTTATGGACCACCGCAAGCTTCAGCTGCCAAAAGTTCAAGAGAAAATACCCTGAGGCCTAGAACATAACATCCTTTCAGGTTCTCTTCTGCCCAGCGCTCGCTGGGGTAAAAGTGCCACCGTGTCATTAACATAGGGAATAAAGAAAGTTTAGGGTAAAAGGGTATTGTAAATTATCAAAAAAAAATTACTTCCTTTCATGTGACTTGAATGTAATTAAATAAAGCTAAATGCATCTGGAGTTTGTCTTGGCTGAGGAAGATTAAATGCAACGCAGCAGTCAGCTTTGTATGGAAATGAAATGCAAGCTGCCTTTTTGTGACCTAAGGAGGCCATTTCAATGTAAAGCCTTCCTACCCCTATAGAACCAAGCCTTTAAGTTCCCAACATCTGTCGTCATCGCTTAAGGACAAAGAAATCCCAAAGCGGGGGGTCATTACTGTTCTTATTTGCTATTAAGCCTTGATTATACTCAAGGAGAGCTATATATCGCATAGGCTCTATGTCACGTGTTGCGTCATGTAATGAATTTTTATTTTTTTTTAAATCTTGTGTTTAATTGCGTCTCGAGTTCTCGTGCAGAGCAGCCCATCAGCGGGGATGTCGCTGCCTCTGCTTGCGGCAGCACAGGCTGAGCGTGAGAGGGGGCACGGAGGAAGGAGCTGCAAGGCCCTTTACAGGGTCATGCCCATCTCTTCTCTTTCCCAGTATATAACAACTAAATAGTTTTATATTGCCGGTATTATTTTGATAACAAATACCTTATACTGTTCCGTGTGATATAGCTCCCTTAAAGCCCTGTTATGGGTATGCACATGTAAGTATACACGCGCACATGTATGTGCACTACCAATTATTCTGTTCGTATCCCCACAAGCTGAAGACCGTCAGAGCCCTCGCTGCCCAGGGAGGTGTAATGCCAGCCCATGGAAAGGATCAGGCCCTCCCCATTTATTTCTAGGCAGGAGGAGATGCAACAGCCAGGTCCCCTGACAAACCCAGGGGAGTTTGGGGTGGGTGGGATGGGAATGGTCCTGCCAGAGCTGTGTGCGGGGTGGGGGACATACAGCCTCTGCCCCAAGGGGTGGGGGGCGTTGGGGGTGCCGTGGGTGCGTTAGCAGAAGAGGAGGGTAACCAGGCAGGGGAGCAGGTCACAGCACAGATCAGGGTGGTTGTAATCCCTGCCAGCACACGTGCTGGGAGGGGAGATGCTGTTGCGGGGGGGTGAGGAAGAAGAGGGAGGTGGTTGGGGTGGGAGGGGGCTCCCATGGCAGAGTCTGCACCCAAGCAGTGACACAAATATACCCGGACAGACACACAGAGCATGTAAACAGGCACATGGGGAGACCATGTGCTGCTTCGCTGCCGGTGGTGGAGAGCAAGCCCGGAGCAAAGGCACACGCCAGCCAGAATGCGTGCACACACACACACACACGGCCACACACGCACAGTTTTCCCACGGGGGATCTTTCCAGCCTTGCCTTCATTTCCTGGAGTGCTCAGGAGGAAAAGCCAGAGAGAGAAGCTGGAGAGGTGAACGACACCGAACGGTGACGGGAATGGCTTTGTACATCACGCTAAAAATAGTCCTCGTGATAAAGTCAATCGCGGAGGGGGAGGAGGTGCAGGCAGCGCACAGATGCTGGCGAGGTCTGCCAGGGGTTCGGAAGCCCGCACATCAAGGATAGAGCAGAAGGAGCCTTGCCGGGCCGTAATTAGAGCTGGTAATTTGCTCCAAGCGGCACTGAGGGAATTAAGCAGCGGGCAGCTTGGGAGCGGGCCTGCCCAGGCATGTTACACCCCCTCCTCTTGGGATGGATGCTTTGCAACCCTGGGAAATGGGAAGCAGCGAGCAATCGCTGCAGCTGGAATTGCGCTGGGAACAGATGGGCGCTCTGGTTGCCTTTGAAGTGAGTTTGGGTTTTTTTGTTTGTTTAGGGAGAGAAAGGCTCACCGCATCTCTGTGGCTCTCCGGGTAAGGGGGAGAAGGCAGGCAGGGGCCGGGATGTGGGGAAGGCGCTCAGGAAGAGCCAAAGCTGAAGGAAAGCATCCCGATGGAGAAGGGAGAGGGTATCCGCAGGGAGCAGAGGGCAGCGACAGGCTGCACCGAGAGGGAGCCAGAGCCAGTGCTGGAAGAGATGCTCCAGCCAGGGTGACCCCAGTGGGTCCAGGGCAGGGGGAGTCGTGATGGATAGGGAAGGAAAAGCAAAGCACGTGTGACTTCAGAGATCATCTTTTCACCTCCTGCAGCTTCTGCACAGCAAGTCAGTGCCGGTCCCAAGCACTCCCCAGCCTGGCTAGCAGATACCCCGTGCCGGCTCGGGATGCTGAGCTCCAGTCTGAGCTGGGATCCTCATCAGCGAGGCAGAGGGGAGAGGCAGCCCAGAACTGGAGGCTGAAGTTTCAGGAGCTTTTTAAACCCTGTGTGTCTGTCCTCCTTGTGTGGCAAAGGTGTAGGGAGAGGTGAAGTCCATTTGTGCTATTGCATGGGCACCCCAGAAAAAAAAAAAAGAACTCCCTGCCTGCTCTTGCCGACAATGATTCACGCTGTGAACTTGAGGCGGGATGGGAGCTGACACAACTGGGCCCAGCTCCGATCTCCTCGTCGCTGATGGGAGGAGGAGGAGGAGGAGGAGGAGGAGGAGGGGGACATGTTGTGAGCCAGTACCCAAGAGCCTCAGTAGCCCCTGGGTGTCACACAGGAGCCGGCAGCTTGTCCCCTCTGCCCACGCTGGGGCACAGGCTGCTGCTAGGTTCACAGCTGATGGAAACAGCCCCAAAATCCCTGGGGAGAAATCTCCTAGTGGGACACAGGTTGTCCTTGGCTGCACATCACCAGGCTGCAGCCCAAAGCGAGGGGGGGCACCCAGAGACGGGGGTCAGGAGCAAACAGCCCTTAATGGGGGAAACTGAGGCACAGACCCTGGCGGCAGGAGGGGCTTGGTAGTTAAGCTCTCCACAGCGCAGAACGGAATTTCTTAGCACAGTCCTCTCGGCATCCTCCAACTGCATCGCGGAGAATGCTGAGGATGCTGGTATGGCACCAAACACCCCCCCCCAAAGCCCCCCTCCTGCCCATGGGACCGGGCACAGTCCCAGAGATCGGCAGTGTGGTGCCATTTAGAAGAAAACCAAAGGTCTAAATGAGTTTTTGGTTTTCTCCCCTTTTTTTGATGGCTGGCAGGGGTCCGTCGGCCAGCGGTAACCCGGGGCAAGGGGACTGGAGGGGATGCGATGGGCGACTGGCCCAAACCTCCTCCCTGCTCGCTGATATCTACCATCACAGGAAGGTGCCGGGGTATTTCTCGCCATTTCAAAAGCCATGTTTCTTGCAGGCTTTGCCTGTAAATGACTTTAATCTTCATAAGCCCAAAAAGTAAAGCTGCTTATATGGCTGGAGCCTGCTGGAGCACTGGGAGGAACTGGAGGGGGGGATGTGGACAAAAGGAGGGGGGGTTAGCCCATGGGAAATGAAACCCTACGGTGGATCGAGCCCCATCACATCCCTGTCCTGTCCCCTCTGGGGTCAGGAGCACTTGATTTCTGTAGCTACTGCCATCTCCCCTCCGCACCAGAGGGCTCTTGAAGGGTGAGTCACTCCATCCTCCATCCCACCCAGACCTGAGCCGTGCCTGCTGTCCCAACACTCCCTATCTTTTCCTTCGATTCCCCCCACCCCAAGATGAATCCCAGTCTCAATCCTGGCCCAAAACAGACCGAGAGCTCCCAACTCTGGCTTGCAAACCAGGCAGCCGGTAAAGCCGATGCCCTGCGCATCGTTTAACGCCGAATAATTCTCCATGGATGAAGAGAACTATTTTAAACCTGTTGAGCCCTGCGTGCTAGACGCCACCTCCACCCAACACCCTTCAAGACAGCAGGGACTCCGTGGGGACACCTCCTTTGGGACTGGGGGTCCGGGACACGGGGGTCCCGCTGCATAGACGTCTTTAGCCCCTTGGCTGAGACAACCAGGGCAGGGAACAAGGCCCACAAGGTCCAGGGATCAGCCCCAAAATGCATCCCCAGATCTTCCCCTGCCTGGTCCAAGCATCTCCAGGGGTGGAAGATAAAGCCCGGCTTAACGGGGAGCTTTGCCATCACTTGGCAGCTTCATCACTGTCACAGCCTCGCCAGTTCTCATGGGTGGGACGGAGGCAAGGGATGCCCAGGCTGCTCATCCCAGCTATGGGGGGACCCCGAGCAGAGATGGGGGGACCGTCTCCACCTTGGACCCTGCCAGGGGATCCCAGGATCCCCAGAGCTCTGTGTGTCCCTCCCCAGGGCTGCATCCCATGGGAGCAGAGCCGGAGACAGAGGGGCGGTGAGGCGGGATGTGCCGCGTCCGTATGGAATGGTTTTTTTATTACAGTTTTAATCTCACAGTCGGTAGCATTACATGAGAATAAAGCACTGGACAGGACTGGAAAAAAAGGCCTCTGGAGACAGCATGCAAACATTGCAACGAGTTTAAAGCAAAACAACCCAAAAAAAAGCGTCTCGCGGGGACGCGGCCGCGCTCTCCCAACCGGGTGGCGAGTCCAGCGTCTCCCCTTTAACCATCACTTCTGTCGTTGGGGTTTCCTTTTCATGTGTCCGTTTCATTGGCTTATTTATTTTATTATTATTCTTCTTTTATTAACCTTCTTCTCTCTTTTTTTTTCTTTTTTTTTTTTCTTCTTTTAATTACATTAAAAAATAAGATTCGTACTTTAGTAAAACACCCAGCGCTCAGCTGGGCCCTGCTTGAAATAATAAAAAACAACCAAAAAAACCAACACCCCTCCCCGCCCCCCCACCCCCAAACTGAGAAAACAAAAAAAACCAAAACACCCCAAAATCAAAAAAAAAAAAAAAAGAGCCTGGGAGACCAAAAAAACACCAAAACCTGAAGGAAAAAAAAAAAAAAAAAAAAAAAAAAGGCTGATTTGGAAGTTTGGAAGTGACCGGGAGAATTGTAGCGGGGGAAAGACCCCCGGGGCTCCCTCCCGGCCGCTCCTGGTGCTGGGGCCGGGCAAGGGGGTTGCCCACACCCCGGTCACCCCCCCCCCCCCTTAGCGTGGGTCCCCTCCGGCTGCCGGGGTGGGTGAGCCCCCCCCTCACAGGTAGAGCTCCTTCTCTTTGATATGCACTAGCTGTTCGCGGAGCTGGTGGAAGGACGGCCGGTGGCCGGGGTCCAGGGTCCAGCACTTCTTCATCACCTCGTAGACGACGGCAGGGCAACCGTCGGGAGCATCCATCTTATAGCCCTTCTCCACGCGGGGTACGACGTCCTTCAGGGGCTGGGGGTACAAGGGATGGGTTTCAGGACGCGGGGGCCTGGGTTCTGCCACCACCCCCCCCCAAACAGGGGCTCAGCGCCCCCCAAAAACCAGCCCTGAGGGGACGGGGGTGTCCTCACTTACGATTCTCGGGTAAGGCACTCGCCCGAAGGAGTAGATTTCCCAGAGGAGGATCCCAAAGCTCCACACATCTGACTTGGTGGAGAATTTCTGGAGGGAGGGGAGAGAAGCCCCGTGAGCGGGCTCAGGCAGGGATGGGGGGCAGCAGATCTTCCCCACCCTCCGGGCAGCTGGTTTTGGGGGTCAGAGAGTGGGAACCGGGGCTCAAACACCATCTCTGCATGGAAAATTTGGGGCAGCCTGGGACGGACCCCTTTCCTCCAGCCTCCACCACATCCTCGCAGCCTGGGACCCCCCCCCCTTCTCCGCTCACCCACCTTTTCTCTAAGTGCTTCTGGCGCCGTCCACTTCACCGGCAGCTTCCCTGTGTCCTGCGTGGAGGAGGCTTCCTTGGTCAGCCCAAAATCGCTGACCTTCGCGATGTTGTCCTCCGAGACCAGGACGTTCCTCGCCGCCAGGTCCCGGTGGACAAAGTTGTTGGCTTCCAGGTACTCCATGGCTTCACAGACGTCTCTGGTTGGGATGGGAGGGAGAAGGGGGTTAGTGAGGTGGCCCCAAAACGCTGGTGGGTGCAGGTCAGGGCGGTGGGCACGGCCAACCCTTGGTGCCTCGCCCCATACTTACAAGGAGAACTTCAGCAGGCAGTCTGCACCGAGGACCGACCGTCCGCGCGACCGCAGGTAGTCTACTAGGCTGCCCTGGAGGGATGGAGAGAGATGGTGGCATCAGGGTCAGCATCCCACCGGCTGCCCCCTCCCACGTGGGGCAGGACCCGGGGACGACGTCCCTCCCTTAGAGCCAGCAACGGGACACGCAACGGCACTGCCACCTCCAAACACCACGGTGGCTCCAGGGAGAAGCCATCCAAGGCGGGATGAGCCAGCTGGGTCTGCCAAGGTGAAGCCCTGGGACCCCGGGAGAACGGTGCGGGGAGGGGGCAAAGGGGACAGGTGCCCAGGGTGGGGGTCTCACCTTGGCCATGTACTCGGTGACGATGTAAAGGCCGCTCTTCTCTTCCACGATCACCCCCAGGAGCTGCACCAGGTTGCTGTGTCGGAGCTGCCTGTGTGGCGCAGGAGGGCTCAGGGCAGGGTTTTGGGGAGAAGGTGGGGGGGAGGGCTCCCACGGTCCCCGCAGGGCATCGGGGACCACCCGCCTCTGCTTGTACAGACAGAGGTGCCCCCTCCCTTGCGTTGTGCCCCCCGCCCCGTAACACTTACGTCATCACGGACGCCTCCGCCAGGAAGGCTTGCGCTGTGGCGTCGTTTTTAATGCACTTCACGGCGACTTTGTTCCCCCGGTAATCCCCCAGCATCACATCTGCGGGCCAGGAGAGACAGGTACGGGAGGCACTGGGAAGCATCCCGGCCTCCCGGGGCCCCGCCATCGCCCCGGGGGGGGGCTGCAGAGGAGGGGACACGGGGCTCACCTCCGAATTCCCCTTTGCCAATGATCTGCAGCAACTTGAGGTCCTTCATGTTGAGGGCCCAGCCGCCTGCGTGGGGGAGAAGGGAGAGTGAGGGGGTGCTGGGGGGGGGTCCCCAGGAACCAGGGAAGGGGCATGGCCACTCACTGCGGGAGAACTCGTCCTGCGCTGCCACCGTCCCCTCCATCACCTTCGGTTTGATGAGGCGGGTGCAGAGCCCGTCCGCGTCCGTGGTGTAATGCTGGCGGGGGGGGGGGAGAGACGGGGCTGAGAGGCAGGCCTGCCGCCGGGGTGTCACGGGCGATGGTGTGGGTGACACCCTGGGGTGGGGTGGGGGGGTCCCCGCCGAGGCGATGCCGGGCTCTGGGATCCCACCAGGTGGCAGCACGAAGCCATGGATGGACCTGGTGGGGGGCTCGGGGGGGGGGGTCCCTGTCCCTCCTCCTCATCCCTCTGTCCCCCCGCACATCCCGTCCCGTCCATCCATCCATCCAGCCACCCCCTTCATCCTGCCCCCATCCCTCCCGCCTTGCCCCAGGGGTCTGTCCCCAGCAGCCCCCAAGCCATGGGGTTGGCAGAGAAGGTCCCACCACCTCCAGGGCTCCAGACCCTCAGCCTCGCAAGCTCTGACCCACACGTACCCCCCCCACCCTCCAACCTCAAACCTATGGTCCCCAGCTGGCCGGGGACAGGAGCGGTGGCAGCTCCTGTCGGCAGGTGAGACCTCACCTCCACCAGCTGCATGAGGTTTTCGAAGTAGACCTCCTCGTCGATGCTCAGCTTGCTGGAGGAGTAAATGATGCGGTAGTGCTCCACCTTCCCCTCGCAGCTGACGCACAGGGTGTAGTCCCCGGGGTAGTTGGTGCTCTCCCGCACCAGGAAAAGCCCCGTCTCCGGTGGGTACAGCAGCCGCTCCGCCTGCTCCCGTGTGATCTTCCCGTGAAACCACCTGCAACGGGGCGCGTAGGGCAGGTCAAGGACCGGGGATGTGCCGGCCGGACCCCCGTGGGGCTGCGTTTGGGGGGAGATGGGGACACGGAGCAGGCTTCATCCCTGCCTGCACGGGGCCAGCTTGCCAGCGCTCCTCCTTGCTGCCCCCACGACACAGCTCCTGCACGGCATCCTGCTCCCCTCCTCCTGGTCCCCAGCCCGGCACTCAGCCCCTCTGCACACTCTCGGGGGCTTCCCACAGCAGCCCCAGCTCCTCCAGACTGGGGGGTCACTGGTGGCTCTGGGATGCAGCAGGGACGTCAAAACCATCCATCCACCCATCCATCTATCTATCTGCCCGCCTATCTCCTATTCCTCCCATACAGACCCCATTCCAACCCCGCTTCTTTCTCCCAGCAGCCTTTACGACCACAGCTTTGGCTAAAAGACCCATTTTGAAATGCAGTCCAACCATCCATCATCTTCCCGGCTCTGCAGGCAGCTCCGAAGGCGCTCAGAGCTTTCCCCAGCAGCAGCGGCTCCCAAATTGACGCTGTTGGGAAAGCCCAAGCCCCTAGCCCCTTCTCTGCCTTTCAACCTCGCGAAGCCCTGCGAGGGATCTCGCTTCTGTTGGGAACACGGGGTCAACTGGGTCTTTGGTCTGACACAGCGGGGATGCTCCAGACCAAGCCAGCTCCCCCCAAATTCACCTAGGCAGAGTCCCTGGTGGATACTCACGGCATGAGGCTGAGCTTGATCCCAGCTTTCACTCCTTCCCGCTTCTGCACATAGTTAGCGGGGATGATCCCCTCCCGGCCCACCTTGTTCTTCGCCTTGTACCAATTGGGATCCTGCGGGGACAGCAGAGATGTCACGACGAGCCCGTGGTCCCTGGAGATGGCAGCAGCCCACCAAAGGAGCCCACGGGGGGTCTCGGCGCTGCCCCTCCTTTCCCAGGCAGCTGCCTGCGCGTCCCCAAGCACCCTGGCACCCTCTGCCTGGCTGCAGGTAGGACGGGGTGGGCAGGACACAGCTGCAAAGGTCAGGGTTAGTGCTGGGGCCAGCAAACCCCGATGCTGGTGGCCCCACGGGGGGTCACTGCCATCCCCTTCCCAGGTTGCTGGGCATCCCGGAGCGCCCCAACCCATGGCCCCTCTCTTTTTCTCCCCCAGCGCCGAGCGCAGCATCGCTCCCCGATTGCGAGCCTCTCCCCTCCCTCCTCTGCCTCCCAGGAGGCACTCGAGAGGCTTACATTTCGGAGAAACCTTAACTAACGAGGCCGTGAATTAATTAACCAAACACATGGCCCGATTCCTGCCCTGCTGGCTCTGCGGGACTTCCAGCGGGACCAGGGGATCCCACCGGCAAGGCAAACGCCGCGTGTCGCAGGATGCAGGGATGCTCCCGGCATGGGGGGCAGTGGCAGCAGCCGGGGGGGGGTGCCAATGGGAGGCGATGGCCTTACCTTGGTGACAGCCACAATGGTGAGGACGTCTCCTTTGCTGAAGGGCAGGTCCTGCTCGGCGGTACCATGGAAGTTGTACTTGGCGATACATTCTGTACCGGACGGCCAAACGGCCTGGCCGGGGAGAGGGGGACGGTGTCAGAGCCCGGCTGGGCACATCTCCCATCCCCGGCTCCACTCGACCCACGGGGACCCCCCCCTCCCACGGGCACGCGGGGCTGCTGGCCCTCTGATGCAAACCCAAACGGGATTCACTGAAACTAGAAGCAGTTTGGGGGATCTGGGGCAGCCCCAGGAGCTCAGACGGTGATTTTTGGCTGGGGTGGGGACAGAGAGGGAGACACACACACACTCAAAACCGCAGGTCCCCGCGGTGGGGGACGGGGACAAGTGTCCCCACGTCCCTCCTGAGCCCTGGGGCCAGCTCTGAATGGCTCCATCCCCACCTCTCCTCCCTGCCCGGTGCTCACCTGCATCCCTGACATCCTCTCAGGAGGTTGGGGGGTGCGAATCTCACAGGGGGGGACACGTCACTTGGTACCATGAGACCTGCAGGGGGAAAGGATGACTGAGAACCCGGCACAGTGGGGAGGGCTGTGTAAGGACGATGCACAGGCAGCAGTCCCCCCCCCCCGCAGAGGATGCTCCCTGGGCCGTGTGAGCATCTCTTCTACCGCCAAGAAGGGAACAGGTCTTGTCCGATGCGCTGCTTCCAAAACATCCCCAAACCAATGTGAAAGTGGGAGCTCCAGGTCCGCTCAGCTCCCCCCCGCAGCCAGGGACCAGACTGGTGCGGAGCTGTTCACCCGGATTATAAGGTATTTGCACGGATACCGCTTCTTAAGAGCAGAGGTTTTACGTGCTGCGTGGCTCCCGCAGCATCTGCGTCAACGATCCAAGGAAAAAGCAGTATGGTATGGAGGGACAGAGGTGCCTGAGGACAGGAAGGGAGCAGAGACAACCTCCAGGAGCAGCTGAAGCCCGTTCCCCAGCCCAGGGTGGTTGCTGCACCGTGGTGGCCAGCTGGGAACCAGCAGTGAGAAGCTTCAAACCCTCTGCCTTGCAAAATCCCCCCGGCCTCACCCTGCAAAGCCTCCTCCACCCATCTTGGGGGGGGCTGCCAGCAAGGCGGTTCACGGTGCCTGCAGCACCAAGGGGGAAACTGAGGCACGGGGTGGTGAGCGGATCCAGCCGGCGAGGAGCAGCTCTCCCGAGCCCCACGTTCACGCCTCAGCGAGCATCCCGGTCCCCTCCCCGGCAGCACTGGGGGCTACGCAGCCAGAGCCCCGCTCTTCCGCAGTGCCTGGTGACCCACGTGTGGAAACGTCCAGTCCCGGGAGGTTCCCAGGCCCGGGATCCAAAAGAAATAAAAGAAATCTGTTCCCTGCAGGAGAAAACCCATCGGCACTCGGGGACACAGGAGCTCCCGCTGGCTCCTAAATCCCAGGGGGATGCACGGACCGGGGGTGCTGTGCTCCCCTCCGGCAGCACCCCAAGGCCCTGGGCTGGGTCGCATCCTGCCCCGGCGCGTGGGAGGGGAACAAACCCGGCTTTATTCTCGCCGCTTCGACCCCCGGGAAGAGATGAAGTCACCGGCCCCGGCATCAAACCAGGCTTTCTTGGACCGGGGCACTGGGGTCGCGCTGGGCCGGGGGCACGGCGCGGGATGCTGGCAGGGCATCCCTGCTCACGCACCCCAAAAACCACCCAGGTATTTCTTAATTCATCATATCAATTCAGGGCCATCAGCGGTCACCGCTCCCAGCCCTGCTGTCAGCAGCTCAAAATATTTTGGGAAGGAGGAACTGAAACGAGGGGCAAGGCCGCCAGAGATGGGAGGAGGAAGAAGATAAGGGGCAGAACCGGGGGGAGGAAGAGAGCGGGTGCGATCGCGGCCCTGTTTCCACTGCAGCCATGCCTGGACGCCTCCGGAAAAGGCGTCACGCTGCCACCACCTCCCTCACCTTCCCCCAGAGCGGGGCCAGGCCACGAGTCGCTTTAGTTTTGGCATCAGAGAGCAGAAATCGAGGCTCAGACGCTCACCCTAAGGACAGAGTTTGGGGACCCAAAGCTGAGCACTGGGGTTTCCAGCAAAGCCCATCACTGCGGCGTCTGGGCCCCGTGCATCGGGTCGGTTTTCTTCCCAGCCAGCCCTGGGGCTGTTGAAGAAGAAAAGCCTCTGGAGATGGCACCCACACCCAACTTGATGGGGACGCTGCCACGGAGGTGGCCAGGACCCAAGGGAGGGCAGTGTCGGGCAATGCTGGACCGGAGAGCATCAGCTGGGAACGCAGCCCCAAAAAACAGCCCCCAGCTCAAACTCTCTTTGTTTTCAAGCTAATTTTTAGTTAAATTCTGCATTTACACCTGGTGTGGAGCAAAAATTTCAGCGAAGGGTCTGGATACCGCCAGTCCAAAACGCAGCCTGTGAAAAACAGGGCATAAACTACACTCCTCCATCAGTCCAGAGAAGGATTTGGCTAAAGTCTGGAAGGAGCTGGTTTAAGAAGAGGTGCCCCTGCATCCCTGCGGAGGGAATTTCCCATCACCAGGGTTTTCGGCTCCGTTCCCCATCCAGCACCCCGTGGGGACGCCGAGCCCGAGCTGGCTCCGGGTGTTGCTCAAGGAGCAGCTCATCCCCAAAGCGCTGAGCCAGCGCTTCCCACCGGCCGGGCGCTCCGACGTCGCTGTTTTAAAATAACCAACGGAGAAAAAGCAGCGGGATGGAGGTTTCATCCGAGATGTGACTCCAGCTGGATAATCCCGGCCGAGCTTTGCCCACTGGTGCCAGGTCAGAATGCCGGGAAGCATCACCTGGAAGGGATGCCTAAGGGTCCCCATCCCAGGACCACAGCCCGTCTGGAGGTTGGAAGAGCCACTTTCCATGCCGCGTGAGGGCTGGATCTTTCCAACCCCAAAGGCCAGTTGTTTGGGCTTTCAGCTCACGAATGTCACCGGCATTTATATTTTATAAATGCAGAGAGGATACAAGATTTATAGCCTGCCTTTGGGCTTTCGAGCCTTTATAAAGAGGTTGGTTTTTTTTTTCTCTTTTAAAGAGGAAACTGTCCCAGCAAACCCCGCCAAGAGGAACACGCTCCAGCCGGTCCCAGCATTTTTACCTTCCTGGACCGTGGACATTCATGGCATCAGATGGTGGCATTGTTATAAATATAGCACGAGAAATTTGCTTATCGGTTTTACAGGGGGAGGTGGTTAATGGCACCGGGAACTGCCCTTTGCAGAGCTCCTGATGCCCCCTCCTATATTTCGGCGCAGACCTTCTTCCTCCCGAGGGTGACTTTTAAGCAGCAGCCTGATTTTTTTTCTTTTTAAATCGTTACCTAATTTCTGCCTCAAAGCCGAGGCTTTCCGAAGAGGAGGAAACCACACGCCCCTGCGAGCACCCAGCTCCGGGGCTGCTGCCAACCGGCCCCCCGAAGGCGCCGCTGCCTGCGGTGGCCTCATGTGACAGCCAGCGGTTCCTGCCGAGCGCGTCACCCAGGCCGGCCCTAACCTCGTGCCCGAGTTCTCTTCCGCCATCCCAGCTTATCCCTATGGGACGCTGGGTTGGGAGAAGGATGCGGTGATGCTGGCGCAGACCTGGAGCCTAAAGGCGGCAAGCTCCGGGAAAACAGCGGCATCGCCCCTTCTCTCCTAAAGCAGAGGTGCTTCCCCAAGGAAGATGCGTAGCAGCACAAGTCAGCACAAAATTAAAAAAATTAAAGAAATAGCCAGGGAGCAGCCCAAGCAGTTCAGCAGAGCCGAGGGCCAGGTTTGGCTATTTGCAGTCCTGCCAGGCGAGGGTTTCGCTCCTCCTGGAAACTCCCCGTCCCCACGGAGGGGTTCAGGGAAGCAACGGGGGTGCGCAGGGGAACCCACCAGCCTTTTCTCTGCCGAAAACCACCTCCTTTTCTTCCCCGCCCTCCGCCCGAGCATCCTTTGAGCTGCTCTGCCCAGGCACCCCGGTGAGGAACCCACCCCGGTGAGGAACCTCAGCCCAGCGCCACACCCTGAGAAGGACCGAGGTTCGTGCTCATCCCCGCTGCCTCCCTCCCAGCGCTGCTCCTGGATTTTCCTCCGGGAAGCCCATCTCGGCAGCCAAGAGCTGGGGAAGGTGGGCCGGGCAGGTACGGTGAATACCATTGCCACCCTGATAATCCAAAGGGCACCAGGGAAACGAGCTGGGGAAATCTTTCCTCTTGTTAATCGCCAGCCAAAATCGTGCTGTGCCAAACCTGTGGGCAGACTGGGACCAGCGCCCCGGGGGGAATTTGGGACCGCCAGACCGAATACCACCCGAAGAGCACCGGCACCATGGGATGGGTTGGGGAAAAGATGCCGCATTTCCATTTCAAACCCAATTAGCTGGAGGGAAACGGGGAGCAGATCCTGCCCAGCATCAGCTAAGGACGACTCTATTTAAAATACAGTTTAGTTGTAGATGGTAGGAAAGCTTCACTCCCATTGGGAATAGGCACGCGGGCGCCATCCACATCCAGCCTGCTCCGCTCATCCATCTCGCCCTCACCGAAACATCTCCCAGTGCTCAACCACCCCAGGTTCTTTAAACTTCAAAAAAAAAAAAAAACCAACCCAAAACCAGACAACATCCTCACTCTCTCCAAAAGATCTTATCGCCTGTTATTACAAGTAACACCTACGATTACTATAATCGAAAGAAAAACGTTCTTCCTTTATCTCATCAGCGAGCTGGCTGCACTCGCAGGGAGGGTTTCGCTGCTGCTCCCCCAACCCAGCCTCGACTGGGTGCCTGGCCGGGGGAAAGTGGGGGGGGGCTTCCTTTTCTTTTTTTTTTTTCTCCTCCGGGTTTTTTTTTTTTTTTCTTCTTTTAAAAAGAAAAAGAGAAGATGTTGCTGTTCAGACCGCAGAAGGTGCCTGGGGGATAGTCGGAGGGAGGTGGAGGCCCGGAAGGATGCTGTTCCCGGCCTCCCCATCGCGGAGGGGTTTTCCTGGTCCTCCTCTTTCCTACAAAAAACCTCATCAGGGCGATTTTCCGCCCTCATTACCCCACAAATCGCCCCGGCATCCCCTTCCCAGGTCCCGGCAGGTATCAGGGCGTCCCCAGGGACGGGTGCACAGCACAGAGAGGAGCGGCTGCCAGTGAAGCCGCCCCGGCGCGGGCTTGGGGCATGCCGGGATGCGGTCGAAAGGTTTTTTTGCAAACACCCACCGAAAAACGAAAAGCCGGAGGGGGAGGCAGCGGTTGCAGGGTGAAGCGCACCCCAGGACTCCCTGGGTTCGCAGGGACAGCATTCCAGGGGGGCTTATCCCGGTGCCGCTCCCCATCAGGAGGCTTTGCTTCATCACTACCATCCCGCTGATGCTCAATGAGGGATGGGAGGATGGAGACCCCCTTCTCCCAGGGATGCTCCCGAAACCTCCCGCATCCCTCCGCCACGCTTCCACGGACCTCTCCGGCCGCTCTCCGCCTTGCCAGGATCGGGACAGGCTCCTGCGTGGGTCTGGTGGGAACAAACCCCATGGGAGCGTGGGGGGCGAGATCCTCTCTGTCCCAGGAGGAAGGCAGCCATCCCCCTCCTCCCACTCCCCAGCCCTTGCACCTTTGATTTTAATTTTTTTTTACTTTTTTTTTTCCGCACGATGGCACAGCCCCTTTCACTCTCGATAAACCTCCGAGCAACAGCCGTGGCTATAAATAACCCGTCACCGCCTTATTGACCAAAAAAAAAAAACAACCAAAAAACCCTAAAAAAAGAATAAAAAAAATTGCTGCCAGCCCCTTTTGACGCCCGGACCGAGCTCCCTCCTTCCGCCCCAACCGCTCTCAAAAACCCCGCCAGCAGCTCAGGGCTCGGCCTCCCAGTATCCAAAACCGGCCCCGGCCTTTGTATCGGATGGGGATGGAGCAGGAGGAAGAGGTGGCAGCTCCCTTGCTGAGTAGCGGGTTTGGGGGGGAGGTGATAAGCCCCCCCCCCACCCCACCCCCCCCCAGGAGAAGGGGATGCTGCTGGGGTCTGGAAGGATGCGGCCCCCCCCCGGCGCTGGGGGGTGATGGGGTCCCCGGGGACAGTCGCTGAGCGGTCTGGGATGGGGTCACCCGCCAGGTCAAGCGGCATGGAGGCGGCTGAGCGTCCGTGTGTCCCCCACCCCCGGTATCCCCCCCCCCCGCTCCCCGCATCCCCCGGCCCGCCCCGCCAGGCCCCATTGTCTGGGCTCCGCCGCCTCTCCCGGCCCCGCTCCGGGGGTCGCCACCCCCAAACACGGCGGGGGGGGATACGAGGGGACACACACGCACACACACACGACGAGCACCCCCCCCCGGTGTCTGTCTCCCTCCCTCCCCATGCGGCGGGGGTCTCCGGTCCGGCGCGGTACTCACCTCCCTCCGGGCAGGGGGCTCAGCCCGCCGCCGGCTGCTCCATGCGGCGCTGCCGGGGGCCTCCGGGCTCGGCTGGGCCGGCGGGGGGGGGGACACACACGGACGGACGGGGCGGAAGGGGCGGAGGAAGCCGGAGCCGCCGCCGGAGCAGCCGCCGCCGCCGCCGCCCGGCGGGGCCGAGCCCGGTGGCGGCGGGGAGCCGGTGCGGCGGGGTCGGGGGCGGGGGGGAGTGGGAGGGGTGGGGGGGGGGTGCGGAGGGTGTAAGGGGAGGGGGGGTGGTGGGACGGGGAAGGGCGGCGGGGAGAGGGGCGTCCGCCGCCCACCTCGGGCCGGGCGAGGGGCGCGGGGGTCCGGCCGGGGCGGCGGGGCCTGCTGGAAGGAAGCGGCAGCCCGGAATCGGAGCGGCCCCGAGCAGCGCGCCTGCGCCGGCACGGCGGGGCTCGCCTCGCTTCGCCTCGGCGGGGCTCGGCTCGGCTCGGCTCGGCTCGGCTCGGCTCGGCACGGCCGGGAACGGCGCGGGGCCGCCACCTGCCGGGGACCGCCGCGCCGCCACCCGGCACCGGCACCCGCAGCCGGGGTTCGCTGCTCCGGGCCGGGGCCGGGGCCGGGGCCGGGGCCGGGGGGGGGGGGTCCGCTGGGTGGGTGCTCGCACGGGCGCGAAAGCGTGCTAAAATAATGCTAAAGCCGTGCCGAAGTGACGCTGAAACCGGTACGAATGGTAAAGAAACGACAGTAAACAAGAGTAAAATGCTCAAATAGGAAAATAGTAGCAAAGAAAGAATATCACTTGTAACGCAGCATTATAATATAATACACTAGAATATATTGTGATATGCTATACTGTACTAGGCTATACTGTACTGGACTATAATACAATACAACATAATATAATAATAAAAATAATAAAATAAATGTAACATGGTGTAATTAATATAATAATTAATGCAATGTAATGTAATATAACACAATGTAGTATATTGTAATTTAACACAATGTAATGTAGTGTAATATGATATAATATAATATGATGTATTATATAATTTAATATGATATAATATAATATAATATCTAGATGATCTTTAAGGTCCCTTCCAACCCTAACCATTCTACGATCCTGTAATATGCTATCAACAACAATGACGACGACGATAATCAAAACAATGATGGTGATAGCAGGGGGTGAAGGTGGTGGGAGTCCGGCGGCAGCATGGTGGATGGAAGGCGGGGGTAGCCCTGGGTCGGGCACGTCCCCACCATCTCCCTCCCTCAGCGTTTTTGGGAGGCCACGGGGTGTCGGAGGGGCAGCAGCACCCCGCCGCAGGCAGCTGCCTGGGCCCTGGCCTGCCTGCAAATGTGCTTTTGGTGCTGGGGTCTGTTCCAGCAAGCAAACGGGACGGAAAGAGGGACGGGAGAGAGGAAACGGCGTTTGGGCATCCCGGCACGTTTCCTTATCCACCACCACGCTGGTCCCTTGGAATGGTTGGGTATCGGCTCGATCCCCAGCGCATCCATCCCCGGGAAAAGGAACGGGCTCACGGGTGCTGGGGCAGGGCAGCGCTGCCCGGGCAGTGGGTCCGGCAGGGACCCAGGACCCCTACTCTTTCCACCCAGAGGCCGTGCTGGCTGCGGGCCGCTGGAACGCCGAAGCGCGACGGTGCCTCGCCGACACCAGGGTGGTTGTCACTTCCTGCCCCGGCGCTGCCGCGAACGTGTATGGCAAAGCAGGAAGGCCGGGCACCGGCCTCCCTCCGCTTTTTGGCTACCCTCTGCTTCTCCCTGAGCTTTGGCGTTCCCCCGCCGAGGCACGGGTGACCAAAAACCAGCCCAGCCTGGGGAGGGGGATGATGCCAGCAACTCCACTGGCCCCGGGGAGGAGGCTCTGAAGAATGTCATTGCGTGGGAAGAGATTGCGGCCAACTTCCCTGCGCTGAGCGTGATTCCCCCAAGGACGCTGGGGGGGGGGGGGGAGGCAGGAACCCTTCCCACTCGCCTCTGCCCCTCTCCTCCTAGGTGAGGGATGGGGGCTCAAAAAACAAGCCCCGAGTCCTGGCCCTGCGTGGCTGGGAGGGGAGGACGCTCTCCCTGGGATGAGGGGACTGGGAAGAGATGATGGAGATGTCTGTCAGGGGGACAAGGGGACCGCGGGAAGTCAGGGGACAGAGCCAGGGAGATCCCAGTGGCCAAGGGAGTGGGTTGCAAAGCCCAACTCGTTTTTAGGGAGCACATCCTCGCTCCTACGGCGCGTGGGAAAGAGCCTGGGACCCGCTGCTGGAGTCGGGCACCCCGGGGCCTTCGCAGCTCCAAGCTTCCCCCAGGGCCTGGCAGGTTTGCTCAGGATCGGGGAGGTGGGGAGCGGGCTCATCCTTGCACAGCCCCTCGAGCAGCGCGGTCCTGGGAGGAAATGAAACCAGCTCATGCATCTGTTTGCACCAGAAATGCACCCACAGATGCAAGCCTAAAACCACCCACTCATGCATCAGTGCACCCACCCGTGCTTGCACACGCATCAACACACCTGTGCACGCTCACAAGCACAGACGGGTGTGCAAGCACGCGGGCACGGTGTGCGCACGCACGTGCCGATGCCCAGTTGCACGCCCAGCACGCACAAACCCAGCATCAACGTTCTCTTCTCGGGGGAAAGACGCAGCCCACCGGGCTGCCTGCAGCTCAGGGCCGGAATGCTGCCTGCTCCTGCCTGCCCTCTCCCTACCGGATCTCACCCACCGGGACCATGACGCAGCCCCGATGGCTGCCCCCCCCACACTGCTGTGCAGACCCCCACCCGGGTGGGCTGCACCCGGGGGTGACACAGCCACGGGGACCAGAGACCGAGGAGAAGTGGGGGTGAGACTCGGGTTTTTCCCTCCAGGTGTTTCCATCAGCGGGTGGGAATTTCAAGCGGATTTTTTGTGCAACGGTAACTAGAAGTCCAGAAATATCCTTCCTCACAGCGCTACTAGATCCAGGAGTCCCCCCTCCCCGGGGCTGAGGAGCAGCACGGGGCTGGTGGGTCTCAGCCCTTGGGTGAAAAGACCATGCGTGAGCCCAGCCTGGTGGGGAATCATGCCTGGTCCCAGGTTTTCCCAGTCTATCAGACCTAGGAACAGGGAAATACCCCAATGACTGCACAGCCACAAATGCTCAGAGCTGCTGTCAGGGTTTTTTTTCTCCCCTCTGAAGGTCCAACCCTGAAGAAGCCTGTCCTGAGGACCACCGGCGTCCCCAGGGACGGCTGGAAGGGTGACACAGGTGGTTGTGGCCGAGACTGGGCCATGCAGGAGACCCAGAGGGGATTCCTCCAGCTGCAGCTCACTGCAATGGCCCGGCTGGGATTTCTCCTGGGAAGGGTCTTGGCTTGCAGGTGGGCGATGCCCTGGCTGGAGGGCTGGGAAAGATGGATTTGGCTGGCTGGGATGAGACGTGGGCAGCCATCTCCTTGCCTTGCACCAGGAGAGGGGGCCCTTCAGCTGGTGGGAACCAGCAGGAAAAGGCAAAAAGAAAAGGGAAAAAATTAACGCAACAGAGGAGGAGCTGAGAATAAAATCCCGACCAGACGATATTCCTTTGCTTAAGGGCGCAAACCCTCGGCAATCGCCCGCCCCGTTGATCTGCCTCTTCTCTGCATCCCCTGGCTGGTTTAGTCCCTATTGGGCAGCAGGTTTGGTGCCTCCGAGGGATTCAGGCAGCGCAGGCCGGTTGAGAAGTGGTGGGCAGGGAAAGGGGAGGGTTTTGCTGCCTTGGATGTACTAGACAGCAGAGAATCTGCAGGCAGTGGCTGGGAACACCAGAGGAAAGCCGGCGTGAAAGCTCCCAGCTCATTTGACCCTGGAGAATTCACCTTCGAGCTGAAAAACAATCCCGAAGGGAACCAGGTTTGGCTGGTTTTGCGGCTCCCAGAGCTACGGAGGTGATGGGGCATGCGGGATGCTCTGCAGGGGGTCGGTACCCTATAGACCCCCCTCCCCAAATGTGCCTCCCCTCAAAAACTCTGAGCAGGGGTAAATAAAACCCCTCGCTCGTCCATGCTCAGCAGTGAAAGATGCTCGTGGAACTGGTGTCACAGATGCCACGGGAGGGCGTTCGTGTCCCAGACCCCAGTGAAAGGGGACAAAAATGCTTCAGAAGCGCCCAAGTGAGTTAGGATCCTACCCCCCCCCCCCCGCCGAGCTGGCAGTCGGCTCTTGGGCAGCTTCTCCCTCCCACGTCAGCCCTGAAAACCCTCCTGGGTGCGGAGAGCAGCATCATTTCAAAGGCTCTCCTGGGGAGCCCTCGTTTTCCAGGATGGTTTTAATTAAAGCAGAAGGGGAGCAGGTTGGGGACGCTGCTTCTCGGCGGGTGGCTTTTCACCTCCAGCGTGGGATCAGGCTGGACCCCCCCGCTCTGCCTGGGTCCCCCCCTGGCACCGGGGGCATCAGTACTAGCCCTGCTTTACCCACCCTGATGAGGTTCAGGGAGCTGGTTTTAGGGGCATGAGAGCAGAGCTGTCAACTGGGACCCTTTATTATGCGGCCAGTTAGCAGGGGGGGTCTAGGAAGGGGAGATTAGAGCCTGTCCCCCCCCCCCCAGATCTACCCTTGCTCTGCAGTAGCAGCTGCTACCCTGCCACTGGCAAACCCAGCGCCAGCCTTGGGCGCATACAGGTGAATGCCAGCCCTGAATGCATCCTGGCTGCCAAGGCTGGGTTTGAGGAGCATCTGAAATCCCGGAGGCTTTTGGCTCACACTGCCAGCACTTGCGGGAACCGGTGGTCCCTGGCTCCGTGGGGATGTGTCTCCAGGGCTGGTCCCCATCTCTCCCCTCTTCTCCTTCCCCCCATGGAAAATCACGCCCATGCCCATGCCGGGGTGGGGGGGCAGCCAGGTTTGAGGCCATTCCCGGGAGCCCGGAGCTTTTCTCCGGCAGCGCTTTGCGTGCAGGGAGCAGTTATCTCTGCCTCTGTCATTCCCTTCTTAACCTGGGGACAAACTCCATCCTTACCTGCTTTCATGTTCTCTAATTAACAGGTACCTTGTACCTCTAATGACACAGTGCAATCGACCAGCCCAAACACCGTCTCTTTTCCAGAGGGAAGAGGGAGGTGAGGGGTGGGAGGATGAAGAAGGGTTCATACTGATTTGGGAGCCCTCACAGCACAGAGGCAGAGCCACGTACCAGGTTTAATGTGTCCAGCTCTGTTGGCTCAAGCTCTTCTCCAGCCACAGGTCCAGCCTGGGTCAAACAGAGGACCAGCATCTTCTCCAACCCACCATGGAAGGAAACTTCACCAGAGGAAGGTCCCACCAGCTCCAACACCCCAGAAGCTGCTTGATCTTGGAGGCTGAGCAGAGATTTTCTCCCCCAGAAGGCAGGAAGCAGCCATTATCCCTGCTGCGAAGTGGCTGCTCCTGGGGTTCGAGTCACGGGAGAGCCTGACTCTGTCCCAGGAGTGGAGCTGCAAAGAGAAAGATGGTGTTTGGGGTTTCATTCTCCATGGAAAGGAGCTCCCGAGGCCTGCCGGTGCAGCAGGACAAGCAGGACGTCAGGGCAAAGCCCACCATGCTTAGAGGATCTGCTGCCAGCAGCTCAGAGGGAGGTGTCCCCAAAACCACTGGCAAAAAGAAAGCACGCGTGGCTCAGAAATAGAGCTTAAGGTGCGATTCAGAGCCTTATTTTAAGCTCTAGGGCATCAAGGCATGATATTTTTGATGTCAAGGGACCGCCACCAGTGCTGGGGACAAGCAGCAAAAGGGAGACACCCAAGAGTTAATCCCCATGGGGAGATGATTCCTGATAACAGTCTCAAGGGAGAATAAACAACAGCCAAAGGAAAGAAGTTAGAAATACAGGATGTGCTTTTAATGAGGAGGGTCATTAAGTGTTGGAGCAACTCCCCTCTTCCTTCCATCTGGGAGGAAGAGCCACAAGTGGTTCCTCCAGCCCGTTTCAGGGCTGGGTACAGGCTTTCCTGGTGAGGAGATGCCACCACCCCAAACGCTGGCATCAGGCAGTTATCTCAGCTTGAGGGAGAAGGTGTGTGGCTGCCTGGACCTTTCCCTGCAGGAATGAGGGAGCTGGGGACGTCCCCTCCCTGGGAAGAGGAGCTGGAGCCCAGCTGCTCTGGCTGGTCCGCTGACTCATTTTAAAACCTACAATAAGACCAATTTGCTGTGGAGTGATAAAAGCTCCCCAGGCTTATCACCACCCTGGTTCCAGTAAGGAAATCACGGCACTTGCAGGCTACCTGGGGAGTAATTGGAGGGCTTAATTGAGGAAGATGATTAGGGGAAAGCAAAGATAGGGGAGCTGCAGTTCCTTACCTACTGTGAGCAATTGGGGCTTTCATGACAATGATCGATGGATTTGTTTATCAGGAGGAAATGGAGAAGAGGAGGTGGTGAAGAGCTGAGATCCCGCACCCCCGAAGGGAGCAGGGTGCCCCTGTCCCTTCCTCACAGAGGGCCCCTGGGTGGGGGGATCTGGGGGTGCAGCTCTGCTCCAGAGCAAAGAGCAGTGCAGAACTGGAGTACCTTGTTTGATGCTCAGCCCGTGCTCGCTGCTCTCCTCGCTGCATGCTGGGGGCTGCTAAGACAGCAGCAGGGAAAATAGCTGGCAAAGGAGCCTGCTCGGCTTTGATCTTCCAACCGTATTGCCCAGGGGCAGGCAGGATGCCCGGGCTTGGGATTGGGGTGGCTGGGATTGAAGGGACTGTTTGACTGCAGTATCCCCAGCAAGACAACTGGGACCTCACCTGGGTCACTAGGCTGTTGGACGGGCCAGGAGGTTCAAGGAGATGTGCGCACGCAGGGACATCAGACCAAGGTTTCAGGGAGTCCTCCTGCCTGTGCAGGCTGCCTGGAAGGGTCTCCCGCAGCTGCATGGGATGTCTCCATTGGCATCAAGGGGAGGGAGAGATGCCAAAAGAAGATGGGGCTTTCTAAAGTGGGGCGTTTTGCCTGCAACAGCATGAAGAGAAGGGCCGTGTGGGGAAGGGTAACTGCCTGCCCATTTCTCTCCCCGCAAGCCTCTTCCCGTCCCCTTCTCCATCCTGACATGGTGACTTTTTCTCCCAGGTCTCTGGTCTCCAGGCTGTACCCGATGCAGACAGGCAGCGGTGTCCCCGGAGGAGCCCAACGGCCCTTGGTAGATGTATCTCGGGGAGACCTTCCACCAGCAAGGGGCTGTTTCACCTCAGTAATGTTAATATTAATCTGCTTATCTGCCCTGGGGCTATAAAACCCTCATCTCCAAAGGGAAAAAAAAAATTCCCACTGTTCTTTCTTTGTATCTGCACTTGCTTATTGCGGGCCTTATCAGCAAACACAGCCAGCCTTCGGGGCAAGAGAGTCACGCAATGTCTCCAGCAAACAGGGCGCTCTGGTCCTCCACCAGCATCAGCATCGCGTGTTCCCACTGCAGCTGGAGTCACCGGGCCAAGTCCATGAGAGCCTCTCCACCCCACAGGGATGGCGTGACATGCTGCTGCCGAGTCCCTGGCAGTCCTGGTGCTCTTCTGAATCACTAAGTTAGGCACTGAGAGACCCAGATCCACATCCAGGGTGATCCCACCTTCCCCTGCAGTAGATGAATGCCAGCTTTGGGATGTCCCTCGTGGAAATGTGGCTTAGTTGCTGGCTGGGGTTAAACCACTACAATGACTCTATTGACTCGACCTATGGCCCTTGTCATAGGTAGCGGAGATATTATTTGGTTGATGGACCTCATGAGTTGTCCTAAACCATCCTTCCACGTTTCCTGCAAGGCCTCTGATAGCCTGCAGCTCAAACCACCGTTTGGACCTCCCAGTCCTCACCCTTGCTTTTCCTGCAATATTGGGATTATGACATTAAACGCTGACAACAAAGCCGGTGTGACTCGGATTGAAGCTGCTCGGGCTGGTTCAATGAATTCAGGTGGGTCTGAGGCTGTATCGTCTCAGTGTTTCATCACAAATTGGTCACCAGGCAGGACCTGGACACACAGAGACAGAGAGTTACTCCTTTTCATTCAGGCTTGTTTAGCGGGTCTGAACACCTCCCTGCTCTAGCTGGAATCTCCCTGAAGTCTTGGGCAATCAGCTTCCCCATTTTCTTCCCCAACACGCTCTTTCGTTTCTCTCTCTTCTTGGAAGTTTTTGTGCAATGCATGATGACTGATTGGTATTCGGACCTGAAAGGAGCTCTTCTTGGCCTGGGTCTGGGGCTATGGCTCAGCAGATGCCACCCATGGGAACAGATTCAAGAGCAGTGTGTGTTGCACTGGGTGGTTATACTTGTTTCTGTATCGTTGCTTGCCAGGTACCGGGTTGGCTAAGATGGCTTTGCGTGCAAATTGAAGAAAAGAAGGCATCTGCCTCTGCTGGCACGGGTTGACTGACAGCCAATGTAAACTCTTGGGTTTGAGTTGGAGGAAGTCCTGTTCTCCTTCTCTGCCCCATTGTGAAAACACCCTTGCTCCAGTCCAGAATACCAGCAGCTTGACTTTCTCAATAGCAAGGGGTAAAGGTGTCCTTCCTTGTGTCCTTCAGGGCCAGCAGGGACTGTGGTGAATGAGGCTTAAGTTGGCTCAAGTCCTCCAACACACCGGTCCCTCCAGAGAGGCTTTGCTCCAGCCCAGTTCATTTGAAGGATCCCTCTCATTTTTCTGAAGAAAGTAATCTGAACAGGGGGAGAACCCCTGGTGCAAGCTGTCTGATAGATTCTCAAAGAGGCACTAAAGAGCTTTGAGCTCCTCTATGAACAAAGATAAACCTCTCCCGAACGGGATCTTAGAGTGACATGACAAGTCAGCTAGGCAATTAAAAACGTAGTGTAGAAACAAGGGAACAGGCTGTCCTTAGAGGACTTGGAGGAGTATTAGCGTTTTTCCAAGATTTCCGAGGTTTTTTTCCTGCAGACACATCTACAGTGAAGGTAAATTTCAACCAGTGAAAATTTGTCCTGATTAGTCCAGAAATAGTGATACTGGCTGGATGTCAATGACATCATCCTCCTCTCCACCCAAGCTTTGGGCATCAGTTCAGCCAAGATCTTAAACATCGATGGAGGCTGTGGGATTATGGCATGGGCTGGCGGTCCTTCAGCTGTCAAAGAGCAGTTCTAAAAGAATACGGCCCAATGGTATTCAGATGGTCTGGTTTTGGGTACATTCCCTTTGCCTCTAGCAAAAGACAGTTCACACACCCCATAAATGTGTTTTGTGGTACTAAGACTAGATGTGATGGAATATCCAACACTAGAAATGCTGGAAAATGAAAAAGGCAACAAAAGCTACAAAGTGAACAAGAGAAGACAGGAGTTTTGATGGCTTCAGTTTATTATGTCATCCCATAAAGTTGTACCAGACCCAGCTTTGCTACAGGGACACCCAGGTCTTCGCCCCTCGGTGATGTCTGGGCAATGGACAAGCCCACTGCTCAGTTCATGCCTTTCATGGCAAAGCGCTGCTTGACCTGGAAGTGCTCACATCTTTTGTGCTTCAGGGACAGTCCATAGAGCGGCGTCATGTCCACCTTCTTGCCGTTGCAGATACTGAACTCCAGCTGCTGGAGCAAGGTGGACAGGAAAAGGAAGATCTGACACCTGGCAATGGGTTCCCCCATGCACTTCCTTTTCCCCAGGCCGAAAACCAGCACCTTCTCCCCATCCTCTTTGCTCACTTCGGTCCCTCCAGCACTAAGGAAACGCTCCGGGTTGAAGGTCAGTGGATCCTTCCAAAGTTTCCTGGAAGGAAAAACATCAGATGCTGAGATGGTGTCTCCTGGCCACAGGTGTAGAGGGGGCACTGGAAGGTGGGAGCTGTCAGTGAGAATATCCCTGAATTTAGTAGATACCTCACCTGCTCCCTTTTCTTTTAAAGCAAGTTGATCCCACTTCTGCCTAGCAAGGTAACTGTGCAGGAAGAGTCCTGTACGTCACTGCAGGAGGCTTTCTGCCTCAGAAGGTACTTACTCATCATGATTCACTTGCCACTGATTGACAAACACGCAGCGGTCCTTTGGGATGTAGTAGCCGTTCAGCACTGTGTCCCTGGTGGTGCTGGAAAGAGAAAAGACTCTGAGAGTTTGGGAAGCAAAAAGGTTCTTCTGCATCCTCGGGGGACTATTAGTTTGCCCCTGATGCTGCTGAAGTAAGGATGCGGCCCAAAGAGGTGGCTTTACGAGGGGCAGTTTTATTGTCCATGAGCTGGATTGGGCAACCCCTACCCGAGCTGGGTGGAGTATCTTCAGTGAAGTCAGCAGAAGGCAAGAATTGCTCTTCGGGAGCTCCTACACTGCCCTGCACAAGAGCTGTGAGCTCCCCGTGTCCACGATGAAGCCAGCATTCTACGAGCCGATAATAACCTCCCTGCCTCTCACCACAACCACCGCCGGCATGGCTATAACAAGATGCCCCAAGTCCACTTTGTCCCTCCACCTCCTTTGCACCCTCAGCACTTGCCTGTGCGGGATGGTGAGGGGCAGGAAGGAGGAGTGCCTGAACATCTCCAGGATAAAGGCTTCTGTGTAGGGCAGCGTGCCTCGGTCCGACAGCCTTGGTCTCCTCTCCCGGCCAATGGTCTGGTCTGCGGGAGGACGAGAGGAGGGCTGGGGTCAGCCCTGGCCGGAGAGGTTTTGGCCCCGGAGGAAGCAGGTTCAAGGACTCACCTAGTTCTTCCTGGATCTTCTTCTGGATGTCGGGGTACGTCACGAGATACATGAGGCTCCAGGACAGGCCAGTCGTCACGCTGTCAAAGCCTGGTCAAAGAGGAAAGCGTGTAGATGAGGTCTGCACAACATGCAGGGCACACGCCTTGACGTGCTGCCCAACCATCACATGGAGCAGTCTCGGATGGCTAAGAAGGCGGAGGACATCCTGGGCACACATTAAGACTTGGGTTTCTATCCTGTTGGAGAAAACTTTGCTAAAATATTCTGCTGTCATTCATCCTGATTCACCCTTGGGTTATGTCAGGTTTGTATAACTTCTCTGGAATCGGGGGAGTTTCCACAGAGTAAGTCAAAGATGAATCAGTCAGTAGACATCTCCCTCAATCAGGAAGAGCCACCCTGGCTTGTGAAGCTTGACTGAGCTATAAGCCATGCCCTTCGCTTTTCCCTGACGCCTCTTTCCAGAGCTAATGTCCCATGCTGGTCTCTAGGGCTGTCTCTGGAGGGTCCGGGAAGACCAGTGAGCAGGAGAACGAGTGCTTAGACCCAAACTGGCTGCCTGGTGTTGGACAAAGATGGTTCAGACAGAGCTCTAACGCAAGGAGCCTGAGAAAAACTGCAGTAACTAAGGGACCAGTGGGAAAAAAATACCTGCTCCGAAGAGGTCATTCACAAGATTGACAACCTTCTCCTTAGGGATCTGTGTGGCAGTATTTGCTTCCACTTTTTTCTCCAGGCACTGCTCAATGAGGGAGTCAGTGATGTCTCGGATGTTGTTCTGAGAGGAAGAGAAGACAAGTCATGGCCGTGGAACCAGCAGAGGAATGGGTGTTACTGAGCGATAGCCTGATGCTGGGAGAGCCCAGGGTCTTACGAGCTCTGGAGAACATCACCTTTCAGCCCCCGTGGTCCCTACTGCTTTTGCAACCTATGAAAACAAGGAGATGGTTCTCCAGGGAACCTGTGGCACAGATGAGATGTTCAGCCAACAAACTGCCCCTGTCACACAGGGCCGTGGAGGAGAAGGAGGACTGTAGTACTGGACAGCACATGGAGAGGCTACAGGTGAGTGAGACTACAGGTGGACTTGCTAAATGCAGCAATGCCTGCAAGAACGTACATGCCCATTGATGCTTGGCTGCAAGAAGAAAAACAACTTGCTAATAGAGAGGGGCAGAGAGCATTTCTGGTGCAGGTGAGGGTCCTGCAAGCTCTTACCTTGTCGTAGGTCTTGTAGTGCTCCTGGACAATCTTCTGCAGGAAATGGAGGAATCGCTTGTTGAAATCTTTAAATAAACTCATGGTGCGGCTGGGAAGATACCGGAGCACGGGGATGAAGTCAGCGGGGTTGCCAGCAGCAGCAGCGTTGCTAAACTGATCACTTACATTCACTATATTGAGCAGCTCTTGGTCATTGTGGTCGTAACGCTTGCCAAAGCACATGGCGCAGATGACGTTGGCCACAGAGACCACCAGGTACCGGTAAGGGTCAAAGCTCTTCTCTTCATCCATCAGCTGGAGGAATTTGGTGACCAGGTAGTCAGCCTCCTTGGAGATGTGCTCCTCCAGGAGGCAGGTTGAAGAGGAGGTGGGGCTGGGGGCGATGGAGAAGGTCTTCAGGGCGTTCTGGGCCAGCCTTCTGCGGGCTTTCCACACCTCCCCTGAGTCGGGGCTGAAGGCCAGGCTCTGGCCATCCGCAACATGGCGGAAGCTGTAGAGGTCGGGACGCCCCATGAAGTCTTCTCCTTGCTTCACTAGGGCTTGCTTGATGGTGTCCAAGCCGCTCAGCACCAGGACGGGCCGCGTGCCAATCCTGACCTCCATCACGTCCCCATACTTCTGGCTCAGCCTGGTCAGGGCCAGGTGCATGTCCTTCCTCAGCTCCAGCACGTTGCCAAGGATGGGGTAGCCTCTGGGTCCTGGGGGGCTCTTCAGCCCCTTGGGCACGTGCTGCCGGAAGGATTGGATGAGCAGGAAGACCAGGCAGAGGACGGCAGCCACAAGGAAGACCTCGGTGGCCGAGACAATGCCTTGGCTTCCCACCAGAGACATCGCAGCCTTCATCGCTGCCGGTATGTAGGAACCCTAAAGGAGTTAAGCAGAAGTGTGGCGAAGAGCCAGGATTAGCGGGTTCGGTCCTGCAGATGTTCCTGGTGCTGAGAAAGGGCATCAGGGTGATGGAGCTGCCTGTGCAGCACCTTGGGGTTTGCAAGGGGCAATAGCTGGAGACCTACAAAGACTCCAAACACACCCATCGCTTAAGGGGGTTGTCAGCCCCCCCGAGCCTGTAACAGCACCCCTTCCCTTGAAGAAGACCCCAGCAACCGCTGGCAGAGCCCTGGCTCCTGCCCAGGGCTGTTTGCAACAAGGCACAGAAAACTACAGCTCAAAAAAGCGCAGGGAGGCAGGAGGAGAGGAACAGCAACTCCTCAGCGAAGCTGGCCCCACGTCCACCAAATCTGTGAGGATTTGTAAGCGGGAGGCTGGATCTGCTGGGTGGCCACTGGTGCATGGGGGCACGGGGAGTGGGGATGCCACAGGGCTGCCCTGCAGGAACACACGGCTCACTGGGGGAGCAGGGGAGGGAGGGGAGAGCCTGGTGCATGAATTTCTCCTTCAGACCCAAATATGACCTTCCTGGTCCTATATCCATGTTCAAAAACACGCACACAGACACACACACACTCCTACCTGCAGATCCTTGCGATACACAGGGCTGGTTTTACTGCCCGTGGCTCCCAGCAAAGATAGGCAGAGGGTGTCTGGCAGCTGCCTGCCCTGGGGAGCAGAGGGGATCCTCTTCTGCCGCCTGGACCTCCTTCTCCTGCTGCCTGGAAGGCCACGGCTTTATATGCACTCCTCTCATTGCACAGCTGGGTTCTTATCTCTGGGGGGTCATGACACGAAAGCCCTGGTGAATAGCTACCCATTAACAAACGGGGCTGAGCCTGGCTGCAGCCAGCCCAAGAAGCCAGGGAAGATATTTCCTCAGCTCCAACAGGCTCTGGGGGGCAAATGGTGACTTTTGCTCCTGCCCGGGGCACGTGCCTGCCCTAGAGTCCGGGATGGGGAGGCAGAAGGGGGTCCCTAAGCCCTGCCCTGGGGAGGATGGAGGACACGCTCTCGGCATCGCTGCCCCGTGGGATGTGGGTGCCAGTGTTTCTCCCAAAGACCTTTCCTGGGCTGACCAGACTGTTCCCAGCACACAGAGAGGGCTGTCACCTCCATGGCCACTCTGGTCGTGCTCGGAGCTGCAGGCTCCAGCTCCTTCCAGCAGCGAGGGGATGCATTCGCAGCAAGGCATCTGCGGCCACAGCCCTCTCTACCCCCAGGGAATCATTCGAGAGGTCCCCGTGCCCCGGGACCGGTGGTGGCAGGACCTTCTGGCCCAGCGGCAGAGCCAGGCTCAGGTTAACGATTGCCCAGGTTTGCGTGAGAAGGCGGCTGGCTCGCTTCCCCCGGCTCCTCCGTGGCAAACAGGCAGCGAGGGAGAGGAGTGGCGGGGCGGAGGGGAGGAGGTGAGCCGGAGAGATAGGAGAGGTGAAAGGGGTAGCGCAGGGCAAGGCTGGGGCAGTTCATCCCTCCAAAAACACAGCGTGCCACCTGGCAGGAGATGCAGGAGTGAGTGGAGCTGCTACTCGAGCTGGGACAAAATGCAGGGCTTTGGGAAGTGCAGCCGGGATGAGCTGGAGGACCAGGAAGGAGCCAGAGCTGTGGGGTTTAGCCCCAGGTTTCATTCAATCTTTGAAAACTACAGTGGGAATTTGGCCCAGGTAAAAGCTGAGCTAATATTTAATAAAGGCTTTCAACATCTGGTCTAATCAGGCTCATTAATAGCAATGACGCCTTTCATTAATGTTTGGCAAGAACAGTTACAAAACCCTGGCTGCTAATACTCATTCTGATAATTGCCAGGCACCTTGCAGACCTACTAGCCCCAGCTTCACCAGGCAGTGCCTCCCAGTGAGGAAGATGCTCGGGAGCATTTTTGGGGAGGCAGGCTGGGGTTTCACAGGAGCAGGACAATGCAGGGCTTGTCTCACAGGCTGGATCCAACCAGCGTCTCCCATCCCCACAGATCTACCCAGCTCCATTGCATGGCGGGGGGGGGGGGGCAGACCGACCCCCCTGGGCAGCATTTCAGACCTTGGTGGCCTTGCACTGATAGGGAACCCGCACCAGCCTCTCCCGATCCATCATATCCCAAAGCGCTGGAGAAGCTGGGGAGGGTGCTGGGGCCACATCAGGAATCCCAGAGGGGTTCCCCAGGACCCACCTGCCCCTATTCTACCCCCCCCATCCCGTTCTCTGCCCCCCCCCAGCCTCCTTCGTGCTCGCTGCCAAGCCCTGCGAGGGCAGGGTGCCTCCTGATGAGAGCAGCGTTAAGAGCTTCTGCCTTGCGTGCCAGGCAGCCTCACACCCCATCCTAACCCAGTTCACCCAGCACCAGGCTCCCACCCCGGCCACCACCCCTAGCTGATCCTTCGGCTCCCCGGAGCTGGCCGGGGGGGGCCAGCCAGAGAGCCGCTGTCGGTCCCCTGTCCTCAGCAGGGCTCGCACACTCCTGCGAGCGCACACGGATGCACCCTGTTTCCCTCCATGGGTCACCGTGCCGGGGAGGATCCCGGCTGCGTGCCTACGGGTTTGTTAGCGTGTATGGTCGTGCCGGCATGTGTGTGCAAGGATATACGTGAGCAAGAGGACGACGGTGCCTGCGGGCGTGCGCACGGTGGCAAAGCACGCATGTACGTGAACACACGCAAAATACATACAAGCAAGGGCATAAATGTGCTGTTCATTTGTAGGCACGCGAGCTATTTCTGCACATATAAGAAACATAGAGCATGTTTGTGTACGCAAGAGCGTGTTAAAATGCTCACGCGTGTGAGCGCAGGTGCGCGTCAGCTCTGTATGTGCAATGTGTACGCGTAGTTGGTATGTGCAGCAGCGTGCCTGTATAGGCGTACATAAAGATGGGGCGAATGCACGCGTGCCAGCTTCACGCAGCGCGACGGGAGGGACGTGGGTTTGCCGGGAGCTGGGGGCGTGGGTGCCTCCGCGTGTTTTACGAGGTGCCTGTGGTGCGTGCGAGCGTGCGTGGAGACATCTCCGCCTGGGGTTTATGGACTCATTGACATCTCCTGCTTGGTCCACGTGTCCCGAGCAGCCCCTCTCCCGAGTCACAGGGAAAGACAGCGCGGGGGGCCGTTTGCACAGCGTGTCCCCTGGGGACGGACAGCCCTGGCTGGGACCGTCGGAGCAGCCTAGGGCACCGTCCAGTGTCCCCTGGATCCCAAAGGGGACATTTGCGGTGGCATGACTGACACCCCCCTTTTGCACGGTGGGAAACCGCCCTCTCCCCAATTCCTTGTGGCTGGAGAGGGCTGGGACGTCTGTGTCCTATCGAGGGGGACACAAGTGGCAGGGGAGGACTGCTGTCCCCTTGGAGGTGATGGCAGCATCCCATGGCAGAGGCGATGCAGCCCTGTTACCCCCGACAGTGTACCGGGTGCTGGGGAGCCCCCCCACCCCCAGCAGCTGGGGGCGGGGGGGCTGATCCTGAGCTGCTCCGGCGCCGCTTTGACCCCGGGCCAGGCTCCTGGACGTGGGGCCACCGCCCTGGTCCTTTAAAAGCCATTTCCCCCCCCCCCACCCATAGCGTGACTGCGAGTGACCGGGGAGGCCCTCTGGGTCTGTCCGGAGCCCCTTCGCACGCGATGTCCCCAGTGCCACCTCTGGGATCCCCCGGCAGGGTGGGACCCCCTCGGCCCCTCTCCCATCCCTCTGTGGCCGGGCTAGGGACAGGGTTGTGGGTGGAGGAGGTGAGATTTGGGGTGCGGGGCTGGTCCCCCTTGTCCTCCCTGAAGGGCAGGTCCTGGCCTGTCACCCTACGGGGACCGGGGCGGGGCTGGAGCTGCAAACTGGTCCCAAGACCCCACTTTGTTCCCCCGAGCATCCCCCCGATGTACCCCCCCGTTCTCTGGCTGCATCCCCTGCCCCATCCCCGTGCCACCTCGACCCCCGGACGGCTCTGTTCCCAGGGGACAGGAGGTGACAGAGGGCACGGTCGCTTCTCACGCGAACCTGGACAATCTTTAACCGGGCCGGGGCAGTGAGGGCCGTGACCCCCACCCGGGGCTGTCCCGCCGCCCCCTTCCCCACGGGGACCCGATCCGGGCTGTGGGTGAGCAGAGCGGCCCCGCAGCGTGAAGGGGGGGAATAGATCCCGTGAACCCCCCCCCCGGCTCTCCTCCCTCTGCTTTACCGGGGAACACCGGCGGAGGGACGGGCAAGCCCCCGGAGGGGGCAGATCGCTACAGCACGGCGGTGGGCAGGGTGGTCCACGCTCATCCCTGCGTGTTTGCGGGGCCCCGTGGGGAGGTGAATCCCCTCTCCTGCCCGCCACCGCGAACACCGGGGCTATTTTCCCACGCTCCCGCTCGCCCCGCGGCTTCGGATATCGGGGCCATCCCGGGACCGCGGGCACCGGCGGCGGGGGGAACCGGGTACCCGCAGCGAAGGCTGCGACGGGGAGGGGGGGGGGGGTCGAGGGGGGAACCGGGGCGCGGGACCGGCGCCTTTAAGATCCTGCCGGTAGCGTGACTGGAGTGACCGGGGCGGCGCGGGTTGCCCAAACATCCCGCCCGCTTCGCACGCGATGTGGCCCCCCCCGGTCTGGAACCCACGGGCGGCACCGGCACCCCCGCCCGCCCCGTCGGGACCCCCCCCCGCCTCCTTCTTCCACCGCTTTGCAGCCTCCCCAGCGGCGACAGGCAGGGGAGCAGAGGTCCCACGCGTGGCGGGGGGCTGCACGGTCCCTCTCCTGCCACCACCGGGAGGGGTGGGGGTGGGGGGGTCCGAGTTAGTTATTTAGAAGTTTGGACGCACGTCAGCTTTGATTAGGCTTCGGTCACGTGACGGGAGGCTGCCGGGCCAATCAGGGCGAGCGGCGATGCATATAAAGCAGGAGCGAAGAGCGAGCAGGGTACCTGCTGGGAGGATCGGGCCCCCAGCTGCTCTGCTCCGGAGGTGAGTACCCTGGGGTGGGGGCCGCCCACGGCTCAGCTCTCCGTCCGGACGATGGAGATGTGTGGGGAGGCACTTCCAGCCCTCCCGGGGGACCCCCGAGGGATGGAAAACTGGGGGGTACCCTGCTGCAGGGTGTTCCCCCTCTCTGGCTCACCGAATCTCCTGTAGCATCTTTCCCGGAGCTGTTGGAAGGGGATTGCTGGCATGTCCCGGAGGTAACCCTTGCTCCGCAGCCCCTCTTGCCCTTGGGTGGCCACCATCTGCAGCTGGGAGGGGGTCCCAGCTGGGCTGCGCCCACTGGGGTGCAGGGGTCCCAGCAGCCCCCCCAGGCTCCTCACCCCATGGGACCCAGGTGTCCCGTGGGAGGCTGTAGCACTCTGCCAAACCCAAGGGGAGGTGGGATTTCAGATCCAGCCTCTTCTTACCCTTGGCTTGGGGTTTTCTGAGGGATTTCTGATAGAGCTCCAAGCCGGGTGCCCGCAGCCTGCTGGCCCCCCACTACAGCCGTGGTTAGCTTTCACAGCCACGGATCTTTAGAAAGATTTGTGGCAATGCTGTATTTAGTTTGCTGGCAAGCAGAGGCTCGGCATGAGCAACCAGATGACTCAAATCAGGACAATTCAGCTCCCCTATAGTCAAGTGCTCTGGAAAAGACTCTGTAGTAGAAAAGAGAGGTCCTGTAGTTAAGAGAGCATATTTCCTTCCCTGGCACACAGAGGAAAAGCTATGGGACCTACTCCTTTCACTCCTGGCTAGCAAAAAACCTGCTTTTAAGTGTAAGCAGTTTCCTAAAGAGCAGAAAACCGATGCAGCTCTGGATCAGAAGTTAAGCCCAGCTTTCCTGCCTGCGGTCCTGTGCGGTTGCTACTAAGAGCATCTCAAACTAGAGGTGCTCCAGGGACCTTCCCCCTTTCATAATGCCTCTCTGGTTTATTACTAAGGTTTCTACATGCCGGCGGCGATGAAGGCTGTGATGTCTCTGGTGGGAAGCCAAGGCATTGTCTCGGCCACCGAGGTCTTCCTTGTGGCTGCCGTCTTCTGCCTGGTCTTCCTGCTCATCCAATCCTTCCGGCAGCACGTGCCCAAGGGGCTGAAGAGCCCCCCAGGACCCAGAGGCTACCCCATCCTCGGCAACGTGCTGGAGCTGAGGAAGGACACGCACCTGGCCCTGACCAGGCTGAGCCAGAAGTATGGGGACGTGATGGAGGTCAGGATCGGCACGCGGCCCGTCCTGGTGCTGAGCGGCTTGGACACCATCAAGCAAGCCCTAGTGAAGCAAGGAGAAGACTTCATGGGGCGTCCCGACCTCCACAGCTTCCAATACATTTCAAATGGCCAGAGCCTGGCCTTCAGCCCCGACTCAGGGGAGGTGTGGAAAGCCCGCAGAAGGCTGGCCCAGAACGCCCTGAAGACCTTCTCCATCGCCCCCAGCCCCACCTCCTCTTCAACCTGCCTCCTGGAGGAGCATGTCTCCAAGGAGGCTGACTACCTGGTCACCAAATTCCTCCAGCTGATGGATGAAGAGAAGAGCTTTGACCTTAACCGGTACCTGGTGGTCTCTGTGGCCAACGTCATCTGTGCCATGTGCTTTGGCAAGCGTTACGACCACAATGACCAAGAGCTGCTCAGCTTGGTGAACCTCAGCAACGAATTTGGGGACGTGGCTGCTGCTGGCAACCCCGCTGACTTCATCCCCGTGCTCCGGTATCTTCCTAGCCGCACCATGCAGCTCTTTAAGGACATCAACAGGCGTTTCAGCTTCTTTGTGCAAAAAATTGTCCAGGAGCATTACACCAGCTTTGATAAGGTAAGAGCTCGGATGCTCTTGGAAGTGGGTAGAGATGCCTACAACTGTCAGATCCTGCCTGCCTGGCAATGGGGGGAAGAGGGTATTCCCTTGTCCCCCAGCCTCTGCCCAGGAAAGCTCCTTGGATCTCTCCAATCTGCAGTTAATTCCCCCAGGAGCCGGCACTGGCTGGGGCAGGTTTCCCCAGCCCTAGGTGTCCATGATGTCCCTGACCCACCGGCTCTTCCCCAGGAGCACATCCGGGACATCACAGACTCGCTGATTGAGCACTGCCAGGAGAAGAGTGTAGGGGAGGATGCTCGTGTCCCGCTCTCCAATGAGAAGATCATCAGCATCGTCAATGACCTCTTCGGGGCAGGTGAGAACATTTCTGAGGGTACAGCCTTGCTGCTGGGAGGCTGAGGGGGGGAGCTGGAGCTGTTGGGGTGGGACTCTGGCCACGCTTGGGTGTTTGGAGCTGCTGCTGGTCTCTTGGGTGCCCTCCTGAGCCGTGACCAGAGTAGATAGCTTTTCAGTGGTAGCTGATGGGGGAACTGCTCCAAGGCAAACATCTATAGTGCTGGGATCTGTAAATACCCACTCAGCTGTCCTCTTTTGGTAACTCAATGCCTTTATGTCCATCCAGGCTTTGACACTGTGGCAACTGCCTTATCCTGGAGCCTCATGTATGTTGCCTTGTACCCCGACATCCAGAAGAAGATCCAGGAAGAACTAGGTGAGTCCTTGAACCTGCTTCCTCCGGGGCCAAAACCTCTCCGGCCAGGGCTGACCCCAGTCTGCTTCCTCCTCTCGACCTCGCGCAGACCAGACCATCGGCTGGGAGAGGAGACCGAGGCTGTCGGACCGAGGCACGCTGCCCTACACAGAAGCCTTTATCCTGGAGATGTTCAGGCACTCCTCCTTCCTGCCCTTCACCATCCCGCACAGGTATGGACTGGAGCGGCTGACATGTTATTCGGGGGGGTTTTTGGAGTAGTTTTCTGGGAGGTGCAATTTAGGCAGATAATTGCCTGGGAATCGATCCCTTCTATGGGGAAATATTCTGGTGCACAGCCTGAATTACTCATGTTAAAGCTCTCCATGGCTTTCATGGTTGCTGATAGTGCCGCTGACACATTGCTCTGGTGCCTGTAGCTGCATCCGCTGCCCTCGGGGCCGGCAGCTGCCTGGCTTGCTGCCTTCCTGGGGTTGAATCCTTTGCTTTGAGAGTAGTTTTACTCCAAAGCCTTTGTTAGTGGAGGGGTGGCAAACACCCCTGGGTTTATATTTCCCCCTGGCTTGGGAGAAACCACATCATGACTCATCCAGCTTCCTGAAACTGGAATCTTTCTGCTTGAGGAAAAGTGTTAACCAAGACTATTTAGTCCCCAAAATACAAACTGGGGTATTTCCTAGCCAGTCCTAAGAGTACAAACAGGGCATTGAAAATGAAACACCCCTAGGACTTGCCAAGCTTTGTTTTGCTGCAAAGCTGTGGGTCTCCTCTTAACTTCTCTTCCCGTCCACCTGTATTTCTTTCAGTACGACAAAAGCGACGGTGTTGAATGGCTATTACATCCCCAAAGATACCTGTGTGTTTATCAACCAGTGGCAAGTGAATCATGATGAGTGAGTATACCAAATCCCCCATGCTTATCCGAGCTGTGATGGCTTTGCTTGGCATTAAGATCGCTCTGATCCTTTAGAACAACATCCCAAAAGCCAAATGGGTCATGAAGGCAGGAAAGGGCAGATGGGACCAAAAATCCTGTGGGTTTGATGCTGAGCCCAGTCTTGGCTCTCCTGGGCATAGAGAAGCTCTGGGTCGACTTGGTCACCAGTTCAGCAACTCGCCAACACCAGGGCTTACCCAATTCATGTGCAGTAAGGTGGTGATGTCCTCAGTGCACCAGACTTTCCATGTATGTGTGAGAGCTGGCAGCTTGGGCTGCTGAATAATCAGGAATCGGTAGATCCTCCTGCCAAGCAGCCCTTTTGATCTGGGTTGATGGCTCTGGATGTGCTCAATGGGAACTGCCTGGTGCCTTCTTTCAGGGAGAAAAATGTGGTGATGTGACTCTCGTTAAACTCAATATGCTTGTGTTGTTATTGCTGATAATCAGCTTCGGTGAATGAAAGGGGATCTGGAAACCAAAGCCCTATCTTACCCCTCCACTGCTTTCCAGTAGAGACCCTCCTGGGGAGGGAGTAAGTTGACTAAGGCTTGATACAGAAGGTGGTTTCCAGATCAGGTATTTTGGATCAGAAGCTCAAGACATATCCAAATAGCCCAGCAGCACAGAAACATTACAATATCCCTTCTGCTCCTGCATAGGCTGGTGAGCATTGCAGTGGGAAAACTGTCTTCAGGGCCTTTCTTAGCAGAAATTCTCAGCTAAGACACTGGAAAATCCCATGTGGCACCTCCCAGCAGCTGAGCTGGGACAGGTTGGGAAGTTTTGCTGGGAGGGTTCAAGGTGGGAAAACCCTCAGGTCTTCATCCTTCCTTTTTTTAAGAGCTGCTGACCGATTTCTGTGCTCTCCTTTTGGCTGAAACTGCAGGATCTCTAGCTATTGCATGCTGAATTGAATCCATCTCCGGTATCTGCACAGGCAAACACAATCTGAGTTTGAAATAGAGGTTTCGATAGACTGAGCTGATGGGGTCTGACACATAGTTGGCATTTTAGATCAGGGATAGAGATTGCCAAAGTTTTTGGATGGTGAAATGAGAAAGCATTGCAATGCTGCTCTCTGCGAAGAGTTTTTTTGATTGCTGTCCCCATCGCAATGGGTGAAAACAGCTTCCTCAGGTGTGTCTCCTTTCTGCTCCAGGAAGCTTTGGAAGGACCCCTCAACCTTCAACCCTGAGCGGTTTCTCAATGCTGCAGGGACTGAAATAAGCAGGACGGAGAGCGACAAAGTGATGGCTTTTGGCTTGGGGAAGAGGCGATGCATCGGAGAGTCCATTGGCCGGTGGGAGGTCTTCCTCTTCTTGGCCACCATGCTGCAGCAGCTGGAGTTCAGCCTCCGCCCCGGGGAGGAGGTGGACATCAGCCCTCAGTATGGGCTGACAATGAAATACAAGAAATGCGAGTGCTTCCAGATTAAGAAGCGTTTCCCCACGAAGAGCTCTCCATAAGCTGCAGGAGGAAGCATCGCTTTGCAGAAGAAAGCCAGCCCTTGCAGTCGGACACTCAGCCTGCTTTTGCTAATGCTCTCCAGAAGCCAGCACAGCCCCTCGCTGTGTTGCTTTACTGGAGGTTTGTTCATCGCATGTAAATGCGAGCGGGGAGGGATAAAGCCGGCTTTGTCAGGCTCCTCGCAGCCCCTCTAGCCAGCTCTGTTGCCCTTGCCTGCAGAAAAGCTCTCCAGAGGTCCAGCCCGCTCATCCCTCTTGGGGAGGTCCAGGGGGACTGCAGCCCTGCGGTGGGGAGGAGGATGCTTTGGGCTGGGAGAAGTGGTGTGGGATGGCGGTAGGGATGTCCTCGCCCTGCCCAGCACTGCAGGCAGAGCCAGAGCTGTCGTGGGCAACTCCCTTCATCCATCAAATAGGAATAAATCTGCAGGTTCCTCCCTGAGAAACCTGGCCAGCCTTTTCCCACAGGGTGAAAGTCTTTCCAGCTCGTTTGGCAGAGCTGTTTGTGAAGCCTTCAGCTCCTTGTGCCGATGGAGCAGTGGGGAGAGCCTGTTCCCAGCTGCCTTCTAAAGGGCTCTCGAGGCAATGCCGGCACCTATCTCGAGTGGACCTGGTCTGGGTGCACCCTCGCACAGTTAAATTCCCTGACTGTAAATTCAAGAAATGAATCCCTGAGTGTTTCTACCAATCCTTGGTGACAGCCTACCAGGAAAAAAAAAAATCTGTAAGCAGTGCTGCTCACAAATTGAGATATTAGCTAAACTCCTAACAAGAAGCCTCCTGGAAAATATCCAAGGACTGAGAATAAGGGACAAGAAGCAGTAAGAGGCACAGTAGAACACTTCTGGCTTTCTGACTATGTATTTGCTGCTTTTTTTAAACTAGCAATTTTTTTAGCAAGCAATAGATTTCTGTACTCGGACTAGTAAAAGGAGCAAGGGTTTGAGGACTGCAGGAGATGCACTTGCCTTATGTTGCAGCCTGCTTTAGCCAGTGTGAAGGTGAAGTCTCATGGCAAATGAAGCAGTGATTCCTGCTTCTTTGTACCTGTGTGGAATGCATCCATATGCTGGGATATACACTGCACAGTATTTCTAACCCAATAAATACTTATATGAAAGTTTCTTAAGTTTCTTGCTGGTCTTATTGCACTGGGCAAAGATTTTTTGGGGAAAAAAACTCCCACACCTCTATCATCCTTAAAAATCTGACTTGGATATGTTGGATCAGGGTTTTTCCTATGGGGACGTGAGCTGGCTGTTCCTTTACTGGTGGGGCTGTGACACTAGTGGCATTAGGGGGAGTTTTTAGTCCCCATGGGTGCTGGCCCTGGTCATCTCCCTGTGTATATAGAGAAGCTAAAACATCATCTGGGATTTGCGGAGAGGTGATGCTGAGTGCCAGCTCAGTTCAGGATTTCACTAAAAAATCAGGACTAGCCCTTCCATCCCTGAAAAAAATGAATCAATAGCTTGAAAACAGCCTTTCGAAACCTGCGGGGAGGCGATCCATGAAGGGATGCTTCGGGCCATTGCCTGCTCTGTGCTTCCTTGTCTCAGAGCATGATTATTTCCGAAGCTTTGCCTAACTTCCCTTAACAAAAAGGCAATAAACATTAAATTGCCATGCAGGTAATAAGGGATTATATGGAAAATTGGGGTCTGTGCATACCTGAAGTGGCATCCCTGTAAGGACCAGCCCTCCAGGGTTTCCAGCTCCGTGGGGTAGGAAACTGCTCTTGCCCCACAGGTGGATTTTCATGACGCACAAATGTTTAGCCAAGCCCTTGAACAGGGGTATGATACCAGGAATCTTGGCAAAATTCAGTCTGCTGAAAAGTGTGCTCCTCCCCAAAACCCTGCCCTGGGATGGTCTGTGGTGTAAGGGATAAAATCAAAATAAGTGCAGAAAAGTTAATATTTGACTCCATCCATCACTGGGACATAAGGGACAGCTGGGCAATTCAGTGGCTTTTTTAATGGTGCCACCCATTGTACCACGGAGTTATTTTTAATTTTGTGGCTGTGCCATGGAAAGGCTGCTCTCTAGAAGAGGAGCCTTCCTTCGGCCGTGACCTCGCTCACCTTCGCGTTATTGTTACTGACCGCTATCGTAATGATTTTGTTTTTAATTTGCATCCCTGGCACAGCCTGCCGTTTAGCTCGGGAAGGTCAGCCGGCGCACGGATCCAGCACCCCACCCGCTCCTTCCTCCAAGTAATGAGCAAAACAGCCTCCAGCTTCAGAGGGGGGGAAAAGCTGATTTTAATGGAGCCGAGGAGAAAGCGGGAGATGAATGCATCCGTGCCTCTGCTGGTGAGTTGGAGGGAGGTGATGGAGGTGTGATGGAAGGAGGTGATGGAGGTGTGAAGGAGGTGATGAAGGTGTGAAGGAGGTGAAGGAGGTGATGAAGGTGTGAAGGAGGTGATGGAGGTGATGAAGGTGTGATGGAGGGGTGATGGAAGTGTGAAGGGGGTGATGGAGGTGATGGAGGTTTGAAGGAGGTGATGAAGGTGTGAAGGAGGTGAAGGAGGTGATGAAGGTGTGAAGGAGGTGATGGAGGTGATGAAGGTGTGATGAAGGTGTGAAGGAGGTGAAGGAGGTGATGAAGGTGTGAAGGAGGTGATGGAGGTGATGAAGGTGTGATGGAGGGGTGATGGAAGTGTGAAGGGGGTGATGGAGGTGATGGAGGTTTGAAGGAGGTGATGAAGGTGTGAAGGAGGTGAAGGAGGTGATGAAGGTGTGAAGGAGGTGATGGAGGTGATGAAGGTGTGATGAAGGTGTGAAGGAGGTGAAGGAGGTGATGAAGGTGTGAAGGAGGTGATGGAGGTGATGAAGGTGTGATGGAGGGGTGATGGAAGTGTGAAGGGGGTGATGGAGGTGATGGAGGTTTGAAGGAGGTGATGAAGGTGTGAAGGAGGTGAAGGAGGTGATGAAGGTGTGAAGGAGGTGATGGAGGTGATGAAGGTGTGATGGAGGGGTGATGGAAGTGTGAAGGGGGTGATGGAGGTGATGGAGGTTTGAAGGAGGTGAAGGAGGTGATGAAGGTGTGAAGGAGGTGATGGAGGTGATGAAGGTGTGATGGAGGGGTGATGGAAGTGTGAAGGGGGTGATGGAGGTGATGGGGGGGTGATGGAGGTGTGATGGAGGTGATGGCGGTGATGGAGATGCGGCGGAGGTCACGGAGGGGGTGGAAGTGTGACAGAGGTGATGGAGAACATTTGGCAGCGGTGGCGGGGGTGACAGGAGACATGACAGAGGGCGGTGGAGGCGATGAGGGTGGGATGGCGGTGACGGATTCGTGACGGACGACGCACGACAGTGGTGATGGCGGTCACGGAGGGGACGGAGGCGTGACGGACACCGCGGAGGGCTCCAGACAGGGCGCCACAGCCGCAGGCAGGCAGCAGGCCGCAGTGACGGGCGCCGCCATGGCGGCGGGCCCGCACCGCGCATGCGCGCCCGGCGGTGCCCGGGGCCGCGCGGGTGGGTGGCGGCCGGTCTCCGCCGCGCATGCGTAGAGCCCAGCCGGCGCCTCCCGCCGCTCCGGAGCGCGGCGCTCCTGCGCATGCGCCATAAGCGCCAACTCCTCCGCCCCTCTCTATGGTCGCTCCCGCCGGTGGCTTGAGCGCCGCTTGCCAGGCGGGGCGCGGGGCAGGAAGTGACGAGAGCGCTGAGCGTCGCTGAGGCGGAGAGGCCGCGGGTGAGGCGGGGAGCCAGCGGCGGGTGCAGGTGAGGCGGAGGCGGCCTTCCACCCCCCCCCAACCCCCCCCGCCGCCGTCCCTTCACCCCGAGGGGTCCGGCGGGAGCGGGCCGGGAAGAGCCGGGGCCCTCGGTAGGGGGCTGGGTCTCGCCCGGCCCTCCCGTGAGGCGCGGCCGTGGCGCCAGGCCCTCCCCGACCTGTCCGGCGCCGTCGCGGGGAGGCTGAGGCCGGGGGAGCGGCTGGGGAGGGGAAGGAAGGCCTGTGGAGGCTGGGCTGAGTGTCTCCCCTCCCTGGGCTGCGAGCGTCAGCAGGCCGCCTCTTGCTGGGGTCCACGCAGACGCGGGCTGTGGGGGCCCTGTGGGGGCCCTGTGTGCTCCTGTTGGGATCAGGCTGGAGGCAGCCCACCCTGATGGAGGCCGGGGAGATGAGCCCTGCTGGGAGCATATATCCCATGCTAGTTTGTCTCTCGGGTACAGAGTGGGTAGGCTCGGTGGCTGCTTTCCTCGTAAATGAGTGGAGCCACCTCAGTGCTAACGCATCTTTCAGCTAAGGAGAACATGCATGGGGGCATCTTTCTTCTCAAGCAGCAGTGCCCAGTGTGCAAAGCTATTGACTTATCGCATGCTAAGTTGTTGCCTGCAAACTCCGCTTATTAAAGTGCTGCATGCATGTTGGAGTAAGTTCTGTGACTTGAGTTCCTTTTAAAACTTGCAAGAATGTCAGGCGTATCAGTAGCACACACTTGAAGTAAGAGATGTGGGGGAATGTAAAGTATCAGTGAGTTGTATGACAAAACCCCAGAATATAAGACAGAATATTAGATGGGAGGTTTCACTTTCCAGTTGTATGTAAACAAACAAATGTGCTCATGTTTCTCACGTGTGATGAAGTAAATAATTCAATGCATGTGTAGTTCATTCCCTCTTCTGAATGATTTTCACACAAAGTAGTAGAATGAGAACCTTTGAGGTGAGGAGTCTCCCTTGTTTTAGTTTGTTTGCACACAAACTTAGATTTTTTAAATTTTTCTTTTTGCTTGGTAAGAGGAGGCTCTTATTTTTGAAAAGGATCCTTGTAAGATGGTGATGTGTACTGAACTCTTTCCCTTGTTTTCAGAGAGAGATACAAAAAGCAGGAAGGGGAATGAAATTTTAGTTTTACTGCAGATGCTCAGGGATGTGTTATCTGTGTTTTGAAAGTGCTTTTTATCAGTCATCATCTTGGAATCCAGACATTGTTATCATGGGTTGATATAAATACACAGAAACAGGAAAGAGAGGAGGCTGGGCCTGACACATTTATGGCTTAGTGACCAAATTTAGTGTTTGCTTCCCTTTGAAGCATCCCCTGTTTTCAGTTCTCTGAAAGCTGGGGGAGGTGAGTTTTTTTTCTGGTAGCATGCATGCATCCTAGTTATTTCGAAGGTCTTTTTCCTTGCATCTTTTTCCAAGAAGCTCAGGACAGGAAGGGCTCGAAGAGAATTAAAATGACTCTCACAGAAATGTGGCTTATATATTGATGCTAATCTTCCTGGATTATGTCCTGTGCTTTCTGTCTTTGTGTTCCTTACAGTAAATATCAAGCGTTCTCCCTCTTACTGTTGATTACAGCACAAAAGGCAAATATATACAGTAGTCACTTTCATTTATGAGCTTGTCAGCTCTTTTGCGCTACTGTGATGCCAGTGAGCCTGTCATCTTCCTGTGTTCTTTGTCTGGAGGAAGAAATCTCAGATCAAAAGATGTGCTTAGCTGCTTCAAAGTGTGTTTATATAAGTTCAGTCAAGCATCAAAACTGAGGGAATTACATGGGACTGAACATCTAACAAAACAAAGTGCATTTTTCCCCCCTCTATTCTGATAGAACTCGATGCTGGAAAGGAGTGCAGCTTTCTTTTTTCATTTATCTGATTGTGGCAGTAATACTAATACTCCTGGCTCTGGAGAGCATGAAGACTTTTGTCCTGGACTCCAGTGTTGGATTTTCCCCCCCACCCTCTGTATCTGTCTGTTCCCTTAAAGGTGTTGGCTTTCATTTGTACATGCAGAGATTAATATTCTCACTGCTGAGTATACGCAAAAGCTTTTCTGCCCCAGCGTTAGTATGCCAAAATTTTAAAAAGGGAAGTGAAGATAAATTCCCTGTTTGAAATTACAGGGAGAATGTCCACAGGTAGGACTAACTACTAAATATTGCTGTTAGAAGCTGTTAGTCTTGAATTCAGAAAATTATTTCTTTAATGAAGCAGGCAGTGGTCTGCGTTACGAACAATTGTATAGGCAAAGCCCCATCCAGGGATTTACATGCTTGCTGTGATAGTTGGTGTCTGTATGGATGTTATTTCCACCCCACAAAGACGAGAGAAGCTGACAGAGCTGGAGCCTGGGTGGGAGCCAGGGTTCTGGGCCGGGGGATGCAGTTGATGCTGATTCAGGTTGTCACTTTCTGCATCTTGTTACAGCCAGGCCTGTGTCTCTTTACAGCAATTGTGTGCCAGAAATATGGCTACAGACTGGCTCGGGAGCATCGTGTCAATTAATTGTGGAGAAAGTTTGGGAGTCTACCAAGGACGGGTGTCTGCTGTGGATCAGGTCAGCCAGACCATTTCCCTGACGCGGCCCTTCCATAATGGGGTCAAGTGCCTCGTGCCAGAAGTCACCTTCAGGTTAGTGTCTTTCTTTTTTCCTCCTGCCTTTTTCCAGGCAAGGTCTGGGGTGGTTTGGATGTTTTGTTTTGTTTTTCCCCAGAAATTAGTTCTTTGCCTTAAATATCACTACTGCTGCTGGGTGTCTTTGCATGAGAAGTGCCTCTCATGCTTCTGTTAGTTTGTGTGCAGGAGATTATTTTCTGGCTCTGTGATTCTTGTGTTAGAAGTGGTGTAGCTCACACTTGGAGGTTATGTGTGGGTGAGACTGTATGTGTGTGTATATATATATGTATTGTGTGTATACATTCTGTTGTTAGGTTTTTGGGTAACTGGGGGGGCTGGCATACTCTTTTAAAGCTTTGCCCTCAGCATGTGTACTGTATGTAATTAAAGTGTGACAGAAGAGAAAGCAGAGTGGCAGATCAATTAAAATTATTGCCCCAATACAATTAAATTAAGTGCAGTTATTAAATTCAAGTCCGTCCCCTCTGTCTCTTGCCATGTTCTTTCCTCTGTGTAGACAGGGGAGAGAGTTTTGAACCAAAAAGCTGAATCGATGCAGGAGTATTGTAGCTCTCGGGAGTTCTTTCCCACCAGCTCCTGGTAACACTGTGCTTAAAAAGAATAAATAAGAGTCACTCGTCACTGGATGTTCTCCTGTTACCTGGCATATTACGATAGTTAAGACTCTGAGTCACTGATTTTTAAATAAGGTTGATTCGCTGAAGTCAAAACTCTTAATTTTTTTTTTTTTTTTCTTGGATTTTGAAGAGAGTGAGTGGGGAAGGATGACAACCATGTTCTTCCAGGAGATGTGTGGAAGTCTGTAGTAAGCTCTCGCTACTTTTATATCCCAGTTGGACAAGTACTTATTAAGTTTAAAATAGGAGACCCTAATTTCTGATTTATTTCTTGCAATCAGTGCAAATGGAGGTCTTTGTAACCACTTCTTTGTTTTGTTTTGGCTTGTGCCCAGTGCTACATTAGTTTTCTTTATCCTTTTTCTGAGGAAACATGAAGCAGCATCCTCGTCTGAGTGTGAATTGCGCTAATCTGAGGGTAGCTTTCTGTAGAAATGGATTAAAAGTAATAGTAGCCTCGAGGCTGAGATTAATTTAACAGTTTCTAGGTAATATAATTAATGCAGATTTCTGCAAAGGTTTGTGCCTGTTGCTTCCATTTTCTGCTTGACTGATTCCTCTTTCAGATAGGAACAGAACCTTTCAAACAAAATCCAGGTGCAGTATAGAAATACTCGAGTTGTTATTTCAAAGATTCATGCCATTTCAGCTCTAATATTTTGATGTCTGTAGAAATATCTTGTGTGTTTGAGTGTTACGTTCCTTTTTTTTTTTCTTGTTTCTGTTGATAATGGCATCAGAAAAAAACCACTGGACAATGTTGCACGTTTTTCTTTAGGGGTTGTTTTTTGCAAAGGTACTGCAAATGCTAAATTCATGAATGTCTGGTTTTCTTTTCCTGTTTTTAGGGCAGGTGACATTACTGAGCTGAAAATTCTGGAGATCCCAGGGCCAGGGGAGAGCAGACAGTGCGGGGATCTGCAGCAGACAGAAATGGGCATCCCAGGTGTTGGATGCCAAGTGGGTCCCAGTCAGAATGGCACCGGGAAAGTGCTAAAGAAGCCCATCTCCAGCAGTGCCCCACAGAATATCCCAAGGAGAACGGACATGAAGAATCAGGATATCATCATCTCTCCACAGCAGCAGTGCTCCAAGAGCTACATGGATCGACATGTGGAAACATTGACTCAATCCAAAGGCTTTCGTCGCAGGCACAATTCCTGTGAGTATATGTGTTTATCCTGCACTTTCCTTTCTGCCTACCTGAGTTACCGCTGCAACATCTTCTCTTCTTCAGTGAGAACACCTCAAGTGGTGCTGGAAACTTCTGTTCGTTTGCTTTTATAATTGTGTTGCCTCCTGAAGGAAGGTCTGGAGAAGAGGAAGTTTAAATAGTGAGGAGAAAGACTTCACAAGCTGTGCCTCAAAGGATTATAAGTATAGATCTTCCAAATGTCTGGCACTTATCTTTATGATAGTGTTATGATTAGATGATGATGCAATCTCATCCATAATGTTGAGTATGTGAAGAGCAATATACTGGTGTTTTCTTTACTGCAGCATTTGAGAGAAATGTGGTTGACGCCTAGTTACTTAAAAAGCAAATAGTTCTTTAACAATTTTTTTGTTAAAGTGAATATTCAAGTTTAATTAGTGGAGATATTCCCTGTCCCACCCTGTGTATTATTCTGCTTCACTAGCATTGAATGTTAGAAAATGCAGAGCTGAATAATGCCGATTGCAATGATTTCCTCATTCCTGCCATCTTTTCTATTTGAAAATTGCCCAATTGCCAGCCTCCATTTTTCCTCTAAAAGGAACTGGAAACAAATTGCAATATTATAAAGCTTTTCTATTTAAAGCCTGTATAACCATAACCTATTACAACATCACCCTACAAGTAATTACAAATGTTATTTGCTGTGTTGTTAAAAATACAAATTAACAGGCTCTAATGAGGATGATGTAAAGATACAATCGGCACATCTCAAAGTCAAGCATCTGTTATTTTTATTTTTGTTCATAGAATCTTCAGCCAGCTCTCACGCTGTGCCAAAATTGGGTAAGTTCTTTTTTTCTCAAAGTCCCCTGGGCTATGCTCCTTTCCAGATCTTCATCACGCAATTACTGAAATGTCAGTATATATCCAGCGTATTTCCATGACTTAATTGTTGAAGCATCAATATGTATCCCGCCTATTTCCATGACTTCATTTTTTCCCCTTGCTTTTGTGTTTAGAAAGCAACCAAACCAAGGTAGGCAAGGCAAGTTAAACAGCAAGATCAAAAGCTTTATTTTTGTGGAGAAATTCCTGGACCTCTGGAAGTCTTCCTCCCCCACCAACAGCTGTATTATTTTCTGAAAGGGTTGTAACTCTCTTCATATTCACTTCTTTCTTTAAACGATTGCCAAATGGGGTTGGTGGGAGGAGGAAGGCCAGAACGATGCCGAGCGGGGAGGCATGCGCTCCTTGGTGACCTAACTATCTTCAAGCCTGTCTGGTTTTGAGTGTTTTACTTCTACCCAGGCCTAACTACTGTGTAGTGCTTGCTGTAGGAAGAGAGCTGTGGTTCCTTTAAGATTAATATTTTTTTTTAATTCCCTAACTCTTCCTAAATGCAAGTTAGTTGTTTGAGTATGTTACTTTGGTTGTTTTTAGAAAAACTTTTTCAGACTTCAATGTCAGCTACCTAAATGTCTAAAATAACTTCTGCTTTGCTTTATTCTGGCTGGCTGGAGCATGTAGGAGGATTACCTCACTTAATGCTGTTTTGCCAGTGTCTGCTAGGTCTGGGGTGAGCAGTAAGTACTTCAAACCACTTCAACCCACAAATAGCTTGCGTCAGTTTTACATAAGCACAACTGCAGGTCAGATTTTCTTTTACAGGCTTTGAAACAAGTTGAGCAAGGTGCTAGATGTAGATTATTGTTAGCTTGGATTCATTTTAGAGTAAATGAGGTAGAGAAGTGAACTCTTGCCCTCTAAAATGTGTGTATTTGGAGAGTAGGGCAAATGATGCATGAATTTTGGGAGGTGGATGGAAGAGGTCCTAGCTTTATGGAGATGGTGGGTACAGGCGTCTGGGGAAGAATGGGCTGAGATGTCATGTAGAACTTAAGTCATACAGTGTTCAGTACAGCTGAAAGTTGACCTCTTGATGCCCTTTAGCGTGCTAAGTCAGGGACAAAGTTCCGCTTTTGGAGTACTTGTGTGACAGGAATCAATAAACAACAAATACCAATGCAGGTTTCACAACAATGGCTTCTGTGCCGTGCTGGCACCGGGCTCATTCATGCCAGGGCTGGCGGCAAAAGCTCCCACAGGGATCTCGCAGGAAGGCAGCCAGCTCGCTAGAGACTTTACGTTTACTTGTGTGCCATACATGAAAGGTTTTTTTTCCCAAGAAACAAAAAAAGCCTGGGAAGTATTGTTTATCCTTTGAGGGAGGCGCTTTTCTGTGCGGCGTCAAGCTGCCAACTTGACATGGAGCCATGTGCTGTTCTCCTTAATAGCTTCACACATACACACACAGGGCAGAGGCGCTGGAAGTTGCAATCCAAAAGGAGCTGGACTAGAAGGTCTGGGTTTCTGTAGCCACTTGGATCACGCCATGGAAGCAAATGCAGCTGTGAATAGCGGCTTTCAGGCAATGGCTTGGTCTGGTGTGTCACACTAGTGCCCTGGAAGGCAGTGGACACTTCTCCTGTTAGCCTTATTTCAGATTCTTCTGCCTGAGTTTTCCCTTCCCTCCCCTCGCCCTCTTTTTAGGCTCTTCTCCCCTTTTCCCTGAATGGAATCAGCTGCCAGTCTTCTTGCCTGTCTAGATGGTGATGCTTTAAGGGGAACACTACATAACTTTGCTCACAGTTTGTTGGAGGCCTCTGCCGTGTTCTGTGCAACTTCTGTTAGGAGGCTGTAATGCAGTCTGTGAAAAGACAGCCAGTTGTGTGGGTCAGCAGTATTTCAGAGTTGGCATCCATTGGTATGGATTAGAGAGCTGCCCACCACAATGCCGGCACGTCTCGTTTTGATGAGGTACGGTCTTGGCTCCCATTCATTGTGTCTGCAGGGGAGCCCGGGGAGCTTTCCAGCCATTGTTCTCGCAGCTTTTCTAGTGCAGCTTTTTATTCCGTCAGCATTTACACATTGCTCACATCAGCTGCTTCTGTCCCCTGGGTCCATTGCATGGTGGTGCATCTATCCCCACATTTTGCTTTTCAGGTCAGCTGAGAGTAGCGTGGAGTTGTTTGCAGAAGAATCTGGCAATGAGTGTAAAAACTCTTGCTGAGTAACAGGAATGGACTGAGTTGCCATAACACTTGACATTGACACAAGAAGCAGGCTTGTTTTGCCATTGTGTTCAGTGTAGTCTCTAGCTTATTCATTTGAACTCTGAGAGTCCCTTGACTATTGCTTTGACCTTGTAGTTTGTGAGTGTTTGGAGAACTTGGCCTGTTGTGTTGGTCTGGCTTTTCATTTCTTGTGTGGCTGATAGCAGCAGGGTTGGATGCAATTCCCTTGTTGGTAGTGGCAGTTGCTAGCTCCGTACCAAGTTGTGTGCAACTTTGGAGTGGTTTATATGTCAACTTTGGTTTGGGAATCCTTTATCTAGGGCAGAGAGTGGAAGTTGTGTGTTACTAAAAAGCTTTCCCTTTCTCTTAAAACTATGCATGTAAATGACTGGTCACAGCTTGCATGCTGGAATTCTCCTTGCCAGAAAGCCTTACCCTTTCCTCTCTCCTAAATTGTGTTTTGTCACCAGCAATTCTTGAATTCCGCTATCTGTCCTTCAGTGGCTTCTTGGCAAAAGGTGTATTACAGTACTCTGTTCTCACCCAGTTGTTTATAAAAACTCCAGCAGCTTGAAAATCAGTGTGTCTGAAAACGAATTACTTGCTGTAGTTAGTAGTAATTTCAAATTATTATAAATAGAGACTCTATAAATAGAGAGTATTGTCAAAGTGTGTGATAACACTGACCACACAACGCTGTGTTGCTAGTTTCAGTTGCTCCAGTACATGCAGAATAAATATGTCATGCTGGCTGTTGTACCGATACTGCTGTTCTGAAGAGGTAAGTGGCTTTGTGCTCTGGTCAGTGATTTTCATGATGCAATGAGGTTAGAGTAAATCCAATAGGCTGGGTAGCTGTGTTGCTGTGAGAGACTTACACTATTAGCTGTTGTAACTTTGTAGATGCCCTTTAAAGTATTTTATTTAACATAGCAGTGCTGTAGCTATAATGATATAATGGTGTTGGAAAAGCTAACATCTTTCATTAGGCCAGGTGATAAAGCTGGGAAAAGTTGATTCTTCCAGTCTCCTCAGAGCTTGCTGGGGATGCTTGAGCAAAACTCTTTTAAAACTGGTATAAGTTGAGCACTCAAACTGTTGCCATATTTAAAACGAACAAATAAAAAAACCAAAACAACAAACTTCGCACTAGGAAAATGATCGGGGGTGGGGTGGTTTGGTTGGGGTTTTTTGGTTGGTTGTGGTTTTGGGGTTTTTTTTTGTTTGTTTGTTTTTTTTTTACAGGGAACCATGACTGTGCAAAGCCTTGAAGGTTTGGGGTCTTATCTCCTGCTTGTCAAGGTGTGAAATACTAGTCTGACTTCTTGTGCGCTTTTTTTGTTGTTGCTGGACTATGGCATAATTGGAGACTGAAGTTGCAGCAGCTGTTTGAGAGGGAATGTTTTAGGGTGTTCAGGTCTATTTTGTTTAGCTCAAGTACTTGAGAGACGCTCCAGAGAAGGAGCTGCTGAGCATTTCAAAGAGCTTCCTTGCTGTAGGGGCTGGGAAGGCTTTCAGGTTGATCACTTAAACAGTTCTCTAGAAAAAACAAGTAACACACAGTCTCCTTGCTGAGACAATGCATTCTGAATTGAGAATAAAACTTAAGTACGTATCCTTAGCAAGTCATCTTTCAGCACGGTGTAAGTTAGATATGGTGTTAGGTGAACTCAATACCATGCTGTAAAACAAATTCACCAGAGCTTACAAAGTCCTTGATAGCATCTGAGAACTCCAGGCAAGCCTGCCTGTATCTTCCAGGAAAGCATGCTCTGCTCCAGTCTTTTTCTGTAGTGTTTTCTATAAAGGCTTCAGGTAACCATAAGGGTGTTCCAGAGTGAATGGCAGCAATTTAAGTTCTGTAATAACTTTGCTGTAGAGATAGGAGTTCTGTTTGTTAACTTGGCCAAAATTGGCACATTGGTCTTGAATGTGCTGGTTCCTGTCCTGATCCTGAAATGAACAAATGCTCCTGTAGAAACAATTGACAGGAGGAAGGTCCTTTGCTTTCTAGGGGAAGTGCTGCTCCTGTCGATGGAGTAGAGGATTTCACACTTTGGAAATGTGGGAAATTAGAGCTCGGGTTTGTTAGGCAGCTTGCAGCTGCTCCACCAGTCTGACCCGGGGTTACAAATAAGCCTTTCCAGGCAGGAAAAAGGAGGGATTTGTCAAAACCAAGCTAGACTTGTCTGCACTTACAAAGGTGACAAGTAACTTTGCGGGAGGCTGTGAAGATTGTGCCTATTGCAAATCTTTTTGGGATGTTTTCTAAGTATCTATCCTTAGATGACTTGAAATTCTTCCTGTCTTCTCTCACTGATTGGCAATGATGTGTAAAGACAAAAAAATGCTGCTTTTTCATTTATGGAGGAGGTATATAAAGAGCGTACATCATTGTGGTAACTTGGTGGCAATTTTTTTCTGTGTTATCAAATGGATTCTGTCAGTAAACTCATCTGTATAAATTACTCGCAAAGGTGATTATCTTAAGCTATGAGAAATATTTTAGTAGAGCAAGCAGTTTTGGTGTGATAACTCTTACTCCATCTGTTGGACGCTGTAGGCGATACCTGTAGTTGCTGGAATTGGCCTGAAATATTTTCCAGTAATTGTAAATTTAACAATGGGTATAACAAACAGATTAATATTATCTGGACCTGAGTTTGTCTGGGTGACCTGAATAATAATGTAAGAAATAAGCAATTAAAGGGATATGTTGACCTCGTAACTGCATATGGTTTTGTATCAGTCCTTGATTTCCAGTCATAAGCTGGCATTGAGGAGACTTTCATCAGTCTCGCTCCAGAGAAATCAGGCTTTCACAATTACTTGTGATTGGAAAGAAGTGTACTTAAACATGCAAGATGATAAGTAGAATAATGAAATAGGAATAAGGGAATGGACTTCATATCTGTACAGAAATGTGTGCCTGTTGATAGCAAGTGCAAGGAAAAAGAAATGCTTTATATTCAGGGTTTTAAGTTCTTCCTTAAAGATCATTAATAGGTGGCCAGCCTGTTATGACAGAAAACACCTACATTAGTTTCTGAAATTTAGGGAAATTCCAAAGAACGTCTTGGGCTGCAAGCCTGCATGAACATGAGCTCAGTATAGGAGGAAGACTGTCCTAAATCACAGCTAGCTGCTTATCTTATCATTAACATGGCACCATCTTGAATTAAATAAAATGTGGGGAAACACTTTGCAACTGTGGTCAAGCTTGTTTTTCTAACCTTGCTGGTGGAAAGTCCCTGAAGGTGTCTCTCCTGATGCTCTTGTTCTATTTTCTGTTAGCTTATCTTAGCATGAGTAATGCTAAAGATGAGGTCTGCAGCCTCTTTGGGAAGCGAATATCCCTTGAGTCGATGGACTGCAAACATGAGCTCCCCTCTCTTACAAAATTTGCTGACAAAGTCTATGAGCAAATGTGTCTTTTTCCATTTATGACACACTTTCAACTTGCTCTTATTTTTGTTTAGGGTCATCCAGTAGCCGTCATCCGAACCAAGTGACTCCGAAGAAGAGTGGCCTGAAAAACGGGCAAATGAAGAGCAAAGATGATGAGTGCTTTGGGGATGACATTGATGAAATCCCAGACACAGATTTTGATTTTGAAGGGAACCTGGCCCTTTTTGACAAGGCAGCTGTGTTTGAAGAGATTGAAACTTATGAGCGGAGGAGTGGCACTCGTTCCCGGGGGACCCCAAATGAGAAACCAGCTCGCTATCGGCATGACGAGAACATCTTGGAATCGGAGCCCATAGTCTACAGAAGGATTGTCGTACCCCAGAACGCTAACAAAGAATTCTGCACGGGTATGCCACATCCCTTACTGATAAGGATGCAAACTCTGCTGCTTTTCTGGGGCACATGTGGTGGATTGTTTTCCCCAAGGGCTGTCTATCAGCCTAATGTGGTACAAGCAAGGGCATTCATTTACTTAAGATTGGATCTGTGCCTTGTATCTACATACAACCTTCATTTGCAATATTTCCAAGATAAAAAATATTCAGATAGGGCAACAAGGTAGGTGTTTTTGCAGTAGGGAACAAAACTGATGGATGGATAACAAGAATGAAAACTGAATAGGAGCCATTTGAATCCTTGCTTTGATTTCGGTAGCATGATGAACCTGTGCGGTGTTGACCGCTGGCTCTTGAGCGGGAGGGATGGTCTCAGGATTCTGGTACATGGTAGCATGTCATAATTTGTGCTTTCTTGGTAAAAGGCAGGAGATTTCATGTGCTTCTGATACTCCTTGGGTGGTAGTTATATATTTCTGTATCGTTGTGCGGAACTTTAAATGTCGGTGTAAAAACAAACAGTTCTGGCTCTTCCCATCCATAATTACAAATATTCATTGTACAAAAGGCTTTTTATGTGGGATCTCCACCCCACTTACTGTGCACTGCTGCTGTGTGAAAGATCGAGCCCCAGAAAGCTGGATGAACACAGCATTAACATGCATGTGTCCTGAAGAACAAGCTGTGTCTTTGTCTCCTTTGCTTTACCTTAGTCTTAATTTTAAAAGAAAAGAACAACTTCTAGGCAGATGCTTGAGTTGAAGTATTTGTCAAGTGCATCATCAGGGGAAACTAGTTTAGCTTGCTGGTGCCAGCTGCTGTGCAGATGTTCTCCTGCAAGTCTGATTTCTCATCCTTGCTGCCACCAAGTAGGCTCTAGGATGGAGGTGAAAGTAGCGTCGTGGATCAGTGAGCTGCCTGGCTGCAGGGAGGCAGTGCTCCTGAAATTGAAATGTAGAGAATGATTATTCAGCTCCTAATGCATGGCTCTGGGGAATGGTAGAATTGTTCTCATTTCATGTTCAGTAGTACTTTTTTGGCCAAGCACCAGATAATGGTGCTTTCACTAGAAGCTGCTTATGTATGCAGATGGATTTTACTATAAGGAATCTTTTTATTTCTATGCATACATATGCTATCAAGTATAGCGTATGTGCTTTATGCTACATTTAGGTGCAGATTCCCTGTAACTTTAGTTGTGGTGTCCTGCCTTCGGTTTGCATGCTTTTTAGGACTTGCAAAACGTAGGAGTGAAGGAACTTTGGCATTCCAGGAACACTTCTTTTCCACATCAGAATAAAATAAAATTGCAGATCTTTTTGTAGAGAGACATGAAATAGCTAATATCCTGGTGGTCTAGCTACTGAGCAGAAGCGTGATCAGGTCCTTGATCTGTCATTCTTTCTCTGCCCAGAAACTCCATCTGGGGTGTGAAACATTTCAGAAAAGGAAGCTGATTCATTTATAATGATTTGCTGCTTTTCAGTTGTTTAAAAAAAAAAAAAAAAGGTTCTGCTATACAACAATATCATAGTTTTGCATTTGTCATCCATCTTCCTATTGATCCGTTGCACTTTTGAATAAGATAAAAACATACTGGGTCATATCACAACTTGTCCAGCTCAGTATTGTGTTTCCAAGGATATTTAAGGAAAAGTGAAAGAGCAGAGTAAACATGCAGTGAGACTTTCCCCCGAGTGCTTTGTCTTTCACAATTTTAAGACTTCCTGAAGCAGAAGTGATAGTTCAGTATTAATAGCTTTTGATGGGGCTTTTTGTCTTCTGCTTAATTTAACCTATTGCTTTTTAAATCTATGCAAGCTTTCAATATCTCTACAGTGTCCTGTGGCAAGAAGCTTCACTGATTGCCTGTGTGCTGCGTGAATAAGCACTTCTTCATTTTCTTATGTGATTTACTTTTTTTTTTTTTTTTTTAAATTTACTACTTGTCAATTCATCTTCCAGCTGGCTTGTCAGAGAGGAGTCAGGGCCTCTATGTATGTCTAGTCTGAAACAAAAGCTAACCTACTGTTAGCGGCCAATTTGAGAAGTATGGCTAATATGGTATTCTAGCAGTACAGCTCCTGGGAGGAAAACTCTGACATGCAATAAGCAGCAAGCATCAGTAAGTAAATTCAGGGGATGAAAATGAAATCGTGTTTGCTAAACTCCATCGTCCTTTACTATGGAAACTCTTGGCTCCCTGTTTGCAGTGTGCTGAAGGGAGCATCCCAGTGAAAGGACTGCTGTTTTCTTGTTTTGTTCTTGGCAAGCCTGCACAGGGAGGGTGGTAAACGACTCCCCTCTGTAGTTGCAGGGTCTTGCTAGCCTCATTAGCTACTGTTTGGTGATTAGTCTCCCCTATGGAATTCTGGGTTTGTTTGGAAGAAAAGCTGTCGTGTCACACAACGGGCAGGGTATTGACAACTACAGTTCCCTGTCGCCTGTGCTGAGCAGGGCACATTCACAGTCCTGTGAATGATGATAAAAGTGTCCCAGTGCTGTGTCTAGATATTTTTCCCACAGAGGGTGACTTCCTTTGTGTCCACTGAGGAAGTTTACTTTTGCTTAGGAGATGCTAATGGCTATCTAGCAAAAGCTCTTGTAAACAGTTGTAACTTGCCTGCTGTTTCTGGCATTCAGTCTAGCGCTTTTTGTAGCGAGTCAGCCCTCTGAGGGACAGAAGGATATTCAGTGTGCTTGGAGTAATGATGGACTGTTACTTGGAAAAAAAAAAAATCCTGATTTCTTTGTTTAGCAACTGGAAGGAGGATGCTAAGCTGTAGTCAGCCTGCCTCTTCGTGGCTCAAAGAGCAGCAGCTGCTGAAATTAAATGAGAGTGTCAACAGCCCTGAAAGCCATGATTTTGGATATATCTATGGCAGGAATTCCCTTTCTGCTTCTGAATTCTCCCTACAGAGTTTTCTCTGGACTCCTAAGGGGAGCTCTACTTGCAAAAAGCACTTCCTAGTTATAGGAGAAATAAGTACTTTGTAATTTTTACCCTAGGCCAATCTTGAAGATAATTGTCTTAACACAGCTCTGGCTGATACAGTGATTATTCTGTCTGCTATAATAGCACCAACAAAGTGATGCTGGTGATTGACAGTGAGCTAATATCCAGCTCTTGTCACTGTGGGAGAGGAAGAAGTCTGTGAATCCTTGCATGCTCTTTTATGCCATGTTTCCATGGAGCTAGGAAATAACCAGGGTTGTGCAGCAGTAAAACCAGCAAATTGCTGATGCCAAGTCTCCAAAAGACTAATCTGCAGGGCTTCCAGTCTGTGTTTTTATTACTGACTAAAATAGGTTGATTCGTGTAGGATGTAAGCAAAGCTTGATAAGGACTTCAGTCCACCAAGATGCTTTTCTGAGAGGTAATTTTATGGAGCCAGTCTGTCAAGTAGGTATACTAGCATGTGTTCTAGAAGTAAGCAGGGAATAAAGATGGGGATCTGTTCCAAACAAAAATGAAAACCTGAAGCTAATAGAGCTTACCAGGTCTTTGATCATGACTGAGCTGAGTCCATCCCTGGGGCTCCACATATAAATCGCTCCCAAATATATAATTACTCTTTACTCTTTTGGGCTGGCTACTATTGATTTCTCTTTATTTACCGTTACACGATGGTTGAAAGGGGAAATGCAACTGTTTAACAAAAATCCGCCTCCCTGGAAAGGCTGATCCTTGTATGAGGTGTGAGCTGTCCTTTTCTACTTCCAGAGCTGTCCAGCTAGAGAATTTAAATGTATAGTTGGCATAGGTCTGTCTCTGTTCCTTCTGTTAGCTATCAGCATTGGAACGATCTGTGTTTGAAGAGCACCGTGTTTTGGGATCAGGTCTTTTGGCAGTAACTGCAAAGCCAGCATTTGCAGGTATGTTGGAGCTCAGAGGAGTCTGCAGTAGGATGGAGTATCTCAGTTCATCATCAGTGACTCTGTATTATATAATCTCAAGCATACCAGGCTGTCCAAATGGTTCCTTTTTGCAGTTCACCTCTCCTTTCCTCTTAACTTTGTTTAATCACTGCTAGCACATATCACATGCATACCGTGGGTTCCAGTTCATGATGATTATACTGGATTAAAATCTCCCTTGTCTGGACGGTGGGCATCAAGTGGAACTCAAATTCTCACATGCCACAACACCTCAACTTTCTATTTTCCCACACAGTGTACGGGGGTGCAGATGCATGCAGTGGGCTTGTACCTGACGCCTGGCTTTTTGAGCAGTGGTGTCTGCCAAGACAGTGTCTTTATGAACACATTGAGATGAGTAAAGAGGAGAGCTGTATGCCATGTAGGTAAGGTATGTGTTTCTTTCCCTGATGTACTAGCAAGGCTTTGTCCAAAGCAGGTTCTGTTCTAGTTAATGCTGTTAGAGTTGACAATATGCTGTTTCCATCTCAGTGTCTCTTCTAGAAAATAAGTGGGATTTTTTAAGCTCTGCTGCTATAGAAATTGTCAAGTGAAAGCAGGACTGTGCTCAAAAAATTCGACTAAGTGTCAATATTTCTCTGTGCTGCCCCTAACCAGACTTCAAGCCAGTCCTTCAAGAAGCCTTTTTTCCCCCATGGTAAGGACATAGTGAAAGAAAATGTACACTTAGAAGTAAATCAATGCAGCAGGCAGAGCTTATGTGCCAGGGTCACAAAACTAAGGCTGAGTCTGTTCTGTGAGGATGATGCCGACAGTATGGCTTTTTTTTGTGTGTGTGCCATGTCCTTGACTGACTTTTCTACTCTCTGTAGCTTTTAGCTCTTCAGTCTATGGATGACTGCCTTACAGCGATTGTGTATATTGAATGTGTGAAGTGTTTCTGGGATCTCTGAGTGCAAATTAAGTTCACTTTATCCAACCGCAGGAGAAAACAAAGTGGTCATGGGGCAAAGTCTCTTTGTCCCTCAGACAGTTTTTTGCTCAGCTGGAGTGAATTGTGCACTAATGCTGGGAGAGGCTGACACTGGAAGGTCAGCCAGAACTCCCGCAGAATTTGTCTTAATTAAAAATAATGATGATTAAAAAAAAAAAATCTAGCCCTTAAGGTTATGGAGAAAAGCATTCATACTGGTGGGGCAAGGAACTGTGTTTTGCTGAGTCTGCAGGCAGGTGGCTCCAACTTTACAACCAGCAAAAGACAGCAAGTAATGTCCCATCTAGCTAAACTGGACAAGAGTTATACCCACTTAGCGTAACTGCATCTTAGACCATGAGCTGTGTGGCTCTGGAACCTGGAGTTATTTATTGCTAAAGGAAAGGGTTAATGGTGTTACATACAGCTTTCAGGAGATCCTAAGTCTAGTTCTATCTCATCCATTCCTGCAGCTTGCCTGCATTTATTTTGGCAGCTAGAGAGCTGCTGAAATGGTCAAGAGAAAAAATGGGGCTTACGCGCTGAGCTACTCTAGCAGCAACCCTCTCTTTTTTTTTTTTTTTTTTTTTTTTTCCCCTGCAACTGCAAGCATGGGAGGTGTTTGGATTTCTGACAGCAATGTTGCTTTGGGCTTGTTTGGGGAAAAACTCTTATTTCGTTAACTTCTGGAGAGTTAGCTAGTCCTTCTGCTGGCATAGGGTGTTTTAATCCAACCAGTATGTGTGTAACATTGCATAGTGAAGCTCAAGGAGAGAACTTGTTCACAGTTGTAGTGCCCAGGACAGAGTGTGCCTCATAAATGGAGAATACTTCATGTTTAATCAGACTTCAGCAATACTCTGCGTGTGACAAAACTGTTTAGTCTATATCTGCCTTTTTTTTTTTTTCCAGGCAGCTGTAAAATACATTTATTTAATATTAAAAGGCCTGAGCTAATTTATTTTATTACCTTCATTACTGAACAATAAAGATGCACTGTCCAACCCAAACATAATTAAAGTTGGCAGGAGTTCAGTTTTGTTGCAGTAGTGTTATTGTTTGTGGGTTTACACGTCGCCTCCTTGATTGCTTTGCTTTCTGCCAGAGTTTATTTAACTCCCTCGGCCTGGTTTTGATAAGCCAGTCTGACTGGTTGGACCTTGCGTGAGTGCGAAGAAGGGAAGTTCTCTTGGCATTTAAGCCTGCTCCTGAGAGGGAGCAATTAGGACAAAGTGTAGCACTGGCATGCTAAATGCAAGTTCATCTCCTGCCTCTGCTGCCTCCCAGTAACCCCCTTTGCGTTAACCCACTGGGCACTGAGTTGCATCTAGCTGATGGTAAATGCAGGTTTACTAAAGCTCGTGGTCTGGGGGAAGTGGTTGAGGGAAAGATGTAAATGGTTACAGAGAAGACGTTGGCAACAGTCATACTAAATTGGGTAGATACAGAGTATAGATCAACTGTTCCACCCTTCTAGTTTGGGGAGTTTGTGCAAAATTTAAGCAGGGAATTTGTGGTCCCACAGTTCAGAAGGAGCAAAAGTACAGTTTGGGAGCCCCTTGTTTCAGGTTAGCAGAGGATGCGTCCCATCAAACTGTTTGGAGAGATCCTGACCTCAGGTCACTCATTCCAAGTCCTCCCTCAAGCTTGAAAAACAAGACCTGATGAAGTAGCAAAAATATGAATGGGAAAGAGGCAGAGCCGAGCCTTGCGTGACTCTGGAGGCTAAGAGGGTGTGTGAACACAGGGCAGGTGCGTGACTAGTGTGACGGGCTTAGGATTATTAGTGGCTTATGACTCCAAATGTTCAGCGGCTGCTATCAGGAGTCTGAAATGACTTTAATGTGCATGCTTGCATGTGTGCTGCATGTAATGAAAGACTATTAGCAGAGGTAGCTTAATCAGTGGTTAGCATGCAAGGTCAAGTGTTTGAACGTGTTTGGGCCCTCTGTATCTGCAAAGCACTAGCCAGTGAGTTCAGAAATGAAGGTGAGAAGGATTCCGCAGGATCTACTCCACAATGTTTTACTGTTACCTTGCAGGAATACCTCTGATTTGACTCTGAAAACCTCAAGATGTACGAAACCTGCCATTTCCGCTGTAGCTTGACTTGGTGGTTTGTGACTGGGGCACCCTGGGGAAATATGGCAGTACAAATAATTCCTCACAATTAAAATACATGCTGCTTTTCTCATTTGAATATAGCACTTGCTTGTTACAACTGGTTCTTGTTTTTTGTCTGCAAAAGAGCCTGAGCCCACAAGTAACTGTTAGGTTTCCTCTCTGAGCAGATGTGTGTGCTGTGGCTGCTCCCCTTTGAGCTCGTATCGCTGCAGAGCATTTTCACTGGGCCATGTCACGTTCCCACGACTCTTTCCCATTAGCACAGGCCGTCCGAGCCCTGCCGTGCTGCTCGGCGCTAGGCTGCAATGAGCACCCGGGTGGCTGCTGTCGCCCCAAGTTCAAAGGCGGAGCGGCTGATGGGAGTGCGAGGGTGAGTCGGGGCTGCTGGCCGTTGAACACCACAGAAGCAGAGCGTGCTGATGGAAGGATCGAGTTCATGCTTTGGCCTGATGTTTGGTGTCGTGCCTGAGCTGTAGCAGGCATCGGTCTGAGTCCTGGACCTTTTTGACCCTTCGTGCCTGACTCCCATGCATCTCATCTGCCTGTCCCAGAGTAGGAACTAACAGTAAATTCACAGAGCCCTTGCTCAGCTGGACTCTGCTGGGATTGCTTGTTTAGGTCAGAGCAGCGCTTATGAATGATGTGAACAGAAGGATCTGAGAGCTTTTCTTGCAGCTGGGCTCCAGCTATGTAGCCATCCCATATGGGGAGGGAATTAAGCTGTGCTGCTCCTTAGCTGGAAGACGGTTAAGGACATCCAGGTCTTGCAGGAGGATGTTTCAAGGGAAGAATAGTGTGTGGTTTTGATTCTACATAGGTGCAAATCCTCAAACAGAGCGAAGGGGCTTGGATATCAGAATTATTTTGGAGAAAAGTTAGAATAAAGAGGCTGATTTCTGTGGCTGAAGATACCTAGGGATATCTGCCTGGCAGCTGCAGCAGCATTCTCACCTGCCGCTTACATTTTGCCCTTCTCTCTCCATATACCATAAGTAATTATTTTCAGTTTCCTTGTCCTCCACTCTTCAACACACCACCAAAAAATTGCTGTGGCTCCCCTCAGAGTGAGCTGCATTTTGGTGGCAAGGAACCCTCTGTATTTATTTCCAGGAGACTTCACAGATGTTACTGTAGGGTTTATTTCTGTGAAGTCAGTGCCAGCTTGGCCTGCTTAGAGAAGGAAAGTATAAAGAATCAGCCAGAACAGTTATTCAGGTCTGTGTTTCTCTTACCTGCTGATTCCAGGCAAGCTTGCTGCAGAAGTGAGTGGGAAGGATTGTATTGCTGCTTACTGCAGGTGCTGTTCTCGGCACATAACAAAACCTCTGTTTGTTTTCCCTTGATCCACATGCTGGAGCATTTCGTGGCTTACAGACCAGGCTGTCAAAAATGTCTGAGAAGTATTTTTCTACAGACTTTATTCTTTTAGCCACATCATTCCCCTGCTGCTTCAGTGTATCGTGATTCAGCTTTTGTGTCTGAAGCCAGCCCTTCTGGCACAGCACAGCTCAGGTGGTGGGGACACCTACCTAGTAAGTGTGGGATGTCTTGTTTTGCTGTGATATGTGGGTTAGGGGCTGGAATTTTGGGGCTGGTCGCTACCGATGTAAGGAAGCATAATGCATCCAAGCTTTTTTGGTGGGAAATCTGGTTCACAGCTTCTCTTCTAACTTTCACAGTGATTAGGAACAGTTACATGTGTTCGGGCATGGGTGTGGGTTAAAGCACTGGTGGCCTGGAGACCATTAAGAAAGAACTTAATATTCAGTCTGTAAGTCAAAAAGGCCTTCTCAGTCCATGTGTTGCTAAAATTGCCAGTTGCCTGGTGAATTTTTGTGGAAACATATTATTTCAAGCCCAGCAGTTGGGTTTAGCTGTCTCTGCTTCACTCAGAGTAAACTGACTCTGATGCGCTAGTTTGGATTAATTTGATGGTCTCAGAAGGAACCTGGATTACTGGGTTAAGCAGACCCTTGGTAACAGCTAATAAGCCTTTTCACTGTCATTATTTCTAAGTGCCGTTATATAAAACCTTAGCAGTCTGCAGCATTCTGGAAAAGTCTCTGATTATACCCATTTCTCTCTTCCTTCTTCCCCTCTCTTTGAACCTTAGACTCCGGGCTGGTTGTTCCAAGCGTGTCTTACGAGCTTCACAAAAAGCTGCTCTCAGTTGCTGAGAAGCACGGGCTGACTCTGGAGCGGAGGCTGGAGATGACGGGAGTGTGCGCGAGTCAGATGGCCCTGAGCCTCCTTGGGGGACCTAACAGGTAAAGCTGTTCCCTTTCACTCTGCTGTGGGCTTGCTCCCTCTAAGCAGAGCTCAGCTTATCTTGTTCTGCTAAGTGGGGGTGAGGTAAAAGAGGCTGAGAGGTTACCTTTGAGGTCAATGCAATGTGGATGCCTGCTTGCTGCTTGCAGTAGTCCCTCAGTGGTCCTGCAGCTGGAAGCAGCCGTCACCTCTCTGCCTTCCTTGCCTCTGAAAGAAAAAACTCATCCCAATGCTCTGCAGACCTGTGTTGTAGCTTGTGTATCAGCCTCTTTCCAAATAATCATGAAAACAAGTGTGAGGCTCAGGCTTCTGAAGTGGGAGGAAGATTTACAGTAGGTTTTCACATTCACACAGCTTTTTTCCCCTCTCTAGGAAAGGGCTGGCTGAACATACCATCTTGGATGAATGACTTACTAAGGGTTTCTTTTAGGCTCCTGTGTCCCAGAAGCAGAAGTGTCTCTTGAGTCAAAGACAAAACAGAGCTGAGATTTTTCTCTCCACTTACTGGGAATTTTTTCAGGGAACTGAGCTTTGCACAGGTGTAGCTCAAGGCAGATTAAACCATTGCAGAATATCTAGCGAGCTAGTCCTTTTTGCAAAAAAGTAAACCTTTCCTTTGTTGTTTTTACATGTTACAGTTTAATAATATCAATAAAACCAAAATTCAGCTCATGAAAACAAAGTGCTGCTTAGCTCTTTGCAATGCTAAACTAGCTTTCAGGCGTCCACACCTAAAGCGAGAATATCCTGCTCTTTTGGAGGGCCCAATTTGCTAGCAGGCTTGGAGTGCACTTACTGCTTTTCACATGAATATATGTGCTGACTTTTTTGAAGGGATCTGCTCTGTGCCTGTGTTTACCGTAGTTGTTGATGTGGGCAGACAATTGCACGTGTATTTTTATGTTGTTGATAGCTGCTCCAAATTATTTGCTCTTGAAATGCAAGGTAAGGCTTAAGTCTCCATCTGTTTGTTTGGTAGTAATTTACCAGGACCTGATCGCTTACTTGAGAGCAGTAAGTGATGACATACCAGGCAGCATTGACCCTATCAGCTGAAACTCCTACTGTAAGCCACCCTTGATGGCTTGCAGGCCATTTAAATAAATCAACTTTATTTTGCAGTTGCTGAGGCTTAGGGAGTAGAAATTATTTTTCTTGTTTTTCTAACTGGCTCTGCTGACGGGGTAACTCACCCTGTGTTTTTAAGGTTGTATAGTTAGCTTTCTTCTAAAATCAAGAGGGGAAGAGGGAAAAAAAGCCTCCTAAAAGTGAAACTGCATCAGATTCAGGATTGCTACATAAGCAGTGAAAATGTCCCCTGCTTTGAAAGTACAAGTTGGCTTCATGATGAGCCAGGATAGACTTGGGACCTTGTGTTCTCTGCTGCGGGTGCAAGGAAGTCTTGAAGGGAACATGCAAGCAGAGCAGCTCTCTAGTGTCAGCGCTACAAAAGGATGTGGGTTCCTTCTTCGGAGGCAACGGAAGATTTGCAAAACACCTGTCGATTTGCATTTTACTGATTTTTCTCTTGCAGGAAGAAGGTAAGATATTGTTGGGTTTATTAACAGTCCCCTTTTGTCTGCGTTTTAGGCTGAACCCAAAGAACGTGCATCAGCGGCCCACGGTAGCCCTGCTGTGCGGCCCCCACGTGAAGGGAGCCCAGGGGATCAGCTGCGGACGGCACCTCTCCAACCACGACGTCCACATCATCCTTTTCCTACCCAACTTTGTCAAGATGCTGGAATCCATCACCAACGAGCTGAACCTTTTCAGCAAGACGCAAGGCCAGCAGGTGTCCAGCGTCAAAGGTAAGCGACTGAGGAGCAGATCTGCTCTCTGCCGCCCTCGCAGAGACCTGTGCCACTCAGCTCCCCAGTGCCTGCCCTGTCCGGTGGCACCATCTAGTGGCACCGCCATAGGCAGGTGACTGGTCGGAGGCTGGCGACTCGAGAGGTTCAACAGTGGAGCAGTTGTGCTGGTACAGATGTTTCCTGTATGAACAAATACGGAAGAGCTGCTGTATGGATCTGATTCAGACCAGCCATCCTCTTAGGATAAGGGCCTTCCTTGTTCAGCATATTGAAACTGCAAGTAAATGAGCATCCAACTGCTGCTTCAAACCAAGCAGACAGCTTTGCTGAACTAGTCCCAGCAGCTGTCAAAATTCAGATCTTAGTATGCCCTAGAATAAACTGATGCTCCATCTTCTGTGACAGAGCTGGCTTCTGTTTGTCATTTCACCAGTGGTGTTTTCAGACTGGGTTCATTTAAACTTCTTGGGAGAAACAAACCTGGGAATTAGGGCACTGCACAATGTTTTGGCAGTGGAGGGCTGCGCTGGCTGAGCTACTTGCCCGTTATAGAAGAGGTGTCCTTGCACCAAGGACTTTGTGGTCCATCAGGTAAGAGGAATGCAGCAGATGTGGTACAGAGCAGGTGAATGCAGTGAGACCGATGGAGGTCAGTGGGGCAGACAGCAGTGCAGCACACAAGCTGCATTTCCATAGCAGAGGTAGTTGATGTGTTGCAGGAAAAATAGGCCTTTTTTTCAGTTTGCAGAATATAAAGTGATCCTTTTACAATGGAGGGAGAGCACCACTGCTTGCCTAGGCTGGTGAGCTTGCTCAGTGGCAGGATCTGGGGCTGCTCAAATGCTAACCACTTGATGAGATTTTGTATCTGAGAGTCTGAACGTTCTCTGGAGTGCTAAAGAGCTTTTAAATATTGGTGTTGGTGTCTTTTGCAGGACGGCAGCAACAACAGGTAAGGCCAGACTGTATGCAGTGAGACTGTGCATGTTGGAGGCAAAAATGAAAAATTTGCTGGCAGTGCAAAGATGGAATGGACTGAGCCTTTGTTCATGGTTTCAGGTTGGTCCTCAGTGCTCAGCGGTGTTTGTGTTTGTTTCAGATCTCCCAGATACCCCTGTTGACCTGGTGATCAACTGTCTGGATTGTCATGAAAATGCCTTTTTGAGAGATCAGCCTTGGTACAAAGCAGTTGTGGACTGGGCCAACCAGAACCGGGCACCCGTCCTCAGCATAGACCCTCCGATAAATGAAATGGAGCAGGGCATCGATGCCAAGTGGTCGCTGGCCTTGGGCCTGCCCCTGCCCCTGGGTGAGAGGGCAGGGCGTGTGTACCTCTGTGACATTGGCATTCCCCAGAAAGTCTTTCAAGAAGTGGGAATAAACTACCACTCGCCCTTCGGCTGCAAATTCGTCATCCCCCTGCACTCCACTTAGAGCCCGTCCAACCACATGGCTCTGAAGGGAGAGAAGAGAGAAGGAGGAGGTCTGTCAAATAAGCTGTCCAGTGGATCCTGACTAGTAAACTCATGACGCCTTAAGGATGTGAAGTTCTGGAGAGTTTTCCTTCCAGAAGAAACATTGTGTATTTAAAAAAAAAAAAAAGAATAATCACAAAATGAAACAAAAAAAAAAAAAGGAGGAATCGAATGTTCCTGCAAAGCTGTTTTCATTCTCTTGTGCCATTGTATGAAGGGAACACGCAGGAAGATGGTGTCTGTCCCTGGCAAAGGTGGCCGCTGTTGCCCAGGCCCGGCCGGGAGGCTGTTTAATGACGGGGTGTACGTGGAGGTGGTACAAGTGATGAGTGGTTTGGAGATTGGAGATGTGTTTCTGTCCTTCTGGGCAAACAGACCCAGCAAGGGCGTCCTGGTGGGAACAGCACCCCTTGATTGTGTAGAAATACTTTCTGTTGCAGTCATACCAGGAGGGAGGACTTGGTTTCGTTCCATTGTTCTTTTTGATTCACCCCTCCCCTGTTTTATGTTCCTGAAGGCAGTTGTAGCTTGCTCTCCCTCCTGGACCCTCCAGCCCCTCAAGGAGAGCGTTCCCTCTTCAGAAAGCTTGTGTTAAGAGCCAGAAGCTCTCAGGTCGCACATGCTCTGGGAACACCGGTGTCCTCAGCTAGGCCTTACTTGCTTATATACTCTGTTGGCTTTTTGTTTGTTCGGTTGGTGGGTGAAGCCCAGGTCTATGGGAGCGAGGTGTGTTTTGGAAAAGAACTTTTCCAGGATAGTTGTGGGGTTTTGGTTTTGTTTTTTCTTTCTTCTTTCTGGCACGGTGAATGGCTGAATCAGGGAAAGCATAGTGAAGCAGGGCAGCATCACTCTGACTTTGTTGCGTGGTGTGTGGTGCAGGTGATATTTGGGTAAGTTCCCTCCAGTGTTTCCAGTATCCCTCAGTGTGGTTTGGGAAGTAGGTCATGGATCCGTTCATTCTCTTTGGGCTCAAAGCCTGTGTATAGGGTGGGCTTGTGTTTGTGCACCCGTGTGCTGGGAACAACTTGGGTCCTCAGCTCACACGGTCCTGTTTGCCTGCAGGAGATGGCATGGTGAGAGCTGCTGCCCTCCTGGAGGGGTACGGCAGGAGGTTCTTGTCAGAATTACTGTAGGGGATCTGCCCCAGGTTGCTCTGCTGACTGCTCTTGTGCCGCACTCGCTTCCCATGCGCTGCTGGGAAGCGTTGGGTTATCTTTTCCTGCGTTGATTTTGTTGGCCCAATGTTTGTTGGCCCAGTGGAGCCTTGATGCAGTGCCTAGAGCAGGGACAAGCTGAGAAACCATCAGCTAGCTGGCTTTGGGAATCCATCGCGTTGGCTCTGCGTGCTCTCTGAAGGCTTTGCGCCTGGTAGCTGACCCAGGGAAGTGCTATATCTAGAGCGGTGCAGGACGTGCCGTAAGGGGCAAGCTGTTCTTCAGAGGAGCCAGGCAGATGCAAGGCAGGGGCCCTATTCTTGCAAAGAGGCGCTCGGCTCCCTGCTTGCTCCCGGTGCCGTGAGCATGGGCAGCGCTTGGAGCTCTGCTGCTCTTCTGCTACCTTACCTGTCCCCAGAGCTCCTGCAGGTACCTAAACCTTGCACAGACCCTGTTCTGGCATCTGGGAGAGCTTCAGAGCTTCAAGTGGTGTCTTTTCTCCAGGGGAGCTGGATCCCTTCTGAGGCTGGAGTGCAGGGAGGTGTGGAAATGGTCACCTACTGTTGTAGCTGCTCTGAGGCTGTGCTCTGCTAAGCAGGTAGAGTCCCACTTAGCAAACCTATTGACCCACTTGTGCTCCAAGTGGTGAGGATTTACAGATCAGGCACTTGCCTTTCCCTTTCATCTGCTTAGAACAAAGGCCAAGCATATCAGAGGAGGAGGGAAGAGACTTCCCTGGTTGAAAAGAAGCAATTCAGCAATTAATACTGCCTGGAAGCGTGGAGTGATGGGGTAAGACCCAGCCTGTATGACAGGAGGCTGGTGAGCGCTGGGCTTGCCCCCACAGCTGCCCGAGGTCTCTTCCCCTGCCAAACCGCCTGCACCTTGCCATATCTACCTCAGCAGGACGAAGAGCTCTGATCCTTTCTGTGTCTGGACCCCTGGTTCCCCTGAGCTGCTTTCCCCACTGAGGGCTAGACAACTGAACCGCGTCCACTGGCTTATGTTGAGTGGCCTTAGCACTCGCACAGAGGGGCTTGGTGACTTGTGTCAGTGCTGTGACGGGGTGTAGCTGTGCCCTCGAGCGGTTCCTCTCCCATAGGAAGGGCAAAGCCGAAGCACCTATTCCTCAGGTGAGCTATGTTTCATCTAGAACTGTAGTGGCATTTAACAAGCTGTGGCTCTGACTTGGCCGCACTGGGAAGGGATAGCAATGGGGTTGGTCATTTAAAATACAACTGTGAGGCTTCCCTCTGCCTTTTTTTGTTTCTCAGCTCTTTTGGCTTCATCTAATCTTTAGCCAGGCAGAGGAGCAGCAGCTGGCTTAAAAAGGTGGATGACTGGTCCCCTGGTCATTGCTGTAGTACAGTGTTAGCTTTAGTCCCCTTATTTTCACTTTCCTTGCTCAAGACACTTGGTAAGAGAACTTGCTGTTTCAATTTCTGCTTTCCTTGAACCAGGCTGCAGGCTTTCCTTGCCCCTTCTGGGTTTGGCTATTAAACTGTAGATTGTACGCACTGAGCGCTAGCAGTGTAGAAATATTCAAGGCTTCATCAGAGGGTCCTTTTCTGCCTCTACACTGCTGTGCCACTGGCTGAAGTTACGTGCCCGGAAGGGCACTGAACCAGGTAAAGATGTTTTTTGCAGGGATGGCAGCTAGGATCAGGTCTGTTCCAGAAAGCATTAAGGTCCTGTGCATTGCCAGCTGTGCAGCAAAAAAAAAAAAAAAATAAAGTGAGCGGTGTTGCACAACAGGAGGGTACAAACCCTCATGTAAGGAAAGGGATTCCCAATCCCTACCTGCGCAGTGTTTAGGGCACAGCAGGCAGCTTTGGGCTGTGTTTGGCACGGTTAAATGTGACATTGTGCTCACTTTCTGGAGCAGAGAGTAGATTTGGGTATTTGGCTGTACTTTCCCTCAGATACAAAGGCTTACTTGAGGAAGTACTGGCCTCACTCACGTGAAAGGCATCTTCTGTGCAGATGTGAGCTCTTCTGGAGCACTCAGAGACCCAGAAAGGGGTCTGGGTCCCTTCTTCTCCCCCTTCCCCCACATTGCCAGAGTTAATTCAAAGAATGGAACACTTTTTTTTAGCTGTGTTTGAGATGATAGTTTCTACCCACAACCTTAACCACCATCATAGGAACTGCCTGCAAGTGCTGCTCTGGTCACTAACATGTGAAGAAGCACTATGATGTCACTGCTTGATATTCCATTTGTGACCTAATGTTTGTAACGACTAATTCCTGCCACTACTGGGGGAATGCCCTGAAATAAAGTGCAACTATTCATGTGTGCTATTTGTGTGCAGCTATTTATTTGTCCACTATCATTCTAGAGCCTGACACCACAGCTGGAGCAAGCCTTCCTGCTGCTCTGCACTGTTCAGAGGAGCAAGGGCAGGGACCAGGGAGAGTTTGGTCCACTCACCCTCACTTTTTGCCCTCCAGTGAAGCAAAGCTTCCTGCTGCTTAGTTTCCAGTTAATTTTTCAACATCTCCAGCTTCCTTTGCAGAAAAGGCAAAGCTGGGAGCAAGAGAACCCTACACCTGCCTACAAGGGAAGTATCAAACAATAAGAAACACTTTATTTTAACTTTACAACATATAAATAGACAAATCTGTGCTTTCCAATGTAGCTGTTCTTCCCTTCCCCTACCCAGGGTCCTTGTCACAGTGCCCCAGCCCCTCTGAACTCTGGGAGAAGAGAGCAAGGGGAGCTGAACTGCAGAGGCTAGACCGATCCCGTATGTACAAATCCAGCAGGCATCACACCCTCCCCAGCTGTCATCTGCTCAGGTCCCGGCTGGCACCTCGACCGCACAGCATCCTTTCCTCTGCAGAGAGGCCAGCGAAGAAGGGATGCAGGAGGGCTTCTGAGAACGTGATCCTCCGGGAAGGGTCGAATTCTAACATCCTCCTCATCAAGTCAAAGAGCTGTGCGTGCTCCAGCGAGTCATGCAGCATGTACGTCTGAAAGAGATGGGCGGGGGGAGACAGGGAGAGAGGTGTAGCACTCTCTGGTAAGACAGGGACTGAACCCTAAGCCCTAGTTTTGTGATATACAGCAAGGCAATGGCTGTCTCCTCTCTCCAGGCTTCCTATCCTGAAGTACAGCATCCCTCCAATTCCCTAGTACCCATCCTGCTTCAGCCACACCAATAAACTCCAGTTGCTGCAGATGCGAGTCTGGAGCTCTGTAAAAGCCAGTTACTAAGGGAAATTCCCATCCCTAAGCCCCGCACCGCTGATCCGGGGAAGGGAACAGCAGTTCAGCCTTGCAACACAGCCAGCCCTCTGCCAGCCACAGAGCCGCACCTACCCGCAGGGGCTTGCAGTTCTCTTGGACATATCTCCCGTCGGACGTGTTCTCATCCCATACTAGGTTCCCATTGTGGAAATATTTTTGCTTCCTGGAAAAGAAAGGTGGCATTCAGGAAGGCCACTCATGGGACATACTTCCAGCACATCATCTCCCATGGTTATACCCAGTGTGAGGACAGAGAATTGGTATCCTGAGTAATTGGCCACAAACAGTTGACTGGACTGTCTGGGTTCAGGAAGATGTTCTTACCGAGTTTTGTGGATCATGTGAGATGGAATTGGCCCGAGGATTTTTTCCATCATGACAAGATGCTCACGATTCTCATGGGTCTGCAAAGGAAAAGAGCAATGGTGCATTCATTTAGAACTTGGGAGATCTGATGATAAAAGGTCTGTCCTCCTTCTGTACAGGGGAAGAAGAGACAAGTCTCCATCAGGAATGATGCAGGCTCTGTGCACCTCTGCTTCCTCTCTTGATTTTTTCTGTTCTTCACTGGCACAGTGAAGAAAGCAGAAGTGATCTGAACCTTGTCCTTCCAGCAAGGGATGAGTCCTCAAACTGTGAGTTTTCCTGGGCTCATTTTCAAACTCAGCTTCTGATTTTTAGTGCCTGATCTGCATTTCCCCTCCCTTCACCTAAGTTTGAGCCCTTTTAGACATTAAGGATGCTTAGGGTACAATGCCTCTTGCAAGAATCGTACCTGGAAGAGTGTGAAGCCACGGTAATACTCAAACAGAATGCAGCCGGTACTCCAGACATCACATGGCTGTGCCCAGCCCAGCTCTGCAAAGAGAATCAAGTTAACTCTGTGCTCTCAACAAGTCGCACTAGATTTCCACTAGTTCCTTGTTGAAACTGCAGAGATTAATGAAGACGGACCTAGAAGTTATCTGTGCACCTTCTGGTGCTGCACACTGGCAAGACGACTGTCAGGTCTCCCCCAGATGCTTTTGTTTCAGCTTACGCTGACTCCACATTCCCCTGGAGCAAATCTGAACGCTCCCAGAGTCTCACAGGCCTTTCTCAGCTCTCCGCACTCCATGTCAAGGGCCTGCACTTCAATACCTTCCATACAGTCAGGACCTCGGAACCACTGAGGTGGTGTCGCAGCAATGCATGGAACAGGTTGTCCCCAAGAACTGGAGTGCTCTCAAGCTGGTTTTCCTCTAGCATCCCTGGGACAACTGCTCTCCTCCACCCATCTGAGACTCCCAAAACCCCAGCAGTACTCACCCAGAATCACTTCTGGTGGACGGTAGTGCCGGGTAGCCACTATAGTGGTGTGGTGCTCGTGATCGAAGGTGGCGCTTCCAAAGTCTGCCACACGAATGCTTGTGTTCCGAATGGATTTCTCCTCACAGCTCTGTAAGCAAACAAAGAAGTCCTCATAATAGCTGGTTCAGGATTACGCTAGGCTTTGAGAGGAGCCCTCTGACCCCAGAAGTGCCATGCCTGCGCTACTAATCAGATGGGATTATACCAGTGAAGCTCTGAGCTCTTTACATCTCAGATCAGTGTTAAGGAAAGCCACTCAAGACTTCACTTGATGGACTGGAGCCACTGAAGCAGTCTTAGGGCTTTTAGAAGACATGGGAGAAAGAGGAGGCCCAACTTCCAGTTTGTTCCCACTAAATGGACTTGTAAGGCCCTGTGGGGCATGTATGGAACAGGGAAGATCCAATTTCTGCAGGGAGGGAAAGGCAGGCTATTCCTGATATATTCACTTCTCTTTTGGACATAACCCACCTTTTTCTCATTGTACAGAGTGTCAAAATCCGAGTTGACAAACAAGATGTTTTCTGGCTTGAGGTCAGTGTGAGTCAGCTGGTTGTCATGTAAAACTGCACAAGTGGCAAAGAGGAGAGAGGGAAAAAAAAAAAAATTATAAGAACCACACACTGAAGCACCCATACAACTCTGCCCATCAAAGCGCCACTTTCAGCCAAGCCAACTCCTTCTCAGCTCCCTCCCAACCCATTCTGGTGAGACAGAGTTGCCTAGCAAGGCTGGCCCTGGGTGACTTACATCTCAAGGCATGGCAGAGCTGGTAGGCCATGTGCCGGATCTGAGGGAGAGGGTATGGCTGGAAGTTATTCTCCTTCAGGAACTCAAAAGTGTTCTTGCCCAGAAGCTCAAAGGCAATGCACATGTGGCCATGGAAGTTGAACCAGTCTGACATCAGGACACACAAGCTGTGCAGAGAGAAAGACATGAGGATTAACCATCATTCAGGGACTCGACAGAACAGTCATTCTCCCTGTTTCTGGCGACTTCAGAAGTGGTTGGTGAGCAAAAGCTCTGAGCCAGCTGACTCAGAAGCCCAGTAATGCCTCTGTGTACACCAGACAGACACCCCGCTCCCCACTTTGCTCAACCACCTTTAGAGATCTCCAATGCAAGTGGGACAAGGCAGCAGGTGGTTGTTGGAAAAGTTCTAGTTAGTTTTTCCTCACTATCACCTGGCATGTCAGTTGTTAAAGAGTTTTAAGTAAACAAGTGTTCAGTAGAACTAGAGACAGACTCTCTTCTTCCAAAACACAGAGGAATGAGACAGGTTTTCCCCCACGCAGGAGGCAAGTAGCAGGTATTCCAGTCCTCAGCCCCGTGTTTCTTTGGATATCCCCAAGCAGACCACTTGTCTGTAAGGATGTGGTACTGACTACCCAGGAGTCTTGCAGGAACTTACAATTTGTTCTCCTTGTCCTTCTCTTTGATTTTTTTCAGGACGTTAATTTCCAGCCTGGCTGCTTCTCGGTACTTTCCAACATTTTTTATGATTTTCAGTGCCACCTGAGATTTGCCTCTGTAAGGGAAGAGACAAAAGGATGGAGTCAGAGAAAAACCCTACGTACGCACATCCTCAGTCCACAGAGAGAGGGCACATCCCAGTTACTCCAGTCCCGTTTTCCTGTGTTAAAAGGCTTAGTCGTTTCTGGGTCCCAACAAAGCTCTCCCAAGGTCTGCCAAAGATTTATGCTGCTTGACCAGTAGGTAATTTGAAGCGAAAGGCTATTGCTGGGTAACACTCCAAAGAGAGCTGCAGACAGCTCTGTGAGCACACCATTCCCTGACACAGCAGTCCGTAAGGTCACTGCAACTCCAGCAGCCACCTCCCCTCTCCAACTGTGCCAGAGAGATTTTGGAGGAGGCAGGAGATCCCAGCAGCTTGGAGCCAGACAAAAGGTCAGGAAGAGACAGGGGTCAAGTGTAATCACAGCAGAGGTTAAAAAAAAAAAAAAAAAAAAAAAGAAGTACCCCAGCAGATTAAGACGCCACTTTCCCCATGTGCCTGGCCCATCCCTCAGCCAGAGTTCACTGCAGTAGAACAGCCTGTGCCGAAGCCCTCAGACACTGAACAAACTCCCCTGCTTCCCTTAACAGCACAGCCTGCAAACTTAGGGGGCTGAGGTATGAACCAGGTCCCTTTCCACTTGCTATAAGAAATAGCTTCTACCATAGCGACAAGTGGAAGGTGACAACAGTTTGGTCCAGTGGAGTCCCAGGCCCAGACAAAACTGGTGGTGGTTAATCCTGCCAGGCTTGTGAGCATCTGGGCTTGGTGCACAAGGGACAGACGAGTTATCTGGAAGGGAAAGATGCCCACCTGGCATGGTCCACACACTCCACCACTTTGCCAAAAGTGCCTTCACCAAGGCTGCCGACAATTTCATCTAGGAGAGAAAACAGGAGCGGATGTGAACTTCAGAGGCTTGGCGAGAGCTGAGGTCCTGCAATTTCACAGCAATAAAATGTCAAAGCAAAAAAATGTCTCTCACTGCTACACTCTTTTTAAAACTCAAGTGTCTATTGTCTGCCTCAGGCAATTTACTGGTCAGTCCATTTATAAGCAATAAAACACTAGAGACCCCTCCAGTACAATACGAGAGATCTCGTCTAACATGGGGATAGAAAGTAGAGAGGTAAAGTTTTACGAAAGGTGGCTGTACATCGCTCTTGAAGCCAATCGCCGATCCTGCACACCAGGTGGCCTTCCTTGTCATCTTCCACGCTCCTGCTGCGCTTACTGCTCTGTTGGCTTCTCTGTACACACCGCCCCCCGAAACGGCATACGACCAAGCACGCACAGCGGGCAGTTCCGAGTGGCAGGATTGTGTTGTCATTCAAAGGTGGAGATGACGGTGCGTCGGTGGTTGGATTTTCCAGATCCCAGCATTTCATAAGGCACACAGCATATATAACGATAGGGATATTGCAAGGGACACGTCAAGACACAAACTAACTTCAAAACAGAAAAGTAATCAACAGCTACAGGTATGTAAAGAAAACTCTCTCATTAGCTACAGCCTCTGGTGCCGCCACCTCTGAGGCAGGAAAATGCCCCCCTCTTCTCTGAAGGGAAGCAGCAGCTGGGAAGCTCCAGTGTTAAGGTGGCTTTGGCTTGGCACCACCATTCCCCACAGAGGAGCAGCTTCCTCCGCAGCACCGACGGATGCTGACAGAAGCACAAGAAGAAGGAGGGCTTTGCCAGAAGAACGTCATTTTCTCCGCTGGCAAACGTGACGAGGGGTATACAAGCTGTCGGTTTGGACAAGCTGTCCAGTAGAAGCCAGAGTAGCAGTTCTCCCTCTGTGTAGCCTGCTCTTTTGTACCTGGGTTAATAGATCACCAGCTACCCAGAGCCGTGTCCTGCCCTGGCTACGAACCAGCCCTTCCCTTCTTGACAGAACCAGCTACCACACTGATCCTAAATCCATATGCCCGACTGGCTGCAGACAGACCTGGTGTTCCACATCGGCCTCAGGATGCAATTTTGAGCCTGGGAGAACTTTAGGAACAGGACAGTTGGACAGTTAAATTAATCCTGAGGGAACATTTCACTCCGCTTCAGGCATCCACTGAAGGTATGAGGTCACATTTCACCGCTGCTACTGCTAGCTTCTACTGGAAAACCAGCCGAACGTTCCTGAAAGGACCCAGGGTCCACAAAGCAAGCTGCCCTAATTCCTGATCTTTTTCTGTTCAGCCTTAAAAATAGTTACAATCTCTACAGCCAAAGAAATTAATACGAAGCTCTACATTTCCGTGCCCGAGCTTCTATCGGGCTTCTCTTCTATGCCCCTCGCCCCCCAGCTAGTCCAAAATAATCAGCTATAATCAAACCCCCAAAGGTCAGCTGAAACGGAGGAGAAGGCAGAGAGGACATTTGAGACAGCTGTGAGACTTCAAAGGATTTAGATCACGCCAGCCCAAACCCGCACACCATTACCATCGCACACACACACGCAAACCACACTGGATCATTTTCATCATTAACCCTGGCTCTTTCTAAAACTAAAATTAAAAAGTCAACTGGAAAGAAATAAAAGGAGGAAAGCAACAGACCATCAGAAGTTCCCAGCCATGCAGATATCCACTATAACTGCAGGGATCAGGACTCGGTCATTTAGTTGCAAAAACATTTAAAAGCAACAATCGTGTGAAAGAAGGAAACATTCCTTACAGGAGAGCAGCTGTGAAGCAGAGACATTTGGTCCGATACCTCACAACACTTCCAGGGTATTCCAGGTCCTGGGACCAGCCTCCCCACCCACTGCCAAATATTCCCTGTTAATCCTTGAAAGGAATACTACGTTTCAGGGTGGAAAACAGGGACGCTTTCAGAGAAGCCGAAATCCAAGGACACTTGCGTGGAAATAGGCAAAGAGGAGACGTGCATATCCTCAGAAGGTGGAAGCCTTTCTCTGAGTACAGTGGGACAGGGGTTAATAACCACAGGGCTAACAACTCAGGAGAACCAGGCTGATTGATCCCATCTGGTACGGGATCCTGGCACAAAGTCAAATCAACGTGCCTTCACAGGAGCACTCCGTACCACCGCTGCATACCAAAACCCCCCAGAGAAGCAGCAGCAGTATGCAGAAGCGAAGCCCCGGCCATGTATAAACCTGACCGATCCCCAGCAGCCGGGCTGGCCTGCGGCCAAGGCTCGCCCTTGTTACCCTATCACGTGTGCGCCATTTGAAGCTTTCCCTGATCCCCTCCCCGGCCGTAAAGAATACAGCTTAGTTTCCTCACGTATTAAGGCTACAGGGGCTGGACTAGTGAAAACCAATAGCTACAAACGCTTCCCGCTTGACAAGACACAGATTTTGGACTATACGTTCCACGTAATGCAAACAAACACAAAAAAAGGGGATTAGAGGTACTCACCCAGAGTGTTCAGAGCTGAAAGGAGGCAAGAACAGTTAAAACCCTGAACAATCCTGAACTCGTTCTGGATGCTACTCACCGAGGAGGCACTGCTACAAGACCTGGTCCTGCGTTTCCGGCAGTGATGCTGATGCTTCCTCGGACGGTGCTGCTCTCTGCCTCTGGATCGCCGCCAGTTTCGTGAGCGGGTCGAGTAATAGTCCTCTCCAAAAGACGGGCTTCGGTCTTCAAATCTGTAGGCGTCGCTGTCCCGCCTGTATCTCCTGTGATAAGGCATCCTGTCATGGCTGTAGCACAAACAAAAACGTGTTTAAAAGCCTGGAAAAGCACGGAAGGCAAGAGTCCCGCTGAAACTAAGTGCCCTTGCTCCCGCTCCCTAGTGGCAGAGAAACAACAGCAAGCATCCTAGCTTCAAACCACCCCTCCACTGTGGCTCAAACGCTGACCACTTCTCAGATTAAGAAAAAGGAGGAAGTTTGCAAGAGAAAATGGTGTGGCACTCCCACATTTCAAGAAGCTGGGGGGGAGAAACCACCCACTTAGAGCTCAATCTGAGCTGCCTACCTCATCTAAGCCACCTCCACCACCCTATGCACGTGTTTTTCTACGGTCGTTTCTCCTCCCCCAGGAAGGTCTCTCATTAGTTCTCAAACAAATGAGAACTGAAACCAGCAGCGGTGCTCTCGTCATCACCCCAGGGGGGGGACTGGAGTCCCCTAAACACCAAGCCTTCACTGTACACACGCACACCAGCTCAACAGATCATTAGTAAGAGCCAGAAGGAAAATTTGGTCTCCACAGTGCAGTCAAGCTCCTGCATCTCTAGCAACAACCGAGGGCTGCAAGTATGTAAGGGAAACTTTAAGCCAAGTTCATCTCTGCACAGGGAAGGCCCAGAAGACCTCAGATGAAGCTCCCCTGTGTGAGTATTTACAAGCTGGTGTCGCGCACGCAGTTTTAGGTACCGTGTGTACACATTAACCAAGAGAGCAGCTCTCCCTGCCCCACCCTCAATTAGCGCGCATCGAGCATCTACAAGCTGCAAGCGTCTCAAGATAGAGCTGCAATTCTGCAGCTCCTGCCTTTTGCTCTGCAGGTCCCATGTGTTTCCTTGGCAGCACTGTTATGGCACCTCTCAAACTGGACAGCAAAAATGGTTATCGCTTAGCAGTGGCCCGCTTCTGTCCCCAAAAGCATGACTGTCTTCTCCACCACAGCCGTTACAGTTGGCCTAATAAAACAGCTTCCGCTCCAAGTCTTGCTTCACACGTCACTGAGAAGCCGCATTTTAGGTAGAAGATGTTGCAACTCAGAAATAAGAACAGCGTGTTGGCTTTCCAATGATGAACAGAGCATTCTGGGCACATGCCGGGCCAGGTCGATGCTGTCACCTAGCTGACAGCAAGAGCAACGGCTTCTCCAACCAAGACCTCACTGCAGCTGCTTCAGTCCGGAAACAGGAACTTTTGTTGCTTGTGCCTCTGCTTTGGCAACAATTAGCTCTCTCGCTGACAGCTTAACAGGACGCAGGTATGCATGTGGTGGGTTCATCTCATCTTCAAGATGAATAAAAGAGGCTCAAGAATAAAATTTCAAACTGCCTGCCCAACACAGCAGCGGCTCTAGGTCACCACTGAACTATCCAACCACCAAAAACCCCCACAGCTCCATTGCAACACTGAATACTCAACTCCAAACACACTTTTGTGAAAAACTCCAGTGTGTACTTTTAAGATACAGAGAATTCAGAAATAACAACCTAAAATACGGAGGAGACCAGCGAACCTGTGAGAGGCTCAGAGTCTGAGACTAAAGGGGCAAGAAGGTTTTGACCTAGCAAAAGCCTGTTTTCATCCAAATCTGTCCCACGTAACCCATCAGATGAAAAAATGGAGAAGCCCATTGTGTGCGTCAGCTGTATTTCACAATCCACTTCCTTCACGTAAACAAAAAGCCAGGCTGAGAAGAGAAATTAATCTGTGGAACATTTCAGGAATTTAAAGATGAACTCAGCTCCCTTCTGGCTGCACCTGCCCTGTTCAACCAGTGGAACCGCACCAGGTCCAGTACCACTGAGCAGCGAGGACCGCCAGCCTATTTCAGTTGCACACCCCGATGTGTCAGCACACGGCTCCCCATCAGTGCTCCCGTCTCTATTCCAGAACCCTCGCCGCAGCTCCCGTTATCAGAGGCCTTATCCACCCCGCTTCTAGTGTCTAATTGTCCCTGTGGAAACGCTGAACAAAGAGGGGATCAAGGGTAAAATCCAGAGCCGAAGCAGGAAAGATCAGTTAGCGATGCTCAGAGCCTTTCTGACAGCGTAGGTGAGGGAAAAGTGTCATTACTTTAAATCTGATTTGTAATACTTTCAGAAGGAAGTAGGTTATCGGGAGAGAAAGACTTTAATGCCTCCACAGCATTAGACCTGGGAAACATGATTCCAGGGCAGGGTGTTCTCCCTCATCAATATTAAAGACATCGCGTTGGGAAGAACTTTTGGCTAGATGCAGAGGCAGAAATGTATAAAGGAGGGCACAAACAATTAAGCCCTTTACTTCCATCCCCGGGATTTACAGGTTTAAAGCTGATCCGCAGTCAGGAAGTGAAAGCTGCCACCACTCAGCGCTGGCTCTGAAACACGATCAGAATGGAGGACGAGGGTTTAGTAGATAACCGTCCCCGCTCGCTCCCCCACCTGCCAGAGCAGCTGCTGGCAGGCAGGCAGGCCTCCCTCCCTCTGCCCAAACCCGCTCTTACCTTCTCGATCGCGATCTCCTGGCGAGATCCCTCCGGGGTGGGTATCGAAGTCTCCCCTCGTAGTCTCTGCTACGAGACCTCTTCCTCTTCCACCTGTGACCCAGGTAGCTCTCCTGCTCCGGCGACCGGTATCTCTTACAGTGATGCATCTGAGGAGACGAGAGGTTTCCGACTCTTCGCACCCTCACCCCTCGGTGCTTCACCCGCTTCCCGAAGGGGGCAAGGGGCCTCCCTGCCCCACCAGACCCCCCCCAGCCCGAAGGGTTGCGGACAGGGACCACCCCAAAGGGCGCCGGGAAGCGCGGCAACGGCCGCCCTGAGGACGAGAGCTCCGCAACCTGAAAGATTTTAAGCTGGAGGCCTCCCCTCGGGAAGCGGTGGGTCTGTAAGGACGTTACCGGGTTATTTCCCCCCGGCCCCCCTACAACAACCCGGCTACAAACCGGTTCCACCGCCCCGGCCCGCTGCCGCGTAACCAGCGGTAGCCGTTTGGCGGGGGAGGCAGGGTGAGGGAGGGTCCCGAAGGACGGGAACCGGAGAGCTCAGGGCCCACGCACCGCCTCCCGAGGGCTGCCCGCACCGGGACACGGGGCCCCTCCAGGGCTACACGTAGCGCCAGCGGCCGGGCCCGGGCCCAGGCCCAGGCCCAGGCCCAGGCCCGGGCCCGGGCCCGGGCCGATCCCCGCCCTGCCGAGCACCCGCAGCCCCGCTCCGTGCCCTTCCCCGGGCCGGGCCGGGGCGGCCCCGCTGTGCTCACCGTCCCTCCGCGTCCCTCCGCGCCGCGCTCGGCGGCTGCGGCCCGGCCCGGCCCCACCGGCCCAGCACCGCCGCCGCTCCCGCGCCCACTTCCGCTTCCGGCGCCGCCCCTCTCCTCTTCTCCGCTCTCTTCCCCACTCCTCCCCGCGCAGGCCAGAGCGGCTCCGCCCCCGGGGGCGCTCTCGCCGCCCCTCTCGGTGCCCAAGGAGGTCGCGGTTAACCCCTGCCGCGCCGGGCCGGGCCGCGGGGGGGGGTTAGCCCTTACGAACGGGCCTGAGGAGCGGGGGAGCTGGGGTCTGCCTCGCCGCGGCCTTCCTCGTCACCGTGGCCTTCCTCCCCATCGCCATCCTCGCCCTCAACATGGTCTTCCTCCCCGTGGCCTGCCTCGGCCACAACCTACCTCACTGTGGCCATCCTCACCCTCGGCATGGCCTTCCTCTCCACAGCCTCCCTCACCGTGACCACCCTCACCGTTGGGCCTTCCTCACCGTTGGGCCTTCCTCACCGTTGGGTCTTCCTCACCGTGACCACCCTCGCCATGGCCTTCCTCACCGTTGGGCCTTCCTCACCATGGCTATCCTCTCCACGGCCTTCCTCGCCACAGCTACACTTACCACGGCCATCCTCACCCCAGCCTTCTTCGCCACCGTCTTCCTCACCATGACGATCCTCGCAACGGCAACCCTCGCCACGATGACCCTCACCGCGGCCTGCACCGCTGTGGCCCGGGCATCCCTACGGGCTCTGCCGACAATCTCCTTCTACCAAATAGTGCTGAGAGCCGCTATTGTCCCCATGGGGACCTGCCCTTGGGGTTGGAGATGGGTCATGGCTGGGGGGGCGAGGAGCTGGTGGAAGAGGTTCCGTGTCCAGTTAATCTGCCTGGAGAGGGCCTCAATCCTGCTTATTTACTGATTAGCACCACGCAGGGGTTACGTGAATGGGGCTTTGCTCCCTCCTGCCCCACGAGTAGGTGACCATCCCCTCCCACCCAGGCCACCACTCTGGAGGACATTTCTGGCTCCCAAAGCCAGACCACAGGTGCTGCCAGCCCGTGGCACGGCTGAGCAAAGAACACCAGGGTAAGAAAGGGCTTCAATTACTCCACACATGCAATCACACTCGACCTCTTTATTTATTTATCAAACCACTCATTTGGGCTAGCAATTAATTAAAAAAGCCGATGAACACCTTTAGCACTGGGCGCAGGGAGAGTTGGGACGATATCATCCAGTCCTTGCGGTTCTTCTTGCCGAGGAGCAGAGCAGGGTGTGTGGCAGCCTGTGGGGATGGGGAAGGGTCTGGTGACGGTCTTCACTGCTGTGGGACTGGGTGGAAAGGGTGGACTGGTGATGGTGGGCTAGAAGGGGCAATAGATACCACCACAGTGGTGGCCCCCCAAGACCTCACCTCTCCAAGGCTCGGAGAGCCCCCTTCGCTCACTCCTGTGAGCAGCTGAGTCCCGGGTGAGCCCTGCCCGTGGGCTGTGGGCAAGATCAGGATCTGAGGGCATCGGGCTGGATCCAGTGCCACCGCGCCGATTCCAGCTGTCCCCGACTGCACATCTCCCTCCAGTGCAGCAGCCCAGCCCCAGGGGCGCGGGGACCCACCTGCACGTGACCCAGTGGGGAGCTGCGGGTGTAGATGCGAGCCTGTGACAGAAGCAGCATGGGACATAGCTGGTGGCCTTCAAGCAGAGCTAGAAAACCCCATTACCCCAAGAAGAGCAATCCCACCCCAGCAACATCCTGTGGGCAACAAGAAATAGCTCCTCCGGGCTTGCCTGTACCCCTCCCACAAGTGGGGGCTAAGACCCCCCGGTTGCAGGAGAGGCTCCTGAGCACGGATGATCCAGGCCACCTTCTTAGCCATGGTCCCCTCCGTCCTGCTCACCTGCATGACGGTGAACTCCAAGGACAGCTCTTGCTGCTGGATGTCCCCAGCGGGGAGGTTGAAGAGGAAGGGCATGTTCCAGACAGGGTTGTAGCCAGTGATGGACTTGGTCTCCTTGGTGTCAATGATGTGGCCATTGTGGTAAAGGTGGATGATGACGTGGTGGCCTGGAAATGGAGACAGAGCCTTGGTGAGAGGGGCCTGCTCTGGACACACACCAGGCAGGAAGGCTGCAGGTTTGCAAGCCAGACTCCTGCACGGCATGGGCGGCCAAATTAGGGTGCCCGGGGGGCTACAGGACCTCCGCGGGGCTCTGCGGAGCTGTGGGGAGAGGACAGAGAGGTCCTCTGCATCTTGGTTGCACCTACTCCTCCCTGGTCAGGAGCAAGGACCTCCAAAGTCCACAGCTCGCATCCCTGCCCATGTCCCAGGCTTTGCATGAGCTGGGGGAGCCAGAGATGACAACAGCCAGCAGGACAGAAAGCCATATGCTATTTTCGTACCATAAACGTGTATATTTTAAGCATTTTGGGGCCATATTGGAGATATCTAGATCCTAGCTGCGCTACCTGCACTCATGTTGCTTAGGAAAGAGAAGTTCAAGAGGACATAAGACTATCTGCCAAGCAAAAGGAGGAGAAGCCATTCCCTCTGCCCACCTGGGCATCTACTCGCCCCCTGGTCCATGCTCCATGCCCTACCTGGCGTGCCCGGCATGCAGGAGAGCTGGCCCAGGTGCTCTGCCTTGCGGACCAGCACCTTGATGCGGCTGGCCAGAGCTTGGTACTGGAGGAGAAGGAAGAGCTGGCCGAGGGATTTGGGTGGGGAGGAGAGGACGCTGCAGCTCGTGTCATGGGCGCTGAGACACTGCAATGAGATGAGAGGGCAGGAGATGCCGTGAAACCTTCTCCAACCTTCTCCAGCCCCTCCAACTCAGGGATGCTTGTCTCCCACCTATGCTACGGGTGGGTCAAGAAAGGGCAAAAATGAGTCGAGAAGGTGAATTTGATGCTTACCACCACCGTAAAGGTGGTGCCAGCTCTGCATTTACCCCTTCCACCCCAGCACCCCCATCCACAGTGAAGCCCCCAAGCAGAGATGCTGCCGGTTGCTACGGTTGGTGGATATTAATTGTGAGCAGCTCATGAACCCGTACCAGAAGGGAGGACACTGCGGGGATGGGGGCCTTTGTCTCAGTGCCTTCAATCTCTCCCGCTGCCTCCCACCGGGTGATGCTTGGAGGAGGCTCTGGCTCTTGCCGTGGAATTTTAGGGCTCTGAGACCAATCAGACCTCAGCCAAAACATGAGGACAACCCCTCCTGCTGGAGACCGCTGCTGTCCTGACCTTCCTGAGCTTGGTTTTGGTGCTCGACAGCTCCCAGCTGTAGCTAGAAGACGCCTGGGGGTCCCAGGTGGCCTGAGCGCAGGGGAAGAGGACCTCTCCCACAAAGGAGTCCTTGAGGCTGCGAAACCTGGCATAGACAGCGAAGTGCAGGGTGAAGCTCCTCAGCTCCTCCAGGCTGTACCGGCCAAACCGGCACGGCTCCCGGTGGGCAGGGTGGAGGCTGCCGCGCTGCAATGCCATGCACCGGCGCACTGGGAGCTGCAGCAGCAGGTACACCTTGACGTAAGAGCCTCGACCACCCTGCAGCCCCTTGGGCATGTGGGAGACGCCAAGGACCGTCACGGTGAGCGTGGCCTCGGCCGGCGAGTAGGACAAGTCACAGTGGAGCTGGGGACGCTGCTTGAGGCTGGTGCCAGAGGGCTTCAGGGTGGGGGGTCCCGGGATGGGGTGGACCAGCGGGCTCTCCTCATTGCAGAGGAGGTTGGCTCTGGAGATGGTGCAGCAGTGTTGCCACGCTCCTGCCGGCTTTGGGGAGAAGGGGAGGCTGGGCGAGGAGGCTCTGCTGTGGAGCAAACCCCGGTGGGATGCTGGTGATCCCTCTTCCACCTGCGCACTCAGCATCTCTCCTGCCACCTCCTCGTAGTGCTGCTGGACAGGCACTGGCACCGTCCCGGCGGGCAGAGCAGGTCCCAACTCCACTGTCGCCCTCTCCCAGCCGAGGTGGGGGCCCGGGCGCCGCCAGCGCTGCCAGCACACGGCACAGCCCAGGAGGATGCTGAGGCAGAGCAGGGCCAGCCCTGTGCCAAGGAAGACCTGCGAATGCACTGGAGAGAGATGGGCACGGTTACCGTGGCGGATCTCACCGGGGCTGCACCACCATGGCTCTCCATGGGTGATGGAGCAACGGCAAAGAGCAAGACCTGGGTGCCCACCTCCCCTGCCGTGCCTGTGACCCACCCCATATCTTTGCAAGCTGGGATTGAACTGGAACATCCCAAAGCCAGAAGGTGGGAGAGCAGCCAGCAGGGCCAGGGCTGTGCTCAGCATCTGCGGGTGTGAGCAGCCTGACATCAGTCTGGCTCTGGCGAGGCTAAAACAAACCTGGCCTTGCCCTAGGGACGATAAGGGCTATGGAAAAAGTGGTTTTTTATCAGCCCCGCTGCCAGGCTGACACAGGTTGGGCACGACCGACGATTAGCTGCTTGCTTGGCAGGGGCACGAAATGGGCAGGGAGGCATTGGTGCTGCTGGAGGGGAGCGGGGGCACCTGCAAGGGGGGGATTTGGGGGTGTCCAAGCTGCATTCAAAGCGGCAGCAGTCCCGAAGGTGTTACATACCCAAGACTGGCCCCAAAAGAGGGGGAACCTCCTCTCCGAGCTGTGCCCAGAGGACCGGTGTCCTGCGGGCAATGAGCTGGGCTTTATCCCTCCTTGTGGGGCTGCCCGTGGGGTTTTGGGCTCCCCAGCAGCTGAGCAGGGTGGCATCTCTGCACATTGGTCATTTAAGGACCAGGGCACCAAACTCCTGAACATCAGGGCTGAAGTTTCCTAGGAAACTTGGGTTTCAGAGGTGGGCAACAAGCGCCGACGCAAACGTTGCTGTGCCAGTGCAAAGCCTCCCTGTGCCTGGTGCTGGCTTCGCCTCCAGCCCTGCAGTGAGGGATTATGGAGAACAGGGTCTGGACAAAACTCTGCCAGAGCCTGAGCCGGGTTCGATAAAGGGATCTTAATGTTTGAAAGAGAAAAGCAAGCGGTGTCTCACACCATGGGGCTGGGCTTTCCTACCCAGATGCTTTAATCCACACTGGGCTCTCTTTAGCCCTTTGTTATTTGTTAGGGAAGCGAGGCTGTGGCTGAGATGAGCGGTGAATGGCGGCATTTAGGGGAGGGATGGAGTGAAGGGGGTTGGGATGTGAACTTGCCTGGAGGATTATATTCCAGCCCAAACAACGGCTGCCAATGCCCACAGCCGTCCAGCCCTGGGAAGGTGAGCTGGGAGGGTTGGAGCACGGTCACCCGGGGTGTACAGACCCACACTGGTCTATAGAGCAAAGCAGGGAAGGTGTATCGGATCCCTTTGGGTGCCTGCTTTCGGGTGCTGGCTCAGCCGGGGCTGGAGGATGCTGCACAGGGACCTGCTGCACCAAGCAGCTAACAGGGCTGGAGGCTGGGAGGGCTGCAAGGCTGTCCCAGACCTCGGCGGTGAGGTTGGGGTGGCTACCACGGAGTCCCCCCTCACCTGAGACCAAGTCTCTGAGCACCCCTGGAGCCGGGGGAGACCCCCCTCTGGCCCAGCACCAGGGCCGGCACCTTCCCACCTCTGATTTTAAGGCTGCCGGTGTATAAACCTCACGGCAGTGCGCACAAAGGGTGTTTGCCCCCCCTGCCATTGCTGGAACCCACCTTACCTGCTTCGGGCATCTGGCTTTTAAGGTGAGAGGGGAGGACAGGAGAGTCCTTGAGCTGGCTCAGCTGAGCTCACATGGGTAAAAGTTGGAGCTGGGAAAAGCCAAACCCACCAGTGGGCAGGAGGGGAGGAAACGCAGGGAGAAAGGCTCTGCCTTCACCTGCCTGCTGCCTGGATAGGCTGGGATCGGAGCCCAGGCGAGGCGAGCGGCTCTGCCAGCCTGCTCTCCTCCGATAACCAGGATCCTTGGGGTGGCGGGGGGGGGCCGTAAAACACAGGCAACGGCTCTTCTCGCACAGCGTGGAGCGAAATCAGCAGACACCCCAACAGACAGCCAAATTTAGTGGCTTGGGCGCTGCGCGAGCGCCCATCAGCAAGCGTGCTAGCCCATCCTCTGCAGAGAGGCAGCGGGGATGCTCAAAGCAGACACAACTTGCTGGTTTACAGCATCCCACCCCGTCCACAGGGCACGGCGAGGGAGCCCAAGGTGGATCTGAGCGTGGGGAGACCGTGTCACCGCGTGCCGCAGCCCCGGCACAGCCACCGCTGTTGGATGGGTGTTTCACAGCTGTGTGTGGGTCTGCCCTGCAGCCAGATGCTGATGGAGGGACAGGCGGGCAGTGTGGAAGTGGGAAGGGAGAGGTTTCCAACTCCGTGGTGTGGGGATGCTGGGAATGGGGCAAGTTCGGTGGGAGGATGGGGAAGGTCACGTGCTGGGCCCCATCCCAGCACCCAGCCGCCACAGACGGGCTGCCGGCCAAAACAAACCCAGACACCGAGGCATCGGAAACGTGGGTACGAAAAGGGCTGGAAACCAGTTCCTCTCCAACTGCCGAACTGGTTCGATAACTGGAAAAACAACATCAGGTGCTGTGTAAATAGCAAAACTGTTGGGAAGCATTAAATGTCCTTTTTGTGCAGAGGAGGCAGTGACGCAGGAGGGATTTGGGAGAGCAGCTCCTGCCCCAGCCTGGCCCTCGCGGAGCTGGGTAAGGGACACAGGCAGGCACAGCTGCAGGTGTGAGCCCTTCAGCAACACCTGGGAAAGGAGATCCAGCGTAACACATCTGTTCAATGTCTGTTCTCCCACAGAGCTGTGCAGAGGGGGTTTCCCAGCCGGGATCCAACCTGGAAACCTGATCGTTTCACCCCACAGGTATCCAGCTCGTTTCTAGCCACCACTCCAAAACTGTATCACGCCAGATAAAGTTTACAGCCCAGGTGTCCCCACAAACTGGGAGCATAGAGACCTGCCAGGACACAGACCTCACCTAGGCTGACCCAGCCTCTGGGAATACTTTCCTGGGATGAAGAAGGGGCTGGGAAATCCTTAACTCACACTTGAGTGAAACAGCGTGGCCACAAATCAGGCTTGCGGGGTCACCATGTGAAGAGGTAGAAGTTTATTGGAATATAAACATTCAGATAACGTGTAAGATAGAAAAAACCCAACAACAACATATACAGACACTTGTTGGAAGGAGACGTTGAGGTATTTATCCACCGCCTAGGCTATCACATTTCTTTTTTTTATTTATTTATTTTATTTTTTTTTAAATAGGTAAGAAAACTAGTAGCAAGGCTGCTGCAGCTGTTTGGTGAAAACATCTGATCTGAATCCGTTTGGAGAACACACACGCACGCAGCGGCCAAAAGGACTTGGTGTGACACGTTCACATTCACTTTGGGAGCCAAGCAGGCACGCAGCCTCCCCCTCACCTCTTCCCCCTTTCCCAGCTCACAAACTTTGTTCGATCCCGCCATAAACTGGGATCTGCTGGAAGAGGACAAGCAGGTTTGGGTTTGTTTTGTGGTTGTTTTTTTTTTTTCCTCCAGCTGGGCGTCAAACCCAGCTGGCAAATCTCCCCCAAAACAGAAGCATCAAGGCTGCACAGAAGCAAGCTGGGGGCTTTTTTTTTTTTTTTGGCTGCTCACTGCAAAACCTTCGCTGGTCTGGAGTTGAAAGAGAATTAGCCACACTGCAAAGCGGAGCACTTCACGCGAGGAACAGTCCTACCCGCAGTATCAAAACCCCTGAGTACTATACAATCGAACACGGTCGAGTGAAATGAAGCGGAGCCAGGGAGAGGGGGAGCAATCCACCATCCTTGCTCAGCCTTCCCCGGCTCCTGGCTCCTCCGCCCCATCTCTGCTGCTGGTTTCCATAACCCTGTCCCCAAAGCCTGGCAGCTCAGCAGGAGATCTGGAGCTCAGCGAAACATGCATTAAGCCAACTGCCAGTATCAAAGCCAGGCTGAGGGAAAGGGTTACTCTTCACAGTCTGAATGGCTGGTCCTCATCATTGTGTACTGAGAAAGGACCAGTTTATTGTTGCAGCTTATTTTTACTGAGGTATCTGTTACGCATCCCAACTTGATTCTTTCCCTGAATTGGATACAAAACAATCTGTTAGTCCCTGTCTATTTCCAGTCTAGTTGTGTAAAGCTTATAAACATTAATACTCTAGTAGTGTCAAAGCTGTTTAGCAGTTCAGTGATTCGAGTGCCTTTCTGTGCAAGAAAACACAATGTTAGCATGTGATACATAAGCAAAACCACCCATTACTAACCTCTGCTCCCCAGGACCAGAGAAGAAAGCATAAGGAAAAGCAGAAAGTGCCCCAGTCCCACTTGTAGGAAACAGCCCCGAAGCCCACCCCCCTAAAAAAAACCCAAAACAAAAACCCCAACCGAAAGAAAACAAAAAAGGGAAAAAACCCAATCTGAATGAGCCCCAGAGTCTGGAAAATCCTCTCCGAGCCTGCGAGGATGAAATGCTGTGGAGGCCTGCAGGATCTGCCAAGCAAAAGCCCTGAAGCCAAAGAGCAGCTCGGCCTCCCGTGCCCGGCGGGTGGTCATTACTCTAGCTAAAAGCAGCCGGAGATGGGACATCTCGGAGCAGCATCTATCTCAGGACATGTGCACTCTGACCCACTTTCCTGCTTCCTCCCACCAAGTCCTCACGCTGTCGGGTAGCAGGATAACTCAAGTCATAGTGTATAAACTAATTGTATAGAGAGCACAGAGGCTCTTGCAATTCGGAGGTCCCGCCTGTGGTTTACACAAGCACTCAGCTCTCAAGGACGGAGCAGCAGCCCAGCCGAGCAGTGCTTGGGAATTACAACGGAGAACCTGATATTTGAGAGTTTAAAGGAAGGATTATTTGTTTCGTTTTCTATGTACATTTTTAAGTCCAATCCTCGGGCTGCTGACAGGGCTTTTCCTGTGGTGGTATCTGGCCTGGTGTTTTTTAAAGCCATGCTCTTTTCAGTAGTATAAAATAAACAGCTTCTGGGAGCAGGACAACCTGGGAGCACAGGGACCGTGCCATGGCTAACAGAGGTACTGCAGGAGGGCATCTCCCCTGGACCTGTAAAGTCTCACAGAACACTAAGACAGGCTCAAGTCCTCACAGCTCAGCTCTTCTAGGCTAAGCTTGGGCTCAGCAGTGCAGGCAGGCACAGCCTGTAACAGCAACAGTGCCTTGAGCCTCCCGTCCTGCACAGAGCTAAATGCTCCCAACAGCTCTGCTCACCCACAGGAGCAGTTAAAAGGTGACCTTCTCTTCTCATACTGGAATGACACATGACAACTCGCCCACCACACTTGGGGAAACTTGATTTTTAGCAGGCTGAACCTCTGGAGTTATAACATGGTTTTCACTTAGATCATAATACATCTACTAGCTCAGATGGTTGTTACAGAGGCACTTACGTACAGGTGAAAAACTAGAGTAACTTCTTATTTTGGTGCCTCTCTCGAAGGCTACCCAACATGGCTTAGTCTTGTAGTGTAGACAGGATTAGCTGTGTCTGGGATAACAAAGTCCCAGCACAGCTGAGGAGGTGGTTGGCTGCAGCACCACAAGACCAAGCTGTGCTTTCAGGTGCCAGAAACCACCTTCCTGCAAGAGGCTTGGCCAATCTGTAGTGTAAGTAGTGCTGTCATCTCCCAGCTGCACTAAGCAGCTTTGCTAAAGGTAAGCACAGATCCTGGAGCTTGGAAAAATAACAGGGACTTTGGCGACACCTTCGCGTCCAACGTGAAAGACAGATCTTCTAAGTAAGCAGTCGCTCTTGCCCTCTTTTCCTACCTCTACCTGCCCTCCTGTGTCACGCACATGTCCTGGGACAATGCTGTTCAGCTTGTCTCCTGCTGGCCTAAAGGACAGGGAAGCCACTGCTGCTCCTTTGCTCAGCCTTTTTTTTTTTTCTTTCTGTCTTTGGTGATACAATTAAAAATAAAAAAAATAAACACAATGTCAGCAAAACCACATATAAAAAACAAGCGATAAGATATGCCAATACTTCCTGAAGAGGTTAAAAAAACCCAACCCAAAACAAACAAAAAAACCCCAACAACAAGTACATATCTGAGGTATTTCATCTGCTCAAAAAAACCTGACTTGGGCCTGAAGGATAGGAAGGACGTCACCAGGGCAGGATGGATGGTGCTTGGACCTGATCTCCAGGCTCGGGAAAGCATGTGTGGGAAAGGCCAGAAGAAGAGAGGGGACAGAATGAGGCCACCTGAGCAGGAGCCGACTTCATGGAGTCCCTAAGTCAGCTTGGTTGGCTCCAGACACGGGAGAGCCAGGGCCAGCCTTTGCTTGCTTTCAACTGGAGGTTTGAGGGGAAAGGGCAAGGAAGGGCTTGATTTCCTTTCCTCTGCTTCCACCCAGGAGAGCAAAAGGTCTTACTCAACTGAGAGCTGCTTTCTTTTCGCTCATGTACAATTTGAAGGGGACCGGGCTTCTGTAGGCTTGTTCAGAGACCAACGAAACGACGTGTGTGTAACATTAACCGCAATGCCTACGCATGCACCACAGCCCCACTGAATTAGATTTCAAATATCACCTTCTATTTTCTCAGCCTACGGATGTGGAGAGCTTCCAGGGGCTATTGAAAGACACCTTATGAGAAGGAAGTCGCTCCAGGAAGCCTAATGACAGCCCGTTTGTGTCAAGGGGGCAGAGGATCAAAGCAGCAAGCCACAATAAGTTCAGGCTGTCAGGGTAAATGTCAGTGGGATGAGTTCCTCAAGGGGAGAGAGACAAGGTGGAGGGCATTTAAAACTTGGCTGAAAGCCTGAAGGCAACAGTAGGGAAGAGGCCAGCACCAGCCAGGAGAACGAAGCAGCTGATCGAGAGGTTTTTAATGTGTCTATGGGTCAAACATAGCAGTGAGAAAGTCCTTCCCCTCTTGCCAAGACCTCGGAGAGGGGGAAGGAGGCTCACAAGCCAAGAGCATGTGTTCTACAGGAGGACATACGAACACCAGACCACGACAGAGCCTGAAGAAGAAAAGCGAGGGAGCTTGCCTGCTCTGCAGCCGCCTGGCCTTCTGCAGCATAAGCCATGGGAGGACAGGGGCAAGGCACCCCGCCGGCTCTTAGGATTGTCAATACACGGAGTTGTTTTGTGGGAAGAGTCCTTGTGGCTACTGGTTCGAGGAGAACCAAGTTTCCCCGCCCCAACTCCAGCTCTTTCCACCTGCCTTGGTGACGTCTCAGCCATCTCTCAACCCGCAGCTCCTAGAGACGATCCCTGATTGAAAAACGCCAGGCATGCCCCCCCCTCCATGTCCCACCCCCCAACAGGAACACAGCAAACCCTGGGAGGAGGAGGAAAAAAACAAAAAGCAAAAGGGAGGAAGAAAGGGGGAGAACAAAGAAAAAGGCTGGACAAACAGACGATGAAGAAAAACTCGCTGGCATGGAAAGGTTTCAGCATCATCATCATCTTGCTGTTGGCCAACCACAAAAGCAGGTTCCTTGAGATGAGGTAATCTGTGCGACTCCTTCCCGGCTCGCTCCCTGCTGAGAGCAGAGAGGAAGAGCTGCCAGAGGCCAGTGTGAGAGACAGCAGGCTCGGCCGTCCATCAGAGAGACCAGCTGGTGGAGGGCTCTGCACTGGGGGTTCCCCGGGATGAGGTAGGGCTGGGAGAGCAGTGGGAGCTGCTGCTGCTGCTGCAGGAACTTTGGGTGCTGGAGCCTGCAATGAGATGGACGACTGGCTTCTGGGCAAAGAGCACTCCTGCAAGGCAGAGAGAGGTAAAGAAAAGGGTTACTGGGACTATGGGGTGGCACGGCTGACAAGGATACGGTACAGAGCAAAGGGCAGTCTATCCAACCCCAAAGATCGCATCCCAACAGAAAGAGGCTCAGCGCAAGACAAGAGGGCTTGGAGGCAGATCAGAGGGTCAATGGTGACCAGGATACAGAATGGATCCCCCGGGACTTGTTCTGTCACAGGGATGTTGTGCTTACAGAAGACAAAAATCCCAAGTAGCTTCAACACTTTTGGAGGAGAGAAACAACTTTCATGGCACTGCAGTGCCAGGCCTCCCACTTGGGCTTTGTGCAAACATGCGTGTGTGTGACCTGCAGAAGTGAAACGGCTTGAGCGCCCTACAGGGGACAACAATTCGTGGTTCCCGGGATTGCGTGAAGAAAAGCTGAGTAAAGCCACTCCTCAGCAGAAGAGGGATAATACTTCCTATTAACACTTCTATAGAAGTCCCTTCCCTTAGATTTAAAAAATACTAACTACCACCACCAAAAGGAAAGGGCATTCATCTTGACTGCCTAGGACCAAAAAAAAAAGAGAACAGAAATCATCTCCTGCTGAGCTTCCTAAGCCAGACAGGTTGTGTGTGTTGTACTTTGGCAAAGACCAGCCCCTGGAAGCACACCACCCTCTCCACGTCCTACTCTGCACCACCATCCTGGCTCTCTACCCATCCCCAGGAGCGGTTCTTTCTCACCAGCATAAATTGTGCCGTTAATCTCCACCGACATGTTAATACTCCCAATGCCGTTAGGTGACAAATTCAGTGCTGCCGCCGCCGCTGAGTCAGGTTTATCTTCTTTCAAGAAAGAAGAGATGCAGAGTTAGAGAGTAACTGTCCCGTTCCCTGCACTATCCACCGATGATCAAAGCTGTACACAGCCCTCCTTTTGTCTCCTCTTTGGTGAGGAAATCCCCACACGATGTCCACTTCCAGTCCTATTACAAGTCTCCAAAGGTGTTTAAGTGCTTCAGTGTGAACTCAGGATGGGCTGGGAGCCTACTGGCATTTGCAAATCTCTCCCCGACTCACACGCTGGATGGCCAAATTAACATCCCCTCCAAAGAAAAAGCTGCCAGCACATGAGACAAGACCACATTTAAATTGGCTGGATTGTGGCTGTGTTTGCAGCAGACTGGGAGCATACACACAGTCCTCTACCCCTTTGCTGGGGGGTGGCAGTTTCTCGAGGAGCTGGTGTGACTCCCTGTGCAGGGCTCAGACTGCAGCAGCTCCAGCAGCCGCTGGAGGGAGGGGACTACTCACAGCAGCAAGGACTCAAACCCAGGAACACTATGCTTGGCTACCCCTACAGCGCATGTGAAATCTGTTTTTCTTGGTTTTTTTCCCCGTCCTCAGCCTGGGGAGTCCTTTCTAAGCCGTGATGGGCAGCTCTGGAAGCGTCAGTGCAGAGCAGGGGTTCAATTGGCACTGACATTTAAGGGGAGCTGAACGTCAAACTCTCCCGGGCGCTTCGGAACCTCCAACCTAAGCAACCCATAACTGTGAGCCTGGGTTGCAGGATTGCTTCTCTGCGCTCACGAATGCAACGCTTACAGTTTGCACAGCCGTATCATGGTTACCAGCCGACCCGATGTTGGTTTTGGGGCATTGGGCTATTAAAACGGAGAGAGATTATGCAGACAGTCTGCTCAGGCTCTGACATTGCATATAAAATGCATGTTTTTAGCTCCTTTCAAGTCTGCTAGGACAGCAAATCCACTGTCTCTGTAAAGAATGCTAAGGACGTTGTTAGCATTTAACCTAAATGTTGCTATCAAGCTGTGATAAGCTCATGCGGTGCTTTTCAACAGCGCCTCTCAAAACACTTTACAAAGCACAATATTTTTATTTTGTAATTGGGAAAATTAGGGCACGAAAGACAGGATAGACTTGCCCACAGTCAGCTATCAAAGGTGGGAATAGTATCATTGAATCCTCAGCCCTCAGCCTGTTACTATTTATAGAGACTAAAATTGTTCCTAGCATTTTGATTTAGGAAGTTCAGGGTGGAGAGAAAAAAAATAAGTGAGATGGGAGGGAATGAACATTACTTGATAAAATTTGTATTCCCTTTCACTCACTATTTTCGTTTTTGTTTTGTTTTTATGTAAATGTACAGTTTAGGTGGATGCACAGCTGCCAGGAACCATGATGTGAAGTCCTGATCCCATTTAACTCTGCAGGAAGCTGCTACTGCTTCAAAGAGGAACCTGCTTTGACCCTTTGCCATGTATATTTCTGGCAAAGCATCTCAATAAAGCATTTACCAGCACTCCTAGCAAAGGCCTCAAGAACAACTCTTCCCTTTCTTCTAAGCTGTGCCAAACTTGCCTGGCCTTGTGCCTACATCCAAATGTACAATTAATAAGGGGTCTGAGACCTTTAATTTTGATGGATCAAAAGGTTTGGAGGAAGCAGCTGTTGGGACTGAAATTTTCTGAGGCTTTGCTCTCCAGTGAAGTGCAGCCCGCGGGACAGGTAAGGGAGCTACAGCACTTAATCAGCTTTTGAAGCCACTACATAACAGTATTGATTCTGACAATGTGACCTTTACAGGGTGACTCCCCTTTTACAAAGCATTTCAGGAGTGCATTTCCCAGGCCATGAATGCTGCTTATATGTGACCTTCTAACCCAGCCTTGCCAGGAGTTCTTTGCCTGGAGGCTGTGCATAGGGTTGCAGCAGATGTTGGTAGAAATCACCTGACTTGCTAAAAGCCCTGTGATGCGTAGGTCCCTCTGCAGATACACAGGTCTTTGTGGCCGGCCTCCTCATCACACCTGACAAAGGATTCCTAAAAGCTGGGCATCTCTCTCCCCCATCTCCTGCAGTCTGCTACCCATATGGAAAAAGCTGTTACCTCCACGATCAATTAAAAGGGTTCCTCACCAGGAAAGGACAGAAAATCATTCCCTGCAGCACAATGCTGGCATGAGGCTCAGAGCAGGGCAGGGGAAAGCTGAGCATCTGGCACATGATGGGCTTCCCCTCCGAAAGTCATCTTATGGACTGCAGAATCACAGGACTGCCTATGGCTAGGCTAAACCATGCTCTCGGATCTGAAGTATACACCAGGTATTAAACAGGAGGGGGTCAGATATGTGGCCCAAAGCGATTTCAGCCAACCCATATGCTTCCCGTGAAGGAAGGAGCATACTTACAGCATGCAACAGAGCACCGCTGCAAGGACAACTGAGCTAGCATCAACTGAAAGTGGCAATTCCCCACTGCGCAAGTTCTGCGGAGACATAACAGCTTGAGTCCTGAAGCAATCTCACTGTGATCAACACAGGAGGTCATAAGCTCAGAGTAAGGGTCTTGTTGTATGGGTCAGGTGGGTTTTATCAGCTTAGATGCAGAGCTTTCTGAACACAGCTAGGGTGCTTCTGAATTCAGGCTGGATTCAGATGATACTGGATTATGCATCAACAAGAATAGAATAAAAACAGCAGCAGTAAATAAAACCTAACAAAACATTGCTACAGTTTAGCTTTGCAGCTATTGTGCTCCATTTTAACAGCTTCTTGACAGTAACCTCTGCCTGGTACCCAGAGAGATAATCAAAGCTGTGTGTAAAGAGGCGTTTGACATCCTAGATTGGGAGCAGTTCCCTCCCTGCTGCAGTCTGCAAAGACCTTTTGTGTATCTAGAGGTGCTGCTTACCCTTGCCATTGATTTTGATCTTCATGGGGATCTGCCGCGCCATGCTGAACAGGTTGCGCTGAAGAGCCTGCTGGACAAGCCGCTGCTCCTCCTCTGTCATCCGTGAGACCTTCTTCTCCGGAGGCTCTCCTGACTCCAGTCTCTCTCTCAGCTGCTCTAGGGTGGCTGTTCTTGCTGCCACAGTTGCCTGCTGGCTAGCCAAGGTCACTGGCACAGCAATACGATTTGGCATAGACACAGTCAAGGGCACACCATCACCTAGAAGATGAAAGAGTCACTTAGTCCCTCCCAGAGCCCTTCCTAAAGTGAGCATGCAAAAGTTTAAACCACAGGCAGAATATTCTGCAAACCCAGAGCCACCCAAGTCCCACTACTTTCAAGTACAAAGTAGTCTGGGTGGGCAAAATGGAAAATAACTGTGTTTCAGTGCCAGCACCTCTTAATTCAGCCACCCTCTTCGCTGCAAGTAAAAGTAGCTGACCTTTTCTGACAGCTGCTGCTGGAGACACCCGAGGATTGCTGGTCCCACTGCCCGGTGCGACGCCAATGATGGGGAAGCGGATCTTTGGGGGAGACAGGAGGGAAGGAGGCCCCGTGGTGGTGGGCGAGTAGCTGAACAAAGAGGAGCTGTAGCTGGGCCGCCTGCCTTCCCGCCTGTTGCCGTCGATTGCAGCCTGAAGCTCAGCAGGAGAACTGAGGGATTTCTTCTCGCATTCATAGGCATATAGGTACTTCATGTACCTGGGAGAGAGGCGAGCACAGGGAAACTCAAGTAGGTTTCTCAAAAGAACATGGAATTATAGGCCACAGCAACAAGCATTGCATTCAGAAAGACTTTCAGACTGAGGTCCTCTGCAGATCTGGAGTCTTTGTCTGCATATCATGACCACTGCTGCGCTCGGTTTAATAAGCATTGAGCAGTTTGGGTGTGAAGCACAGCTCTCAAAGAAACTTCGAATTTACTCAGTGTTTACAGGGAAGCACATAGGTACATACTACTACACCCACAAGGGCAGAAAAGAATCATCCAGGATTCCTTTACAACGGAGACACCATCTAAAATTAGTAAGAATTAAGATCTTGGACCGTAACCCTTAGTGCAAGGAAGGAAGTTTGAGGAATTACCCTTGCTCAAGTCATTTGTATTGGGCAGCACCAAACCTTACTGCTTTTGCTGAATTCTGGCACACACGTTCACAGGAGACAGCCTATTTGCACCAAAGGCTGTAGAAATGGCAAGGAGCTTCCCTCTCTGGGACTCAGGGGCTCTAATAACTTCCAAGAAAACCGAGTCTGCAGAAGAGCTGGGTGTGGACTCCCAGACCCCAGGCTTCGAGTCACTAAAGCACAGCTTTGCCCTGTTGCTTAAATTTTACAGCAGGTTTACTTTCACCATTCTTTTTCCTCTGCTTATTCTACTTTTTCCTTTTTTTTTTCTTGGCTAACAATGTGGGGTACTGCAGGTCAGAAAACCAATCCTCACAGTAAGTAGGTGCTAAGTGCAACTTTCCACAACTTAGTGGTGACAACAGACTGACACCAGTGATCAAGTTCATACTTGATGCCTACAAATCAGGAGGCCTCCCTCCTTCCTCCCTGTGCCAAGTGCTCTTCAGAGACAGAGCAAGACCCTCCTTGCCCCGAGGAGTTTAAGCTCCAAAGAGGCAAGAAAGGCACAGGATGGATGGAGGCGCAGAGCACAGCGAACAAGTAGATGGCATATTAGTGCTGGGACTGTAGTGATGGAAGGGGAATGAGTTCAGGAAGAATCACTGCTAAGAAAAATGAGAGCAGAAGGAATCGAAAGGAAAAACTGCAAGCCTTGGGTGAGAGGGATAAATAGAGCAATTTATCAGCTCCTCCCTGGCCACAGAGTAGAATTTAGTCTTCCAATTTTTCCACCCCAGTCCCTGCTTTGCACTCCCCAATCCCCACTCTGTGTTCACATCCATGCTGTTAGACCTTCTGGACTCACTGGGTTCGAAGCGTAAATGCGGCACTGGTGATGGAGGTGGGCAGATTAAGGCCTTTGGTGATCTCTCGCCAGATCTTCTTGTTGATGATTTCCACCAGCCCTCCTTTCTCAGTCACCAGCTTGTAGAGCATGTAGAGATCCAGGATCTGCTTTGCCATGATGGGGATCCGATTGATGGGAGTTCCTGCAGGGAAACAGCAGGGAAGGAAACATGGAGTCAGAGAGAAAATGAGGCCAAGAAAACTGGCAGGTTGGGGCTATTGATCTTCTCTCTAATAGGAAATTCAGGCAACTCTATTTGTAGCCTGACTTGAGGCCTCTCGATGGGTGAGTAAATGAGCCAGAGAAGTGTAGCTACATGGCACGTCTTTTTCATGAAAAATCCTTTCCTGTAGGCAAAAGCAATTATCAGGCAAATAATAACCTGCAGCTAAGAGCAACTTCTAAAATAGAAAGACGGGAAGTAGGGACCATTCAGACCTAGGGGTGAGGGAGCAGCACAGGGGAATCATTTTTTATGAGCTCCTAGGGCAGTCTCAGATAAAAATCTGTATTGCTTGTGCTCACGAAGGGGCTGAGCAGCCAGGCAACTCAAGCTACTTGTACATTGGGATTTGGCTCCCTCACTCCCCAGGACCCGCCATCCTGTATTGCTTGGGAACAGTGATAGAAAAGGGCACACGACACTTGAGAGCACCTCCCTCCCCCACGTACATTTACCTCTGTCCTCCCTCGCAAGCACACGCATAACGTTTTGCTACAGCTTCTGCTCTCACAAGGCGTTTTCACCCTCCCACTCCTTTTCCCTGAACGCGCTCCTGAATGACACACCAATGAGGCCACACGCGTACCTTGGTAGCAACCGCAACGCAGCTGCTGGAGCAGGAACTTGTTGCGAGAAAGCTAGAGAAATTGCGTGGATGGTGGAGGTGAACAAATGAGCAGTGTAACGGAGCATCAGGGTGCCTGACTGCAGACACACTGCAAAGCCAGGCATCCTCACGGCTGCTGTGAGAAGCACCAGGCATCCAAATGCTTTTTGGAGCCCAAAAGAAGGTCTTGCTCTATCCTTGCGAGGATAGACAGGGCAGACAGGGAAACAGCTCTATCCTTCCTGTTCAGTTTTGTCATCCTGTGGGTTAACAGAAGTAAGAAAATCTGATTTTTTTAACCTGATAGTGCCCTTTTAGCAGCACCTTAAAGTGATAAAGCGTGCAGGGTTTAAAAAGGTCAAACTAATGAGATTTAGGCAAGGAGAGGAAGAGGGGGAAAAATGCTGATGTAGCAAATCTTTTATTTTGCATAGGAAATACTGTCCTGGATCAAAGAGCCATCCATCTGAGGTCAGTATCCTGTCTACCACAATGGTCAGCACCAGCCTTTACAGGAAAGCCTGCGAAGCGCTGCAATGGACAATTATGGAATACCCAACCCACAGGGGAGACTTCTGCCACTGCTCATCAGCCAGCGATTCGGTTAATGCCCCGAAGCAGAGCAGTTTATGGCCCTTATAAATGGGTTTTATTCTGTTTAGTGAAAAGGAGTGCAGCTCAGCTCTGCAGATGTCCTCATTATACATGTAAGTGTCATTTTTTTTTTCTCTTTTCTTTTTGAAGCCTGTTATGCATTAGCTCATGGTACCAATTCCCACAGGTTAATGAGATGTTGGATAGAGAAAGTAAACTTTTTCAGCTTTAAAAGGGCCGTCTTCAAGTTCACCAAGTTACTAACTCTTAAACTGTAACAAAACATAACGAGCAACCTGATCAGGCTTCGTCTCCATGCTCCGTCATTTTATATCTATCATATCCTCTTTTCCTTGCCTTCTCTAAACAACCCCTTCCCTGTCCACAACAGAAAAGTCCACAAAGCAGTAATTTCATAAACTGCATCAGATCCTCTTCCTGCATTTCAGAGATGACACTTCCCTCAGGGAGCAGAGATAGAGATGTTTCCAAACTGTTTAAATGCACTGCGGCTCCATCCATCCCAGCTGGCTGCCCCAAGCCAGGAGCCAGTCCCTCCCAAAAGGGCAGCCTGTGTAAATGCAATCCTCAATTTGCTTTGGTTTTTCCTCAGCCACCATTTTGTCTCCGTGTGTTATTGCAAAGATTAAGAGCACACTAACAGCGTCATTTCAGTCACACAGAGGGCTGGGAGTGATCATGTTACCAGCCTTAAGTTATCATTCATCAGCTGAGCCACAGTAACCGGAGTCACACCCAGCCAGCTCCAAATGAAAAGCAGGCAAATATTTCTCTCAGAGGTTTCTAGGAAGAGCCAGGGGTGGGTTTTTTCCACCCCAAAATGCCCCTTCATTAACAGTTCAGCATTTCTGCCCCAGCAGCAAGGAAAGCCGGGGTGTCCTAAGTGGCACTGCATTGCCAGCAAAGCCGTTAGTACACTGGGGCAGGATCAAAACCTTCTTCCCCATTCCTCCAGCAACCCCGCGCCATGCAAAGCCACCCACTTTTCCCCAATCCAATTTAGGGAATAGCATTAACTTGTCCAGAAGGGACTTTCATCCAGCTCTCCTTGGACAGTGACCAGATGGAGAGTGAAAGGGAAGGGCATGGATAAGGCTCCTCAGGCAAACAAGCTGCTAATACAGAAGTATAAGGAAATACCTACTTTTTAATATACTGCATTTATCCTAAACACAGTTTTACTCTTCTATAGATTCTCCCGTCTCAGCATTTGAAAAGGTACACAAGTATATTTATCCAAATACTCCATGGAAAGGGACAAACATTATCTGCATCAGTGGGAAATAAAGGCTTAAATATATTTCCAGAGAGCCTGCTCATAGCTGGAGTAGAAACAGCAATCAGATCTGACCTCCCTGCCTCACGTTACTAACCCTTTGACACCTTCCCTTCCTGAAGTTTGCTTTTAAACAAGACCCGCAGACCAAAGTGCCCTGAAATTTAATTTGTGGCTTTACAAACTAAGCGAAAACCTATAGCTTCCCGCCCCCAATAAAATTTCTTTACATGGGCTGAGAAACTTTAGAGCAGGGACAAAACTACTTCCATCCTTCTACCACTTGAGCATGGAGATGCAATCATTTTCCTGCCACACTTTCTCACAGTACCACTCCAAGTAACATCCCCCAGAGCTAGCAAAGGGTTATTTGGGTTTTGGAGCTGGTATATTAACTGGACTTTTCAGAGCAAGACAGGGCTCTGCATGTTTCATAGGATCTGACTGCAAAAGAGCTGAGAAGCACGGAAAGGCTGCTCTCACAGCCCTCTCCTCCCCCAGCCCCTCTCCAAGGAAAGGCAAGGCGATAAAGTCTTTATTGGAAACTCCCAGCACTCAAACAGGAAAGGCTGAAAAACGAGTATCATGGGACGATTGGATGCTGAAGCCGAGCGGATCCTTTCACAGGCGGCTGCAAGGCTTGTCAGGGGCCATGATGGATTACTGTCATCTGGCAGCATCAGGATTAATGATCTGGAGGTCAGAGGGGAGAATTCCAGAGGGAAAGGTCAGCAGCCGGGGGCACAGCATAAGACTTGTTGCCTTTTGATGGCAAACTCATTTTACTGTACTTTCAAGCCTCTCTATTCTGCCGGCTCTCTGAAATGCTGTAGGTACTGTGCTTGCAAAGAGCCAGAAGCCTTGCCCGACTCGAGAAGAGGTCGAGGAAGAGGACTGGCTCCTCTCCTAGTTTTCTCAGTAAACGACTTTTCTTCCTTTTAGTATAACCCCAGCTATGTAAGTACAAGACATTTCTGCAAGGAATTAGCCAAAGGGGGGCACACAAGGAGTCTGTTTCCACTGCAAAAGGGATGATGCGTACTTGATGAGCATTGGAGACCTCAGGAAGACAAACTCTAGGTCAGGCAAACTCTGGAAGGAGAAAGAAGAATCATCCATCCTACAGCCCATGGGCTCCCGGTTTTCTGAAGGGAAAGACCACTGTAACTACAATTCAGATTTCTGGAATAAAGAGTTCATCCCTGGAGGAAGCCTGACTGTAGCTATAAACATCTCTGTCCTTCAAGGGAAATAAGCAGCCCCCCCTGCCAAGCTGTTTCACCCCATTCAAAAGCCTCTTGTGTTTCAGGCAGACGTAACAGAAGCCTAAAGGGCTTATATGGATAGGCTTGAATGTCCCCTGCGCTGCAAAGGAAGGAGCAACTGATTTTCATCCTTCAAGAATAATTTAAGAAGGGACTGAGGAACCTGTAAACTCCAGATAATCTTTGAATGACTGTTTTTACATCTATTGGCAATAAACCTGTATCTGGGGAAAGGGCATTAGCCGAGCCATCAGCACACGCAGGCTCCGCTCCCCTGCAACAACAGCCACTCTCTCGGTGCTGGGGCTCAGCCTTTCCATTTCTTGAAAGGAAACTAAGCTTTGGACCAAGATATTCCTCACCCATCCAAGCATGCTGCTCAAGGTGGTTTTTTTTCCTGTTCTTCATCCTATCTTGGCCAGACTTCAGTCAGATCTAAATCTGAAGATGCAGACTGATGTTAAACAAGGAAAACTGCCCCTAAGAATGTTCTTAACCAAATTAGAGAAAATAGTCCCCTCTCATTTTGCAGGGATCTGCTTGGCTTTGGGAGTCCTCCATGATGGAGAGCCCCTGCCAAGGGCTGCTTTCTCCACTCCTCATGCTGAGCCATGCCCACTGCAGGGAGTTCCCCACCATCAAGCAGTCTAAGCCATGACTTGTCCTGCATGCGAGAGACAAAGAGCAGTTAATTATACCCAGCCTGGAGCACTACTTATTCAATCACCTCCCATTTTTTTCCCCATCCTATTCACTTTCAGAAGTGTCCACTTTTTAGTAAGGAACAAAGGAGGTGATAATCCCAAATATTTATTCTGCAGAGCAACATTCAAATTGCAATAAAGCACGCTCTAGAGTGAAAAATAGGCAACAGGCATAGAAGGGGCATTTCTAAGCCACAACCTGTACAAGTAAGGAAAGAGCTGCTCTTTCCACCTTCCACTCCAAATATGTTCAGAAGAGAAACAATATCAGACAGCCAAAAGGAACATATTTTCCCCAGGAGACTGGGCAAGTCCACAGTGATTTAAAATAATTTTGAACCAAGTCTTGAAGAGACCTTCATGTTTCTTTGAAGGGAGAGAATAATTACTTGGTATGCTCTCCCCACTGTCGCAGGCTAAACAGAGGTAAAATTCAGTTCAACAGCAAATCAGTAGTGCAAATCAACTTGCAGTAGTGCCTACGAGCAAATCAACTTGAACCCTGCACTGTCTCACTTCCCAGTTTGCCTGAATTCCTCTTCAAGGACAAACCCTGGCTGGCTTCATGCAGAGCTGCCTGTTCAGCCACCCCAGCTCCTTCGCATGAGTTTTATTTGTCAATTTGGTTTGAGTCTGTCCCAAGTACTCACTCAATGCTAAAATAAAAAGCAAAGGTATACAGAAGGGAAGCCACCTCTCCCCTCTTCCTCCCTGTCCATGCCACAGCTGATCTAATCTCTCCCTACGCATGGCATTTCCACAGCAGGCATTCTCACCTCCCAACAGGAATGTCACCACCTGATCCACAAGCCTGCAGACCATTAGACACTCCTATCAAAGCAGGAGCCAGGATAGAGGGTAATTAATCATGCTCTATTTGACAGGAGGCCCACTTCTTATCTGCACCCCTTGAAACGCCATCAGTTTCTGCTTCCCTCCTCAATAAGTGAGGCTGACGGCAGCCCCTTATCAGATTTCGGCTGTTGAACGGGAAGCAGCCTAACTGGCATCCAGTGCCCCACTTTTATTAGCCAAGGCTCCAGCCACATTAACCTTCCCGCACAGGGTGCTTTTCCATCCCTGAAACAGAGATCCCATGGAGATTTGCTCTCTTGGACCCAGCTCAACTACAGTCCAACTGTTTGGCTGCTACTGACACAGCTGGGTCCAATATATTTGCTATTACAAATTTCTTCACCAGATGTTGAACCACCATGCAACTGGTGGTGGGTTTCCATACATATGACCTCTGAACCAAATGGACAAACTCTTCTTCTCTAGGCAAAGAGAGGTACAAATACAGAAGGCAATGCAGAGAAATGAGGGCAGCTGGCAAAAATAAAGGTAGGCCAGGCAGGCTTTACGAGGTCAAAAATTGGACCATCTTCATGCCAAACGGTTCCACCTTCTTCCATCCACCTGGATATCAACAGGGTCATCTCTTCAGTGTTGAGCCACCTCCACTGCTTGAGTGCACCAGGTCATTAATAATTTGAAAAACATGCTGTTGAAATTGAGGGGGGGGCAGGCCAAGAACACCCATAGCAAAGAGGAACTACCAATATAAGAGCGAGCTCGAGAAGATCAGGATTTGAGACACAAACATCCAGTCTTTGAGATGCTGGAGAAACATGTGACAACTTAAAATCTCAATCTTTAGGCGAAGTGAGGAAAAAACCCCTTTGACTCCATCACTCAATTCTGTACACCCAGGAAGGAGCACCTGGGATTCAGAGATCCTCAGCCAGCAATCACTAGAGCAGACTGGTATCAGATGAATAAGCTAAAGAAAGGTTCATGCAAAGCAACAACAGCCAATCATTTCAAATTAATTTCTTTTGTACCCTGTCCAGTGTCAACTCAGTTCATAAAACATTTAAGCTGCTCAAAACGTTCTTCACGCTAGCTAAATTTAAAACAAATCTCCTGTAAGCCAGAACCAAGTCAACTCCTAATGCTATTTTTCCCCATTAATTACAACTGCAGCTTCCAATACAATTTTTCTTTTGAGCTAAAGCAATACTCACTCTAAAACACCATTTTTCAGCTGCTTAAAAACCAAGGGATATTAATTATTTGAACTGTACTGGGTCATCTCCCAGAAAAGATTTTTTTAGATCTTTCCAAAGGGAAACTTCCAGGCTTTTTCCAAATTAGAGGCCGGGGGGGTGGGGGGCAGAAATCTCACGTGTCTATGTCTGCAATGAATGTTTTGATGTGTGAAAAACAGAAGGGGGAGAAAGTTTGGTTCTTATGGGAAGGACCTGCTGATAACTACTTCTAAGTTATTGCAATTTGCAAATTTTGCAAACGGACCCAGGTAAACTCTCCCAAAATATCAACTTATGTATCTGGTGGAGACTTTTAGTCACCTGGCACCTAAGGCTGATGAGCGAGACATTCCCTGCAAGAGTCTTCTGGATGCTACAGAACGCCCTACCTCAAGTACAGGACTATGCATCCCCGGAAGAGCTGGATTTAAGTTGTTCGGAGATCCCAAGCACCTTGCTTCGCACCTGTTTTTATCCTAGCATCACTTAAAAGTGTTTAAGTACATGGAATAGTGCACTCTCTGTTCCCTGTTCTGAAAGGCTCAAATCACTTAATACAAAGGAATGTAAATCAGAATGCCAGTTCCCCTACAACTTAAGGAAAAGTAAATCTTTCCAACAATATAAAAGTAAAAACCTAAAATATTTCACTGATCCCCACTGCTTACCATTTGCACAAGACACTAGTCACCATTTTTCCTGAGTCTAAGTCAAAACAGTTGACCAAAGAAGAGGTTCTTTAGAGGAGGTACAGGAGGCAGAGATGTAGCTGTGTACAAATCCAAGGGTCTAATGGGGAAGAGGACTTCACCTGGTTCACCTGGACCGTCCAGAAGAGACCTCTGCAGTGCCTCGAGTGAGAATTTTCCACTGCAGAACATCATCTGCTATTTAGGGAAGCATTTGCTGTGGCTCAGCATCAAGCAGGTAGCGTGAGCAAAGGATGCTGAGAATTTATGTCTGTTGATGTCTCATTTAGAGAACTACATTACTTAACTCAGATTTGAAAATATCTCCAGAGAATCTAAAGAAGAAACCTGCAAAATTGAATCAGTAGAAGAATGAAGCGTATTCCCTGAACAAACATTTCATAAACACCACTTGGCCTATAGATAAAAGAATCCATCAGTAAATGCTTTTGTCAATACCCTGGATTTGTTGTATTTCCACATCTAAAATGTGCAGACAGAGCATACAACAGCAGGAAAACATTAAAACCACACGGTCAGACTTACAAAGCCCCTTCTATGTATATACACATAAAAAACCAGAATGGTCAAGCCATCTGGGAAAACCAAGGTCACACAGAAACCTTGAACAAAATTAGTAGAGCTGTACAATTGGAGACATTTTATGAGGTCTTCACAAAGGCAGTACTTAAAATGAACAAAACAGCTTCCCTTGAAAGGGAGCCTTTCCTAATACACCATAGCACGCAGTTAGATCTCTTCCCCATCAAACCTTTTCTCAAGAGGAATGTCTTGCACAAACACTGCTGATCCTTCCAGGGGATGAAACAGTCCCACTACTCCAACTCTCTCCTGACCAGCACTAGTGGAATACAATCAGCTCAATTATTGGTGGCTGCCTTAGCAGCTGTAAGAGTCATGCCACTAACAGTCCTTCACTATCTGGGGACAAACAGCAGTCTAGCTATGCTACCTAGTGCATGCTACAGGGCTAACAGCTACATTTTTCCACTACTCATCATACCTATGCCTTCTACCACACACAAAGAAGATGCAGACAAAATTTAGCTTCAGGGTATGTTCACAGGGTGAGAAAGACCCGCAAAGAAGTGGAAGATGTCATCATCTCTAACACTGCATCTGATCTGAGTAAATGAACTTGCCCATCTGGCTACATACATTTCTGTAATAAAACTCTTTTCAGTAATACAAAAGATGGGAGAACACAAGATTACCCTGAGTTATTGTAATGGATGCAGCTCTAGCCTGGGCACTTAGAAAACTGCTCCTGCCTGCAGTGTCCTCAGTGGCAGGCAGAACAAATCCAGCCTCCATGCCTGCAGTTGCAACCCACTCCATAGTGCACTAGCAGATAAGCCTCAACCTGTGCCCTTAAAAATGCTCTGAACCACAAACTTGCCCATAGAGCAGCTCCTCATGCAGCAGGAGGTTAAAAATACAGCTTCTGAGAAACCAGACCTCAAGACATCAGGGCTCAACTTGTCACAAGACACCAAATCAGCAATGGAGATGGAGGGAAGCCACTGCTGAAGCTGCTTATCCTTGCTCAGTCCGAGGAAAGACGACCTTTGGTTTGAGACTGCAGAAGAGCTGAGAAAAGGGAAGGTGGAAGTGGTAATGCAGCAAGCTAGCGTCATCCCTGCCAAGCTGCATCAGGTCAGTCCTGTTGTATGCCTGGTTTGAAGCTAGTCCTGCACACTAATTGCTCTCATCGGCTGGTCTCCCCTCCTCTCCCCATCTGCCCCTTCAATCACAGCCATGGTGGGATCCATTCACCTAAACACATACAAGGAATAAAACATCCAACAAAGGAAGAGTTACAGCTTTCCTCTCATCTCCCTCTTCCATCATTATTGCCACTGAAAGGCCATTTTATCACTTGCAGCTGTGGTCATTCAGCGACAACCTGCTGTGCTCAGAGGCAGATGAGACCTGCACATTTGATCTGCGTTAAGCCTGTTTCATGGCTTCACATTTCTAGGTACATTCCTAACAGCAGCACCAACAACCAAATCTTTTCATCCCTCCAACTACTCAGTAGCTCCTGTGAAATCTGTCATTTATCTTTCACATCAGGCTTTTTTTGGTTCAGCATCAGTTAGCAATCTGTGCCCCAAATCCATCAGCCCCAAACAAGGGCCAGCACTTCTCCAGCTCCTCCTGGACAACATCAAAATCCCCACCTTTACACCAGCAATGTTTATTAGCAGAGCTGCTTTCCATTCCCTTAAGACATGAGGTGCAAATTAACCAGCTCTTCACACATACTAGCTAAGAAACACAACACTTCGCTTTCAGGTGCAATGAGCCCTCAGTTGTATCCATCTTTGGGGGGACTCTTTCAGAACAAGGCAGCTGTTCAGCCGTGTTTGGTTTAGGATGCTCATTTGGCACATAAAGCAAGGGGAAAAGAAATGAAAGCCTGAACAGTATCCTATGATAACTTTGCTGTAGAAGCTCCCAGATTTTTGAAGATCCCAGAATAGGACACAGTAGGCAAGTCCATCTGCTCACTAGAAAACCAAAGCCCTGCTGTAGGTAGCAGTGAGGAGAGCAGGCATGGGAAAAGTGGACAGTACAGATTCTGAAAAACCATGCCAAGTCAAAAGATTTTCTCTGCATAAAACACAGCGGCTTAGATTAACAACAGAAGCGAAGCTGCCTCCTATAGCTCAACCTATGCTGTTCAGTTCTATCAACCTGAAGAAACTTAGCTCCGCAGAGTCCTTCTGCCTACTTCTTTTGGGGGTGCCAAAGTATAAAGCAAGCCCACAACTGCCTTGTACCCTGCAATCTAGCCAAATTCCCCAGAGCAGGGCCAAACATTTCTAGGGCCTCTGGCAGAGGGCTGTCAGTTCATGGCATCTCTCCCCCACAGGTGCTGGGCTCTTATATTTCATTTTCAGCCTTCTAGCAAGTAAGAAAACAAGGGAGTCTCCAGAAAACAAATACAGTTGGAAATGCCCAGATGATTAAAAGCTAAACTCCTACAGCAACCAGCTGGTGACCAGCTCAGTCCCTGCACCAGGAACATGTCAATTATAAATAATTAAAAGGTAACAGGAAGGAGACACTGAAGTATTAAGCAGTTTTCTCTCTAGGTATCTGGAGGTTTCTATTGCTGCCAATCACACCCTTCAGATTGTCTTGTCTGCCAGCCATCCCAGCCCTTACATTAGCATGTGAGCTCAGGTTAACATTTGCAAGTAAACTAATTAAGCCCAGTTATGCCTCTGCAAGCAAAGGCCAAAAATACCAGCAAAACCCAGCTCTAATTTTTAACTGACTTGGAAGCATAACCTCAAACTGCTGGAGAGTGAAAATTCACACAGGTCAGCTGTCAGCTCTAGCCATGCCAGGAAAAACGGACACGGATATGAAGAGCAATTGCAGTAGCTGCCTGGTGGACAGCCTTTCCTCTGCTTGTGATGTAGTCATCCACAGAGGGGGATGCATCTGAAGATGCAGGGTTCAAAAGACAACTGGAAATAAGGTTCTAGCTCCAACCCAGCAAACAGATAATTTTCAAATAGATGAGACTGAGATGTTGCATCTTTATGCTTTATTAGACTCTGAGGGCACAATATTGCTGGTGACACTAAGGCAGTCTCCCTTCCAAATAAGCACAACCTGGCTTGTTTGGTCCAGCACACTGAGAGCGCATTATGCCATGAGAGAGCAAAGGGTCCTTTTTATGTCTGCTCTTCACACCTACCTTCAGTGAACTTTCTGGAAACAATGAAAAGGTCTATAGCACAATTTAACACTTTGTCAGATGCATCTTTGTTGGAAGAGTCAGTCTGGCCTGGCATGCTTGGAGGGGTAAAGGAAGAGAGCACCACAAAGGATTTACCACAAATGTTCAGAGATGTATGTTTTATACAATACCACATATATGCACATTTATATTATGAATAGTTTGCAATGAGGGAACTGAACTTTGATAACTAGGGGACAGAAAGAGACTTTTGTGACATCCCAGCTGAGCTACTTCACACATGCATCATCACTCCTGTAGCAAGGAGAGATGCAAGTTGCTGACACCACAGGGAGGAATGTGAGAAACTGCACGCTTCTGCACTCAGTTACACAAAATTACTAAACAGAAAGATGACACATTGTGAATATACAGGAAAATGTGGCATGGTGTCTATTTTCCCAGTCCACAAATTACATGCCACTGCTCTACGCAGACTGTGAAGGCATCCACACTCAGCTTCCACATGCTATTGAAATCAAACATGAGAAGATGTGTGATCATGCCACCTGAAGGGGAGACCAGAGAAATCCCAGGAGTACTCAGCCTTGCTTCAAAAATCCTCACAGAACCAGGCTTCTTGGGCTCTTCAGTGCATGGACAACATCAATATTAGGTAGGAGGGTAAAGAAATATGGTCTGTGAAACTAAGTTACAGGGCAGAGTTCTTTCCTACTGCGCTCCTATCTCCCAAGGCAAATATCCCAAGTCTTACCACCTGCTCTTCCATCTGATCTGCAAGCTCAAGGGCTGGATTTGTTCTTTCAAACTCAGGAGGGAAAAATTCAAACAGCAGCAGCACCCCTCTGCCCCATTTTACCCTATTGAGTTCAAACAAATGCTCACTCACCCCTCTTCTGCATAAAGATGAAAAGGTCATCCAAGAACTCTTTCCGTTCAGGGTCACTATCCAGTTCATAGAGCTGGGGATAAAAATAAAAATGAAGGCACAGTCTACAATGAGACAGAAAATAAAGTAATAGTATTAGCTTCTTCCAACGGGTGATCTGCTGTTTGTACTGGAGGGGTGAAAGGCAGCCGCAGGCAAAGAGGCAAACCAAGGAAGAATTCCTGAGCAATTTGGTGGACAAGGCTGCAGTGATAGTTTGAGGACCCTCGTTATGGCTTGCCTTGCTCAGCCCCTCAGTAACTCATCCAGGCACAGTAGAGACTGGCACCCTGAGGGGAACAGGATTCAACTCAGTTAACAGCACTACTACAGAGCAGGGTTTGAAACCACCTGGAAGCAAAGGGGAGAGAAACTATTAAGACAAGCTGGAAAGAAAGACAAGACAACCAAAAGGAAGGTGACAGTGGTTCAGGACAGATTAGTGGTCCGTACCTTTAAGGCACCAGGGAGGTAAACTTCTCTGCAGCTTCCCCTAGTCCCACGATTCCCTCCTTCAGGGGTTGTCACATAAGTGACAAACTCCAAGTCCCTTGAAGGAGGACATGAAAGGATAGAGGCATCCTGTAACTACTAATGCCTGGCAGGAAAGGCTCCTCTATAATAAGCCAAAAAGCCTTAAAAAATATCAGAAACCAGCCTGGAACCAATTTTCTGCAGAAATAATTTTACCAAAAGGCTTAAAAACCCAAGCACTTAAAATAAAGTTCCATAGGCAGCTTATTCCAAAGGAGAGACACTGTATGCTACCATTATCCACTGATTTTTCAGAAGGGACAGGCACGAATGTCATCTTACAACTACCTCTTGAACAGAAAAATCTAATTTTCACCTATCGAGAAGCCTGTGAGGCCACAAAGCGACAGGCTGAAAGGGCCGAAGTCAGTCTCTCATTGAGATACAGGAGGATATAGAACAAGACAGAAGACAATGCTTTACATGAAGAATTCAATTCCTTCTCTCATTTGCATCGAGGAAGAACCCTGGATTACTCTAGGGAATTTTTTGCTGGTTGTAGCTAGTCTTGTGGAGCAGCTCAATGGAAAAGCAAATATTCATTGGGCAATATGTATTTCAGCCTCTCCATAGGTGCTGCTAGCTACTTGGTATTCATCTAGCCTAAAAGAAGAGAGGCTTTTTGGGCTCATTTCCTGTGAAGCTCTGCACTTTCTCACCACTGAGCTCTGGGAAGAAAGCATACCAGTGTATTTGCAGAGCAATTAGCTGCACCCTTTCAGAAAGAGCCAGCTTAGTTTAAAATGAATTCCTCTGGCTGATGTGACACACAGCTGTCACATTCAAATCCACGACCACAGTGCTAATCAGGTTCAAGAAACAAAATACTCTTCTCCCAGGTGAAGAAAGCATTGACTAAGATTTTAAATGTCAAAAGTTTGGTTATTAAGTCTTAGTTCAAACTATATTCCAGCGACCAAAGGCAACAAAACAGCCCAAAATAGCTGGTGTGTAGGCAGAGGGCTGTAGGACAAAGCAGTTTTCTTACAAGTTCACTGTAGAGGAATAGTGAGGGCTCCGTAGTCACCCTCTGTCACAGGTCAGGGGAAGAATTCCCCAAAGTTACCCCTTCCCCAAAATCCCCATGATCAGACTGACCTTGGCAAAGTCTCGTGAAATTTCTCTTCCTCGGCATCCATCACCTTCATCGGTCCAGGTCACGTTGCCGTTCTAGGGAGAGAGAAATGAAAGGGTGAAAGGATGGCCAGCGAAAGGCTTTGTGGACAATTCCAGAAAGCTTGCAATGTGCATTTTTGGGCACAAACACATGCAAAAGCAGCTGCTGGCTTAGACCCAAAAGACTAGAAAGATGGGGACATTTGTGCATTTGTTACAGCACACTTTCCTGGAATCTCTGACACTCAGCCCAAAATGGGAAGTGGGATTTCACCTTCCAGGAGACTACTGAAGGTCAGGAAGTTTTTCAGCGCTAAGATTTTTCTTGCAGAATGTATCTCACAAAAGCTACCCGATGCCAGGGAAAACCATTCCAGTGGAAAGTCCTCAACACGTTCACCAGCTGCCTTCCTTCATCTGCTAAACAGAAGTATACTAACCCCCCCCACCTCGCAGCAGGTGCTTTGGTGTAATGAGGTCCAACACCTAAACAGAGATGTGCTGCTTTTGCTCTCCATGTCCATCTTTTTACCAAGCGTACATCCCAGAGCCCCTAGTGAAAGACTCAGGTGTTATCCAGGCATCCTTCCTTTCTGTTCGCCAGGTGACACCGAACACACTTGGAAATGCCCTTCTGTCCTCCCTCACTTGCCTACAAAACCAAAACCAGAGTATGCCAAAGAAAGAGGGAAATAATCCCACTGGAAGGCTTCTTGCCAAGCCAGGACCCTTACTCCTGGATCTGGATTTTCGCCACAGAAATGGAAAGCTCAGCTTTGCTGGATTAAGGTTCATTCTTCTTACGCATTAGAAGGATTACTCTAGTTAGGCCTATTCTACTTGGTAAACCATCATTCTGAAATGATCACTGGGGCTGGAAACCAGCAGAGGCAGCCTCTGGCTGTACAGCAGGACCAAGACCAGAAGATTGATTCTGAAAAACTGTTCAAGTGTCTTTAAACCATAAACTTCATAAACCTCCAGTTTAGCAAGTGCTCCAGAGGCACTCAAGGAAAGACAACAGCCAAATCCACCTGGCAAGGTAGCTTGGACTACCCTGTCCTGATAAACACACAGCATCCTAATGCAGATAGAAAAGCACTGAGGATAGCAAGAGGTTTCAGCACAAAAAAAAAAAAAGCAAAAAAAAAAAGCATGTGAATTAGAGAGGTGGTCCAATCTCTGAAATCTTGGAGTCATCTGGTTGTGACACATACATTGAATTAGAAAGATGAATAGCTCTTGTCAAGGCCAGGCAAAGCTACATTTGCCCCTTTAAAAAACACTGCAGTGAGCTGCCCTAATGCCTGCTGATTTAGTTTGAGCCAGTAATTCCTGCTGGAAAGTCAATTATCCAGTGAGTCCCATCAACTGAAAGATATTTAATGGGGGATTATTGCCACTTCTGTTATGTCAGCTGTTTATTACAGCAGATCAATTCCCAGCCCTCTCTAGGAAGAGATCTGAAGACCAGTTTTGTTCACAGGAGGATTCATCTGGGTGTCCTTTCCTAGCAGACATTAAAACCATAGGTTTTTTGCTAATTACGGTAACATCCAGCTGCTCCTAAAGCTGCACTGATTGTTAACTCAGATCAACAAACCTGTGTGAACAGTCAGAATAAGAGACAGTCTCTTCAGAAGGCAGCAGCTATTTCCCATCCTCAACTTCACACACTCCAAGGCAAGATGATTTGTAGAGGGCTGAGCTGCTTTCTTCCCAAGTTTGCATTTGGTTATAAATCCAGAGGGCAAAACTGCTCATGGTGTTAAACTGGGTGCTCCAAGAAGCAAAACACTTGCTTTCATAGGCAACTTTGGTCATGCTGAGAGCTTATTCCGCTACATTTGAGGACAGGAAAGAGAAGGGGGCTTAAAGGAGACAATTCTCTACTGCCAGTGGGTTTGAACTTGGTAAAATTTCCAGGAACAGAACTTTCCATGGGATTAAAGATTCTTTAGAAGTTATTTTACTTGTTCTATTTGAAGAAAAAGGGTAATTAGAAAAGAATGACAAGATTAAGGCTTGATACAGAGAATAAGCAGAATATATGCATCCTGCTTCCCACACCTACATCCTGAGATGCTCGAGAGCACAGAAGTAATTATCCCCCACACCTCGCTAGTGAAAAGGAGCTTAAAGCTAGTTGAAGGCATCAGTGTTTTGCCATATGTCCAGAAAATTGGCAGAGATGGATATCACCTGGCATGACACAGAGTGATCTAAGGTGAGAGACAGTGGACAGTATTAGCATTTCCTCCCACAATAGCTGTAAAGGTTTAAAGCCAGTTACCGCTCCCCATGTTAAGCTATCAGAAGAGATAAGGAGAGTGCTTCTCATCCACCTCGGTGCAAGCGGCAGCTGCCGCGATGTAAATCAGCAAGGGTGCACTGAAACAACACATGGGCTGCGGAGACATGAGGACAGAGCACAGGTTTGTTTTGGGTAGCAGAGTTAGCAAAGTCTCAGGCTAGCATGAAATGTCAGCTCAGCAGCTGGGGAATAAAGCCTTATTTATTCAGAGAACAGAGTACAAGCACCGACAGGCACTTTCCCAGGCCTCAGCTTTGATCTTGAGGGACTATTCTGCTCACCAAAACCTTTGGGTTTGTGCCAAGGCTACAACCAAAGATACCAAATATTGGCAGCGGTCAGAACAGAGACTCAAGCACAACTGGAACAGGTAAATCAGTAAAGAGGCCCACGAAGCTACCGAGGCAAGAGGTGCTCCATATGCAGAATAAACTACATTTTGCACAGCAAGAGAGCTCAGCAGGAGCTTTGGTATCAAGCTTCCTTTCCATTTCTCCTAGGAAAACAAAGCTACCCTATGCTGAGAAGCCCTCCTCCGTATGAACAGCAGGAACCTGAGAAATCAATATATCCTCACAAGTCATTAAAAGACCTTTGTATAAGTCAGGCAATAGTAGCAGGAAGGAAAAAACACTGTTCAGAGAGGCAGGTCATTCTCTGGGGAGAGTCCTGCCTCTCCCTCCACCCATTTGTATCAAGGGAATTTGCTGATGTTTGACAAACAGCCCTTGCATTACCATGGGCAAGAATTTATCTGGTTTCTTGCAGAAAAAGGTGGCAGAAGTGGCACTGGCAGTGCTTGAGCCCCCGATGCAAAGCCTGAGTGGGAAGGCAAAGGTGTTGGGAAGGGCTGGCCACCTTCACGAGCTGCTGGCAGAGCCAGGGAGCCTCCCCTGTGCTGCAGACACCTCAGGGGTGTCATCAGAGCCCCCCCAGACCGCCCCCTCCCCAAGAGGCTGTGGGCCTGGCTTCAGAAGCAATTACATCTGGAGCTATTTTAGGATTACTCCCTAACCACCTGGAATATCTTATTAGAGGGAAGCTCAGATGTCCAGAGCAATTTTGGTTTCCAATCCCACATTCAAGAGCCAGAGTTAACCCTGAGTTGCCAAGCAGAGAGAAAAGGAGATGACAAACACTTTCGTGCTTCATCCAGCCCATTCTTTTGAGGACAAAAACCTTACAAATAAGCAGCCTCAACCCCTCCCTGCAGGACACCCACCTCTCAAATATTACCATCTCACATGTCTGTCCCTCCCAGAGACTAGAGAACTAATCAAAATTCTGTGCTTAATAAAAAAACAGTGAAGTATTAAGGCAAACAGAACAGCATCTCATCTTCTCCTCCAGTTTTGCCTGCACAAATTGCAGTTAGTGTGCAAACAGGGACATTGATGAGAAATTGGAAATGCTCCTTTTCCAGGTCACTGCCTTCTCCCCCACCCCAGTTTCATACTGCTGCTTGAGAGGGGCTCAGCTAAAGCCCGATGAGGTTTTACCAGACTACAAAGTTGTACTCAAATGGCAAACTCTGAACTGGAGAAAGCCAACTAAAGCTTTAATATGTAAAAGAAAAAAAGAAAACTTCTGGCACGAAACTCAGATCATTCTGCACCTCCTTACTGCAGACCTGCAGTTTTGACAGAGGTTTTAGGCCAGAAATCTGCTGAAATATCCACTGAGGGACAAGGCTAAATGTTGCAATGAAAAAGAAAGCCCCTCCCCTACCCCATGGGTTAACTGAAAGCACCGAGTCAATGAAAAGGTACAGGGGCAGCAATTTCAGGATTATCAGAGAATCCACAGAAATTCCTTTTGTGGGTAGAGTTAAGCCTTAGGAAGTGAAACAGATGCTATTATAAAGAAAACTGTTGTACTACAAAACGCTGATAAGATCAGGAGTACTGCCCTGAGCTGCAAGTTCTCAAGCATGGAGAACCAAGTTATAATTATTGCATGCACAAGCTGCCTGGTAAAGCTCTGCTGAAATTGGAATAAACCCTTCCCAATCTTACTAATAACAGAGCTCAATTCAATATCTACAAGCTTCAAAGGCAGGTTTTGAAAACATTTTAGTGATTTCAGGAATGGCAGGGAGGATGGGGAAGGAAAGAATAAGAATGGACTGAAGTTAACAGATTAATTACCTTTTTTTATTAAGTTTCTTTTATGGGCTCCCATGACCTAGTGACTGCAGCACCAACACAATTCTTTGCAAAACAGGAATCTGCTTCCTTATCCTTAAGGAAAAGTTGGGCTCTTTGTGAATGACTCCTATTCACAAATACTCACAGGAATTAACTAAAATGTAAGTGACAAGAAGATTTGTTCAGTGCTGTATGGCTGTGGGAAGAGAAGTTCTCACTGCCACATGAGAGAGTCTCAGATTTACCCTGAAGTGAGAAAAACAGAAGCGTTAAGAATACAACACATTTGAGCTCTTTCCACCTACTGTCTCCAGTGTTAGCTAGAATTTCTATAAATTGGCACCAAAGGAGACAAGCTGCAACTATTTCTAAAGATAAATTTAGCACCTGAACAAGTCCTAAAATGAGATGTATCTTCCCCGGGATATAAATGAGCTCCTCGCTCTGCTCCTTTGCTCTGCCTCCAGATATAGCACAGTCGCTGCAATATAACATAGCCTTGATGAAGCCTGTGGAATCGCCTCTTGAGATGAAGATCTGGGGGAATTCTCTGATGTCTAATACAAGTTGTTTGTAGGCTGCTGCCTACAGTCATTATCACAAGCAGCTTCTTGGTTCTCCTCTCCCATACATTATTTGGTATATTAAACAAAAAGGTGATTTTGTTGCTCCAACCACTGATGCTGCACTTTAAGTTACAGATCAGTATGACCACCAAGTTAGGTGCTACAGCAGAAGCAGACTGTCACAGGCATGAAGACTTCACCAAAACAAACCTAAACCATAAATTTCAAAGAGAAGCAGCAATTGGCAGTTTAAGAATTAAAATCTGTTCTTTGGGAAAACAGCTTTCGGTAAAAAAGAAACCAAATATCTAACATCATAGCTATTAATGAAGTATTCTCCTCCCACTACATCATAAAAAGAAAAATACCCAGTGACCCACATAAGGAATGAAAAATCCAACCTTTGGATTGGGCCCTGGATATCTGAAATAACTAGGAGGCAAAAAACGCACCATGTGAAATGCAACTTTTTTATTCCTGGGACCTTCACCCCCTCTGGATTAATGAGTATCTCCTGAGCAATACCTCAATACACACACCACTTGAGGCACATACTTAAGGTTATGGAATCTCAGCCACTCATTCCTAGACCCTAGAGCAAAAGCGAAGTAATTATTTTAAGCTGACTTACTTTAATAAACACCATGACCTTTTTAAAAGTTTAGGTCAGGATTTTCAGGAGTGACTCGTGATTTCTGAGAATCTAACATGAGACATCCCCAAAAACCAGACCACAAACCACTCTCTGAAAGTCAGACAGCTGCTTTATGGAGACTTACCTTGCTGCATTTAAGAAGGCATTAAGTATCAGCTGATGCCTGAAAACCTTGGATTTATTTTTACATTCCACAAAGGAATGCACGTACTAACGTGCGTGCTGTAGTAACAGCCTGACTAAATTGCTCATGCTAGTGCTGCATGCCAGCCTTGAGTGGAGAAGGAGTAAGCAGCACCACCAAGACTGCGGCTGTGGTCCTGCCTTTCCTACACGGCTCTCCCTGGTAACCAGAGACATCACCAAGCAATGCGAGAACCCACGGGATGAGGACCCACACCCAACCATCTGCTAAAAGCAACATTTTCACCCGAGGAATTAAAAACTCATTTTTCTTCAGAGACAGGCAGCCCACAACGCCCTTTTTGAGGGCGGCTGCGGGAGCCTACAGCTGTCGGAGCCGTGATGGATTTGCAGGGGATTCGAGCAAGTCCGAGGAGCGAGCGAGCTGAGCACACACACACACACCACCACCCCCCCGGCTCTTCTTTCGGGACTGCAACTCCCCGACAAGCAACTCCACTCCCTTGTTGTTTTGTGCTGACAGGATTCCCACCGCCCCTGTGTCATAAGCTGAGCCAGCTCTTTTGTCTGCCAGCTTGTTCTACAATTATTTACTTGGCTGTCCGGGACCGAACAGAATGGGGCTTCATCTTGCTGGTAGCTTCCATCTTTCTGCCATCTTCATGCCACATACCTTCCAGGCAATCTTAGCCTTACACTTTCAAGATACATTTTTCTCCCAAGGGCATCACTTTCAGAAGAACAATCCACACTTGAAAGAAGAAATCGAAGTGACTTTTTTCCCCCCTCTTCCGCAAGCAACAGCCATTATGCATACCACAAATACTCCCAGAGCAGAGCTAGCTGGGAGCAGTGTATACTAACTGGTTATTAGCCTCCACATCTGAACAGACGCTAAAAAAAAAAAGACAAGTTCAAGAATCATTTCGAAAACAAACTGGAGAATGCAGGCACTTCTGCATTTGATCCTGGTTTTTCTGCCTAACACAACCATTTTAGACAAAGACAGACAAAAAAGCCCAGTATCTTTAAAGTATGCCTTTGAAATGAAAGATTTCAAGCCAGGCTCACACTGGGGCAGTGTGCTACCATTTAGCATACAGAATTACGTGGACAGTCCACAGTTGCTCACACATTTCTCCCCCTTTGCAATCATGCCAGCTAACAATTCTTCTTGTCTGCCCACCCGGTTTATTCCTACCTCCACGCAGCCCCCTGCTCACCAGCTCTGAACTGGTATAGTGCAGTTAAATTTTTACTCCCTGGTATGCAGACTCCACTGGTGAATGCAAACAAGCTGATCTGCAATATTTACCCTACACAAGGTGAATATACTGCACCAGCATCACTAATATTGGGCACTTCAACATGGCCTTTTGAGCACGCCATAGCACCTTAATAACATCATTCACCAGCATGAACTACAAATATAAGCCATGCCTTGCTGGGGCAGACCATCTAGCCCAGTACTCCATCTTCAATGACAGTACCAGGAGACAGTATTTCGGGACAACATGGGAACCTGCCATACTTTCTGCCATACTTTCCCACCATCCAGAACTGTTGTAGCACAGCACATCCCTGATATTTCTTTATAATCCATTCCTTAACTTGATGTCCATGAATTCCTCTAATTCCTTTCTTTACTGCTGTACTGTCCGCCTCCCCAGCAGTGAAACAGATTAACACAGGAGCAAGAGAGTTTTTCTTTTAGTTTTGCTTCCTGGTGAAGCTTTGTGCACTTTGGCTTCCAGAATAAGTTGGCCTGAAATCAAAGCTGCAACCTACTACCAAAAGACTTGATTACTGCTGAAGTGGGCCAAAGTAACTGGATAAGTATTAGTGCACAGTATGCCAACTGTAAAACAGTTTTAGGTTTTGTTTTGTTTTTTTGGTTTTTTTTGCTATTCCACATCAGCTAAGACCAGATCTGGCACACTTAAGGTCATTTGTCTTCCCAGAACAGGGCAAATGACCTAGGAATCAAGCCTATTAATTAAGATTCACAGGACTCTCATAAGATAAGCAAGTATTGGAAAGAAGCACAATGACATGCTTATTAGCACCAGCCGAGCTAGAAATAAAAACAGCTAAAGACTAATGCTAAGTTTATTGGTGTTTTTTTCAGAAAGTGAACCCCCTAACACCAGAGTCCTGCCTACTATTCTCCACCCAGAGAACTGAAAGAGGAAGTTTTTGCCAGTCACTCCCAATCCAGTAAATTCTGAAGCAAATTCTCTAGTGACTGTCCCCTGAGCGACATACCCACTTCATTTCCCTACAGCAGCTTGAGTAACTCTTTTTTTCAGCCCAATCCCTCTTGAGAGGCAAGCACAGAGAAGACACAGCAGCAACTGGTTGCCTGCTGCATCCCATACACCAGGGCTGCTTTGCTAGCATGCTTTATACCACCAATAGTACAAATGCCATTCACCTGGCAATTTAGAGGAGTTCCTCCCACAAGCCTTGGTGAAGAAACACCAAATTGATACAGTTTTGCAGGAGCAGCTGGGCAGGAGCCTACAGGCCACACTAAATGGAATGGGAAAAGAAATAAAAGCTTGCTGAGCTTTAGCAGTTCCTCCTCGACCTGCTGCCTGTGACAGCATAAAACAAATCATCTTATGCATGCGACCAACAGCTAAGAGGAGAGCCTGCTCTGAGCATCCACAGCAAACCTTCAAACACCTCTGGTTCACCAGCCACCACAAAGCAGCTCCAGCTTTTTTACTTCACAGGGTTTGCAGGAGGGAAAGAAAAACCAGCTCTGTTTTTGCCCATACAAGGTTTCTTACCCCAAAGAACTATCTGAAGCAAAACCTAACCCTTTTCGCACTCAGGCTAACATCTGTAGAAAAGGACAATTAAGTCCAGCTTTTTTTCTTTATTTAAACCAAGCCATCCTTTGGCTCAATTTCAATGCACATAAATGCTGTAAAACCTCTCTGAAAGTCTGCTTGAGTTAGGTCTGTAACAAAAGAGCACACAAGTGCTACATTAACTGAAATACCCACTTACAACAAAGAACAGAAATCTTGATCCTCTGGCATTTATCTACAAGGACTAGTAATTCTTCATTCAGACATAGAATTAACCTCCTACCAAAACCAAGCAGGAGCAAGTTAGCTCCTTCCTTCCCACACGTGAAATACAAAGTGGCTCTGCTTACTCACAGGATCAGTGGCAGGACGCGCACTCTTTGCTGCCTGCCCGGACCACCAACCAGAAATCCAGCCCCAGTTGCAGCATCCCAGAGATCTTACACAAAGGCGTTATAGATGTCTCACGTGAAATAACTTGAGTGAGACATTAGCAGGCAAGTGTCTGCACCAAAAATAAATATAACACCAGCCTGTTCCATTCTGAATGGCACAGCAGCAGTGAGATAGAAGATAACCGAGCCAAAGATCAAACCTCTACCTCCCCACAAAGGTTCTGACAGGTTGGGGTTTCTATATCATTAGCTGGAAATCTGTATCTGTAAAGCACATCAAGCTCTTGTGAAATCTCTTTATAAAAGGATAAACCTGAAAGTGTACACCAGGGAAGCATTGCTCTGCACGCGCCCGGTTCTCACACTCTTTCCAAAGCACTTGCAAACAGCCAGTGCTGGTAACAGGACACTGGGCTAAAGAAATCCTCAGTCTGACTCAATATGGTCATTCTTATTCAGAAGGAAGTAATGTTAACACTGACCTGTTTGAGCTGCTCGTCCAACCGCCAGTTCTGGCGTCCAGACGGGGAACCGGAATACGGTTGCTTAGTAGTGTCTTTACCCTGTTCTTCTTTGCCCTGTTGTCCCCGCTGGTGCCCTGAAGCCGGAAGAGGATTAGAGGTAGAGGCCACTCTTTGGTTGTGATGGGCAACTTTGGGAGCATGAAAATATTTCAGAGCAGAGCAGGTTTCTTTCCCAGTCACATTAGCACCATCCTCAAGATCTCCACCTTCCAAACCCCCTTCTTCCTCCTCCTCCTCCTCCTCCTCTTCCTCATCTTCTTCCTCCTCCTCTTCTGGCTCCGAATTCATGCTGCTCTGATCAAAAGCCCGCGTAGCTCCGGCTGCAGGTGGGCCTCTGGCCAAGGGACCAACAGCAGAGCCGCCCGAAGCCCTGCCAGATGTGGCTGCTAGGACAGCCTGCTGCACAGCCAGCTGCTGAGTGTAGAGCAGCTGGGCTTCTCTCATCTGCCTCTGTTGTCTCTCCCTGGAATCCATCTGCAGAGGCGTTTGCTGCTTCTGCTGCTGCTTCTGCAGCTGCTCGACCACAGCTTCCAGCTTCATCCCGCAGTTTGCATGGCTGGGAAAAGAGGGGGGCGTTTTTGACTTTATCTGGCAGGGTTCAAGCCCCGACCTTGGGAGACTGGCAGAATCTGAAAGATAGACAAATATTTGTCCGTATGAATATAAAATGCTTTCATCTTTTCCCCAGGAAGAGGATAAATAGAGTGCAAAGCCAATACTCTTTCCTGTGCAGGAGACCGTGAAACAATCAGCTTCATGTTTAACAGCCTCAGGCTCAAACTTGCATTCAATTTTCAGACTGTTTAATTGTATTTTCAAGCTGAACACATTCGCTATAACGTCAGTTTCGTATACCCCAAAGACAGCATCTGAAATGCCTTTGTCCACGGTCCCAACAGTTCATTTTTCTGTCAGAATCCTTCCACATTTCCTAAATAATTACTTTTGAAATGTTAGGTTTAACATCTAGGGTTTGGTGGTTCTGAAAATACTACCTTAAAAGGAGATAGTCAGGGTGATAAGCTTGACCATATTTCTATTAAAAAATGGGCAGGAATTTATCACACACCAGTTACCTCTAAATTCTTTTCCTTACATTACTAAATTCTTTACACTTTATATGTCTGCCTTAAAAAAAACCCTATATTCAGCCATTATTTTTCCCCAGGAGAGCGAGACAAGAGCAGAGCAAAGACCACTGTAGCCTGAAACAGACCGCTGAGCACCAAGCAACTCCTGCCTCTGGTTCCCAGTGCATCTCAAGCCCCAGCCGTGGCCTCCCTTCGATTTTCCCAGCCGAAGGACAGCCTTTCCTAGCTCTCCATTTTGACCTGCAGCAAGCCCATGCTGAGCCAGCACTAGCCTCCTCTTGAGCAAAGACCAACAGAAGAGACTGCAGTCAGAAATACTGCTCTGATCTAGAGTAAATCCTAGAAAGACGACTACGCCTGTAATCCGCAACCATTAAAATAAGCATGTGTATTTTGGACTTTGTGTCACAAACTGGACCTGTTGACAAAGATGGTCCTTCTCAGCTTTTTTTTTTATGTAAAAAGATGCTTAAACAGGTCTCGCTTGCTGCCCTTCAAGGTTCATTGATATCAAAATACAGTCGGCTTGGAGAAACAAAGGAAAGGCCAACTACAAACAAGCTACAGAGTCTCCTGGCCACCTCCCACCACCCTGTTTACAACCAGCACTGTGCTATTCAAGCCACATACTTGAAAAAAGAGACTATTTTGCTAACACACATTTTCAAAACAGACACAGTTCTGTTCTAAAACAACAAATAACCTACCAGACACCAGTTTTAAAAGCGAAAGACAACTCTGAGCATCCTTAGCAGAACTCCAAGTCTTCCTCTAAGGTGGTCAGACGCGTGTCTCATGCAGAGCGCCCTCGAGCTACGATGCCCAACTAATTTCTCCTCTGCAAACTCTTCCCTGTGCTAAATAACAGCCCATCACCAAAATGAAAAGCCTGGCCGGTACATTTGCATTTTTATCTAGCAGGCAGCAGCATAGCTTCAGCTTGCAAATGAAACAATATAAAGTGGATTAGTGGTTTGAATGTCAGGAGCAATAATGCATTACCTGGCAGCTGAAAAGAGTCTTAGACTCCTTCGGCAGGCACAATACACCATCTGGCCAAGCTCCACACACACCCTCCTCTGGTAAAGCAACAATGAACTGGTGCCGGTGTTGCAACAGCAACCATAAACCAGGCTAGAGAACCTACAGCCCACACCTTGCTGTATATTGTTGCACCTGAGGCACGGGTGAGGTGTCACCTCTCCTGCCTGGGGGACATTCAGCAGGGCGTGCAGTTAATACACGCCTCGGGTACATTAACGATAATAAATGACCTGATACTCGGTTAACAAGCCGAGCAAACACACCTCAGGTGCAGCAACACCCTGGTATGCGGCACCCGCGTATTTCCTGGCGTTCAGGTACAATAGCGTGTGGCAGGTTTCGGCTGGATTTATACGCGGCTGCCGAGGGTTTTCACCAGAGCCCAGCTCAAACCTCGCGAGCCTCCAAAAAGATGAATTTTGGATACGGTGAACACGCCCTCAGCAAGTATCGATGTTATTGTGGAGAGGCACAGCCAACTTTACGGCGAGTTTTAAGTCAAGGAGGGGACGCATTGCTCACAGCAAATGATTAAGTCACAATATCGGGACAGAGTTTAAGATCACAACTGCAACTAGACTAATTAATAACATTAAACCGTTCCAGGTTTTAACATCCATTTTACCCCTCAGCATGGATATTTGCTTACTTTTTGCGTCTCTCCCAACCCAGGCAGCGAAAGGATTCAGTTCAACCTTCAGGTCCTCACGCACCAGCCTTTGTGCGCCTTTTAATCCCTGGGAGAGCCCTTTAATTAAAGAAACCCCTTGATTTGAATTTTTATCTAGTGTAATTAGGAAAACGCCTGCCTCTGTGCCAGCAGCGCTTGGAAAGAGGTTTCTCCAAGCGGAAACCACCTGAAAGAGTTAAAGGGTGAGATGAGCAGCCTCCCGGCCCCGAGGAAGGGAGAGGTCTCCCGGGGTGGTAAACAACTCCATTAACAACGTCGTCGTCCCCCCCCACTCCGCCCCCGGTTTTACCGGAGACCTCCCATAACCACCACTACACCATCCCCCCGCCCCCCGCCAAGGGAACCTACCCGCGGAAGGGCGGCTGTACCCGGCCCCCCCCCCCCCAAAAACCGGCCCAAAGAAGCCGGTGAGCTCCAACCCAACCCCTCCACGCTTCGGTACCGGCCCCCGGTACAGGCCTGGCCCCAGGAACCACAACCCCGCGGCCCCCCCGCCGCCATTTCCCCGGTAGCGCCCCCTCCCTCCTCACTCCCCCCCCCCTTTTCCTCAGTCCCCCCCCCACCGGGGCCGTTACCTCCCGCGGGCCCCGGGAGCGGGTCACTGCCAGCCCGTGCGCGGCCGCCTCGGCTCCGCCCGCAGCGCAACCTCTTTCCTTTCCTTTCCTTTTTCCTTTTCCCCCCCCACCCCCCCCCCCCGCACACCACACACAACCCCACACCGCCCCTCCTCGGCTCAGGCCGGAAACGGGGGCGGCGGAGGCGGTACCGCAGCAACGGAAGCGCCCGCCTTACTTCCGGGTACGGCCCCACGGCAACGGAAGAAGCGAACAGCGACAGCCCTCCCCCCCGCACCCGGAAACAGCTTGAAAAGGGGGAGGAGGAAAAGGGGGCGGGGCTGGGCCGGGAGCCAATTAAATAGCGAAGCGAGCGGCTGGTTCGCGCGGGGGGGGGGCGGGGCGGGCTAGAAAAGGGCGCGCGCCGGGGGGCGGGCCTGGCAGTGGCTGAGGAGGGCTGAGGGAGCGCGCGCAGGTGAGGGCTGAGGCGGCGGTTGCCGGCCTCCACCCCCCCCCCCCCCCCCCCCCCCCCGGCTTTTCTTCTCCGTCCTTTCGGGTCTTCTGGGGGTCCTCACTGTCCATTCGGGCCCCGGGAGGGAAAGGGGTTTTTTGTGTGTTGGGGCTTTTGTTTCCCTCAGGTCTGTGGTAAAGGTGTATTTGGGGGGGGGGGGGGGGGGGGGGGGAAGTGTCTGTGTTGGGGGTCCCTGCTGCTTGGTACCTATTGGTCTACCCCAGGTCCCTGGGGAGGGAGTGGGAAGGGTCTGTGCTTGTCTTCCTTTTTCTCTATATATGCGTGTGTTTTGGGGGAAATAAATAGACGTTATGTCTGCCTGGTACCTCTTCTCCACTTAGGCCCTGAGGGCTCTGTTGGGGCAAACTTTCAGGATTCCTCCATATCCCCTCTTGCCTTAGATCCCTCGGCACTGCTGTTGGGGCTCCCTAGTGCATTAAATCCTCTAGGGCCCATAGCACATGGGGGCGAGTGTCAGGGCTCCTTGCTGTTCCTGCTGTGTTCCCTCTGAGGAGGGACTCTGACACTTCCATGTTCCTACTTACCTCAGGCCTGGTCAGCATGGTGGATGAGGAGATCGCTGCCCTCGTGGTGGACAATGGCTCTGGCATGTGCAAGGCAGGCTTTGCAGGGGACGATGCCCCCCGTGCTGTGTTTCCCTCCATTGTGGGACGTCCCCGGCATCAGGGTGTCATGGTGGGCATGGGGCAGAAGGACAGCTATGTGGGGGACGAGGCCCAGAGCAAGAGGGGCATCCTCACCCTGAAGTACCCCATTGAGCATGGCATCGTCACCAACTGGGATGACATGGAGAAGATCTGGCACCACACCTTCTACAATGAGCTGCGCGTTGCCCCAGAGGAGCACCCCGTCCTGCTCACTGAGGCCCCCCTAAACCCAAAGGCCAACCGGGAGAAGATGACCCAGATCATGTTTGAGACCTTCAACACCCCAGCTATGTATGTAGCCATCCAGGCTGTGCTGTCCCTCTATGCCTCCGGCCGCACCACCGGCATTGTCATGGACTCTGGGGATGGCGTCACCCACACCGTGCCCATCTATGAAGGCTACGCGCTGCCCCACGCTATCCTGCGTCTAGACTTGGCTGGCCGCGACCTGACCGACTACCTCATGAAGATCCTCACCGAGCGGGGCTACAGCTTCACCACCACGGCTGAGAGAGAGATTGTGCGGGACATCAAGGAGAAGCTCTGCTACGTTGCACTGGACTTTGAGCAGGAGATGGCCACGGCGGCCTCGTCCTCCTCCCTGGAGAAGAGCTACGAGCTGCCCGACGGGCAGGTGATCACCATCGGGAACGAGCGTTTCCGATGCCCCGAGGCCATATTCCAGCCCTCCTTCCTGGGCATGGAGTCCTGCGGCATCCACGAGACCACCTTCAACTCCATCATGAAGTGCGACGTGGACATCAGGAAGGACCTGTATGCCAACACCGTGCTGTCAGGGGGTACCACCATGTACCCCGGCATCGCTGACAGGATGCAGAAGGAAATCACGGCCCTGGCACCCAGCACCATGAAGATCAAGATTATCGCCCCGCCGGAGCGTAAATACTCCGTCTGGATCGGCGGCTCCATCCTGGCATCTCTCTCCACCTTCCAGCAGATGTGGATCAGCAAGCAGGAGTATGATGAGTCCGGCCCCTCCATCGTCCATCGCAAGTGCTTCTAGAGGGACTGCTGGCAGTCACCTGAGGGCCGTCCTCGCTGGGACGTGTGCTGGGGCAACCTCCTCCTTCCACGTTGGACCAGAATTTTTCGACTGTTACTTATTTTATCTCTTAACTAGTTATGTCGAGGTACTGAGTAGTGACACGTGCATATTAATGGCCTGTTAGGCTGTAGTTCTCCCGTGGCTGGCTAGCTGCTCTTCTTCCTCGTGGCTCTCTGGGGTTTGGAAGTAGGTGGAGGGTTGTTCACTTTTCCTGTGTAACACGGGTAGGATGACACTAAAGTTAGACTTGTCACCTTGCGGTTTGTCACGGCTGGCTCCTTTGTAGGAAAACAAATAAACTTCTTAGGCTTAAAAACTGTGAGGGGTTATTTTGCTTCCTTTCAGGGTGGGCTCTGGATCTCCTGGCTACAAAGAATTACCGGGCAATACGTGGGTTTTTGGACCCGAACCTGCCTTCTAGCTGCCTGCTTAAAGCTTAGGAAACAAAATTTGGGGTAAATGCTGTACAAACAGCGTCGGGGCACCATTTAAAGCTGCCGTGCGTGGTGCAGACCCATTTTAAGAGCTGTCAGGGAGGAAGGCTTGACCGGTATGTGGCTCTCGCCGCCGCCTTGTACTTTCATGGTAACTGGGCTTTTTTTAGAACGCGAACGGCTCTTCTTGTCGGAAAAAAGTTGGTGCCTTGGCACACGTTCTCTACCGCGGAGTCGCCCAGCGGTACGCACCGCCTCCCGCTGGCGGGACTCCGTTTCCCAGGGTGCAGCGCGCAGCCGCGCAGCACTTCCGCTTCCGGCGCGCCCCGGGGATGCGGGTAGAGCGGAGCTGAGGGGCGGTCGGGGGTCTGGGGGGGTCTGGCACTGCTGGGACCCATCGCTGAATCGCCACGGGCGTCTTGCCCCGCATGCCCCCTCTACTCCACCGTCTCTGTGCCGGGAAACGGAGCTTTCGGGGGGTGGAGGGTGGCCCGGTGGAGGGTGTACCCGCCAGGAGAACAGGGCTGGGCCTTGCTCTTGGCTTCTCTTCTTCCTCGGTTGAGTGTTGAGGCTAGCAGGGGTGTTTCTGCCTTCCCTGTAGCTTCAGACACGGCTTAAGACTGAGGTAGGAGCCTAAAAAACACTGCTGTGTGTTGGTCAGGCCTCCTGTTAATTTTCTGTGTGCTTCCCAGCAAGGGTGAGGCCTGTGAATCTATAAGGTGTTTGTCTGGTTAACGGAGAGTCTCACTTCGACTGGTTTTCCTCCCTTTCCAGAGCTTTGCGGGTCTTAGGTTGGCTTAGGTTCAGTGAGAAGGCTGAAATGTCCCTGCCGGAGTGGCACATCGCGGTGAAGCTGGCGGATCAGCCGCTGGCTCCCAAATCCATCTTACGTTTGCCGGAGACAGAGCTGGGAGAATGCCCGCTCGGTGGATGCAGCATCTCGTACCTCAAGCAGCTCATCACCGGCAAGCTGCAGGAGTCCGTCCCAGACCCTGAGCTCATCGGTAGGTGCCTGCGTGGGTTGTGTCAAAGTCCTACCGCTTGGGGCCACCGTCTTCCTCCTTCTGTTAGTGGTGTTGGGCTGGTGGGAAGACTTGGCACAACCAGATAGCACGGCGTGGGGGCTCAAAGCACACTCCAGAGACTCTGCTGTGCCGTAGTGGTCTTGGGACCTCATGATTTGGATGGTTTGTTCTCGTTTGCTTGGGATCACAGTGCTCCTGCAGCATCAGTGCCCTTGTTAAGAAACCTTTTGACTTGCTAATACCAATGTGTCCTTGTGAGATCTCTTATGAGAACTGAGAAAGAGGTCAGCTCCTCTAAAGGAGGTGGCAAAGTCACATTCTGTGAGTCTCGGCTCCACAATGTCCTCCCTGAATCTCAGCTCCATAATTTCCCCGTGTTATGGAGTCCCTGTGCTGCTGACCAGGTGAAGCAGCTGCACATGTGGAGCAATAACCCCCAGGCAGTCCTCGCTTAAAGACCCCAGGCCCTTTCCGAGTGTGCCATAGCTGTTTATCTTTAGATGTTTCTCTCTCCTAGATCTGATCTACTGTGGCCGTAAGCTGAGGGATGACCAGACGCTTGATTTTTATGGTATCCAGTCTGGCTCCACTGTTCATGTCCTGCGCAAGTCCTGGCCTGAGCCTGATCAGAAGCCAGGTGAGGCAGAGACAGTGTGGGTTACTGCTTGGATCTCCTCGGGATGTGTTTGGTGTGGGGCTTTTGTGACTGAGGAACAGCTTCTCTTGTGATTTGTTTCTGGGAGGCTGATGTGAGGTTTGGAGGAGGAATTGACTGATATGTTTGTGTGGGAACTCTCCACCTCTAACAGCAGTAAATGAGTGTTATGTTTTCTCACTGATGGAAGAGTTAAGGAATGAGCTACGTAATGTGGAGAGCGAGTATCCTTTCCTTAATTGACTGTGACCAATTTTAGGGTGTTGCCAGAGAACCAGGAACAAAGTGACTAGTTACTCAGCTTGAGGGATGAGCAGGCTTGTGTGCATTCCTAGTCTGTCTGACTGTAGAATAAGATGGGTTGGTTTAGAGTTGTTACTTTAATACAGCTCCTTTTGTAGGTGTAGGAGGATACATCTATATCTGGAAGCTGAGAGTGCAGTTATTTGTTATGCTGTGGTAACTGTACTGAGACATTCACAATCATTAGTCTGTGCCCTTCTTCTCTGAGTTAGCTGAATCCAGGGGCATTAAAGAATCACTACTGCTACTGCAGCATGGGAGTCCCAGTGGCATGCAGAATGGCTATTAAAGCTGACAGAGGGAGAACCACATTTTGTTCTGTTGTTTTTCCTCCCTCAGAGCCTGTGGATAAGGTGGCAGCAGTACGGGAGTTCCGGGTCCTTCACACTGCCCTGCACAGCAGTCCTGCCTACAGAGACGCAGTGAGTGGGGCTTCATACTGTGCTGTCTGGGTGTCTTTTGTCTGTCCCCTCTTTGCGAAGAGACTCCCATGGCGGAGCCTTGTTGTGCGATGCCGCTGTTCTCTAATTTCTCCGACAGGTCTTCAAAATGCTGGGGAACAAGGAGTCGCTGGATCAGATCATTGTAGCTACTCCCGGCCTCAGCAGCGACCCTGTTGCTTTGGGTGAGTCCAGATGTGATCCAGAGGATCTGAGGAAAGCCAGATAAATATAGTCTGTGTTTAATTCCTGACACAGGGACGGGAGAGTTCCCTTTCTCTAGAGAAAGTGCCTTGTCAGTCCCTTTGTGGAGCATAAAAGTCGGTCCCTGCTTAGGGGTCAGAGCTGTCCTCCGTTGGTAATGTTTGGGGATGGATGCTGGCTTTGAAAGGATTAGGCAACATGGAGCCCAGAGGAGAGCAGTGGGGATGGATGCTTTCACCCTGCTGCAAAGTGTTACAAAAATGTTCATTAAATCTAGCTTGCTTGTTCTGGCCCGGGATGCTACTAGCCTTTTTGGCACATTGCTGTGAGGCAGGTGGAATATGGGATGCAGTCACAGCTGGGCTGGAGTGAGCTGGGTGCCAGATTTGATCCTGCCCTTAAGGTGGAGCTGTCTGTGCTGGAGCACAGCCTGTGGGATCTGCTGGGAAAGCCCCATCCCTTGGGTGTGTGGCTGTGATCGAGAGTCTCTCCAGGAAGACGTAAAAGGCTTCAGAGAGAACAATAATAGAGTATTTATGGTGTCTGCTAGTGACTCAGTTCCTGAAAAACAATTTATTCTTCTGTTTTTTCCCATGACTCTTGTTTGAGTAGCTCCTGTTTCTTGTATCCTGTCTCTTACTTGTCATGTTTCCTGATCCCTCCCAGGAGTCCTACAGGACAAGGATCTCTTTTCAGTGTTTGCAGACCCCAACATGCTGGACACGTAAGTTCACGTAAGCTGGTGCAGTGACTAAGCAATGCCTTTGTTGCACTGTTGTATAGACTGCTTCTCTCTGGGTGGGAGAGGGAGTTCTGCTCCTGCCTGCCAGTACAGGTACACCAGGCCAGAGACTCAGGATAGGACACTTCCTCCTCAGCAGCAGGAAAGAGGGAGCTGATACTTTGATACACATCTGCCTCCACTGTTGGATTAAAACAAAGGATATCTAGTGAGAGACAGGGCCATCGTTGCCTCCAGATAGTGGGTTCAAACCTGGATCTGGTTGCCCACAGCAGAGAGTTGCTCCCCTGAGAGCATATGGGAGATGTTTACCGTGGGAAGGTCAACATGGGATCAAGAAGGAGCTCCAGCTTCTTCAGCTGTGTGGAGCAATGTGGGGAGGTGTGTGTTTCTGGACAGCCAAAGGCAGTGGTGTTGGTGCAGCCAGTGGGGATGGCTATGCCGTAAGTTCTTTGTCAGTATTGAGCTGCTGATGTCTTAGTTTCCCTGTGTACAGTATTCATCCTTCTGCTCTTTCTCTCCAGGCTAATCCCAGCTCACCCTGCGCTTGTGAATGCCATTGTCCTTGTTCTGCACTCAGTGGCTGGCAGCACCCCTCTCCCAGCCCCAGAGACGTCCTCCCGAGGCATGTCCTCCGGCTCCTACCGGGACATGCCAGGTACATTCAGCCACACAGATGAGTGGGGAACCTGCAGAAATGATGCACTGTGGGATTTACAGACAAATTTGTGCTGTACTGACAGAGTCATCCCCAGGCTGGAAGGAAAAGAGGTTTGGATTCCTGAGCTAGAAACATGCACTGTGGTTTGAGAGATTCTGCACTGTGTGAGACTCATCTGGGCCACTTTGGCCTCAGGGCCTCTCCCAACCAAGTGTGTATAATGACTGTTGATAGCAGAGTGCTGTGGCCTCTGTTTTGTGCAAATGATGGGCCTGACCTGTCTTCCACTGACGTGCTGCATGTGAACTTGTTGGTCCTGCGGCCTCTGTCCTAACCAGTGCGTTAGGACAGCTGGGGCTGAGCCTGGCTGCATGGCCAAGGACTCCACGGGATTCTCATCTGGTGCCTAATTCCGACCAGCACCCCGTTTTCCACATCTCTTGATTCTCTTTTCTGTTGGCAGGTGGCTTTCTGTTTGAAGGTCTCTCTGATGATGAAGATGACTTCCACCAGGTAAGTGGCCATGTCAGGTGGAATGGCAGTTTGGGACTTACAATATGGGTTTAAGTTTTCTCTTTTCCCGTCTCATGAGCGGCACGAGCTGTTCTGGTCCTAGGGGTATTGTGGAGACAAACATATTGATTGTGGCGTGCTTGGATGCTGTTCATGTTAGTATTTTCTTGAGTGCTGAGGTAGGGTCACAACAGAAGAATGCAGAAGCACTACTTGGAACTGCACTTGTCCTGAGAGTAAACACCTTCATAGCTAAATTGATGCAGAGACAGTTGTGCACAGATAAGCATGGCTGAGAAGCATGGGAGTGTTGGTTCCTGCCCTTCTTCTGTGATGTAAGAAGGTTTTCCTCTCCAAAGGACAAAGTATTTTGTAAGAGAAATTACGTGTTTAGGCTGAAAAAGTGCCTGTCAACAGCTAACTGTTTTGTTACAGGCTAATAATGCTTTGTCTTTAAGCTGATGGATGGTACATTAACATCTTCTGCAGTTTTGTAATAGCTGAGTTTGTGGAAAAAAGCACATCCCATTCTGTCATGTTTATTTTTTAAAAGTTCTCCACTTGTGAGGTTTAAGTATTGTAGGAAAGGGATCCCTGGGAATGAGCACATGAGCCAGATTTTACTGGGACATGGACACCAGCATCAGAGGAGGGGGTGTTTTTTTGTTGGTTTTTTTTTTTCCTCCATGCAGAGCACAAGATCTACACCATCCAGCAGCACTTCTGGTTCCCGCCCAGCTTCCCTTGGCTATGCTGGGGCTGCTGGACCCCGGCCGATCACGCAGAGCGAGCTGGCGACCGCGCTGGCACTGGCAAGCACCCCAGAGAGCAGCTCCCACACACCCACCCCTGGCACCCAGGTACAATGGCAGTGCAGCAGCTAGGGAGATCCTCCTGGGCTGTAAAACCAGTGCTTGACCAAGTGCAAGCCCCACTCAGGTCTGGGGGCCCTTGCTGCTTTATTTTCTTATGGCTGAGTTCTCCATACAGGCTCAAGGAGGCATGATGGTGGGGTGCAGCAGGCGTTGCTCTGTGCTGGCTCTGGTTCCTGTGACAAGTGTTCTCCTGATCCATGTACAACTTGTTTCCTCCTAGGGTCACTCCTCCGGGACCTCCCCAATGTCATCCAGTGTCCAGTCAGGAACACCCATCACCAATGACCTCTTCAGCCAGGCCTTGCAGCATGCCCTGCAGGCCTCAGGGCAGCCCAGCCTGCAGGTCAGTGTCACAGCCTTTTCCTTCAGGAGCCTGTGAAAGCCCCGTACCGCATTGAGTGTTGCAGGGTGGAGGCGGTTCTTCCAGTTGCCTCCTGTGGCAGCACATTAAGCTGAAAGGGACATCACCGGAGAAGCGCTTCTTGCAGGAGGCGTGATAGACCTAAGCAAAAGTACTGGGAGGGTGGACTGGTGGATTTGGGGAGTTTGCAGCAAGACTTTGAGCTTTCCAGATCTGTTTGCACACTTGGCATTGCACTTGTGAGGTAGAGAGAAGTGGGAGAATGCAGTGTGGAAGAGTGGGCTGTGGAGAAGGCTGTTTAGTTTCTGCTTGGAGTCTTGCACCTACCCTTAGCTGCCTTTGTTTCCTGTCTGTAGAGCCAGTGGCAACCACAGCTTCAGCAGCTGCGAGACATGGGCATACACGATGATGAGCTAAGTCTCCGAGCCCTGCAGGCCACTGGAGGGGACATTCAGGCTGCCCTGGAGCTCATCTTTGCTGGTGGGGCTCCCTAGCTTTTTGGGCAGGAGAGGCTGGACTGGTGAGTTGCACTGAGGCAGCTGTGACATTCCTTGGTCTGGGACTTGGCCCTGAAACTCTTCTCTGCACTGGGGTTCCTCTTTCCAGCATGGAGCAGTTGGGGTGGCTGCTCCTTTCCTTGCAGGTGGGCAGTGTGCTCCTGTTTGAGAGCACTAACCATGCTGAGGGCAGCTCCTCCAGATCCAGATACCTCTCTCCAATCTCCTCCTTCTGGCCACCAGAGACAAGACCTCAGAACTTTGTCCAGCACGGAGAAAGAGGTGGCTCTGTGTTGGAGAGATGTGGCACCTATGGTTCCGCAGTCTTAGATCCGTCAACACGTTTTCCTGCCTGTTCTTTCATTCCTGCCCACCTGACATGCCTCAGTCTATCGTGTTTTGCTGTTGTGGTCCCTCTGTGTTTAACTGTATTAAATGGACTATATTCACTTGCCTGTTGTTTGGATTGTGATCTGTCCTGGGTTATGTTCCAGATCTGTGAGGCAATGTGCTCATTGCATGAAGCAAACTGGAGAAAATGCTTTGCCTGTTGTAGGACTGTTGTTATTTCAGCAGAGGGCACTCCTCTTGCAGAGCAAAGCTGTTACTTGTTAGGAGAGCAGTGTTCGGGGTGTAGCTGACCTGCATAGCCATCCTGCCATGAGTTAGGCCAATACAAAAGAACTATTTGTGCTACAGGTGTTCTCCAAGAAGGTGCTGCAGAGAAGCATCGTGTCTCTTTCTTAGCAGAAACCGATTTGTTCTCAGTTGTGCTGGGTAAGGCTGGTAGAGTCCTGCAAACTGACAAGAGCAAGGGTACAGGTGCAGGTACATGGCCACCACAGGGTGACAGTAAAAAAAAATGACAAGTACAAGGCGTGAGGGAATTGCTGAAGAGTGTGAGGTGCTGCCGAATGACTTGGCAGGAGAAATGCCTTGCCTCTGACACAGGTTACCCTGTTGGTCAGTGTTTTCTTAAGTGTCTTCTAGAAATCCTGGGTGCCATGTTTGAGGTGCCTAAGACCTGAGCCGCAATCAAAGGCATTTGCCTCTAATTACAGTCAGTGGGAGCTGAGAGAAGCCAGAATCAGAGCTGGGCTTGGCTTCAGTCTGATTGTACCCTTGAGATTAACAAGGCATGAAAATGGGAGCTGCTCTGCCTGAAATGCCACCATGCGTTACTTAGGAAGCTAAAAGCAGAAAATGCTTTCGTACCTTCAGGCTGCCTGTGCTCCCCTCTAATTCCTCTCCAAGCCCTACGATTGCTTGCTGATACGATCTCAGCTATCGCCCAGCAAATGCTGGATTGTTCTCTCCAGGGTAGCCCATTGACTGATAGACTTTAATCCTGTCTAGAGGATTAAGTCTCTCAGGAGGGAGGGACAGTTTTTATTTTTCAATACGTAGGAGATAAGATGTGATGGACATAACTGGCTTTCCTGACTAGATACACCCTTCCAGGTTACTGCCCTCATTACCCACTTTGGAAACCCAGTCCAGACGATGGCTATGATTATACATGTATGAAAACCGATTAACTTGTTCCCATCCCTGGTGCCTTCGCCCCTTGCTTTGCTGAGGGAGTGGCTAGCATATGCACAACATCCTCCCTCCCTCCCTTCCCCACTGTGGAGACAAGCCCTGCTCTCAGCCCTCAATCCTCCCAGGCTAACTGAGGATTAGCTGTATCGCAGATGCTGCTGCCCAAAGCTGGAAAGCATTTGCAGGCCTTCTCAGACCTGCTCAGGGCTAGCAGGACTTGCTGTGGGACCAGGGCGACTGGTTTGCTTTTCTGTACCATGTCAATTCTCAGCTTAGGCCAGCTTGGGGTTATTGGTGTCCCAAAGTGGTATTTCTTTTCTGTCCTGACCTTGCTCTTATGATTTGATCAGTTTGACCCACATTTTGTACTAAGTAGTTTTTTCTGTTATAATGGCTATTTCTGCTTCTCCCTGTGTCCCCATATAACTGAGAATTGCCTGGATGCTTTGTATGGAAAGAACTTTTTTCTGATTTTTTTCACAAATTGTGTTACTTGGCTTGGAGTACCACATCAGACACATTCTCTGTCTGAACTGGCTATAGCAGAGAAGAACTTGGCACCGATGTTGTTCACGACGCGACTGATGCATGCGCTTCACTTCCCTCATCTCGCCTGCCTTTGGCTGCCTAGAATAGATGTGCTCAGCAACCAGGCAAATTTAGAGACGCAGGGATGGGAAGAGAGGCTCTGCCTGGCACCTGCAGGGCTGGTGATGGAGGAGGAGGAGGAAGGGAAACTTTGATGCAGGAGCTCTTGTAGGAGAGTGGAAGTTCAGAGATCCTCAGAACTGGCTCTGCAGCAGCCAGGTGAGCACTGCCTTCCCACCTGCTCTAATGGCCGAGTGCCTTCTGCCTTGAGATGAAAGCGATGCTGGCAGCCACCTCTGTGCAGAGAAAGCTCAGCCAGCACAGCCTCTGCCAAGGGGGAGATACTGGCCAGGGGGAGGCTGCAGGAGGCACATGCTTGTTTGGAGAGGCCCTTTGCCTGGGGTTAGCAGCCTAAATGTGGCTTATGGGGATGTAGCATGAGGTCTCGTCTGAGCCAGTTGTCCTGACTTCTACAGTCATTGGAGGAGCCTATATCCTGAGAGAGGTATTGGAACAAAGCTGGAATGACTCTGGGAGGTGCTGGTATCCATTGCTTGCTGAGAAAGCAGCTAAGTCCAGGCACTAACTTGCCAGTGGCTGAACACAACAGATTCTGCTCTTTGGGAGCAAATTGTGATGCGCTGTCCCCTGCCTGCCTGTTCCTTGTGGTCCACCCTTGGTGCCACTGCCCTGACAACCTTCACCTCCGCTTGCACCAGCTTTGGCTGTTGGGTCTTGGCTTATCTGTATCCTGCCCGCAGCAGGTGTTTTCAGTAGTAATGGTAGCAGTTGTTTGTACTCCTGTTTTGGTTTTGGTAGTCTTGTTATTTGTTCTGGTGCTTGACTGTCAATGCTGGTGCATTATGGACACCTGCAGGGGTTGGCAGTTTGGCTAGGATCTAGGCTTTTCACCATATGGGCTCTGCTTTTCTACTTTGGCCACCTTGATGGCTTTTTTGCCATTTCTGCCTTGTCTCTTTCTACCTAAGACAGTCCTGAGCTGACTGTCTCCATAAGGAGCAGAGCGGTGTTGAGGGGGGTAATTTTCCAACAAAAGGGTGAAATGGAGACAGAGCAGAATCTCCCGGGCTTCATGTCCCTGATGGCTTTTGCAGTACCTCAGCCTGTGTGACTGCCCACCTCCATCTTCCTCTGCTTTCACAATGATGCTGGAGCCTTCCCATGTGTGAAGTGAATACAACCAGCAAGATCTATCCCAGGAGCAGATGGTGTTTGAGGTATTAATTGTTTATGTGCAGACACAGTCTCTCTGGTCTGGGCATGCTTGGGTGGTTTGTTGGATCAGAACATAAACTGCCAAAGTTTCAAGCTCATCAGCCTTGATTTCTGACTTCAAATGACTAGTGTTGGAGAGATTTCCCCTCATCCTCCCACATGTCTCCAGTATTTCAGAATAAATGTTTCTTCCTTGCTTCCCCAGCCAGACAGAGGCTCTGAGTGTCCTCTGCTTGCAGAACCCTGGCACAGGAACCAATTCCCCATCTGGGCAAGGCAGCAGAGCACCTTAAACCAGTGTTGCTGTTTTGCCCAGCTCCATCCACAAACAAATGTGCAGGAGCCAGAGGACTAACCATCGCAGTGCCCCGGTCATCAGGCATCTGTACTGAGCTGGGGGAGCATCATTCTCTTTTCCCCAGCACAGTGTGGGGCTATGTACCTTGGCCACCAGCTCATCTCTGGCACATTAATTCAGAATATTGGTGAAGGTGACTTTCTCCAGTGCTCCAGGATGCAGCAGCTGAGTGTCTCCCTCAGGATTTGCTAGGGCAGGAGTAAGCTTTGGCAGCCTGGCAGGATACATCCACGTCGTGAACAGCAGCAGGGAACTTGTCTGGCAGAGCCCTTGCCCATTGGCTTGCTTTCTTTGCAAAGGACTCGGTGCTTTCCTGGCTGCTTTCAGCTTTGTCCTTGCGGGGAATGCCAAATTGTCAGGAAACATATAATCATTTTTAGTTTTTCTTCTTAAGTTAGCTTTGTGCTGGTTCAGCGAGGTGAATGTTCTCACCGAGGGGGCCGGGCTAGTGCAAGGACAAAGGGAAGAGGGGGCAGTGGGACCTGATGGGCTTTCCTTGGCAATAATGACATCTTGGTCTTCCTCTTTCTCAGGCAAACTTTTGAGGAAGGAGGAAAGAGTTTTACTGATGCTGGGACAACTGATCAGGAATAAGGTGAGAGCCCACAGATCAGGGCAGGTGATACCGTGTAGCTTTCTAGCAGCCTGTGTCCTGTGGGACTTAGTCTCTTTCCTAGCATGAACCAACACTTTTCTTTAGAAGTAGCGAAAGGGGAGCTCTGTGACTTTAGTCATCAAAGCATCCTTTTAAGGAACTGTGCGTTGCACAGCAAAGAGTCCATGTGAAGCTAACTGGAGAACAGCACAATAAAACAGTGCGGATTTAAGGCAACTGACTCTATTTAACTTGGTGAAGGCAGAAATGTACTGAAGATGTCACACCATGAAGATTTTTCTATTTCCTAGTATTTTGTTCTATGTTTATTGTATTCTAATATTCATAAATCACAATGTTTATGAATAATCCTTTGATTTATAGTAGTGTATGTAGTTCTAGTTCTGCCTTACAAGGATGCTTGAGTTTAAGAGTATGGTAAGCAAAAGGAGAGCTCAGAGGGAAGAAGATAAACATCCTCTGATATATCTTTTGAAGTCAAGACAATGGCTGAGCCACTGGCTTTGAATGTGAAGCTTCCTGACTCTAGTCCTCTTGAACTGAGCCTGGAAACTTTGAAAAAAACCCCAACCCCCCCCCCCCCCCCCCCAATGCTCTGAAGGTGAGACCAGGGATTTTGGGGAGCATTTCTGACCACACAGTCTTTCTAGCTGACTTCTGGGTGTTCCAGGCTGCCAGCACACAGAATGGTTGTCCAAAAATCACTCTGAGACTTTTTTTTCCCTACCACTGAAATAAATACCTTGCTGATTTAAGAGCATGGTCCACTTGTTCAGCAGGCTGCGTTAGTTTAGCTGTTGAGTTTGAGGGAGAAGCTGGAGAGCTGTGGAGTTCCACTCCAGGGGTGATAAAAGCATGAAACAGCTTATGTAGGATCAGAGCCAGCATCCCCTGTCTTCCTGCAATGGCCAATGACAGATGCTGCAGAAAAACTTAAGAACAGGGTGAGTAGAGGAAGATCCATCTCCAGTAGATTTTCCAGCATCCAGTCATCTGAGGTTTAGGGACTTTTCGAGCTACATATGGGTGTTAGTAGTTAACAGTAGTTAAGTAGTCACTTAATCTTGCTAAAGCAGAAAGGGTTGCTAATGACAGGAGAGCTCTGTAATCCCCCAGCATGCTGCCCTGACATCCTGCAGAGCAGACTCCAAACTGTTTACCTTTCTGTTAATTGGTTTGTTTGCATACAGCCTGTTCCAGGGAAGGGAAGGACTGCTGACCATCCTGTCTCTGCAGGATTCCTTTTTGAGGTCTAGCTCCCTGCCATTAAATGCTTTGATCCCAATGGATCCTCAGTTATACATAATTTAATCATCCAATGGATCCTGCCAACTGGTGTCTGGTCAAGTGAGTTCATGTCCCTTTATTTTTCCTCCACCTCATTTTTTTTTTTTTTATTCTTTTCCTCCTCTCCCAAAAGTCTGTGACCTGGTTGCTTATGGCTTCCTGCAATTGCTTTCCCAAATGAGCTGTGTGGGAGTGATCTGGACACATAACAACCAGGAAGCAGGTGACAGGCATGAAGCCTGCACAAGGAAGGGCAGATAGCAGGCAGGAAGAAAGAGGAGCTCTTCTCTGCCCAGGCCAGTGTCCCTTCGAAGAGTTTTGGCAGGTCACAGGGAAAAATAAGTCAAACGGGTCCAGCACATGGTGAGGTCCTGAGCTGTTCCCACTCTCCTGCTGGAAGAGATGGAGGGCTTCCCATGTCTGATAGAAAGAGAAACCAGTGCATCTGTGGTGCCGAGCCTTCATGTCACCAGGCAGGCTCAGAGTTTAGAGCCAAGGACAGTGCTGAACTGCAGATGCTTACCTTCTGCGTCATTTGGCCCAGGGTTGGCTAGCAGGGGCCAAAATAGGCAGGAGGAGCAAGAGACAGACCACTTTTTAGATGTCTCTCCCTTCCTGGCAAGACAGATATCACTGCTGGAAGTACTTGAACACTACAAGGTCAACTTAATATCTTTAAAATAGTTTACTTTCCTGAGCAGCCTCCACTTAATCTTATGTGCCTGGCCAGTTTGTAAGAGACTCTGTTGGCATTTTTCCCAGCAGCAATTTTAAGTGGCTTCTTGGGGACCAGGTGACTTGCTTTGATTCCCCAGAGGAAAATGTGGACTTAAATTCTAACCCATATTATGGCAGGGGATGGGAGAACAGATTGCAGAGAGTGAACCTTAACTTGTGTGTTACCAGGAGGACTTTGTGGGTTTAATGGAGCTGATAAAGGGGGCTTATAAGCTTGTTTATGGGATTGTGGGTGCTGGACCCTTTGTAGGGCTGTTCAGAGCAGCTGGCAGATGTGGGAATTGGTATTGCTGAGGAGGCTGCTTTGCCCACTGCTGAAACATAGCCTTTCCCACAGGAGAGCGTGGTAAGTGCTCTGCAGCATGTGGCGATGCTGCTCTGAAGTCCAGGCCCTGCCAGGAAGTAGAGGAGCACAGTGGTCAAGAAAAGAAACACCAAGAGTTTCAGGTAAGCAAAAACACAAGTCTGGCCTGCTGGGCCCTTGTAGGAAGACATTGCTGACGCACTGTGCGGCATTAGTATATCAATATGCAGCTGTCGTGGTGGGAGTGCGGCAGATCAATCTCAACAAAGCAACTTATTTCTGTTCTTTTTTAACTTTCTTTTAATTGGGTAGGACTGTGCATTGGATTTTATTTACTCTGCCTAAAGCCTTTGGCACCCCTGTCTGAGGGGTGTGCATACACTTGGCAGTCTGTGTCGCTGATGTGCATCTGTTTTACCTCCTTTCCTGCTCTGTCAGTGAGTTCTCAATCACTATTGACAGTGCTGCTTGTTAATGAGATGATCATTCAGGTGAAATGCATTTGCCAACCAACTGGGTGTTTAATGAAGAGGGTGAGGTGTGGTTTGGGGGTCATCTAGTTGAGTGGAGTTTGTGGCTAATCCTCAGGCAGGACCTCCACAAGCTACCGTGATCAGTGAATGGTGTTGTGAAGCTCTGGTCTGGGAGGTCCTGCCTGGGGTGAGCCCCAGGGGTTTCCTCAGTGGCAGAGGGGAAAGCACTGAAGAAGGAGAGTCGCAGCTAGGGGTTTTGTGCTGCTTTACAGGGAGTTGAGTGCAAGATGGCTCTGCCACAGGTTTCCTTTGGCAAGTCAAAGGGTTGATCTACTAGAAAAAGATGTCCTGGGGCACATGGTTCTTTTACCGCTTCCTTGACTCGCTTTTAAAGCCCTGGGGGTGGTGTTTAGCACATGGGGGCTCCTGACCCCTTTAATGACACTTCTTGGGGCAGTAGATTCTGTGCTGTCCTTCAGCATGATGGCAGAACTGAGAGGGGGAGGTATACCAACTGATCAGCCCCCCCCCAGACTCAGTCCAGCTTAAACAGCCGATGGAGATGAGCTTGCATGAAAACAGCATGCCTGGAGAGGCTGAAGGGTTGACAGCCATTGCAGGGCTGTGGCCTTAGGAGGGGATGGTTGATGTGGTAGCTGTCTGCAAGGAATGTGAGTTGGGCAGGAGGATTTGTGTGTTGAAAGCAGAATGCAGCAGCTTGCTGATAAATGGTCTGCTTTGCTTCTTTCCCACCTCACTTTGTCATCTGAGGACTGAAAGACCTGTGGTCAGTGCTAAAAGAAACAGTGAGTGGAATTTCACTTTTTTTCCCTCTCAAACCCCATGCTTATAAGTCGACTTCCCAAAGGCGATATACAAGGGGTAAGAAATAGAAGCTCTGATCTTCCAAAGCTCTACAATGGTCATTTATACTCGTGTCCTGGCCTCATGGGACATCAGTCCATCCTACAGCAGGGTCCCTGCACAGGCAGGGTTTAACAGAGGATTTCCCATGCTCTGTGTCAAAACTTGCAGTCTCCCAATCTTGTCTAGGGAGGGACTGTGGAAACACGTGCACACGTGTGGCATGCTGGACCTGGTGAACATCCTCAGCCCTTTGTGCCATGTTCAGAAAGGACCCTCTTTATACTGTTATGAAGGAGCTATGGCTGATAACAGCCAGAGATCGAGGTTTCAGGAAGAGATGGCACAACAGAGGAAAGATCTTGCCTGGCTTGTCAGATTTCTGGAAGAGATGGCACAACAGAGGAGAGATATTGCCTGGCTTGTCAGGTTTCTGGAAGAGATGGCACAACAGAGGAGAGATCTTGCCTGGCTCTTGCAGGGATAAGAATGTGTTGTTGATGGTTTTATTTTATTTTTTTTTTCCATGCAAGATTTGTCTGTGTTCAAATCCATCACGCCTACTGGCTGTTTCCCAGGGTCACATTCCTGGCCTGGGGTTAGCAGAAGGTAATTGGTATGTTCTTGTGAATAATGCTCTAACATACCTGTTCTTCTCTAATGAAAAGATACCAACTAAAATGGGAGGTTTCATAATAGTTTGGCTGCCTGGGCCGCAAACGTTGAAGCCGTCTGTCTCCTCTGCAGTGATGAATAAAACTGTTCCTCTTAAGGAAAATCTGTGCTTTATGACTTTTACAAGATACTTGGGGAAGCTGCCTTCTGATCTGTGTTGGAACAGAGTATCATGATCTGGAAAAAACTGCACATAATTTGCACTGTGGAAGTTTTGCTACTAGAGTGAAGCAGGAGGAGGCTGAGCAGGGAGTTTGTGCCTGGAATCCGGTTGCTTGTGTATGCATTCCTTGTTGGGTAGTGGAGGACATGGCATGTGGCTGAGCAGGTCCTGAGCAAACAAACTGTCACAGAAGTGCTTGCCTGTTTTGGGTCAGGCATGTGTGTACTTCATGCACAGCAGGTTTCTGGCTGCATTCAGGGCACTGTTCTGTATTCAGCACCTCCTGCAAACTGGTACAGGGTTGGAGCAACCTTGAAATCAGCTCTGCACTCCTCCCAAGCGTACAAGCTGGGCTGTTCCTTGATGAAATGTGTGCAGCATTGCACTGGGCTGCTTTGTATGCCTGTGGGACAGCCCTGCCCATGGGGAACTCATGGTGGGGTTATTTTCCCAAAGCATTGCACGGTGTGTGCCATGCCACTCCCTTGACCCTCCAGATCATGCTCATATGTTGAAGTCACTTTCCCAATGTCCTGTGCAATGATCTAATGTTTCTGCACCTGTGGGAGTCAGGCTCATCCTGGCTGATCAGTCACTTTGCTGCCCTGAAGGAGCTTGTGGGGAGGAAAAAGGACGCTAAGGGGAGCTGTAGCTTCTGGAGGGAGCAAAGGCATTAGGGTGAAAGCTCAGTTTTAATGAAGACCGTTATTTTCAAGAGTTGTAACCAGCATTTGGGTGAGATGCTCCTGTATACTTGTGTTAGAAGCATGTTCCACCACTGTCCCTTCTTTCTCCTCTGCTGCGGGCTCCTTTGCTGGTGGGCTGTATGCAGAGATCTTGCACAGCTTTGTATTTAATTGATACACACCAAGCTCTCTGCTGAGTCTCTTGCTTAGGAAAAGCAAAAGTTGCTATAGCATCATTCTGAATCCAGGACCACAATACAGGCGTGTTCGTGGGGTGGCTCAGCTCCTGGTCTAGGAGATGGAGTGGGGTCTTATGTGTTGAAGTAGAAAGAGCCCAGAGATGAACACTTCCAAAGTTCCTGGGGGAGTTTGAAGCTGAATGTTATACACAGGAGCATTGTATTTAGCTGTAGGTGGGAAAAAAAACCTGAAAGCTAACCATGCAGAGTCCCCAGCTGTGTTAGGGCCAAGGAAAAGGGAAAAGCAAAGGATATACTGTTCTAATAAGGCAGAAACTCTCCTCATTCATCTCTGATCAGAACCCTTCTGTGTTTCCAGTTGGCAACTTTGTCAAGAGTGGGAGTTGGAAGCCAGTTTCCCAGCCCACCAGCTGTGTTGTGTCATAAAAGGCAAAGCAGATAATAATATATGCAACTTTCATGGTGTAGCCCAAATTTGGGGTGGATGCAAAATGCTAAGTGCTGATATTTATTAAGGAACCATCATGGGTTGCTTGTAAATCAACAGCCTAAGCCATACAATGTTTCTTTTTCACTCCTGACTGTGTGAAAGAGTCTTAATGAATAAGATGTTTCTCAGGAGGCCTTCTCTGCAAGAAAACAAGTGATAACAGGGTTTAGCACCTCTGGGATCAGTGGGGCAGGTAGAGAAATACAGATGCCTCTGGGGGGGAATGGGCAGTTGTTTCGAGGTGAGCAGGAATGCAAAACGGTTCAAGGCTGGGAATCACCATGTCCAAAAGTGAAAAACCAGAATGATCTGTATGTTATCATACTGTAATTACCCAAGCAGATATTTGGTTAAAGAGAAAGATGAAACCCCATACTTAAGAGTTGGTGGGAAATTCCTGTGGGTCCTTAAAATTAACTTTCAGCTGGCTCATTAATTTTTTGCTTCCTCCAAAATGCCCCCCTTGCCCTGCCACTGTTCATCTCCTTCAGGAGCAAAGCGGTCCTGGGTCTAGCTTCAATACCAACTTTAAAGAGCGCAGCTGCATCTCTCATCCTTGTGAGTTCCCCATGGGGCTCTCCTATTCTGGTCACGTCCAACCTCGCTTTCCTTGCACGTAATGCCCTGCTCTTCTCATTAACAAACCTCACAGCGCTTCACAAAGACCATCAGCCCTTCCTGGCCTCCTGACAGGGAATCGGGAGAATGGGGAGGTTTGGCAAAGCAAAGTGACTTTCCAAAGGTTGTGCCACAGCCCTGTGGCAGGCCAGCCCCCTGAGCGGGGTGTGCTCAGCATACCGTCCTTTCGGAGAACATTAGCATCACAAAAGTAAGGGCAGGATCTTAGGGAAGGGGAGTATTTCTTCACCCCAGCTCCTAGGGGATTTTTCTCCAAGTGGATGCACTCTAGGATGTCATTTGCTCCCACACTGGCACCGGCACGCTCACAAGCACCATGATGTGAGTTCGACTGGTCTGCTGTGTGTGTGGGGTGTGACACAGGTTAAGGGACACAGCTGAGTCATCATCATGTCTCTGGTATTTGTCTCGTAGTCTTCCTGATTTGTGATGACAAATGAATTTTTGAGCAGTGTTTTATTTTGGTAGGAGTAGCCCTTTGCTATTGTCTTACTATAGTGCTAGCAGGAAGAGGGCTGGCACGCAAGAAATGCTGCAGCCTTGCTGCATGCTCCTGATGGTGGAGCAGAATTTTCTGTTAGTGAGCTGGTCCTCATATCTGACCATGGCTTTCTGACCTTGACACATCCTTTTATTTAAGCAACTGGGAGAAGCAGTCCTTTGTTATCAGTCTCTGCACCCATCATCTGCTGTTGCTTTTTGTGAGTTCTTACACACACATATTTTCATTCTTATTTCACTCGTATCAACCTTAGTATTCCTCTTACAAGTCTCTGTGATAAGTTGATTGTGAGCCTTGGGCCACCTGCAGCTTTTCTCAAGAGCCTCAGAGGTGAACAAAGCCATCAGACTCCCACTTTCCCCTTACAGAAGGAGGGAGAAAAAAGAAAGAAGGACGAAAACCCCCAGCAAAGCCTGCAGGTATGAACTGCTGAAAATCAGGTGCTAAATGAGAAGAGTCACTTTGGATTTTTTTTTTTAAACATAGTCCCGCCCTCTGCTTCAGTCATTGGATGCTGCCCACTCTTTTGTATAAGGCAAGCGATGCAGCTGTCAGCTTCACAAGCTCATGATCTCTGCTCGCTGAATAAGTAGAAATGTGCAGGAGGTCGCCCGTTGCCCTCTTCGTGGCCCTGTGCGCCAGCCAGCTGGGCATGTGGGCAGCAGGGCACTCCAAGGTGAACCCCAGGATCATCACAGCTCCTCAAGGTAAGTCCCGGGCTGCGGTCGGCTGCAACCTTGAGATGCAGCAGCAGCAGTGTCTGCAGCTGACAGCTGCTCCCTGCACCGTGTATTTTCTACCTATGTCTTGTCTTTTGAGAAGAGTTGGTCTTTTTTTGTTTGTTTTGTTTCTTCGGGGAGACTTTTGGCTCTCATTAAAATGAGCTAAAATGCCTGTGATCTCGGGAAGGGGCTTCTGGCTTCTTGATTGCTTTTAATTGAATTCTTAGATCCGTGTTCTTGCCAAGTCCTTTCCTTTTTATATTCTAAAACCATTTTCCTACAACCTGGCTATATTAAAGTCTGTCAAAAAGCCCTGAAACAGGCACAGTAACCATTTCCCCTAACTTGTAGGGGAGAAGTGTGTGAAGTATGTTTGCATAATAGCTAATTTTCTTACTTATCTGATGTACTTACCCTGTTAGCTGCAAATGAGTTCTGTGAGTAAATATTTGCAGATCATCTCTGTTCTCTGAGAAAATATATATGTCTGAAATGGCATGCAAGGACTTATAATAGGATCCGATTTTAGCAGAAACTGAACAAAGAAATGTTTTCAAGGAGCAAGCTTAGAGTACAGCCCAAGCTTCATGTGTTGAAAAGAGCAGACTAACGTTTACTGGTTTTATCATGTGTCTTCCAAGCTTTTTGATTAATACCCTCCAGGGAGGCTTTAACAAAAGACCTCGTCTTGTCCCTGGCGGTTCTGGTGTTTGGCTAAGCCGGCGGGTTCAGCCGAGCTGCGGATCTCATGCTGCTCTGCAGTACAACAGCTCCTCTGTGCTTCCTATTCGCCGACAACTTCAGAGGACACGAATTTCCCGTGGTTTATTCTGCGCCATCTGTTATTCTTCTGCCGTTATTTATTATGCCCTTCTTCTTCAGGCCCATCGCTGCCTGCGGATGAAGGGCTAGGAGCAGAGGAAAGGGTGGTGGGTGGGTGGCTCGAAGGTGGCCTCTGCCTGCTGTGTCCGTCGCACAAAGGGGAGAGACACCGGCAGGGAGGGCAGTGAAAGATTACTCCTAGTATTGCATCGTTTGTTTTATCTCCTGGCAAACGAAGTGGCTCAGAAAAGCGGATGCAAGCAGGGGAGAAGGCACAGAGCCTGAGACTGAACAGAGGATGGGGGTCACACATTTCTCCATAGACGTTTCCCCTGCCCCGCTTGGGGTGGGGGGTGGTGGTGGGAAGTTAAATTGCTGGGGTCCGGTGTGGTTGGAAAGGCCTGTCCTGGAGTAAAACTGTGCTGAGGGGGAAGAGAGAGCTCGAGTGGTTGATTTCCACCTGTCTCTGTGCTTGGCATGCACATGCAGTATGGTCATTTGGGCTTTCCCTGCATCTGTGTCAGAGGGTGGCTTTACTGGCATTGAACACAGTGAGGATCTGTCACTGAGAAACACTGAAGCCAATTAGTGTTAGGACACTTCCCTGCAAAGGGATCAGCTTGTGCTTATCTGTTTCTTTCTTTTTTTTTTTTTTTTTTCTTTTTTGAGAGCTTAGCTGGGACACAGGCCAAGAGGGATTTCAATTAGGGAGGTAGCAGAGGTAGCTGTGTGGCACACTTCATTAAGAGTCAGTCCCGTGTCCTATTTAACAGAGTGCATTTTGTTCAGCATAACATATATCCTTTAGGAAGTGAGTCTGTGGGTGAGGAGGAGGGTGGAGAAGGAGGCTCTGGGGGAGTGTGAAGACATGGGACAGGGGCAAAGAGGATGCGGTGGGCGACAGGGAGTCGTCTTTAACTTCCCCAGTGCTCCAGACACAGTGAAAGGCAAGCACAGCATCTTTAGTAAAACCTGCAGGTCAGCATACTGCTGCTGTTTGCATCCACTTACAGAGGCTTGTCCCTCGCCGTGGGGGTGACACTGTTGCAGGGCTCGGTTTGCAGCTCAAGCCCTGGTCCTGGAGGCTGGGAGCTGGATGGAGAAGAGCAGCAGTCCGGGACGTTTGCGTGGGTGTTCACGCCGGGGCTGTGCCTCGTGTGCTGCATTTGCAGTGGTGCAGCGCTGGCCTCAGCCCTGGGCTCTGCAGGAGCTGGCAGCTCTTCACATAATTAAATTTCTTACACGCCACAGCCCATCACTAGCACCAGGTACGGCAGCCTCAGCAAGGACACCTCAAGATGTTACAGCCCTGTGAGTGAAGGTAGAGGTTCCTGGTGCTGGCCAGAGCCCAGCCCTCTCCAGGAGGGAAGAGTAAGTGTGTGGGATCCCTCCCTGGGCTGCGGTGCTGGGGGAGAGGAGGAAATTGGTGCTGGGCAAAGCTGCAGCTGCCCTTCCATGTCTCAGCCTTGCTCCCCTTGCCAGCACCCTGCCAGACCCAGGAAGAGAGCCCTGGGCTCGGTGCAGGTAGCCTGAACTACTCGGATGTTTTGCCCTGCGGTCCCTTGGTGTCCGGTTTCATAGCAAGAAATAGGTGAGAGGACATTGCGAACTGGGAAAAAAATGTGGCTGGGCTTAGGTAGCACAATCCTGAGCTCGGATCTGAAGACAAAGAAATAGAGTCAGCCTGTCTTGGTGCTTGGAGCTCCTGGATTTAAGTAATTTCAACAGTCCTGGGGACTTGGACTTGTGGTGGTGGGTGGCTGGAGCACTGTGTTCTGCAGATCTGCCTTTCTATGAATGCAGTGTGTATAAAGCCAGCCCTGAGGCCTCAGCTGCTGTTCTGCCTTTATTTTGCCTCCCTGATGCCACAGCAGAGTGCAGGAGGAGGTGAGGAGGGGGCATGCTTTCTCCAAAGGTCACCCCAGTTTCAACACATGCTTGGGAGTGTTTGCCACCAAAGGCAGGGTGAGGGATTGCTGGAGCTGTCCCAGCAGCCGGCACAGGTGGCTGGCTTTTAGGTCCAGCTGGGTAAGCAGTTATTTGAAAGCATGTCTGACTCTGGCAGGGTTTCTTCTTCTTAGGGGAAAGACGCTCAGAGCAAAGGGCTGAGGTCAGCTCCAGGCCACTGATCATATCTAAAGTGCCTAAGATCCTTTTTACTGACAAGGACTTTGCCCTCCTTCCCCTTTGCAGCTGACCCAGCACACAGATGGGTCGGATCTTCTGGCTATTACCCTCCCCAGTGTTCTAATGAAGGAAGATTGTAAATGGCAAGTTCCCTATCTGTTGAGATTTGCAGAGTGGGAGTAAGTTCGGCCTTAGCAGCCTGGGCTGGCGCAGAACCAAGTGCTTCAACCTTGCACACTGTGTTCTTGCTTATCTTCCCTTTTATTTCCATCCTCTCCCTGCCTCCATGTATTTTTCTAACCAAACGCTGACCAGCTGGGCTTTGCTTTGAAAAAGGTGCATTCACAACCCAATGGAGCTTTTGCGTGTCAGCACAGATACCGTGTTTACTCTTCTGATCCATCTGCAGAGACGGAGACCGCTGTGTCCTGGGGCTGGGCAGAGCCGTCCGGGTGACAGAGAGGGCAGACACAGCCCCTCCATACGGAGCAGGAGGGTGGCATCCCAGGCTGACTGCCTCATGACCGGAAAGTCACCGAGCATCGGGAGAGCAGAGGAGTGCAGTGAGGACAGCAAGGAGCCTGAGGGCTGGGTCAGGCTGCTGTAGCCTGGGGCCTTTGGTGCAGCACAGGAATAATTTTTAGCTACTGCCATGCTTAAGATTGTCTTGTCCCTCCCCACGTGTGTAGATCTGAGACAAACGCACAGCCCCTCTCTGGTTGCTTGCTGCATTTACGCCTTGGGGTAGGATGGGGTCTGACAGTTTAGTTATTCCCCTCTTTCTCATTAACAGGTGAGGCTGGAAGCTGGAGGGGGATGGGTTCTGAGCTGGTGTGTAGCTCACAGGAGTTAAGCAGGTCCTGCAGGGGAAAAGAAAGATTATACACTTGACCCTTGGCTGCTTTGACTGGGTAAACTGGCTCTAGCCTGCCCTGGGTCACAGGAGGGGCGTTGAAATGGCAGTTCCTGGAAACTGCCCACGCTGCCCATAGTAGCTCCTGGGCTTTGCCAAGCTCAGCCACCTCTCCTTGCCCTGGGAAAATTGTGCCAGCAAGCATCTAAGTGCTGTAGGAGCTATTCTAGGAGCTCTTCAAGCCCACTGCTGTAATGGTGCTGCGTTCAGCTAGCAAAGGAAGAGAGCTGATCAGAGATGAGGCTGAACTCATACTGATGGGGAGTGCTGGCAAAAATGAGAGATTGTGGTGCTAGCACCAGCTTTTACTCCTCAGTGACAGCAGCACTGTTTTCTCAGGAGCCATGGTCCCATGGGTGTGAAACATCTTTGTAGGACGGTTTCACATGAAGCTCTCAGAGCATCAACATTTCCAGGAGAAAGCTTCTCACTTTCCCAGCAATGCAATTTTCTGCAGAAGGCTCATTTTCACAGGGTGGGTGATGCTGGTATCATAAAATGATGGTTGAAAATATTTTTTGCTCTGCACAGATTGAAAAAGAAAAACCAAACAAACCAAGCGAGTGAATCACAACCACCTCCTCTTGCGAGAGCGTGACACAAAAACAACAGGCATGGGCAAACTAATGAAAGTTGTGGCTGCTGAACTGAAATGCTTAGGGCTGGGAAAGACTGCCAGATGCAAATTGCTGACCCACTGCCCAGCTCTGTGCCAGCCCTCGGGCTGATTCAGGGTCAGAATTGCAGAAAATTGGCCCAGGGAGGTATCCTGTAGTTGATGGAGTCAGGCTGGGTGCCTTAAAGCAGGACAAACTAAATCTAAGCCTGAGTACTTGAGTACAAACTAAATCTAAGTACTGACTACAAGATGCTTTTTAAAGAAGCTTGTATCCGGAAAAAGGGCTGGAAGGTGAGTTAGAAGGAAGAAATTGCTTGTTTTGCAGCCAGCGCTCTCCTGTTGAGCTACATCCTATGGTGTGTGGCTATTTCTGGTTGTTCCAAGAATAGGACTTGTTCCTCCTGTTGGGCACTCTTTTCTTTTCAATCCCAGCTCCAGCCAGTGTAGTAGGCTGTGTCTAACCGTGTCTGGTGTGACAGAGAAATGCTGTAAGAGTGCTACAGGAGCTGGATGCGGAAGCATCTCCTACCATCTCTACTAATTTCAGAGCACCTTAAGTCTGGAGCAGCAGGCTTTGTGTAATAAACCTAATGTTGCCCTTAATGATAGCTCTAGTGCTGGAACTATTCAGTCCCCAGTTTGAACCCTGTTGACTGGTGTCAGCATCCTCCTGCAATGATGGCTCCACATCTGATTACCCACTTGGGTTAAGTTATTCTCCTTCATCAGGCGTGTGTGTACGGGGAGGGAGAGGGCAGTGCAAGTTTAAGGAGCTGTAGGAGTTTCCTTGGGGAACGCACAGATAGTCCCAGGCAGACACCTGCCCTTGGTCTGCTCACAACAACCGTGGCCATGGGTTTGCTCCTATCTTGGATAACGTGAGTTTTGGAAAGTCTGATCTGAGCGTCTGGTTTCAAACGAGTGACTGTAATGCGGCGGTTTGGCTTTCCAAGTCTGAGTAATGTGGTGCTGCAGCCAAAGATGGACGAGAGAAGAATGGATATTGTGTGTTCCTGCTGCTGGTAGGGGTCAAGCGGGCAGAATGGGGATGCTAGGAAGGTCTGCGTGGCTTTCCCCAGCACAAACCAAGAAGGCTGTAGGGCTGAGACCTAGCTGATATTCATTACAGGGGTGGGAAGCCTACAGCAGCAGGTAGGAGGGCTGCAAAGAGCATGACGGGGCCCTTCCCAATCTAGTGAGGAAGTCCCTTTGCTGCATGCATAATCTCATCTGTTTCCTATAGGGAACTGAAACTTCATCCTCGCTGCAGAGCCAGAGATCTTTCTTCCCACCTTTAAACCTCTGCAGGTTCCATGGGGGGACTGCACAGGTCGCCTTACCCTGTGTCTACCTCCTGGCTAGCCTCCCCTGGGCTGGGAGGAAAGGGCATGTGCTCGAGAAGGGTTTCTCAGCTGCCCTGCCCTAACCAGCAGCAGGGAGGTAGGAGATGGCTGCCAATTAAGCTAAAAGGTAAAGCGGCTGTTTTGCTGGTGGATGAGCACAGAGGTGCTCGGGGCAATTTTTATCCTGGAAGGCTTTTTGTGATAAATCAGTCTCTGGAAACTGATCTTCCTAGTGGGAGGGGCAGCCGTGCTCTCCAGATAGCAGCTCTCCTGCTAAAACCATCCTTTGTTGTTCTGTCGTTGTTCCAGTGACCATATAATAAAATACCATAATCAACAGGCCGAAGTTCCCCAGCTTCCAGCAGGAACACGGCACAGCTCAGGACTGTCATTACAGAGAACGGCTTTTGGAAAGTAACAAAACCTGGCTCTAAATTTAGCACCTGCAATCCGTAGGGTGCAGCAAGCAGCTTGGCTTCGGGGCTGGTAGGGAAAAATGTACCTGCTAGATGACAAGCTGCACCCGTGAAATCAAAGGCTCTGGATTCATCTTGCAGTGGCACAGGCTTCAGTGCTGCATAATTTTGGGGGGGTGAGCATGCAGAGGGGGCCAGGGGATATTGGTAATGCGTTAGCGTGCGTAGAAAACATTGCCATGCCTGTCATGTAGTCATTTTGTGTTTAAAAAGGAGAAATCTATCTTTCCCGGAGCATGAAGCACTCTGGTTTGAGCCTTCAGAGGGTAAGCGGGGCCTTACAGTGCTGCCCATGTTCACGATGCTCTGCCTCATGGCAGAGGCTTTGAATTCAAGACTTGTTCCTTCCTGGCTGCAGGTTAGGCGTCTCTTTTGTTGCTTGCTGAGTGGGCATTTGGGACCGCTGCCGGCTCTGGCTCCGGCTTGGAGGCCCCTCGCAAAGGAGATATAGGCTGCATAGCTCTCAGAAGAGCTTTTGAGCAGGCATGCCCATGCCCAGCAGCTGGGTTACCAAACCAAGAGGTTTTTTTCTCTTTCTTCCTGCCCTAGCTCACCCCTGCGCTGAATACTGCTGCCTGCTGCCAAGACGCTCCAGAGCTTACCAGAAATAGAGTGGAAATCATTAATGCGCCAGAATATTTGCCTTCTGTAGTGTAACTCTAAAAAAGCATATTTGTCTAGTTAGAGTGTACTCTGCGAGCTTGAGCCTTTCTGCTGCGCTAGTGCAGCCCTCCTGGGCATTTGGATTGCGCACAGGCTGAGAGCTTTCGTAGGATATATCCCCGATAACGTGGGCTGGATTGTTTCCTTCGCTCTGGAGCATTTTGCTATTGATGGCAGGGATCTCTTGAGGGCAGCAGAAAGCAGACGCACAAGCCCCCCATGATTGTAGGGTCTTCAGGAGCAGCTGGGGAAGAAGCCAAAGAAAAGGCAAGCAGCTTCGTATAGTGGCAGCCAGGAACGTAGCTTGGACAAGGGTGAAAAAGTCCCATTGCGGAGAGGATGAAGATGTTACCGATATATCCATGGCTTTCCTCCTTCCTTTGGAGGGGTGCTTAGAGGGAGTCGGAAGCAGTTGGAGAGGGGTGTAAGAAGATAGCGTGAGGTTTCTTGGCTTGTCTCCAAACTGTCTTCAGGGAGAGACAGGATGAGAAATACCAAACTGATTAAACCCGTTGCTCTGACTTGCTGCGAGTTTAAAATAAGAAAGAGGAGTGAAATGTGGAAGGCAGTCAGGTCTGGGTTTGAGTAATGTGGGCTTCCCAGCTGCATGTCTCCCCTCTGTGCTTTCACACCTCTTCTGGGTTTCCCACCAGTGCATGGATGCCTGTGCAAGGGTTTAGGGCTACACATCCCCCCCCGATGCTCTCCAACCTCCTGCAGGTTACCCGTGCTGCCCAATGCTGGGCTAACTGGTTCTCCACATGAAGGACAATGGTCACAAATGGAAAATGAAAAGGAGAGCAGCACACAGCCCAAGCCCTCACTCTCAGCTGTGCTGCTTTCGGGAACCAAACCGCAGTATTTCCTACAGGACGGAGGGCATGGGAAAATTACAGTCAGGGCTTTTACCTGCCCTGGGCTGATGAAAGCACTTTGCCTTTCCTGGGAAACCATTTTACTTTATCCTTTCTGGGCACACACATGCTCTTGGGATGCATCCGTGGGAGTGTCTGGCTAAAGCAAAGGCAGCTGCTCTGATCTCAGTGTTGCTGCCCTACCTGGCCAGTGCCCTTCCTGCCCTACTGGGAGAGGCCACGTTGGTTATGAAATACATAGGAGATGACTGATGCCTGTGCCAGGTCTTGTTTTGATCCATTTTCCGGACCCTGCCCTTTGTAGAGCTGCTGGTCGCAGCCGGTGACTGCTCTTGGACTCTGGCAGTTAGCACTAGAAATGAGCGTACCTGTGTTTCGTCAGTGGTTTTCCTGCTTGCGCCGTGTGCTCGGGGCAGGACGAGGAGAGATTTAAGCAGCGCGGCTGCCGTGTAAGGCTCTCTTGGGGGGCACGGGCACCAGGCAAGGGTCCCCCCATGGCAGGGAGCTGTGTGGCCCCAAGGAGAGCACAGAGAGCTTTAAGGAGCAGGAAATGCATGCCCGTGTCTGGTCCCGCTTCAGCAAGAGACATTTTTAGCACTTTTTGTGGTTGCTTGGTTTCCGCTGCTGCTCCCCCAGTGCCTTTTGGCCTGTGGCAGACTAATACTACGGAGGAGTTTTGGGGGGTGCCTGCAAGCATCCTGAAAAGAAGGCAGGGGAGAAGGGAGGCTGGGAGAGGAAGGCAGGCAGCACAAACCCCTTCTGAGACGTGCCAGCCACCGGACTGATGGGCACCAGCTCATAGCCATGCTCCCAGTCTGTCATGTTGTGCCAAGCTGAACAGGTAGGGGACAAGGGAGGGAGTGAAAGGGGGGCAAGGATGATATTTGGCCCTGGGAGGGCTCTGGAGGGAGCTCTTAGGGCCCCAGGATAGAAATCTATAGGGAACGGGTTGTATTGGTTCTGTTCTTTTTATTTTGCTTTCTTTGAGAAATGACTGATGCTGGAGCATAGCTTGAACTGAAACGGTCCGCGGTTGCCCCCCACACCGAGTGATGTTCCCTGAGGGATGATCCTTCAGCCTATGCCTCTGCTTCCCCGGCGCTGAGTGGTGGCTGTAAGGATCCTGGCTCCCAGGGGAGCAGCTAAATCCCTCAGCAGTGTGCTGGTGGCATAAGCCGGGGAGAAGAGGGAATGACGGGCCAGGCTTTTTTGTGAGCAATGAGAAGGAAGTGGTTTTCCACGTTGTATTGCCTTTTCACCCCTTTCTCAGAAACCCCTCCTGCAAAAGCGTATCATTTTCCATGAGGCGTGTTGGCTGGTGGCGTGTTGGGGACCTTGTATTTTACAGCCCTTCAATTACTCTGTGGCAGGTCAGAGCAAACCCTTCCTAGATGTCCCCTCCTGGGTCGTGACAAATTGTTCCTATAACCCCTGCCCCCCCCCCCCCCCCCCCCCCCCCCCCCCCCCGTTTCTGCAGCATCTGCCTGGTCCCAGAAGCCTGTCAGACTGCTCAAGGTGTCCATACCCCTGGGAGGGGATGGCTGGCGGGTGAGTGGGGCTCTGGGAGCACCTCCCCGGGCTGACTGTGGTTCCCTTGTGTCATATTGCTCCTTCGGGCAAATCATGGGGGAAGAAAACCTAGCTGCTTGGTGAGCCCAGCAGCTCCCCGTAGGCATACTTCTTCCTTCCAGAATGTCTCAACTTGGGAATTTATAGATCATCTAAAAAAAAAAAAAAAAAAAAAAAAAATCCCCACAGCTTGGCTTCTTGCCGGCATCTGTGGCAGAGCTGGGGAGACAGACGGCGCATGGCTCTTGGATGGGAGCAGTGTGCTTCAGTCCAGTCCTTCTCCCAGGGATGGAGGGGACCCATGGCAACCCCGTAGGGTGTCTCCAGCCCTCTGGGGTGGGTCCTTTGACTCCCCATGCTCCCCTTGGAGGGGACTGTCTGCTGGTGGGGCTCCTGGGACTGATATCTGGCCAAGCAGGTAGGAAATGCAGGGATCATCCTCCCAGTCTCGCCGGGGGGAGTAGTGAAACTGAAACTGAACTGCAGAGTGATGTCAAAGCTGGGACTGGGAGTCCTCACCCCAAAGTGGGTGACTAAGGCAGTGGTCCCAAATCGCATTCCCAGCCCTTAAAGGAAAGCAGTCAATCTGCCCATGTTGGGCTGCTTGTCATGCATCCTGCATGTGCTGGGGAAGTGGGAGTGGAAGTGGGATCAATGTCATCGAGTCAAGACGGCTCTCATGTTCCCAAAAGCGGGGTGGTGTGCCGGAGACCGGAGCACACAGTCAGCCCTGACTCACGGCCGGGCCTGCATTGCTGGGGGATGAGGGCTTTTGGCACAGGTGTAGGGGACAAGACCCAGGGGACCCGCCTGCATTGCTGGTCTGTGGGTCAGCACCGAGAAGGCAGCTTTTCCTTCTGCCATCAGAGCCAATCCCAGTCGGGTTGCGGCAGCAACGTGGCACTATCAAGGTCATAGTCTATTCAAGAAGGAAGGAAGAAATAAAACCTGGGAAATGACAAATTGTTTGGAGAATGAGGGAACCAGGAAAGGATCCAACCAGTGCCGTGATTCAGGCAGGAGTGTGCTCACTGTCAGACCTACAGGCAGCAGAGCAGGTGGCAGTGTCATCAGCGTCATGCCGGGGGGGGGGGATAGGATGCGTGACGGTGACGACTGACAGTGTTATAATGTGTTATAGCGAGAAGAATTCCTGGGGCTGCTGGGTGGATTGCCTGGGCGTCGGGGAGCACGGCGGTGCCAGAGACTTGGCTGTGTTCGCCGTGGTGGCGAGTTTCAGCGCTGCACCAGTTTAAATCCCGTTTTGCCATTTAGCAAGTGACCCAGCCCTGTGTCCCCATCGTATGGCAGCAGCAGGAGTTTGGGAGAACACAGGCAGCTTAGCTAAAGGAACTTCCCCCGCTCAGGGCAGCACAGACCCCGTGGTGTGGAGCGGGTAATGCCAGGGAGCAGATGAACCGCATACCCTGCCTGGTTTCCCCTCTTCATATTCCAAAGGGGGTCCTACTTAACAAGCATCTTATAAGCAGCAGATAAAGGATCTGCCTCTCGTCTGCGTCAGTGCTGCTCCCAAGAAGCAGCAGGTTCTTATCTCATCCTTCCCTTTTTATTTTTCCTGAGCTTTATTTCAGTTCCTTGTTTTAAAGTGCTGGCGCCAGAGCAGATTCACCTCCATTTTAGGGAGACGTAGTCCTCCCCCAGCATCAGTGAATTGTAGACACACAAAGACTCACCCGCTACCGGTGCTGGGAGCTGTGCAAGCCAGTGACTAAACTGAGTGTCTGGGATGCCGGAGCCAGCTGCCAGACCGGGGAATGGTGGAGTGTGGAGGGGAGAAGGACAGCCGTAGCTGAGTCAGCCCTCCAACCAGGATGAGAGCTGGGTTGTTGAGTTTGCCTGCAACGAGGCTGCATGCCCACGCTGCTTCTCTAGTTGTACATCTGTTCTGGAGGTGAGGAACACGCTCCCCCCCTGCACAAAGCTCTGGGATGCTCTGGGAGCCCAACCTTGCTGTGGTGCTGGGGAGGGCCAGGCTCTGCCCAGGCTCTTGGTGCCCTTTTGAAGGGGCTCCTGGACCCAAAGGGAGCCAGAGAGCCCTTCAGTGTGTCGTTAAATCTGGATTTGCCCAAGCCATGTCTAGGGAGGCAGGCCCTTTTCACCCTATCAGATGGGAAGCAGGATTGCTCTGTTATCTGTGTTGCTCTGTGTGTTTAGGATGGGTCCCCTTGCCCTCATCTCATCCAGAGCATGTCCCTCTTCATTTCCCTCTTCCTTTGTTACCTTATGCTGCAGGCATCCTTCCAAAATGCACCGGGCTCCCTCCTTCTCCCCTATTTAATATTATTCTTCTTCTTCAATCTGGTCTAGTACTGTCCATCTCGCCTGCAAAGCACAAAGCCGCTCTTTCTCCCATTCATTCCTCTGGACCGGGGTTAGCATTTCAATTGACAATTGTGCCATTGATTTGCGCCCTGACGGTGGGGTTTGCAGTAAATGCCAGGCAAAGGGACTCAGCGGGGTTAGCGAGGCTCTGGAAATGAGCCCTGTGTCTTCTGAAGCTCCGGACTCGATTTCGGTGGGAGGGTGGTGGCAGGGTCATGCCTTCCTCCTTCCAGGGGGGCGAGCCTTTCTTTGCAAGCCTTGGGCTTGCTAGGAGAGGCATGTCCCCTTCTTTGGGGCCATAGTGTGGGCCATTAGATGCCCTCTGCCTTGTCATCTCCAGTTCTTGAAGCCATTTATACCCCAGTCTGGGGGTGCAGGGTTGCTCCCCCTGATCCTGCCAGGTGAGAAGCAGAGGCGAAGGGGATCAAACCATTTGCCTAAGCCGAGCTGTTCAAGGCAGAGCAGGGGCTGAAGGCTAGCTTTGCAGGTCAGCTGGAGGGCTGATGCAGAGGCAGAGGGACCCCAGCACCCGCTCGTGGAAACACCTTTAAAAGGCTCCCTTCCAGTTCAAGTTAAATCAGTGCTGGAGCCGCAAACATGCTTCTGGGCCCTGGCTAGCAGAGCTGTTTACTCTCAGCTTAGTGATTCAGTGCAGTCCCTGGGGAGCAGTAGGATAAATAATACGTTGGCGCCAACCAAATTATTGTTTTGGGCTTGTTTCTGGCTGTTTGGAGAGAAGTGTGTCCTTGCAGGTTGGCACAGTTCTCAGAGCTGAGCTTAAGAAAGAAGCAGTGTTGTGAAAATAAAACTCAAAATGAAACCAAAGGTAATGGGATCACATGGGGCTGAAGTGTGCAAAAGAGTGAGGTGGAGGAAGAGGAGTGGGGAATGGCTGCAAGTGTATATTTTCCCAGGTTAGCAGCAAGTTTAGGGGCTGGGCTGGAGGTTTGAAAACAAGAGCAAAGTTTGCTAAGTCCGATCAGACCTGCTTGTGGCGTGTCGGTGATGGGTTGTGCTGGCAGTGGTAGTTGGATGGGGGAGAAGGGCTTTAGGGGCTCCCGTGTGTGGGGCCTGTTGCCTGCCTGCTCTGCAGGTTGGGCCAAGAGGGGGATTTTGAGCACTGCTGGAAAGGGGGCTGGTGAAAAGGTGATTAGTCCTCTCCTCCCCAGCAAGCATAGCCTGAATCTGTGGCTGGTGTGGTGCCCAGGCTAGCTGGCGTGCCTGGCTGGCTTCCCGCTTGTAGGGCCACTTAGGCAAATGAGTTGCATAGTCACTTGGAAGAGACTCGATGCCAGCTTCTCCAACAGGCAAAGTACGTGCTCAGGGAGGGGATGGGGAGCAGGCAGGGACTGTCATCCAGCTGGGCTTTCCTGGCTGTGGGGTCCTGTCTGCTGAATCCCCCTCTGCTGCCGGGCAGCCCCATGGCCTCTGTCCCGCAGTACAGGGGAAGGGCAGCCCAGAGGTGCTGCGTTAGCAAGAAGCTGCGGGCTGGAGGGCGCAGATGGTTTCTGTACCGTGGCACACCTTCACCCTCTCTCTTTGTGGCTGAGGTGCCCTTGTGAAACGGTGGCCCGTGGGTCTGGTAGGGTTTCCCGTCACGAGGTGGTGGCTGGCAACATCCCCTGTTACCCAAGCCGGGGATGGGAAAGCCTTGCTGGCTGGGTGCCATTTAACCCCACAGGGATTAGAGACCATGAGGAGGTACGACCAGCGCTGTGGAGAGGAAAGCTGTAAATCAAGCAGGCATTCAGCAGCCCCAGTGACCTCTAACAAGTCTTTTTTACTTTTGGCTCTGTGGAGCCTTGGCAGGACCCCTGCGTGGCATGCTTCGGGCAGAGGGGGAGTGCTGGACTGTGCAAAGATTGTCCTTTGCCCATCCTGCCAAGTGCCCCTATAAATAGAGAGGGACACGTGCCACTGATTAATTGCCTGTCTGTGCAGGCAGCCAGCTCCCGAGGCAGACGCAGCCTTTGGCTGTCTGCTGGGAGCAGCAGCACTTGCCAGGAGAGGGGCCCCCTCTTCTCTGGAAAAGGGAAAAGAGGGAGAGATGAAAACGGAGCGCCCTGTCTCGCTAAGCAGAGGTCAGTCCTGATCGGAGACTTTTCCCCCTCAGAGGAGCAATCCCTCTCACGTCATTGCTGCAGACGACGGTGGGGGACAGGATAGCCTACGGCAATGCACATGTGCCACGTGCATTGCACCCTGCTGCGGAGCTGGGCCCCAGCATGGCTGCTCAAAGCTGCCCAGATGTGGCTGTACCATCCTGGAGAGGGATGCAGGACCAGCGGGCCCCATCGAGGGACAGCAAAAGCCCCAAGGGAGGAGGTTCACAACTGCGCTGGCCTCCCGCACCGCAGCTGGCAAGACAGAGGCGAAGGGAGGATGTTTTTAGGAAAGAGGAGCTGGAAAAGCCAGAAGGTGAAAGAGAGGAGGACAGGCAGTTCTTCCTCCCAGCTGGACCTGGAAAGCTTCCCCTCTGCAGCAACCGGTTGTGACACGGGTCCTAGGTCTTGCAGTTCACTTCTTGTTCACGTCTGGGGCGTGCAGCCCATGAGTTGTGGCTTTGTGTGCACCCTTCCCTTGTCACATGTGGGCTCTGGCCTGGGGGCTCCAAACCTTGTCCATTCCTCCTGGCCTTTGCAGGGAGGATGCTGACAGTGCAGCTGGAGACTGGTGAGGAGAGGTGTGATGCTGGGCTGTGGCTGGGAGGAGGTGATTTACCCCATGGGCACGGGGAGGTTGACCCCCAGCTGCAAGGCAGCACAGCAGCTCCTGTCCCGTTCAGCCAGATAAGAACTCACAGCTCCAATTAAGCATGTGCAAGGTCCCAAAGCAGGGCACAAAAAGCTGCAGGCATGTCAAATGCAAGAAGGTGCGGGAGCTAAATCTACGAGGCAGTTGCCTGGAGTGGTTGTCAGAGGAGGGCCAGAGAGGGGAGGGAGCTCTTCATCTCAAAGCTGGGAGGCAGGAGGCACTCGGCCATTAGAGCAGGTGGGAAGGCAGCGCTCACTTGGCTGCTGCAGAGCCAGTTCTAAGTCACTTTGAGCTTCTGCTCTCCTACAAGAGCTCCGGCAGCAAAGTTTCCCTTCCTCCTCCTCCTCCACCACCAGCCCTGAAGGGGCCAGGCGGGGCCACGCCATTGTGCAGCTCCCCTGTCCCCTGGGGCCAAGGGGACAATAGCTCAGCTCTGAGCCTGGGAGCTGCGTTTCCCTGGCTGCCTGGCGCTGGGCCAGCCATCCCAGAGGGCCCTTAGCCCCGAGTCCTTGTTTTTCTCATCACTCGCACGTAGAACATTGAAAGGGAGTTGATCAGCCTGAGCTGGCTGTGGGTACTCTCTGCAGTCTGCTGCAGTTCCCCTGACGAGTGTCTCCTCTGTGCTGTTTCTAGGTGCAAAAGAGTATGTATTTCCCAGGAGTGAGAAGTACCCAGTCTTCTATCATAATGAAAACAGCTCAGCCATCTACGTTGGTGGAGAAGGAAAGCTTTATTACTATGACTTTGCAACCTATGAGAACCACACGGTAAGGATGCTTTGCTAACAAGTTTGGCTTTGGAGCCCTATAAGAAAGTGTCCAGCATTCATGTCTCAGCCCAAACGCTAGGTACCTTGCTCAGTGTCTTTGCCAGCAGCAAAGTCAGGCCTAGAATGGTCTGGACTCTGCCCAGCCTGCCTCATCCATCTGGAAAGCCGCAATGATAGTATGATGAATGGCTGCAGCAAGGGGGAAGTCTATAGTAGCTGTGGGTGGGTTCTTCCCAGGCTGTGATCCTCCTAAGGTCTTTGCTGCCCCAGAGGGAGGATTTTTCCAGTGAGGGACCCTTTCTTTAATGTGAGAAGGGTTGCTCAGAGTCATGTCACTGGGGAGAAGCTAAGCTCCCATCCCTTTCCGTTGTTGGAGCCCAGGCTGCTTTTCCTCGAAAGCAGGAGGTTCTGGATCAGCTGGGCACTGAGTAAATACAGCAGGAAAACCCTCCAGTTGGCTCTCTCATGACCCCTTCTTGTCCTTCTCAAACAAGCCAGTTGCTGAAGTTTGGGCCCAGATATGTTCCTTCTTGGTCCCAGGAACAGCAGGGTTCAAGTGTCCCAGCCCTCAGACACCGTCACCCACTATTGAACACCCATTCCCCACAATGACAGATTCTTTCCCAACATCCTTTGGAGAGCAGCCCAGGCTGGCTGCCAGTCATGCCTGCTGCTTTGGCCCTGCATCCCCACTTCTCTCCATCACCCTGAGGTCCTGAGAGATCCAGCCCAACCTCCCCAAGGGTTTTCAAATGCTGAGGCAGGGAAAAGGGCTGCATTGCAGTGTTCAATGACCTTCTCGCCGATGCGCTTGCTTTGCTGCTTGTGAAGAGAGTGACTAGCATGTAGTGCATGGGGCTGAGCCCAAGTCAGCTGGCTTTTAAAGGGAAGGAATTAAAGCATATCTCTTTCTCTTTTATCCTAGGAAGACTTCCCAGTGAAAAACGAAGGACAGTGCATGATGCCTGGGAGTTTGGTAGGTCCTACCTGTGATGGAATAGCATGTGGAACAGCTGGATGGGTGAGGGTTGGAGGACTTGGGTTGAAGGACTGCTGGGGAAGGAACTGTGTATGCTCCTCATGTGCTGTCTTTGGGTGAAGACCTCCAGTACCTGTGGAGCAGGAGATCAGATGAGATGATACTAGTTTCCTTCTCTGGTTTTAAGACCCATGAAAAAACTAGGAAGCCATATAGCAGTGTGCTTGGTAGTGCTGTGGGCTTGGAGCTGTGGGGCTGTGCTCTGCCGTTTGCAGCTGCTCACGCTCCTCTTCTTTCTCTTGCAGGAGGACAATAAAAATTACCTCACATTAGTGGAGAAGTATGGAGATGGGATGTTAGTGTGTGGGACTGGTGCCTGCGCTCCCACCTGTTGGAACTTGGTATGCTGTGGCCACCTGTGATGGAACCAGAGCAAAGCACTTGCTGTTTTGTTTTGTGCTGTCTCCATCTGTAAAATGGTGCCCTGATCCCCACTCCTTCTCAGAGTGCTCTGAAATGCCCAAATGCCCCCTCCCTCGAGGAGCTTATGGTGACAGCATGGGACAGCCTGCATGAGCAGAGGTCTGCACATGCCTCCTCTGTGCTCACTTATCATAGTCCCTCTCCGCTCACCTCCTGTCTGCAGCAGGAGCTCTGCCTGGCCTATTTGACGATGGGCTGCATCCTTCCGTCATTTGGGCTGTGTCAGCCAAGGAGAGCTGCTTTCCTCCTGCCCCAGGGGTAGATGTGGGCACCTGGCTCCCCTGCTTTCCCTGAACTGATCACACTTAGGGACCATTTCTGTCCTTACCCAGACGCAGAGAAAGGAGCGCACTTCATGGGATGGGAGAGGTATTGCTCCTTTCACCCCTGACTCGAATACCCTCGTTGTCGTTGATGGTAAGTCTGACTGCTCACATATTTTCAGTCATAGTGCTGTGCAGGAAGGCTGGGCGCTCTAACAAAAAGGGGCACCCTGAGGCTGCTCCCAAGGGCTTTGTCCCTCTGTTCTAGTTGGCAACTGGCCTTAGCGCTTCTTGCTTTTGCCTCATCAAAATCCACATCCTTCTAGGGCAGCGCATGGCATAAAGTTTATTCCTATCCAGGGTATGAGGGTTGAGTCTCTGTGCAGGAGGGTAGAGTGCAATGGAGACAGTGGGGAAGGAGGGTCCTGCGGTAACTCCACTGCTCTGGGCCTGGAGAGGGACAGAGGAGGATCCTTCCCAGAGGTAGAGCAAGAATCTGTCCCAGCCACTCTTTAAGGAAAAGGACTGGAGGAGTCCTGCCAGGCCTGCTCTGTCCTAGGCAGTGAGGACTGGGTTTCTTGACCTGTATCCACCATCTCAGTGAGTCCATGTGCCCAGAGAGTTCTTGGTTCTTTGTTTTCTTCTCACAAATGCTTCTGGCCGCTCCGGAAACAGCCTGCTGCAAATGAACCTTCCTGTCCCATAGGTCATGACATCTACTCTACCATCAAGAAGAGCCAGCAGAACGGCAAGATACCCCGTTTTCGTCGAGTGAGAGGGGGTGGAGAGCTCTACACAAGTGACACAGTGATGCAGAGTAAGTATGGGGGAGATTCTGAAGGCGTGGGACCTGCTGCTTTGTCCCACCAGGCAGATAAGTTGGACTTTTTATCAGTCCGCAACTGTGGGCCATATGTACACAGCACAGCTTGGAGGGGTAGATCTCTCTGCCCAGCTGGGGTGTAGCCCCAGAGCTTCTTGTTTGGGTTTGGTCACCCGTAGAGCTGTGGAGAGGGCTGATCCGGTCCCCACCTGCAATGCCGGTGAGGAGGGACCCAGTGGCTCCCTCCAGCTCTCTTGCTGCCAGCTGGGGGAATTTCAGCTCTTTGCTTCTGGGACAAAACAACTGACAAGTGAGTTCCTCTTGCTCAGGGTGAGATGGGGAAATGGAGAGAAATGGGTGGCAAGTTCCCTGTCAGATGCTGGAAGAAAATATGGTTGTGTGAAGGTGCCCATCAGCTGCCGTGCAGTGGTGGAAACAGGAAGAACAACTTCCACTCCGGGCAGTGACTCTTTCCAAATCCCCAGTCAGGGTGAGGTCTTGAGGCATGAACATGTTGGGCTGTGCATGGGACAGGGTGGGCAATAGAGAGAAAGGACCCTCCTCAATTTCCATGAGCTTATTACATTGCCTTCCCCCAAGCCTCCCCAGTGACACTAGGGAATGGGAGATTATTGAATGCCTGGCCAAAGGCAAAATCAAATCAAAATGACGCCAGGGCAAGACCGGACTTGTTCATGCAGGGCAGTGGAGGGGGGCAACCAAGGCACTGGCAAGAAAACCTGATAGACCCAGAGCCGCAAGACCAATCCCACACTTACACAGAACTCCCTGCCATGGGGACACCAACTAATGATGCTCAGAGGGACTCTGCCGCTGCTGGGGATGCCCTTTGTGGCAGTGGTGTATTAATAGGAAGAGCATCATTGGGTTTTCCACAGCAAACGCAAACAACAGTGCAGCTTGTTCCCACCCAGGAAGCCTTCCTGTATGATGATAGCTCCCCTGCAAAAGAAGGGAGAATGGGTTTCCTTTGCTGCTAAGCAGCTGAGGCTTCACCGGGCTCTGGGGACTTGGCCTTCAAGGGAGCGGGTGCATGGAGTTGGGCAGGAGGGAGAGGAAGGGAAACCCACTGGGAAGGTGGCACACGAAAAGTGGTTGTTAGTGTGACGCACCAGTCAGGTGTAGACGATGGGCTCAGACCTGTCCTTTGCCTGGAGCACAGATGGTGTTTGCATTTCCTCCTCTTGTCTGAGGGTGAGCGGTTAGCTGCAGGGCACACTGGTTTGGTCCCAACTGGTGGCTTTTCAGATGAAATGTGTGTTCAGGCCAAGGTTTTCTGATGGCTCGCTTCCCTTTTCAGACCCTCAATTTGTCAAAGCCACCACATTAAGGCACGAGGAGCCTCACCAAGACAAAATTTACTACTTCTTTCGCGAAGACAACCCGGATAAGAGTCCTGAGGCCCCTAGAAACATCTCCCGAGTGGCCCAGCTGTGTAAGGTACCATGGGAATAGTGTATGGTGGGGAGGCAAGAGTGTTACAGGGGTGGCAAATGGACATGGCAGCTCACCTGGTGTTATTGGCCCCTCTGGCTCAATTCTCTCCTCTGCCACAGAGTTCTTGTGGGGTTCGGCCATGTCCTTTGGCCTTTCCATCCTCTGGCTCCCATCTTGCCTGTAGGGGAGAGAAAGTCCTGTTCTGTCTCTCTCGTATGTTAGAGAGGTACATGATTGTTGCAGTGACCGGCAATAAATATACCTCTGGAGCGTCCCCCAGTTATCTATCCAAGATGGTGGACGGGAGGCACTTTGTATTCTTCTCTGCCAAACTCTGACTCCCTGCTTTCCCTCTCCCCCAGGAAGATAAAGGGGGAACCAGTTCGCTCTCTGCTTCCAAGTGGACCACTTTCCTGAAGGCCAGCTTGATTTGTGTTGACCCAGTCACCAAGGGCAACTTCAACTGGTTGCAAGATGTCTTCTTTGTCCCTGCAAGTAACTGGCGACACTCCAAAGTCTACGGGCTCTTCACAAACACCTGGTGAGCATCTTTGCAAAACAGGCAGATGTCCTGTCCCGTGGGCCAAAGCCTTTCTGTCAGCTCCAGCTGTAGGGGTGGTGGCCAGTGTCTCCCTGACCCTCTCTTTGTCTTGTTGCCCACAGGGGAAGCTCTGCTGTTTGCGTCTATTCCTTTGGGGACATTGACAACGTGTTTCGGACGTCCAGACTCAAAGGCTATAACGGTCCCAACCCAGAGATCAAGCCTGGGCAGGTGAGTGAGTGATAAAAGATGCCCACATGAAGTGGAGAGGCCTCCTGAGGCCAGGAGAGCTGCTCCCTGCTCCGCCACTGCAGTTGTCAGAGTAGCTGAGGCAGGTGAGGGGACGGTTCCACTGCTGAGCAGCCAGGTGAGAGCTGGGGCAGCGAGGAAGGTTGTAGGCACCGCGGGAAGGCTCTGAGGTTTGTTGCTGGAAACAAAAGGAGGCTGGATAAGGTCCAACACCTTCATAGAAAGCAAGGGGAGACGGGCTCTGTGTGCCTTGGCAAACAGGTTTGTGAGCTCTTACGTGTGAAGCTGGAGGACAGTGTCTTGCCTTTGCGTTTGCTAACCCCGGGGGTTCACCGAGCCAACCTGCAGCCCGGCCCTGTGGTTACAGGCACACCACTGGCCTGGCAGCAAACAGCAGGGTGGGGGGAGGCTCCCCTAAGCCTCGGGGGTGGGAAGGTGTGTGTGACAGGGCATGAGGCTCCTAAACCGTGACTTCTGCAGGGGAGATCGCTGGTGGGGCCTGGCACGAGTGCAATCACAGCAGCCCCAGGGCTTGTGTTTACTCCCAGGGCAGGCTTGTGCACCGTGCCTGGGCATCCCCCTCTGGGCTGAGGTGTCCACACTGTGCCCTGCCTTGCTCTCCTGCCCTCAAGCCTCATCCTCGGGGACCTGTCTGACTCTGTCAGTGGCTTTTGTCCCCTCTTGCTGCAGTGCGTTTCCTCTGGACAGCACACCCCGAGCGAGACCTTCAAGATAGCTGACAGCCACCCGGAGGTGGAGGACCGGGTGGAGCCCCTCTCCCCCACCAAGAGCCCCTTATTCCACAACAAGCACCGCTACCAGAAGATTGGGGTGCACGAGGTCTCTGCGGGTGATGGACGCCGCTACAATGTGCTTTATCTGGCGACAGGTACTGGGAACCATTCTGTCTGGAGTTCCCTGGAGTTTGCTTTCCCCTGGAGGGTAGGGAACCCAAGGGAAGCAGATGAGACCCCCAGTGCAGAGCGAAGCAAGGGGCTATGTTCCCAGCTTGGCATATGTTTGTCAAGCAGAAAAGAGCTGCCAAGTCCCAGTACAGCTAAATACATCCAATTTGGCTGCATAGGCAAAGACAGGCTGAAAGCAGAATCCCAGCACGTGGGATTTACCCAGTTGGGCTGCTTCAGCCTGTGGTAGGTCTCAGGCCAAGTGTTTTTAGGGCAAGGAAGGGGTAGCACAGCTCTCCCCAGGTGGAGCTTTACACTGTCAAGCAGAAATCCTTTGCAAAGGGACCCACTCCGTCATCTCCTGTCCCTGCTTGCTCTAGTGCAGCAGCGCAGACTTCCTGTGAGACCAGCACCTCCGGCTGGAGACACAGCCAGCTCATCACAGCTGCTGGTGGTCCTGGGGCAGCCGGAGATGCTGCGGAGCTGGGCCAAGGCAATTCAGCTGCAAGTGAATGGCATGGAGAGCAAAAGATCGGCAAGCTCAGTCAGGCAGCTGCCTGGGTTCCCATGCAGTGCGGCTACCCGCTGCCCAGAAGGTGCAAAGGTTCCTAACCCAGTGCTTCCCTCTCTTGCCTGCCTGCCTCCCCAGGCTTGCTCCCTACAGCTGTGCTCATCCCTTTTTCTGCACTGTGCTGGGATTTGTTCACTGGCACTTGTGGAGGGACTTTCTGGGGTTTTTGTTTCCTAATCTGTGATTAAAAAAATGCAGACAGCTCTCAGTAGGTGGCCTGTGTTGGATTAGGGCCCACGCATGCTCAGGTTTTTCTTATCTTGCCGAAAGCCTTAGCTTAAATGCAGCTAACGCCTTGCAGACTCCCGCCAGGGAGTTTGCGCCAAGATGCAGGGCTTGGCAGGGCAGCTGCCCGCCCTCACTGGGGTGGGTGGAGGCAAGGGCCAGCACCTGGGGGGTCCTAATCCCTGCCTGACCTGGGGTCACGTCTTTCATCTCCACCTGGTTGATGGTGGAGAAGGGAGCGACTCTTTGGGAAGGGGAAACCAAGCAAGAACTAAAAGAGGGTAAAAAGGATGAGGATTTCTGAGCCCTGTTCCCTCAGGATCTGCCTTTCTACCCCTCCACCAAACTGACTCATTTTCTTAAATCACCAGTTTGGAGTCTTTTAACTGGGGAGGGGAGTCAGTTTAATTAGAAAAACAGAAAGGCAAAACCCAAGTTTCAGCCTCAGGCGAGCAGTGAGATGAGGCTCATGCAAGAACAGGCCAGTGATCAAAGCAGAGTGGAGCTCAAGAGCAGTTGGTTTTTCTTGCTGAGGCTGTTACAGCGCAGCTGATCAAAGCAGGCACAGCTAGGTCCGGAAGGGTGATGGGAAGTGGGTTCCTCGTGGCTCTTGGCTGGGAGGATGACAAGGCTGTGCTGTAGGAAACGCTACTCTCTGGGGGACGATTTCCTAGCAGAGCAAGCAGGCTCCTTCTGAGAAAGGTCCTGTCTTCTGTGGGTGGCTGGTTTCAGGAATCCAGTCCAGCCTGGCTCTGCAGAGTGGGTATTGTGTGCCACAGTGAGGGCTGGAGGCAGAGCTGGTTCTCTGCCTGGCTTCCCCACCCCTGCCGGCAGCCCCTCTGCCTTGCCTTTCTGCTCTCAGTGTGCTTCATCAGGGCTCTCCCCTCTTTCTTTCTAGACAAGGGATCCATCCACAAGATCGTGGAGCTGCCGGACGGGGTGCAGAACATCATGGAGCTCCAGGTCTTCCCAAAGAAGGACCCAATCCAGTCCATGATCTTGGATCACAAGAGGGTGGGTCTCTGCCTGCTCTGTAGAAAGGAAAGCAGTGGGTCAGGCTGTAGCTTTAAAAGCAGGCAGCAGGGAAGGCAGGGACAGATGGTTTAGCGACAGCCCCTGGATCTGGAAGTAGCCTCTGGGTGGGTTTGTGGGGGGTCCCTCAGCGTGGTTTGCTAAATCCTGACAGCTGAGCTGATGTCCCTAGTCCTGGGTAACTCTCTGTGTGGTCAGCGGGCAACGGAGCTTTTTGGACACCTCCTCTCCTCTGGAGGCAAGGGAAGAACGAGGCTGTTTGCTCCCTGGGCCAAATCCCAGCACAGTGTTCTCCTCCCCCTGCAGTTTCCCTCTCATTGTCCAGCCTTGCTGGCAGATGAGCTGTCAGACAGCGCTAGTGCTCCGTCCTGGAGTTGACAACACCGCTGTCACTGGTGGAGCAAACTTATTTATACACAGGGCTGGTGGGGGAAGGATAACGGCTTTCCCTCCCATGATAGGGACATATGACTGCATTGCCTGGAGAGCTACCAGCCCTGCTGGTGAAATCCACCCCAGTATCACAGTGAAGCTGCAGGAGAAGTGCTAGACGCTTGTAAGGTGGCACTGGGAGACAGTGCCGAGTTGATCAGCCCCTCTGCTTCCCTCCTGCAGGCAATGCTGTACATCGGCTCAACAGATAAAGTCGTGGAGATACCCATGGACATGTGCAGGGTGTATCGTAACAACTGTGACAGCTGCTTGCTGGCGAGGGACCCGTACTGTGGGTGGTTCAATGGGAGTTGTCAGTCAGTTTATCTAAACCGGTACGTGGTGCAGACAGCTTGCTGTTTCTCTGTCACCTTCAGCTGGTTTCTTTCATGTGAGAAATACCCAGACCCTCAGTATTCCCCTTCCTGGCCAGGGCCACACATGGTTTTGAGGCCATCTTCCCATCACAGAGAGAGATGAGCCCATCCTGTCCAGGCAGTAATAGCACGGACGTCTGTGCTGTCCCCAAAAACTGCGCCTCTGCAGGGATCCGTCCCTTCTGCAGCACTCCTGCTGTGGAGAGGGAAAGGTCAATGGGTTTTGAGCACCCAGCCCCTCTTTTGCTGTTAGAAATGTGTGTAGCTCTGCTGGTTGTGATGCTGTTTAAAGCAGTTGATAGTGGTGAGTTGCTGGGTCTCGTATTTGTTACCCACCAACCTCCTAAGTGGGGGTGTGGGGTGTGTTTTTCCCTACCCAGCTAATAACAGGTGTTTAAACTTTCTTCCTTATCTGATCCACTTCCATCTTTTATGGGCGTTTCCTTTCCTGGCCCTGAAATGCTGCTTCCTTGATGTTAATGCTTTGTTAATGCTTATTCCCATCTGCTAGGGAGGTGCGTCAGAACCTGAACCTGGAGCCATGGCAAGGAAAGTGCCAAAACGGGGATATTAAGGAAGGTATGTAAAAGTTCTCAGCTGTAGGCCATGTATCCAGGGGGTGTTTGGGGCAGGGTTACTGATTCTCAGGTCTTTCTATGGGTTGTGCAAGATGTTCCAACTCATTGCTGGGGAACTGGGAATGACTGTGCTGAAACCAAGACACCAAGCAAGTCTCAGCTTGGACTTAATTGCTAGATAATGGTTTCTTAGCTGGGTGAGAGGGTTTAAACTCTGTGTTTGCTCATGTCCTGGGAGAAGAGTCCCATGGACTTCACCAGGTGTGGGTCAGGCCCTGCCATTGTTGTTAAATGGCTGTGTAACATGTCCCCATCAACCCAACTGTTCTTCCTTCCAGACTTGGGGGGGAATCTGTGGTTGCTGGACATGCCTGTTTCATCCCCCGCTTCTCAATCTCTTCCAGTAGATGACTTTCAGACCATCACAGTCGTCCCTTTCTCCCGCTACTACCTCAACTGTCCCATCGAATCCCACTATGCCACCTACAACTGGTACCACAACAACAGCCTCATCAAGACCTGCAACACCACCCACCCCCAGCAGGACTGCTTCCACTTCATCCAAAACGTGAGCCACATTCACTACGGCCACTACGTCTGCGTCTCAGAGGAGGATGGCTTCAGGCAGGCTCTGGTGAAGGAGCACTTGGTCAACCAGCTCAGGTTCATGTCCCAGAAGGGCCAGGCCACCGTGACGTTTGGCTCTTGGCTGCAGCTGCTGCTCATGGTGGTGTTGGTGGAGCTCTTCCACTGAACACGACAGGACTGTGTTTCTACCACCCTGGCTGCTGCCGCTCTTCCTGCACTTGCTGTCTGCTCCTGAGGCGAGATCCCCATTCTCTTAGTTACTCCTTGGACATTAATATTTGACTGTCCCGAGAGGGGTCCTGGGCAGCAACCACTCCATCTTTGGCCTTGGTGGAAGAGTCACGGTGAGCAATATGCGACTGCAGGGCCAGATGGAGCAGGGTTTGGGGACAGGGAGGGAAGGGGTGGGGGACGTTCGCTGTACCCAGCAGCATGAAGGGAGCGGTGTCAGCCTCTCCGCGAGCCCGCGCTGTTAGCTCTGTACTGGTTGTCGACCTGAGCCTACCCTGGGTGCGGACGTTCAGGGGACTTCTGCCGATGTGCATGCACTGATCCTCAGGGCACGATGACTCCTCTCTTTGGGAACGTGCATGTGATGAAGAGGAGGAGCCAGCCCTTGGCCTTTCGAACTGGTTGATCTGTGCTTCGCTCCGAGCGGGGACTTGATGCCTCCAAGTTTTTAGGGGCTAATAATGTCTGTTTGGGTTGGCAAGCAGCTGGAACGCTCCCAGTGTCACATCTGAGTCGCCTCCTGGTCTGGAGAATTGGGCTCTGGAAGGGTTTTAGGGTTTGGTTTCTTTTTTTGTTTTGCAGCTGGCTTTGACATGAGAGGGAGATCGGGAACTAGCACTGGAAACCTGCAAAGCAAAGACAGGCACAAAGTTAGCATTTTGCATGGAAAAGCCTTGGAAGGTGACTAGATTTGGGGTGTGGGGAAGGACAGACTGAAGGGGACAGGAAGGGAAGATGGAAGCAGAGCCCAAACCAAACCCGGGAGGCCCTGGGAAGAAGTTTTAAACGCACAAATCCTCTGCAGGCAGCTAAGGGCATTTATCTGTGGGCAGCAGGCAGCCCCCTGCTCCCAGCACCTCTCCTCCAGGAGAGGGACCGGGCTTCCTCAGGGAAAGAGGCAGCAGGCTGCTGATCTCAGGGCGATGCCGACGGGCTCAGGGGGGGCTGTGGCTCTCCTCACCGCCCGGAGCAGATCTGCCCCTCTCCCTCACAGTGAGGGGACAGGGGAGGACCAGGGTTTGCTTCCCTTGGGCTTTGAGGTCTCCGAGCAAGACTAAACTGTGAAAAACGGGATGCTGTCCCTGCACCTGTGGGCAAGGGGCGATCCCACACCTTGTCCAAACCTTTCCCAGCCCTCTTGACAGCTGAAACGCCCCAGCCTCGGGCCGTGTAACCGAGGGGGCATCGTATCTCATGCTTCCAGTAACCTGTCGCAGCAGCACAGCTCCTGCTTTGTGCCTGCTCAGAGACACTCAGGAGTGCCCGAGGGGTCTTTTTGGCAAGGGGGCTTCTCGTGACCGCAGACTATGGACAACGGGCCAGAGCTTCCTACTGCACTACATTTCCAAGATACCCCCCTTCCCCGAATCTAGGATAGAGCTTCTTACATCCCTTCTCAAAGCACTTTAACTTTGTGAACTAACAAATACCTATTTATTATCAACTGATGATTACTGTACTTGTATAATTTTATAATATTGTAGAAAGCGAGTTCAAATTAGAGAAGAGGAAGAGCAAACACCACAACAGCTACCAAAAAAACCTTTCAGAGCTGTGACCAAAGTGAGAATGTGATCCTTGAAATAAAGAATGGAAAAGAGTAGGCGAGTGCCGTGTTTCTCGCCAGGAGCTGAGGGATGCTGCTGTGACGGTGGCCGGGGTCTCCCCCGTCCATCTTCCCTCATGACCAAGGGGTCCCCGCACCCTCTTCCATGTCTCACCTGCCTCTCCTCTCCAGCAGCAGCCCCAGCCCAATGCCAGGCCACCCCTTGTGCCCGGGGCTTGCTGTTCCCGCTTCAGGCTGGCACCATCGGGAGCGAGAAGCTGGGCAAATTCCCGCTGGAAAAACCCAAGGGGGGTGTTAGCAGCGCCTGGCTCATCGCTGCCCACCATTTGCGGAAAACGGATATAAATAGCGGCAGCGGGTCCTCATGGGCACGGAGCCGTCCCAGCACCTTCTGCCTGCGACTCTGCCGGGAGCTGGGGCAGGCATCGTGATGCTCCCGCGCATCCTTGGCTTTGACGTCGGGAATGGCTTTTAGGAACGAATGCACGGCTGCCTGGCTGACAGCCTGTGAAACGGCGTGGCACTGAACTCGCAGCTCTCTTTTTTTGCTGGTTTTGGGGACAAATGAGCTGATGGCTGACAGCTGGCAGGGGGGAAAAGGCCGGGCTCAGGATGGAGGGAAGGAGGCAATAGGAGGAATTGAAGCTTTTAAAACGTGCCAACAAAAGCAGGAGAGAACAATACCCCCACCTCTCTTTCAAACCCTCCATCAAAGCACCTTGGCACAAAGGCAGAACCGGTTGCTGAGCCCAGCAGACCTGTTGCAGCTCTCAGCCCCCTTTTGCGGGGCTTTCAAAGGGTTGCGGCTTCATCTAAACCCGTGCCCAGCTGCCTTTCTGTGTGCTATTCTTAGTGCTTGCTGCTGGGCCGGTTCCTGCAGGTAGCGTCAGAAAATATTCAGGTATTGGCAGTTGGGTTGGAGCCCCCCCCCCAGGCTTCAGCCCCAGTTTGAAGCGATGCACCGACGAGCTCCTTTTGCAAAGTTATCGGAGGTGATGGGGTACCAGCCGGGGGGACGGAGATGTCGGTGACGGGCACCTCTGTCCCCTGGGACATGTGCTAGAGGTCTGGGCCCAGGATTTGCAGGAGGGTTTTGCAGGTCCCTGATCTGCAAGGTTTTGGGAGGGGGGGGGGGACAGGGACGTGGGGCTTGGCAGCTGAAAGCGAAAGCCTCTCTTGCCTTGTTTCTTTCTTAACACTGGGTTTGGCAGAAAACTTCCCGCCGGTGCCGGCAGCATATGCGGCAGCGGCATCTTGACGTAAAGGAGAAATGAGCCCAAAAGGCAGGCGGGTTTCAGCGGAGCTAAAACAAGAAGTGTGATTTCTGGCAGGCCCCCCTCCATGGTGGGAGGAGGTGGGGAGCTTGCCCCAGACAGGAAGGGAGAGAAACCCGGCACCCAGGCGTTATCCCCCGGTGCTGTACGCGGATGCCGAGACATTTGCATTTCCAGTTCTATTGCTGCCGAGCATTGGATTACCAAAGCTCTAAAACCCCTCACTAAAACCCCAGACAAGTGTTTCGCGGTGCCCTGGGAAGAGGCGAGCGGGAGGGCTGGGAGCAGCACCCGAAAGCGATGCTGAAAATTCCCCCGGGAGCGGGTCGGAAGCAATGGGCTGGGGCTGCGCGGGCTGCAGGACTGCGATAACACCATTTCGGCTGCCCGGGCTCCGTTTTCTTGCCCAAGAAGCAGGCTGAGAGCACGGGGCCGAGTGGCACAGGGACAGCCCTGGGTGACACAGAGACCCTACAGACCTGCAAAGGGGCTGCAGCAGCATCTCTTTCCCCATCCCAGCCTTTGCAAGTGGGTCCCTGTCCCTGCTCCCTGGGGACAGCCGGGTCAAAAGATGGAACCTTTTGCTAAATTTCCTGAGAAAAGCAACAAAGGCGGAACATTTCAGGCTGTGTTTTATTCTGGGCTGCATTTCCCCTGGCCGCTGGCTGTTTCCTATAAATACAATGAGCCGAAAGTTGTGGGCGAACACATGTACCAGGGTTTATTGAGGGCTTCGGGGCTGCTGGAGGGAAAAACCATGCGTGGGGAGGGGAAAGCCAAGGCGTCACCGTCCTCATCCCGTCTATGGCCACATTGTTTGAGCAAGTTATTTTAGGAGCCTTGTTTCGATGAGAGCAGGCACGCACAGGAAGGTCAGGTACTGCAGCAATTTCTCCAGGCTTCTTCCAGCACAGGCGGCAGGGGGGACGGCCACATGCCTGAAACAAAAGCCTCGAGAGCGTTTGATTTTTTCACAGCGCCGTTTTTGGGGGCTATTTCTGCCTCCAGCCTCCGCAGTGGCCTTGGAGGCTGCTCTGGGAGGAGAGTTTGCTGGGCAGGACAATAGACCCAGGAAATCCTGTATCCGTCTCGATGGGATGCAAGAGCTGGTGAGAAATCCCACAGTAGCTGCCTGCTTGCTCCGTGTAAGGCACCCAGGGCGTGCGCTGACCGTAGGCGCATCCGAGATGCCGTCTCCAGCCATAGCATCCCTTTGGGCAGCTTTTCCTGGTGGGATGGGGGTATGGAGCAACTCCAGAAGGAGCCATCTGGAGCCTGGAATCGGGATGTCCCGACGAGCACCCCTGGTTTCAGGAGAGCTGGGATCCCAGGGATGGAGAGGTGCTGCCGCATCACGGCAACATCTTCCATCCTCCCCGTCCCCTGGAGAAGAGCAGCCCAAGCCCTCTCCCGGTGTTTTTCTTATCTTGCATCTTATCTCTTATCTTGCTGCCCTTCCTGGCCACGTCTGAGCTGCAGTTGGAGCTGGAACCGGGCCCAGCAGCACTGCGGTCACCCCTGGGCCAGCAATCCTGTGGGTGTCCTGCCCATCCTGCCCATCCCGCCTGACGCAGCCGGTGTCACCGCCCGCTTCCCCTGGGACAGGCTGGCAAAAGAGAACCATAAACAGAGCTCATGTGTCTGGTTCAGGTGCCTGAAACCATGCCACCCACCCGGCTCCTTCCCCCTTCGCTCCTCTTCGTCCGACCTGTTTTTCCTGTCTGTGATGCGGCAGCTCTGTTTGCAAGGGGTGTCTGCTGCCCTGCGGCTGTTTCCCGCTTTTCCCTGAGGATCTCAGGCTTTAACCAGCCTCGGGCAGGTGTCTGTCTGTCCATGCATGGCTCTGGGCTCCTTTTGCTAGTGGCCCACACTGGGGCATGGGCGACGTGGTGTGGGTCATGCTACGCCACCGAGGCGGGTTGGGGCCGGCCGCGGCGAGCGGTGCGAGTGGGAAATCCAGCCGTTTACTAGAAATGAGATAACCCAGGAGATCCTGGAGGAAGTTAAAAACATGGGATTAACCAGTGTGCCTTCCTCTCACGTGGCCGTGCTCCTCCTCCCCACAGCTGCATACGCAAATGCTCTTCCTCCTCCAGCCATGAATTTCCACCCGAGAGCCCTGAGGGGCGATCGCGGCCAAAGGACACATCCCATCAGGGTGAGATACCCCATCCCGGCTCGATCGACACCCCAAAACCCAGGCATCACCCCGCCAATTTTGAGGTCTGGGACTGAACACAATAAATTAGTAAGAGGAGATTCAGTTTAATGGAGCAGGACAATAAAAACAAGCTAGAACTGCCCCTGTTTCAGACTAAAGCTTGTCCTGGCTGGGCCCATCCTCCCGATGAGCAGCTCTGGGTGCTCCTGGTAGCTCCTCGAGCATCACGCGCTCAACCCCGAGTGCCTCAGGGATGCTGCCCAACACGTGCTGGGTCATCCCCTTCTCTCTGCTCCCCGGGGAAATCCTCCAGCAAGAACTGCTTGATCATGGCTACAGTCTGTTTGCAGCTGAAAGTTTTCTCTTTTTCAACACGATATTATGAAAATGAGTTTTGCCCCCTCCCCTCCAGCCCCAAACTGAATCACAGGGAGTTTCTGGGCAGGAGTTTTACTACTGAAATTTTCCCAACCACCTGCTCGTGGGCAGGAGCTGAAAGCTTGTAATGAATGGATTCGCTCATGCGGAGAGCAGGGAAGACCCCAGGATGAAATCACTGCAGAAAAGAAAAGAGCCTGTTGGAAAATACATGAAAAACCCCGTCCTTCCCAAGGGATGGGCGCGAGCAGCGGGCAGCCGAGCAGCATGGGTCCACATATGGATGCAGGCTGTATTTTTAAGGTAAGAAAGCAATGCAATCAACTCCACGCCCTTTTCCCAGCCACCGATTTCACACCTGCTCTGCTCCACTCTCCATCCCAGCGATGTGATGCAGTCCCTTTATTCTGCCCTCCATACCAGATCCACTTTCCAGCATCACCCTGGCTGAAGTCAGCCCCATCCCAGCCGGTTCCCATCAGCTGCGTGGGGCAGAGATGCAGAAAGGATGAGCTGCTCTGCCAAAACACCTTCCCTCTGCTAAATCCCTGCAGTCTTGGCGTTCCCAGGCCAAGGTGACCGAGGGATGAGGTCGAGGAGGGGGATTTTCCACAGAGGTTGGGGTTTCGCTGGGGCTGGGGCTGAGGCCCTGGCTCAGCGAGGTTTCCTGCCACGGAGCAGAAAGCCGGGGGGTTTCTCAGCAGCGTCTCGGAGGTGTGATTTACGGGGGGAAGGTGTGAAGGGGCCAGGTGGTTAGTCACCCTGCTCGCTCGCTCGCTCGGGGAGGTGATACACGCCAGGAAAGCCCCGCAGGGGGAGAGTGAGAGCACAACACCCACAGGTGCCAGGTCTCGGGAGTGGGAAGTCCCACTGGAGGGACACTCCTTGTCCATGGCACAGGTGGCATGGGGAGAAGGCCACCGGGGAGGGGAGAGACTCTCTGTTTTGGCTCATCCAAAAATAGTAGGGGATACGCTCAATTCTCAAGGGCTTCGTGGGCGAGCTGCTGCCTGTGGAGGTGGGGGAAATGCCTCCTCCTGTCCACGTGCTGCCCGCTTTGCTCATCACAGACGAGGCCGTCGGCAAAAGTGGTCAGAGCCCCATCCCCGCCGCGATTTCTGCTGGCTGGGGAAAGAGTGATGCTGTGGGTTTCTGAGCACCTCCCCGACACGTTTTCTGCCTCCCCCCCCTTTCCATCAGAGCCCCCCCAAACCGCACGGATTCCTGTGCCCGCCGCAGCAGCCGGCGGCTTCCTCTGCGAGCAGCGTTCTCACGGGCTGTCAGCGTGGGGACAAACCGTCATGTTTTCTTCGTGCTGCAGGGGTGGCAACACCGTTGGGGGGGTGCCCCGAAAATCTGGAGACCTCCCAGGGTGGGGGGGGGCCCAGAAGGAGGAGGGCAGGGCCCCCCCGGAGGATGTGCGTGGGACCCCTTGGTGATGCGGGGGACAGGCACGGGGTGATGGAGCCCATGAGCTGGTTCCCCACGCTTTGGGGAGATGGTGGAAAGAGGGGGTTCAGAAGTGACGCTGAGCGTGGCGGGTGGCTGTCCCCTCTTGGGGCTGGGGGCAACGGGGCTGCCCAGCGCTGCGTGAGGGCAGAGCTCAGCTGCGTGGCCATGTCCCTTGGGCCCTCACTCGTATTTTTATGAGCACCGAGGTGGCCAAAAGGCTCTGGACTGAGCCCGTTCCCGTGGCCGGAGGGGAGACAGCAAGTCCCACCCGGGACAGTGGCAGCGCGAGGGGTGAAGGACAGCGGGGTGGCACCCTGCCACCCGTGTCCCCGGGTTATGGGGCTGCTCTGGGGCCCACACCGAGCCGGCGGGTGCTCGCCCAGGGCGAACATCTTCGTGCGGGTGGTGGCAGCTGGGACGAGCGACGGGGTGGCCAGGACGGGAGGGGACAGACCCTGTCCCTTGGGAGGTGACGGGCACCATGGCTCGGGAGGGGACAGAGCCGGTGCCTGGCAGGGGACAGGCGGCACGTCCCGGGGACGGCGGGGACGGACCGGTGGCTGTCCCCGGCGCCGGCGGCAGCAGGCGGGGCAGGCGCGCCCCCCGGTGCCCGCCGCCGTTCTCGCAGCCCCGGCTCGGCATCCTCGGCATCCTCCGCGCTGCCTCCTTCTTCTTCCCAGTTCCCCGGGGTAAATGATAACCGGAGCAAGGTTTTAAAACGGGAAGAAGCCCAGCAGAAGCCCTCCGCCAGCTCCTCCTCCTCCAGGCCTCCAAGGCTGTGGGATGGGGACCCCCGGGGACCCCCAGGGACCCCCAGGGAAAGGCCAGGGACTTGCCTGGAATCCTGCCCCCCCCCCCCCCCTCCAGGGTCACCCCAGAGACCCCCCAGACCAACTCCAGGGACACCCCAAAGGGATGCCCCAGAAAGGCCCAGGGATCCCCCAGTGACCCCCTCCCCATTACCTCTCCCACCACCCATCGCCAACTGGTTGCCAGCGGGTGTTACTGGGCCTGGGGACGAGGGGCCTTGTCTGCCACCAAGCTCAGGGGCTGGAGCCTTTGTCTCTGCCTCGACGGGGGCCGTGACACCCCAAAAAGCCTCTCTTTCCTGGCGGGGGGGTTGTGTTCGGGGTTCCTGCGCTAAATGGCAGCCGACGCTCTGGGGCAGGAGAGCCTGGGAAGGGGGGGATCTGCAACCCCCAGCACCCCCTGCCCTGGGGAGGACGGAGGTGAGACACCCCCGGTGATGGCCAGGTGGTCCCCGAGGCTGTCCCTTCCTGCAGTGACCCATCAGGCCTGAGCTTTTTTAAGTCTAACCCACGCTATTTTGTCCCCCGAGGTCATTTTTATTATTTATTCTGCAGACGAAACGTTCCTCCCCTTGGCAGCTGGGTTTTTCATTTTCAGCGCTTGCAACAGCACCCACTTTTATTGGGGTGGCACGGGCCGCCTGCCAGCATCACCCCATGCCGCTCAAGATCTGTACATCACCTGGCAAACCCCTTACGGCAAGGCTGGGAGGGGATGATGCTCTGCAAAGCCCTTTTGGCTGCCCCGTGCCCCAACGCCTGGCGCCTTGCTGGGGCGAAACGTCCCCGTCCCTGGGGCAGCCGTGACTCATCGGGAGGCGGGCGAGAGCATCTCACCTTGAGCGAGGCCGGCTGGGGGATAAGAGCGAGGCCACCCTCGCCTCCTTCTCCCGCCACCCGCTTCCATGCTCACCCGGGTTGCACCCAAGCCGGGCGTCTTGCGGGGATGTCTCCCTGCCCGAGCCGGGGGATGCCGCCGGGCTGGGGGGGCTCCCACCCCCATCCCGCCAACTCCTCGACCCTTCAACCAGCTGCCTGGTGACTGGCGAGCCGGCTGGCTCAACCTCTACCGCTTCTGGCAGGAGGGCGGCTTGCACAACGTCCATCACATCATGGCTCGCAAGTTCCAGCAGTTCGGACCCATCTACAGGTGAGGCAGCATCTGGCCCCAGCATCCCCCCCCCCCCCCAGCTCCCCAGCTCCGGCAGCCTTTCCAGTCTGGGATGCTGCTGCTATTCCCAGCCCTGCTCTGGGTGGTAAATAGGTGGCTGAGCTGCTGGAGCAGCCTAGCTTGCCCTGCGCCGGCCAGGCTTGATGCCACGGTGAGGGGTGAGAGGGGAGACCCGCTCGTGCCTTGAGGATGCGGGATGTCGGGAGGAGGGGGCAGCAGGGCTGGAGAGGGACTCTGCCCCCCCCCCCAGATCTCTGCAGGGTCTGGAGCTGGCATCCCCAGGCAGAGGGGGATGGAGGTGGGAGGCCAGGGGGAGCCAGGGGGTTGTCGAGGTCCAGGACCCCCAGTTGTGCCTGCCTGAGCCCTGGGGGCCTGACCCTGCCTGGTGCTGAGCTGCTGCACCCCCTGGGATGGGACCCGCAGGCAAGGTTTTGGTGGGTGCGAGGGGGACGGTGGTTGATTTGGGGGTGCTAGGGGGAAGGTGGTTGATCTGGGGAGATGAGGGGCTGCAGGGGGGCGCGGGTAGGGGTCAGGGTGCGAGGCCGACCCCCCTCCTCACCCTGGCAGGGAGAAGCTGGGTGTCTACGAGAGCGTGAACATCATCAGCCCCCAGGACGCTGCCACCCTCTTCCAAGCGGAGGGGACTCTGCCGGAGCGCTTCAGCGTGCCCCCCTGGGTGGCTTACCGTGACTACCGCAACAAGCCCTATGGCGTGCTCCTCAAGTGAGTTGGGGTGGGGGGGTGCCCTCAAATGGGGCTCCCAGGTCCTATCGCGATAGCCCCAGCACATGGGAGGGTGGGAAGCTGGAGCATCAGGAGGGTGATGGGGACCTGTGCTTTGGGGGGTGGCATCCTCTGGGGGGTGGGGGGCTTGGGTGGGGGGGATGCCTCTGACCCCCCACGTTGGTGTCCCGCAGGACTGGGGAGGCCTGGCGCTCGGACCGCCTGATGCTGAACAAGGAGGTGCTGTCGCCGCAGGTGGTGGAAGGTTTCGTGCCTCTGCTGAGCGAGGTGGGCGAGGACTTTGTTCGGCGGGCACGAGCCCAGGTGGGGAAGAGCGGCCGGGACCGCTGGACGGCCGATTTCACCCACGAGCTCTTCCGCTTCGCCTTGGAGTGTGAGTGTCAGGGGCACGAGTCTCTGCAGGACACGTGTCCCCCCTGCCGAAACACCCCTTTGCAGGGTGCCCAAGGTGGGCAACACGCTGTGTTTCCCCCAGTTTCATCCTCAGAGATGGGCAAACGAGCTTCTCCCCCAAAGCTGTAGCATCTAGGGGGATGTCCTCTCCCCAGACAAGTAGAGAACAACTCAACACTGTTGATAAAACACTGTTTTATCATCTAGCAGTCATCAACTGGTAGCCAACCCTACCCAACAAGGGATGCCTTCATGGCCCCGTGATGCTCGGAGCGAACAGGAGGCCAAACCAGGTCCCCGTAGCCATGGAAAGGCTTGAGTTGGCCCTGGAAGGGTGAAGGGGATGGGGATGGGTTCCCCCCCGGCCGGATCCCCTCACGGGTGCCGTGCTTGCAGCCGTATGCCACGTGCTGTACGGGGAGCGGCTGGGGCTGCTGCAGGACTTTGTGGACCCCGAGGCGCAGCGCTTCATTGACGCCGTGAGCCTGATGTTCCACACCACCTCGCCCATGCTCTACCTGCCACCCACCCTTCTCCGCCACCTCAACGTCAAGACGTGGCGGGACCACGTCCAGGCCTGGGATGCCATCTTCTCCCAGGGTGAGTGTTCCTCCTGCCCACACCTCCCTGTGTCCCTTTGAGGACTTGGCTCCATAGTGCAGCCTCATCTCACCAGCGTGGAGACCTTCTCCTGGGTCCAACCACCCAGCACAGGGCCACCAAGGCCAGGAAGGCTTTCCACATCTGGAGCTGGTGGAATGGAGCAGTGGGGAACCATCCAGGAACGATGAAGGGCAGATGATGGGCATCGCGTTGAGGGGAACAGCTCTCCCAGAGGGCCTTGTGGCCTCAGAGACCTTTTGGCACCTGGGACAACCCTCCTGCAGGGTGTCCCCCCCTTGGGGTACCCTCACCCCCCCCCTCTCTGTGCCCACCCTGCCACTGCTGGGTCCTGCAGTCAGGACCGCAGACCCAAGCCACTGCAGGGGCAGCTCCCATGGAAAAGCCACCAGCGTGGGGCAACGACGTCCTAAGGTGCCACATCTGGTGCCTTCCTCCTCCACCACGGCCCCGGGGGAGGAAGACCATGCCGTGTCTCCTCGTCTCCTCAGCGGACAAATGCATACAAAACGTCTACCGGGACCTGCGACTGCAACGCAAGAGTGCCAAGGAGTACATGGGCATCCTCTGCAGCCTCATCCTGCAGGACAAGCTGCCCTTGGATGACATCAAGGCCAGCGTCACCGAGATGATGGCGGGTGGGGTGGACACGGTAAGGAGTGGGCAGGGTTGTTGGGCAGGGAGAAGGTCCCGGTTGGTGTTGAGCCTTGGTCCCTTGCCCCGCTCCAGACCTCCATGACGCTGCAGTGGGCCATGTTCGAGCTGGCACGGTCCCCGAGGGTCCAGGAGCAGCTACGGGCAGAGGTCTTGGCTGCCAAGCGGGAAGCAGCAGGGGACAGGGTGAAGATGCTGAAAACCATCCGGCTGCTCAAAGCCACCATCAAGGAGACGCTCAGGTGAGGAGGAGCTCCTGCTGAAAAACACCCCAGCCCCTTCCCTCCCCGAATCGCTGGCACTGCTGGGATGTCGTGCATCCAGGCGGGAACGTGGGCGGGCCAGGCTGTCCCCAAAATCAGGTGTGTGGGACCTGTCCCCCCCCCCCCCCTCCAGGCTGCACCCCGTGGCAGTGACCCTGCAGAGGTACACCACGCAAGAAGTCATCCTCCAGGACTACCGCATCCCCCCCAAGGTGAGAGCTGCCACCGGGTCCCTCCTCGCCCCGACCCGCTTCACGTGGGGCTCTGGGCGGAGGTGGGACCTGGAGCACGGCTGGGTGACGTGGTGGGGAGCAGCCGTGGGGCTCATCTGGGGCCGGATCCCATCCCTGCACCCCCTCCCTGCACCCCGAGCACCAGCGAAGCCATGTGGGGAGCCCGGACCCACGGGGCTGATCCTTCCCTGCAGACGCTGGTGCAGGTTGGTCTCTACGCCATGGGCCGGGATCCTGAGGTCTTCCCCAAGCCGGAGCAGTTCAGCCCCCAGCGCTGGCTGGCAGCTGGCCCCAAGCATTTCAAGGGGCTGGGTTTTGGTTTCGGACCCCGCCAGTGCCTGGGGCGCCGGATTGCCGAGCTGGAGATGCAGCTCTTCCTCATGCAGGTGAGCATCCCGCTGCTGGGGACGCTGGGGACTTGGCGCTGGAAGGGACCGGGGAGGTGGCAAGTGGGTTTTGGTACCTCCAGCATTTTCCATCCGCTCTTTTCTCTTCCACCCCAGATCCTGGAGAACTTCAAGATCGAAACCATGAGAGCGGTGGAAGTTGGGACCAAGTTCGATCTCATCCTGATCCCGGACAAACCCATCTACTTGACCTTACGGCCGCTCGAGTCCCAGGCGTGAGGAGCCCAATCCTGGGTGACACCCAGCCAGTCCCAGTTTGGGACCCATCCCTGACAGCCCGGCAGCGCTTTCAGCTCCTTACAGCCAGTCTCCGGCCCAGGGATGTGATTCGGGGGACGGCTGGGACGCTTTCACGGCCACAGCCTTGGCTTGGCGCATCCCTGCCTTCGCTCCAGCCCGCTCAAGGCTGCGCTTACGCCACAGGGGAGATAAACCGAAGCAAACCCCCAGCCCCGCTGCCACCCCTGTAACCCCCCACAGGAGTGCAGGGTGGGTGGGTGCTGCTGCACCGCTCCAGTTGCTTGGGGGGGTTCCCCAGGGACCACACTGGGGACCGCGGCCGTGCTCCTCCGACACCCTCTAATGTTTTGCTTTGCCTCTGATTTACTCTGTAATTTCATCTTGCGAAAAAGCACCGGCTCCTTTTTTGCCAGCGTTTTAGGTTTCTCCGTCTCTCTCGCCAGGTGCAGGCTAGGGCAGGGGGGCCAGGGGCTGGGGTCTTCTCGGGGGGGCTGTGGAGATTGCCGGCAAGTGCTGGTGGGGAATGGGAAAAGGTCTCAGGGGGGCTGTAAATCCATCCCCACTCCCCACTCCCCTTGGGGCCATTGGCTATGGGGGAGACGGCTGTGATAAGGGGGGTGGGGGGGGTAGCGTGTGTGACCCTGGGGGACATCCTAGGATGCTGGGGGGGCGTCCTGCAAACCTAGGGACCACCCTCCCGCCCTCCCCAGTGTCCTGCAGGGAAACTGAGGCAAATCCCCCCTGATGTGGGGGTGGGCATGGAGACCCCCAGCCACCCCGATCCTCCAGCTGCCTGGGTGCAGAGGGGTGGCTCTGAGTCCCCCTCCTTCCGCCTGGCAGCAAACACCGGCTGCCAACTTCCATGTTGGGTGGCCCTGGTCCCCCCCCCAAGGTGCTCACCGTGGTGGGGGCGTAGGGGAAGCCGTGCTCCCGCTCCAGCAGCCGAGTGCCGAGCTCCTGCTTCTCCCGTCCCCACCTCCTCGCCGCCTCCTCCAGCTGGGACGGACCCAAACCAAGCTGGCTTTTTCCAAAGCAGGGGGCCAGAGGTGCCCCCCACCCCAGCCCGACACCCCAAGGCCCCCCCCGCAATCAAGCGGGGTGCGGGAGGTCGATGCCCACCTGCCTCTCCAGCACCCGCCTCTGGGCTTGCGCCTCCTCCAGCCTGGCCAGCAGAGACAGCTTCTCCGCACGCCCAAAACCACCCTGTGGGCCACAAGACGAGCAGGAGTGGGGAAAGGCAATGCCAGATTACCCCCCACACCCCACCCCCTGCTCATGGGGGGAGCAAGCCACAGGGGTGGTATCGCCCCACAGAGCCGGAGATGCCACCTTAGGTGATGTCCCCGGCGTGCCCAGTTCCTCCACAGCGTTGCTTTCTGGGGTGCCATGGCTCTGCCCCGCCCCCCCCATACCAGCCCTGTGCCCCCCTCCCTAGTCTCACCGGCAAGGTTGGGGGCTGCAGGATGACGGGGGGCAAGAGGTGGGGGGGTCTTGCCAGGTTGTCCCGCAGCCTGCGGTTCTCGGCCAGCAGCACTGCGTACACCTCCCCGGAGAGGGCTTCGCCTGTGGGACGGGGTGAAGGATGGGAACTGGGATGCATGCTACACCCCCCTTTGTGCAGAAATGGGGGCCAGGACCAAGCTCCCACCTCCCCCATGCCCGGGGATGGGTAAGAGGGGGCTCAGGACCTCCTCTGATCGCCCACCACAGGCCATCCCATGGTGCAAACCATCAGAAGGAGATGGCCACCAGCAGAAGCCAGCAGCTGTATAGCAGTCCCCCCCCCTCGAGGGTCCCTGTCCCTGCTTGCACCCACCCGCTGGCTTCTCAGCACTCCTGCCCGCCCCGGCGAGTTTCTCCCGCAGCACCCGCTCCATCGCCTCGATCACCTGCCGGAGAGAGCAGAGCTGTCCCCACGTCACCAGCTCGATGCGAGGCTGTGGTGACTGTCACATCTCCCCAGCCACCATGGTCCTGGCACTGGGTGGTGCTCGTGGAAGGGTGGAACAGACCAGCGGGTCCCATCTTCTCCAAAGAGCCTCGTGCCCCCCAACCTGCCCTTCTTACCCCAACCTCGTGCCCCCCCACAACTCACCTTCTCCTGCTGCCGCACCGTCTCCTCTAAGCTCTTTGTCTTGGCCACCTTCTCCTGGCACCTCCTCAGCACGGCCTGCTGCTGCCGGTGGGCTCGCTGGAGCAGCACCAGGTCCTTCTCCTGGTCATTTTTCTGGGGGGGAGGAAGGGGAAAACCCCCCCAGGGACCTCCGTGCTGAGCCTCAAGCCCTCGGTCATCACTTGTAGGGCTGGGAGAGCCTCATGGTGGGGGTCCTGGGGCTCTCGGGCACTTGCTTGGCTATGGAGGTGTTGTGATGCTCTCCCTGCTGCCGCCCTGCTCCTCTGCTCCCATCCCATCCCTCGGGCAGCCCCTGCCTGCTCCTGCCAGTATCCATACCCGGATCAGCTCGTTCTGCAGCCGTTGGACACGGTCCTTCAGCCTCCTCATCTCCGCCGTACCGGCCACCAGCTTGTGCTTGAGGGTGGCTGCAACAGCCCCGTGCCACGTCCTCATCACCCGACCAGGGGATGGTGCCAAGGAGAGGGGTCCCCCAATTTCTACCTCCCCCTTCCCCATCACGCACCGAGCCTGTCCAGCAGCTCCTCCCGCGTCATGACATCCAGGTCCACATCGGCAAGCAGAGTGTGGCCCAGCTCCTCCTGCGAGGCCAGGCTGCGCCGTAGGTGCCCGTTCTCCACCTCTAGGCTGGTGACGTGCTGGCGCAGGGACAGGAGGTCCCCAGCCAGCCGCTTCAGCGCCAGACGGTAGCTGCTCGCCTCCTGCCAGCCCAGAGCAGAGCTGCTGGCACCCCCGCTGCCAGCCACGGCTTTCCCCGGCACCAAGAGCTCAGCTGAGGATATTTGTCTTGAGGGTCAGAGCCACCATGGAGGAGCTAAGAAACATCTCCAGTTTTTCCCCTCCTCTTGCAACCATACATGCTTCTCTTTCCCATCCATCCATCCTTCTCCTCTCCATCCATCCTTCTCCAACCACGCATCCTTCTCTTCTCTAGCCATCCATCCTTCTAGTCTCCAACCATCCATCCACCCACCCATCCATCCGTCCATCCATCCTTCTCTTCTCCAAACATCCATCCTTCTCTAACCAGGCACCCTCCTTTTCTCTAGCCATCCGTCCTTCTAGTCTCCAACTATCCACCCATCCATCCATCCATCCTTCTTTCCTGTCCCTCCAAACCTTCTCCTCTCCACCCACCCACCTCTCTCTCCACCCAACAGACACCCTTCCCCATTTCCCCATCTTTTTCCACCCCTCCCCTGGGGGAAAAACAAATCTGCCAAGGACATGGAGTGGAGCAGCGTTGGAGCTGGGGGTTAGTCTCAAGCTCTGAGCCTTATGGGGCTTTGCAAGTCTTTAAAAGAAGGGAGGTGGTGAAGAATAACAAAAGGATAAATGTTTTATATAGATGAGCCTGGGTTTTTTTAGCACCTGTGGGGTTGGGGAACGCCTTGTCAGGTGATGCTGGGGGGAAGAAATTCCCCGAGGGTTTGCATCTTCTCAGGCTGACCCTCCTGAATCCCTCCCTGCCACACTGGGCTGTGGAAAGGATCCCAGCAGCGGGGACCTTGGCCGGAGGGAGCCGCGTGCCTCCAGCTCCCCTGGCCCCCCGCTCCCAGCCTTGGGGATGGCCTTGGCCAGCGGCCCGCGGGGGGGGCCGGGGCACGGGGAGGGGGTGCAACAGCATCACTCGGCCTTGAGGAGGGGGGGGATAGGGGGGCAGGTGCAGCGAGCGCTTCGGCTCCTTCCTCCCCATCTGCCTGAGAGCTGTTTCATCCAGGACTCAGTTCACCCCCAAGATAAAGCCTGCTCCAGCTGAACTCAAGGGCTGACCCCCCCCCCCAGACCTTTACTCACCGGCAGCGTAGAGCTTCGGTCCCCACGGGAGCCAGGACCCGCTCTGGGGACACTGCTGTCCCCCCCAGTGCCCCCAGCTCCTCCCGTCTCCTCGGCACTCACCGGCTCCTGCTCGTCCCCGATGATCTCTTGGGATCTGCGGAGCAGAGACCGGGGAGGTGGGACACCCTTGGCCAGCTGCTCCCGCCAGAGTGAAACACTGGCAAAGCCTTGGCCGGGGAACCCTCCGTAGGAGACAGGAGCCTGTTTGGGGTGCCAGGGGGGCAAGGCAAGTGCCGGTGGGGATGGGGGTGCGGGAAGGGTGGGAGCCTGGAGGAGACGAGGAGGAAGATCGGCAGTGATGGGGCAGGAGGAGAAGCCACTGGGGAAAACATGGGGAGAATGGAGGAAACCACTCCAAGGAGGATGAGAAGAAGGAGCCAAGAGAGGGCAAAACCAGCGTGGCCCCCCCTACCTCCGCTCTTCCGATGGTGCTCCTGTCCCGTGCGGGAACAGCTGCTTTCCAGGCAGGATGCTGGCCATGGCATCGGCCGCTGGGAGGGACATATCATCTCGGTGGAGCTGGCAGGAGATGTCAGAGTGGAGGGTAAGGATGAGGAGCAGGCTAGGGAAAGCCCTCCGAGAGGAGCAGCAAGATCCCTCGGCCCCTTCCCCACAGCTGGGAGCCGCTCTCCTGGCTTTCACCTGGAGCAAAACACCTTTGCCATCGTTGCTTTGGGGTCAGGATACAGCCCTGCCCCAAAAAGCTCTGGCATTGCTGGCTGTGATGCTTCAAGCATCCCCCTTTGGGGCTCGGATGCAACGTGGTGTGGCCACAGGGCTGGAAGACCTTCTCCTGAGGATGGGGACGTTTAGAAATGCCTGGCTTTGAGCATCATCTCATTGCTGGACCATTGAGGCGCGCAGCCTTGGGAAGAAATTTGGCTACGACCAAAAGCAAGCCTGACGGGGTGCCGTCCTGTAACAGGTACCTCTGGGTGTCCTGTTGGTGACACCAGCAACAGGATGATGTCCCCATCCCCACCCACCGCACCCCGGCACTCACGGTGGAGGACAAGGGTCTGTAGTACAGCATCATTCCTGCTCCTTGGGTGCTCTGATCCTCCCGGCACCCCGCTCCCGGCAGCCAGCCCAGCCCGCCGGTGGGTTGCCAGGCTCTACCCGCCCCAAACAAAGTCCTCAACGGCTCCACCACCCCCGAGCAAATATCCCGTCCCCGCGCTGCCACCCGAGCTGCCGGCCGGTGGACTTACGGCTATGTTGGGAGGTTGTAGCATGAGGAAAAGCTGTTTTTCCCCAGCCCTTTCTGCTGGCAAAGGGATTTAGGTGGCACGGGGGCTCCCGGCAGCCTGGCGTGCTGGTGGCCGTTGCTACAACACAACCCTTCTCTTAGCAACTCCTCCCTGCAGCAGCTCAGCACCTAAAATCACCCGACTGCACCCAGACGGGTGCATTCCAGGTGCAGGCAGCTGGCTGTGCCGCTCCGTGCCCCAGGCACCTGCATCTCTTTCCCTTTAGCAACCCTTCGACCCCTGCACGTCCCATTGACGCTTCCAAAGCCATTGGGGCAGCAAGCGCTGCCTGCAAGCGCTCCCTTTGAGACACCAGCCCCTCACTGCCCCCAGCCCTCCCTCCCCATCCCCATCCCCATCCCCATCCCCATCCCCATCGCCGTTTCGTCTGCCGTTGCCTTATCTCCTGCTCCCAGCAGTGCAGCCCCGAGGAGGTGACTCGGTGGCGGCCACCACCAGGTCCCAGCATGCCCAGCTGGCTCTGGAGGTGACAGCACCTCATTTCGCTGCCTCGGATGCGGGCATGGAAATGCTCTGCCCTCCCAGCACGCTCCTCTGATGTTTCAAACGCTCAATTAACTTCTGAGGACCCACGCCTTGGAGATGCCGGGCGGCATCGGCCTTCAGCTCTGCTTTGGGGTTTGGCCCGATCCCAAGCAGAGAATAATTTGCTGAATAATTCACTGATCAAACCCCACTTTCATCCCGAGATTGAATTTATAGCATTTTAAGGGAAGGGATGCTCTGCCCCAACAGGTCCCCCAGTCCCAACCCCCCCTTTCAGGGTACCCACAGGGGCTCTCGTGCCTCCCACCCGCTGCGGCATCCCGCATCCACCTCTCCTTCGGTGTTTGTTAAGAAACAAAGAGGCCGGTGTAAGTCGATGGAGTCCCTCACTACCTTGTCCCATGCCATCAATTTTTAATCAAAGAGCTGGTGGGAAGCGTGCAATTATCTGCTCCATCAATAATGCACGGGACTGCACTTGGATCGTCCAGGCTGGGGAGCTGCTTTCCCTGCCTGCGCTGGAAGGTGCTGGGTTCAACCACGGCTTTTCTAGGTTCAGACAACACCTGCAGAGGCTGGAAAAGCATCCCCAGCCTTTAGTCCCAGCCCAATGCTGCTCAGACACCCACCATCCCATACTTCTGCCTGCGCAACCGTTCCTGGCAGGCAGCATCACCCCGGTGCTGCCTCCGGGGACAGGGGCAGAGTTAAGGGTATTTGAACATATTTTCCTCTATACCACCTATCTCAAATCCACCCGGAGATAGCTGTGTCTCTCCTTCCTGCAGGGGTCTGGGATGAAAGGCTGGGAATCCACGTCTGAAATGATGGAAGCTTTGAAACTCCTGGCACTCACTATTTCCTCCCCCCCCCATCATTTCCAAGCTTCTGAAGCTTCCCCTGCCTTTAGAGCCTTTCATCCGCCCCGATGAGCCGCCCCCCCTCCTTCCTGTATTTGCTTAGGCCAAGTTTTTTTTTTATTTACTTAACAAATTGCTCCGAGATGCTTTGATGTATCGATTAGCTTCAACTGCTGGAATCAATTCATCTCTAGACGGAGCAGCATGGAGGAAAGCGAGGCAGGGGGGCTAGAAATAAACCTCCATGGGAGGCAGGAAGGTCCAAAAGTGGCTGAAAACAGGGTGTACCAGAGGATTCTGCATCCGCATAGCATGGCCTGACCCCATCCCTGGCCGGGGAGGGGACAGCAATGCACTCCAGAGAGAGGCTGAGGATGGGCCAACTCATTTCACTTGTGAGCATAGAGGCATTTGAGCCCCTGGCAGCGCACCAGCCTCTTCTCCAACACAATCTCCCTCCAGCTCAATGAATAACATGTCCCTGGATGAGAATTAAGCCCAATTCCTTAATTGTTATGAAGATGGGATAAGCTCAGATTTACATATCTGAGAAAAATATTGCCACAGCAGCTTAGGAAGATCAGAGGGAAGAAAAATCCCATTTTTCCCTCTTTTCTGTAACAAAAGCTCACGAAACCATCAGGAGATAGTGACGCCTCTGTTTGCTTTGCCCGATGCCCTCATTGACCTTACCCATCCCCTTGGGACACGGGTACCTGATGGGGCGGAGGGAGGGGGATTATCAAGTATCCAAACCCATCCTCAGGACAACATCTGGGCAGACGTGTTGGTGGGGCAAATGTTTTGGTTTTTTTTTTCCCCCTCTACTTCCAAAATCAAAGCGTTTCCCTGGGGAACCCCAACCCCTGGGGGAATTGCAGGTCCCCCAAGGGAAATATGGAGATTTTTAGCCCGGCCGCTCCCCACACACCTTCGTAGGATGTAGCAGCCGGTGAAAGGCAGCAAATAAGCGGGTTTTTTTATCTGATTAAACCAAGGCTGAACTCCCTTCCCATGCATCGGGGCTAGGGCGGGAGCTGTGCTGGGGGGGGGGTATATTAGCCAAAGCATTACAATTCAATTTAAGAGTTAATTGGATTGCATTGAAAAGCGCTTAATCTGAGCCGAGTTCGATTTAATAGAGACACCACATCTACTGCTCCCTTCCTAACGAGGATGATGATTTTAGGGCGGGCGATTACCATCGCTATCCGGCTCCAGGCCCAGCTGCCGGCTGCTGATATCATGTTGTACAAGGAAATAAAAGCCTCTGGATTACACTGGGTAACTCGGGGAGGCAAGACGCTCCGTGTAGAGACAACTGCTCCTTGGGCTCCCACCCGCCTGCCTGCTTCTTCAAGATAAGGCTCAAGAAAGCAGTCGTGCCACCAGCAGGGACTGTGATTCCTCTGCGAGTCGCTGCTGGTTTATTTTGCTCAAAGAAAAAGAAAAAAAAAGAAAAAAGAAAAAAAAAAAGAAAATCGGTGGCTAGGAGGAGGTAGGATGACTTTTGAGAGCAAACTCTGGCTGAGTCAGCTCCTGGCTCCTGAAAAACAATTTTTCTCCCATCCTGCTGCACAGGGCTGCTTTTGGGAGGGATGGGGACAGCTGGAGTGATGTCCCCAGGTGATGTCTTGCTGCTCATGGTGACCAGGGGGAAGGGGAGGTCAGCAGAGCCTCCCAGGATGGGTTTCTAGTCCCAGCATAGGTCAGAGCATCCCCCAGTGCTGCTGCTCACCCCGACCACAATCTGGGGCCAGACCTCAAAAAGTCCCCTCCTGAGACCAAAAAGTGAGTGAAACAGGTTACGACTGTTACCCTGGGCTCCCGCTGGGTCTTCGCAGTTTTTTTTCCTTCTAGGAAAACATCTGCATCTGTGTTTTAAGATAAACATGCTTCCAGCAGCTGGGGATGTGAAAAAGTGGAGAAATATCACAAAACCCCCCAGTACCAGTGGGAGACTTGGCAGCTCACTGAAGAGTCTGTTTTCCAAGCATACCTTTTAAAATCTGCACTTGGGACCCGAGTTAAATACCCTCCCCTAGCCCCACACTTTTTAAGTGCCCTCAAAGCATTTTCATCCCTTAGCTTCGAAAAATAAGTGGCTGCAGAGTGATAAACCCCAAGCATCCCCATCACCCCTGGTGACAAGCGCCACCGCGATTTGTCCTTGGCCTGGCAGGCAGTTTATTGCTGGCGCCGTGGCCATCCATTTTCATGTTTGCTTATGTATGGACTCTGTTTGCTGATAAAACGCCCCTTGCATTTCAGCAGCCGGCATAAATCCATCAGTACCCCAAGCCACAGCGCCAAGAGCACCCAGAGCCGTGCAGCACCCGCTGCCCTGAGCACCCACCACCCTGAGCATCCACCCCCGGCCATCAGGCCCCACCCTTTATTAATTAGCACCGGGAAAGGCTGAGAAGTCACTAAACGAGGATGGATGAGCCCCTCTATGCTATATTCACTGAGGGTTGAGTAGTGCCGCCGGGACCGGTTTGGAACACGACACACAAAAGGGCACACACATGCCAATGCATGCACCCCCAAACACACAAAAAAATGGTATTTTGGAGGCAGTTTTCTCTTTTTCCCCTGCTCTATCTCACTGCTGGGGTCCCTGGTCTGTAAACCCCGCAGCCACAGCCACAGCCACCCAGACCCAAGCAGGAGAAGCACATGCAAAGCCCACCAAGCCCGACCAGTTTCCCCCCCCCCGCTCGGAGCCTGGAGCACCAAAACCCCCCTCATGCAACATAGCTGTGGCACGCAGACCATTTGCGAACCCCCCAACCCGTTCCCAGTCTCTCCCGGCCCTCCACCGTTGGGTCCCTGCCCCTCCAGCACCCTCCACTGCCCTGCAAAAGCCATCCCTCTGTCCCCCTCCTTGCCATCCCACCTTGCCCCATCTCACCCCCAAGAAAACAGCATTTCCAGCTGCTTTTACTCTCCCCCCGGCCAGGCGGGCTGAAAGCAGGGACCAGGGCTGTTGCAACCAAATTCAGGGTGGCTGGGAGGCTTCTGCCGTACTCTAAATCCCATCCAGAGCCTCTCCCCTGCCTTGTGACTGCTGGATGTGGGTCACCCCATCACACAGGGGAGATACTGGGGCACCCACCCTCAGCACGGCATCTTCGTGCACCAGGTTCGTCATCACCGGGGCGAAAAGCTAATTAAGTAAAAGGGGAAGCAAATTGCCGAATCCTTAATCTACTTGAGAAGTAAAACGGGCATCGATATCATCCGGGGTCGCGTTAGCTGATTTATGGGCCTCTTTTATTAATTGGCTTAATCCTGCATAACAGGAGTGCTGGAAAAAACCCACCCACCCAGCCCGGCAGGCACCGAGCTTCGTGCCTGTGGGTGCTCTGGCACCCGTGGGTGTCCAGCTCCCCGGCAAACCTAACCGAGCCTCACCCGGGGCCAGGGCAGAGCGGGGCATCCTCATCCCAACCTTGCAACGGCTCCTGCCTGCAGCCCGGCCTCTCCCGGCCCCGGGGAGAGGAGCAGCTACCCTGGGGAGGTAAGACAACCCCCCGGGGCGGGGGGGGACGAGCCCGGCCCCGGAGCGTGGGTTGGGGGCTCGGCAGGGCGGCGGGGCTGGCGCTAGATGGGGCTGCAGCCGCACACGGGGCCGCCCGGCAGCACGGGGAGAGCGGGGCCGCAGCCTCCTCGGCCCCTGCAGCATCTTCATCCCTTGCAGCATCTTCACCCCTCGCAGCACCCTCTCCCCTCGCAGCACCCTCGGCCTCTGCAGCATCTTCACCCCTTGCAGCATCCTCTCCCCTCGCAGCACCCCTTTCCCTCGCAGCATCTTCATCCTTCTCATCCCCCTCTCCCCTCGCAGCACCCTCTCCCTTTACAGCACCCTTGTCCCTTGCAGCATCTTCACCCCTTGCAGCACCTTCTCCCCTTGCAGCACCCTCATCCTTCGCATCCCCCTCTCTCCTCACAGCACCTTCTCCCCTCACAGCACCCTCACCCCTCACAACACCCTCTCCCTTTACAGCATCTTCACCCCTTGCAGCACCCTTTCCTTTTGCAGCACCCTCATCCTTCGCATCCCCCTCTCCCCTCACAGCACCCTCTCCCCCTGCAGCACCCTCAGCCCTTGCAGCATCTTCACCCCTTGCAGCTCCCTCTCCCCTTGCGCCCTCCTTTTCCCTTGCAGTATCCTCATCCTTTGCATCCCCTCTCCCCTTGCAGCACCCTCCCCCCTTGCACCATCCTTTTCCCTCGCAGCACCCTCATCCTTTGCAGCCCCCTCTTCCCTTGCCAGCGGGACGCCTTTGCAGGCACCAGCTCCGAGGAGCTGCCGGGCTCAGCAGTGCCATACCATGCTGGGGGTCCCCTCCCAGCTTGCCAAAGCAGAAGACCCCACTCAGTGGGTACAGGAGGTCCCATCTTCCTCAGATGTCACCCAGCAGCTGGAATTGGGTCCAGCAAAGGGGCCCCAATGCTGCTGGCAAGCAAGAAGTCCTGTCCCCACCACCGCTGCCTGGTCTACCATGCCATGGTGTGGTTTTGGGGGACAGTCCTTACATCTGGGCTCTCATCTTATGTGATGGAGGTGATGGCACATGTGCAGTGCTGGGAACAAAATGCCAGCAAAGGGAAAAAAAAAAAAAAAGACATTTACTTCTCCTAGCCCTCCAAGAGGCCCTTTGGCTTGTAAAACCCCCGGCATGGACAGGTCAGGGAAATACGGGTGGTGGGAATGGGGAAAGAGAGGCTTGAAGAGGAAGCAAATGTTTGAAGAGGTTGGAGAAAACGCCCCCCTAATCGTTAAGTGCTGCTTGTAAATTATTCATCGACTGGTAAGAGAGGCGCAAATCTATTCAGCGAGAGGGCAGAAGAGTAGGAAAACGTGGTTAGGCTGAATCTAGCATAAACCTCAGCCTAAGGTCAGAAAGCTCGTCCAGCAGAAATCAGCCTCAAACATTGGTAAGCCCGAGGGGGGGGTCACAAACCTGCACGGGGGCTTTTCTGGCTCCGTGGGACCAGGGCAGGGAAGGATTACCCCATCGCCGATAATATCCCTCATCGCTTTGTTTGCCTCGCCCCCCTCACTTTTTAATGAAGGCATTAACGAGCAGATCCGGAGCAGGACCTCCAAAGCCGCAGGGTAGGGATGGGATCCGGGTTTGATCAGCCGGAGCGGAGCAGGAAGAAGTGACAGGGCTGTGATCAGCCGAGTGCTCCCCCCCAGACCCCAGTGCCGGGGGGACTGTCGTGTCCCTACTCCCTCCCGCACACACGCTCCATTAGTAGGGTGTCAGCCCTGATTCCTGGGGCTGTCAGGAGATGGGCTTTCCAAGCAATGCAATGCAAGCAGAGTGAAAATAATTTGCACTTTAGGGGGAAGAAAAAAGCAAAAGAAAGAAAACGACTGTCAAAGGTTGGGGTGGGGTGGGGGTGGTAAATAATAATCCTACCAGCAACGCTTTCTAGCATTTTTAGCCACAAAAAGAGAAGATGCTCGGGCAGGGCAGGGGTGCCCAGGGCTTGTGCAAATCCTTTCTGGGCTCCCGTTACCCCACTCAGGCTTTAAAATTGGATGCTGGAAGCATCCTTGAGACCACTTCTCACCCTCCCTCACTTTATCGATGCAGAGATGCTCTTGTGAGGATACAGCGAGCTGGTTTTGAGACTGCTCGGGGCATCGGCGCAAGCAAAGAGCGAAGCTGTGGGTGAAAATACATTGCACAGACCATGTAGTGATGCCAGGGCCAGATCCTGTGCAGGTCTGAAGGGTGTTGGGACTTCTCTGGAGCCCTGGGGCAATTCAGTCTATCAAATTTGGACTTTGCAGCCTCATCGCATTTACGCTGTGCTGTGGTACCCGCCTCCGCATGCCCCATTACGGGTTTCTATTAGGCTGGGCATAAAGCAGCCGCCGCAGCCGCGGAAAGGGAAGTAATAAAGCTCAGTGGATTGGAGGAATTAAAACAGCTGGAGGAAAAAAAATAGCTTTTCTGTATTTTTATGGTTGTTATTTTATTGCTAATTTTCTTCCCGCTTTGCAGCCTAAATCACGGGGAGAGGGATTGGGTTGAAGGTGGGGTTTGGGCAGCTGCTGACGGGGAAATAATTGGGCTTTTGGGCAGTGCAGGGCCCCTCCACTTCTTCCCTCCCAGCTATTTAATAAGCAGAATTGGGGTTTAACGACCTGTTATTTTTAAAGCCAGATGGCTTAAAGTACAGGAAGATATTAGGACCACAAGGGCTGGGTTTGCATTCATCCAAGGGCTCCATTTATCAGTACAAAGGGCTGGAGGAGGAGAACAGCTGCCTTTTATTTTTTTTTTTCCTGGAGCAGAAAGGTACGAGCTGGAGGTGCCTGGGGTCTCCAACATAATGCTGCGGTAATAGGAGAGAATTTGCTAAATGGATTTGGGATTGAGCAATTAGATCGAAGCTGGTGCATCCAGGCTGCTCTGACGAGCGCTGCCCCCAGCAAGGTGATGGGACGCTGTCCCCCCTCCAGCCCCTGTGCTACCCCGAAACAGCTAGCGACCAGGGATGCCGGCACCCATGGAAAGGCTCCTCCGTGGGCGCAACACAAGAAATTATTCATACAACCAGGCTATGGATAAAACCCGCTGCTCCCGGCAATGCATACATTGGAAGAGAGATTAAAATTTGGGATTTATGCCAGTTTTTTACCGTTATGGAGGCAGGGTGCGTGCCTTCTTGGGGGCTGGCAGGGCGATGCAAGCGGGCAGGGTGCTGGCACGGCATCGCTGGCTGCTCTTAGGGGTTCTCACCTGGCAAGAAAATGGGCGCACGGGGGCTGCCCGCAGCTCTTCACCCCTCTCGAGCGTGCTGGTGGCGGCGGGGTCCAGGCTGGGGAGGGCATCGCTGCCCGACGGGGTCAGGAACGCCGCCGGTCTCTGGGGAGGGAGAGAGGCAACGGTCTGTAGGATGGATGGATGTGGTGACAGGGGCAAGGAGGGGGGACCCGGACTGGGCTGTCCCCGCTGCGTGTCCCCTGTCCCACCATCCACGTCCCTGATATGCCACCGGGACCGGTGGGATGGGAAAGAGCCGTGGGTTGGCCACGCTCATGTCATCTTTGCAAGGTGCAAGGGGAGCTTTGGGCAGGGAGGGGGATCCCCGGGGTGAACGGCAGTGGACCCACAAGCTGAGGAGGAGGAGGAGGAGGAGGCAGTCCTTCGCACTGAAACCCGTGTTGGTGGAAATAGCAGGTCCGTGCCCAGCTCAGCCCATCTCTCCCCTTCCCTGGGCGGGCAGGAGGTGGGTACCCAGGTCCTGTGGGCGCAAAGGGATGCTAAAAGCCACTTTGCCGCCTGGTGCTGCCCCTGGCTTCGGTGCCTGCCGGGTAATGTACCTCCGGCACACCGGCAGCCCCTGCCAGATCCCCTGCCAGACGCTGCCGGCAGCAATAATGTGATTTCCCTGTCCCTCATTTCCCGCGCCCGGCTCCGCGTGCCCCGCTTTCCTCCCACCAGCCTGGCTTTCATAGACTCCCCTCTAATCCGGTTAGAGGGGGAAGTCAGATCTAATGGAATAAACGATGGAGTCCGCACGCTCCTCGCTGCCGCCTGCGATGGCAAGGTCACCGGCAGGGACCCTTGCCCTGGCCTGGCCAAGCCGGCTCCCAGTATCGGGGCAGGTTTAGGTGATGGGGACCTGCCCTGCCACTGGGATCCTTGCATCAAGGCACGGCACCCCAGCACCCACCTATTTCACTGCCCCAGAGCCGGTGACCGTGACCCAGCAAATCCTCGGCTCCCCCCCCCCACCTCCCCACTGCTCTCTTCTCTTCGTCGGCTGAGCAATCAGGCCAGGTGGCCTCTCCAAATTGGCTACGGGCTTGGGCAGCGGCGAAGTGGCCCTCGCTGGGTATTACTCCGTGCCTGCACCCGGCCTCGCCTCGTTAGTGCAGCTAACGAGGGCAGCGAGCATCCCCCCCCCCCCCTTGCAGCAGTTGGGGATGAAGAGGTGTCCGGAGGCGTCCCCGTGTCCTTCCCCATCGCTGCCTCATTAACACCATCAGCATCATCATCCCCCGTGCCGCCGCGTTTCATTACGCCGCTGGCCCCAACCTCAACCGAGCTCCTCCAGCATCAAAGCCGGGGTGAAGATGCCCCCCACCCCGCCACTCTCCCCCCTCCCTGGGGAACGGCATCATGCAAAATGCAACAGTTTAGGCTCTGCTTGCAATTACTGAGGCCGGCGTACAGCTGCTGCCCGCCGAACCGGTGCGATGGCCAGCCCGGCCCCGCCGCTATCACCCATCGGAGAGCTGCTTGCCGGAGCGCACGTGCTCTTAATTCAATTAGCGCTGCCCTGAATGCTCCATGGGGACCAGCGGGTGGAAACCCAACAAATTCTCCTTAACAAAGACATTCCCTGAGGTTTTTTTTTTTTTGGTTTCTCGCTGGCTTGGTTCTCCCTGGCTAACGATGCTCCTGGCCGGCAGCGATGCCATAATGCCTCTTGTAATTCGTCATGTAATGAGAAGAATGGGTGATGTGTTTGATTGGCAGGTGTCAATCGAGAGCTGGCAAGCAGGAGCTTGGCTGCTAGCAGTTCGGCTGTGCCGAAAGCCCTCTGACGGTGTGCCGGCTCACCAAAAGAATATGCTCAGCAGGGAAGGGCGATGCTTCCCCAAAACAAGCCTTTCATCAGCTTCTGCATCCCCTGCAATGTGGTTTGGGGATAAAAACCCAATTTCGGTGCTCGTGGAGGACAAACCTGGTCAGACAGGCTGAAATAATGGGAAACACATGGCGATTCCCCACTCCCCAACCAATTGTAAACCCATTTTTTTGCCAGCCCAAAAGGGCTTTGATCGCCAGGCTGGCATGGTGACAATTTACACCCCGGCACTGTGACAATTTACACCAGGCACCGATCTGCTTCTGGTTTTAAATGGCAGCAATTACATAAATTAAGGCTGTTTAAGCAATGATATAGCCAGCCTGTTGATTTTTTTTTTCTTGCCTGGAAAAAAACAGCACTAGCTTTTCCTTTTTTTCAGAGGCTGTCACCACGTGTTGGCACATCCCCAGACCCCATCTTGGGTGACATGACCAAGGGTGCTCAGCAAAGTGTGTGGCAGAGGCTTGGGGTGACCCTGAAGGTCCCAAGTGCTGAATTCATGGGCTGAGTGAGGTGAGGTCATGCCAAAACGAAGTGTAAAACAGGACTGTTTAATAAACAGGGGCAATGAATAAATCCCTTAGGAATAAAGATGCCTCCGGTGTGCATTTTCCAGCCCTTGGATGGGGCTCAGCATCCCCTGGGCACACCAGGGACCCTGCACGTGGATTTGCCACTGGCTACTGCACAGTCAGACTCATCTTTCCTGGGCAAGACACCAAATTTGGGGTGGAAAAAGAAGAACGAAGGGAAAAGAGGAGCCCTGCCTTGAGCCACAAGCCAGTGCAGAGGTGGATGAAGACGGCTGCAGGTCTTCCCCCTGCAACAGTTTTTTCAGCGACAGCCGTTAATTTGCTAAAATGCCAGCGTTTTGCTGAAGTCTTTGATTTCTTTGTCTCCCTGAGATGATCAAAGTCTTTTGTTCTCCTTTGGGCTCCAAACAGAGAGCGCAGGGGGATACAGGGCTGGGTGGGGGCAAACCCGGGGGTCGCGGTGCCTTTACTGGGAGCCAGGGCGGGGGGGCTGCAACCGAGCGCTGCCCTTGCCCTGGGATAACACGACTCCTGTTTGCTCATCCCTGGTGTCAGGGCTCTTGGCTTTTAATAAAGCAGCTGCTCCAAACCATTTCCCTGCAGCTATTACAAATGTAGCAGGGGTTTGAGACCCTGCAGAAATACTGGGGGTTGAGTCCTATTTATGGGGAGCCCCTTATTCCTAGAAAACTCTGGTGCTGAGGACATTTTCCCAGCATGGAGGGTCAATGTGAGCATCCAAAGCCAAGCTTGGCAGCATCCAGACCCCTGGTAGGAGTCGGTGAAATCCCTGCAGAGGCCACGGAGCAGCCGGGATTTACGCCTGGCTCCGAGTGTGCCGGAGAGTACAGATGGCCCAGGGTTTATTTAGCTGTTGTTTGTTATAAAAAGCCCAGCCAATCTAGGTTATGCATTTTCAGCTCTCTACATTAAAATAAAAAAGAATAAGAAAAGAAACAAGGCGAGCTTGGTGAGTCTGTTCTCTTTTGCCATCTGGCTGGGGAGAGCTGGGGGGGTGAGGGAGAACGGGGCAGGATGGGCAGGGATGCTGGGGCTCCTCGCACCCCAAGGACAACCCTGGTACAAAGGCTGCCCCAATGCCTTGTCAGGTCCATTCAGGTCCTGTATTGACTGTCTTTGCCTCTTGGTCCCTGTTTGGCCCCTTCTTGCTGTCCCAAAGCTGAGCTCAGGACAATCCAGGAGCTGAGGACTTGGAAATCCAGCCTTCAAGCATCCCTTGAAGCCTGGAGCTGCCCGAAGGCGGAGAGGAGAGGTTCTGCCCCTGCAACCGCAGCAACATCTCCCCTGCTCACTGGGCTGCGGTTTCAGGGTGCTGGGGATCACAGCCAGCTGGCTGGGGCATTTTCCTTGGAAAATCCTGACCTCCAGGCAAGAAACAAGGGCCTTGGCAAAGCCAGGAGGAGCCGAACCAGCCCTCACCCTGCTTGGTAGCAGCTCGTTCATTGATTTGCATCACTCCAAATCCGTCTGCCCGGGCTGCCGCCGGATGAATTATCCAGCTGCGGAGCCCAAGGCCGGCTCTGGCTCTCCTGTTTTTTGTTTCCACTCCCAGCTCTTACATATATTAAGGAAGGCAGGACTGGAGGGGGGGAAAGGGAGAGGTTGGGGAAGAGGAGAAAAAAAATTACGGCTCCCAGATCAAAACAATAATCAGCTAAATGAATTCCGCAGCATTTTCCCGCATGACTGCGAGTGATAATTTAGTGCAGCAGCCAGCTGGAAGCAAAAGGATTAATTCTGCACTTAGTGACACCCATGTGAATAATTCATCACACGCAGACCCCTTTTCGCTGACCCCCCTGGGCAATCACTGCAAAGACCCCCACCAACCGGCCCCGGCCTGCCACGGCTCCCCCAGAGACAGGGGGGATGCAGTCGCCAGTGCAGCATCCAGACCCATCCCAAATTCACTTTATGGATAGGATTTTTTTTTTTTGCACATGGGAGCAGAGGCTGGCAGCTGCAGTAATTAGATCGATCGGGCTCACGGCCGCATCCTAACCTGGCCAAGGGCCGGTCCTGGAGCCAAAGGCTAGCAGGGTTCCCCCCTCCCTCAGGAAACACAGCCAAATTCCCTCCCTGCTGAGACATCCCTGGGGACCACGAAAGCTGAGGGATGAAGACAGCTGGACGTTTGTCACCGTGGTTAACCAGCCTGGCCCTTCTCCACACGGAGACAGTGAACCGCCTCTCCCAAATACCCTGCCTGTGCCCTGCCTGCCCCCCTGCCTCCAGCCGGGATTTCCCAGGAATACGAGCACGTGCCAAAAGCCCTGGGAAAGCAATGGGTGCACGAGGGCAAGAACGACGCTGCTTTTTCCAGCTGCCCAGTGGGACGATCCAGAGCCCTGAGACAACAGGCACAAGAGATAAAACCCACATCCAGCCCAGCTCATCCCCACCTGAGAGGTTTGGAGAGAGGGTAGGAGCTCTAAAGAGCCATCTCTTGCCCTGTCCCCGTCCCCATCCCTCTGTGCCTCGGGGTTCGCCATCCCCAGCATCTCACCTCCGATCGAAGGAGCTGCAGGCAGAGTCCCACGGTCGGAATGGCCCCAGACGTGGTTTTGAGGTCTGTGCCCTGGGGAGGCAGAGGAAGGGTCACAGCCTGCGCTGGCCTCTGGGTTTCTACCAGGGCTCTCGGTGGCTTTGGCATCACCCAGATGCCATCCAGGCATCCGGGGCTGCGGTTCGGAGCAGGGACTCCGGCTTACCGTGAGATGCTCGGGAGCTCTGCGACAGGCTGCCCACCCAGATGTGGGGAGCCCTCCCTCCTACCAGCTATAGGTACCATCCCCTATAGGTACCATCACTGTGCCACCCTGCCCAGCGTCACCCCGCAGCCCCCGGCTCACCTGCACGGCGAGGCCATCCACACGCATCTTGCCGCTCCGTGCCGCCAGCTCTCGGAAAACACGGCTGGTGAGGGGCAGCACCGAGTATCCCACGGGAATGAGGGTGCCTGGAGCATCCCACACTGGAGAAGGGGCGAGAGCAGCTGGCTGGGGGCACGGCAACCCAGGACCTGCCCCCAGCCAAACCCGGGGATGAGGGAGAGCATCCTCGGTGGGGTTCCCAGACTCACTGGTTTTGTACGGATAATATTCGATCGCCAAGGCGGTGTCTTCGGAGAAGATGGTGGCCATGTCTCGGCCTTGGAAGAGGAAGGAGGTGTCCCAGGTTGGCTGCTCTGGGGGCCTGGCTGGTCGGGACATCTTAGGAGACAACAGGAAAATTATCCTTCAGATACCGTCTCTCTCTAGAGATAAATAAGCAGACAGATAGGAGGGAGAGGAGAGGTGGGGGTAAAGCACAACCTGTGCAGCTGCATCCCATCCCTGGCTCAAAAAGCAATCCCAAATCCCAGTTGCTTGAACTGGTTTTCACTGGGTCTTTGAGCTTGGCTGCTTCTCTCCAGCTAATCCCTGCCAGCATCTTCCTCCTCGCAGAGCCGGAGGAGGAAAACAGCCCATGGACCAACTACTCCATGCTTAAAAACATGATGGGAAGAGCCTGGAGGATGAGTGCTGACTCGAGGATAAGCCTTTTGATATCTGTTGGGCAACCCGGCGCTCAGGCTTGGGAAAGGGTTTTGCGACGATATACGGACCCCGAAAGCCTGCAAGCAGGCTTTCGGGGTCCGTATATCGTCGCAAAACCCTTTCCCAAGCCTGACACCTGGGTCGCCCAATAGATATCGAACAGCGGGCAACGTGTTTATCCCCAGAGCCGCGAGCTGTCGTTGGAAATGGCATCGGTCCATCCCCGCCAGCAGCTGCTCCTCTTCGCCTTCGGAGAGCCCCACCAGCTCTCCAAAGGTCAGCCTTAACACTGGCCGCCCAGCGCCAAGAAATTATTGACAAGTGGCTCCTTTTTAATGCTGTTACTCTATCCCCTCGGCCAGCAATGCTCAGCAGGGACGAGATGCCGATCGGCTTTTCTGCATCAGCACATTTCTGCTTTGTTGGGGAGGGTGGGAGGAGGAGAAGGACGGGGGGGTGTCTCCCTCTGCTCACATTTGGGGATGCTAATGGGCATTATGCAGCTCGGAGACCCACAGCAGTGCATTACCCAGCCCTGGGGGCTGTTAGCAAGGGGAGTGCGGGGCTGCGATGCTTCAGAGCCTGAAAACACCTCCACGATGGGCTACATCGGGCAGCGCTGTTAGTGCTGGCTCAGCACTGGGCTTGGTTGTCTCAGATGGGAATTTGTCAGGGGATCCCTAGAATCAGCTGGGATTTTTAGCTGGGATGCAGCTTACTTCAACTGCAGGGAGCCCAGTCTGTGCTTGTAAGTCCTTAGGGAAAACCCACATGGACTGGGGCAGCTCCCAGCAGCCGGATCTGGCTAAGCACGTTCGAGCCGCTCCTCTCCTTTCCCAGCCTGCATCCCAGCCCACGGGGCTGTTTCATCAGCCTCAGAAAGCCCAGTTGTGGGGGGAAAATCTCCTAAAAAACACCGAGCGCCGCCTCCAGTTACTTTTCCTGGCATCGACCTGTACAAGGCACTGCGAGGTGGTGCCGTTTTAGACTCAGCAGGGAAGGGAAAAGTCAAATGTGGGAGCATATTGTTAATTTGACCCCAATTGTTGGAGGTCCCGAGCCCACATGGCTCCTCTCACTGCGACAGGAATGGGAGATGACGTTCCCCATTTCCCCCCCCCTGATTTGGGGGGCTGGGTGGACAGGAGCGCTCGCCAGGACCGGGCTGTCTCCCACCGGCTCGGCGGGACAGATGGATGCTCTGTGCCGGGGCGTCAGAGCCGATGCACTGATCTGGGCAGACGTCTTGGCACAACAACCGCCTCTGCCCAGAGCCACCTGGAGAAACGCAACAAAGAGGATGGGGAAGAGGAGGAGGAAGGAGACGCCTTCATCCTCCTTGGCTACCCCAGCCTGTCTCCTGCACAAAGGCTGGTTCAAAGGCAGCATCATTGGCATGAGTAGAGGCAGAGGGGGCCAAGCCCACAGGATCTCTCCTGCCTTCCCAAGGGATGGGGCTATCCCCCGATCCTCACGGATGCCTGTCTGGAGGGTGCAGACCCCAGAAGAAAGTGAGAAGCTCCAGATAAGCGGGTTAAGCTGGAGGGTCCTCAAGGGAAAGAGCCCCAGAGGAGATTTATCTTAGAGGGGACCATCATCACGAAGGCTTGAGCTTGGTGCTGGGAGGCCAGACGCAGTGTGGCTTTCTGTCGGAGGCACAGCCCAGTGCCCATGCACCCCATGGATTTGCCATTGCCACCAGCGTGTCCAAAGCCATCCCTTTTGGTGAGAAAGGGGTTGTTGGCCAGAGAAGAGGACCCAAGGAGAGCACCCAATGCTCTTTCAGGTGGCTCTGTGCAGGTCTTGGCTAACTCCTGGCCAGGAAGACCAGGTCTCCAGGAACCCCGGCCAGGCAGGGAAGGGTTAACCACCCAGGAACCCAAAACCCCCCTAAGTAAGAGGGGTGTCCTGCTGAAGGTGAACCCAAGCACCGTTGTCTGCAGATGCTGATGGGAACCGACAGGCGAGAGGACACGCTGGGCTGGCAGAATTATTGAATCCGATTAGCCTGCCCGGGAGTTTGCTCGGGGAAAGCCATTAACCTCTAGAACTGGAGCAGCAACACTCCCTCCTCCTCCTCCCAGCCTTTCTCTAACCTTTCCTCCCGGGCATTAGGAGTTCATCCTCTCTGGGAAGGAACCATGTCCTGCGGGTGGGGAAACTGAGGCAGGAGATGGGGGGAGAGAGCGGATGGGGGTTACACAGCTCCCCAGGGCAACCTGTCCATGCATCCCCGGGGAAAGCATCCTCAGGGATGTGCAAAGACAGACAGAGCCATGTGGGCACGGAGGGGAGGAGGAGGAGGAGGAGGAGGAGGAGGAGGAGAAGGAGGCAGCAGCAAGCACGCAGGCCAGATGGCCGGGTTTAATCACTCGTCCTCCCGCGTTGGGCTCCCACGGCTCCGCGCTGGCACTGCCGCCTGTGCCGGGGCTGTGCGGCTTGGCTTGGGCTCCCCCAGCGCCTGGGTTCCACCAACTTCATGGGGGTTTGCATGTGGATTTATCTATATAAATCCAAAGGCAATGCATTTTGGCTGCAGTTAGAGGAGAGGAATATCCCTGCTCTGGCTGAGAAACCGCAGCCTAGGGGTGCTGCATCCTGGAGCAAAGAGATGGAGGGGGGAAGATAATGTAGGGGCAAGTGCACAGGGATTAATTTCCTAAAATCTGCTCTGGAGCCGGCATGGGCAGCCCGTACCCCGAACCCATTGCCATGGTGGGGCTGGGGGTGCTGGTTCCAGGGGGGCCCAAAGCGGGTGCAGACCCAAAGCAGAGGGTCCCCCGCACTCCCCCTGCCGCTCACCTGCAAAGAACAACCCAGGGAGGCGGAGGGGGAGCAATAGAACAACAATTATTGTAATGAATGAAACGCACTAGCGATTTTTATGATAATTCACCACCTCGTGGGCGACTTGGCATTTGGCCGGCCTCCTCTAAGTAATATTTTATTTATGGGCTCCCCGAACGTGTTGATACAGGGCGTTTCGCTCCGAGGCAATCAAAATTCAACACACGGGGGACAAGGACCGAGACGGAGAAACGTGTGCTCCACCGGCGTTCGGGACCAGCTGGATCTGTCTTTTGGGGGCAGCTGGACATCTGCCCTCGACACGCTTTCGGCTGGCACTTTTCAGAGGCAAAGGGATGGAGCAGCTCTGGTTTTGAGGGGCGGCAGCTTCGCGGCAGCTTCTGGCTCGGCTGCCCCATCACACGTCCTCCCTGCCCCTGTGTCCTTCCAGTCCCCTGCCTCTCCCTCTCCACCAATTTTTGGCAGGGCTCAGGAACAAAAGCGGGGCCCTCCCCCAGCTCGATGATGATGCCGCGTGCGGAAAGCATATGTTTCCCTGGCAACAGCTATTTTGAAGATGTGCGTTGCTAGCTCTCCCGGTGGTACTTGAGGGCCGGGGAGGAGAAGGTCTCTGCCTTCGAGAGGCGGCACTCGAGCCGGAGGCGTGAGCGGAGCAGGGGGAAAAACGAAGGACAAAGGCACGAACAAGGAGCTGCTTGTGGGTTTCTGCAGGCAGGGCGAGGCGGACACGAGGACCGTGTCTTTGATGCTCAAAGCATCGCTTGGCCCCTGAAGCTTTTCCCTGTGTGGGGTGCTCAGCTTCCCAGCCAAAGGAGGGATGCTCAAGTGGGATGGATGCTGCCAGACCCGTTCATCTCCACGGATGCGCTTGGCCTCGTACCTGTGGGCAGCCATGGTTGGCAGCTGGGGCGATGCTGAAGGCTGCTGCCGGAGGGTCTGGGAATGTGATGGTGGTGGGGCTGATGCCGGGACAGGAGGTGGGGTGCTTCTCCATGCGATGCCTGAGAAGTGACGGAAAAGAGGAAAGTCAGCATGTGTGGGGCCAAATCCACTCCCGCCAAGCCAAGCACCGTGGGATGCTCAGGTTGTCCCAAGCCCAGCACCACTCACCCACGTCACCAGCAGCCCCCCCGTGGCCATCACTCACTTGTACTCCTGAACATTGGTCACAACTCTGGCCACGGCGACGAGGGCCCCGGGGGGGGCGGCCAGGGGGGCCGACAGCCCCTGCAGCAGCACCTGGGAGGTAGGGGGGTCCACGGTGAGGGGGTCAGCAAATGTGGGGAAAAAAAAATCTGCCTTAATTCAGCATCAACAGCTGCCAGAGCAGGGGACAACGTGCAGCAGCATCCTCCCCGAGTCGAGTTGCTCTGGTCCATCCCGGACCCTGCAAACCCCTCCCGCCAGCTCCTGTCCCCAGGGCCACCTCTCACCTCCAAGGCCACATAGCTCAATCCAGCACAGCGAGGGATGAAGCTCCTTTTGCGGATGAGGGTGACGTGCAGGACCGTCCCAGCGGCATCCCGCGTCCTTGGCTGTTTGCGGAGGAGACAAAACCACGGGAGGAGGAACGGTCAAGGCCACCAAATGCGGGTGCTGGGCACGCAGACAGCCCATCACTGACAATAAAGCACTAACTGATAATTAAAGCTCACTGTCCCCCGGAGCCTTCCCGGAAAAGATCAATATAATAAATCCTTCTGCATTTAAATATTTAATCGCTCCCAATTTTTGTGCAGGGAAGAAGAAACTCATTTCTGCCAGCCAAAGAGTAGGGGAGGATGATTTGGGGGAAGTATTGAGTGAGTTTGCCAGGTCTCAGCTGTACAGGGAGCTGTCAGCCAAGTCCCCGGGACTGTTAACGTGTTGGGACAGAGAAATCCTCACTGAGGGGCTTGGGCAGCGGCTTCTCTCTGGGGCTGAGAACCCACCTGCATTAATTAATGTACCGTAGCCCCTGTTTACGAAACACTCTGATGTATGGCCCGGCCCTGCATCTCCTTCCCCAGGATGCCAAGGGCAAAAGCACTTCCCAGCTTGCAATCCCATCGCTTTTCCTCCACGTTTTCCCACCGGAGATTTAAAAAGCCCAGTACAACGCCTGCCTTGTTCCCACCTCGTGGGAAGCCTGGGCAGCTCTTTGCTCACAAGCCTCTTTGAGCACCTTCCCCAACTTGCCAAATTCAGGTTTCCCACTGGGATTACACCGTTACACAAGGGTGCCTTTGCCTGCAACCCCCAACTCCAGCTGGGGTGAAAATCAGAGTTACAAGCATGAATAAGCAGTGGGAAGGAGGGGCAGGAGCCGTACCTACCAGCACCAGCCTGCAATGGTGGGGCTGGAAGGGCTGGAGGTGCCGCACTGGCAGCTGGAAGGTCCCCAATGCCTCCTTGGTGGCTTTGTCTGCCACGGTGAGAGTCAGGGCTGGAAGGGAGAGAGTCGGCTATCAGGATGAGTGGGGCTGGCCGTGGGGTTTGGGGAAGGGTGAAGTGCTGGGGAGAGGTTTGGGGCAAGGTCTGGGTGAAGAAGGGACAGAGGTGATGGGGAGATATTGATTTATTTCCAGCAGCCCCTTCCCCTCGCAGGTCATGGCGGGGTGGACAGGGGCAGGATTTATACCCGTCCTGGGTTTATATGCATGCACAAACACACACACACACACGTGCATCCCAAGGAGCCATTGAGAGCACGTCCCAGGCATCCCCAAGAAAGTGAAGCTGGTGAGCAACCAGCACCAATGCAGCTCAGATTCCCATCTAAGAAGCCGGGATTTCCCGCTGATCTATCTAATCCGCTTCCCTGGCTCCAGCCCACCCCGCTCAGCTGCCAGGGTGCCATCCTGCCCTGAGCCCTCCCTGCCCCGGGGTCAGCCCACAGCCCACGGGTGGGTTTTGCAGACGCTTGCCACCATGGCATCTGCCCTCTCAGGGGTGTCCGGTCCTCGTCTGTCCCCCAGCATGGCAGCATCACCCCCACCTCTTCCCTTAATTTAAAGCAAAGCTGCAATTTAGTTGACAAGCCCGAGCAGGAGCCTTTTATCGAAAAAAAAAAAGGAGCTGATGGAAGGGAAAACCGCCCTCTCTTTATGTTGCCATCAAGACTTGGGCTTCCCTTCCCCCAGCTTAATGACTGCACTGAGGCACCCGCCTTAACTCCTGCTTGGCCAACCTGGCGATGCCACAGGTTGTGCATGGCCCCAAAATGAAGACAATGGACCAGGCAAGTACATGGACCACGTTTTTCCTAGGCTCGTGCTTTTCAGCAACTGCTCAATTTATACAGAGATTTTCTTTTTCTCCCAGCCCCTTGTGGAAAGAGCACCAGGGAAAATGTTCTGGGGTCGAGCGAGAGAGACAAGTGGCTTTTCTGTTAGTCATCACCGATGATAGATCACGCTCGGCAGCCCCACTGATGGAAACCGTATTTCTGGGCAAGAAAAGGATGGAAACCATATTTCTGGGCAAAAAAAGGTGCGAGCTGCACCTGGAAATGACACCTCCAGTCTGAACGTCTGGGGGATGAACATCTCTGAACATCTGGGGGATGCTGGGAGGCGGAGGAGTGGGGCCGGAGGTCCCATCGGGTCTCCCCGCATCTCTCCCGGTACCACACAGGGCAGGTCCAAAGTACATCAAAAGCTCCTCAACTTCATTTAGGTCAGGGCCTAATGGGATTAAACACGATGTGAAGATTGGCTCCCACAGTTTGTTTTGCAAGGGGCTGATTAAAATCAAATCCTGGTCCCTAATGCTATGACTTTTATTACAGTTACAGACTCGGCAGCCCTGCACAGGGAGTAACAGCGTCGTGATGTGGGTCCAACCGATACAAGGTGTCGGGGCCAGGACAGCAGTAGGGAAAGGTTTGGGGTGGTCCCCCCTGATGCCGATTCCAATGGGATGCTTTGGAGGATGCCCGGAGCTCAGCACCGCCACTTGCCCCATCCTACAGCATCATGTCTGGGGACATGTCCCTCCTGGTCCTACCTTGAAGCCACCACAGCCACCGAGGGCTCAGGGCATGGCTCGTCCCCATCACGGCGACCCTCTGCCTGGGTGCTGCTTGGGGTGCTTTGGAGCACGGGCTCCCTAATATCCCCAAATTAACCCTTGGATAAGGTGAGACCCATGTCCCAGTCCCCAGCATCCCTGTCCCCACAGTCCTCCCACGCTCTCACCTGCCCAGCCCGCATCTTCAGCATCCATTTCCACCGTCACCTCCTCCTCCCAGGTGGGCGCGTGGGTGGGCACCAAGGATGCATGGGTCGCCTCTGCCTTCTGCTCATCCCCTCTGCCGGTCTTACTGGGAGGAAAAGGAAGGCAAAACAGGTCGGTTACTGGGTGAGGAAGGGGAATGTGTCAGCAGGGAGCTGGGCCTGGGAGAGGGATGAGCACTGTCCCAGCTTGGTGCAGCTAACAGCGGCCAGCCCACCTTCCCACCACCCTTAGCAAAGCTCTGCTGTGCTGGGGGCCCAGGGCCGGTTTTACTCCCGGCTGCCGGATCCTATCAAGCCCCCAGTGATGGGGTTTGCAGCCCCTTTTATCCAAAAGGCTGTTTCAGACCCCGGAGGCTAATTATCTGGCTGTATTGATGAAGGGACAGGGAGGAGGCTGCTGGGAAAAGGAGAGAGAAGATTGAATGTTAACGACTGCCATCATTAAACTCAGCACATAACAAGGCTGAGCAATAATTACAGTGGCGTTAGCAGCTATGGGCGCCGGGTAATTCTTCATCCGTGCTGGTGCAGGGCCTTCGTCATCAGAACTGTTTTGGGGTTGTTCCTGCCACTTTTATCAACTGATCATCAATTAGTCACGAGCTTGGCTAATGATAATAGTGCCCCCCCCAATTAGGGGGGCTGGCAGATCTTTTAGGCAGTCTTCTTGAGATACTCGGTGTTATCCTGGGAGTCCTAAGACTGTGGCAGAGTCCCATTGCCTGGTGACGTGGTGACCTCAAGTCCTCTCCATCCCCGACCGCAGGGTGAAGGGGGACGGTGACGTGGCATCAGGCCAATGTGACACAGATGCCCTAGCCCTGTCAACGGGTTGCTCTGGATATTAAGATGATAAACTGTCCAGTGCTGGCTCCTCCAGAAAAGCTCTTGCTGGAGCAGAGCCAGCACAGCTCTTACGGAGAGGTTACCAGAGCACTGCGGTGACTGAGAGCAAACGGTGGCACTTTGCCACCCCCTGAGAGCTGGAGACCCCGGCTCTGGGGGAAAGGAGATGACAAAGGTCCTTCCAGCTATAAGGTGAGCTCCAGGTAGTAGTGGGACCAAGCAGGTTTATCCCAGCTGGATGGAAGGATGCTCTATGCTTGCAAGACCTCCGTCCCCTCTCGTTGCTGAAGACACTGGTCTAATGGACCCTCAGCCATGCTGCACGCCACATCCCGTGCTCCTCTCCCATCTCCCGTGTGTCCCCTTCCCCACCGGAGAAGCCCACCTGCATCCCGCAGGGATGGAGCCGGGCTGGCCGGCTCTGGCAGGTGGGAATTAGCATCGGGCTGGCACCGTTGTGGAGGGGCTGGAAGAAAATTGGCTCTCCAGTAATGAGCTCTGTGGGGGATTGCTCTACCAGCAACGTGCTCAGAGTCCGAATGAAGCCAGACCTGGGCTGGGGGGGTGGGAGGAGGAGGAGGAGGAGGGTGAGAATCGGCTGCTCTGGGCCCCCTTCATTATAGCCTTGCCTAAGGATGAGAGAGCATTCAAAAAGAGCTGTGAAGTGGGGAAGGGAGGGGAGGGGGCGGGAAACAACCCACCACAGTACAACACATGGGGATGTGCTTCAAAATCAAATGAATAGGCCGGGGGCAGCAGGAACAGTGGAAAGTGGAGATGGTTTGATGTCTCCTCCTCACCCCAGTCAGCTCCAGATGGGCTGGCGGGGCAGGCGATGGGGTCTCTGGTGAGCAGGGGCTGCAGACAGCTGCCCATGGGAATCGCATGCCTTGGGGCAGGACATGACCGGGATGGACCAAGAAATGCTCCTCTGATGCTCTGCATCCCTCCCTGCCTGCTCCGGGGCAGGCACTGCACTCTGCCGTGCTACGGGGATGCACCAGCCACCCACCGCTGTGATAAAAGATAAAGATAAAAGATAAAGACGGCCGCCCCCAGGGAGTTATTATACATCAACATCTCTGCTACGGTGCTTGGGGACAGCATCACGCAACCATCCTGCTGCGTGTGACACCCAGGTGCCCAGCAAAGGGCTTAGCAGGGCTGTGCCCGGCCCCTGTAAATATTTATTTAGCTGGCGTTATAAGTTATTATCGCTACAGGGTGAGTTATTGCTCAGGGCTGACATCCCTGCAGAGGCAATGTGGTGGTGCAGGCGCATCGTTCTTGGGGAAGAAAAATCCCATGCAGCACGGCCACGGTTTGCAGGACTGATATTCAGGGTGGTACTTATGCGGCTGTTGCAGGATCCGGCCCTGGGGAAGGCAATGTTGCCCGCCACCACACAGCCCCACTGCGCTCGGTGCTGAGCTTGGGGGGCTCAGGTGCAGTTTGGGTAAATAAATACAGATAAATAAATCACAGAGGTGTAAGCAATTTCTGAAAAGATTCAGAACAAGAAAGGAAGAATTATAATTTCCCCTCTCCTTTGAGAAACCCAATTTTTACGTTGCTCCTGACTCTCTAACCCTGGGATGGTCCATCTTCATCCCACCATGAGCTAAGCCGCATGCTGGGGCGAGGAGGGGACCCCCAAAGACCCCTCTTGGTCCCACTTCCCCCCTCTCCCGCCTTGCTCTGGGGTTATCGGCTGAGCCCCTGGTTTATTTTGGGGCACGTTGCAGAGCCAAAAGGCTTTGCTTGCAGGCACACCCTAACCCCTTCCCAGGTGGAGCATCCCACCCGCACCACGACCAGGACCGCTGCCTGTGCAGGCAGACCTGCAGGCAGGGGGACATTGGAGCCCCCATCCCCCAGGCTGGGAGCAGACGGCGCATTCAACAGCGACCTTGAGTTTCTTCTCTTGGCGCTGAAAAGCAGAAAGGAAGAAGCGAGGAGGTACTTGCACTCGCCCGCGGTGCTCAATGGAGAGGAGAAGCCAGCCAGAGCCAGGCGCTTTGTGCCATTAATTGCAAACACACCTGGCTCCGGCGCGCCAAGGTCATCCCTGCATCCCGCCGGTCCAGGAGCAATTTATCTGTGCACACGAGGGAGTGAAAGGAAAATGCAGAGCAAACCCACGGGTGCCCCTGAAAGCAGGGAGGGGGGATTTGCTCAGCATTCAGAGGATGAGGAGCAGAGCCAAGCCGCTGCCAGGTCCCTGGAGCATCCCCGGAGGAAGAGCCCTGTCCTCTCCAGGGCAGAGATGAACCAAAGCCCATCGGGATGCTTGTGCGGGCTCTCCTGCTGCTTGAGGTCTTTCAGATTCACTCGGCTAAGCCTTTCCCTCCCCGATCCTCTGCACCGAGAGCTGGAAGCGATGCACACAACTACGGAGCGCCACGGGATGCTGACTCTGGGCACGAGCGACTGGGCACAGCCACAAAGGGCTGGTGCAAGTGGTATTTCTCCCCTCCTCCCATCCCACTCCTGATTTTGGGGGTGATGCTCGGGGTGCCGGCAGTTTGAGCTCAGGCTGGCTCCGCTGGTGGTATCCAGCCGCTTCGGGGGGATCGGCTGCCGTCAGGTCCCTACCAGCATATCCACCGACTGCTTCTCCTTCCCGTCCGTGAAAACCCACCTTTTAACTGCAACATGCTACTCTCCTTTAAAAGCAAGTGCCCTGAAAAAAAATAACTGATTCCCTTCTGCCTTGGCTCCCTCACTATGGTTACTAAAAGGCCCCTCATGTGTCCTGCATCCCTAATACCACCCTCCCCTCCCCTCCATCACTCCCCCGTTACCATGGCAATGTGGTGATGGAGCGGCACCAGAATGTAAAGAGAGATGCAACAATCACACGCCACCCTCGTGCTATCATTTAGGATATTGATGTTTAAATCTCCTGAGATTATCTGGGTATAATTGGTTTATGGAAATAGAGACAACTCCCGCGGTGGAGTTACTCAGGCTGTCGGGGCGGAGAGCGGGTCCTTGGCATGGGGGCGGGTGGGAAAGAGGAGAAGGGTTGATGGAAGGGTGGCATCGGGGGCTGCCAGCCCATATGCCAGCTGGCTTCTTCTGGGCTGCAGGTGCCAGCCAGCCCCAAAAACCCAACGGACGCTGCCCCCACGATGGACAGCCGCATCCCGCCTGCCCAGGGAGCCTCCGGGATGTCCGAAGCGGCTGGTGCCGGGCACCGTGGAGAAAAGGTGCACTGTGCCACACCGACAGACCTTGGGACCCCCTTCACCATGGAGCTCGGGGTTTCTATATGGGAAAACGCCCAGCAAGCAACAGTTTGCTTTACATGCTTGCAGAGAAGATGTTTCCTGGCTTTCACAGCCCCAGCTGCTGATTGTCCCCAGCGGACAAGCCCCAGCCCCGCTTCCCTGTCCCCTGCCATTGATGCACCCGCTTGGGTACCAGCCTGCCTGGCACTGCCCTGGGGAGATGCCCCGGAGAAACCAAACTCTGCAGGCAGGTGATGCTCTGAAGCCACCAACAGCTGCTTTCTCCCCCCTTTTCCAGGGAAGCAATGCCGAAGCCTCTCTGCCTCCTGGAAGGGCTCTTTGGGATCACAGGCTCACCCCGCAGCAGCTTCGAGCGGAGCAGCCTCCCTCTTAACACAGACCAAAGCATGACCGGCTAATTGAGTCCCCTGGCACATGCATAATGCACAAGGAGCCAAATTCTCCTTACCCAAGCATCCTGTTTTATTTATTAAAACACTCTTTTATTTATTGTGATATCATCTCGAAACTCAGGCAGCATTACCCTGTGGGTTCTTTGACATCATTTTATACTTTCAATATTAGGAATGCTTTCTTCCCGATGCCCCAGCGAGCCAAAGCGCCCTGTCCCCTGCCTTCCCGCACCTCAACGACTAGTCCCGGCTCCTCTTTCCGCACCGAGCATCCCACAGAGGTGACGCTTGTGCGTGTTACCACTAGAGAGGTTTCCCCCCTCCGTGGGGCTTGCAAAGAGTTAATAAAAGGGTGACAGATCCTAAACCCTTTCGCTGCGTCCCCACGATCTCCATTGTCCCCCTTCGCGGATGCTGGGTACTCACACAATGACGTATGGCCATGGCACCTGGCCCTCCCGCGTGGCCGGCAGGTTGCTGGCACTGTGGAGGGTGACGGCGATGGCTTCCTTCCCCACGTGGGCCACGTGTCCCCCGCCAGCCACTGGTGCATGCCCGGGCTTCTCCTTCCCGGCGGGGGACTTGGATACCTGCTGGGAGCAAGCGGGAGAGATGTCGAGGTGGGGAGCGGCTGGCCGCTCCTGCAAAGCTGCAGGCATGTCCTTGTCACCCAACCTCATCCCCATGGCCCCAGCTCAGCGCTGAGAGCCTACATGGGGAACATGACATCCCCAGCACATGCCCATGACCCAAACTTGTCCCCGCAACCCCTGTTTAATGCTGAAAGCCTGGATGGAGGAGAAGAAGCTAGGAGATGGTGTCCCCAGCACATCTCCATCGCCTGAGCCTGTCCCCAACACCTTTGCTCGATGCTGAGATCCCAGATGAGGGAGAACAAGCTGGGGAGATGGTGTCCCCGGCACATCCCCGTCACAGCTGCCTCTTCCCTGTCCCCAGTGCCCAGCTGTGGCTCCACAGCTGGATGTCACCGTGCCACGGCAGGGCTACAACAGGTGCCAGGCTCTCTGGGAGGACACCCAGCAGCATGAGAACATCCTCCACGGAGTGAAACCAGCCCAGTGTCCCTGCTCAGTGTGGTCCCATGGGGGCCAGCTACACCCTGGTCCAACCAAAGACCTCAAGCCAGGTTGCCAAAATAGGGATTAACCATCTAAAGCACTTCCATTTCCCCCCCCCGCCAAGTCCCCACCATCCCCCTGCTCCCCCTTCTCACCAGCCCAGGCATCTCTGCAATTTATAGGCACTCTGCAGGAATTGGGATCTCAGCCCAGTCCAGGGGGGGAAAAGGGGAGAGCGCGGCAGCTCCCCCCACCCCAGCTCATTAATTCCCACCAGCTGATGCGATAAGGAGCAGCAGAGCCGCAAGCTGCTGCTCCTTACCCACAGGGAGGACCGTCCCTTCACCCATCACACCCCCTCCAAGTGAGAGACAGCGCCGTCCCCCACCGGCTGCAGCCTCGACGTGCCACCGTCTTGGGCGGCACGCAGCGTTAATGCATCTAATATCAGATAGTCCTGGGGCTACAAGGGGTTAAAACCCACCCTGCACCGCTTCAGACCCTGAAAAACAAACCCTGCGTGCATCCTTCTGACCTCCTGGGGTTGAAGCAAGAGCTCCAGCCCAGCAACCACCCCGCGGGCTTCTCAAAGCCACTGCCTGCAAATCCCCTCCGACGCGTGGCTTTGCCTCCAAACTCTGTAATGAGGGGCTGGTTCGTTCTAAGCCCTCTCCCTTGTCTATCCTGAGGCTGCCCGGCTGCAGCAGTGATGGGCTTGGCAGTGGGGAGGTGACCCACCACCGTGGGGGATAACAAGCCCAAACCTGAGGATCGCTTGTGGGATGGAAACCTGGGTGCTCTGACCAGCAGCAGCCCAGAAAAACATTTAAATCAGCTTCCCCCCGCCCCTTATTTTTTTGCTGTCAGCTCAGAAGCCATCTGGAGCTTGGGGCTGGGTGCTGGGGACAGGCTCGGCATCCGTGACAGCCAGAAAGCGGCACTGAAGGAGCAGAAACACAGAAGCGGGGGAGGATTCCCCAACCTGCAGAGCGGATGGAGGGGATGGATCCCAAGCCCACCCCGGCTCCAGCTCCGTGGCAATTATCCCCCAGCCCAGCGACATTGATGGAGAAGGGAAATTACAGGGTTACTTGACCTGATGTGAGATGATACCCCTCAAGTGATGCCTCCCACAGGCACAGGCTCTCCCCCCTGGCAGCCAGAGCTGTCCCGCACCCTACCCGAGCTCCCCAGCTCTCCCTGCACCCCCAAAAGCAGAGCACGGCAAGCCCTGACACCTTCGCAAGGCTTTTCCAGAGAGGAAGGGAAAAGGGGGGGATGCGGAAGAACATAAACACTATTCTAAAAAAGAAAAAAAAAGCATGATTTTGCCCCATCCCAGCACCAGCAAAGAGGGCAAACTGCGGGATGGAGCTGGGGGAAGGAGGAGAAAAGCACAGACTTGGGTTTAAGACCCCTGGGCTGTATCAACACAAGCTGCATCACCGAGGGAGGGCAAGGATGGCTGAGAGCTTCGAAGAGGCAGGGTGCCGGATTTGTAGGCAGAAAGCACGCACGGGTGTGCAGGCAGGGATGGTCTCCCTGGAGACCCCTCTCTCCTTTTAAGAAAGCATCTGTTCAGGCTCCGGCTCTGGAGTTTTAGTGAGTATTTGCCCCAAATACTCACTAAAAACCCAATCCAGAGGAATTCCAGCTGGCAGAGCCGGGAAACAACCTTGTTTTGAATTGCACGGACATCTCCGAGCTCGCTGATGGAGCCTTGCTCTGGGGGACTCCAGGACCTAAGCTGTGACGCTAGATCGGTGTCCCACACCACACCCTTATTTAGAGCTCCAGATCACTATTTTGGGACATTTTGCTATGTGTTCCCTATTTTCTTTCACATTCCAGACAACAGAAACAAGTTTCTTAGTGCACATCTTCATACCCACCACTTACTTATATTTACATCTCCCTGAAAATCCAAGTAGGTTTTACTGCTAGCGATGGTTACAGCATGATAATTAGTGAGGGGTTTTAATAGAAAATTCACGAGCAGTTAAGCTAAGTAAAACTCAGCAGGAGAACAAAACATTTTAAAAATAGCAGACGTGAACAATGCCAGGCTTTGCAGGCAGCCGGTACCCGAAACCCTCAGCAAGGCTGTGATTAACTACCGAAAAAAAACCCCAGTCACTATTGAAAGCCAGGAGGAAATTCAGTATTTCTTCCAGAAAGGAGGGTGCCTGCGGTTCCAGGTAGAGCCCACGCTTGTTTTTCAGCTCTCTTACTCAGTGGGAAGAAAAATTTCTCTGTCCCTGCCAAACCAAGTGCTCTCACTCAAGAGTTTGCAACCTGTAGCTTGTGGAGGTGGAGAAAAAATAAAGTTCCCATGTCCCCAAACGTCTCAGCTCGGGACACCACATGTTTTAAACATTTTGAGGTCCTTTGGAGCATCACCGACTCCTGCAAAGCATCTCACGCAACCCACTGCCCTGATCCCACACAGCACCTTAACCCCAAGCCAGCCTTAAAGCATCCTTAACGATTATTATTAATTATTCACACTGCAATGTTGCAGGGAGCTTGATTAACGGTGCCTGAGCTGCCATCATCGTAATTTGTTTTTCTATCAACTCTTTATCATCTCGAAAGAAGCACTGGGGCCGGGCGGCTCCTCTACAGCAGTGCTCAGCCAAGATTAAATTGCTTCTGGCTGCGAGCTGACAAGACATAAATAGCCTCAAGAGCCCGACATTTAGTTCGGGGAGGACAGCCCGGGCCGGGAGCCAGCAGGGACCTCCAGGCATGGCACTGCGGGGGCTCCTCCATCCCACCTTGGTCCCTGTCCACAGCTGGAGACCACGGCTGCATTTTCCCCCTGCCAGAAGGTAGGTGCTTGCAGGATGCTCCCTGAATTTTGATTTTGCCGGCACGCTGGCCGGCACAAGACCAGAGGTGAGTGCCTGGGGCCGTACACCTGCAGCGTTCACCTCCTCAACCCCGAACACAGCTCTGCCAGTGCTCCCTGGGATGATGCGCCGCTGCTCTGCAGAAGACACCATCCCCTGCCTTACCATGGAAGGACTAGGACCCTCCTGGTCCTTCGTAGTGAGCCCCACAAGCCCCCCTGTCCCAGCTAAAGCCAGGAGCGATGCTGCCACGGGAGCGGGGATCCGCTCCTCTATGGTGGGAGCGTTCGCAGCCCTGAGCTCCTCCCTACCCCTGGCAATTTATGAGCGGCTGTTGGGAACGTGTCAGCTTTATCCTCCTCCTGAGACTTCATAAAATAATAGTAGGCTCCATGAGCGAAGATGGACTGGGGCTGGTGTGAGTTTTCCTATGTGATGTCTCCCCAGGCTCCTTTCAAGCCTCCTTACGGCAGCTAAACACCAGCAAGCTGCTTCCTCTCCCCCAGCAGCCGAGAGGATGGGAAATAAAGTGCCACTTGGCTTTAAACAGGCAGCGGGATCAGGCCACAGGTTACACCTCCAGCGCTGTACCATGCGGGGTCTGAACATGAGGTAGGGCTGGAGTATGGCCAGGACATCCCGGAGCCAGGCTAGGACATCCCGGAGCCAGGTCAGCCCGAGGATGCTGGGTCCTCAGGTGTCCCTTGGGACATCCCAGCAGATCCAGCCACCTCTCAGGGCTGGACCTCAGGGCTCTGGGGTGTAAGAGCATACCAAGAGCCCCCAGGACACTGCAGAGCATCTCCCAGTTATGAGGGCGAGCAGCCAGCTAACGACCGATCGGCTCCATCACAGCAACGAGCAAGCACGCACCTCTGGGCACAGGGGAACTGGGATGGGGAGGGGGATTTTACATGTCATCAGGCAGCAAAACACGGTGAAATACGGGCTTACAGCAAGGACTCAGTGGCTGATGGGTGAGTGGATGCAGCTGCTTCGCCCAGACCAGCCTTCTCCCAACATGCTGCACAAGGGACAATTTCGCATCCCGAACTCATGGTTTTCTGAGGGTGGGAGATGCGTTGCATCCCAGCTGCCCCATGCCCTGCTGTCCCCGCATCCCCAGGCTCCGCGTCGGTCCCCACAAGCCGGGGGTGTTGGGGTACAGCGTGACATCCCACATCCGTATGGGTTCGCACCTCCCCCCCCAAGCATCACGGCTCCTCGTCTGTCTGCCCCGCTTTCCAAAGCAACCGGAGCCTTGGCGCTAATCAGATTTGAGGCTGTGAAATCTCATTTGAGGCTCTATTAATGCATAGCTGGCATGACACAGGCCCCGGCCTGTCTCCAATGAGCAAAACAAGGAAAGCAATCTAGCCGGGAAAAATGCATCTCCCGGAACAAGCTCGGGGGAGCCGGCCAAACACAATTACAGTTAAAAGGAAGATTAAAACAGTATCAGCACTCTTCTTCCTCCAACTCCTGCTCCCACCCTGGGGAGAGGAGCACCGAGCTGCACCGACGGGCATCCCCAGCACTGTGGTCCTTCAGGAGGGGATGCAATTGCAGCGGGATGCTGTCCCTTCAAAGCAAAGGGCTTTTGCATGTTGTCACAATCTCCCTGCATCGGCGGAAGGCACGTGGGCTCATCCACGCTTTGCTGATGCAGCATGGGAAGGTGTTATCCTGCTGGGTCCAGCCATGGATGCTTTCTCCCTCTTTGCTCAGACACTGTTGAGGTTTTCCCCCCCGACGCCTTGGAGCTGCTTGGCATGGGACCGGAGGAGAACACAGCCCCCCTCTAATGACACCTACACTTAGCATCTGACGGAGAAGCCCTCACCCTCGAAAAATAGCCTCTAGGATGACACAGAGGTGGGCGCGCAAGGCGAGGAACAGCCATCAGCTTCCCAAATGAAAGGAGCCGGTGTGCACATGGTTTCCATTTCTAGGAGCTAGGAAGCGTATCCTCCCCCCTGCAAAGGCTCCAGACGCTGGCAAGCGCAGCCCAAAACACAGCCCTAAGATAAACAGCCATATGGTTGGAGAACTTCAGCTCCACCAACGGCCCGAGGCAGCCCGAGCTCGTTTTTTTGAAGCCAACCCAATTGTATTACAAGGGGTATTTCCCAACACCTTCACGCAGCAGGTTCAAACCACCCTCCAAGGAAAAACACCTGAGCAGTTAAAGCCCTTTAGTAGATCCCCAGCAAAACAAAAGCCAGAGGAAGAAAAGCGATGCAGGAAAGCAAACACTGTTTTATTCATCGTTTCATCCTGCCAGCCTCAGCTCTCCCCGCTGCTCCAGTAACCCCCATTGCTGCAGGCAGACACTGCTGCTCTGCTCCCATTTCCCAGTCAGCAGCAGGGATGGGGGGGATTTTTTTCCTTGGATTCAGGCTGAGCTTGAGATATTCTTCTTATTAATATTTTTAAGCAAGTTGTTTCCTCGAGGGGACCCTGCAGGAGCTCATTAGAGATCACAGGGCAGTTTCGGGGCGCTGGGAGGGAGGATGCTCTCCCCCATCGGCAAGCAGGGATGCTGACTCCGAGCCGATTTCCCTGGGGAGCCCCATTGCCGCTGGCTGGGAATCCCTTTGGGCTAAAAATTGCCAAATTCATTTTCCTTCCATTTATGTAGAAAACTCCCAATTCACCTGTCAAATAATTAAATGGGCCGGCAGCCCAGCACCGCCTCGTCTGCTCCATTAGGAGAGTTTTACACTTTCTATATTTATCAGCGGCACCAGTGCAATTGCCTCCCCCCCCCCCCCCCCCCCTTAAAAAGGAGCAATTTTCTCTTTTTAACTCCATTTGCTTTTCTCATCAAGGCAGTTATTTGACACTTAAAGGGACATGATGACTTAAATTGCAGGAATTAGAGCTAGCAGTTGCTCCTCCTGCTTGCGTTCCCTCCGAGCATCCAAAGAATTTGTGCTCTACAGATGAGCAAATCAAGAAGCAGCTTGGAAAACCTCTTGAGGATCTGTCTTCTCCATCTGAGAAGATTTTGCTCCAGTTTAGCTAAGAAAATGTGAATTGCCGCTCTGCCCTGGCCCATTTCCATGCCAGATCTCCACCGGGGCAGGGAGAAGCATGCGGAGAATGGGACTTTTGGACCAAGCTGGGCAGCCTCAGCTTCTCAACGTTACGATTGGGGATATCACTTCCTTGCAATACATCACTAGGAACATGCATTTTCACACCCCAGAAAATCATCTTTCAGTAAATCAGAGCTATGCAAGCAGCACTCCTAAAAAGCCACTTGCCTCAGGTCCCCTTTTGCTCCCAGCTCCCTCCGGCACAGATCAGGGACGATCAAGGGATCCCGAGAGCCAGGGCGCTGCTGGAGGAAGGCGAAGTCCCCGATGAACCCATCAAGGCGCGCTCCTCCCTGGGCTGACAGCTATTCAAAGCCCTACAAATTGCTTGCCGGAGCGGCGTTATTCATCTCTCCCACGTCCCGGGGTGAGCCCTGCCGGCAAAGTTTGTTTTTCAGACTCATTGGGCTTTCAGTGAGTGGAGGCAGCTCCAGCCCCTCACCCTGCCATCAGGGCGGCAGGCTGAGGAGAAGGGCTGGACCCCTGCCACCTTCCCCATGACAGCCGCTGTCATCGGGATGAGTGATGGATGAGCCGGCCAGGGGACAGACGGGAGACACACGCCATCCATCACTCGCTAACAGAGACCTCTGCCCCAGCCCTGCCGCTCCAGTGACGGGAAGACAGAAGCTTTTAGCCACCATCATCGCTCAGCGAGATGGGGCACACCATGAGGGTATCCGTATCCCGGCGCAAGCATCCTTGCCCTGCCCCTGCAGCCCTGCTCCCCCCCCAAATGCGGATGGACAGAAATACAATTTCTCAGCCCTAAACCATCCCCCAGCCCCTCGGCACAGGCGGATGGTTGAGCCAAGCTTTGCAATCGGGTCTGGGTTTGATTTGAAGCATTCGGGAGAGGCCAAGGCTGGGCTCTGCTCCCCACCAAAAAGCAGCAGAGCTAGCAAGGTAATTCAGTTCACTGCCTGTCATCCCCAGCTGAGCACGGAGGAAGGGGCTCCTGAGATACCCACTGCATGCATTAAGGAAACCTGTCCTGGTTCTGGCTGGGATAGAGTTAATTTTCTTTCTAGTAGCTGGTATAGTGAGTGTTACATCTTGGATTCAGTAAGAGAAGAATGTCGATAACACACTGATGTTTTCAGTTGTTGCTAAGCAGTGTTTAGAGTAAGTCAAGGATTTTTCAGCTTCTTATCGCCAGCCAGCAAGAAGGCTGGAAGGGCACAAGCAGTTGGGAGGGGACACAGCCAGGGCAGCTGACCCAAACTGGCCAGAGGGATATTCCATACCATAGGATATCATGCCCAGTATATAAACTGGGGGGAGTTGGCCTGGGTGCAGATCGCTGCTCAGGAACTAACTGGGCATCAGTCAGTGAGTAGTGAGCAATTGCATTGTGCATCACTTGTTTTGTATATTCCAATTCTGTTATTATTGTCATTTTATTACCATTATTATTTTCTTCCTTTCTGTCCTATTAAACTGTCTTTATCTCAAGCCATGAGTTTTAGGTTTTTTTTTTTTCCACAGATTCTCTCCCCCATCCCACTGGGTTGGGGGGGAAATGAGTGAGCAGCTGCATGGTGCTTAGTTGCTGGCTGGGGTTAAACCATGACAAAGCCCCAGCCTGAACCCCCCCAAAAAGGGGCCAAAATTAGTCCAGCTGTGGCTCAGACTCCCCCAGGTCCCTGTGCCTGAAATATACTCAGTGCTTGAGGAGTCACTGCTTTACTTTCTGACTCCTCCTTAAAAAATAAAGGTGACCTTTATTCCTGGGGAACTTTTTTGCTTGTCCCTGTGATTTATGTTACACCAAGTCACTCTGCACCCGCACACGCTTTGCTAGGGAAGCTCTTCAGCTCCGTGGGGAATCCAAAGTGATAAAGCACAGTGTAAATGGAGCCAGGAGTAGTTTTGGTCCCAATTTTGAGACCTGTTGAAGCTCCGTAAGAAAGTCACAGCTGGCCTTGCAAGGCGTGGATGGGATGTGCTTACCATGGGAAGCACCAGCTGCGTCTCACCCAGCTGCCTGATACCCCTGCAGCCTGGTAAACAAGCAAGGCTGAGCAGGAACACAAGCTGTGTGCCAACCCATTTGTTTGCTGCATGAAAGGCTGCGATTCCTTGTACCCTGACAGCAACAGATTGCTGTTTTGGGATGGGCGCCGTGCTGCCAGCTGGTCCAGGGAGACTGGAAACAAACCATCTTCTGTGGGCTTGCAACCAAGTCCAACTGCCAAGGAGATCTCCAAAAGCTGGCTCCTTCCCCCCAGCACCACGTAGACCTGCTGGAAGTGAAATGAGAACGGTTCCCAGAGGAAAGGACCAACTTCTGCTGACCTGGGGGCTTAACTGAGCCCTGCGCTCTGCTGCAAAGTCCCCAAGGGTCCTGGTGAGCCCAGTCCCCTCTCCTCCATCCCTGCCAGGCTGGGGGAGGAGGTGTCCCTGGGGCTGACAGCTCCAAGACTCAACTTCAGCCATCCCGGCGACAGAGAGGTCATCCATAGCACGTTATCGATCTGCTCGGTGCCGTGCCCAGGTCCTGGGACAATCAGGGAGCCGTCTGGCTCCGCAACACGCGCGAGGCATTTGAACAGCCGGCAGAGCCTCCCTCTTCGTGCCTAGGAATACATTATCTGCAGGTTGCGGTGAGATGAGAAAAATCATTATCCGCGTGCCTTGGCCTTTCGGGTGGAGCTCAGCACCCATCCATCAGCCCCATTGTCCTGCAGATGAGATGCTCAGCACGGAGACAGTGTCAAGGAGCTGGTCCCCCACTGGGATGCGCCCTCATGTCTTTGCCATTTGTGAAAGCAAACCAGATGGATGTGATACCCTGGCACCCGGATTTCTCAGGACACCGGTCCAAGCAGCAGCCCTGTGATGGGACCCCTCACCCCTCTGTAGTTGCCCTTCTCCATGCCCCAGCATTACTGACTCCCCAAACTATGGATCACCCAAGTCCCACCTGAATTTAGGAAGAAATTTAGGCTTTCGAACTTCAGTTTAGGGTTCAACTTCACCATGCACTACAAGATCAACATGTGATGCTTTGAGATGCTCAGGTTTGGACCACCAAGAGCCAAAACAACTCCAGTCAGAGAAGCATCTCCCACAGCTTCAGCTTGTTCCAGGCTGCAGCATCCCAGGAGTGCTTTTGAAGATTAAAATGCCCTCCCAGCTCCACCCGGTCCATCCCCCTTCCCCATAACCCAGCACAGCTCACCTACCCTCCAACACATTTCCCATCATTCCAGCCCTCCCAGGAGTGGGGGGGGGGCAGCATCTCCCCCCCTCCCCCCCGCCTCTCAGCTTTTAATTTTTAAATAAAAACCATCCTGGCAAATACTTGCTGGGTGACATCAGCAGCAGGTGATTTATTGCATTCCCTCTGGGGGCCCAGGAGCAAAATTGCATTTGCTAATGCCTCGCCTTACGCCCCTGGCCCAGCTCCGCATCCCGCTCCGCATCCCAGCTGATTGCTATCGATTTCCGCAGCTCCAAAGAGTTTCCGTCTAGACATTTGCTGAGCAAACTCAATCAGGCCTCGCTAATAAACGCTTCTGGCCAGTAAATTTTCAGCTGATCAGGGCGGGGATAGCACATCCACTTGAAAATCAAGTGAGGCCAAGTGCTGCGAAGGGCGAGGTGCTGCTCCAGGGTCCTGAGGGTTTGCAATGCTCGGCATCCTGCCTGCAAGCGCAAGGAACAGGCAGCTGCCCTAGAGAGAGGTTGAGCAGCTCAGCAGGGCTTGAGCACCCCGTAACTCCTGTGAAACACATGGACCGAGTCCCCCAGAGCCATCAGCAACACATTTATCTGGTACAGGGGAAAGAGCCGAGGCGTGAAGGCGTCCGGCAGCACTGCAGCAGCAGACAGCCCCCACGCAGGGCACGCTGCAGGGGAGAGGGATGCCAACCCAATTTTTTACCCTATAGCCACACCAACGTAGTCACCAGGACCAAGAAGCACATGTCCAGCATTGAGGACATCCTTGTGACTGCGCCCCGGACACAAGCCACCACCTGTGGAGTCCCTTGTCACCTCTCCACTGCAGAAGCCCTTAGCTGGGGGGGCTGAGTAAGGGCTACCGGTCCCATCCCTGAGCCAGCAGCATTTACCGGTGGCCCAGAGGCTGCAGAAGACCTTGCCATCAAGCCCACCATCCCCAAGTCTCCCACCAGCCCAGCTGGAGGACATGGGGGACTCCCTGGAAGGAGAAGAGAGCCCAGAGGATGCCTGGGAAGGGTTCATGAGATCAATCCCGTCTCCGGTGCTGTAATCCAGCTTTCTCAGGCAATGTTTTCACAGGTGTATGGGACACCTCTGAGAGCAGCATAGACAACATCTTCATCGACGGACATGTTATTCTTACAGCAAGATGCAGGAAATGGAGCCCCTGGGGTAAGGGTTGTCTTTTTTCCTTTATTTAGACAGCTTTTAACACAGCTAAGGAAAGAGAGAAATGCAGCCTCTGGGACCGTGTTAGCCCTGCCCTATGGTTTCTGCAGTTTTTAGAAGTCTAGATTTGAGCTGCAAGATGAAATATTTAAGATGTGTCAGCCCTAGGTGCCTGCAGACAGCACTTTAAGAGCTTCTGGGTGACACCATCCACTGCCTGGGGACAGCCAGCTTGCAGGGCTGCCTTTTGGTACTAGAAATGTAAAGTTTGATGTCTCATTCCCCCATGCCCACGATCAGGCTGGGGATGCAATGGCCTGGGAGCAGGAGCAGAGCTGGTACCCAAGCTGAGCTGGGGACAGGATGGAGATGGCCACGTCCCCTTGCACCCCTCCATCTCCTCTCCAGCACCGCAAAACTCTAATGGGAAGCTACTATGAATAGTAGCATTTTGTTAATAATTTAGGATGATATCTTCTCCACCGGCTGCACTCACCTGTGCTGGCAAGGAGGCCAGATCCGGGCTGTAGCCTGGCGAGGAGAGATAGAAGCTGCTGCAGCTCAGCGGTCGCCTTGGGGCAGGCACTGAGGAAGAGGAGGAGGAGGAAGGATGCTCATCTGCTGAGTCACCCTGGAGTTCCGGGGAAAAGCTGAGCACAGGGTCAGCCTGCAGCCTCTGGGGGTAAGAGAAGGGGTTTGGAGACCCAGCTTTGGGCTCCAGCACCCCTTTCCTGGTCCTCCTAGTGTCCCCCATATAATCCCGCCCCTCCATCCCAGGGAGACCCCTCTGCATCCCGGCTCCACCCTCTAATACTTGGGCTCAGGACCTCACCCTTCAAGGGCAGAACTTTTGCAAGAAATAAATAAATAAAAAGCCCTAAACCAGCCATAACCATCCCAACAACATTTATTTTAAATTTAGAGACCACCCCCGCATCTCTAGGGTTTGGTCCCACCACAGCCCCAACTGCCTCAGAGCAGGGGAAGAAAGGAAAAAAAAAACCCAAAACCTCTTTTCATTTCAAAAATTACCTTATTAATAAGTTTTTTAGCAGTCTAGCCCTCCCTCCCTCCATCGATCCTTTATAGGGAGCACCTGCCCAGCTCCCAGCTGCCTCTGATGGGGACGGGCTGCTCCCAGCTCTTAAAAGAGTGGGGGAGAGTGATGATGGGGAGTTTCACTGCTCCTGAGGTCTCTGCTGGAGGGGCTGTCCTGTACCAGCTGGGAAGGTGAGGGGGATTTGGGTGGGCTGAGCAGCTGAGGTGGAGGCTCTGGTCCTGCTGTAAGTGCTGTGGGTGAGGTCTGGGGCAAGCTGTAGGTCTTGTGCTTGGTGGGGAATGGTTAATGTTGTGTTGGGGTGGGCAGAGCCAGGTGAATACCCCATAAAGGATCTTTTCCTAAAGCTCTAAGCATGACTTGACTGCAGGACCCTCTTTACTGGCTTTGCTTGGGTGGTTTCTGTCTCACTAAGACCCTGCCTGCATCTTGAGTTTGTACTGGAAAAAGAGGGTCCATAACTTTGGTAGCAGGCAGGGGATGGCACCAGGCTTCTACCTAGCAATGCTGGGGAATGAGGGAGGGGAAACTGAGGCAGGACTGTGCTGTTTACCAAAGATGCCCCTGAAAGCCCTAGAGACCTCTCCCTTTTTGCTTTTACTCCAGCTGGTGCCTATGTGGGGCCATCTAGCTACTGTAGGGCCAAATCCTGTCCTAAGCAGACCGGTCTGCTCTTGTTTTGCTAGAGCATAGGATCTCTGACCCCCAAAATCTGAGCTCCCCTACCTTGGGGGAGCGGGCACAGCCCTCGGTGGGCAGCGAGTGGTAAGCGGACTCGGGTGTATGGGGTGAGCAGCTGGGGACGGGGATGTGTAGGGGTGGGGATGCTGGGGCTATGCCTGCTGCTTGCTGGTCCTCCTCCTGGGTGCTGGGGGAGAGTGGTGGGGGTGAAACCAGCGTGGTGGGTGGCCGGTGCTCGTGCAGGGATGCGGTGAAGGCCAGTCGACCACAGTGCATCGCCGGCTGCTCGCTGCCCACCCTCAGCAAAGCCATCACGGAGCTGTAGCGGTACCAGTCCTCGTCCTGCCTGGCAGAGAGCTTCATCCGGGGCTGGTTGGTGCGGGGGTAGATGGCGAAGAAGGCTTCGCCCACCTGCCTGGTCCTCCTCATCCTCTCTGCCCTCCCGGGGCAGTGCAGGGCCTCGATGCGGAGCCGCACATCGTGGTTGTTGTCGTTCTTGCAGAAACCTGCTGGGAGCGGTGGGGGGTGAAGTCTTGCTTGGGAGGGCTGGTGGTACCAGGAGCATCTCCTGGACTCATCCATCAGCAGCCCTGGTTAGCTCCGCTCTGCGAACACTAGCAAACAGGTTATCCAGCCTGGATACATCTAGATCTTGGGTGGGGGGTGTTTGCATCGTTGGCGGTGTTGATCCCACTCTCTGAGCTGGATCTGCTCCATCCACCCCACTAAGCTCAGGCAGCTTTGACTCCAGCTCAGAGTTTTGCTGCAGGGGTGAAGGTGTGAGCATGGTGTAGGGGTTTGCAAGCCTGAGACAGGCTGTACTTGCTGTAGAGCCACCCTCCTGGGTTACCTCCCCTGTCAGCCCATCCCCATGGCATCCAGCCTCTTACCTCTGGGCAGGATGAAGGTGAATTTCCTCCTCTGGAAGGAGTAGATCTGGTTGAGGTCGCTCTGCTCGATGGTGTCAGTGGTGCCGGTGCTGCTCTGGATGATGTCCCTGCTGTTGATGCAGAGCTGGACACCGGCACTGGAGCCCTGCAGCAGTGGGTTTTCCACAGTGAGCCGCAGGGCGTAGCGGCCCCGCCGGTTAAACTGGGCGCTGACCACCTCAAACTCAAAATCCAGGATCTTCTCCTCAGCCTTCAGCCGGGAACGCTGCAGGGTCAGGGGAATGCGAAGCTCCCCTGCCTTGCCTGCCATGGGGACAGAGGTGGGATCTGGAAATGTGTCCTCCTTGATAGCAGGGACCTTGCAAGGTCTCTACCCTGGAGCAAGCCGTCCTGGCAGCCTTTCTGATCCAAGCTGCCTCTGCTGCCACTCTCTCCTTCCCCTCTCCAGTGGGAAAAGTGCCTGGGGGTGCCTCTGGGTACCTGTTGGCTTCACATCCCTGCAGGCAGCTTTCAAAGGCAGCAGCAAAAAAGGAAAAGAAATCCCTGTTCCTGAAAAAGCATCCTTTGGTGCCGCAGGGAGATGCTGAGAGCTTTCCTGCCCCTGTGCAATGGCAGGGACAGGGGCTGTGAACTCCAGTTTGTTTGCTGGGAAACCAGGTAACTAGATGCAAAGCAGTGGCTGCCTTCCAGCAAACAGCCGGGGATATCCAGGGTGATGCCGAGCGATGCAACACAGACGCGTGTGTGCCGGGGGATGTGCGCATTGCTGCAGCGGGGAGTTGATGGCTCCTCGAGCCCTTTTTCTTGGGAGATTCGTCACAAAGGGGTTTGCTGGATGTTGCAGAGGCTCTAAGAGATGCTGGTGTTGAGTACGGTGTAAGCCATGCTAGCTGCTCCCATGTGTTGCTGACTGCTGTGGGACAATTCTGCTCCTCCTGCACCCATGGGCTCTTTGCTGCATCCCCTGCTGATGGGACTGGGCAGCTGAGCCTGCAGCTGTGTTTTGGTTTGTCTCTAAGGCAAGTTTTTAGCTGGGTTTGCTTGTGGCATGGGGTTGGGCAAGCCAAGGGAGAGGAATGGGATGAGCCTGGGGAGCAGTGCTTGGCAGTTAGATCAGCTCCCAAAAGGGATGGGGGCATTCACCCACTTAATCCTAATGTCTGGTAATTTTGCAGACAAGACCAAGGCAGAAACTGGCCCATGACTTGAAGTGTCTCTACAAAGCAAGCAGTTGAAATGTTTTGGACATGTGCGTTCGCAGTCTGCCTGCAAGCTCGCTGGGCTTTGGGCACCCAGAGATGGACCCAGAGCTGGGATCTCGCTGCTGCAGATGTCCCGAGTGTCACGGTCGGGCTGCAGAAGGGAAATTGGGGCTGGTGAGGTGCCTGCATGCAGGTTGGGGTGATGCCCTGAGTCAAAGCTGGCTGCAAAGGGGTTTTGCTCCAGGTCTTTCTTCCAGCTCAGCATTACGTGGACTGCTTTTTCCCCATGCAGGAGTGCGTGTTTCTGGCCGGTGCAACTGGAGCTGATCTCCCTGCCTGCTAAACCTGCTGCTAAGCCAGCTGCGCATCCGGAGGTTAGTCCCGCCATGGATATTTCGGGACTGACATAAAGGGGGTTGATGGTCTGGGGTGGGCAGGAGCTGGAATGGCACAGTCTGATTCTTGCTGGGAGCCCCCTGCCCTGTCATATCTCATTCCTCTATCACTGCTAAGAATAGCATGTACCCACAGCTTTCGGGATGTTTCCAGTGAAACGTGAGCTGGAGCTGGGCTAGCAGATGGCCCTTTTCTAAGACAGATCCACACTCCATCTAAAATCCACATTCCAGTCTCTTCATGCTGGTGCAAGTTTGAAACAACAAGATTATCCTCAGGGGGAGCGGGTTGGCAGATAAAACAGTATCCGAGACCCTGGGGCATAGGACTTTTTCCTTTTCCTTCTTTTTTTTTTTTTTTCCCCCTAGTATGGGAGCAGCGAGGCATCCAGCCAAGACCTGTGCCAAAATCACTGCCTCCAAGAATCCCTTTGGCAGGGTGCATGGGGATGTGGATGGACTCACTAAAAATAAATCCTGGTGTCCCACACCTTCCTGATTCTTCCAGGGAGGCCAGTTGTACCACTTGGTCCTTCCTCAGTTTCTATTTTGGAAAAAATAGAGTGAACTCTTGCCTTGAGGTACTTACTGATCCTGAACACAACCTTGGCTGATGCACTTAACCTCCTGCCATGGTGAGGATGCTGTGGAAGTCAGGATGAGGATGGGAACAAAATGGGTCATAATTTGGGGGTACTGGGTTGGGTTTAAAGCAGAAGAAAAAGGTGCTCTGTGTGGTTCCAAGCTTGAGCTGGTGAAATGGGGGGGGGGGGGGGGGGTGTCATTCCTCTGCCAGTCAAGCCTGCCTGGAAGAGTGCTAATGTCTCCAGTGTGCTTGGAAATGCTGATGGCTGGATTGCTTCCTTGAGAGGGCTGAGAGCATAAATGCTTTTAATGCTGTTGGGCGAATTGCTGGTTCTTTCCCCTGATGGCTGAAGACTGCTCAGTGCTCCCAAAGCAGAGCTGCATTGGAGCAAGGTGGTTTTTCCTCAGCTGAGAGCCCAGAGATGGCTTGAATTGAGTGTGTGATGCTCGTCTGACCTGTTTCACTTCCAAAATTGTGGCAATCTGGGTTGCTAGTTTCATCTGGAGATGTCACCTTTGTGCTTATGTGCAGCTGGGACTTGCTCCAGCCCCCCTTGCACCCCCATGCCATGGTGGGGACCCTGTGCCACTGAGCTGGGCTCTGCTTCCCTGGGGCACAGCAGCAGCAGGAGCAATCATGGTGATCAAATTGGTGTCTGTGTGAAGGATCACACCCTGGTCTTCAGCTCCTGAATGCTTCTGAAAGTTTCCTCTGCCTCAATTAAAACCCTGCCAGGCTCTAATGTGGGGAAATGGGAGCTGTTTCATCCTTAACTAGCCTGTTTAATTTCCTTCCCGCCCTTGTGCAAACAGATTATGGAGCCACTGCTAATGACAACATCATCAAAGACTAATTTTCCTGTAATCTGAGGCACAGTTCATTCATGCAGCATTTTCCCAGCTGTACCAGAGCTACACATGCAGCAGGTCTGGAGGTGCCACCTCCATCGTGTTAACGTGGCACAGACAGACCTGGGGCTGAAACCCTTCCTTGCCCCCTCCCCAACTAAATATCAATTTCCATGGCTCTATTGGGAATGAGGTTGATTCATAGGACAGTGTGAGGTCTATTTTAGCAGCCTGTGGATTTTTGTTCTGTAAAATGAAAGGTGGCCTTTGGTTGGAGCTCTGCCTGTGTGATGAGCTCAATGTTTTGGGTCTGGAAAGCTGTGTAATAGTGATGAGAGCAGGGTGTTTTGGCTAGAGGTGGGTTCCTGCTGTCCTTAGCTCTGTCCCTCCGTGCAAAAGCCCTTTCCCTTAGGGAAGGGTCCCCATGGGCACAGTGAGAGGCAGTGATTTGCTCATGGCTGCTGGGTTGTACCTGAATCTCAGTGCTCTGGCTCCTTATCCAGTGTCACAAGATCAAACAGGCTCAGGACATCAATGCATACAAGGAGAGGACACTTCTCCAGAAGCAGAGAAGGGATTTGGGAGAGACCTTATCATGTAGGGCAGAGGCCAAGGATGCATGTAGTGAGGGGCTTGTGGTGTCAGAGGGTCTCTACACCCTGCAGCTGCTGCTCAGGACTGGGAGAAGTATAAGGAGTGGGAAAACCATCCCATCTCCATGCTTATCCAGCACAAGCAGCAGCATCTGGGAATGTCATCGAGCTCCTGGTTTGCCTGCACCTTGCAGGGTTCTTCTCAGCCTGGTCCCTGCTGCCTGCACTGCTGCTGCCTGAAAAGAGGGCAGCAAATCTTGGCAAGGTATACTATCAGAGCCTAGGTGGGAACCGCATAACCAAGGCTCGTGGCTGGTTTCCCAACAGGCATTTTCGAGTCAAAAATGCCAAAGTGCTGGAATACCAACTTTCTGTAGGGCATTAGGGTGCCTTGAGATGTTTCGGTAGCAATAAAGCCCTTCCAGGGCTGGTGTGCATCTATATAATGATCACTTTGCTAAGATCAGGATGGACATCGCTGGAATATTTTTGCCTGGGTGGGGATGGGGATCCTGTGACTCTGAATTTCAGCCCCTTCTATCTCTGCTAGCCCTTTCCCCAGTCCCTCAGCTTTCCCAGGAAACACTCTTGGGATCCAACAGCAGCATTTCTTATTTAAAAACAACCCCAAGGAAGGGGGGGGGGGGGGGGGGGGAACCCTCCCTGTCATTTTGTTTGGCATTGCCACAAGGTTTTGGCTAAAAATTAAGCTAAATCTTCAACGTTGATTAATTTTCCTTTGCTCCACTTGCTGTCACATGTGGACTGTGTGTATATTTGTCCAGATTATATTTTTTTGTATACTGCTGTCTCCTGGACTATGCATCCCCCAGTTCACACCCCAAGATGTTTTGCATCCCTTTCCCACCTCCTCCAGGCTGTTTCTTACTGCTGTGGGACTGTCACTCTGCACCCATAGCGCTTGCTGTGTGAGCCCTGGGCAGGATCTGGCCACCTCCAAGGGACTGCGGGGCAGATGCTCTGGTGGTGTCCCCAAACCAGGGATGCTTGTCCCCGAGCTTGCACCAAACCAAAACTTTCCTTCCCTGTTCCCACCCCTCCCAAGTTGCACCGGGTGGGGGCAAAACCAAATAAATCTGCAAGATTTGGGCAAAGGATTGGGTTCAACTGATTTACACCAGTAAGGAGCTGGCCCTTTGATTTACCCCAGGAGGAAGCAGAGATGTTTGCATCCCTTGGAGGGGGGGGGGACACGACACACACACACACCAGCATCTCGGTCCCTGGGCTTTGAAACCCTAAATCTTGGCATGGGGGGGTGTGGAGGGAGCAACCAAAACCCAGCTGAGTTGGCGGAGAGTTGGGAAGAAGGGGGCTGGGTCAAGCTGCCTCGTCTCCCGAAAAGCTCTGCCTAATCAAAGGGAGAGCAGAGCATGGGGTTGGTTGTTTTTAATTTTCTAAACCCCAGGGTGGCCCCCAGCCAAGGCCTCCTGGCGATGGAGGGGATAAAGTTCCCTGAGCCACCGCAAGCCTCCGCTCGCTTGCCGGTGCTCTGAACTTTGCCTTTAAGTTTGCATGGCTGCATCCGCGCCAGGCTCCGGCGAGCGGATGCTTTAGACCCCGCTTAGCAAGGCCGTGCTTCTCCCGAGACCCCCACCAAGCCAAGCCTCTGGGTGCTTTGCAAGGAGGTCGCTGGTTGGAAGAAGGTAACTTTCTTTTGTCGTCTTTCCTCTTTTTTCAACCCTCTCTTTTCTGTCGTCACTTCTCGCACGCTCGGCGTCGCGGGGGGAAGCTGGGCTTAATGAACCGATGGAGTTGATCACGCCAGGTTGTAAATGTGAGCTGCCATCTGCGGCCTGTTTGCTTATGGTGGGGCAAATCCTGCTCTGGGGGTGCAGGAACCCCCCAAAACTCCCAGCTCTGCCCTTAAGCAGGGATTTTGTCTTCCTCTTGGGAAGCAGTCTTGGGGCGGGGGGGCTTTTCCTGGGAGATGCTGCTTCCCATCAGCATCGCAGGGGCAGAGGTTATGGGGTGCTCTGCCCTGAACCCCAACCCCCCCCTGCACTGCTTTCCGTGCTGCCGGGTGACTTTGTCAGCAGGTTTCGGTGCGATCCTGCAAACTCCTGACTTTTCCCCTTCCCCTGGATTGCGGGGGGGCTTTGTGTGCAGCAGGTGCTGCTGCCTTTGCTTTGAAATGAAGGGGGGGGGGGGGGGTGAGGAGCCTAAAAATAACCTTAAGCAGCCTCCTTGGCTTAAATGTTTAAGCTGCCCTTGCTTTTAAAATGCAAAAGTGGCTTCTTCAGCTTTCTGGTGAGTGTGTTTATGATCTCCATGGTGGATTTATTATCTGCAGGCTCCAGTTCTGCAGAGGAAAGGCTTTGTGAAGAGCTGGAGAGGCTCCACAGATCTCCCTGGGGTGGCAGAGGTCGGGTGCGGGAGGGATTTGGGGGAGAGGGGGGCTTGGATCGGATGAGAACTGGCCTCGCCATGTCTCAGCTGGGAGGAAAATGCTGTCAGAGCTGGATGACTGGGTGGGATGAAAAACTTCCTCCGGACCTTTCCCTGACCCAGGCAGGGGCTTTCCTGAGGTGATGAGGAGAGCCGTGGACTGGGGCGCAGTGAGTTCACCAGCCACTGGGCTTCCTGCATCAGCTCACCAGTGCAATGAGTTTGCTGTTCTCAATCCCCTGGGGCTGAGCCTGCCCTGGGGAAAGGGTGGGCAGCGAATTCCCGGAGGTCCCAGCCTCCGGCTGGATGGTCCAGGGTGCGCGTGGGCTCCTTGGCACTTGTGTTTGGGGAACTTGGGGACAGCATGGGATCTTCACACTGGAAAAAGCTCTGCTTTTCCAGAAGGATGATCAAAGTCTTCAAAAAGCTCTGGGCAAGGGCTGGCTGAGGTATCTTTGGTGCTTGGAAGGCTCCAAAGTCATCAGTGGAGGGAAGGGATGGGACTGACTGTCCTCTTGCCTTCCCTAGCTGAGCACAAGTGGCTACAAACCAACCTTTCTGATCTCATTTTGGGGCTGGGACACCAAGTTTGGTGGACTTTGGGGCTGAAGTTGGCTGGTTTGGCTTGTGCTGATGAGACCAGGATATGCCTCTCTGAGCATCAGCTGAAGCTGCTAAATCCACCTTTGGGAAGGCCATCCTCTTTGATGTCTTCCAAAGCTGTCCCTGTGCCACCTGGCTTTGCAGGCACCAACCCAGCAGTCACCAGTGCCGCTCCTGAGTGGCAATTGAATTAGAGGAGATCTCACTTAAACAACTCTTCCCCCCCTCTGCCTCCCTGGCCCAAGGGCTCCCTGAACAATTGTGAAATGAGATCTTTATCATTTTTATTAAAAGCTGTACACAAGGCATCACCATTAGGCTGGATGGGAGGAGGGAAGGGGGGGGTAATTCCCTTATGGCTCCCCTCTTCTTCCCTCCACTCCCCTCCCCAGTTTAATTCATAGCGGTGGGATGCAAAAGCTCCCCAGAGAGTGATGGATAGTGGGAAATGAAGAATACGAAGGAGCTTTATTGAACCCATCAATCTCGGGCAAGGCTGCTGCGATCAAAGGCCCAGCCTGTTTCGGCAGAGGTTACGTGGAGGAGCAAAGAGATCAAGTTTCGGGGAAACCCAGGGCACGGAGAGGCTGCAAAACCAGTGAGCCCCTGGCTCGGCCCTGGACCAGAGGAGCCAGCGCCTGCAGAGCAGGGTGGAGAGCGGTGGCCTTGCCCTGGCTGGGGATGCTGATCCTGCTGGGATTTTGGCACACCTGCATCTCCTCCTCTTCTGGGACACCAGCATTTGCAGTCTGCGCAGGAATAAGGGGGTTAACTCTTCCCTGTGCTGTGGTGAGGCTGAAGACCTTCATTGCGTGCTTCTCCCCAGCTGAAATGCCCATCCCCAGCGAGGTATCTCCTCCAGCAGAGCACCAGCCCCGTTGGCCAGGGCTGTAAGAGACCCGTTGCGGTCCAGGCTTGGATGTCCCCGTGTCACACCATCACTCGTTCAGCCTTGCGCTGCCCCGGCTTGCCTGATGGTGTCCAGCAGATGGGTCAGAGGCTCTGAAGCACCTCCTGATTTTTCCAGACTGTTCATGACTTGTGACCAAAGCTTTGCCACCCTGCCTGGTGGACAGCAAAAGGAGACCTTCTGCTGGAGCGGGACAGCATCCATCTCCTGAAGGTGAGTGGGCTGGTCTGGAAGGCTTGAAGATCACCTGGTGCTGGCACAGTGTTGACCCACCTTGGTCCCATACCCAGCCAGAGATGGGGTCTGGGTGTGCATGATACTCCGAGCAAGGATGTGTTGGAAGGGGAGCTGACACACCACCCAGGGAGCTTGTCAGCTTGGTCTTGTGCTCTTGCTGCCCAGCACAGATTCAGGCTGCGGCTTGCCTGGCAGGGGTCCCTGACAGCTCTGTGCACCGTGCCTCTCGCTGAGCCTTTCTCTCCTTTCCTTTCCGCTTTTCTGTGGCTGCCGTGTCCCCAAGTGGCTGCAAAGCAGGGCATTGGCAAGATGGCATCTGCTGGCTCGTTCAGAGCTGGATCATATGGAGTAATGCTACCTGGCTGGGCTGGTGGGTAGGTAGATCTTGCTTTCTGCTGGTTGCCCTTCTTTGGGTCATCCCGCAGGGAGGTGAGAGGGGCATGGGCAATCCCACGGTGGCTTTTGGGGCCAGTCCTTTCATCCGAATGTTGCTTGGGGGGAGAAAAAGCATCCCCAGAAGGATGCTGCCCCATGCCAGGGCTGGCAGGGTTCGCCTCATCTGCCTAAACCCCAGCCTCAACTTCCAAGCCCTGCCAAGCCTTTGGTGACCCCACGGGAGGGGAAAGGGTCTTGCGGATGTGTGTGTGTGCTGCCATGAACTTTAAAGGCTCTTCCTACCTTTTTATGGAGTGCTACATTCCTGGGAGGTGAGGTCAGAGCTGCTTCCTGGTGCAGGCGAAACCAAGAGATGGCTGGAGAGTCGATGCCTTGAAGCTGGGACGTGCGCTGGGTGGGTCGAGGATGGGGTCTGGGGGCCGTCTGAGTTGGATGCTCGCCTGGGGCTGGTGGGGTCCATCCTTCCTCTACTGGAGCCTACGCTGGTGGGGAGAGGGGTGGTGGTGGCACCCTGATGTGGGCCAAATGCTGGGGTGGGGGCACCTGCTTTCTAGCAGAGTTTTGGTTCTCTGGGAAGGGAGGTGAAGGTCCCAGGTCTCACATCCAGACCTAGAGGGAGCTCCCAGTGGAGACCCAAAATCTGGCTGGGGACGTGATATCCAGTGGAGCATCAGGCCATGGGGCAGCGTGGCCATGGTGGCGAGTCTTGTCAAGTCTGGACTTGTCTGTCCAGAGCTGCAGCTGCCTGCAGGGCTGCAGCCCCGATTTGGGGAATCTCTTTGAAGCTGGCGTGCTATATCCGACGTGGTCCCTGGTGAAGGCCAGCTGTACAAACAGCAGCCTGGAGCAAAGCTGCTGGTTCAGTCATCCATCTCCTACTCATCCCCTCGGAGCCACGGAGCAGCCCGGAGGGGTTTGGTGATGTCCCCAAGCTGCGGGATGAGGTGTCCCCAGGTCCTGGGCTGGTTTCTGGGGCTTGGAGGCTGCGCTGAGTGTCACTGCCTGGCACGTGGGGATGTCTTTGGGCGCTGCCTTTCTGATAACAATGGTGGAGGAGGCATGCTGCAGCTTGTGCAATGTAGCTCTGGGACAGCAGCAGAGGGTGTGGGGCTGCCTGGGCCAAAGTCATCAAAAAATAATAGGGAGAAGGAGAAATGAGAGCTTGTTGTGTCTGGCACGGTGACAAACCTTTCTTCCTTTTCATTGCTACAAAGGGAGAGGGGCTGCGGTTTCTTCCCGGGACTGGGGGAGGCTGGATGCTGTGTGGGGAATCTGGTGGCACAGAGGGACGTTGGGGACATGGGTCACAGGCTCCCCAGCCGTGGTGAGATCTCGTCCCCGCTTTGCCAGCCAGCCTGTGCTGCTGAGCCCAAAACTTGACCCTTGCACTGGTTTTCGAGTCGTTGGCGTAAAAACTGTTAAACAACCCAAACAAAGGCTCCGAGTCTATCAGCATCCCGTGGTGGGCAGGGAGCGGCTGGGGGACGACTAGGTGTGCCCTGAGCACTCAGGTTGTGCAGCTGGGGTGGCGGGGTGGTTTGTCCCTTCTTCCTCCCTCCAAATCCAGATAAAACCTGGATCCTTGGAGGTACAGCTGGATTTTGAAAGCTCCTGGTCACCCCCTGGCTGTGGGAGTGACCTGAGAAGATAAAAACCTCTTGGCTCAGTGCCTCCATCCCAGTATTTCCAAGAGCCCAGGAGGACCCACCTTGGGAAAGCCTGGTTGCTTTCTGCCTCTGGCTGCCTCTCACCATCTTTCTCCAGCCCACGGAGGGAAGAAGGAGCCAGTCATGGCAGCCAATGGCTCCGGCAGGTTGCACGATGCCTTGTTGGACAACAGCTTTGCCAGTACCGACGAACTCGTTTCTGACTGGTACATCTACGAAACCATGGAGCCGGCCATGCCACAGGATGAGTAAGTGTCCAGCCCCACTGGTGGGTGCCACGTGTCCCCCGTCTCTGCTGGGGTCACCTTGGGCAACTGCTAGCCTCCTGCCCGGCTGCTCTATCCCCTTTCTGTAGAGCAGTGTTCCCTGAGCAGCAGAGACAGGATTTATTCCTGGGTGAGCGGGAAGTGATTAAAAAGACTTAATTTGCCCCCCTAAAAATGCTTTATTTCTTTAGGATGCTTCTGACAAGAGCTAGGAGTAATCCTGCAGCAGGCATGTCTGCTAGTTACACTCCATTTTACTTAAACTTCCCCAAAATGCAAAATCAAATGCATGGTGTTAACCTGCTGCCCTGACCCCTCTGAAGCCCCCAGAGCCTTTGCCAGCCTAGAGAGGGCTGCTCTGCCTCCATATGTCTGGGTTTGAAGATGTCCTCATGCCACAGCCTTGCAACTCGGTCCCCTACCTTAATCCCCCCCCCCAGCTCCCCGCAAGCAGCTCTGCAGATTTTGGCTGGGGGTGAAGAGAGTTGGCAGCACACCCCGATCTACTGGCAGGGATGCTCGGCCGGGTCCCTGCATGGCATGGTGACCCTGAACAGGTCTCTTACTTGCAAAATAGGGCTGAGCATCCCTGGGCTTGCATGGATGTCTTCCCCCCCTGCCCCCAAACTGGCGTATCGGTGGGTCTTGTAAAGCCTATTCCCTCTCCATCTGTGATGATCCGCTCTTTAACTGAGCATGCTCCCAAGAGCAGTGCTGTGTTTGCCCCAGGGATGGGACCCCACGGCCCAACCTCGCAGCAAGGACCCAGCGCTTTTTGCCCTCCTAGCCGAGTGCCCTTCCCAAGGACAAGAGAAGTGCTATTGGGAGGGGAAACTGAGGTGTGGAGCAGCGGCGCAATTTATCCAAGATGTCTCACAAGGCTTGAAGCTGGGTGTTCCAAGGCCCATCTATCAGCATCAATTGTCCCTTTGTTGACTTAGTCCTCTGTGGGTGGGTTTTATGCCACTCAGTTGACTGATACCTAATCCTGAGGGCAAGCAGGAGGACATCCCAGCAGCAACCAGCCCAAAGGGTTCCTCCTTGTCCTTAACCTTCTGCATTACGAAACAGCCTTTGAAATCTCCTTGCCCGGCCCCTTTTTTGCCAGATGAAGCCCCCCCTGCATGACCCACACCTCTGCTAGAAACCTTTGGGGTATTTTCTGGGTGCCTTCCTTTGCAGTAAAGCCGTGGTCAGTGAAGGGATGGAGGCAGCACTGGGGGGGTTGCCCATTTGACAGCTCCTGGATGCTCTAGATAGAGATGCTGAAGCCCTGGTGATACCAAAAAGGGCTTTGGTATCCCTGTGCTCTCAATCTTGTGGATGGGTGCCCTGGATTTCTGGAGCCTGAATATTTTTGGACAGCAGGAATTTTCTGGTCTAGCCAAGCCCAGCTGTTGGTAGAGGAAAAAAAAAAAAGGCAGAAATCAGAGCTTTGGTAATGGCAGCTAGTCCTATAAAGCCTTTTCTGGCAGCTCGGTGACAGCCTCAGACATATGATGCCCGAGAAATCCTAATTTCACTATCGGACCCTTTCTTGCAGCCTTGCTTATGGGAGCTCTGCAGCTGGTCTCCCATCTCTGCCCACCCCACCAGCGTTGCAGTGGTTTGGGAGGGCATGAAGGCTTGTGTGGGTTCCCCCCCACCGTGAGTTACGGGGTCAGGGGGTTCAGCTCCCTGGCACAGGGATTTGCTGCCCAGCGTTGCGTGAAGGTGGCTGGGCAAGATCGTGCCTGGCCTTGGGGAGAGGAGGAGGGCTGCGGCAAAGCAGAGATTAAGGGATGTAATGGAGGCCAGAGAGCGAATAAATAAAGCAAAGCTCAGCACGCCTGCTCGGCTGGCCTTGGCCAGCTGGGGGATGCGGCTCTGGGACCCTGTCCCACCTGCACCAGCCCCAGGCAGCCATCTCCTCCACCATCCCCTTAGCTCTGGGGCTGGTCCCTCTCCCACGGGAAAGGCATCGAAACACCCTAGGAGGGGTCTTCAGCCTCCCAGCTGGCATTTAATAAGTGCAGTGCCTTAAGCAGCAAGGAGAACTTCTGCTTTGTAGGCTGCATCCCTTGAAAAGACACAGAAGAACAGATATGGGTGTTAAAGAGGTAAAGGGGGGCTTCATCCTTCCTTGCTGACCTCCTGTTCAGCCTTGGCATCTCTGTACGTGCAGGGAGGTCGCCTGGTCCCTGTGGGGATCAGCTCAGGGCCACTTCCCTGTGTTATCTCTCTCACTTGCTCATAAAGTCATCTCGTGAGGGTGACTTCACCCCTGGTTGTTGATGGTTGTGTAACCCAGCTCTTCAGAGGTTCGCCCCTTCTCAGCATTGGACCGAAATCTCCACTGCCGCCTTGTATGTCGACATTACCCCAGCATCTTTGCTTTGCCCTTTTGGGACTAAATACATGCATGATATTTCCCCCCCACCTTCTTTCTAGCATGTTTTCCAGCGGAATCCCAGACTGCAACCCCACCGTTTCTCCCAGACTGTATCACATCTGCATGGCACCAGTCTCCGTAAGTACCTGCCAAGTCCTGCATGGTGAGTTATCTGCCCCGACGTCGTATTTGCTGTCCCCAGCTCGGGTCATGCCCGTCTACTCCCAAATAGCAGGCCTGGGCTCTTCAGCTTGAGCTGGAGTGAGATTTGAGCTGGGATGCTCTAACAAGGGACTTGCACATCTCCAGACTTTGTTTCATGCCTGTAGTCAATGGAAGGCCTTGATTGATTTTTATTTTTCCCAGCGTGGTCCCTCTGAGGCGCTCAGAGCCTGTAACTCGTCAGAGCAGGTTGAAGCGCCTGTCCCTGCTTCAACCATGGCTGGATTTAGGGTGTTGGGCAGAGATGGTGTCTCCGTGGAGGCTCCCATCGCGTGGCAGCATGTCTGAGCTCCCCACCCAGACCCACACCCCATGTATTTATTGCTCCCTCGATTGGGTTTCTGGCAGCTGGCTGTGCTCGTGGGCTTGTCCTTGCTGGTGAAACGCAGGCGTATCCACTGGAGCTGCTGGAACGGCATCCCGGGACTGCTCAGGTACCCTGGCACTGCACCCCGGTCCCCAGGGTCCCTGTCACCCCGCAGCCAAGTGGGTGGAGGGATGCTGAGGTGCAGCATGGGATAAACCAGCTCTGGGGCAGAGGATGGTGGGGACAGGGTGCCCCTGATCTGGTGTCAGGCTCATTCGTTCCTTGGCTCGCAGCCCAGCCAACTTTCTGGAGGAGGAAGGCAACCGAGGGCTGGTGGCTGCGGTGTTCGGCATCCTGTTCTCCTCCCTGTGCGTGTTGGTCTTGGACAGGGACCCTCTGCCGCTCGTCGCCCACTCCTCCCAGAGCACCCGGGGTAAGGCGAGCACCCTGCTGGTCCGTGGGCACCACGCTCCTCCGGCCTGTTCACCCTGGTCCATACTGAGAGCACTGCCTTCTCTTTCCTGTTTTGCCCTCCCTCCTCTCTACCCATCATCCCAACTAGAGTACTGGAAGATCCTGGCTTTGCTCTACTACCCTGCCTTCTACTACCCCCTGATCGCCTGTGCCACGGTCCGGCACAGGGTCAGCTACCTCGTGGGCTGCCTGCTCTCCTGGTGCCATTGTGTGGTCCACATCTGGCAGAAGGTGGATTGTCCCCAGTCACCGAAGGTATGTGTCCCACCTCCCGGGGAAGGAGCAGGGAGGCTGGTGTGGCCCAGGGTTGGAGGTGTCTTTCTCATCACCTCCCTGAAGTGACATTGAGGTGTCACCTGCCCAGGCCAGGGTGGTGTGGCATGTGTCATCTCTGCTTCTCCCCAGATATACAGGTACTACTCCATGCTCTCTTACATCCCCATCATCCTCTGCCTTGTGCTCTTAAGCCTTTGGTATCCAGCCCTGCTCATCAGGAGCTTCACCGGGCAGGAGGAGACCTTGGATAAGGAGGTAATGAAGATCCACGGGCTGACTCAGGGGATGGTAGCATGGGAGAACCCCTTGATGGACCTGCATGCTTTCAGGAGCTTTCCTGCCCTGCAGCCCATCTTTCTACCTTGGGGACTGGGAGAACTGGGGTTCTCCCAGAGCACGTGTTCCTCACTTTGTTCCAGCACCGGGACCTGCCTCCCCTCCATCCCTCTGACGGCATGGGTTGTGGCTCTGTTTATCTCGCCGGATTTGAAGAGGGAGTGAAAAATCCATCTTTGGAGTAAACTCCTTAGCACAAGAGGCTTAAGGCATCAATGCATCCTGTTCAGGCCGGGACTGGGGTTGCCTTGTTTTACCGGGAGGCTGGATAATCCCCAGCCCCTTGGGAAATGCCAGGGCTTTGTTGGGAAGAGAGGAGGAAAAACCTACTTCAGAGAAAAAAAAAAAAAAAAAGCAGTCAGCCCCAGCGTGGACTGAAGTGACCCCCAGGTTCTTGCTGGGAGCTGACTGATGGGAATGAGGGGTTTTAGCTGTCCTACTGGTGTGCCTGGTTTTGGGCTGCTTTGTCGATGGCAATGAGGCAGATTTATTTCCACCTTGGCAGTGCCAGCAGATTCGCTGCCAGCATCGCTCCAACATGTTTGTTATCCAAATGAGGGCTGGGAGTCCATCACCCGCATCCCCTACGGAGGGTGCCGCGGGGCATTGCGCTAGTGATGGGTGGGTGACTAGGGGTAGCAGAGCAAGGAGATGGCTGCTGGGTGGGATGCAGATGCTCTGTTGAGAGCCCCCCCCAAAAGGCAGAGTCACCTCTCCCTGCCCCGTGTGCCTGAGCATATCCCTTAGCTCAAATCAGGCAACTTACTGCTGCTTTCCTTAAGGTTACCGGGCGAGGTTATTACAAGAAGTACCTAAAGGCTGTCCTGTCCAAAAACCCTCGGAAGGGGAGGTAAGGACAACACCTTTTCCATAGCTCTGCCTGATCAGTGAGTGTCCGTGCCAGCCCTGCCCGCCTGCCTGCAACGGGGGCAGAGAGGGTCCCCGCTCCCGAGGGACCTGCTTTTCACCCTCTCCTCCTTCCTCCAGCTCCACAAAGATAGAAGAGAACCTCCTGTCAAGGGTCCAGACATATTTACGCTCCTACATCTACGTTCCCGAGGAAGGTAAGCTGTGGGCAGGCATGGGCTGCGCTCTTGGCTGCAGCAGCGGCTCGGCAAACAGGCTGTCTTCCCCTTCCCCGGGGAGAGCAAATGCCTTTCTTGGCTCCTTCCCCAAAGCATCTGCGTCGTGGCAGCTGCCGCCCGCCGCACGTGCGACACCTCGGCCTTGCACAAACTGTTGCAGTTTGGGGTGGGGAGCTGGACGCCCACCGGTGGGGGTATGGGTGGACTGAAGCAGCGAGGTTCAGGCATGGGTTGAGCTGATATTACAGCCTGATGCTCGATAAGGCTATGATAAGGGAATAAAAGCTATAACAAGGGGACAAAATCCCTAACGACCCAGGAATGGGGAGCTACACCTTGCCCCCTCGGCCCATGGCAGAAGCAGGGGCTGTCACGGGAGGTGGCACCCCAAGGGACACAGCTCTGCACACAGCAGGCACCCAGCTGCTGGGACGCACGAGGTTTCATGGGCTTGCTGGAAGGGAGGATCAACAGGGAAGAAACTCATCCAGCCGAAGTACAGAGAAACCGCTCCCAGCTATACACCCTTGCAGGATTTCCCTGGGGAAATCCCAATTAATATTTGACCCCCCTGCCCTGTTCCAGTGCTCTCCCTTGGGCGTTTGCTTTGGCTGCTGGGTTGGGTGGACCTGCAGCCCTGCTCCACCCTTCCCCCATGATCCCGTGTCCCAGCTCCTCTCTGAAACACCTCTCCGATTCTGCCTTACAGGTTTCCAGATCCCGCTGAAGCTCGTCCTGTCCATAACCATGGCCATGCTTGCTGTCTACCAGGTGATGCTCGTGGTTAAATGCCCAGCAGAGCCCCCCTCCCTGCCTTCTTGGCTGTGTCCTCTGGAGGCAGAGGAGCCCAGAGGTCATTGCCGCGCCACAATTTTGGCTATGGGGCAGGTATTAGCGTGCCTCAAGGTATTACCATCCCTTGGCTGAGCTGCAGCAACCAGCCATGTGCTTCCAGGACTCAGCCAGCCTTAAGTCTTTAAGCTAAGGCGACGGCTCAGCAGTGGGATGCCGTGACCCGGGGTTCATGTGGCACCACTCCCTCACAGGTCGCTCTGCTGCTTCTGGTAGCCGTCGTCCCCACCATCCAGATTGTGCGGGCGGGAATGACAAAGGACATCGTGATATTGTTGGTCCAGTTTGGCTTGGTGCCCTCGGAGAGCCCGGCTGTCCCGGGTGACATGGAGAAGGAGCTCAACACCGTCAAGTACTACCTGTGGTCACTGGAAGGTGGGTTCCTAGCCAGGTCCTGCACCCGTAGGTGACTTTTGAGGATTTTGGAACTTATCAGAGAGATTTCTAACGCAGAGGATGGTCCAGGAAACTGGTTGGTGATGAGGCACCTTCCAGGGGGGCTTAAAAACCAGCTGCTGAAGCCGCAGCCATGCAGACATGAAAGGAGACTGCGTGAGCCTGGTGCCGTGCCAGGCATCTCTGAGCAGCCGCCGTGTGCCAAGACGGCGAGGCAGGGAGAGCCGGCAGCGCCGTGCTGCAGATGCTGCCCTTCGGCTGCAGGCTTTGATATGTGCTGGAATCGAGCAGATGGCCCCCGGCCCCCTGGCTAATTGAAAGCCCTGGATGGGGGGGGGGGGGGATGACAGGGGTGCCTCCCTCCCTTCATGGCACTACCTTGGGGTACCACCAACCTGGGGGGGCTTTTTATGGCTTTTTCTGAGTCACCGAGCCCCTCATCCTCTTTGTCTTCATGACATCTCCATCCCTCCCCCCAGACCTCCTTTCCCCCCTCTTGCTTTCCCCCTCCCAGCATCCCCTTTCCTAAGAGCATCTTCCTAGGCTCTCTCCATCGCACTGCCTGCTTTTCATGGCTTGCTCAATGATTTTTTTTTTTCCAGTGCTGAGCTAGCCCAAGTACTTGTTATTTCCCCTGGCTGCTTGTCTTTCCCCTTCCCTTTTGCTGTCTGATCAGCTCATGCCCACCTGGGAGATGGAGATCCCTGTATCGCAAAGGGGGTAGAGAGGGAAACTGAGGCACGGTGCCCTGCTGAGCGGTACATCCATGCAGCCCCATAGCTCAGCCCCCTGCAATGCTCCTGAGATACATTTATTTTATTTTTTAATAAAATCCCGTTGCTGGGGCTGGCCACAGCCCTGATCCAGCCGTCTCCCCCCCACTCCTCCACAGTCTGCTACATCTGCTCACTGGTGCTGTGCTGCCTGCTGACCTGCGCCATGCTCCTGAGGACGCTGGTGATGCACAGGTATGGGTGTCCTTGCTCCTCTGGCCTTCAGCTCGTCACCGAGCTGGGATGCAGCTGGTCTCTCTCCCCAGGAACAACCTGAAGGCACTCTACCAAGGGGCTGTGCTGGATGTTTTCTACAAAGCCCATATCCTACGCCCATCCCGACAAGCCATCGTCTGCTGGATGAGCTTCGCCGCCTTCCAGACAGCTTTTGCCTGCCTGGGTAAAGGGTGTTGGAGGGGGCGGGTGGGTGGTGGACCCCCACTTTGCACAGCCTACCCTGCATTTAAGCATCTCTTCCGCCTTTCTTGCCCCATTTTGCAAAGGGATGGTTGCGAGGCTTTTGTTCCTCTTTCCCCAAACGCAATCTGTCCTTCTGCTGGAAGGGCCATGTTGAACACCAAATGGTCGGGGAGAAAAAAAAAAAGCGGGGGGGACACACCGATGACTCTTTTTGGCTCAAAGCCAAATATTTTGATTTGAGAAGCTATCGCAGCACCTCGTGGAAAGGATTGTCTGTCTCCTCCTCCGGTCCCGGTCTTCACATCCTGGGTGCGCATCTTTCCCAGCACAGCCCAGGTCTCCCTGGCTGGGAGGGCTGGCCCGCGGGAGGTGACTCTGAGCAGCGTCTGGGGTGATGCATGTGCAACACCTGACTGTATCGGCACGCCAAGGCTACGCAGGAGAGTCAAGCTGAAGGTCTGGGAGGGGTGATGGAAGGACAGGGAGGACCGCTGGGTCTGTTGGTGACCACCCCTTGGGAAAGCAGAGCTATTTCGCAGGCAGGTTGTTAGTGTGGAGGTAGGAGCTGGGGAGCACCCCAGGAGCTTCTTGCACTCCTTTGCCAGCAAGGAGCAGCTTTCCTTTGGCCACTCAATACTCGGTGCATCCGCGGCAGAGCTGGCTGCATCTCTACTGTGCTGCTGTGAATCTACCTCCTGCTTAAAAACCTGGGTTTTCAAGTCATTAAAGCAAAGCAGTGGAGGTAAAGCACAAGCTCAAGTACAAGGAACTGCAGCTGCTGCTGATCTCGGTGTGATTTATGATTAGAAATCAGAGCTCAGGCTGATTTTTATGATGAGGCATCATAGTCGCAGCCCCAAGTGATGACTCTTCTCGGTGGGGATAATGTGGGGAGCAATAAGAAAGGCTGAACTTGTAATTAAATCCTGTGCAGAGCATTGTGTTTGGAGTGGGGGAGGCAGGTAAGGATCTCGCAGGCTTTTTATGGGATTAAAATGAAAGATATGCTGGGCAACAAGGGGAATCAGAGCAAGAACAAGAGCCGCTTCTCCATCCTCCCCCACCGTGGTTTCTCTCCCTGTGTCTCCCTCCCAGGTCTCCTCATCCAGCAAGTGATTTTCTTCATCTGTTCCGTGGGCTTTACCTTCCTCTTCATCATCCCGCTCCAGTCCGGCACAAACACGCCCCTCTTCAAAATCATTCAGAACATGTGGTGAGCACTTGCAGCCCTTGGGGAGGGATGGAAGACCCAAGTGGGTGCTATGTCCATGGCCATAGTGTGTTTTGGGGTATTCTGTCAAGGGGAGGCTCTATCTTGGGCTCTTTCAACTTTGCTGGAGGTTTCTGCTGCCCGGGATGGTGTCTCATGCTTGGGACCCTCCTGGTGTCCATCCTGCCTCTTCCTTCCCACCCAGGCCCTTCTGGTTGACCCTGGTTGTTGCCATCATTGTGCAAAATTTGGCGGCTCACTACCAATTCCTGGAGCAGCATCCCCTTCGCAAGGAGCTCACCAACAGGTATGGGGCCCTGGGGTGCCTTTGGGGCAGAGCCGACCCTCCTGAAGTCGAGGAGCCTGGTACTGTGTTGGATTTACACATGCCCCTGATGTTGTGGCATCCTCTGTGCCATGAGCTCAAGGGGGAAAGCCTGTGGGTTTGAGGGTTTTAAGTAGCTCTGTGTTCCCAGAGAGGTTTCTTTAGGTGCTTTAGAGGGCCATGGTCTGTTTACAGCCTTGATTTCAGTGGGGTGAAGCTGGTGAGGTCTGTGCCTTGCTCCACCACCCCTGTTTGCAAGCCCCAGAGGAAGCCCAGATCCCTCAGGATTGGCTGGACTGGTTCAGATGCTGCCAGTGGATGTGGTCCCTCGTTGCACGTGGTGTCGCTGCCTAAGCTGTACGCTGAAGACCAGGGTGACAGACAGATCTAGGTGTCCTGCTCTGTCCAGCCAAGGCACTTCCACCACCTCCATCACTTGCCCGGCATTGCAGGGAGGCTGCTGTAGGCTCTTCTGACCTTCACAGGACCTGGTGTCCTCCATCCCAAACCACCAGGCTTATGCTTTGACTGGTTTCTAAGTCTTCGAGGAGAAACGGAGACCCTATGTATGCTGGAGGCGAAGCTTTGAAGCCCTGACAGTGCACATGGCTATGTCCTCTCTGAGAGCCTTGAAGGGTGTTTGCTTCTCTCCATGGGACGGAGACACTTCAAATGGGGACTGTGTCTGCTGAGGAGGGAGGGAAGGGTGGGAGGCTTATTTTGGCAGGAGGTTTCTCTGGCAGGGAAGGGCCGTGCTTCCCATCCCACGGTGTTTGTGTTCCTTATTCCTCCTTCTCCACCCGCAGGCGAGCTCTCTACATAGTCACCTACCTGCTCTTCCCCATCAATGTCCTGGTGGGTGTCCTGGCTGGGGTGTGGAGGATGGTCATTTCTGGCCTTTATAACGCTGTCCACTTCTCCCAGCTGGACATCAGCCTGCTGAACCGCAGCGTGGAGACCTTCGACCCAGGTAGGGCATGGAGGGTGTCCCTCTGCAGGACCTCTGTGAACGCGGGGGCCCTTCTCCCACCCCCGAGCTCCTGGGGCACATGGCCTGGGGCTCCTCCATCACCTGGAGCTGCCAGGACTGAGGGTGGCTTCAAACCACCTGCATTCAGAAACGCATAGGTGGGACAACTGGAGCAAGTGACTTCTCCTGATGCTCGCTGGGTCCTGCTTTTTCCATCCACCCCCAAGGGTGGGTGATGCCCTTCTGGGGTCCCCTGGGCTTCACCAGTGACCAGACCCTGTTCCCACGGGCAGCTGACCCTCATCTCTCCTGCGCTAAAGGCAGCAGCGAGGCAACTTCAGCCCTTCCTCTGCTTTTCCTGCTGGGATTTTGGGAGCGGAGTTCATCCCCAACTCTGAAGGCAGAGCAGCTCTGGCAGGGCAGAGATGGAGCCCAGCAAATAACCCTCCCCTTTGCTCCAGGGCAGGAGGGAGGGGGGAACCATGAAGTCTGGCCCCACCATGTGCATTTACTGTGGGCTGTGTTCCCCCAGGCTACCGCACTTACTGCCACTATCTGAAAATCGAGGTCAGCCAGTCCCACCCGGTGATGAAAGCTTTTTGCTTGCTGCTCCTCCAGCTAGCCAGGCCGGAGGGGCCACCGGAGCTCCGGGCCAGCAACGTGGAAGAAGGTGAGACCTTCCCACTGCCATCCAGGGGGGTGCACAGCCATCGCTGTGGGGTGGCATTGGGGTCTCCTCTGTGGATTTGCCACTCCTCTAGAGATGCTGGTGGTGCCTTGGGGTAAAGAGACCGTGAGGGTTGTGGCTTTGGTGCCTTTTCCCTTTTTATGCCACCTCTGCTTGGTATGTGATCATCTCCATCCCAGGAGCTGCTCCCGTGCCTCTCTCTGTGCCAGGGCAGGATGGGGCTCCTCTGCTTTTGCCCCAGGGTGTAGATGGCATCTGGGCAGCCCCAGTGAGGGGGAGCTGGGGCTGAAATCCTTTCCCCCCCCCTCATCTCCTTTCAGGCATCCAGCTGATGCAGCCCAAGAAGGCACCTCCGAGCAGAGCCAGGTTCAAGCAGAGCCGAGCCCGCTGGTGGCTGGCCTACACACTCCTCAATAACCCCTCCCTGACTGCTTGCCGGAAAACCGCTCTCTCCGACCCCACGGCCAATGGCACCCAGCTCAGCCCCCCCAAGCCCTGACCTCCAGAGAAGCCCCCCACCTCCATCCACCTCCCACGCACGCTCCTGTCCCATCCCGTCCCTGTCTCCTGTTGACTCTCCTCCTGCACTGGCAGGAGTTTTGGGTACCTCTTGCCCATCTCCAGCCTCTGGTCCCTCTTCAGCGGTGACAGGGGCTGGTTTTTAGCTCTAGGTCTATGCTGAGCCACTACCAAGGTCCAGAGGTGAAGACAAATGGGTTACCTTCAAACCTGCCCTGAACGGAGAGGGGTTGATGAGCCAAGTGAAACCCTTCAGGCATCTCAGAAACATCTTAGGAATCACTCCTGCGATGAGCCCACCAGTTCTCAACAGTTGCCTTTCTGACATGTAGCAAGGCAGGCACAAGCCCACAGCACCAGGGCAATAACGAAAGAGGGAGAAGGTGTGTGTTTGTGTGTGTGGAGGGATCCTCAACCAGACTGAGCATGAGAAACTACCTGCATCTCAGCATGGTCTCCCTGTGGAGAAGGTCCCCACTACCAACCCCATCCCCAGCTTCTCCCTTTCAGGTCTGATCCTGGCTCTCCTTGGGCACTATACCTAAACCTGGGACATTTTTTTTTTTTTTTTTTTTTTTCCTCTCCCCCACAGTTTTATGAAGGCTAAAATCCCTGTCTGCTCTGGCTCTGGGCTGTGAGGTTGCAGAGACTTTTGTTTTCTGCTCCCCATAACTCTCATCCCCCTGGTGCCTCTTGCTGCCACCCCCTGTTTTGTTTAAAGCCAGCAGTTCCCCAGGTCTGGTGACCCTCCGAGTGAGCTGAGCTTGAATCCATAGAAAGCAGTTTTATACCTCACTTGGACGTGCTGAGTCGGGGAAGGTTAATAAATCACATACCTCACTCCTACATTCGGGGTGTGCTTGGTCTCTTGGCCGTTCCCGAATAAGCCAGACCTGGCAGGAGGGACATGAGGACCACCATAGCCATATCTCTGAGTGATGGTTGGGACTGACTTTGCTTTGACCATGTGGAGCAGAGGCTTTGCAGTAGGTCTGCTTGACCTGGACATGAAGGGACTAAATCTGTGATCCCCCTCCCCACCTTAGGGAAATGTTAATGCAAAGCTGATCAATTTGCTTTCCCATCAAAACATTTGGCCCCTGAACCACAGCTCCCACAAAGGTTGGGAACTGAAACAGGACATTTTGTGGCTAAAGCACCAAAGGTAAGCGTCCAATGTGTTGCCAGAACACCTCTTCCCATGACGTGTCCCTTGAAAGTCCTGCCTTTGTGGGCTGGAAGGATGCCTGGCGTCAGCCCGCTGTTGCGGGCAGCAAGGAGGGCTCTTGGTAAGTTGTACTGGTGGCTCTTTACTCTTCCATCTCAATACCAACTCAGCACCTCAGCCTTGCTAAAGCAGGTGCCTTTGAGACTTTGCAGCCCACCCTGCATGGAGCAGGGCTGCTGGGCCATCCCCTTTGCTCGATGGGGTTTGAGCCCTTCGCCCCAGGGATCTCCTTGGAGGCGAGCAGACCTGCTCTTCACAGGCTTTCAGGGACCCCATGCCCTCTTGCTGGGGTGCATGCAGCACCATCGGTGTGGTTTGGGGTGAGTGAGGCTGAGCCCTGTGCTTTGGGGTTTGCCTGGAGTGTCCTCACATCTCCCCACAACATTGAAGCTTCCTGGGTGGGAGCCATCCCTTTCCCCAGGAGCCTGCCCCCCTCCTTTTCTATCCCAGTGAAGAAAGGGGGGGGGTCCCTGCCTTCAACTTCTGCCTGTTTGTGCTGCCCCAACAGCCACCCGCTGTGCTTGGATGCTCAAAACCCTGTCACATCCACTGTCCACTAATCAAATACGATTAAAACAGCGCTGTCTTAATCGTATTTGATTACTGTCTGGCACATAGTACAATGTCATCTAACTGGGTGACAGCGGTGGCACCGGAGGCAGATCTGGGTTGTTTTCTTTTTAAGACAGCAGGAGCCCAAGGTGTAATTTCTGCTGCTTTCCCCACTCTGGGCTTTGCGGTGTGCGTGCTTGTGTTTGCATGTCTGAGCGTGGGAGAGATGCGGCGCTGGTGGGTGCTGGACATCCTGTGTGTATTGTGTAAAGGGATGCTCTAAAGCAAAGGCTGCACCTTTCCCTTGCAGCCCATCCCAACCCATCTCCAGCCTCCCAGGCGCTGGGGCTTTGAAGGCAGCCTTGGTAATCCCTAAAATCTTTGGCAGCTCTGGGCCACGGGTGGAGCTGGATTTCAGCATCTGTTTACGCAGCCCTGCCCGAGGCTTCCTGGAGATGTCTTGGCAGGCGGCAGGCTGGGGCCGAGGTGAGAGATGACAGCCCTGGGAGGAAGACCGGAGGTGGCTTCATTGCTTTGCTTGTTTTCTTTCCCTTCTTTGACATAAGCAGGGTACCCTGGGGGTGAACTGAGCTGCTCTTCTTCATGGTGGCTTCTCACCTCTTCTCTAAACCCCCACCATCAGTATGGCCATGCGATAGCTCTGTCCCTGCACACCCGCAGTCCTCTCCACCCAACCCCTGAACCCATCAATGGTGAGGTGGTTCAGGGAGCCCTTAATGAAAAATTGCCTGTGAATGGAAATTCAGGTCTGGGTTGTGCTGTGGCTTTGCAAGCGTGAGGGACAGAGAGGAGCTGAACGGGGGTTGTGGCATCCCAGCCTTGCAGCAGCTGGTGGCCGCGGTGGGTCAGGATGGTGATGCCAAGTGCGCTATCACCTGCAGCATCCAACCCAGGAACCACGTGGCAGGATGCCCTCTTTGTTATGAATGAGCAATGCTTAACATGGCTAATAACTTGCTATAAAAGCTATGAGTAAACTTGGTGAACGTGGAGGAATTCACCTTTCTGGCAACAAAACACCAAAGCTGGGGGGGGGGGGGCAGCAGCTCTGTGAGGTGGGCAGAGACTTTCAGGCATGGCTTAGGGCTGCTGGGAGCTTAAATCTTATTGTTTACCCTTATCCCAGGCTTCAAATCCTGTTCCCAGCTGAGTTTGCAGGAATAAGCTCCTGTACCCCCCCTATTCCCAGGCAGGGAAGGGAGGACCCCAGCTGGGATAAAATTCATGTTAAAAGCTGCATCCTACAAAATGAAACCAAAACTCTCATTGGGGCCGTGATGTTTTTCATCCTTTCTGCCTGTAATGGGAAAAATATGTGCCTGCCTGTTAGCAGCAAAGGCCGTTCGTGCGAGGAGCTGCTGGCTGTTTCTAGGCTGGTTCTGCCTCGGGACCCCCGCGGAGACCTCGGCGCCATACCCGGACAGTGTTGGTGTTGGCATACGGCAGCTCCTCGACTGCCCCTTTCCTTGCCCTGTGAGCTGGCTGGACATTGAATCGTGGGGTTGGAGAGCTTGTGTGGAGGCTTGAGGCTCCGGGACAGCTGCTTTTCAGCTGATTTTGGCATTGGTGCCTTCCCCTGCCTGCTGCAAGCAGCAATGGGGGGAGTTTTGGGTGACCTATAAATGCATCCTCCCTCCAGAGTCATCGTGGGGGGATGCTGCAGCACTGGAAGGGCTTTGGGGGAACCGGGGGTGAAAGGGGGTTCCCCTTGAGCAAAGAGGGTTGGTGATGAGCTGTGGTACCCCAGATGCTGTTGGGTCTGGGGGGTTTTGGGGGTGCACAGAGGCAGCATGCACTGGCTTGTTTAAAAAAAAAAAAAAAAGTATTTATTGCTGTCCGTACAGTTTTGGTTATAAGGCGAGGGTGGCTGCAGGGGTCTGTCTGGCTCCTGCAGGCGAGCGCTGGCAGAAGGCACGAGAGCTGGACCGTCCGTGCCTCGGGGTCGGGGAGATGGAGATGCTCAGCCCCCTGCCATGAGACAAGGGGTTCCCCAGCACCCTGGGGCAGCCGGGTATAGTCCATATGTCCCGTGTGGGAATGCTAAAGCACTTAAAGAGTGTGTTTATGGCTTATAGGTCAGCTCAGCTTCTCTCTCTGTCATCTGGGTTTCCCCAGTCTTTCTTCCTCCTGCTCCATCATGCAGCCCCCACTCACTTTCCCATCAGAGGAGCCCTGGGAAATTATTTTGGTCTCTTTGAGCTCAATCCCTCCCTGCTGGGGTTGGAGCCAGAGCAGGGCAGCTCGGTGGGTCCAGCCCAGCCGAGTGTTTTGGACTGCAGGCTTCAGCAGTGAAAGGGAAGGGGGGGGCTTGGAAATCAGCTGCATCACATCTGGGAGAGGTACTGAGGGTAGCAGGGCCTGATCCTGCAACATGCAGGGAGGGTGCAGGCACCATGGGTGCTCCCAGCACCTAGCCAGTAGGAGCCTTTTGTGCTCCTGCAGGGATGAAGCCTATGGAAAAGCTTCTCCTGCTCCACAAAAGCAGCCTGATCCAAGCCTGTGGCACCATCCAACGTGTCCTACCGCACCCGTCCTGCTTGCAAAGCACCATCATATCTCTGTCCCCCAGAGCCACGTGCCCTGGGAACCCATGCCCAGGCTATTCCCCCACTCTCAGACTGATCCTGGTGCTTCCCGTGAGGTTGGTGGTAGGAAGGATGGGCCTGGCCAAGGGCCCGGGCGCTTGTCATGGTGGGGATGTCATCTTTGGTGCTGCTGGACCAATGGGACCCTCTTTGTGAGAGATCCCCTCCCTGGGCACAGCTTGCTGCTGCGGGTGGAGGAGGCCTTAGGGTGGTGGGCTCTGGGGATGGGTGATGGTCACCCTGTTGAGGGTGGACTTTAATCCTACAGCCGCACTTTGGTCTCAGGAGGGAGATAAGTCAGGACGTGGCAAATTTGGACGCCTAGAAAGCGGCAGCACAGTGAGGATCTGCTCTGCATCACCCGAGCTTGTTTGAAGCTCTCGACTAACGGAGCCCAGCCCTGACCCCATCTAAGAAGGGGTTGATCTACCAGCCCTGGGCCTGAGTCTTGGCCCCCTTTGACTCCTGACCACCCGCAGTTCCCAGAAGCTCAGCAAAGGCATGGCACTACGTGAAGATAAATGCTACAGAAAGAGGGGGAACCCTCAAGGCACCATTTCCTTCTCCCCCCTTTAACAGCAGAGTGCGATGCCCAAAGCCAGCAGGAGGGTCCCCAGGCAGACCCGGGGCACCGCTCCTCCAGCTCTGCTCTTCGACTCCCTCGGCATGTGGTAAACAATCACCAGCTTTTCTCCAGCACCAGAGGGATCCATTTCATCCCCCTTGTAGCAGCTCTGACCCCCAAGGTGGCTGGCTTGGGGGTCATCTCGGAGCAGGTCTTCAGCTGGATTCTCCGACCCAGCCAAGGCCACGTTGACCGAGACATCCCGCGTGCCCACGTCATTGACAGCAAGGCAGGTGTAAATGCCTTCGTTCTCCTTGCTGAAGTTGGGGATGGCCATGGTGCCGTTCTTGAAGACCAGGAAGCGCTCTTGGCTCTGCTTGACGCTTCCATCCCGTGCCACGTTGGGCCCATTGATCTCAATGCGGCGGCTGGAGGTCTGGATCTTCCACCTGATCTCTGGTGGAGGGCTGCCTGCCACGCTGCAGTGCAGCGTCAGGGTGAGGCCATCGTACATGACGGTGTTGTCCAGGTTGGAGAGGTAGGTGAGCTGCACAGAGGGGGCAATGCAGTGGTGGTCGGGGATGTCCGTCACCGCCCTGCCCTTCAGCCTGCCGGGAGCCACACACAGGGTAGACCCCCCCTTGGTGATGGAGACGGAGGTGTTCTCGGTCCACTTCTTCAGCCAGAAGACCTTGCAGGAGCAGTTGAAGGGGTTGTTGAAGATCTGCAGCTGGGACAGGGAGGGCAGGTTGTCAAAGGTGCCCTCGGCCAAGGTGGTCAACTCATTGTCGTTGAGCCAGAGGGAGCGCAGGTCCTTCAAGGCACGGAAAGCATCCCGGGGCAGCCCGGCCAGGCGGTTGTTGTTCATCTTCAGGATCTGCAGACCGCTGAGGTTACGCAGGTCCTGCCAGGGGAAATCCGCAATCTTATTGTGGCTCAGGTCCAGGTTCTTCAGGTGCAGCAACAAGGCAAAAGCCCCTGGTTCCACCACCCCGATCTGGTTGTAGCCCAGCCACAGCGACTGCACTTCGGGAACCTCAGCGAAGGAGCCTTGCCCCAACCAGCCGATCCTGTTGGCCGACAAGGTGAGGATGGTCACGTTGGAGGACAACCCCTCGGGCACCTCCTGGAGGTCCTTGTAGGCACACTCGGCCAACAGCCGCCCGTTCTTCTTGGTGGAGCAGGAGCAGGCGCTGGGACAGGCCAGGCAGGGCCCCAGGAGCGCAGCCAGCCCCAGGCAACAGAGCAGGGGCCTCATCCTTCCTTCTGGGAACAGAGATGGGGGGGAATGAACGGGACGGGTCTAGCCGAGATGGGGATCTGCTTTTTCTCGCCAAACACTAACAGGAAGCAGCAGAAAAGCGAAGCGTCCATGTGATTAACCCCAGCACTTCAGCTGGAAATGGCTGTTTGAAATATTTCCTAATCTGAAGAAAGCATTTCCTTGCCAAGAGCAGAGCCTTTGACTACCTCGTGTGAGCGGGCAACTTCCCCTAAACCCTTTCTGTCCTCCACTAGAAAATGCCTCTTTTTGATCTTTGATGAAATACACACCCCCCCCGGGATGCTGCTTCCTCAGGTTTGGGGATGAAAAGTGGGAGCTGGGAGTTTAGGGTTCACCCTGCTGAGGCCGGAATTGGGAGAAACAGAGCAACCACAGCTCTTTCACAACCAGCCTTCCCCTAAACTATCAAGTTGTTGAGATTTTCAGCATGCTTTCAAGCCTCAAACCAACCCCCCATCTCCACATTTTTCCATGTCATGGAAAAACCCAGCTTCTCGAGTGCTTTTTCTCAGCAAGAGAGTGTGGGGTCCCTGGCTGCTGGAAGTCTTTAGAGCAAAATATTTCTGAGCTAACTCCTTACTCGCCTTCTTCTTGCCTTGTGCGTGCTCAGTTCCTGGCATCTGCAAGCTGTGTCCCACCAGGGAAGAGGTTAACTGCGGCTCTGCAAGGAGCTGGCAGCGAGACCCCTTTGTCTCTGCCTTGTAGGCAAGTTTTGCTGCTCCTTCTAGTCCCCAACCCTGTCATTTAGGGCAGGAGGGGGGAGACATTTTATTGGCTATAGAGAGGCTGAATTAAGACCTGCTCAACAACTGGGGGGGGCAAAAGGGGGTCTGTCCTGCAGGGATAGACCACCCCAGGGCTGGGGTTCAAGGGATAGGGAAGGACCCCCGAGGGCTCTGGGGGTGATGGAGGAGCTGGGGGGGGGGGGGGGTGTCCACTTGGCCGATGCATTTAAAGTCCCTGGCTGGTGTAATTTTGGGGTGCCCCATATCCGTCCCAGCCCAACCTCCCCAGCGAGGTGTCGGTCCCAGCTCGCCGGGGCAGAATCCCCAGCACCTCGACCGAAGCGCTGCGGGCTGCAGGGGGAGCAGGGCTGGGGGGGGGGCGCGGGGTGGTGATGCCGGGGAGGGGGGGGTATCCCGAGCCGCTTGAGCTCCCGGAGCAGCCCTCCCCCGCACAGCATCCCCCCCCAGCATCCCCCCGGGGACGCCGTTACCTCTCCCCGCCGCCTCTCCCGCTGCCGGGCGGCCGGGGCGGGCCGAGGCAGCCCGGGGGCGGTGGGAGCAGGGCCGGCACGTCGCATACCAGAGCCGTGAATAACCACCCAGCCCTCCCTTCTTCCCTCCCTTTCCCGGGCCGGCCAGCCCGCTCTCCCCACGGCCACGGCTCTCCCCGGTGTCCGTCCCCCCCCCCCCATTCCCCTCCCCGGCCCCCCCTTAGCCACTTCACCGGCAGCTTCGAGGTGGATGGAGCCCGGTCGCCTTCGCTCCTCTGGAATAGGGGAAAACGGGATGGCCGGTTCCCCCGGCCCTCGTCGGGCTTCTCCTCCCCTCCCCGTCCCCCGGGGCCCTTTTGTTTTCCATGGCACCGACCCATTCCCGCTGTCGGAAAACCCTTCCTCCGCCCGCCCGCCTCCCCCCCCCCGGAGCTGCTGCCGGAGCCCAACCGCGCCCGCTTCCCCCCCCCCAGAGCCATCTCCTCTGCCCTGTAATAAACTGCTGATAAAAGCTTTTAAAAGTAGATTGTGGGGCATTCGTCCTGCAGCCGTCATCCTCCAGCCTGGCGGGACCACTCGGGTAGAGGTGGGCATCCAGGACCGGGATGCTGAGCGGCTTCTTGCTCCCTGCCCTCCCCTACTCATCCACTGGCCAAACTGGAGCATCTCTGGGAGGAAACCCGCCTGCTGCGGGGCTGGGGTTGGAGCAACACGATGCGAATCGCCCTCAGCGTGGAAGCACCGGGGTGTCTGCAGAGGTGCAAGGACCTTCATCCCGGAGCAAGCCAGACCCTCTTTGGAAAAGGCCCTGAGGAAGAGGAAGGTGGAGCAGGGGGGGAGCTGGAGCCCCCCCGGGAGAGCTTCAGCTCCATCTATCCCGACCACAGCTCCCTGTCTTCATACTTGTGCTGACGCAGCCGTCGCTGAGGCCAGGCTGTGAACAGGTTTGGGGTTAAAATTAGTGCCGTGCAAAGGAGAAGGGGATTAATTTGATTCTAGAGCAGTTCATCGGGCGGGCTCGCAGCGTGGCTGCTGCAGGATGTGCTGGGTGAGCTAGGGATTTTCTCCAGGGGGGTCAGGACCTGCTTTGCAAGGTGTTTGTGGGGGCTCTCACTGCCCCTCTTGGCTGTGATGCTCTCACGGACAGGGCCAGCGTGGGGGTTGCTTCCTGACCCCCCGTGGGTTGATATCGGTGGTGGCCCTCACCCCGGAGCAGAGCAGGCTGACGTCTGGCTGGAGGCGGATGGTTCCTCAGCCCCCCATGCTGTGAAGCAGGTCTCGAACATCTTCAGAGCCCATCGGGAAGGGTTCGGGGGCTCTGACCCGGTGGAGAACGCAGAGCAGGGGTGAATGCAGAGGACCAAGCCTAATTCTGCCCACTCGTACTCACGGAGCAGATGAAAGATGCTGCTCTGATCACTTTTATGGGGACCCCAGACTCTATTTGTGATGCTGCCGAGGCACAACCCCTTCAGCGGGTGAGGGCTGTAGTGCTGCCGGTGACGGTAGCGCAGGCGCCATGGCGATACTCTTTTCCCTTGATTTTTTTGATTTGGGATAAGAGATAATTTGGGGATGGGGCAGGGAGGGAGGGAAAGCTTCTTTAGTCTGGGGCTGTCCTGGGCAAAGGGTGCCAGACGCCTTCCAACAGTTTAGGTGACAGCATAAGCGTGTGACAGCCTGGGCTGTGTGGGTGCGAGCTTGTCACCATCACGAGTGGGCACGTCCCACTCACCTCCCCCCCGGGCTGGTGGCAGGCTCTGCAGAAAGGTTAATGCCTTAGAAGGGGCTGAGCCATCCTACCGGGATGCTTTAACCCTTTCCAGGAGAAACCCTTTCCAGCCCCCCCTGGACACGGAGGGGGTGGGAGGGTGCAGAGCTCCATCCCTGAGCTCCACTTGTGCCTTTGGGCACCGGGTGCTAATTAGTGCCCTCCTGAAAAGGAGCAAATCTCAGCGTAATCCAGCATCGGTAGGTAGCTCATCACAATGAGATTCCCTGTAGATACGTTAGGCGGGGAAATCTATTACTCTCTAATTAAACGGAGGCAGAAATGATTGTTCTTTTTCTATTCTTTCTATGTTTGTAAGCATGAAACTCAATTATAAGTGTATCCACTGAAGGGGATTTGTCTACAAGGGGGAGTCTCTGCTTGGCACGGGGTTTTAAAAGCTGGAGCAAACACCTGGGCTGCTGCAGAGCAGCCTCAAATTCCCAGGATTTAGGGGATTTGGGTGGGCACCCCCCTGCCCACCGCCTCTTTGCTTGCTGACCTGCTTTGTCTGTCTCCCCCACGCTCCCTGCCGCAGGAGAAAGATGCAGAGGCCGGACTTAAAATAGAAAGCCGTCCTCTGGAGGATGGAGAAATGAGTGTTTGCTTGGCAGGGCTCTGCTGGGATGCGAAGGCTGCGTTTGGGGAGGGTGAGGGGTTTCAGTGGGGCCTCAGGGGCCACCCATGGGTGCTGGTGAGTGGGTGACCATCCCCACATGACTGCGGGACGCTGCCTCTTAGGCAGGGACAATAGGAGGGTATGTGGCTTCAGAGCTCCAGATAAGAAAAGCAATCAAAGGCAGCCTTAAATCTTCGCCATGTAATTGTGGGCTTAAATCATCAGTGGGACAGGCTGGGGAGGGGGCATAAATCCACGGGCACCTTCTTAGCACCCCAGCTATCGGGACTGGGAGCGCTTGGGGACCGGGGTGACAGTAACCCCTGCCCAGGCAGCCCCGTCCTGCCCCCAGCACGGCTCTGCAGGGTGGCACGGTGCCGGGAATATAGTCATGTATGTACATACATACAGGGTGCGTATAGGAGATAAGTGTTGGGTGTGTGTGTGCACAGAGAAAGAACGTGTATACATGGATAGTGTGGGTATTTAGCGTGTATTTGTACATATATTGAGCATACATATTGCGTGTGCATAGATACACAGAGCTTAAATTGTATATATTGTACATATTCTTACTGCATGCGTATGAGCATTGGCATGTGTGTAGAGAGTGTGCGTGTGCTGGGGGGAAAATATTGTTTGCATTTTTCTATACAGTGAGTTTATAGAGAGTGTGTCGACAGCATATGTAATATATTTGGTTTATTATATTTTCGTACATGTGCTGTATTTACGTATATTTATATTGCACGTATAGACTGAGTCCATACGAGATGTGTGTGCCTAGTGAGTGCACATAACAATTATTTGTGCACATACATAGTGCGTGTGTATATGTAAAATGAGTGTATACAGCATAGATGTGTATATATAGTGTGCATGTATCTATATATATAGTATGTGTGTGAATTCTATGTAATATGCATATATATAAATACAGAAGTAGAACACATGTACTGTATGCGTGCACAGCGTAGGAGTAGAAACATATATATATATTTATAGTGCGTGCGCGCTTTGCCTGCAGCTGCGGTGATGTGTCCCTGCGCCGTCTCCCACCTCCTCCGGGTCCCCTCGGCCGTGCCAGGCTGTACCGGGGGCTGTACCGGGGGCTGTACCGGGCAGAGCCCGGGGGCAGCGGGCGCAACCTCACCCCCCTCGCCCCCATCAAGCACAGACCCTGCTCCACTTTCAATCCCTTTTATTAACTCTTTCACAGACAGAAGCTCGCAGAAAGGCGCCCGCGGCTCTCGCCGGTCCCGGGGCTCCCGGAGACCGGAGTTGGGGTGGGGGGGACACGGTGGCGGCCACTCCTCGCCTCCCGGGGCCGGGACCCCCCCCCCCCACCCGCCCGCCCGCCAGCAGCACGGGCGCGTCTACGGCACAGACACTTGGCTACAAGGCTACTCTACCCAACACACATCGAGGGGTCCCACCGGGCCGGGGGGGGCGGGATGGGAGGTCGGGGGGGGGGGGGGTCGGGCCGCCCCCGTCCCCCCCGGGGAGCGGGCGGGGGGCGCGGAGCTGTCCAGCCCCTCCGGGTGCTGACCGGTTCCGCGGGGAGCGCACCGGGGAGCGCACCGGGGAGCGCACCGGTACCCACCGGGCAGCAGGAGGGCTCGCACCCCGGCACCCATCGGTGCGCTGCGGGCACCCACCGGGGAGCGGCTGGGACCCACCGGGAAGAGGCGCGGAGCGGGGAACGGGGAGGATAACGGCGAGGAGCGGTGGGGACAGCACCGGGCTGCAGTGGAGTTCGCACCGGGGCTCGGACCGGGGACGGCTAGGACCGGACCGGGGAGCGGAGGGGACTCACCGGGGACTGAGGGAGCGGCGGGACCGGACCGGGGAGCGGAGGGGACTCACCGGGGACTGAACCGTTTCCAGAAAAAAAAAAAAAAGGCTTTGGGATGTCGGGCTTTTTTCTTTTACCCATTTTTTTCCCTTTTTTTCGTTTTTTTCCTTTAAGGGGAAAGAAAATACGGGGCGAACGGAGGGCAGAGGCGGGCGGGGGACCGGCAATCGTTGTGATGGTGTCGCCGAGCCGGGAGCGATGGACCGCCGATACCCAAAACGGAAACGAAATCGTGGGAGAAATGTCCCGCCCGCATCGAGCATCCCCGGGGCGAAGTCCCTTCCCCGGCGACCTGCCGCCTGAGGGAGGAGGAAGAGGAGGAGGAGGAGGAAGGACAGGCGGGCGTCGCTGAGGATGCTTCCGTCTTTCCTCGGAGGAAAAGCAGCGGCGGTGCCCCGGGAGGCGGGGTGGGGGGGGGACCAGGGGAGGTGGGGACCGGGGGGGGGCGGGGGGGGGTGCGGGGAGGCTCAGCGTGGGCGCTGCCGGTAGTTGCCGTTGATCTCTTGGGAGATGGTGACGGCCTCGGCGCCCAGCGGCAGCTTGTCGCTGTACTCGGAGCGGACCTCGAACTCCTCGCCGTTGGCTTTGGATTGCGACTCTGCCATGGAGCTGGCTGCCACGCTCTCCTCTCGCTCCAGCTCCGGAACCCCTTCGGCTTCTCTCCTCCTCCTCCGCCTGCCTCCTTCATCATCCTCCTCGTCCTCCTCGTCTTCTTCCTCCACCTCCGCTTCCCCCACCTCGCTGGGATTGTAGTTCTTCTCGGACTCCAGGTAGGAGGCGCGGGGGTCAAAGTCAGCGGCCATGTGCTTCTCCATCTGGTCCGGGTTCTGGGCCTTCATGATGAGCTTGTAGGTCTTCCCTTGGTACTTGGAGAGGAGGTGGCACCACGTGGCCCCCATCAGGGGTAAGGTGGCCAGCACCAGCAAGAAGATGCTCACAACTACAATGATGATGAGCGAGGGGATCTCTTTTTTGGTGGTGAAGACCACTTGGACCTGGCAGTCCTCCCCCAGGTAGGTGAGACACACAGAGTAGTTGGTGCCGGGGTCCAAGCCCTGGAACCAGTACGAGTTCACCCCTTCCTCGATCTTGGACCACTGGACCAAGGCGTGGCCCTGGCTGCTCTCCTGGCACAGGTAGAGCATCCTGAGGTGGACTTTCTCAGGCTGCATGTAGGTGGGCGTCAGCTGCACCCGGGCATCACGCTCTGACACATCTAAGGCGATCACCCCGAGGTCGAACGTGTGCTGCTTGAAGTCGCCACTCTGGTTGAAGGCGTGGTTGGAAATGTACTTGCTGGTTTGTGTGGAGCCACACCTCTTCTCAAAGGGGGGAAGCTGGAAAGGGACTTGCCCATCTCCCGTGGACTCTGTCCCGGCTGCCAAGGATGGTTGGCTCTGCCGGGTGGGACCAAGGGGTTTGTTCCTCTCATCCGGCATGAGCACACTGTTCTTTGCTCCCTTGGCCCCAGGCTTCTTGTCACCTGGCTGTGCTTTACCCCCCAGCGGGTCCCTCCCGGGCTGCAGTGGGTATTTCTGCGTGCCTGCCACAGCCACATTGACTGAGGTCTGGTTGCTCCCCATTTCGTTGGTGGCCAGGCAGGTGTAGGTGCCTTCCTCCCGCTTGCTCAGGTGGGGAATCACCAGCGTACCGTTCTTGAAGACCAAGAAGCGCTCGGGGTCCTGTTTGGGAAGGTCCTTCCCGGCGCTCTCCTTCGGGTTCCCGTTGAGCTCCAGGATTTGGCTGGAGGTGCGGATCTTCCAGCTCACTTCGGGCAGCGGGGTGCCCGTCACGGCACAGTGCAGCGTCAGGGTGAAGCCATCAAAGAGCTCCGTGGTGTCCAGGTTGGGGTAATAGGTGAGCTGCACGGTAGGCGAGGTGCACTGCACGTCTGGGATCTTCCCCACCGGCACTCCTCGGAGCTGCTCTGGGAGGGCGCAAGTGATGGAGTCCTTCTCGGGGATGGAGATGAGCGTGCTGTCCATCCACATCTTCAACCACTGGAGCCTGCAGGAGCACTCAAAGGGGTTGTTGTAGATCTGCAGGTGGGAGAGGGAACTAAGCGAATCGAAGATACCCTCTGCAAGGGTGGTGAACTTGTTGTTGTTGATGCGTAGGGACCGGAGGTCCTTCAGGGTGTGGAAAGCCCCCTGAGGCACCAGAGCCATGTGGTTATTGTTCATCTTGAGCAGCTGGAGAGCGCTGAGGTTGTAGAGGTCCTGCCAGGGGAAGTCCACGATCTGGTTGTGGCTGATGTCAAGGTTTTTCAGCTGCACGAGGATGGCGAAGGTACCGGGCTCAATGGAGCGGATCTCGTTGTGTGCCAACCAGAGGGAGGTGACCTGGGTCACCTCCACGAACGAACGCCGCTGCAGGGAGGTGATCTTGTTGGCCGAGAGGCTGAGGGTGGTCACGTTGGAGGGCAACCCCGTGGGCACCACTTGAAGATCCTTGTAGGCGCAGTCGGCGAACTGGTGGGCGTACTTGTCCACGCAAGCGCAGGGGTCGGGGCACGCCCGGGCCAGGCCAAGCAGGGCCATCAGCCACAGGGATAGCAGCGGGGCCATCTTCCCCTGCCAAGGGACACAGGGGGCTCTCAGGGCTCCCACTCCCTCTCCCCACCCCGCTCCTGGTCCCGGTCCCGCCCGGTGAGAGGCGGCGGCGGGGCCGCGCCCCATTGTCCGGGCCCGGCTCCCCCCGGCTGCCGCCCCCTCTCCCCTCGCTCCTTCTCATCCCCCTTCCCCTTCTCTCCCCCTTTTTCCTCCCTTTCCCCTCCGGCTCTTCCCACCCTTCTCGCTCTCTTTTTCTTGTCTTCCCACCCTTCTCACTCTCTTTTTCTTGTCTTGTTCCCCCACCACCAAAAAAAAAAAAATCTCATTTTCTTTCTTCTCTGCTTTGATTTCTCCTTTTTCTATTATTTCTTTCGCTTTGCTTTTTTCTTTCTCCTTCCAGCCTTTTCTCTCTTCCTCTCCCGACTGTTCGCCCTCCCTTCTCCATCTCTCCCTAGTTCTATCCTTCCCTATTTCCCCCTCTCCCCTGACCCCCCCTTCGCCCCTGCACACCCCCCCCCCCCCCCCGGTCGCCTCGCCGCACCGGGGGTGACCCCGCACCTTACCCGCTCCTAAGTGCCGTTAAGCAACACGCAGCCCTTCTCTTCGCCGTTACCGGTCCTCCGCATCCTCCTCCCGAGCCCCGTCCCTGTGGTACGGAGGAGCTTCCACCAGCCCGGACGCGACGGTGAGGGGCGCGGTGAGGAGGTGGGGGACCCCACCCGTACCCCCGCACCTCTCCGGGCTGAGCTGCGAGCCGGAGCGGGGCCGTACGGGCACTGGGCTGCCGAGGCGAGAGCGAAGGGAGGAATTAGCATTTCTGCCAGCCTCCCCCTCCGCACGGCCGCCCCCTCCCTCCTCGCCACCCCTTTTCCCATCCCACCACCCACCCACCCACCCACCGCTGCCGCTCGCCAGCCTCCGGTGGGGACGGAGCCGGCTGCTTCCCGGGGCGGGCACGGCACCCCCCCCCCCCAAAAAAAAAAAAAAGAAAAAATTACCCGTCATAAACGCCCTCCCCGCAGAGCAACGAGTACAACTCGCACTTGGCAGCAGCCATAATCCAGCCCCCTCCCCGCTCCCCGCGTTCCCTCCGGGTGTCCATCCCGGGTCTCCCCCCCACCCCCGGAGGGACCGGGATGCCATCGGGGCAGATACGGGCCACGACTATCCCCGTCCTCCCGGGACGTGGCGGGACCGCAGCCCTTTGGGAAGCGCTTGTGGCCGGGGAACCGGGGCTGGGGACCCAGCCTCCCCCCCCCCCGGTAGCGCCCGGTGGATGCGGGCGATGTGCGCTATGTGCCCGTCCCGTCGCGGGTGGTTCCTTTCTGCAGGGCGTTAATTGAATGCAAAGTGCTTTTAAGCATTCGAACGGAGGGGGGAAGGAGATGCGGGAGAGGCGGGGGTGGCTGCCGGGGGTTCCCGGGACGGGACCGGTCTCCCTCATCTTCCTCCTGAAGGTTTCATCCCCTTGGAATGGCGCGGTAACGGGGAGCCCCCCTCTCCGCTCCGCAGTTTCGCCTCGACGTGGGGGTCTGTTCTCCCCCGGCCCTGCCCCTCGCCTCTCCCCCCCCGCCATGAGAAACCCGAGAAATCTTTGATTTTGTGAGCGGGATCGATTCCGGCTTCCCCCCGCCCCCCCCCGCATGCCTCCATCTCCTCCCCATCGGCCGCTGCGCCCGGGAGCTCTGCCGGGGGAGGGGGGCCGGGGCTCGGATGGGTCAGCCAGGTGCCCCCGGTGTCCCCGACTCGGCTCTGTCGCGACAGCCAGCTGCCTAGAGCTGCGGCCCGGCCCTGCGGCTACACCCCCCTCGCGGGGGCTGGGTACGTCCCGGGGGGGGTCCGGGGGTAGGGAGCCCCGGGGGTCTTGGCGGGGGCGGGGGGGTGTCTCGCCGAACTCCTTGCTTGCTCGGAGACAGAGTAAAAGCCCGGTCACCTCTCCCTCTGGGGGAGCCCGGCTCTGCATCCCCCGCCCTGAGGCCACGGGGATGGGCGTCTTCTCCCAAGGACGAGGAGCGGGAGCGGGGGGCGGTGGGTGGGGGGGTGGTGATGGCTGGAGGGGCAGAGGAGGGAAGCTGCTTGACGGCAAAATGCCGAGTCTGACCCTCGATGCCGGCTCCAGGAACCTCTGCCCTCCCAGGATCCACGTCCAAAGCCCCCCAGCCTGGTGCCCAGGACAACCTCGGCCAAAATGGTCGGCTTCAGACGTGCCTCAGTTTCCCTTCAGCCCTGTGATCTGAGGGCTGGCGGGTGGCTGACACCCACGGCGTGGGCGAGGTGTTTGGATGATGTGTGGCCACCAAACCCGCCTTGTTTCCATGCAAGTGAACCAACACTGTCTGGGTGTTGCACCGTGGTCACCTGCACCGCGGCTGGCACTGTGCTCCCCAGCACAGATTTGGCCCAACGCAACTGATATCCCTCAGAAAAGCCCTGGGCACAGTCCAGGGGACTGTCCCGAGCAGATGGACAAGGCCACCTCACTTTGGAGAGCTACAAGGGTCTGCAGAGGGGTCAAGCAGGAGGGAGGCATTGCTTCAAACCCAGGGCAGCACTTTCATGTCTCCCTCCCTGCTGGAACGGAGTTTGAACCGAGCAGAGTTTGAACCACCATCGTGCTCTCAGCATCTTCAGGGCTGAGCTGTGACTCACTCCCTTCCCATCCCCACGCCTGGCTCGTCACCGAAGCATGCCCTCACCCTCGCCGTGACTCTCCTACAAGCACTTAGCAATTTGCTGCTCAGGGAATTACGGCATCAGACATTTGGAGTTGTGGTTTATAGGCATTCTTTTCCCCCATTTTGCTCACTCTCTGAACACCCACAGGCTGTCAGCCTCTCCCAAGCCCCACAGCAGGGAGTCCTGTAGTCAATGGGACAGCACCCTGGGGGCTCAGCATGTCCCACACTGCTCAGCCCTTGCTGCTGCGTATCGGGTTATTGCACATCCCAGGCTCCCCGTGCTGCCGTGGGGCTGCAGGACCATGGGTCAGCCCTTGCTGGTGTTGACCCATGACTGGGACTTGGGCTGCAGAGCTCAGATGGAAGACACAGGGACTGCAAACTTGCTTTGAGGAGCATGGAAGTAGATTAAAATGCCACAAGGACGTGGCCAACGTGGAGAGGACGCTTGTTTTCTGGCTTGGCTGCTATCCACCACACTACGCTGAGCTCTTCCCAAGATGCCTTCATTCATCATGCAAGAGGAAGAAACCCAAGTGTCCTAGATACAGTGGCAGCATTTCAGGAGCATTGGAGGCAGCGTGTTGTGCTAGAAATGGGTCAGGGCATGAGACACGTGTGCCGGGATGGATAACACATCCCTCCTTGCGCTCCTGAGGGCCAGACTCTAACCTAGACACTTGGGAGGGCATCGTAGCATGAAGCGGCATGGTATAGGTTATGCCATCCGTCCACCTCCCCGTTCACTCCTCCCCAGTGGACATGACTTGTGGGGTTCATGTCACCACTTGTGCCTCAGTTTCCCATGGGCTGAGCACAGGGAGTAACAACAGTGCTCTGTGGGGGGGTCTTCAATCCCCTCAGATGAGAGCTCCAAGACAGGATGGTGGAGGATGGATGGATGGATGGAAAAAAATGGGTGGATGGAAAAAATGGGTGGATGGAAAAAATGGGTGGATAGATGCATGGATAGATGGGTGGGTAGATGGAAAAAATGGGTGGATAGATGCATGGATAGATGGGTGGGTAGATGGATGGATGGATGGATGAATAGATAGATGGGCAGATAGATGGATGGGTGGGTGGGTGGATGGATGGATGGGTAGATGGGTGGGTGGATGGATGGAAGAGGAGTCTCTGGGGCTGTCAATCTCTCCTTCTCACACCACACCTGCCTTAGCCCCAGGCAACCTAACTTTCAACATGCTCCTAAACATGTGATGAGTAGAAGCTGGGCTGGGGGCCAGCTGGTGTTGACCATTGCAGCTGTGGGCACACTTCTCCCACTGGTATAAAAGAGGGCAGTCTCCCATCTGGAGGAATCACTGGACCACCACTGTGGTCAGTGAGGGTTTTCTGATTTACACCATTAATCTGCAACTGGTGTCTCAGGGAGGAGCCCTCCTCACCATGCTGGTCAGGGGCATTGCCTATTTAAGGAGGAGAAGGCCAAGCCCCCACTGTGGATTCTCCTGGCTTCTCTAGCTTCTAGCCCCAAGCCAGCTCCTCTAAGATCAGGTGAGTACATGAGTGACCACTCCAGGAGCATCCTGGCTGGCCAGAGGCAATGTGGCTTCTCCTTCCACAGAGGTAAGGCTTCCCTCAGCTTTGCCTCACTGCTTCTCCAATTATTTAAGAGTCCTGACCACCCAGTCCTTGCTCTTGATGGTCCATGGAATGCAAACCTGTTTGGGAGTTAGCAGGCTGATGTTTTTCTTAGAAATAGAATCCAGGTAACCTTTCTCGGGCTGGGGCAAATCCTCCTCTGCCTTAGGCTTCCACCCACCCTGGCCAGCCAACCTGAGCAATCTCGCAGGGTGTAATCAAAGTCAGAGGAACCAGCCCTTTGGCTCTAATTAGTTTTGCATGATTGTTGGGGGAAGAAATCCATTTTCATAAACAGAAAGGATTTATGCTGCTCCTTTTTGCCACCCCCCCACCCCCCCCCCCGATTCCCAAAGCACTTTGCTCGGGGCTAGCAGGGAGTCGTTTTATGAATGGTTTAGATTGAGCAATGCATTATTAATAACAGCCAATCAAGCAAGCAGCATATTATATATCATTTCAGGAGATTCGCTTAATTCAGTGAAGTTATTTATTGCTCTTAAAAAAACCCAGAGAGACTCCAATTCTTCCTTATACCTCTGGCTTGGAGGGGGATTTTCATGGGGTGGTTGTCGGTGGAAGGGAGGTCCAAGCAGGGCTGTACCAGCCTGCAAGTGTGTAGAAGCTGCCTGTTGGAGGTGGAAGCTGGTAGGACCTTTTGGGGAGTCCTCACCCTGTTGGGGTACCCCAGCTGCAGCCCTTTTTTTCCAGCGTTGGGGCTTGTTGGCTGCTGTTCTGCTCACCTCGCGGTGGCAAACCCTTTTCTAGCCGGATGAATGAGATTTATGGCAGCTCAGGGCACAGAAACAGCTAATCTGGCTGCCGCAGCCCATTGACTTCGCTATTGTTTTACAAGACTTTGATGAGGCCGGTGACAGCAGACAGATGGGGTCTGCTCTCCTCCGGCTGTGCCCCTTGTAGAGGCTGCTCCCTGTACACAACCCTGTATCAGACACCAGAGAATCCCCAGGGTGAGGTGGCATTGTCTGAATTTGGTGACAAGCCCTGTGTGCCTCTGTGCGGTCGTGGGGGCTCCTTTGGGATTGCTCCCTATAAACTGCTGTACAGTGCTGGATCTGTCCTCATTCTTCCCTGCCTGGGGGAAGGCAGCCCCCTTGCCCGCCCCCCGTCTTGCTGGCCAAGACCCAGCTCCAATACTTCAAGCTGTGTCTGGGCCACTGCTTGTTCTTGGGGGGTTCCCAGAAGATTCAGGGGGGTTACGCTTCCTCCCTGTCTCCCCCTGATTTTCCAAGCCTGGCAGCTCCCACCACACCCTCTCGGAGAGGAGACCTTCACCACATCCCATTCCTGCCCATCTTCACCCACCTCCAGCCACCCAGAGGACCTCTACATCCCCCCAGCCCTCTCCCTCTGTGCTCAATGGAGCAGACCAGACGCCCCGGTGATGGTCGCAGTACCTCCCAGGTACAAGGAGGGACCACCGGTGGGCTCTAGGGATGTGGGTGAGTGTGCACAAGCAGGGGAGCCAGCCCTTGCCCTCCCGGCCGTGTGCGGTTGTACAAAGAGGACACCTGGTGGTGTGTGTCCCTCACTGCCTTGTCACACGCAGCCCCGGCTGGGGACACCTCTGGCAACCTCCGCCTGTCACCGGGGGGGGGGGGTCAGGCTGCGGGAGTTTGAGGAGGGGGGGTCAAGGTACCTGGTGCTGCTCGGGCAGGGCGAACAGGGCTCTGAGTATCTCCCCTCCCACCTGGTTGGGAAAAGTAGGGGTGGAGATGCCCCAATAAATTATGCTGTGTAATTTATTTAATAAAGATATTGATTCCATTGGGTGGTTTCTTCCCCCTAGAGCTGACCCAGGGTCCTGAACCTTTTAAACCCCATGCTATAGGAGCAGAGAGGGTCCGCGAGTCCCGTTTGATGCCACTGTGAGCATCCCTGGCACGGTTAACCTGAGACCTGGCCAACTCGACTCACCCCACGGTCGCACTCACGCCTCTTCCAGCTCCCAGAGGATGAGGCTACGCCGGGCCAGGATCTTGGCCGCCCTTCTGGTGAGCAGTTTCTCCTGTACCAGGGGCTGCAGGATCGTGTAGCTCTGCAGGTTGCAGTGGGTGAGCATCATCCCCGCATCGGCATGGGCAGGGAGCTCCAGGGCTCCCCAAAGCTCCTGCAAGGCCTTGGCCGTGGCCAGCGCGCTGCCCTCGTTGAGCTGCTGCTGGAGGTGCCTTCTCAGCAGGTTCTTCAGCTTGTAAGAAGGGGCCTTGGGCAGCTTTTCTTTGATCAAGGACAACATATCCACGTAACCGCCCACAACACGGCAGAAGTCCACTTTCCTGCCTGTGGCATCCAGAGCTTTAAAGAGAGAAGGCAGCTCCAGTGCCCAGAAGTTATAGACGATGAGGATGGGCCTGGGGAGCGGGGAGAGGTACCAGAGGAGGTGCTGCATCCCCACCTCTGTGGGGACGCCCTGGGAGATCAGCGCCAGCACCGACTCGGGTGTCTGAATCAGCGTCTTGAAGGTGTGCTCTCCGTTTACTGCTGCCACCTCCGTGATGAGCTGGGCTGCGGAGGGGAAAGGACAGGGCTGGAGTAAGTACTTGGGGTACCCCTCTCTGCACCCCAGCCCCCTATGCCCGGGAAAGGCAATGCTCACTTTTCTGGTCAACCTTCAAGCTGAGGAACACCAAGGTGCTCAGCTCCAACCCGTCGTCCCAGGGGCTGGTGGGGCCAGTGCTGTGGTGGGGTGAGGTGCCGCTCCCGGACCATGTGGGGCTGGAGGGCTTCTTGATGTCCTTGGGCTTGCTGGAAGCCTGCAAGAGATTGGAGAAGGGGGCCAAGTCCCATCTGTCTGCTTGGACCTGGCTGGGAAGGCATGAGGAGCACCTTTGGGTCCACCATTAGCCATGGGCAAGGACCTGGTTGTGTGCAATGCTGTGAAAACCCCAGGGTCTGATGTCCCGGCGCTGCTAGGGGTGGGGTGGGCGTGTGTTGTGTCTCAGGAGCGGGCTGGCCATGGGGAGCTCTGTTAAGAGCCCAAAACCAGAGTCTGGGCCAAGCGAGCAAGAGCAGAGCCCTGAATGCAGCTCATCCTAAGCAGGAGGTGGGATCCAGGCCAGAGGACACAACACGCAGGTCTGGGGTCTTGCTGTCCCTTTCTGCATGTCTTGTGGATGCAGCGCATGCAGGGACATAAATGTGGCTGAGCAACCTCACCGTGTGAGATACCACTAGACTTAAAGATCTGGCTGGTGTCTGGAGGAAAAGGGGACTGAATTGGGCCAGGAGGAGGTTCGGTGCCTCTCCAGGCTCAGCAGATCCAAAACCTAGAGCGGCGCTTCCCAATGGGGCGTAAAAGCAGCCACGCCAACCGTCCCCTGCCCAGCCTCAGCAGGGATGGACACCCACAGCCAATATCTCCCTATGGCAAGAGTAGGACAGCGATACATTCAAGAAGCTCCAACCTTGGTTTCCCTTCCTCTTTCCCCCAGGGACAATCCTGCACTGCCGGCCTGGGCACCCTGCAGTGATGGGGTGTCCATCTCCCTCTGTGCCACCTCTCTGCATCTTCATCTGCAGCCCAGGAATGGTGGAATTGTGGCTGGACTGATGTCTGCAGGCATGTGAGCAAAACCAAGCGCTCCCCAGCTCAGGGGACATGGGATTGCTTAAATGCCAGGTTAAAATTAAGTGTTTGAAGGGCGTATGGGGTTCCTCTGTCTGGGAAGGGACAGGAGAAGGATGGTACCGGTGGTGGCAGTGCCCCATGTCCCCCTTGCCGGGCTGTGCCCGGAATGACCCAGCTGATCCGAAGGGAGTTAGATGAACCAAACTCGGTGACAAAATGTAATCGCAGATGCTCTTGTTACCCAAACCAGCAACGAGCAAATCGAATCTCTATGCAAAAAAAGGTTTTATTGAAGGGTTAAGCAGAAAGGGAAAATGTGCAGGATTTGGGGGGAGGAAAATCACCCATCCAGAGACACGGGCTCGTAGCACCGCAGTGGCTGTGGGTGATGGATCCGGGCAGAGCTGGGCTCTGGCGATGCTCTTGCGGCTTCAGCTGTCGTGCAGAGTGTGACAGTCCCCAGGTCACCCCACAAAGGTTCCTTCCCGGCCCCAAGATCTCCTTTTAGATGTCTGAGCCTCTAGGCAGGTCCTCAGCCCTTGCCCTCCACCCCCTGAAAGCTGCAGCTTCCCTGGGCTGCTTCCTGCTGCCTCATCCCATTGCTCAGCCTTTTTTCTCACTTAGCTGCTATTCCCCCCACCACTTTTCCAGGCTTTAAACCAATTTTTCCCAGCTTTCAAGGTTGCACTTGTCTAGTGCCCAGCACCAGACCATTGCCGAGATGTTTATACCCCTGGGACCTCTCTTTTTTCAGCCTGTGCCTTTGCTATACCCTTAAATCCACATCGTACCAAAGGACACCTGAGTCACACAGGGATTTCTCACAGCAAGTAGCTAACACCCCCAAAAGCAGCAGCCTTGGGATTTTTTGGCACTAGCAGGGAGTGGGGACAGGGTTTTAGCCCCACAACTCTTTTTTTTCCCCCCCTCTTTTAGAGATGAAGCAGGAGAGCAAGGAAAAACAGCAAAGCAAAAAATAAAAGAAGCCAGCAGCAGGCTGGGATTTAATCTGGGACAGCTTTATTGAAGAGTAAGAAGAGCTTCTGCATTAGTTTATACAAAAAAAAAAAAAGGGGCTGTTAACCCCTCATTAAGCCAGTGTTGGAAAACACACCCCCCCCCCCATCCCAAATCAGCTGTGCTCACCTCCATTTCCAAAGGGATCCCCTGCTCATGATGGTGATGGGGCATCTCAGCAGGGATCCCATGCTCTTGGTTCATCTAACCACCTCGGCCAGGGCCATTTGGTTGCAGCGCACCAACATCGGTGCTGTGAAATGTCACCGTGGGGAGCTTGGAAATGTCACTTTGGGGATGCTCAGATGGTCCCTACCTGCTCTGGTGGCTCCCGGGAGCTTTTCAGCCTGTGTAGACACAGGACTGATGAACTTTGTGAGCAGGGATGCGACATTCAACTCACAAACTTGATTTTTATATGAAAATTGATTTTTTTTTTTTTTAAGCTGAGAACAACCTTTCCAGTGAGGTGGAAAGGAAGAGGCCATAAGGACCAACTCAAAAGGGTTGTCTTGGAGGACGGGTGGTATGGGATCCCACCTCAGAGCTGATTTGCTTGATTTAGGTGGGGTTTGCTGCCTGCAGGAGAGGACCCTGGCTGCTCTAGAATACCAGGAGATACCAGCAAAGGTCTTAGCCCGGGAGGACTAGATTTGGGATGGCCCAGATACCCTGCCACCTGGGAGCAACCGAAGGGGAAGAGAAAGCCGCAAGCAAATTTCTGGCTGATGGTGGGAAGGGAGAAGGCTCAGGTCTGAGCGAGGCTGGAGGAAAGGGAAAGGCACCCCAGAGACGATGGGGTACAGCTGCCTCTTCTGCCTGCAGCGTGGCTCAGCAAGGAGCGAAGTCTGCCGTTACACTCACCACTGTGTCTTCCGAGCTGTCCTCTGAGCTGGAGATGATGATGCTGGTGTCTTCTGCGGAAGGAACAGGAGGACGCTCAAGCTTCAAGACTGTGATTTTGGATCACACCGGTTTTCCCATGGGAGGACAGATCTTATCTCCCAATTTTTGCAGCAAAGGACAAATGCTTCTGCCAAGACCATGAACCACCCAGCCCTTGGGTGCTCTCGGATCCACCCCAAGGTGGGGGCAACCTCTCCACTGCTGGTTCACCCCATGTACCAGCCTCTCCAGAAGATACATTTCATCCTCCCACCTGTTTGCAGGGCTGAGCCCTGGCCCCCTCGCTGCGAGATGCTGCAGCAGGGCTGGGTGAGCTTGGGGAAGAAAATGTGTTTTGCTAAAAATTGTAGTAGTTTTTTTTACTCCAGGAAAATCCAGAGCTCCTGGAGCAGAAGGCAGAGGAGTCTCTGCACACTTACCCTAGGCTTGGTTTTTGGCTACCTTGGAGGCAGGACATGGAGCTGGATGGAGCATCCGTGTCCACCCCTGAGCATTGCTCTCCTATTTACCCCCTGGGAACCAGCTACCACCCTCTGCTACTCTGACCCAGGGGAGGTTGGGCAAGGGTCTGAGTGCATGGGTGTGCACAGAGCCCAGGAAAGATGGGGGACCCCCATAAGGGAAGGGAAGAGATGGGGTAACGAGGAGGGCCATGTCCCCGGTCCCCACCTGCATCATCAATGTGGCTGCTGGTAGCAGGGATGCTGCTGCAGTTCTGGCTCGGTGTGGAGGTTCTGGGTCCCATTCTGCCATCCCACTGGTTTGAACTGGGATTGATGGGGACTGGCATGTTGTCATACTCCAGCTTCAGTACCTTGGGTGAGATCTGGCTGCCCGTTTCCACGCAGCACGACCTCCGCTTGGGCCATGTGCTGATGGAGAGAGCCTGGAGAGAGGAGAGCACAGGGGATGTAAGGTGCCAGGGTGGCATCTCCTGGTCCCCAAAGGCTCCTGCCTGTCCGGGGAGGTTCTTACCGGGCTCATCTGCATCTCCTCAAGGTTGATGGTGAAGGTGGGCAAGATGGTCTGGCTCTTGGGCTGGACCGGCTCCCCTTGCTGCGGAGAGAGCACGGAGCAGTGTTAGGGTGAACCTCGAGACCACCAACCCCTCTGCAGGGCTGTGCTGGCCTTGAGCGGGGGCAGAAACATCCTCAGCAGGGGGGAAACTGAGGCACAGCCCGGCCCTTCGGCTTGGCTCAAGGCTTGTGCCTGAGCTGCGGGTGTTTGGCAGTGCTACAGCTGGGGGAGGCTACGGTTTTCCCTGCTGAAAATGAGGGATGAAGCAGCAGGAGCGGAATAGTGGGATGGGGTAGGAGCATGCCTGTGTGTAGATGGCTACAAAGCAGGTTCTTCTCTGTCCAGGCAGAAACACCCCTGGGGGTTTGTTGTTGAGGAAGAAATGGGAGTGGTGGGCTGGGGAGGGGAAGGTAGACCCTTGGGAAAGGCTTGCAAAGGTCAGAGGAAGGGGAATCCATGGTAGTGCACTGGGATGAAACATGGACATCTCACCAGGTTTTTCTCCAGGGCCACCTCGACCACGGGGGCAGCTTGGGAATTAGTACCTGCAATGGAGAGAGCAGGGATGCGATCCCGAGTCGGAGCCTCTGGAGCTCCCACCCGGCCCCGGCAGCAGCCGAGCTGGGAAAAACCTACCCGGCAGCTGCAGCAAGGAAGGGGCAGTTCTGGTCTCCTTTCCCTTTCCCAGGCCTTCGGTTTGGGATGGCCCGAGGGGTTTAGGAGCCTCTGGGGACCCAGAAATCAGCATCACCAGAGCCTATCAGATTGGTAGGAGACCAAAAAGGGGCTCTGGCCATATAACAGAAGGAGCGAATCTTGGCCCCAGTGGAAATAAGCACTCTACGAGAGTGAATCCGGGCTCCTTTTGCTGCAGGGAGGTGGCTCTGAACCCTGCAGGACCCAGTGCTGGGTGATGGCTTTCTGAGCTGGCCCAAGTCCCTGCTGCCTGCGGGGTGGCTGGATCCATCCCCACAGCAAGTCCTCACCTGGGTGCCCCATGACACGCTCCACCAGCGCCTGCAGCCTGGCTCTGCACTTGGCCAAGTCCCCAGACTGCGCTCGGTCCCCGGCCGCCGGCGGCTGCAGCCGCTGCAGCTCGTCCAGCGAGTCCTTGATGAAGGGCTGCATGTCCATCACCTCCTGCTCCGTGGCGTAGAGCCTCATCTTCTCCACCAGCCGCTCGCCCGCCTCCATCCGCCGCAGCACCCCTTCCACGTGCTGCAGCTCCCTCGCCAGCTCCCGCCGGCCCTGCTCCTGCCATGCTTCCACCAGCCCCAGCAGCTCCTCTTCCTCCTGCCGGATCAGCCGCACCAGCTGCTCCACGCGCTGCCCGATCAGCTCCCGCATCTCCCGCTGCGCCTCCTCCAGCCGGGCGGCCTCATCCTGCAGCGCCGCGTAGGTGGCCTCGAAGCCGCTTCTCTTCTGCTTCAGCTCCTGGTTCATGGTGCCCAGCTCCTCCTGCCTGCACTGGGTCTCGCTGCGGATGTCGCAGAACGGGGCGTGCTGGCTGTCCAGCAGCGCGCACGAGCAGCACAGCGCCTTCTCGCACCTCTTGCAGTAGATGCTGGAAAAAAAAAAACAAACAGGAGCATCATTCAAAGCTGGTACATGAGCGGCGGGGAGAAAAGCATTTCTACTGTGCTGGGTATGATTCCCCCTCCCTGAGGGACAGCTGAGGAGCTTAATGAGAGGGGAAACTGAGGCACGGGCGGGAAAGGGCTTTGCCTCGCATCACCGGCTGCAGATGTGGGCGCGAAGCTGGGCGTTCAACCCACCTTTGCTCCCCTCCCTTCTCCCAGGCCCTGCCAGGCCCATATCGCACCCTGCTCCTGCCCGGGGTCTCGCTGGGGTTGCAGCGGTCCCTCTCCAAAGGCAGGTGATGAAATCCCCTTGGCTCTGCTCTCTCAGCAGAGTTGGTCCCAGAGCAGCAGCCCCAAAGCCCTTGGCGCAGGATGGGATCCGGGGACAAGGAACCGCTCTCACCTGGAGATGTGGCCCTGGTCGGCGTGACCAGGACGGGCGCAGAAGAGGTTGCAGGACTTTCTGGTGTCTTCCAGGAACTGATGGGCTGACTCGGCACGAAGCTCCTCCACCTTTCTGGCTTCGTGGCTCCTCTTCTTGAAGAACCACTGGTGGTCCTCAAAGCACTTGGCGCAGAGGAACTCCTCGCACTCGGAGCACCACACCGTCGCCGATTCCCCCCGGCACCGGCTGCAACTCGGGCCATCGCTGTCTCTGATCTTCTTGTAGATGCTGAGCTTGGCCTGCAGGTTGGTGAAGAGCAGGTTGTCCATGTCGGGGATGCCGCTGGCCTGCGGGATGGCCGTCCGGCACACGGGGCACTGCCTGATGGGCTTGTTCTCGCTCAGGCAATCGAGGCACAAGGTGTGGAGGCAGGTGAGGAGCTTGAGGTTGGGCGATTCCTGCCGGCAGCCCTCGCAAAGGACGAACTGGAAGTCATCTTCCATCACGGGAGGGTGGGATGGAGGGGAGCACGAGGGTGTACCCGGCCGGGGTCCCGTCTCCTTGGGGGCGGTGGCACCGTCTCCATCTAGGTGGGATGGGGGGGAAAGACCCCGTTGGAGCGCGCAAGATGGAAGGGGACGGGAGGCTTCCTTGCCAGGCAAGGCAAAGGGTGCTCTTCCAGCGAGATTCTCTGCTGGCTGCAAAGGGTTGTGCTCCCTCCTGCCCTCCGTGTGGGACCCTTGGAGGCTCTCCTCCCCCCTTCCGCACCTCACGTCCTTCGGGGAATTTTGGATTTCAAAGCTGGGAGGGAGGGAGGAAGGGACGCGAAGGCTGCACAGCCACTTTTCTTTCGCTTTGTGGCCACCGCCTCTTCCTGCCCTGCGAGCGGGGAGGGAAGGGGGAGGGCCCTGGCGACGGTCGTCCCCCCCCCCCCCCCCCCCGATTCCAGCAAAACCTCCCGGACAGCTGGCACCAGCCCTGTCCCCAAAGGTGTCCCTGTCCCCATCCCTCGCCCCCCCTCCCTCCCTGGCCTCCCCCAGCCCGGCAGCGCAGACAGGACACCCCCCCCCCGAATAAAGCAGGGTCCTCCTTACCACCTCCACCCCCCGACCCCGTTCCGTCTCCCCCTCCAGAAAAGCGGGGGGACCCCCCCCACCCCCCCCGTTACCTGCCGGGGGGCCGGGCGGCCGGGGGGCAACGGGGCTGTCGGGCATGTGGACAACGGCGGCGAGCAGCGTTCACCGGGGACTTTCGTTTCGTTTTCCCAGCCTGCCGGGGGGGGGAAGAAGAGGAGGAGCTGGAGGGAAGAAGGCGGGGAAGGCAGAGGGGTTCCCCGGGTGGGAGAGCTTCCACGCTCCCGGCCGGGCAGAGCCCTCCGCCCTGCCTGCTCCTGCCTTCCCTTCGCCTTGGGGTGTCGGTGGAAACTTGGGGGGGTGTTGGGGGGGATGCTGGTACCGGAGTGGAGATTTTGGTACTGGGGGGGATGCAGGCACCGGGGGGATGCTGGTACCGAGGGGATGTTGGTAGCAGGGCGATGCTGGTACTGGGGTGGGGATGCAGGCACCGGGGGGATGTTGGTATGAGGCGGGGGTGCTGGCACCGGGCTGGGGTCGGTGTCACGGCTTAACCCCAGCCAGCAACTGAGCATCATGCAGCTGCTCATTCACTCATGCCCAGTGGGATGGGGAGGAGAATCGAAAATAAGTCAAACTCATGGCCTAAGACCAGTTTAATAACTAAAATAATAAATAAAATAATAATCGTAACAATAATAATCATAATTGTAAGGAAAAGGACAATAACAAAAAGAGTGAAATATAACCCAAGAAAGACAAGTGATACACAATGCAATTGCTCACCACCCGCTGACCAATGCTCAGCCTGTACCCGAGCAGCAATCTCCCCCTCCCGGCCAACTCCCCCCAGTTTACATACTGGGCATGACATCCCACAGTATGGAATACTCCTTTGGCCAGTTTGGGTCAGCTGCCCTGGCTGTTTCCCCTCCCAACTTCTTGTGCCCCTCCAGCCTTCTTGCTGGCTGGGGATAAGAAGCTGAAAAATCCTTGACTTACTCTAAACACTGCTTAGCAACAACTGAAAACATCAGGGTGTCATCGACATTCTTCTCCTACTGAATCCAAACCACACTGTTATACCAGCTACTGGGAAGAAAATTAACTCTACCCCAGCCAAAACCAGGACAGATGGCAAAGCTCTGCTTTAGCCGCCCGGCGGGATCCCTGAGCTGTGTTGGGGTGCCTGTCTGGGTGCCGGCTCAGCTGCCGGGGCTGCTGCTGCGTCTGGGGCAGCGTCTCAGGCCCCCGCTTCAGCCAAGGGGGGCTTTAAACCTGGCCTATTGTCAATCCCCCCCACCCCGTCCTCAGCAGCGCTGCTCTTTGGCCTCCGCTACCCTTTGCAGACCGGCGAGATGGAGGCGGGGGGGGGGAGTTGGCATGGTGCAAGGCCACGCCGGAGCAGGAATCGCTGGGAAAAATACCTCTCCCGCTTCCCTGTGGGGCTGGGGTACCCTCCGGAGCCACCCAAGGTGAGCGTGAGATGGAGGACCTTGTCCTTCCCATGGCCGGCAACTCAATTCCCGGGTAGGGCCTCTCCGGAAAAAACTCACCGAGCCGTGAGCCATGAATTGTTTCGTCCCTATGCCGTCAGCAGCCACATGACGGGTGAACCAGGAAGCGCCAGCGGCTCCCTCCTTCCCTGCTGCCGCAGCATCCTCGCCACGGCCTCCTCCGGTCCCCACTGCCACGGGGCTGGTGGCCGGGGACACCCCAGGGTTATCTCCCACCTCCAAGGGGATGCGAAGCTGAGGGCGGCCGCGGGGCTGTAGCTTTTGTCTCCTGGTCTAGCTCCTGCCCAGAGGGTCGCCGGGAGGATGTAAAGCCCCCGGCCCCCCCAGCCTGGGCGAGACCCCAGCAAGGAAACCCCCCTGAAGGATTTGATTTTTTCTAGCAAGCATCCTCCGTGATAACGGCAGGGCTTGCCAGCTCTTCTCCGGCGTCTGTCCGGTTGCACGTCAGGGCGGGGAGGTTTGCAGGCAGCCGGGCAGGGACACAGGATCGGGTCGGGGAGAAGCAGAAGCCATGCTAGCCACCGAGGTGGCTGCGATGGCAGCAGGGAGCTGGCCGTAGCAGGCTCTGAGCGCTGGGAGCAGGGGCCCCGTGCAAGGCACCAGCACCATGTTCAGCCGGTCGGGATACCAGGCTCTTCCCTTGGGAGACTTTGACCGCTTCCAGCAGTCCAGTATTGGGCTCTACGGTGCCCAGAAGGGCGGCTTCTCCTTTGGATCCAAGCAAGACCCTCTGGGGCCAGCCGGGAATACCGCAGGTGAGTCCTAACCTTAGAGGGCAACGGCTGTCTTCCTCCCCATTGCCGCTTTTGCTGGAGGGTGTCACGCTGGCTGGGTGCCCCCCATGCTGCCAGCTTCCCTGGGGTGCAGGGTGCCTGGGGGAAGAGGCTTGAATGGGGGTTCATGGGCAGGACAGAGGGGTTTGGAGCAGGTACATCCCCCTTTCACCCCCTTGCAGACTCCTCACAGGGTTGGCTGTCCTGGATCTGCCACGGCATTATCACCTCCCTGGTCTTCTTGCTGATGGTTGTCACCTTCCCCATCTCAGGATGGTTTGCCTTGAAGGTAAGGGAGGAAAGCAGGTGAGGAGTGGGATGGCAACTCCTCCTCCATGGGGGGGACCGTTTCTGGCTGCCCCTGGTCCCATTGCTCCTGGCACCACAGGACCCAGGGTTTTGCTTCTGCCCTGGTCTCAACTTTCCCGTTCCAGATCGTGCCCACCTATGAGCGCATGATCATCTTCCGCCTGGGCCGCATCCGGGCGCCGCAGGGACCCGGCGTGGTCCTGCTGCTGCCCTTCATTGATCACTGGCAGCGAGTGGATCTGAGGACAAGGGCCTTCAATGTGCCCCCCTGCAAGGTAAGCTGCCTTGGGCCTCAGGGCAGGATAGAGAGACTTCTCTAAAATACTCAGAGCAGGTGGATTTTTGGGATGGTCTGACCCTTGGTGCCATGCATGGACCCAACTTTCAGTTCCTCCATCATCACAGCGAGGGGATGGGGGGGTTAGATGGTGCTGTGAAGCCAGAGTCCCCATCTCACCTGCCTGTGGCTGAAAAGCTTCTCTTGACTTTGCACACCTTGCTCAATGGGTGTTCCTGGCTGGAGACATCTCAAAAACATCAATCCCTATCCTTCCCAAATGTCTTTCAACAACAGCCCCGTGCTGGAAACTGCCCTCGCCATTCAAACTAGCCCTAACTTAGTTATTCGGGTTGGTTTGGTTTCTAATAACCCTCTTAATAAAGAGATCTAGAGCTGGTTGACAGCTGGGAAAGAAGTGAACGCCTTTGCTCCCAGGCTCTACGCGCAAGGGTTGGGCCGTGGGGTGGAGAGGGGGAGAGATTCTGACTCCCCTCTGCCCCAGCTGACCTCCAAGGATGGGGCAGTCATCTCCATGGGTGCTGACGTCCAATTCCGGGTGTGGGACCCCGTGTTGTCCGTTATGATGGTGAAGGACCTCATCGCGGCCACCCGGATGACGGCGCAGAACGCCATGACCAAGACCTTGGTGAAGAAGAGCCTCCGTGAGATCCAGGTGGAGAAGCTGAGGATTGGGGAGCAGCTGCTGGTGAGGACTGCCCCAGCCCTCCACAGAGCCGCCCAAGCACCCCCAACCCCTTGGGCTCTTGGTATGGAAGTAACAGTAAGGGAAAGATGGAGCTGCTGAAAGTCCATCTGGCCACGGACCTGGCCAAGGAAAGGAGCTGGGAAAACGTGGTGATTAGTGGGGAGTAGATACCTTCAGCCTGTGGATCTCTGGAGCTTTGTGGCTTCTCTCTAAGGGCTTTGGCCACGCAGAAAAGCCCACATGTTGTTGGCAGGCTTAAATTTGACCTCCATATCTCCACCAGGAAAATGTCTGGAGGGGCCTGCAAACTGGAAAGGGCTTTTGGGGAGAGAAACAGGACAGGGCGGTGGCAGAGGGGTGATAGGTAGTGCCTGCAGCTGACCTGGGCCAGGCCAAAATCTTGCGGGTCGAATGTCTACGAGGGATGATATAAATGGAGGCTGGGGGGATATACTGGTAACTCTGGGGTGCCTGGAGTGGTTTGGAGGCCAGAGATGCTTGCCTGGTGGAGCACACACCAGGACATGTTGCCTGGGGGGAGCAAAGAAAGGGGCCAGCCTGGGAGCGAGCTGTGAAAAGGGGAACAAGACAGACCAGTCCTCCCTGTCCTGACCTCCTCCAAACTGGAAGAGTGACTGGGGGAGCAGGGTTGAACATGAGATTGGACAGCTTGGAGGACGTGGACGACTGAGCCCGGTCCAACACCCCACATCTAAAGCTGGTGGGTAGCAGAAGTATAAGCTCTGGGATGCCCATGGTTGGGGGTTCTATGGTGGGTGGTCTCCACGGCCATACCCGTGGCAGCTCTGCCTAGGCTGCCAACACCTCTCTCTTTCTTCCTGGCTCTGCAGCTGGAGATAAATGACATGACCAAGTCCTGGGGCCTGGAGGTGGACCGGGTGGAGCTGAGCATGGAGGCTGTGCTGCAGCCACCCCGGGAAAACCTGGTTGGCCCTCTGGCCACCGTGCCACCCGTGCCTGGGCTGGAGGGGCTGGATGGCACCATTCAGCAGCTGGCTGCCCATTTCTTCAACAACACCCTGGCTCTGGCAGGCAGCGGGACCGGCACTCCGGAGGCAGGTAAACAACCCAGGGCTACTGCTTCTCTGCTGGGGGATGTCTCTCCCACCTGATGACCTTTGTGTCTGTTGGCTGTTTGACAGAGGAGTCAAAGTCTGGGAGATATCAAGCTCCTATGAGCACGGCACAAATAGGCTGGTAGGGGGGAGGAGAGGAGACCGCTTCGGGCACAACTTTATACAGCACATGGCACAACACAACCTTTCTAACAAGACATTAGAGATGGGACTGGGGAGGGCAGGAGCAGATCTGCAGGAGCCCAGGCTCAAGACCAGCTCGGATCTCAGCATTTCCATCAGGCAAACCCAAGCTTGAGCTTGCCTAGAGAGTCACTTCTGAGGGCAATATGGATTTTTTTCCAGAAACCCTGCACCAATTTGTGCCCCGCTATTTGTTTCAGGGATAATTTTCCACCCCCTGGTAGCAGGGGAAGAGTAACCCGTGGCAGACAGAGGAGCAGGCAGATGGAACTGGCAAAACCAGTTGTCCTCTTCTTGCTTAGCTGGAAACTTGCTGGATAAGTGGGTTTCTTTGCTCTGGAGACCTTTTCTGGTGGGTCCGTGCAAACCAGCAAAGCTCACCACCCAAAGGTGTTCCCTCAACCTGCTTCTGTCCCATTGTCCCCAGCAGACAGCATGGAGACGGTGAACGAGGTGGAGCCTCCCACCGCTCCCCTCCTCACTGCTACTGGCAGTGCCCGAAGGAAGCCCAGCATGGACGAGCTGCTCTCGGCAGTGGAGCCTGTCCTCTCCGAGGCCCTCGTCGCCCAGGTGGGAGCATCCTACCAGGTCAACATCGCCCTGCCCAGCGGCGCCCGGAGCACCTACTTCATAGACCTGTCCTCAGGTCACCACTCTTTGGGGTTGTTGTGTCGGAGGGGAGAGGGTGTTTTGTGCCTGTGCCCCCTTTGCATGCTGCGAACCCCACTGAGCTAGGTGGTAGGGGGTCCCAAACCAAGCCCATTTGGTAGCTCCGCGAAAGGCACCCCAGGGTCCATCAGCTGAGCGCCGCAGTTTAGCAACCGCGGCCTTGAGTCCATGCTCCCTGGAAGTCCAAAGTATAATTTGTTTTGGGTTAAAACCATGAATTTTCCTTCAGGAAGAGAGTATTTATAGAAAATTGGCAGCCAGGTCTCTTCATGGCTGGCCAAGTAGGATGGTTCAGAGACCTCAGCGTTTGTTGGCTCTTGCGTGCCACCAGCCCAGGGAGGTAGTGGGTGGGGGGACATGCGTGGGCAGCGCCTTGAGCCGCTGCCATGCTGGAAGATGTCCTCTCAGCACCCTCATCCATCCCCCTGTGGTTGCTGACGGTTTTCCCGGTGCCCATGGCAAAAGTAGCACAGGGTTTGGCGGTGGACCACTGTAACAGGACGTTTTTGGAGGAACACAAGAGAAATTTATCTCCATAAGGAGTAAGGGCTCCCATCTCCAAAATCCCCCTGCCAGGCCCTTGCCCATCATCTGGCCCAACTCAATCCTTATGAAGGAGTGGGGGGGAATGCCAGCAGGCAAGGCTGTGTCCTGAAGCCCACTGTTTCTCCTTATCTCACCCATGGTGTCCTACAGGCAGCGGGCGGGCTGGCCACGGCGTGCCCGAGGGCAGCCCCGACGTCATTCTGGAGGTGGCAGAGAAAGACCTGCAGGACCTCTTCTTGGGTGACCTGCGCCCCTTGAGTGCCTACGTGAGCGGGAGGCTGCAGGTGAAAGGTGACCTGCACCTTGCCCTGAAGCTGGAGGAGCTCATCAAGGCGATGAAGCAACGTAGATAGAGCATGTGCGTGGGTGCGTGTCTGTGTGCATGTGTCTTTGTAGGTGTGCAAAGGCGGGGGGACGTACAGGGGGGCTGCACGGTGGGGGCCTTGCCCCGCTGCAGCTCCTGCTGCCCTCCCCGTGGAGGCTGCAGGAGTTGGGTGAAGACCTGAGCACGGAAACTGAGGGTGAGGTCCACTGCCTGTCCTCGTCCTTGGCTTTACCTCCCCTGCCCATCCTTCGCCTACAATGTTACGGGATGGGAACCAGTTGGCACCCCAGCATGTGCCAGTTTGCTTCCAGGTCCTTTGGCCAATATGCCACCAGGGTACAGACCGATGTCCTGGTGCCCCCACAATGGGCTGCATGGCCGGGCGTCTCCGACTGGAAGGGGCATGAGCTGAGCAGTTTGGATAGGGACACTGTGGCCAAGGACAGTAGTCATGCGGTGGGGTGGGCAGCCGAAGCGGGGCACGAGGGCTGGCTGGACTAGACTGGGATGCCACCGCTGGGCTGGAGTTGGGGTCCAGCGTGGCACTGCTAATGGGATACTGGCATTTATGGGGAAGGAGCAGAGGTGGCGATTTGGGGAATGACCTGCCTGGAGGTACCCGAGCCTTCCCGACGCAGAGGTTTGTAATAAGTGATTGCGCTAACTTGTGCTTCAAAGTGTTTTTGCATGCGTGCTGTGAGGTCTGTCTGTGGGGGTGTGTGGACTGTATAGAGGCATATATAGATATTTATTTATTTTGTAAGCTTCCTTTCTATCAACTCTCGATGGACAATAAACCTGGTCTGCAGCCTTATGCTTGGGCAGCAGTGGGCTGTGAGTTCTGCAGGCAGATGGGGCGGCACCCCTCGGTGCCTCGGTTTCCCCAAGGGACCCCAGGGCTCTGCGTAAAGAGGCCACATGCTGGCCAAGGCCTGGGAGCTGCTGCCGGTCAAGGAGACTGCGTGGTGTGACTCCAATACATTAAGTCCTGCGACGGCGAGGAAGAGTTGTTGGAATGCGGCACGGCCTCTCCGGGGATGCTCAGCTCCCCAGCAGCACCCAGCACCCCAGGGGTTAAAATGTCTTGGAGCTCCAGGCAGCTTTACCAGCCCCCAGGATGTTTTGCTGAACCAGTGTTTCCAAAATTAAAATATTTCACGGGTGCAATCCAGCCAAGCTACCTAGTAAATATCTTCTTCAAACACTGGGGCTGGGCGGCACCAGCCTGGGCCAAGCTTTGGAGATCCTAAGGCATCAAAAGCCCCAAGGGGAGGTGACAGCAGTGCCCCACCATGCCCTCTCCTTTTGGGGGTCCCAGGCTCGGTGAACCCCCAAGTGCTCCTCCTGGTCCCCCTTTTGTGGTGGTCCCCCTTTTGTGGTGGTCCCCCTTCTGTGGTGGTCACCCTTTTCGTGGTGGTCCCCCTTTTGTGGTGGTCCCCATGGTGCAGATGGCTGGAGAAGGGGTACTGATGCCCTGCAGGAAGGGGCAAAGGAAAGCCAGGATTCAGCCCCCCAGGACAAAGAGGGATGTGGAAATCCTCTTCAAGGGGTGGAGGGGGCAGAAGCCGAGCCCCCTTTGGCACTCCCCCCCCGGAGCGGGACAGGGCACTGGGGCCCTGCCTACATTTTCTGGGGGATGCTGCTCCTTGGGAAAACACCTTTCGGGAGGGTGGTCTTGGGGTCCCCTCCGGATTTCTTCCCTCCGGGAAGGGCTGAGCCGGCTGCGAAACTCTTTTTCGGGTGTGTGTGGGGGTGTAACCGGGGCTGGGAGCGGGCTCTGAGCGGCTCCCCCCTCCCGACTCGAAGGAGGAGTTATTTACAGCGCAGAAGAAACCGAAAGTGCAGGCAGCCGAGGCGGGGGGGGGCTCCCGGTCCTGCCCGCCCAGCCATGGCCAACTCCGGCTCCGGTCCGCGGGTGAGCGCCGGCCGGTCCAGGGATGGATGGATGGGGGGGGGGGGGGGTGGGATGCGGGCGGTGGGCTCCGGCGGTGCAGGAGGGGGCTCGGGGCTCTTGGGGAGGGTTGGCCGGGCCACCAGGAAGTCCCCGGCCCCGTGGCGTGGCCTCGGGGCGGGGGGGGGGGAGGATGGGGATAAGGGTTTTGGGGTGTTCCCCCCCAGAGGACTGGGCTGGGGGGGGGAATGGCTGGGAGGGTGGTCCCCACCCTGCCAGGGTGTCATCCAGTTGTCCTTGGATGCTTCCTCCATACCCCATCCTCCGCACTGCCCCTCTGCAGCCCCCCCCCCAGCCCCATAGCCAGGGGCACCACAGCCATCCAACCTTACAACCATGCACGGGCATCGCTGGTGGGAAGCGGTTGCTCGCTGGTTGCTCCAAGTAGGGTTTGCAGGTCACCTACCCCCCCGCCCCCCCCCCAGATGTGGTTTCAGAAGCTCTTAAAAACACACCCCAACGCTCAGTCCTCTTCCTCTCTCCCTCCTTCTCCAAGCTCCTGGAAGATGACTTCCAGTTCGTCCTTTGCGAGGGCTGCCGGCAGGAATCGCCCAACCTCAAGCTCCTCACCTGCCTCCACACCTTGTGCCTCGATTGCCTGAGCAAGAACAAGGTCATCGGGCAGTGCCCCGTGTGCCGGACGGCCATCCCGCAGGCCAGCGGCATCTCCGACACGGACAACCTGCTCTTCACCAGCCTGCAGGCCAGGCTCAAGGTCTACAAGAAGATCATTGATGGGGTTGACTTGTTCTGTGACAATTGCAAGAAAGCCGGTGAGTTCTGGTGCTCTGAGTGCGATGAGTTCCTCTGCACCAAGTGCTTCGAGGCCCACCAGCGCTACCTGAAAAGGGAGAGCCACAAAGCCAAGAGAGTGATGGACATCAGGGCAGGGCCTGCTAAAGAATTCCTCGAGGGCTCCAGGAGGACCGGTAACTTGTCCTGCTCTAACCCGACCCACAAAAACCAGACTGTAAGGTAGGTCTAAGGAGGTCTGTCCCCATCTGGGTGGTCTCTTGTCGCAAATCTCTTTGGGCTAGTCCATGATGGAACTGAGCAGGATGTCCCTGTCCTTCTGCTGCTCTGATTGCCACCATGTCGTGGAGAAGGCGGGTGGAAAGTAGTGACCGCTGGGCTGTAGGGCATGGAAGGAGGGTTTGGATGAAGCCGGATTCAAGCTGATGATGGGAGAGTGGGGACAGGGTAGACCGAGGGAGGGGAGTAGGTGGGGTGCTCCTTGCTAGGGTAAGGAGGGTGGAGTTGATGGAGCTCAGCAAGAAGGCGGCCTGTTGCTTCACCTGCCGTGATGGACAGCAGAGAAGGATATGTTTTGCTGATGGTGCTAGACCAGCTTGGAGACGATTTGGGGAACAGCAGGGGTACAATGCAGGACAAGGTTTAAATGCCCTCGAGGGAAAGTCCAACCGAGAGGGAAGGGGCTGTAGCATCCATGGAGGCCAGCACTGATGCTAGCCACGATGGCCCAGATGCAACCCCTGCCTCAGTGCGTCCCTAGCCCGCCGCTTGCCAAGGCTACCAGGACTTACATGAGGGATGGATGATGATCTCCACTCTCCACTTCTTATATTCTTGCCTTAGGCATCTTATGGAGATAAGATACTCTTTGGTCTTATACTCTTACACATAACCCCAATAAGCGCTCATGGAAAGGCTCTTCACTGCCCTTGAGGTGTGTCGATGAATGTCTACCGTAATGCTTGCATAGTCACCACAGTGACTGTAGCCAGCCCAGCAGAGGAGCAGAAACTCTGTGGAGATAGTGAACCAACGTATTTTTTTGCAATTGGGAGAGTATAAAACCAAATGCCCGGCCCAAACGTGGTGGTAACTTAAATTCAATGAATGAATGAATTTGCAATTTGATAAATGAATGAATGGCAAAGTGCACAGTCTAAATTACTGCTTTGCTTGTGCTCGGCCTCACAGCATCTACTGCAACAAGTGCTGCAAGCCAGTGTGCTGCATCTGCGCGCTGCTGGACAGCCAGCACGCCCCGTTCTGCGACATCCACAGCGAGACCCAGCGCAGGCAGGAGGAGCTGGGCACCATGAGCCAGGAGCTGAAGCAGAAGAGAAGCGGCTTCGAGGCCACCTACGCGGCGCTGCAGGACGAGGCCGCCCGGCTGGAGGAGGCGCAGCGGGAGATGCGGGAGCTGATCGGGCAGCGCGTGGAGCAGCTGGTGCGGCTGATCCGGCAGGAGGAAGAGGAGCTGCTGGGGCTGGTGGAAGTGCGGCAGGAGCAGGGCCGGCGGGAGCTGGCGAGGGAGCTGCAGCACGTGGAAGGGGTGCTGCGGCGGATGGAGGCGGGCGAGCGGCTGGTGGAGAAGATGAGGCTCTACGCCACGGAGCAGGAGGTGATGGACATGCAGCCCTTCATCAAGGACTCGCTGGACGAGCTGCAGCGGCTGCAGCCGCCGGCGGCCGGGGACCGAGCGCAGTCTGGGAAATTTGCCGAGTGCAGAGCCAGGCTGCAGGCACTGGTGGAGCGTGTCATGGGGCACCCAGGTGAGGAGGCACTTAGCCAGGTGGCCTGGGGAGGGGGGGACTGAAAGCAGAGTTGAAGGTTATAATCCCTGGTTAGACCATATTCTCCATGGGTTTCAAGTCTCCTTCCACATGGTGACTTGACGGACCTTTGCCTCCAGCCTTTGGTCATGCGGTGGGCACACTCTAACCTCCCCCAAGGACAGGATGCAGTTGTTGCATCCATCACTTCCAAAGCAATGCTTGTCTCTTGCCCTTGCGGAGTACGGCAGTTCCGCAAATGCAGTTGTACTGGGAGGGAACACGGGTGAATCGCTTGGGATGGAGCCATGCCACGGACTGAAGGACAAGGGAGGTCAGTGGCACCTGGAGAGGGGGTGCGTGGAGCAGGGGCTCGCAGAGGCTGGCATTGGCAAGGAGGAAACAGGTGGAAGGGTTGGATCAGCTCTGCATCCTCTCCAGAGGAATATTTGTGCTGGTGACATGTGCAGGTCCCTCAGGGGTCATAAGCATCCTCTAGGTCTTAGTGTCCTGCTGCCCACTGACTACTTCTGCTCCTCAGATCTCCAGCCAGTTTGTCTTTGTTCAACCTTTGTCCACAACTATCTGGGGCAATTCCCCTTTTGGGTTGTTGATTAACACCTTGGGATGGCGTATCCAACCGGGAAGGCGAAATGTTCCCCGGGAGCACTTGCCGACAGGGATGGCAAGAGGTCCGTGACCGCTGCTGGGTTTGCCCAGGTCTTCCCCCAGCTCTTCAGCAGCAGCGCTGTGGTGGAGATGCTGGTCGTTTGGGAATGGCGAAGGCCTTGGCATCTGTGGTTTGTGCAGGGATAGTGTGCTGGAGGATCCGGGTTTGGTCAGAAGGTGGTAGCATCCTTCCAGAAAATGGGGGGAAATAAAGCAATGGGAGGAAGAGACTTTGCAGGTTCTTCTGCTCCATCCCCCTGCTGCTGTCTTCAGACCCGGGCTATGACCGGTGTCCTCCTTGGCCCTCTGTGGGCGTCCACCACTGAGCTCCCCAGGGCAAGCTCGTGGGCTATGGACAGCCCATAGAAGAGCCCAGGGGTGATGTCCTGGATGGAGCTTGGGGTTTCCTGGGGACAAGCTGCCTCCCACCCCACTCCTTGTGTCTCCATTGCATGGTAGGCACCCTCCCTCCGCCTCTCCACCCCACCGAGGCAGGCTGGGAGGACCCTCTGAGCCCTGATTCTCCCCTCCTGCTCCCTTCAGCCCCCTTCCCTGCAACAGGTACCTCCTCTCCCCAGCACGACATCCCATCTGAAGACAAGACAACCCCGATCCTCGACCTCGAGCCTCCTGGGGAGCACTGCCAACTGCACGGAGGTCTCCCCACAGGACTGCCAGCCCACCACCAGCCCTGTGCCCCCGTGTTGGACTCCTCCGTCGGCAGAGGACACATTTGTCCAGACCAGGGAGGGGATATGTCCCTCACCCAACCCACGCCTCCAGCCCTTCCGATGCAGAGGCACGAAGAAGCAGAGGAAGACTCAGGGTCAGCCCATGGGGACACTGTGCCTCTTCCCAGGAGCGTCCAGGATTCTCTGGCCTCCCTGCAGGAAGATTTGGGTGGCTGGGCCAGGTCCAACGTGCAGCAGGCAGACGAGCTCCTGAAGATCGGCGATCGCCTCCTGCGAGCTCAGCACAGGGCAAACAGGCACCTGGTGTCCATGACCCGGGAGATCCAGGCCATGTCCCACTCCCTGGCCACCATTGCCTCTGCCGTGGGACCCTTGCTGCAGCCTGTGGGCAGCCCATGGGACCTCCCCACTGCAGACGTGGACTGGCCATCGCTGCCCTCCAACATGCTGGAGTTATTCTCTCCCAGCGCTCTGCAGAAGCATGAACCGCTGGTCCCAGCGGCTGCCACGGCCCCTTCCCCCAGCAGACCCCCCCCTGCCACCCCCCCTGCCAGCCCAGCACGCTTGGAGCCCTCCAACCCAGCCTCCGAGGGGGAATGCCCCAAATCAAGGCACCCCACCAAGGGCAAGCGTGGTGGGAAGCCCAGCACCAGACTTCAGAAGCGGAGGAAGAAGTGAGGATCTGTAAACCAGAACGTTTGCCATGGACCGTGGCTGCTTGGAAAACCCTTTAAAGGTCCCTGTGGAGACCAGGCTCTCCATCTCACCTTGTTATGCCAATAAATCCTCCCAGGATGAACCGTGCGTTGGTCTTTTGCTGGGTTTGGGAAGGCAGCATCTCCCCTGCAAATGAACCCTCACCGCTGCATGGCAATAACTTGCTCAGGAGCAGCATGATTCTACTAATTTTCTTTTTTCTTTCCTTCCCAGCACATGTGACCTCCTGGCTTATGGGTCTGGGATGGGCGGGAGGGCAGCAAGCCCATATGGCAGAGCTGGAGGGAAGGCTTTAGTGCAAGGGGGAGTGAATGAGCTGCCGGGTTGCCAGGCAGAATGGGCACTTCTCCAGCCCAGCCTGCAAGCTCGCTGCTGGATTTTGGCCTCAGGAGCATCTCCAAGAGGTGACCCCCCAAGCAGGTGGCCCCAGAGCCACCTGTACCTTCTGCAGAGTCGTCTTTTGCTGCTCTCAGACATCCCCAGCATTGCTTGCCCTCCTTTCAGCTCGCTGTGTTTTTCTTCTTTCAGAAGCCGCCCCAGCTCTAGCCATGGAAAACTCCCACCAGGTGAGAGTGGGGATTGCTCCGGGATTTTTGCCTCGTGGCGTTACCCAGCAGGAATTTGGGGCTACACCTAGTCCTTGCAAGGTTGCTTGAGCTCTGGCATTTGGCTGCTGCTTTCCAAGTTCTCTTTTGAAAGAGGCGATCAGCCAAGCTGGCTGGGCATAGGGCTGCAGAGCCAGGGCAGGCTTCGTTCCTTGAAGGCACCTTGCTGGCTAAGGTGCAAACATCTCAGGGTGAGACGTGCCACTGCATGCACTGTAAAGAGGTCTCCTAGGCACTGTGGCTTGCAAGTCTTTTCCTGCCTGCAGCCTGCCCTGCCCACATCTGGGGCTGGTGGGGGAGAGATGCTGCAACTGGTTGTGATGGATCTGGGGCCCCCAAACACATCTCCCACAAGGGCAGAGCCCCACTCAACCAGAAGTGGCTTTCAACAATGTTGAAGGCAAGCTCTCTTCTGGTTTCCAGTCCCATAGTGCACGAAGGACTTGTCTAGCATCAGACCTGTCTGCCTTTGCCTGGGACAAAACAGCCATCACAGAACTGGGGCTGGGGACCCCCAGGCTGCCCCTCTGCAGAGCACATCCTCAGCCACCCCAGCCTGGTATCAGAAGGGCTTAACTCTGCCAGCAAGCCCTGTAGAGCCTGGGAGCCTCAGGGCTGAAGTAAGAAGATAAAGATGATTCATTCCCGCAGTTAAGGAAGGGGAGGTTCCCATCTTCTCCTTTGCAGCCCTTAAGCAAAGCAGAAAGTTTTCCTGACCCTTGTCAGGCAGAGAGGAGACCTCGACCGAGGCGGCTGGAGTGGCCACAGCCCAGGATAGCCAAGGGGCTTCATGCCAGAAATGAGGGCGTGGTGCTGGGTGACCTCAGAGCAGCAGAGACATCTGGGCAAGCAGAGCACTTGCTTTGGGCAGGGACAAACCCATGTGGTCAAGCTTGTTCGGCTGTGCTCCGGTGGCAAAGGACATCTCCATCCCTGACCACGCAGGGCTGCTCTCACCAGGCTCATCGGGCTCCTCTTTGCACACTTAGATCTCTGCCTCCACCCCTGCAAAGAGGAAGAAAGTCCAAAATGCGAATGTCCTGACGTCGCCGGTGAAGGTGGTGAAGGTTGAAAACAATGACGACGGGTGGAACCAGACGGTGCCACAGCAGCCAAGCTGCTTGGCCCAGCTTGGGACCAGCTGTTCAGTGTCTCCCATGACTCTCGCCAAGGAGGACAGCCTGCTTGAAGACGTGCCAGATGGCAACAGTGAGCTGCACGATTCAGGTAAGGGGCGTCCAGAGCGGTGAAGCCACGGGTAGACTTTATGGGGTGTAGGCATCGAGGCAGGGCAGTTTGCGGCATCTCCATAGACCTCCCAGGAGGATAGTTATGTCCCAGCGCATTGTCTTGTTCAAAGACAAGATGTTTGATGGAGATTGATGGAGAACTAGACTTTGTTCTTTAAACTGCTTGCATACTCTTAGGCTACGTGATGCTGCATTTTGGTCTTCTCTCCCCCATAGGATCTTGCCCAGTGTGTGCTTGGTATCTGTGGCTTGAGGGGAAATGAGTCCTTTTGCAGGTGGACCCTGAGGGCAGGGTTGCTCCCTGCTTGCTCCCCACCCACCTTGCTGGCTGTTCAGGGCCACCTTTTGGCACGGTTGGTGATGCCGATCGGGGGACCATTGGCCCTGGCGCTCACCGCAGGGGTGGACAGCCCCACATCCGAAAGGTGACACGTCTTTCCTACCTTGGCAGATAGCGATATTCTCTGCTTGGACAGCTTTGAGGACGACAGCACCGATGAGGAGTCCATGGTGAGTGCAGCTAAAGGGCTTTCAGTGCTTGGCCCTGCATTGCTCAGTGTTTAAGCCATGAAGACTGGACCACTTGGTGCTTCCAGACCTTCAGGTCCATCCCATAATGCCCCTTAGAGCCTGGTAAGGAACTTGGGAAATCCTTCCCTGAGTGCCAAAATAAATCCACTCTAGCTCTTCTCCACTTCTGGGGGAACTGGGCTGCCCAGCAGCTTGGAGACCTTGGTAGGTACCATCTTGGTGATGCCAAGGTGGTGAGCAGTCAAAATGAAGGCCAGCAAGAAGAGGCAGTCCAAAACGTCACCTCCTCTTTGAGGCTATGGATGGATGGGGTTTTGTTGTTACTTTGCAGCACCGAGCAGTTCCCATGACAGTCTGCGTGACCAAAAGCTGGTGACCAGCTCTTCAGAAGACATTTTAGAAATAGGAAGCTTCCCTTCCCTTCCCTGCATCCCTTCCGCAGAGGGGAGATGTTGGGTAGCCCCAACTTTCCTATCACTTTTGAGCAGAAAGCCATTTGGGAAGGATCCAAGCGAGCCGTCCCATGTGGAGGTGCATGGAGTATGCATGTCACTTTGTTTTGTGGTGCTGGAGGAGGCAAGTCTTCATGACCGACCAGTGGGGCTTATTAAACCCTATGTCCTCCAGCAGGCAGTTTGAGTAGATCTCTGAGCTTTGGTAACCTTCAGGACACGTGAGTGCCCAGAGCTGCTGCCCTGGTTCTTCCTGTGACATTTATTGAAAGCAAATTGCATGCTCTTCCAGGACTCCAGTCTGTTAGGTGACCTCAGCAACATCCTCGATGAGGAAACCAGCAAAGATTACCTGGGCCTTCCCAACAGCAGCCAGAACACACTGGACACAAGACAAGGTTCCCTGGTCTTCTTTGACATGAAGATTTTGAGTAAGTTCCTAAGCGGGGAGGTCCCATGTTGCAGCCAGCTCAGATGCCCACATCTGTCAGCGTCTCTTTTTTGCGGGGAGGGGGTGGAAGTTCAGGTATGCCCACCACGACCTTGGCTATGTAAGGGAGAGGACAATATCCTGAGCTCCCGAGAGGCCTTACCTTTGAGTTTCAGGATATCTGGAGGAACGTGGAGCCGATAGGGCCACGGGGAGATTTCTCTGAGATTGCTCGGTCAGTTAACCAGTCCTTGCACTGTTGTGTCAACATGGGCTCCCCTGCTTCTCCTTCCCATGGGCCAATCTCTCTTAGGCAAGGTGGATTTTACTTTTCAAGCCCCTCTCCTTAGTCCACCCTCAAAAAGCTGTAAAAGCCCTCATGGTCCTGGTGGGGGGAGTGATCCTGGAGATGCTGGAAGCTGAGGGTGTGACTGAATGGTGGAGATAGATAGGTGAAATGGTGGATCAGTCCCCCAGCTGCCATCAGTGGTGAAGGCTGTTAGAGGCTGAGCAACTCAATCAGTGTTTTATTTTCCTACTGAATATGAGACTAATTATGCCTTTCCTCCCTCTCCATCCTCTTTCCCTTCCCCTTCTTCTCTAGAAAATGAAAGCATTCAGATGACGGTGGTAGATGGAGAGAAAATATTCCCAGTCCTGATTCAGCCAATGAAATATTTGTCCAGCTTGATGGCCAAAAATAGCATCTACGAGATTGGTCTGAGGAATCTGCTGTGCCACCTCAGCACTGTCCACAGGCCCATCCTGGGTGGCTTTGGTCTCTGGTCACTCCCCTTTCCCACCCTCTTGAATGCGCTGACGGTCATGAACAAGAAAGAGGAGTTCAGTTCTGTCGTGTATGGTTTCCTGGACATTTTGCCCCTGATTAAGGAGGAGGTCCCCAAGAGGGATAACTACAAGCTGAAGAACTTGGCCAGCACTTACCTCTGGTGGCACTTTGGTGACTGCAGCACTATGGAGAATGCCAACATGGTGAAGTACCTGTGCGAGGTCCTGGACGTCGACCTGGTGAAGAAACCCAGGCTGATCCTCAGTCAAGCCAACCTGGAGTCCTTCATCTCCCTCCAGCCCTTGCTGGCTGAGAAGCTCCTCACCAAGCCATCAGCTCAAACACTGGCCGCCCACAACATCGGCCTCTCTGAGCTCTGGTCCTGCTACCAGCACAACCCCGAGAAGGGGCTCCAGAAAGCGTGCCGTCTCATCAACACTTGCCGGCACAGCTCCGAAAAGAAAGTCCGAAACCTGAGCAAGGTCAAGGTCTACTTCCAGCGCCAGGAGAAGTCAGCTGAAAGCCAGAAGATCCCGGCAGGCAGTGATTTCCCAGGAGCTGTAAAGAACGAGGAAGAGTGTTGAAAGATGCCGGTGCCTCTCCAGTACTCATTCCCCTCTCACCCATGGGCAATGAGTCCTGGAGCCAAATCCTGGCTCACATCAGTAGTTTTGCCTTCACTATTTCCTGCCTGCTCCTGCCTGGGGTGATGAGTCTGGGTCTCTGGGGTGTGACAGTCTCTTGCTGTCCTCTCTCACCTGAACTTGGTCTAAGGTGAAGAGGTGAGGACACCAGCTTGGCTGGGAGATGTCCTGGCTCTGATCTGACAGCCTGCAGCCACACTGTGCCTTTGTTTTCCCCCTGGATGGATCAAGCCAACTCTTGGGAGAAATCTTTCGAACCATTTCTGGTCTGGATTTTTTGGGGGGGGGGGGTCAGTGGAATCCAAAGCCGGCTGAAGAAACAGCAGGTGGGGAAACTAGTTTGGAAGGACCAAGAATGGTGGTCATTGCTGGGAAGGAGGTTGGGCAGAGCTGCTCTGTTCCTGCGAGCTGCTGTGTGGGACTGTCATGAATGAGTGATTTAGATCACTTCAAGAATCACTGTCAAAGGTATTAGCAAAAGGCGATTTTAACGTGAATTTGTAAAAGTGCGATTTAACAAAGTTCGATGGCAAGGTTCACTCTATTACTTACTACGTGGAAGAAACATACAAAGGAAAATCGATTACAATCAAGTTAGAATGATTCACACAGAGACCGGAGATGCAGAAAGGGTAAGGGAGACCCTCCCGTTGAGTCACGAGGTTCAGAATGGACCCGCTTGCTTTCTAAACTTCTGATGGAGCTTAGGTGTGGCTAGGTCCAAACTTAGTCTCAGACTTGGACAGCAGTTTATGTCTAATGGAATTAATACAAAGGGTAAGGAAAACCTCTCGTTGAGTCGTGAGGTTCAGAATGGACCACCTTGCTTTCTAAACTCCTTCTCAGAAAGGAGTCTAGGTGCAGCTGGATCCAGACTTAGCTCCACACTTGGTCAACGGTTTATGCCTAATGGAAGGGATACAAAGGGTAAGGAAAATCTACTGTTGAATTCCTATGCCAATGTGTTGGGGGATGAGTGATTATGGATCCTACACGACTCTGAGGTAGCAGCAATTTAAGATTTATTAACACTATTACGGTAAATCACAAGATTAGGTTATATGATTTTTAATCATCAGCCATTTAGCAGAGTGATTTAATAAAATTTGCTATAATCAACACTACAAAGTTTCCTAAATCCAATCGCACATACAAAAACACAAACACAGAAATAGAGGTTAACTTATGATCAAGATTCTTCTCTCTTTGCCAATTGTAAATTAGTGGTACCAAATGATCTTTGAAACGTCACAAAATCTAGTTGTAATGAATTACTCACTATTCTCCTTCATCAGCATTTGTCAGCAGACAATCTTTGACCCCTTCTTCTTCATCGGCATCTATCCGTGGATGATCTTGGAAATCCTCGCAAAATCTACTCTTTGAAATCCTCGCGAAATCTACTCTTTGAAATCCTCACGAAATCTACCCTGAGAGGCGTCCCAACTCAGGGAGATACCGGGTCACAGCCTGCTGCGATCCCAGAGAGCTCAAAGGGTCTCACTTAGGATCGCTATTTATAGGATCACGAGATGATTGACTTTGGTCGGTATATTTCCATTCTAGCCACAATTCTTGTCAGGTAATTCTGGCACCTTCCAGGGCAGGCCATGATCCAGGCAACAGGAGATTTAGGTATGGTTAGGGAGTGCCTAATCATCCTAACTCACTGTACTGTAGGCAGGACGAGAAAGTACCAGATTGTCCCAACCACTGCACTTAGAGCCGAACAAGAACACAGTGTTGGCTGGTCCTGACATTGCAACGTGGCCCAGGGAGTCTGCACCACCACAGGGACACAGCTGTGGAAAGAATTTAAAATCCTCCTTCAGTCAGCAGGATGTGACCCCTCTAGCCTGGGATATGAACCTCCTAAGTGGGCACACAGGGGTATGGTTTTCCTACCTCTCCCCCTGCTTTCCAGGCTCAAAGACAGCCAGGGAGTTGCTTGATCAGGGGATGCACCTCATTGCTCTTTGGCTCCTGCGCCTGCCTACAGATGCAGAAGAAATAAATAATTTTCCTAATTTGTTGTGCATTGCAAATGATTTCCTTTTGCTCCCTGTTCCCACAATACCCACCTGCTCAAAAAGGCAGATATGCAGGGTGGTGGGTGCTGCAGTGATGGGTGCTTTGCAGTGTCATGACTCCTTGAGCCCACGACGCAGCTGAGGTGAGCTCAATGAGCGCAGGATGACCCATGTACGTGAGGTGTGCAGCTATCCCTGAGATAGGTGTTGGCTTGAAGACAAGCAAGAGAGCACCAAGAGGTCCTGTTTGCTCAGGGAGGTGCCGAGAAAGCCCGTCAGCCTGCTCCCCATGGGAACAACCCGAGTCATTTCCCTTCGGATGGTGCATAGCTGTCCTGCCAGCAGCTATCCAGTTTGGATCATGCCAAAACAGCCTGATTCAGCCACAGCTATCGCCTGAAACTCGTGGGCATCTCACCTGGTCCTCACCTGCGTGTGCGAGCGAAGCGATGAGGACACCAGTGTTCACCCAGGGGCAGGGGCAAAGCAAACATCCTTGTGCTGTCCCTAAAACCCCATACCAGGACTCCTGTCCAAAGCCGTGCTCCTCCCCGGTGTCACTTCAATACACAAACTGCTTTTCCTCCTGATTTATTGCCTCTAACCAGGCATGAGGAAGCTTGCAGGGTGATTCAGCTGGGTCAACCAGCCCTGGTCCCCTACCTCTGGGGACCGTGGAGGGGACAACCTGCTGCTGAAGCATCCCAGGAAGGGATGGACTGCCCAGACACCATGTGGACCATTTTGCCCCAGGTCTAATACTTCTAATAATTATTAGAAGTAATTATTATTTCTAATACCTAATAGATCTAATATTATTCCTGATAAGTATTATTCTATTCATTATTTTACTACCAGTCATTTCAATGCCAGTCTTGCCCAAGAAGCTGGTGGCTCCAGGGGACAAGTCTGTTCAGGTAACAGTTAAACAGCCATGTGTGCACAAGCATTTTCCTCCCTTTTGCTAAAATCCCGGGAAGCATGGGGAAACACAAGGAAACACGGGTGGCCACGTCGGTGCGAACGCCACCATGTGGAGTCTGGTCCTGCAGGAGCAGGGATGTGGTTCAGGGCAACCGATGAGGATCTCCTCCATGATCCCCCCTTTTCCTTTTATTCTTCCACTTGATTCAAATTTAAACTTCCCCTTTGACCTCCAAAAAAATCGACTTTTGCTTGGTAGTGAAGAGCCAGCCATGAGTCCCTCATGTCGTGGAAATCCCCAATCGTCCTTGACATGAGTGGCTCCATAAGGATCATCACCACCTTGAAGGAGCTGGGGACAGGGACAAGTTTGGGCAACTGAAGAGTGGGTTTGCCTTGGGAAAGTGTCACTCCCCACACCATTCCCCAGCGACCCTGCTGCAGAAGGACCCCATGATCTGGAGGTGGGACATATGGTCTGGAGGTAGGACACACCTCCATGGAACTTACAGAGCTGGTTGTTACCAAAAAACAGAGGAAAAAACTGCAGTCAGCTGCGCAGCAAACATCTTTCCTGTGGGCAAGGGACCCAATCCAGCACCTCATTAGAGCCCACCACCATGGGTTCCCCAGGGAATTGGGTGCTCTCAGCTGCTGCCAGTTGCCCTTATGGGAGGTGTGCCGAGCATCACCTGGGGTGGGAGTGGCTGTGGGAGATGTGGGCTATAAAAGGTCCCTGGGCAGCAGTTGCTTCTTGTGCTGGACCCTGGCAGGCAGGATGAGGCCTAGAAGCAGCCTGGGGTTTGCTCTTTTCTGCTGGGTTTTGGGGGAGGTGGTTGCTTCCAACCCCTGGAGCTTCATTAGAGGGCAGGCAGAGCTATGGAGGTATGGAGGGGATCTTTCCTTGGGGCAGCCCCGTGCATTCTCCCAGCCCTCTCCCTGGGCATGGGTGGATGTCTCCCAACTCCAGGCTGCTGCCCCGCTGCACCCTGTGGCCGTGCAGTGCCAAGAGGCGCAGGTGGTGGTCACGGTGCACAGGGACCTCTTTGGCACGGGGCGCCTGGTCAGGGCTGCGGACCTGACCCTGGGCTCGGATGCCTGCCTGCCTGCAGTCTGGAGTGCTGCTGAGACCGTGGTGACCTTCGTGGCTGGGCTGCACGAGTGTGGCAGCACCCTCAGGGTAAGGCTGTGGGGGGCTGGAACCCTAGGGTGGGGGTCTGCCTCTTGGTTTGCACCTCACCGCTTTGGGGTGCTGAGACTGGCAGGAGGCTGTGGTGTAGTTGGGCTTAGGGAAATGTTTCAAAACCTTTCCTAGAGGCTGAACATCTCAGTCCGCATTTTGAGGTCAGTGGAAGCTGTGCTGTCCAGTCCAGGGGCTAGCTCTGGGGCTGTGTGAGCAGGGAAGGGCATGCAAGAGGTGGTTTTGTTTTTTTTTCCTGATGAATACAGAGGTAGCTATGTCTTCCAGGACTTTTTATGTTGTTGCTGCCACCTCCAGGGTGGAGCCCAGATGACTGGGTGCTGGGAGCCACTGCAGCAAGCCAGCAGTGGATGTTTACCTTGGGAGGCAGCTGGGTGCTGCTTACTGCTGCTTGAGTGTAGCATGAAGCTACTTCACAGAAAACTTAAATTCGAAGTGGCCTCTCTCTCCTGGGAGAGGTGTGGGGCCCTGAGGGTGAGCAGGTGCCCCCACAGCCTCCAGCCAGCAGATATCTTTGTTAAATCCCCCTGAACAGAAGTCACCCTCTGATATCCTGGGGGACAGACCTTCCTGTCTGTTGTTCTGGGGCATGGCAACTAGAAGAAAAAACAATAAGAATCAGCTTAAGCACCTCTGCATCCAGCTCTGCTGCTGACCAGAGGCTGTCCTGGGACAGGGTGGAGCAGCTTTGCAAGCCAGAGCATCCCTGCAGCAGGATGAGTACCTGTCTCCAGTGCAAGTACTACTACTGGCTGATGGACCAGCAGAACCATCTCAGCACTGAGTCTTCAGGCTTAAATGTGCTGCTCTGTGTGTGTGGCCAAGCAACAGGGCTCTTAACGGTTGGATAATGTGTCTTGTCTTTTCCCCAGGTGACCCCTGATGCTCTGGTCTACAGCATGAGCTTAAATTACAAGCCAACTCCTGCTGGCAACCCTGTCATCGTCCGCACCAGCCCTGCTGTGGTTCCTATTGAGTGCTACTACCCAAGGTGAGCCAGGGCAGATGAGTACCAAGCAAGCCCTTCTGCTGCCACAGAGCATTTAACCATGGGCATCTCTCCCCAGGAGGGACAACGTGAGCAGCAATGGTGTCAAGCCCACATGGATGCCCTTTCGTTCCACCCTGTCCTCTGAGGAGAAGCTACCCTTCTCCCTGCGCCTCATGAATGGTAGGTTTTGGGTGAGGGTCTCCTCTGGTGCAGGGCACTCTGAGGTGGCTGCGCTGGCACTACATGGCAAAGCTGGTGCTGGTATCACCCTGGTGCTCCTGGAGCAGCTGGGGTTTGGTGTGTTTTTGGTGAGTGCCCGGGGCCTTGTGCCTGTTGGGGTTTCCTTGAGTGGAAGCAGTGAAGCACGAGCTGGCTTCCCATTCATGAGTGACCAGTGACCTCTCTCCTTCCAGACGACTGGAGCATTGAGAGAGTCTCCACCATATTTCAACTGGGAGACGTCCTCCGCTTCCAAGCTGGTGTCAACACGGAGAACCATGCACCTCTAAGGCTCTTTGTGGACAACTGTGTGGCCACCCCAACCCCAGACAGGAGCTCTTCTCCCCAGTATGCTTTCATTGACTTCAGTGGGTAAGAGCTGGCTGTGCCCTTCTTTAGAGACGCCTTTCTGCAGGTTATGGATATCTCTGATGGTGGGATCCTGCTGGCCCTTACTTTCGTGTCTAGGTGCCTGGTGGATGGGCAACTGGATGATGCCACCTCGACTTTTATATCCCCAAGACCCAGGCAAGATGTGCTTCAGTTTGCAGTAGATGCATTCAAGTTTGCAGGAGACTCCAGTGATCTGGTAAATCCTTCCTAAAGCAAGTGAAGTCCCTTGTCTAGATGGGGCTATAGCCTCACTCCATTAAGAAAGTTAGAGTGGTTTTGTCTAGAATTGCATTCCCAAGGCAACTGCCTCATAGTAATGTATGACTGTGGTCACCCTGTGTTACCGCTGCTGGATCATGGGCCTCTGAGCCAAAGAACTTCCTTGGAGACCAGTTCTGATACTGGTCAAGACAAGCCCTTCTGATGGGCTTCAATAGCCAAATCCTTAAGTGGCTCAAAAGAAGCAGAGGGCCTTGAGCTGTCCTGGGGAGTTGGTGGTCCCACTGGAGACCAACTTCATGGTGCATGGTAAGGTAAATGACAGCCTAACCCCTGTGCCCTGCCTTGTCTCCCCAGATCTACATCTCCTGCCACTTGAAGGTCTCCCTGGCTGATCAAGCTCCTGATGCTCTGAACAAGGCTTGCTCCTTCAACAAAGCCAGCAACCTGTGAGTAGTTGAAACAGCAGCTTGCTCAAGGTGAAGAGCTTGGGCTTCTCATCTGGTGTGTCACCTTTCAGGAAGCCGGTGTTGGCCATCTGGGTGGGAGGGTTTTGGTCTTTGCTAGGAGACCCCAAAGCATGTGAGGGATTCCTACCACAGGGTGGGCTGGTCACCAGGCTCTCTTCCAGCTGGACTCCTGTGGAAGGTAGCCGGGATGTCTGCTCCTGCTGCGAGATGAGGAGCTGTGGCTTGGCCAGGCACTCCAGGAGGCTCTATGCTCCCTCCCAGCGGCAAGGAGGACGTTCCCGGAGAGAACTGCCCTCCCAGCTCGGTATGTCTCGGTATGCCTCTTGGTCTTTGTCACCATCATGGTAACTTGCTCAGAGCTGGGTGGCTGGAGCTGCCTCACTACCTCTTGGCTCCTCAGTGCTAAACTGAGACTGGGGAGAGCCAGATGGTCAAATGAGTTTGAGTGCTCAAACGTCTTCCCTTTCAGATCCCTTGGTGAAAGAAGCAGATGTTGCGGTTGGACCTCTCTTCATCCACAGCTGGCAGGATCACCCAGTTAGGAGGATGCCATCACAAGGTAGGGCAAGCCCAGGGAAGGGGGATGGCTTGCGTGGCAGGTCCTGGCTCTGGCTGTAACCACCTCCTTACTCCACCTTCCTAGATGCAGGTCACTTGTGGATGGTATTGGAGCTGGCTGCAGTTGCTGGTTTGGTCATCCTGATCCTTGCTGTTCTAGGAGCTCTGACTGTCTGCTGGAAACCCAGCAACCCTGTTTAAGTCACTGGTTTCAACTTTTACAGTCTATCCAATAAAAAAATAAATTGGAGGACTGGAGGGACAGACAAATCAAATCTTCATGCTAACTTTAACTGTGCTGCTTTGTCTCCTGAAGCCCTGTCCTCAGCAGAGCTTTGTACAGCCCTACACCCCCATGAACTTCTTGTAGAGCACCTAGTTGGGAACTGATGCAAAAAATCACCGCCCAGATGCTCTGTTTTCTTGTCTGTAGAAAAATGGAGTTGTGTTCTAGCCTCCAACCATTTTATCTTTCTGTGGAGCTACTTGGGTCTGCTCCATATTGGTAACTCTTCACTCAATAAGCCAAGTGGAGCTAAGGGCTTAACAAAACTTGGACCACCCTCCTCCTGCCTGAAGCTGTTTCTGGGAAAGAAATCAAGCTCTGGTGGATGAGGAAGGGAGCATGACTTGAGGGTCGGTGGGTCGGGCTCTTCCTGGGACAGACAGAGGCAGGAATTCCAGTCCCTGCCCCAAGGACTGTTTACACAGTTATATGTAACAAGCCTTGGCTGAAATGTATAAACAGTCCTTGGGGCAGGGACTGGAATTCCTGCCTTCACTCCCCCCTCCCTCCCAAAAGGGGCTTTCTGACATGCCTGAGGCACGTTGGCTTTTTCCTCCCAGTGCTGTGAAATTTGGGCTCTTCTGCTAGCAGAGTAGCTGTAAAGGGAAGATGTTCATGCCCCAAACTCCAGATCTGTTGCTCTCCACTGGCTGGGAGAGGTTCCTACTTTAGGCAGCATTGGGAACTGGACCAGCTGAACATCTCAGGCTGTGGTGTTTGCTGTCAGAGCAAATTCAAGTGGCTGGATTCATGGAAAACTGAGACCTGCGAGGAGCTGGGGCTTGCTTGCAGCGTGGCTACCTCTTGAGCTGGTTTTGCAGGGGACAGGAGGACTTCTGCGACCTCTTAGCCTGCTCCAGGGGAGCTTGGGCAGCTCTCTTGGTCATGGAGGAAAGTGGTATGTTGCACAAGCTAGCATGTCTTTGGGTGTCACCCAGCATCCTGGAGACCCTCAGCCAGATGTCCTTTGATAGATGTTACCTTGCACCGGGATCCCTTTGGTACAAGGTGCCAAGCTGGACTTGAGACTTTGGGTCACCTAAACCACTGTCCCTTCTTTTGCTATCAGTTTGGCTGCTCACAGTTCTGAAAGCAAATTAGCCTTCCCTCACAATTAAAAGATCAGTTCTGGGTTGGATGGGGGAGCTGCACTGACTTTGGGCTGGGGTTGTTGGCATGGCTTCTTTCCTCATCCATATAATCTGACCCTTGCTGAGAGGGTTTGGTCCTTGTCTCACAGCAGGGTGGCGGGTAGGAGCTTTCAGGGGGAATAGCTGGGAGAAGTCTTCACCAGCCCCTGAGAGCTGCAAGCTATCAGCTTTTGGGGCAGAAGGGAGAGGAGGAGGACATGGAAACGTGGGTGAGAGTGATCTCAGAAGGTCTCCGGTCCAACACCAGATGTATCAGCCTGGCATTGGCCTGGCTGAGGCTGGCAACAGCCGTAGGTGAAGATTCTCCTACCTCTGCATGCCCAGCCCACGGCTGCACAACCCTCCTGGAGAAGAAATATTTCTTCACCCAACCTGAACCTCCCAGACCATGAGTTGTGACTGCTGACACATGTTAAACCTTCATATACCTGATTCCTTCTTGATCAGCATCTTCTCTAGATGTTCAGTGTCCAGACCATCCCTGGGCGAATGTGCTCTGAGCAGGGACTATCTCTCTGCTTTGCTGAGACCCAGAGAGGTGCCTTTTAAATGAAAACCCCTCTCTATGCTACTCAGCACAGCTGCCCTGCAGCCTTTCAACAAAAAAACCCCAGTTGGCTCCAAACAGGAAGACAAATATCAGCCAAATCTGGTCTACAAGGATGGGGAAATGCTCTCTGGCTTTCCAGAGCAGCTCTTCACCTCCAGCAGCTCCTGCCCCTTCCCGGGCAGCATCCCCGGCTCCAGCGAGGCTCAACGGCAGCACTGACCTTGCTGTCTGATGAGAGATTTTTGACTTAAAACTTTATGTTATAAGGAAAAATGAGATGTGCTTTAAAGTCTCCTTTATACAATGGAGGGAAAAGACTGGTGTTTGTGCTTGTCCAGTGCCCTGGGACTTTCTGGTCTCTGCTTCCTCCAAAAAAAATGAATTCACACTCTTTCCCAACTGTGCTGGTCCACGGCCAATGTCATGTTGTGCTTGGAATAAAGATGGGGCAGCTGGTCCTGGCAAGGGCTAACCTGGGAGCAGAAATCCCCTTGCACATAGAGAAACACCTCCTCTACCCCGAGTCAGCATGCTTCTCCACCTGGGATTCACCTCTGCTAATCTGAGCTGTGTAAACACAAGGTGACCTGTCAGAGGGATTTATTCTCCTGCTGGGATCAAGCCTTGGTACCCAGAGACCCACAACCTAACCCCAGAGTTGGCCCCTGAGCTGGAGCTCTCTGGGATCCGATGGGGTGAGAGCAGGCATCTCCTGCAGTCCTTGCAGCCAAGGACCCGGCCAAGCGGCGATGCTTTCCCCCGGGAGAGGGACAGCTGCTTATTTACTGATTCAGCATTGCCCGCTGCTGTTATCTCGCTGACGCATGGGGCTCAGTCTGCTGGAATCCCTGGCATTTCTACACAAGTGCCAGTCTCAAGGTATTTTAAACATGAAGGAGAAGTCCTGGACCCGCTGACAGCAGCGGGGATGGGGCATCGGCTCCTGGGGGAAAAGCAGAAGGTTTTACACTGGCCCGTAAAGATTCACACAGATGGTTTTGGGGGATGTTGAGTCAGGCACAAGCCAGTCCCAGCTCCAAACTGGGTGGGATTTCTGCGACGAGTGGGCTGGCTGACATCTGCCCCCAAAACTTTCTGTTTCTTTCCATTTTTCCAGAAATAGCTCAGCCGCTCCAGCTCAAACATCCAAATCAGAGGCTTTCTACTGTCGCTAAGGCTTGCCAGGGACATCCCGAAAGATGGAGGGGGATTTGGGTGTGAAACAAAGCATCTCTCGTATGGAGCCAACAGGATGCTTGCAGAGCCCTGGCAGGAAAAAAGAGTTAAAGATGCTCAAAAGAACAGACCGAAACTCCAATAATGAGGCTTGAAAACATACAGGGTTTATTTTTAAGCAGCTTTCCCTGTTCCCCAGCTGTGAGGAGCTGGGCAATGCCCAGCCCTGCTTGTGGGGGGTGGGATACAAACCGGGGTGCTGCGGCGTGGAGAAGGGAGCGATGAGTGGAGCACCTCTCTTCTAGCTGCTTCTACCTCGAGCCCATTTCCTTGAAGGCACCAAAACAAGCACAACCCAGAGAGCTGTGGAAAGGCAGCAGAGAGAAAAAAGAAAGGTTGCGGCTCTGCAGCTAATGACCTCACTGCCAAGGCTGAAACAGGGGTTGTGCGGGCCTGGCTGAGAACAGCCGTGCTCATGTCAGCAGTGAGGGCTCTCCATCAGCTGCTGCTGACGGAACATCCCGCTCCCGGCCCTGCTGAGGAGCAGGGGGACCCGTAAAGCCCCTGTTTGGGCTGGAGCTGCGAGCATATGGGCTTCTGACCCCCACCCCCAGCCCAGCACATCAGCATCCGAGCGGAAAACCAAAGTCCCAGGGGAGCCAATGGCGCCGGGCAGGGATGGTCCCCGCGGGGGAGACGGGAAGCACCCGGATTGGGATCACGGACCCTGCTCCTGTCACCTCCCCAGCAGCCTTGAAAAGCCCCTTATCACCTTATAACCTAAACAAGTCACTTTGTACCAGCCTCCCCGTCTCCAGCTTCTGCTGAGTTTTATAAACAACTTCCCCAAAGAGGCTGACGAGGATGTTTTCTCTCGCCTTGGGCAGCCCAGGAATGGGGGGTCCCAGCACCCTGGAAATGACTCGGTCGTGCCCCCCCTCTCCCTGCACCCACGAGGGCTGGCCTTTGGGTGCCATTGGTCCCCAAACGGGAGCCCAGGGGCGGACGGCTCCCGCTCCTGATGGGGATATAAAGCCTGGAAGAGCAGCCCCAGCTCTCTGTGCCGGGCTTTGCTGGAAGAAGGAGGGATGGGATCCGAAAGCGGCTTGATCTTCGCTCTTCTCTGCTGGGCGGCGGGTGAGGTGGCTGCCTACCCACCCTGGGATTTCTCCTGGGGTGACCCGGCGAGCCGGGGGATGCGGCCAGACCCCCACGCCTGGTCTTGGGTGGAGGACCCCCAATCTCGAGCCATCTCCAGCCGGCAGCCGGTGACGGTGCAGTGCCAGGAGGCTCAGCTGGTGGTGACGGTGCACAGAGACCTCTTCGGCACCGGCCGCCTGGTCAACGCGGCCGACCTGACGCTGGGGCCGGCGGCATGCAAGCATTCCTCGCTGAACCCCGCTCACAACACCGTCACCTTCACCGCCGGCCTCCACGAGTGCGGCAGCATCGTCCAGGTAAGACCTTCTCCCAGTGGTCCTTCCCCCAGTCCCGGCATCCCGCCTGGCATTCCCCCCCCTCCCAGGAGCAGCTCCGGGCTGTGGGACCGTGCACCGGGCATCCCCCGTGATGCCGGGGGATCACTGGGTGCCGGACGCAGAGCACCATTGAGGAACACCCTAGGGGAAGGATGAGTGGGTAATACCCCCAAACCAGAGAGGTTTTTCCCCAAAGCTGCTTTGCCTTTTCAGCCAGAGACACATCAACGGTGCAAAGACCCCACATCAGACCCATTTCACTCGTGTTTTGGCCCATTAGGAAGTTTAACTTGCTGAGAATGGACCGGGGCTCCCTCTCCATCCCCTTTTCCCCCATTTCTTCAGCATTTCCCAGTTGGGAAAGGATGGCTACACGGCTTGGTGGTGGTGGGAGGTGGGGTGGCCTCGCCGCTGGCCTCTCACCGCTTTTCTGCCCAGATCACACCGGATTCCCTCATCTACCGCACGCTCCTCAACTACGACCCCAGCCCCGCCAGCAACCCTGTCATCATCCGCAGCAACCCCGCTGTCATCCCCATCGAGTGCCACTACCCCAGGTGAGGCTTCCCCATCCTCGGTACCCCCCACTCCAGTCCCCAGGGGCCAGCACAGGGCTGTATCCTGATGTGCAGTGGTCCTTGCCCAGGAGGGAGAACGTGACCAGCAGCGCCATCCGACCCACCTGGGCTCCCTTCAGTTCCATGCTGTCGGCGGAGGAGAGGCTGGTGTTCTCCCTGCGCCTCATGAACGGTAGGTGGGAAGCCATCCTAAGCTGCGGACGGGGGTTTTCCATCCTTTTCCCAATGCGGGAGAGCTTGGGGAAGCCAACCTACCCCATGGCAAACACCAGCACTCCTGCTTTTGGGCTGAGCCTTGGCTCTGGGCCCACGGGAGTTGGGGACAGCCAGAGCCAACCCCCCCCCCCCGCCTTTGTCACCCCGGCGCTGCCTTGCAGAGGACTGGAGTGCCGAGAGACCCTTCACCGGTTTCCAACTGGGTGACATCCTCAACATCCAAGCAGAGGTGGGCACTGAGAGCCACGTGCCGCTGCGGTTGTTCGTGGACAGCTGCGTGGCTGCCCTGAGCCCCGGCACCGATTCCTCACCCCACTATGCCATCATCGACTTCAACGGGTAAGTCCTGGGGACCCACCGGCAGTGGCACGGGGGAGCAGAGTCCCGCTGGGATGCTGACACCCCCTCCCCGACCCACCCCAGGTGCCTGGTTGATGGGAGGTCGGACGACACCAGCTCTGCCTTCATCACTCCCCGGCCCCGAGAGGACGTGCTGCGCTTCAGGATCGACGTGTTCAGGTTCGCGGGGGACGCCAGGAACCTGGTAAGGCTGCATGTCCCCCCCCTCCGCCAGCCCCAAACCAAGCCGGTGTCCCCCACCAGTGGGTCCCCACCTCTCTCCTTTGCCCTTCCCACAGATCTACATCACTTGCCACCTGAAGGTGACCCCAGCGGACCAAGCCCCGGACCCCCTGAACAAGGCTTGCTCCTTCAACAAAGCCAGAAACACGTGAGTAGCCGCCACACCGGGATGGGGCAGGTCCCCACCAGCATCCCGCAGCCCTGGCGTGGCACGGGGATGCATCACGGACCCAGATTTGGGGGGCACAAATGCTCTGTGGGTGCTGGGGGGCTCTGATGATGATGCTCCCACCCTGCTACAGCTGGGCACCCGTGGAAGGCACCCGGGACATCTGCAGCTGCTGCGAGACGGGCAACTGCGAGTCCCCCGCTCTATCCCGGAGGCTCAACCCCCTGGAACGATGGCCCGGCCGCCGTTTCCGCCGCCACGATGCCGACAGTAAGGTCCCCACAAGGTCGGAAGGGACACGCCGGGGTTGCGGGATGAGCCCGCCTCATCGTTCCTTCCTCCCTAGGGAAAGAGGCCGAAGCCGACGTGGTCATCGGCCCCGTGCTCCTCTCGAGGGACCCGGGGCCCGTGGGAGAGCGGCGGGAGGGAGGTCAAGGTGAGTCCCCACCGGCCGTGGCCAAGGGCACGGCCCCGATGACAAGTGCTAATAGCCCCCCTTGGTTTTACAGGTGGGGTGGCGGTGTTGCCCAGCGTGGTGACAGGCCTGATCTGCGTGGTGGCCGGCGCGGGGGTGGCCGGGGCAGTGCTGGCTGTCGGCGTGGGGCGCAGGAGGTGCACCCGTGCTTCGGTGTGAGCGTGGGGCGAGAGTCAAATAAATAAAGCCTGGGAAGGACAGAGCGCGTCCGTGCTGCTCCCTCTGCGATGGCACCCTGCGGACACGCCTGGGCTGGGTGCCCTGCCAGGGAGGGAGCATCTGTCCCTGCCGTGTGGCCGTGGGGGTGCCAGAGCCCCCCAGCATTTGGGGGGGGGGGGGGTGTCCCCACATCTCCACTCGGATTTCAGCCCTCCCTGGGGCTCCGTTTTGGGAGTTGCCCCGCTCATGGGTGACACTGGGGACAATCCCCTCGCCCTAGAGGAATCCCAGCTGTGTCCCCCGGCCACCGCTCCGGGGGGGGGGGGGGGGGGGGCAGAGCAGGGTGCGGGGGGCTTCGGCTTAGCCAGGGAAGGACCACAACTCCTTCGGGAGGGCGTTTTTTGGGGGAGACCCCCCTGGAAGGGGAGAAGTGACAGTCCCGGCACCCGGCGGGAGCCCGGCGCGGCTGATGCCCCGCGGGCGGGGACCCCTCGCCTTGCCCCGCCCCCTCACGCTTCGCCCCGCCCCTCTCCCCGCCCACAAGCTCCGCCCCCCCGCGCGCTCTGTTCCCGCGGTTCCGGGCGCGGCCCCGGTTCTTCCTGCAGCGGTGGCCCCGGCTTCCCCTTCCGCTTCCGCTTCCCCTTCCCCTCGTCGGCTCCGGGTCTGCCCTTTCTGTGTGCCGGCCCCCGGGGCCGGGGCCGGAGGGCGTCCTGTGGCGAGAGCCCGGCGGGGGGGCCCGGCCCCAGGGTTTCTGCCCAGCTCCGGGGTCAGCGTTGCCCACCCCCCCCGGCCCCCCAGCACCGCGTTCGGCCCCAGCTCCCGCCCCAGGGCCTTCCTTCGGGCCCCGGCCCCGCGGTCTGTCCTTCAGCCCCGCGGTCGGGGTTTCTGCCCAGCCCCGGGGGTTTGGTCTCAGCTCCAGCCCTGCCGCGCTTCAGCTCCTGCCCCGCCGCCGGGGTCTCGGCCCCGGCCCCAGGCTCTCTCTTTCCTCTTCTGTCAGCCCCACAGGTTTGATTTCGGCTCCAGCTCTGCAGCCGGATCTACCCCGACAGTCGGTATTTTGGCTCCAGCCCTACGCGCTGTGCTTTGCCTCCGGCTCTCCAGTCGTCTTTCTGCCCCAGATCCAGCGTTTTTATTTCAGCTCCGGCTCTCAGTCATTTATTCTCCAGCCCCAGGGTCAGTATTCCCGTTCCATCCAGCTCTACAGTCAGTATTCCAGCCCTACAGTCTTTATTTCAGCTCTAACCCCAGCCCTGCAGTCTTTCAGCTCCAGCTCTACACTCCCCTCCAGCCCCACGGTCGGTATTTTAGCCCCCACCCCAGGACCTTTATTTCAGCTCCAGCCCCACAGGCAGTATTTCTGCCCAGCCCCGTGGTTTTTATTCCAGCTCCAGCTCTGCATCATGTCAGCCCCAGCCCTACAGTCTGTGTTTCGGCCCCAGCCCTGCTGTGTTTGTTTCTTCTCCAGCTGTACAATCTTTATTCCAGCCCCGGGGTCTTTATTTCAGCTCCAGCCCTGTGTCATCCCAGCCCCGGCTCTGGGGTTTTTATTCCAGCCCCAGCCCTACAGTTGTTATTCCAGCTCCAGCTCTGCAAAGTCTCCACTCCAGCTCCAGCCCCGCACTCTCGATTTCAGCCACAGCTCCAGGGTCTTTGTGTCAGCTCTGGCCCCACAGTCTGTGTTTCAGCTCCAGCCCCATACAGTGTATTTCAGAGCCAGCCCTACAGGTTTTTATTTCTGCTCCTACCCCACAGTCTCTGTTTCAGCCCCAGGGTCTCTATTCCAGCTGCAGTGACACAGTCGGTATTTCAGCTCCAGCTCTCTGGTGTCTCAGCTCCAGCCCCACGCTCTGTGTTCCTGCCTCAGCCCTAGAATCTTCACTACGGCTCATCGGTACAGTTGGTCTTTCCGCTCCAGCCCCACGCTGTGTATGTCAAAGCCAGCCCTACAGTCTTTATTTCAGCCACAGTCCTGCTACGTGTATTATTTCCCTTCCAGCCTCAGCTTCCCCCGTACAGGTTTTACGTGAGCCCCGGCCCTACAACCTTTATTCCGGCTCCAGCTCCACATCCTTCCAGCTGCAAGCTGCTCCTCTTCTCATGGCAGCGCTGGGGCTGTTGACAAGGTTGTAATTCAATCACTGTCATCACTCAAATATCAGGAGGAGCTGTCATAACTGGCCCAAGATCGCCTCGACTGGTGTGTCCTGAATCAAGCGTTGGCCCCCCCGGCCCCATTTCGCCCAGAGACTATCATCTCATTCAGTTTGGCCTAGTACATGCCAGCGTCCCGCACTTTGGGGGCAAATGTGACGGGACCCCCACCTCTGGTGAAGGTCCCACGGCCCCACCCCACTCCCCAACTCCCCCCCCCACTTTCACCCCCACCCACCCCCAGACCCCTGAGCTGGCGTTCGGGGGCTGGGAACAGGCACTCGGCCTCCGCTTCCCTGTCCCAAACAGCAGCACGGCGGCTGCTCCTGAGCCCCCAAAACACAGCCCTGAGCCCCCAGCAGCACTCGGCTCCACTCCCCAGCGCAGCCCTTCGGCTCCATGTCAGCGGCTGGGACCGGAGCCGGCTCCCCTCGAACCAATCCCGTACCGACCACCCGCGCCCCACCCTGCTTCGCTCCGTCCAATCCCAGCCCGTCCTTTCAATCCGGCCCCGCCCCGCCCTGCTCCACTCTGCCCAATCCCAGCCCGTCCTTTCAATCCGGCCCCGCCCCGCCCGGCTCCCCGGCCCCGCCACCCCCGTTCCCCGCAGGCCCCGATCCCGCCGCCGCCGCTCCGGGAGGCGCGGCCCGGCCGGAGGCGGAGGGAGCCCGGTTCCCGGGCGGCCCCTCGGAAAGCTCCCAGCGGCGCGGGGTCGCTGCGAGCTGCGGCGGTTCCCGGCTCTGGAGATCGAACGGTGACCGGGAGCGGCCTCGCTGCGGAGCCCCGACCGGGATTGAAGCGGCGGCCTCGGATTGGTGGAGCGGAGCCGGGAGGGGCGGGGCCGGATTGAAAGAACGGGCTGCGATTGGGCGGAGTGGAGCCGGCCGGTTGGTGCGGGATTGGCGGGGTCGGGCGCTGCCTCGGTGCGGGATTGGCGGGACGGGGCCGAAGGCCGTGGAGCGCGGCGCTGGGGCGGTGCTGCCGGGGCCCGGGTCCCGGCTCCCCGCGGGGGTGGGGAGGCTGGGTCGGAAATACTTTGTTGTGTTATTATAAACCTAACGTCGGTCACCATTAGACATGTAATAAAGTGTAACACGGCACAGTGAAGCTTTGCGGGGGGGCGGGGGGCTGCTTCCTCTCCGCGGGAGGGGCCCCCCTAGTTCCCAGGCTCTCCCACCCCGGCACCGGGGGGGGGGATTTGGGGAGCTGGGAGTTGGGGAGTGGGGTGGGGCCGTGGGACCCTCGCCGGAGGTGGGGGGTCCCGTCACATTTGCCCCCAAAGTGCGGGACGCTGGCATGTACCAGGCCAAACTCAGTGTCTGAGATGATAGTCTCTGGGCGAAATGGGGCCGGGGGGGCCAACACTTGATTCAGGACACACCAGTCGAGGCGATTTTGGGCCAGTTATGACAGCTCCTCCTGATATTTGAGTGATGACAGTGATTGAATTACAACCTTGTCAACAGCCCCAGCGCTGCCATGAGAAGAGGAGCAGCTTGCAGCTGGAAGGATGTGGAGCTGGAGCCGGAATAAAGGTTGTAGGGCCGGGGCTCACGTAAAACCTGTACGGGGGGAGCTGAGGCTGGAAGGGAAATACACATAGCGGGACTGTGGCTGAAATAAAGACTGTAGGGCTGGCTCTGACATACACAGCGTGGGGCTGGAGCTGACACGACATGGAGCTGGAGCGGAAAGACCGACTGTGCCGACGGAGCCGGAGTAAAGATTGTGGGGCTGGGGCAGGAACACGGAGCGTGGGGCTGGAGCTGAGACACCAGAGAGCTGGAGCTGAAATACCGACTGTGTTGCCGCAGCTGGAATAGAGACCCTGGGGCTGAAACAGAGACTGCGGGGCAGGAGCAGATATAAAAACCTGTAGGGCTGGCTCTGAAATACACAGCATGGGGCTGGAGCTGAAATGAAGGCCCTGGAGCTGCGGCTGAAATTGAGAGTGTGGGGCAGGAGTGGAGATGTTGCAGAGCTGGAGCTGGAATAACAACTGTAGGGCTGGGGCTGAAATTGCAGAGAGCTGGGGCCGAGATATACACAGTGGGGCTGCAATAAAAACCCCAGAGCTGGGGCTGGGATGGCACGGGTCTGGAGCTGAAATAAAGACCCTGGGGCTGAAATAAAGATTGTACAGCTAGAGAAGAAATAAACACAGCAGGGCTGGGTCTGAAACACAGACCGTGGGGCTGGAGCTGGAGCTGAAATAAAGACCCTGGGGCTGGAGGGGAAAGAATGCAGGGCTGGAGCTGGACTAAAAACCACGGGGCTGGGCAGAAATACCGACTGTGGGGCTGAAGGACAGACCGCGGGGCTGGGGCTCGAAGGAATGCCCTGGGGCGGGAGCTGGGGCCGAACGCGGTGCTGGGGGGCCGGGGAGGGGGGCAACGCTGACCCCGGAGCTGGGCAGAAACCCCGGGGCCGGGGCCGGGCCCCCCCCGCCGGGCTCTCGCCACGGGACCCCCTCCGGCCCCGGCCCCACTCACCGTCGCCGCCGAGGTCCTCCGGGGCGGCTGCAACGAGAGACGGCTGCTCCGGGCGGGGAAGCCGAAGCCGAAGCCGAAGCCGAAGCCGAAGCCGAAGCGGGAGGAGCCGGAGCAACGCTCGGAACCAACCCCAATGCGCGAACGCGAGGGGCGGAGCTTAAATGGGCGGGGCGAGAAGGGGCGGCTCCATGGGGCGGGGCGCGGAAACAGCGGGGCCGGAGCGTGGGGAAAGGGGCGGGGCGGGCGGGAGCGGCTGGGGACGTGGGCCACGAGTGGGGAGCGGGAGCTGGCGATGGGGGACAGGAGGTGTGGGGGACGTGGCCGGGGGAGCAGGATCTGGTGGCAGGGCTGTGGCTCCCAAAGCGCAAAGGATGCCACCGAGAGGGTGGCTGTGTCCCACACCCCCTCTCCCCACTCAGGGCAGGGAGCGAGGAATAATTGGGGCATCTCGGGGAGTACCTCCTTCCCGCCCCCGCCACGTGTTGTGGCCTTTGCTCCCCAGCATCCAGGATTAAAGGACAACAGGAAAAAGCCAACAGCTTTCCCTTAGGGTGCCCCTCCGGAGAGATCCCCATCCCACTGGTGGCCCGAGGACATCCCGGGACATCCCTCGGGCGGCTGTCGCGGTGGCACGATGCCCGTTGTCCTGGCACTGCGGCCTCAGTTAAACAGTGAACCCTCAAAAGCAACGTGTTTTAATGATTTCTGGTTTTAAAGCTTGTGAAAATAATAATAATATTAATAATAAAAATAATAATAAACCAAGACTTCCAGTCATCTCAAGGACTCCCTCCCTATTTTTAAAAGTGGAACAGATCCCAGCCAGGGCAGCAGCTCCAAATCCGGGCTGTCTTCTCCCCCCCCCGGGGAGGCGGCATTGCTGGAGACCACCCCCCCCCCCAAAAAATGCTGAAGGGGTTAACGACTACAGAGCTCTCTATTGCTAATATGCGATTTACATCATTTATACAGCATTTATGGGCCCCTGCCTTTATTCCAGCTAAAACTCAGCATCGGTTTCCCTTAGGAAATGGAAAAAAAAAATGAAGGTTAAAGAAAAGTTAAGTATAAAAAAATATTTCAAAGAGTCATTCTCGCTTCCCCTCCTTTTAACGTGAAGAAATGGGGGGGGGGGCTTGGGGGGGGTCTCAAGGAGCTGCTGATGGGCTCCGGGGTCTCCGGTGGGACAGAGGAGCCAGCTCAGGCACTTTCTCGCGAGGGGGACAGAGGCTGGGGCAGGTGATGTCCCTCTGGCCCTGCTCCCATCAAGATCTGAAAGAAGACAAAAAAAAAACCCAAAACCAAAAACAACCCAGGATTTGAGAAATGCGCTTAGGAAGACATTCAAAAAAGTTATTTCAAAGGCGGCAGGGGGGTTCTTTTGAAAGTCAGCTTCATTATTCCCTGGAATAACAAGGAAATTCAATATAAATACTCAAAAGGGAGCGAGACACCAGCCCCCAGCTCCACCGCTGGCCAAATCCAGCTTTTTTTTTGATGCTTGCAGAGAAAACCCAAATGAAAGGGAGAAAAAAAAGGAATTACACTACTCAGGTCCGACCCTTATCTCTAGTTTTTTTGATGGCCAAGGGAAGAACAGAGAAGGAGAGATGGACAGAGAAGGACAGAAGGACATCTCCTTACTGGGAAATCTTGCAGTTTGTCGTGGCGACGTAGCGTCCGGTGTAATGGATGTTGCACCTCACCACGTTGTTGGTGAAGTCTGACTCCAGGACGATGTATTTGGGGTTCACTTGAACCTAAAAATGGGGGAAAGGGAAGGAAAAGCACCCCCAAAAATTACTAAGAAGAGGGACGAGCAGCGCCTAAACCTGTGTTAAAGGGATGGCACAAAAAAAAGTGGGTGGTCCCGAACCCGATGGTTAAGAGGATCCCAAGCCGCCCCCAAATCGGTAATGTTTGCCCCTAAAAATCTCCCCCAACGACCCTGGCCACCTTTAAGACGTAATTCCCCGGCTGCACGTCCGTTATATCGATCCACTGGCAGTCGATGTCGGCGTTGTAGGTGTCGTAGCAGCCCGGGCTCAAGCCCTGCGGGGAGAAAAGGGGGTTCAGGGTATGCTGGGGGGGGGGGGGGGGGGGGGCGAGTGAACCCTGAGGAGCCCTTCAAGCATCCTCCCCCCCGCAAAGGCACCTGGGTGTGGGCCGTGCAGGCGTAACGCTTCAGGTTGCCGAAATCACAGGTGGTGTCCTCCAGGCAGAAGCTCGCCTTGTGGCCCTCGGCCACCTTCCTCCCCGTGGTGGCATCCAGCAGGTCGTAGTGGCTGAACTCATCCATGCTGTGGTAGTGCCTGGGGACAGGGGGAGGGACGACGACAGAGTCAGGGTGACCCCCCAAATGGTGCCGTCCCCTCCCCAGATGTGATTCTGGGGGCTGCCCATCAACGTGGGTCCACACCGGCTTGCCAGCTCCCTCTTTGGGGACATTAATTGCAGGAGCTTGGTGGCTTTAGGGACAAAGAGGGGAAGCAAGGTAAGACCCCCCCCCCCCCCCGCCCCAGGCTCTCAAAGCAAAGCCACAAAAAGGGGGAAACGCCATTAAAAAAGCCTTAAAACTGCCATGAAAAGGAGGGCTGATGGAGGGGAAGTGGGGACACTCACTGGTGGCAACTGTGCCATTCCCAGCTGTGCCGGGGCCGGCTGGGCAGAAAGTCGGCCGTGCCCTGGTTCTTCACCCGCTGGGGAAACCGCAGGAGCACCCGCACGTCGTAGTCGGTGGCTTCGGCGGTGTAGGCGGTGCTGGGGACATCAAGGAAGGTCAATGACAACATCCACCCCCCCCAGCCCTCGGCCCCAGCTCCGGCAGGTTCAGCCCTGGCACCCCTGGGGAGGCAAATCCCCAGCAATCGCCTCTGTAGGGAGAGTTTTCTCCGCGGAAAAGGAAATGATGAAAAAAGAAGAGGGAGAGGAGAGAAGGTTCCCTGCCCTGCAGCACCTGCCAGACCCTTCCTTTGTGCTTTGCTTTGCTCTTCGCTTTGCCCTTTCCTTTCCCCTTCCCTCTTCTCTTCTCTTCTCCTCTCCTTCATCCTTCTTCCCCTTCCCTTCCCCTTTCTGCTTCCCTTTACCCTTTCTTGCTCCTTTCCTTCATCTTTTTCCTCCTTCCCCTTCCTTCTTCCTTTTCCCATTCTTTCCTCCATCCTTCTCCTCCTTCCCTCTTCCCTCTCCTTCCCTTTCCCCTTTCCTTCTCTCCTCCACCCTTCTTCTCCTTCCCCTTCCCTTTCCCATTTCCTCTTCGCTTTGCTTTTCCCTTCCCTTCTCTCCTCCTTTCTTTTCCTTCACCCTCCTTCCCTCTCCCCCTTCCTCTTCCCTACCCTTCCCTTTCCCTTTCCTTCTCTCCTCCATCCTTTTCCTTCATCCTTCTCCTTCTTCCCCACCCCTCTTCCCTTTCCCCTTTCCTATCCTTCACTTCCCTTTCCCCTTTCCTTCTCCTCTTCTCCACCCTTCTCCTCCTTCCCCTTTCCTCTTCCCTACCCTTCCCTTTCCTCTTTCCTTCTCCTCTCCTCCATCCTTCTCTTTCATCCTTCTCCTCCATCCTTCTCTTTCATCCTTCTCCTCCTTCCCCTTTCCACTTCCCTATCCTTCGCTTCCCCTTTCCTCTTCCCTAGCCTTCCCTTCCCTTTCCCCTTTCCTTCCCCCTCCTCCATCCTCCTCCTCCACCAGCACATCCCCCATTCCTCCCCATCTCCCCCTCACCCCAGGATGCCCCTGTCTCCCCCCGTGTCCCCATCTCCCCCTGGCCCCAAGGACGCAACCGTGGCTGCTCCTACCTGGCCAGGCACTTCTCCTCGGCCGCGCAGCGCAGCGAGTACAGGTGAGCTCGCTGCACGTAGGTGGACGCTTGCACGTAGTTGGGGTCTGGCACCAAGTCGGGGAGACCTGCCAGGAGGACGGGGACAGCCCTGAGGACAGGGACAAGGCTTGGGGACAAGGCTTGGGGACGCAGCGGTGCCCTCCTGGAAGCAGCCAGCCCCGACCTCCTGGGGAAGTTTTGCTTCGGTCACCACCATGTTTTTTTCATTTGAAGCTGCAGACGGAAAATCCTCCCTTCCCCTCCCCTTCCCCCCCCACCCCGGGTTCCTGCTGGCAAATCCCAATCCTCCATTTTCCTACAGCGGGATTGCTCAACTCGTCCTCCTGGAAGCGATTACACCCAGCCCTGGCCGGCCGCCCTGCGAGGGGCTATTGGGGTCCCCCCGAGCCCCCGGACTCCCACCCCTGTGGCAGCCAGGAACGGGGGGTGACAAGAGCCCCCAAAAAGGGGGGTTCCTATTTCCTGCCCTGTTTCCTGTTTTTCACCCCAAAACAGGGGTGAGAGTGGGGGCTCTGCTGACCCCAGCCCCCCCCCCCCCCCCAAGCCTTTAGGCCTCCTCTCCTTCAATTCCTGATGTCACCCCGTGCTTGGGGCCAAGCCAGAGCAGGCTGCGGACAGACAGACAGACAGACAGACAGACAGACACAGGGATGGGCGGGGGCTGCCTCGCTTTCCAAAAGCATTACGGAGCCCAGCTGGAGCCAGCGCTTCCCCCCCCCAGCAACGCCCTTTCACACCCCCCCTTCCCAAAGGCTCCTCTGGGACCAGCGGCCCAGAAAGCATCCTTACATCTGCCCCTCAAGAAGGACCGGGATGGGAGGGGACGGTCCCCAGGCGCTCCGTTCCTCAGTTTCCCTTCTCACAGCCCTCTGCAAAGCCAAGCCCTGCTCCGCAAAAACCTCTGCTTAGCATCTCTCCTCCCTGCGAGCTCGCCGGCCTGTCCCCATCCCCATCCTCGTCCCTGTCCCCATCCCCATCCTCATTCCCATCCCCATCCCCATCTTCATCCCCATCCTTGTCCTTGTCCCCATCCTCATCCCCATCTTCAACCCTATCTTCATCCCCATCTTCGCCTACATCCTCATCCCCATCCCCATCCCCATCCTCACCCTTCATCCACACCCTCACCCCCTTACCCGTCCCCATCCCCATCTTCATGCCCATCCCCATCCTCATCCCCGTCCCCACCTTCATCCCCATCTTCATCTCCATCCTCATCCCCATCCCCTTTCAAGGGACCCAGGGGCTCCAGCCACATCAGCTCCTCCCTTTGCACCCAGACACTTGCCAGCACGTTTCCCTTTTTTCCCCTCCTATATCTTTATCCCTATTTTCCCTTTTTTCCACGGGCAAAAAGAACAATGCCTTCTTGTTTCTTGGCCTGCCTTCCCTCGAGGGATCACGTCACTCCATTGGAGCTCGTTTCCTGCCCCGCTTTGCTTGGTCATCGCTGCTGATGTAATACCCGGGGGGGGGGCGCGCACACCAGGGGAGAAAATTGGGAGAGCTTGGAAAGACTTCCCCCCCACCTTAAAAAAATTAATAATAAAAAAAGTGATGGAGAAAGACCCCTGGGCCCCGTCCCACTCGCAAGAGGAACATTTGTCATCATTTATAAACCAGCTTTTCCTCCCCGCTGTTGTTTATAATAAATTCTTGGACGCTCCGGAGAGAAACCCGACTCCTTTACCAACGGGGAGTTTTATTTTCCCCCCATGACGGAGCTCGCCCTGGATGGCCCCGTTGTTATTGTAGGGTCTCACGCCTGGTTTTCGGCTCAGGCCCGGCAGCAAAGGGTCAGACCACAAGCGCCGGCATCGCTGGGGTTAATAGGATGGCAGGATCCGGCCTCACCACCCTCCAAATGTCCCCTTATCACAGCAGGGCACTGAACTGTCCCCATCAGGGGCTGGCCAAATCCTGATCCTTTTTGATGAGCCAGCACTTTTTCACCTCCTGCAAGTCAGGGGGCCTGGCAGCCCCCCGCTATTGCCTCCAAAAAGGGACAACCACAGCAAGAAAATGTTTGTTTTTCCTCCTCCGCCCCTCAGCCTGCCCCGGGGAGCTGCCAGAGAAGATTTCCTTCTTATTCACCATGAAAATTAGAATAATAAAAAAAGGCAGGCCTGCTCCCCGCCGTGCTGTTTGTGCAGGTGTGCCGGGCTTAGCCGAAAAATCCCAGCTCCAGCAGTTTTCCGAGAGGGTGGCTGCTTTGCCTCCCTGTGCCCGGCAAGTTCCCGGCCCTGGAGATGCAGGGACCACCGACGGGGGGTGGCTGTGAGCAGTGGGGATGGGGACTTGGGGACACCCCCGAGCGACCGAGACACACCCCTTCGTCCCTCCATCCCATCCCTGCGGCATCCCTCCTCCAGCACCTCCCGGTGCACCCCTTCATCCCCCCCATCCCAGCCCCACTGAATCTTCTCCCAATCCCCGGTTGGTTGTTAAATGCCTTAAGATAGCAAGAAAATCAACCCAAACCCATCCCCAAGCCCACAAAAGGGAGACTTTCCCAGCGAGAGTGTCAACTCCTGGCTCAGGTGCCCCATCCGTGGGTGATGGCATCCTCAGGAGCCACCACGAGTCAAGCTTAGTGGGTACCGAAATCCCCATCACCCCGTGGGATTTCCAAAACCCGCTCCCATTCAAAAACCAACCCAGGGCGACCCGTTCACACGAGGGAAAGGCAAAAAAACCCTGCTGGAGATGGAGGAAAGCAGAGAGGAGGGGTCTGGGGAGGGGTGAGGGTGAGGAAGCCCCTGAAGATGCCTCCTGGGGAGTGGTCAAAAGCAGGGAGCACCGGTAAGACCCGGCGCCTCAGTTGAACCCCACGAGGAGGGGTGGGCTATCTGTCCCCACGGCTTAGATGCCACGTGGGCTTGGATTTCACCAGCCATGACCTCCTTTGCATGAGATGACTCGGCTCCTGAGCGAGACTTGGGTGACGCTCACGTCTTCTGCAGCGGTCGTGAGCAGGAGACGTGAAGACTTTTGGTGTCTCCTCCCCATCTCCTTGCCAAAGCCCGGTCTGCTGCATTTAGCCCCTTCCCTTGACCAAGCCACATGAGAAGATCCTCTCCCACCTCTGCCATGGCCTGGCCACCTATAGATTTAGGGCTGGAAACTAATTCAGCTCTCACCTTCTAAGATGTCTTCTTTGGCTGGTTTGGATGGAGGGAGGCGGACGACCCCCAATGCTCACGCAAGCCCCAGTAAACCCCCTCATAAAAGCCGGTGGGATCTAATTGCTTAATTAACCCCCCAGGTGCCCCAGCAAGGGGCTGGGAATGCCGAGCATTCCTGGCGGAGCCGGCCGGGATTAGGAGGCTCTTAAAGAGCTTAGGCGCATAATTAACATCTGATTCGGCTTTATAAAGTGTTTTGACCAATTAAGAAACCTGCCTGAAGGGTGGCCCTGCAGGTGACAGGCTTGGAGGTTTTTTTAGTGACCCCCAGGGAGGTGACAGCTTTCCCCAAACAAAGCTTGGCTGGAGAGAGCAGCAGGTGACCCAGAGGAGAGGCCAGGCAGTGGGGTGGCCCCAGAGAGCCACATCCCTGGACTGGTCAGATGATCTTTAGTCCCTTCTTTAGATTCATTAAGGAAAAATGTGAAGAAGGAGGCTGGGGGCTTCTGCACCGAGAGGTGGGTGTCCCGTTGCTGGGCTCATTGGCCAACGAGGGTTGTCCACCCACCCATGAGCACCCCGATCCCCCTGGCAGAGCCGCAGCACCTCCACCTCCTGCCCGAGCTTCCAGGGATCCTTGAAGGACACAGCCTTTGCCAACAGGGAGAAGATAAGCTTGGCAGGCATCTTCGCACTTCCCTCTGTCGCCTCGGGACATCTGCAGGGCAGCCGTCCCCAGGCACCCCTCCCCGGAGCCACGGGACCGCTGGCATCCCTCATCCCTGCATCCCTCATCCTTGCATCCCTTGCCCCCCGCATCCCTTGCCCGGCAGGAGCGGCTGCTCCCGTCGAGGCAGTGGGAGATCCGGAGGAAGATCCTCTCCGCGCAAACCCTGTCCCCAAGCTCTTTCGCACACATCTTCAGCAGGGCCAGCCGGACCTCGGCCTGACCCAGCCCGGCTGCTCTCGCTGTGTTTACTCGCTCACACGCAATGGGGCAGGGCTGGGATGAACGCTTCCCCCAGTACAAACCCTCTGGGATGGGTTTTTCCCAGAAACCAAGGACGGGGCTGGATGGGTTATGGGGTCAGACAGGTCAGAGGCTCCAGCTGAGATGGCTTTCCCGAGGGACAGGCAGGGAACAGATCCCCCAGGCTGCTGCTCCTCACGCCCTCCAGCCTTGCTTCCAATTTCACCACGGAGCAAAAACACTCTCAGCAAGCCTCAGCCAAAAGCCACAGGATTTCATCAGGATTGGGGTCAGTAGGACGTGAAACGACGGCGTCCCTGCTGCGACCTTGGTCCCCTGCTGCGGCCGGCACGGGGCGGGCAATGGGGGTGATCGGCCCCGGGTGAGGCAGCGCAGATCCACCCGTAAACCAAGAGTGCCCCGGCACAGGGCACACGGCCGGGACGACCCGGGACACGGCACCGTCCTACCCCAGGAGCACAGCGTGCCCCGCAACCCACAGCACGCAGCCACCCCGTGCCGGCAGGATGACCGAGGATGTGGCACAGGCGCACCCCACAAATACAGGATGACCTGGGACATGGCACAGACCCACCCCAAGTTCAGACCCCGCTGGGACTTGCTCCTTCACCCCCTTTCCCTTTCCCCTCTCTTTTTCACACTTTCAAACATCGTTCCCAAAACACGGAGGGTCTCCAACAGCCCCTCGGTGGCCCCTCGGTGGCCGCCCGGCCGCATTTGTCCCCATAGCACCGGGGCAGCATCCTGGGAGAGCGACTGGCACCAGACGTGGGTGCGGAGGGCTCTGCCCTCGGGGATGCCTTCTGCCCGGGCGACGAAGCACCCAGGGCACCGTCCCACCCCGGGGAGCTGCCACCCGCCCCAGGGTAGCCCCCAGACTCACCCCGTCCGCCGTGGCTGGGCCTGTAGACGCTGCCCACGCTGACCCGTGCTTGGCTATCAGGGACGGCTTGCGGCATTTCGGGGCTCCTGGCGGGCAGGTAGGGCTCGGGGCGAGGAACCCCGTAAGGTTCCGGCGCCCGAAAAGGCGGCTGCGGCTCGTAGGGCGGGTACTGGCCCCCGTACCCCGTCCCGGTGGGAGCTTGTAGGTTATCCGCCGACGCGACGCCGTGGCCGGTGGGTTGCCGGTTGGCGTACGAGTCCGGGCCGCCCTGCTCCGGCGAGCCCCCCGCGTCGTGGTACAAGCTATGGGAGTACCGGCGGTCCAGCCCGTCGACCGGTTGAGGGGCGGCGGGCACGTAGGGGCGTTCGGCCCGCCGGGTAGTAACCCTGGGCTCTGTAGGGGCTCTGCTCCTCCCCGTAGTCCTCGTAGCGTGCCCGGGCTTGGAAGGGGTACACCACGCTGGCGCCCGCCGCCGCTGAAGCCACGGCCGCCCCGCCGGCACCCCGGTAATAGGTGTACGCCTCGTCGTACGCCCGGGGCGCCTCGTAGGGCTCGTATTGGGGGGCGAAGGGGAACTGGGGGTACGCCGGCTGCCCGACGGAGGCGTAGGCGAAGGACGAGGAGGAGGAGGACGAGGAGGAGGAAGGTTGGCGCGAGCGGCCGGCGGGCCGTACCCGTTGCGAAGCGGTACTGTCGCCCACCGGTCCCTCCCGCCAATTTTCGGGCACCTGCCCGAAACCGAAGGGATGCCTCGTCTGCCCCCGCACCGTCTCGGAGCCCGGCCGCGGCGGTACCACCGGTGCCTGCCGCCGAACGTTGCCCGTTCCTCCGCTCATCGCTCCCGCCAACAACAACCGGTTCCCTCCGGGTCTCTCTTGCCCGGCCGGGACGTACTCGGCGCCGGTATTAAGCAAGCTGTAAACGCGGCCGTTGTTCTCCCATTGGATCAGCTGCCTCCAAGGCTGCCCGCCGCCTGCCTGCTCCTGCCCGCCCGCCAGCAGGCAGAGCCCGCAACCCAGCGCTGCCCACAACCCCCAAGCTCCCCCCGGTTCCATCCCGCTAGCCGTTTCGCCGCTTCCCCCCCAGCCCCGGTGGAGCGGCTCCCCTCCCGGGGCGGGCGGAGCGGCCGCGCTCCCCGGCGGCGGCGGCGGCGGCGGCGGCGGCGGCGGAGGGAAGCGGGGAGGCGGCGGGGGAGCGAGCGCCGCCGCCGCCGCCGCCGCCGCCGCCGGGTCCTAAGGACCGCCTCCGGGTCGGATCCTGCCCTCCGGGAGCCGGGAGGAAGGGCCGCAGGGTGCTGCCTTGCCGGCGAAACGCATCCCCTCGGGATATTAAAAAAAAAAAACCAAAACCAAACCCACAACAAACCCTGAAATTTCACATCGTGAGGCTTTTTATCGCGCTTGACGCCGCGTTACGTGCGCGCCTTCGATATTCGGGTTGAGTTCTCCGGGGTTTGGTGTTAGGCGCTGGACTCGAAATAGGGGTCGGGCTCGTGGGGAGCATTGGTGGGGCAACGTGATGCAATCCTGCCCCACGCCGCTGCTCGGAAGGACCCCGGTGTTCCCCAAAGGAACGCAAATTCACACCACTGACTGTCCCACGGGGAGGCCCGGGTACCAGGGTGAGGGCCTAGACAAGCACCTTCACTCCCTCACTAAAGCTTGCAGTAGGTTTCAAAGGAGAAACTGTGCCAAAACCCCAGAACTTTCCCCCAGAATTTGTCTCTCTGTGACAATTGGGGGGGGTGGTTCCCTTGGTATTGCATCCCAAACGAGGACGGATCCCGCACAAAACATTTCTAACAATCTCCAGGAAGGAATAAAACTGGTGACCGGGTGGTAACTCAGGGCTGGAAATATTAAACAAAAAGGGGGGAGCTAATCCGGGGGGACCCCAACCCCGCTGCGGGCCGTGCAAACCCTGAATCCTTTATCACACCGGGGCCATCGCCCTGGCTCGCTCCCCCGCAGCACCGAACGAAGGGCCTGTGCAAACGGAGTGCCGGGGCCTCGCCGCTTCATCCTCCCTGGGGACCCCCTGAACCACACCACACACACCCCCCAGCCTTTTTACAGCCCCACAACCCCAGCCTGGTATCCGTAGGGGGCTATTTGGGGGCAGAAATGAGGCTGGGAAAAAGCATCCCAGCATCCTTCCCTCCATCTTCCACCCTGGGGAAACTGAGGCAGCACCCTGAAAGCCGGAGCAGACACCCCAATCCCTGCCACCCCCCCGTCCCTGGAGCTGCCCTTGTGCCACCCGGCACTTTCCTGTTGCTTTAAGTCCCGGCCGTAGGGACGTGTGTTTTCCACGTGTAGATTTTTCCTTTTCCCCTTTTCCCCCCCTCCTGCCGCTTTCGTTCCCAGCCCTGAAGCCGGGGATGGAGCCAGGATGGGGCCAGGGGCCAAGGCCAGCCTGATGACTGGGGATCCCAGTACTGCGCCTTACCGGAGGGCCTGAATCCCCCCCCGCTCCGTGAACCCCCCCAATTCCCCGCATCCCCCAATATTTCTTTGCTTTTCCTTGCTCCCGCCTGCGCTCCTCCCTTCTCCCCGCAGGGACTGGAAATACCAGAGTTGATGTAATAGGCAGCGCAGCGCTGGCCAGGAAGGAAAGCCTGGCCTAACCTCCTCCTCCCACATCGCCACGGCCCCACGGCCTCCTGTCCTGAGTGGGGATGGGGACACGGGGAGAACTGGCCGTGGGTCGCTCCCCTCCGTGTTGCCCCAGCCCTGCAAACGGTTAGGATTTTGGGGAGTGATAGGACTTGGGGAGATGTTGGGGGGGGGGACACGCAGCAGGGACAAGGTTACCCCCCGTCCTGGTGTGGATCAGGAGGGGGATGGATGGATGGATGGATGGATGGATGATGGGGGTGGTCCCCATAGGTTTGATTCAAGGGGGGGGTCCTGTGTGACTCTGCACCCCATCCCACGAGATGCCCCCGGGATGCGGTGGCTGAGGGGACAGGCTACCAGCCCCGTAACCCTTAACGGGAGGGGGGGGGGGGGTGGTTAAGGACACGCAGGGTCCCACCCCGCATCCCCACGGTCCCCACGCGGGTTCAGCATCCCCAGAAAGGATGCAGGAAGGGGGTGGCCAGAGGGCATCTGTCCGAAAGCGGGACCCCGGGCCACCAAGATGTGACACGAAGGGCAGTGTCCCGTTGTTTTGGGGGGGAGCCCACCCCCACTAGATGGTGCCAGCAGCCCACGCTTGCGGTGCCACAGCAGCGGGGGTGACAGCAGCGGGGACAGCCACCCCCGCAGCGGCTTCTCCCACCCCAGCCCCACAGAAACCCCTTCCCGAGGTGGGGTGGGAGAAGGGGGCAGAGGGGCTGGACCCCCTGAACCATTTTCTCCCCCCTTCTTTTTAGAAAGATCCCAGGACGGGAGACGTGGGTGTCCCTATCCAGCACCAGAGCTGGGGGCATCGCTGGGTGGCTCCTCAAAAGAGGGCGAGGCGAAGCCACGGTGCTGGGGAAACTGAGGCAGTGCTGGCCTGGGGCAAGCTCCCAGCACACCTTCGGTTCCTCCATCCCTCCCCGCTGGGCTCAAACCCCAAATTTCAATTAAACCCCTCAACCAGTCCATTCTGTTTTCCCTTTGCAGAAATAATTACCAATGTGGTGAACCCGTTTCATTCCCAAGTGACTAAATTACTTAGCAACTTAATTACCTAAAGTAATTTTGTTAGTTTTTGTTTTTGTTACCTAAAGTTTTCTGTTAGTATTATTTTTAGGCAATTTGGGATAACCAGTCACGTGAGTAATTGGGTGTCACCTTATTGAATTAACGGGGACGCGTGGTCATTGTGGGGCACAGGGGCACAAAGGCTTCTCTGGCTCCATCCACATCAAAAAGTCACCCAAAAGCTCATTCCCAGGATTTTCCTGCCTCCTTTTTAATATAGATTTTCCAGGACTGGCTTGATTTTTCAAGACAGCCACGTGAGGGAAAGCATGCTGGAGAAAAAGGGGAATTTAACTGAACTTGAATCGCCACTTTCTTGCCCCAGAACAGGTTGTTTTAGGGAACAGCAGACTTTTCCCACAAGCAATTTTTACAGTTTATGGCAGAAATCGCCCTCTTTTCTCCAGTTCCCACCATACCAAGGACCACCAAGCCCCAGGAGCAAGGTCAGCGTCCCCCATCTCTTCAATCCCTGTGCTATGGGGACGAGTGGATGGGACCAAGGCCGCCCAGCTAAGCCGGTGACAGAGGACAAGGACAGCCATATCTCCCTGCTGGAGCCAGTCTTCTGCTATTAATATTCCTCCCAAATCAGCCAAACTCAGAGATGCTGCAGCCTCACCAGACAAGGAAACCTGCTCATGCCTCCGCTGTAGAGGAATCACCTCCTTTCCCCATGATCCAATGGTTCTGTTCTCCCCAGACAAAAAAAAAAAAAAAGGGGGGGGGGGAATTATAAAAGATTAGAAGGAAATAATCAAAATGACTGTTCTCCATGTCCACTTGATCACTGGGAAAGCTGCAGCCGAGAGATCCCACTTAGGTGCTATGAGCATGCCAGGTCTCAGCCGTCCTTCGGGATGGACCGCAGGGAAGCTGGGGTGTCTCCTGCTCCATCCCTTCACCCCCATGCCTGAGTGGGTGGTCCTGCATTTACCTCCATCCTGCCCTGGGCAGCTGGGAAGGGAAACTGAGGCACGGGGGACTTTCCCCTGGCTGGCACAGGGTACGTTCACACTGGGACCTGAGCAAATCCCACCCGGTGTTTTGGCATCCGTCAGCAGATGGAGGAGCTGGCAGTCAAGGAAACCTGGCGAGCATCCTCCTCCACATAACTCATCTGAACTCTCCAGCCAGAGCCGGTAAGCGCTTTCAGCAGGGGAATGTGTTTGAAACTTCATTTATCCACTGACCTAAATGGAAGACACTTTATTACTTTTATCTCTGCATCTCCACTGAAATACTCACCGGCTGGGTGTAAACAACCCTTAAGTTCTTCTCTGCCAGCTGCCGACAGCCACGGAGGTCAGCCACTACAATTGATGCTTTCAAAATCTCCTGTTCAACCATCCACTTCTTGATTTTAAGCGTGGGGTAATTTCCAAGCCAGGGAAAGGTGGATTTGTCATCCCAGCTGCAGCCCCAGCCATCGAACCTGCCAAACCCTGCTGCCCCACAAAAATCCCCCCAGCCTTTATATTCCTGGCTTCCCAGGGCAGGTATAGGAGAAGGGAGAGCATGAAGTGATGCTATATATCCTCCAGCAGTCAGCAGCAGAGGGATTTTTTGGATCATCTTGTCCCTAAAAGTCTTTTTCCTCTGTGAATTTGTCCGGCGATGGCATCCCGTGGGAAGGAGCTCCAAAGCCGAACGAGGGTTGTGCAAGCTCTTTCCTTCCTAGAGCTGGTCCTGAGGCAGGAAGGCAAGAAAAGGGGGGGGGGGGGGTGATCTGGGGTAATAAAACTAAAAGCCAAACTTGGGATGAGGTGGCTCCTCTCCTCCTTTCTCCCCAACCTGGGCAACACCACAAATCATGCAAAATTCAAGAGCAACTACATGGAAAAACCTATGGGATGGAGCAGGGAGGTCCCAGCCCTGCCACCACCTTGCCTGGGCTTGGCCAGCTCCTTCCCCCCCCATGCTTGACCCAGAGATGGCTGGGGAGGGTCTGCAAGGGATGGTGGTCCTCCAAAGACATGGTCCCCTAACTTGCTTTATGGCTTCCCAGTATTTTTGAACCCTCGCAGCACTGCTTGCTTTCTACGCTGACATTCCTCTATCACATTTAGAAATTAAAGGTGATTTTCTTTTCCCCCTGTGTTCTTAACGGAGCTTATAATTAACTCACTTCTGATTTGCATCCCTGTTTACGTGCCAGCCTCATCAGAGATGTCAGCAGAGTTCTTCAATAATGTCATCTCTGGGTTTTTTTATAGCCAGTGCAGCTTGGGATGTGAATCCAGGGGGTTTCTTTTCCCGAAGGATGAGAATCCCACTGTCCCCAGGAGATGCTGTCCCTCAGCATCCAGTCCGCAGGGACATCCACAGGCAGATGAAACTGGCAGGACCCATGGCTTCACCCAAATTCCTGGCTTCTGGTCCCAGCCCAACCCACGCTGAGCATCCCATCCAGAGCTGCAGGGTTTTAGCTAAAGCCAGCGAAGGAGAAATACAGCTTCTGAGATCTGTCTTGGTAGCTCAAATTAGCCTTCACTGTAGGACCAGCTATCGGGGACATTAAAGGTGACTGGGAGAAACATCCTTTTAATCTGCGTGGCTGCCTGCTCCCAGCACACGTGCAAGAGCGCCTGCGTTTTGCCGGAGGTTTTTCTTAGCTCTTGTAAATTGAATGAAGTTGTCATCACCCTAATCTCAGCAGTTCTGCATGAGGAATGTTCCCTCCCTTATCTCCCCAAAACTCCTGCCTCAGGTTTCCAGCCCGTTTGGATTGCTTTAATGCTTTGCAACCCAACCTGGCTCTTAGCTAAGCTGGGAAAATCCATCATGTTCCTCAAGGTGAGAGTAAAGTCTGTGAAGCTTTTCACCTTCGCAAGCCTTCCCAAAGGGCATCGTCCTCTGATCTCCTGAGCCTGGCCACCATCACAGTCCTCAAGGGCAAGCCAGCCCTTGCTGGGGGGACAACGCTCGCCCCAGATGGGGAAGGTGGGGTGGACATCACCGGGGTCATCACCCTCAGCAGCTCTGAAGTCCTTCCCTTCCAGCCTTCCCATGCTCCCATGGTCACAGCTGGGCGTCTGAGTCCAGGGCTGGATTTAGGGGCAGAGGCTCAGGACCCTCCAACAGCTGCTGCTGAAAAAAAAAAAAAAAAAAAAAAAAAGGCGTTACAGCTTCTTTTGGGAAGCCAAGGGAGAGGTTTTCTCCAGCATGTTGCACCTGGAGGCATCAAAGCAGCCATGGGTGCACCATTGGGTCTGGCAGGGCTGCCTGCACCCAGTCGTGCAGGGGAAGCACCCCAATTACAGCCAGCTAGCAGAGCCCTAGGGGAGGTTTTCTACTTTCACAATATCACTCGGTTGATTTCCACCAGGTAAAACCAAACATTCCCCCCCACCCACCCACCCATTCCCCTCTACCAAGGCACCATAATTATTAATCACATCCAGCATGGCAGCACCCTGGCTCTACCCATTACGCCCAACAGCCAACTAACACCCTAAAATAACACAAACCCACTATTCCCATGGGCAAATTCATATTGTTTTTTAAATCTTAATGCAGGCATCAAGGGTTTCTCTGCCCAGAAGGAGTGACACGAGGTGGCTTGGCTGTCCTGGCATTGGCAGATGGCAGCCTCAGCAGCCTAAAAACCACCCACCACTGTCTCACCCATCCCCACAGCATCGGCTGAGGGTCTCAGCATCTCCCTGGGGGTTCTCAGCCCCCCCCCAGGGGTCCCAGCACCCTCCCAGGGGTCCCACCCCAGCACACACGCCAGGTACCCTGCAGGCTTCGCTCATGGATGGCAGGAGATGGAATTAATTAGGGAGGCAGAGTGGATAATAACATGTTTTTTAAAGCGTGTTGTTTGCAGCAGACTTCTCTGGAGTGGGTTATTTATAGGAAATGTCTATAACCTAAATAAAGCAGCTGAATTTTGCCATGCTGCTCCAGGGGATGATGCTGGTCAGGTCCCAGGGGGGTGCAGACCCCCCCACTGATGCTCCCCAGGCACTCCCAGCCCCGCCGTGGGTGCAGCAGCAGCACATTCCAAAGCAAGTCACCAGCTTGAGGACCTGGAGCATCTCCCTCTTGGCAGTAATGCTGGTTAAATGAGCAGGTTTAAGGAGCAGACCCTCGTTAGGGTACTGCAGCCCCCTGTGCCTGATCCTTCCCATGGGACCACAAGGAGAAGGATGCGATGCTCACGGAGAGCTGGACCAGCTGCTTCACCGTGGCTTCATCCCACCCCTGGGCTGCTGCAAACAGGGAGCAGGAGCCAGGGCCGTATCCTGAGCAGCACAGAGATAGGGCAAAGCTGTCTCCCAGTCCCAGCTGTCCCAGCCACAGCCCAGTTGGGAACTGGGTGGGTCTCAGACACCCCAATCCAAGCGAGCCTTGCATCGGCTGGCAGGGATGCTACAGCCACCTTCCACGCCAGGAGCAATGAACCTCCTCCCACCGCCGTCCTCTTCTCCTTCTTCTCCTTCTCCTCCTTCTTCTTGCTCCTCCTCACCCTTTATTCCCTCTGGTTGCTCTCACGTTTTAATATTTCCCCCAGGCTTAACCCATCACTGCCCTCCTGCCTGCAGCTGCCCAGGTGTCATTTTTTCCCCCTTGCCTGGCAGAGGCCCCAAAATCACCAGTGGGAAGCTGAGCTGATGGCAGGGAGGATAAATAAACCCCAACACATCCCATGTCTTTCCTACAGCTGCTTTAAAAGGAGAAACACCACCCACAGCCATGACAAATGTCTTTGTCTGGCTCACAAGTGGAATAGCTAACACCCAGAGAGCAGTGGCTGCTTACGCTCTGGAGTGGTAGGTGTATAAATATATAGTGAATAAAATGAATAGTTTTGTTTGTTCTGCTCTTATCTAATTTAATAGCTTCTGGGTGAGCAATTACTCTCTGTAACAAGACCAAATAAGCAGCATTAGCGTAATTGGTTGAGTATTACTCTGCTTTATGCTATATAATGCAACATTAGGACCTCAGCACTTACTCTTAAAAGAAGGTTTTCTGCTCCAGTCAAGGCTGGAGGGACACTCGGTGTGGGTTAGCCCTGGCTTTACTAGCAAAACTCCAAACCCAGCTCCTTTTTGCTATTCCCAGCTAGGAAGAACTGCTTTTTTTTTTTTTTTTTTTCCTTAATATTTGCTGCAGAAGATCTGCAGGATGAAATCTTTCCTGGAGGAAGGGGTGAGAGGTCTCGCTATGGGTCTGGATGCATCTCACCATGATGCTCATCCTCTCCCCCAGCCAAAACAAGGCTGAAGCTGGCCTGGGCAGCCCAAAAACCTCAGCCCTGCACATGGCTGGGTTTAAAAGAGAAGGAAAAAATATTCACCTGTCAGGAAAGCAAGAGAAATCAGCCCATCATCTTCGGCCGGACCAGCTATGTACACAGGTTTAAATGGTCATTAATGCATCCCTTCCTGCTTGAAATCATATCTGGGTTAATGTCCTCGCCCACGCGCTCCGTGATGGACATCTCCATTAGGAGCAATTGAAAAAGCGACAAGAACTGTCTGGGGAAAAAAAGAGAAATTGGCTTTTGGGTTGGGGAGAGGTGGAAATTTCATATAAATCTGCTTATTTGCTTTGCTGCTGATGAGGAAATGGAAGCGGCAGCTCCGGATCCGGGTGTGTATGAAGAAGAAATTGGGAAACAGGAGCTAAAAAACCCAAACCACAACAGTTTTGGGGTTTTGCTGGGGGGGAAACAAGCACCTTCTTTTCTCCAGCAACCCCAGATCCTTCTCCCCACACCCCTTGGGAGCTGCCGCATCTTTGCCCCACAGAGGAGGTGTTTCCTCCAGCCGTTCATCCCTAGGAAGCAGAAGGAAAGCCCAATTCTTCCAGGTGCCCCCTGCTCCCCTTTGAAACAGTCCCAGCAGCTCCCAGTCTTTCCAGTTGGCCTCACTGGCCTTGGAGGAAGGAACTGGAAAGCTGGAGGGTGCTTGCCCCAACCATGCCTCAGTTTCCTTCCTTGGGGAAAAGAGGGGGGGAGGAAAAGGGGACATGTGGACCCCTTGAGTTGGCCCAGAGGAAAAAGGATGTAGCATCCATCCTGTCCCTTTGCCCACACCCCCTCTCTGGGTGCTGAGCACCCTCAACCCATCCCAGGCACCCACCTCTGTGTGCAGGCATGGGCTGAGCCTGACCATACATGTGGTGTCACCCCTAGAGAGAAAGGACCAAGAAAATCCATGTATTTGATGCCCCCCAAGCTCTCCCCATGACAGCCCTGTCCCTTGTTGAGGAGGGAGCAGCCAGCTGGCCGCTCTAGAGGGAAAGTGGTCAGGGGGAATAAAATAAAGGATGAGGAAGAGCTGGGAAGGATAGTTTAACCCCGTTGCAGTGTCCGTCTACAGGAAGGGTGGCTCATCCCCAGGTCCTATGGCAAGAGAGGGATAGCTTGTAAGCAGATGTACTGGTCTGCAAAGGGCAGCGTGGAGTGAACTGGTGCAAACTGGTCCCCAGCAGCATCCGACACAGCCTTGAAGATGCAGAGGTCAAGCATGAGCAATTGCTGGACCGAGGTGTTTTTTCACCACGGGGAAGGATATGTCTCAGGTGCAAAGAAACATGATGCTGTGGCTCCTGTCACCTGCACTGGGAGCAGGTGGGGGACCCAAAGAAAGCCATAACTGCCCCAAAAAAACCAAAACCACCCCACGAAAAGGCCTTTTGCAAGCAAAACACTTGTCCCCTTTAAACCGTTTAGCAGGGTTAGCTCCCAGCTGGTACAAGGCTGATTATCAATATGCTCTCATTTATCCTGCAAAAGCCGCCTCATGCCGCGAAGCCACACGTCCACCCGTGCCGTGGCATCTAAACCCAGCCCAGAATAGCATCAACCCCAAATCGGCTCACGCTCATTGACTAACCTTGTTAATCCTACAGAGAAAAAAAAAAAAAAACAACCTAGGAGGTTGGGGAATTTCTGCTGCAAGCCCAAAGCTGGCTTCATTTCGATAAAAGCAATTTATACTCTGCTAAATACCCAGAAGCATCTGATGAGACCGGCAGAAAGAGGTTTGAAACAGCCTGAAAGATGAGCTGGGGTTTGCCGGGTGGGATGCTGCGGGCACAGCCAGGTCAATGTGGGTCCATCATGGACCAGATGGACGCAGAAATCACTTGATTCAAGTTAAGAAAGGCAAGTTTTGCAGAGATAGTGGCAGGGATAGCTAAATAATGGATCCAACAGGGGAAAATATATAATTCAGAGCAAGAAAATGAGGTTTCAGGTACAGAGCCTGTGCTTCAGCAGCAAACTTCTGGCAAGGAGATGGGTCTCAAGCATCCCAGATCTGGGGTAATGCTTCTACGAGCTGAGGTGCTGTGTTTGTCTGGATGCTGAAGTGCCCGTGACGGTGGTGAATCAGCCCAAAATGTGGCCAGCACCTCATTACCCATGCTGCAGAGCCCACTGGGTCTTGGGGCTTTCCTGGAGCAACCTGTCTGCCCCTTCTCATGCTGGAGGAAAGCACCATCATGACTTTCTCCAACCACAAACCCCATCCATGCCATCATGCTCCTTCCCTTCCATCCTGCCCCAGCTGTGGGTACTCCCCCACGGCATGTGGGCTCCTCACCACTGCAGCCCCAGGGAAATCAAGGCAGCAGCTATTTTTCCGTCGCTGCACGAATGCAGTCAATCACTTGCAGCGCGTGAACATTTAAATGCCTCTCAGGGCTGGAGAAAAACCTGCCGCTAAGATGTTTTTGATCTTCCCCCGCTGAGTCCTCAGCTCCAGCTCAGGCTTTGCTGCCTCCTCTGCAGGCACGACAATGTCTCCCCTTGCATCTGCCAAGGCCAGGAGGCTGCACGGGGCTAGGACAGCAAGCACAGACACAGGGACAACCCAAAACAACCCGGTGCCACCCCAGAGAGTGTCAATTGGGGCCGGGGCCACTGAGACGGATCAGCATCCATCTCAGGGATCAGATGAGAGAGGACCGAGCAGCCTCCTCCCCTCCTGCCCACTGCAGAGGGAATTTGCTTCCACAGCAGAAAACAAGCCACCAAACACCAGCCGCGTGTCCACGCACCAGGTCCCACCACCATCTCCAGTGGGTTCCACCTTCCCACCCTCCTGGTGAAACCAGAGGCAGCGTTGCCCGTGGAAAAGCAACTTCTTGAGCCCAGTACAGGAGCTGAAGCATCACCCAGGGAAGGGCAATTCCCCAGGGACTCATTCCCCCACACCCCAGCTTGGGGTGACATCCCCCATGATGGACCTGCTGCCGCTGCCCGTTCCTCCTCTCCAGCATCCCGGCGGGTTTAAAAAAAAACAACCCCCAAAACCAAATCCCACTGCACGCAATGTGCTTTGAAACGGGAGGGAAAGAGGAGGAGGAGAAGGCGAAGCAGCGAGGCTCGGGAAGCATAATCTTGTTAAAAATCTCAGCAGGGACATGGTGTAATTAATCCTAACAAATTCATCATGGAACAATCCCTTGGTCGGTTTGGGATAAATCAGGAGCTGGCGCCTCTGGCATCGTCACAAGGAGGTAGGAGGTACCTCCAGATACTTTACGGCAAGTGAAGCAGGATGAATCCTTCCCTTTCTGCTGCTGCTGGGGCTGCCGTCGCCACCGAAAAGGTGGCTGCTTGTGAAGGAGAAGGGGTTTTGCCAGGTTATCTGGTGGCAAAAGGGGTCAGGGACCCCAGGGGCTCCCCGGTACCCAAACCACCCCCCAAGGTGAGTCAGGGAGCGGGATGGGGATGCTCAGGCAGGCATGGCCAGCCCTCCTCTTCTGCAATTACATTTAGGAAAACAAGGCTGAGGTCTTCTCAGATTTTAGCTACGGGGTGAAACGAATTGAGTAAATAAATACACGTCAATTTGCTCCGAATTTTTGCAGAGATCACCTTTTGTCCCTCATTTGCAGAAGCACCATTGCAAGCTAAGCCAGCACTGACGTGACTGCATTGCTCGGCCTTCCCCATCTCCTCTCACCCTCACCGCAAGCAATGAATTCCCTCTGCAAGACAAGTTTTGCCCTAACGAATGCCCCGTCTATCTAAAATAGGAAGCATTAAAAACCTCTCCTGTTTCAGCTGGAGAACAACGTTTGGCTTAAAAATATACAGGGATAAACATGCTTTGACGTCTCATGAAGATGGAGAGGGACATCTATGCTTTGTCATCATGCTCTGCCTTGTAAGATGTCCCAGGCCAACAAAATAATAAAGAAACACCTGCAACTCTGCCAGCTCTTCCTTGCCAGAGCCTGGGAACCACTACATTTAGCATCCCAGTCAGCCCTGGACTGGGATGTTGGGCTTTGGGTACCACTGACATCCCAACACCCTCGCCCTGCCCTTCCCAGTGCGGGAGGGCTTTCCTCCCCAGAGGCTTTCCCAGCTTTTCCTCTCCTCCTCCCTGCCTTGTCTTATCTCCTAAACAAAGTATGTCAGGCAGCATTAGCTCAGCCTTCCCCTGATCCCTGCCCAGGGAGCATCCCTTGCAAAACAAATCGCTCCGTGTCAGCAGAAGCGTCTGGAGTGATAAAAGCCATTCGGCAGCGGCAGCTCCATGTGACCAGCCACTGGACGCTCCCAAACTTATTAGGACCTTGAATATATCGGTAGATTTTCTGCTCCACCTGCCAGCCTGGCTGAGGACGAATGAATTCCTCATGTTAGCTGGAGTTTCTTGCTTCTCCTTCTTTAACGCTTGTGGAAATTTATGGCCCTTCAGTGGCTGTCTCCTTTCTGGGGAGATGATAAAGTCCAACCTTTCCTTGCTCCACAGCAAGGAGCATGGTGGCTGCTTGCCTCAGTTTCCCCATCTGTAAAAAAAAAAAAAAAAAGGGGTGATAATTCTTAGCAATTTGGGATCTATTCATCTGTTCCCCACATCCTTGGTGCTGGCATGACCTGCCTGACCACAAGAAGACAGAAAAAGCAGGAGGGCTCTGGGACATGCTGCCTGGCATCACATAGGATGGGGTACCCAGGTGGGGACAAGCCAGGGGGTTGAGACATAGGCAGCACATGGTGCTCCTCTCCGAGATGAGCATGTCCCCCTCTGAAGCAGCAGTCACAGTTCAGTGCATCACCATGCTCCATTTCAGGAGCAATTTTCCTCCTAGTGCTTGTTTATTTTGTCATGAACTTGCCCGGTGCTGGGGAAGATCAGACAGTCCAGCTCTTTGCAGTGTGAAGGAGGAGGGATTTTCCCTTTTTTTTCCCCTTTTTTCCCTTTCCCCCCACCCCCCTTTTTTCCCCTTTCCCCACTCCTGCCACTCACTGTCAGGATTTTGTTCCTGCTCCTGTTCTCCCGCAGGACCTGCTTCCCACAGACACTGGGGAATTTTGGCAGGGCTTCCCCGTCAGGAAAACCTGGGGGGCAGATGGGAGAGGGGCACAGAGACAGTTAACATCAGGGGAAGCCTGCAGGCAAAATCTCCAAACCCAGATAACCAGACCCCCAAATACAATGAGTTAAACTCCCTGATAAGCTACAGAATAAATAAAGCAGCAACCCAAATTCCTTGATCACCCTTCTCAGAAGACCCCAAATCCATCCCCTGGGTTATGGGTGAGGATCATACAGACCTAGGACAGACAGCAACAGTCGGAGGGACCATGCACACGGGTAGGTTTGGGGGCCCCATGTTTTGGTTTTGATGTTTTCCTTCCAAAAAAAGGAATTTATGGTTCAGGGACCTCCTGAGCCACGGATGTCTCTGAAGAGGTGATCCCCCATCAGCCAGAAGATAGAGAACAAACACTTGCCTCATGGGCTTCATCGAGACGGGTGAGTGTGGAGAAAGGGTCTGTGCAAATATTAATTGAGATAGACAAAGCTACTGGGGAGCAGGGCTGAGGGATGAGCTGCAAGGAGAGAGACCTCTCTCCTTCCCGTGGACCAGGAGTTGCAGATGGATAGGGCTGGGTGGAGGGATGCACGATGCTCGGGGTACCTGGGCAGATGCAGGACAGGTAAGGGTGACCAAGGATGGGATCTTAACACACATTCACCTCCCACAGCCTCCAGATGTTGTCAAAGGACTTGAACACTCGCTGGAAGGAGAAGCAAAAGCAGGGGACCAGTGAGTGAATAACTTGCGGGCCTTTTCCTTCTGAAAGATGAGAAAAGCAAACCCTGGGGCAGAGACAATGCTGTATTTTAAGGGCAAACAGGAGCAGTTGTGAGTCATTGGGATGAGAGGTAAAAGCCAACCTGGCCAGAGAAAATCAGGCTGTTAAACTTGGAGGAGAGGGAACATTTTCTGCCCAAGCAGCATCACTGGGACTTGAGAAGGGCTGGCCCGTGGAAGGACAGCTCAGGAGAGCTCAACGGCTGCAGCTTCACCTCCTTCTTCATGCACCTCACAGAGTAAAGGAGATAAATTCAGAAGAGCTAGTGTGAAGGGCTAAGGTCTTCCAGAGTCTCACCACAGAGCCATCTCAGGAGAGCCAAAACACGTAACTCCTGCTCGGTGGCCCTGACCCATGTGCTCAGCATATTCAGCAGGTTTAGGTGATGTCAATCACTGTACAAATATTTGCTCTCCTTCGCTGGCATCCTTTCTAAATGCTGCTGCTGGATCTATGGGGGTGTTTTCTGCTGGATCTGTGGAGGTGCTGAGGAGGCTTTGAACTCACCCAGGTGTTTTGCAAAGGTGGGATCCCTAAATGCAACTGAGGTCTTCAGCATGATGAAGCTCTTCCCCACACCTATGTTCATCACACAACTGTGCTCCTGGGGGACACGGAAAGCAGGAACCCAGGGCAGGGAAAGCTCCCATGGCCCAGCTTGTCCATAGCCACAAAGCCCCGATAATAGAGGATTCGACCCCTTTACTACAATTCCATCCCCTGCAGAGATTGGCACTGCCTGGGCAAGTTGGATGAGGGCCACCCCAAACTGATGCTCATGAAGAGGTGGCTGGGAGGAGGGACCGTGCCTGGTGCAGGGCAGAAGGGACCTGAAGGCTGTTTCCCCCAGGGTAGGAGGACATCAGGCCAGGAGCAATTACGGACTTTCACCATCTGGACTGCTTGATCCAAGGAAGAACCACCCAGAAACTTACTGTTTTCTGGAGGAAGAACTGGAAGAGCCAATAGACCTCATGTTCCCTCTTGACCAGGAGATGGAAGAGCAGGAGCATCTCACAAAAGCCTTGGTGGTACTCTGCCAAGAGAGAGGTCATCCAGACACGCTTGTTATACCGGAGAGCAGAGATGAGATTGGCACTGCCAGATGCCATTGGGAAAGGTCCTCCCTGGAAAAGCACCTCGGGGCCATGCGGGACCTGCTGTCCCCTGCCCGCTCTCGAGCCTCTGCATTGCTCTCTCACATAACTCATGTGAAGGATCAGCAGAAGGAGCTCAGCAGAAGGATCTTCTCCAGCTGCTTCTTGTCCACCATACTTTGGCTTCATCTCATGCACAGTCTCTGCAGGTCCAAGCCTGGAGGGAGAGACATCCACCCACGCTGGACTTTTGGAGCAGGGTGTTCATACCAGGCTGCTTCACATCATCACATCCTGCACACATAAATGCCTTTGGGAAAAAACTTCATGGTGCAAAACAAGTTTGAGACAGGGCAAAGCTGATTTCTTTTCCTGGAGGACTCAAGGGGGCTCCAAGACAACTCTCCTACCATGATTTTAACCACCAATTTCCTCCTGGTCCAAGAGTCCCACTGTTGACGCGGAAGTCACGGACACTGCGCACAATCAATATGATCAAGCAGATGCCACTTTATTGCCAAGATAGCTCGGTTTATATGTTCATTCTAGTTACTGTTCACGCATAAGCAAATTAGAGATTGGTTAGCATGAGCTGTCCACGCGCCTAGTTACACCTAGTGATTGGTTATAACAACACTGTACATGCGCATAAACATAAGGCATAATTGGTTGTATTAACTAAAACATGCGAAACTTGTCTCAGTCTAATTGGTCAAGATAAGCTGCCGAATTGAGGTTCTTTGTGCCAAGTTCCCTTTATCGTGGAATGTGCACCTGTGTTCTTCTAATTGGCATCTTTCTTTTTTTGTCTTCTTGTTTATTCTGTTCAAGGCCTTCTAAAGGCATCTGGAATGCTCTTACTACCGTTAGCTAAATATGTGTCCACAAGCAAAGCGTCCTTGAAGCCTGCTGCCTACAAAACATCCTTGGCTCACAAATTGATCAATTCTATCGAGTCTGGATTGTTCACTGTGTGCCCATTACTTTCCAAGTATCCCACATCCCACTATCTTTGCTGCCCCAATTTTTGCCTGCATGCTTGCCTATGTCTACAAGAACTTTTAGCTCTGGGCTAAAACTATGTGTGTAACCCCCACCAGCTCTCTAAGCAGTTCACTGCATGCAAAAAGTTGGAGAGTGATTTCTTCTTCACTCAGTCATGGAAAACAAAGGGAGCAAGGAGATGTATCTGGCTGAAGGCATGACATTTTTCTAAGGTCTTCTCCAGCTGGATGCAGCATCTTTCATTTCTAAAGCAGTGATTTTATCACAGCAAGGCACTTGGAAAAAAAAAACCCCAACCTTACCTTCTTGCTTCAGCTGGGTTGATTTATGCAGGTTACATTGATTTGTAACATAAATTTTGCAAGATCATTTAATATTCCTTTTGTTGTACAACTTGGAGAAGCCTAAATGGGAATCTGAATATAATAATGCTCCTCACTGAAGTAAGCTCCTTTCATCCACAAAAAAAAAAAACGGGCCCAGAGGTTCTCTCCCGGCTCTCAGCTTCTCTCTAATGACATCTCTATCTCCTGTCTTTCTATATATAATTCCCTCTCTCTGGGTCACTCGACCCATTGCTGCAAAGCTGATGGCTCCAGGCGATGCTGTAGCAGGTGCCAGACCCAGCAGTCAAACGCTGCAGCTCATGGTGAGAAAAGAGGTAGAAAAATGCCATAAATTGGAGCGGCTGTGGGGATGTTAAGGTGTTCAGAAATATAACGACATGTGCTGGGGCTGGGCCAGCAAGAGGGTAACATGGGTGGCTGCTGGTAAGTTGCCATTCCTCACTCTGCCACTTCTGTGGGGCAAAGATACTCATCCCGGTATCTCAACCGGGTAAAAATCCAGCGTTGATAGCCCCAGTTGTGCTGCAGCTGATGGACAGGATGGAGAATTTCATTGCAGCCTCTGTCCCCAGTTCCAGCACATAATTTCAAAAGCAGCTTAAGGTGATGCAGGACCTTCATATGGTCATTGGTGGTGTTGACCCCATCCCTCGTGCAAGGACTAGTTGCCAGCTGGATTAGGGAGCTGATCAGGCTTGCAGCTAGCTCTGTGCACATCTACAGGGTTAGTTATCCTGCAGACGGCTGGACATTGAAACTCAAGTCACTGTAACCCCACCAAGAACACGACGCTTCCCTCCCCGCTGCCATCAGCACTTACCGATGAAGCTGTAAACACAGGAGAAACCCCTGTGCTGTGTCTCCAGCAACAGCTTGTCATACATATTGCACGGCCCCTCCTAATTCTGCCTGCGAGGAAGGGCACGGCTGAAAAACTACCCCAGGGTTTGGACCAAAATGGGTTTTCTGATTGATTTTTTCCCTGTTTCAGACCCAGAGTGGTGTGCAGGATGGGGGCACGGGCTGGCAGACAGATGTATTTCCAAGTGCTGTCAATCATGAGCATCTCATCTCAGGAACTGCCCCATGAGATATTTCCACACTTCTGGCTGCACGGAGGATGCCAGGCCCTGCGGATGACAACACGGCACCTCCAGCACCCCATCTGTGTCCCCAGGGGTGGCTTTGGGGCCATCATCTGCTCTTGTGGCCCGACAGACCCTCATGAAGGTGGCAATGTCCCAACCCACGCTACTTGGACAAGCAGTTTCAGGGTTTCCTGCTAAAGCAACCCCAGTTTACAGGTTCAGGTTTACAGGTTAAACCCAAACAGCTCAGCAGAAGAGTTTTGAGCCCAGATTTGCCCATTCCCAGATGCACTGGGGCTCCCCGGTGTCAGGAGAAAGGAGGGGGCTCACGGGATGCTGCAGGGGCACGGACGGCAGCTGCACCCCCTTGCACGGGGGGGATGTTCAGCACTTTTGCAAGATCAACCCCATGTCATGGGCCCTCTTGGACAGCACAATTCCATTTCCAAGGAGGCAGGAGCATCCTCTCCCCATCCCCTGAGTTCCAGAGCTGTAGCTCTGTACACCAGCTGGACAGGGTCTAAGAAGTCACCCTGCCAAAAAGCACCATCCCCAGCCTCCATGCCACCAGCAAGACAGCCCTGACCTCCCCAGATGCTTTCCAGACACTGCCTTTAAGCCCAGACAGGAAAATTTCTCACTACCAGTCCAGCAAGGGGGAAGCAGACAGTTTTTGCAGCTCTCTGCAAGTGTGACAAGGTGTCTGGGTTCGTCTCAGAGCTCTCCTGGCTGCTTTCAGGGGAATGAAAAGCTGTTTTTAGAGGCTTAAAAAAAGGAAGGAATAAAAAAAAAAAAAAAAGTGTTTCGCTGTAAGAATCAATTCTCCCTCACTGGGCAAAGCTGACTAATTTGTAAACTGTGAGAGAAGAATAAAAAGAAGCCAGTGAGTGAGAAATGCCAGATGAGGATAAGCACAGAGGATCACTAGGGAAAGGGTTCCTCGAAGACTTATGTATTCTCCTAGAAAAATGGGGAGGAAAAAGGAAACTTTCTGGGGGTGGTTTCCCCTTCAGATGCTACCCAGGTGGACCTCCCAGCAAGGCTGGGGACCCCCTGGAGCCACCCTCTCCACTACTGAGCCTGCTCACCCTGTTGATGGGCATCTTCTTGGCTCTCTACTAGGAAGAAAGCCAACCATATCCTGGGCTGCATCAAAAGAAGAGTGACCAGCAAGTCGAGGGAGGTGATTCTCCCCCTCTGCTCTCATGAGACCCCACCTGCAGTACTGTGTTAAGCTCTGGGGTCTCCAACATAAGAAGGACATGGACCTGTTGGAGTAGGTCCAGGTGAGGGCCATGAAGATGATCAGGGGGCTGGAGCACATCTCCTATGAAGACAGGCTGAGGGAGTTGGGGTTGTTCAGCCTGGGGAAGAGAAGGCTCTGGGGAGACCTTACAGCAGCCTGCCAGTACCTAAAGGGGGCTGACAAGAAAGCCGGAGAGGGACTTTTTACAAGGGCATGTAGTGATAGGACAAGGGATAATGGCTTTAAAGTGAAAGAGGGTAGATGTAGATTGGATGTAAGGAAGAAGTTCTTCACTGTGAGGGTGGTGAGGCACTGGAACAGGTTGCCCAGGGAGGTTGTGGATGCCCCATCCCTGGAAGTGGTCAAGGCCAGGTTGGATGGGGCTTTGAGGAACCTGGTCTAGTGGAAGGCGTCCCTGCCCATGGCAGGGGGGGTGGAATTAGATGATCTTTAGAGTCCCCTCCAACCCAAACCATTCTGTGATTCTGTGAAGAGCAGAGGGGCCAGCCAGGCAAGGGTAGCAAAAGCTCCCTTGGGTTAACACCATCCTAAAGCTCATAAGCCACATCAGCAACCTGCTTGGCTCTGGCACAGCTCCTATTGACCCCATAGCCCGACTGCCTCGATGGGAAAACGCAGCGCTGAGCCTACATGGCTCCATTTAATTCCAGTCCAAGCCCGCTTTTAGCGGAGGATAAAAGGTAAGTGCAGTGTGGGTTAGCATTGCTAATTAGAAACAACCAGAGAGGAGGAATTAAGGAGATGAAAACCAGGAGAGGAAATGGTATCAGAATCTGAAATTTCTGCATCCAGCAGAAGAAACACTTAATAATGCAGCTCCTGGGGTCCAAAGGCAGGTCCTGGAGGAAGGGTTGTGCAGGCAGCAGGGTGCAGGAACACCACCGATACTGCTGCCCAGCTCTTTGAAGGGAGGGGGAGCAGGGAAATTCACTTTTGTTTCTTTAAACCCAGCACCAAACTGAAGGGAAACAAGAGTGAATTTTTTCTTGTTGTGCTTCTGCTGCCCTCCTTACAAAAGGGTGGGCTTCAGCAGAAGTTTGCCCATCCTGGGAGCAAACAGACTTTGTCCCCATCGCTGGTACCTGCATGACAGTTCTGCCACCCTGGGGCTATAGGAGTGGAGAAACACGATGCAGAAAACCCGGGCTGGATCTGGGTGAGCCAGGTCAAGGTGTATTCCCAAGCCAGGAGACCTAAACTGGAACATGCCCAAGGTCCTGAGGGATGCCACCTCAGCCAGTGCTTATCAAGGCATAAGTCAGAGATGCCTGACCTTTCAGATCCTGTCTCCAAAACACCTTTATGGCTCGTTTCAATCACCCTGTGTATATACAGTTGGGCTTTTATCTCCCAAGGAAATCCCCTGGGCTGGAAATAGCATCTGGGGGAGTGTTAGGAAGAGGTATGGTGTAGGCTTGTGCAGTTTTTACTCCTCTCCAAGTGGAGTAAAAGAGAGGGACCAGGAGGACTGCCCAGACCAGGGGAACCCCATGTACCAGCAGGAGAAGAAGGAGGGTCTGAGCTGAGAGATGTTGGTTTGGGAGGAAGCACTCGCCATCTCCCAGCTCTGCAGGGATACTGATGCATCACCCACTCATAAGAGGAGAAGAGGGGAAGGGATCACATGCCTGCAGGGCAGAGATGTGCTGACGGATGCTGTGAGGTCACAGGGACAGGAGTTCACTGAGATATGAGGTCATGTGGCGTTCTCAGCCAGCATCTCCTCTCCAACCTGAATCCAAGCCCCTAGGCAAGGAGCTAAAGGTGCCCAAGTCCTTTAGCATCTCTTGGGTTTGCTGATGACCTATTTACAATGGCTTTGGTACATCTCAGTCTACATCCCATGTATAATGTGATTACAAGGCTGTGTAATTGCTGCATAATTGTCCTTCTTCCTGAGGCTGGTGCACCCTGGGGTTCCAGCCTCTCAATCTTAATTAAAAAGAATAAATCTTAATCAATCTCAGTCATAATTTCAGAGCGGGGGGGGGGGGGGTCAGGGGGAGGGTCCCTCAGCACACAACCAACCTTTGGAGTGTAAGGAGAACATGAACCCATGTGGGGAAATCAGCCTGACAAAGGGTCTTGGAGGTGCCATGTCCCATCATTAGGGGTCTAATTGAGGACTCTTTTAAACAGTACTTTAACTCCACAGTGGCTGATCATTTGGCAGAGCAAAGCCTCAGGAAGATCCACCTGCCAGTTACAGAGCATTTCCAAGCAGCCAGGCATCCTTTTCCCTGCATTTTACAGAGAAGGAAAACAGGGCAGGACCAGAGCTGCTTGCCATCCTCCGACTGCTGGGAGGCAGGAGCAGATCAGCCTTTTCTTGTCCTTGAGTCAAAGGGAGTGATGCCACATCTCATTTTTCTCAGCAAAAGTTTGCAACAGGAGTTTGAGACCCCTAATTCTCCTTTCGCCCATCCACTCACAGCCCTTTTGGTTGCAGAAATGCACAGACCCTTGGGGCCAGGGCAGTGGGATGCAAACCAGCTCCTGCCTGGAAAAAAAGAAGCCATGTTAGTGGTGGGGCAGAGCTAATAAAGCCTTGCCAGGATCTGGTTGCCAAGCTGCTGGAACCCAGGGAGCCTAAGGATGAGGACAAAGGGCTTTCCAAGAGAAGAGTTTTCCAAGGCAGGGATCTGGAAAGGACTGCTGAAGGGAAAGCTAGGAGTGAAAGCAGGACTTAAGGACACTGTGAAGGAGAAGAAACCACCCGAAGGACTTTGCAGATGCCTGCTGAACATGAGCTGCCCCATGTGGAGAGCCTGCTCCTGGGAATAAAGTCTGTGCCTTGGCCTCATACCTGCTGAAGTGGTGGGTCAGACATCCGGATGATGGCTGGGGTGGTTGAACGAAAAAACAGGGTGAAAACAAACAGGAACTAGGGTAAGGGGGCCAAAAGAGAAAAGAAACACAACCAAAAAGGCAGATAGATGTAGTTAGGAAGAGCCTGTCTCAATCCCCCAGTGCAGAGCCTGGGTACATGGTGGGAGCCTGCAAAGCCTGGCTGGTTTGGCTGCAGGCAATCGTAAATCAATCAGTCAGCCCTCATTATTGCAAATGAACCACCAGTCATCCGAGATACACAGCTGCTAACACCCAGGATGGCATGAGAGAGGTGCTCAGGCGAGTAACACTCAAGAGAAGGTTTGCCCATCGTCCCCATCTCCCTCCTGCATCCTCCCATCTAGGACCAGGAGAGTTGCCCCACTAGCCCTGATACTTTTAGAGAAAAGCCACCCAGAGAGCAAGGTTTGCACTTGAAGAGCCGCAACAGTGTTAAATGATGCAGCACATGAAAGAAGAGAGGTCTAGATACAAAGAAACTCTCTTTCAGAGCTGTCTTGTTGAGGAGTAACTGGGCCAGCTCATCTCCTCTATTAACTACTTTGTCTTCACTTCTCTCTGAGACTGGCAAGGATCTGCCCCACTCGGTGTCCAGGGAAACCTAAGCAAGTTGCAAAAGGGCTAAGAAAGAGTGAAATGAAGAGGAAAAGAGAAAAGAGTGATCCCAAGAAGCTGTGGAGAGAGCTGATAGAGGAGGAGAACTCAGCTAATTACATCCTTAGAAACCTCATCACTTCCAAATGAATTTTTAATGAAAAAAATAATGCTCTTTTCCAGTTATTTAACACAGAAAGGCAAAGCTCTGGAGATTGCCACACCATCCCCCAATATCTACTGTGTCTGGGCATCTCAAGACTACACAGAGAAGTGAACTAGAGCCTTTTCCAGACAGGGCCTCACCTTGGGAGGTGGGACAAGAAATTAATTCAGGCTCCCACAGACTGAGGAAAAAGTTCTTTAAAGTGGAGGCAGGGAGATGGGAACTCGTAGGGGTCAAGTGGCGATGACACCCCTGGGAGGAGACTTGCTACAGAGGCTCCAGTTGGAGGCTGAGGTAGAGTTTTCTATTTAACACAAGGATGCGTCTCAGTTCCCCCGGGCTCTGAAAGCAATGAGGAAGCCTTGCTTAGCACAGGACTGTGGGAAGGCAGGTGGTGCCACAAACCGAGAGCAGCCAGTACCCCCAAAGACCTCCTCCACCATCCAGGGGAACCCCCAGGATGGACTTCATCTCCACATCCTTGTCATCTCCTGGTATGACATGGAGATGGGCGTTTAGCATCATGGTACGTGACTTCTACCTCTCCTGCCCTCGTGGTCTAACCTCCCTCTCTGAACCATTGCTTTACTCAGAGGACAGGATACCACAGTTGGGGTCTCAGCATTGCAATTCAGCTCCTTTCCAAGCCCTCTGAGCAAGGTCTGCCTGGAGCCAGAGGAGGAGGTAATCCCTCATGAGCCATGTGCCGTGAAAAACTTCTCCCACCCCTGGAGACAAAGCAAAACCTGAGTGTTGATATAGGGAGCAAAACCCACCATGATTTGTTCAAAAACATGGAGAGAAACTCTAAAAGTCCAGCTTCAAGGTGAGAGGGAATCGATCCACACCATTTCAAAACAGTCAGACCCATCACCACCAGGTCCTGCCTGGGGTTCTGCACCTTTGTGCTAACACAACAGAGCTGAATGACGGGTTGTGCAAACAAGTCCTGTCTTTGTTTTAAAACTTCTTTCATCTGATGTCTTCTGGTTCTCACCTTGTGAAGAAGAGAAATTGTTCCCTGCTCGCCCTTCCCTGCCGCTCAGGTTTTTATAGACCTCTGTCACCAACCCCATCTGTCATCCCTTCCCTATGCTGATGAGAGCCGGGTTATTTAAGCCTTCCTCATACACGAGCTGTTCCACTGCTCTGATCTCCCTCGACACCCCTCTAAATTGTCACCCAGGGAGCTCAGATTCTCAGCACAGCAGCTAGGAGCCATGAGACGCACATGAGAAAGGTGCAGGCACCGTGCTACATCTGACTAGAAACCTCTAAAAGTGAAAATGTGATCATTTTCACCTTTAAGTGTCTCACATCCACCCAAGACTACTTTCAGGCAGCATTCAGATCCAAGATCTGGAAGCCTGATGTCCTAAAATTGTGTGTCTGCAATCACTGGGCAGCCTTGACTACTCTGCCTGGAGAGTTCAGCTCAGCTGCTGTGCTCTCCTGTCTTCTGGTTCCCAGAGACCATGAAATACTGAGGGGAAAAAACCATAAATAAGGATTTATAAGGAATTTCCAATGAGCTCTTGTCTCCTGCTTGAGTGGGTCAAAGTTGGACCCCTAGAAATGAGCGTGGAAAGGAGGTGAGTTCTTCTTTGACACATCTAAGATCTCGCTAAGCAAGATGGTCTTCAAAGAAATTGAAGGCAGGGATACTTTGTGAGGCAGAAAAGGGTGTTGGGATGCAGGAGCTCCTTTGGGCAGCAAACCCACCATCATCCAAATAGCTGTTTAGCTTCTCTGACGGCATCTTCCAGCAACCCATTCATCTTTTACAGATGGAGGGCTGCAAACTCTCCCTCCTTGTCCCCAGTTTTGTTCTTAAAAACTGTTCCATCAAAGAGATCTATGAAAGGCTCAGTTCCCAGCTGACAAGCTATCTATTTAAAGTTTATATGCCTGGGAACATTCACAGACTTATTAATGGGAAACTGCTGAAGGGAGCAAGCCCATATGCAGCCGCTACACAAACATACCTCCATTATCATTTAATGCTCCCCAGCTTAGCGAAACAGCATGTTCTCGCTCCTCATTCCATCCTCTCCCTGCTTCAGTGCTCGGGACTCACTTATTCCCCACCAGCAGGAGCAGGTAGGTCTGAGGATCTGGCAGAGAGGGACGAGACGGCTCATGGAGGTCCATGTCACCAAGAGGGTGAAGCTGGATGCACAATCCACCCCGGTGCTCCAGGTCGCTGGTTCCAGCAACAAGAAGGAACATCATCTAGGAGATGCCTGTAGCGGATGGGTGTTGTCGAGGAGCTGTGTGGACCACGGTGCCTCAGTCTGCATGGAAGGAAAGCGGCTCCCACCGCAATGAGGTGGACGTGGTGTCCTGGTTTCAGCTGGGATAGAGTTAACTGTCTTCCTAGTAGCTGGTACAGTGCTATGTTTTGAGTTCAGAGCGAAGAATGTTGATAACACTGATGTTTTCAGTTGTTGCTCAGTAGTGTTTAGACTAATGTCAAGGATTTTTCAGCTTCTCATGCCCAGCCAGTGAGAAAGCTGGAGGGGCACAAGAAGTTGGCACAGGACACAGCCAGGGCACCTGACCCAAACTGGCCAACGGTGTATTCCATACCATGTGACGTCCCATCCAGTACAGAAACGGGGAAGTGGGGGGCAGGGATTCGCCGCTCGGGGGACTGGCTGGGTGTCGGTCGGCGGGTGGTGAGCAATTGCACTGCGTATCATTTGTACATTCCAATCCTTTCATTATTGCTGTTGTCATTTTATTAGTGTTATCATTATCATTATTAGTTTCTTCTTTTCTGTTCTATTAAACCGTTCTTATCTCAACCCACGGGTTTTGCTTCTTCTCCCAATTTTCTCCCCCATCCCACTGGGTGGGGGGGAGTGAGTGAGCGGCTGCGTGGTGTTTAGTTGCTGGCTGGGGTTAAACCACGACACGTGGGAACGGCAGTCATGTGTCCTGGGGATCAAAGGAGAAGGCAAGTATAAGACGGAGCAAGGGGAAACCATCTCCAACTCATGCTGACAACTTGGAGTATTTTAACACTCTCTGCAAAGATCCCAGAAGACATACGGATGGTCCAGGTGGAGAAGGAGTGTTGGGGTAAAGAGGGCTGGGGGCACGTAGAGCCAGAGGCTCCCCGCTACCCCAGGAGGCTGCTGCAGAGCATCCTGCACCCGAAGGTCAATGTCCGTGGGGAACATCCAGGCCTGTTGCTGCCATTGCATGGCCGGAGACAGAAGAAAGCGGCAGAAATGTTGACTCGTGGCCCATGCCTCCTCTTGGGGCTGCCTGCTGAGCCAGTCACAAGGAAATGGCCTTGCTCTGGCAGCTCCACAAGCCTGGAGAGGGTCCTTCCACCCTTCCTGAGCACTTGCTGCCTGGGGAATACCACCTTCTCCAACACTGGCTTCATTCAAGCTGGGAAAACAAAGAAATGAAAGAAAAGTATCCTTCCCAACCTGTATCAGCTAAGACATGTAAGCGATTGCATTCACGTATGCATGCCCTGGGTGGTGTTTTACTCCTGGCATGCTGAGAAGCAGAGCATGACCTTGGCTTCTTGAAATCAAAGATTTATCAGTGAATGCCTGCAAAGCTCATCAAACCAGGCGAGGAGTGGAACAGAGATGAATGGACAATAAGGGCATTGCTCTTTCCTCTTCCCAACGCACGTGTAAATAAATGCAGCGTTTCCTGCCAGGCGATGACATATCAAATGTGGCCGATCCAAGGTAATTGCTTGTGCTTTTTCTGGCTTAAGATTTCCAACCTTGGGGTTTTCCTCTGGCCGTGCAGCTCATGTTTAGTTTGACAAGAGGACAAACCAATAAAAGTCTTGAAATGAGAGACTGAAAAAAGGGTATTAAGCATGAGAAGACATTCTTTGGGATGAGGGATGGAAAAACCTGGGGCTGTGAAGCCCAAAGGGCTGAGACTGATGGGGATAGGCAAAGCAACACATACTGGAGAGGGTCAGCAGGGAGCTGCTGGTCCCTCCGTCTCTGACCATGGTCCAAATGTCCCCATGCCCACCTCCGAGCAGCTGGCAGATGTTTTGGAGTGATGAGGCAGCAGGGACCGGGGTTTCTGCTCTTATCCTTATTCAGCTTTGCAGCGCTGCTGGCGCTGAGCACCTCCATCTCAGGGGATGGAGCCACACACCTCTCCTAGCAGCAAGAGAGATGCTTTTATAGGCAGGCAAGAGCTCTGCTGAAGGCAGACCATGCCCAAGGTGGTGCTTAAACCCATTTCTAAGCCTGTAGAGAGACTATATAAGTGGACAGCAATGCCAAGCTGTGTTCTTCCCCCACAGCCAGGTGGGAAAGGCCATCAGCGCTAGAAAAAGGCATTCCCCAAACACCCACAAATCCATCTAATGTGGCAGCCTCACATATTGATTACCTGATGTGGCCAAATTAAGCAGCTGCTGGGAATTCCCACCAAGATTTATGGACACTGCTTTGCGGCATATGGATTTTTGCGAGGACACAAAGGATGTCATTTTTGGTATCATTCAATTTGTTCATGATATTACTTCCTTTTTTAGGTTCAATAAATTTTTAAAAAAGCACTTTTATTGAGCCATTTCCTAATGAACAACCCCACCAATTGGCTTCTTGAAAGAAGTCGAGGTAATATTGACACTTTATGTCAATGCAGTAAAACTCAAAATAATGTTGTTAACTCCGCAAGGTTCACAGGTCCTCACCTGCGTTGAAATGCCTTGGGATACAAGGAATAGATCCTCCATAAATACATTACTGTGAATCACTTAGCACTGCACACCAACACCTTCTATGGAGCCCAGGCTTGGATTTCTGTGGGAAATATCCCTATACATAAGCTCAGCTCAGTGTTTACTGCGAGGTTCCCCGTCTATTGGGAAAGGTTCTCTTTGGCTCAGGGTCTATGGACAGGTTGGCTGTCGTGTTGGGGCATCCCAACCTGGAGGTCACTACATGGAGATGGGACCAGTGGTGGATCTCACCTGGAGGTAACCTGAAGAAGCAAGCAGACCTGGAGAAGGAGAGCCAGATTTCACAAGGACCAAAGGAAGAGATGCAAAATGGGGTCAGATGTAGCAAGCATGGATCGAAAACCAGCAGGAGAGTGTGGAAAAGGGGAGTCAGAGATCCAGACAGCCTTCCAAGTTCATTGCTTCACCTTGCAGTATCGCCAAGAGACAGACCATCTGGCTCAGCCCCCGGCAGCAGGGCTGGGAGAAGATGCTCCAGTCCAGAAAAGCAGTCAAGGACTGGGAAGAGACAAGAACTGCCCTCAGCTTGGCTTATGAGCTCAAAAATAGCCACCCACCACAATTAAATCATTGGCAGGTTATTCACCGACATTGTCAGCCCAGCACAAACTCCTCATTTGGAGGCTTCAGTCATTGGAAATAAGGTTTATTTGGGGTGAGCTGGAAAATTACAGGGGGCAAGGAGACAAATCACACTGAGATCACCTATCCTGTTGTTTGCTCAGAGTGAATTACACTGGTTTAAATTCAGACATGAGGTTATACTCAGGACATATTTCCTAGATAAATAAGCCACTAGCCTTTTCTACTTGTAACCAGGCAACATGCAGACATGTGGGTGTAGGACACCAATGAATGTTTATATTGGGTATTATAACCTTTATTTACTGTTGGACTGGTGCTATTCTCTCATTCTGAAGAAGAAAGGAAGGTTTATTGCCAAGCTGAGTGGATACGGACTCCTGCCTTATAGCCAAGTCCCACAAGAAAAAAAAAAAAAAGAAAAAAAAGAGGTATTGGATCTCACCATCCTCCCCAAGCATCAGATCAAGGGTCCCTGCCGCAGCTCCTGGCATGGGGAGCAGCTCTTTAAACATTTAACATGCTAAAATCAGCAGCAAGCAAGATGGAAAAATAAAAAAAAAACATCCAGAGCAGCCTGATTTTCAGCCTATAGAGACACAGAGCCATTAAACTTTCATGTCCACTCTTTGCCTCCTCACTGCCTGGCTCTGATCTGATTTAGCAAACGCACGGTCCCAAGGACCGGGACCTGCTGTAGGCAAAGTAGGGAAGTGTCCTGGTTGCACCGGTGCCTGGATACAGGATGCCGAGACACAAGACCCTAAGAAAAAGGTGGTTTCTTGGGGTTACTCTTTTCAGGATTACTTTCTTTCTGTGCCAGGAGATGTCCCTTCCACCAGCCCTGCAAGATTGCCAGGGATAAAGGGGGCATCACTGGGGCTATTAGAAAGGTAACCGGTATGGGCATATGCATAAAAAGTATATATAAATTATATAAATATATATAAATAAAAACATACAAAAGATATCTAAATAATATATATAAATATATTAAAAATATATATATATTGATATTTTAGTGACATTTTCTCAAAAGGATCTCATGGGAATGATTAAAAATAAACTTCTTGGTAACCTAGCCACTTCAATAACACAGAACACATCAAGGAAAAAAAAATAAATTGCCACAATGGTTCAAATTAAGGTCCTGTACTTTTTTGCTCCCTCACTCCTTGTGTTCTGCAGAAGCTATCCCAAATTTCCCATTTCACCCAGGTTTCCAACACAGGGCAGCAGATTTGGGCCTTCGGTGGAGTAAAACCACGTGATGAGCAGATACATTTTCTGGAGATTTACAACAACCAGCAGCGTAACCAAGTCAGCCACAAGAAAAAATAACCCCAAAAGCCGTATTTTTGGGCTGTCCTCCCTGCTCTGCACCCCATCAATGCACGGGAGACTTGGGCACAGCTGCTGTGCTGTACAACTACTCGTACGGCAAAACCAAGGTCATTTAAGCCCTTAACAAGGTGGGCATCTCCTGTCCTCAGCACCCGTGGGTGTCCTGCCCCACAACAGACACCCTGCGAGGTGCAGGATGATGCCCAAGGGGAAACACATCTTGGATGCAGATCTTCAATGTGCTGAGGTCCACCTGCACAATTCCCCCTCATGAACACCGTCCCCCCGCATTTTACTCCATCTTAGTTAAAAAGCCTCTTGGGAATTTCTTTCTCCACTCCAGGAAAAAACATTTCCCAAACAAGCGGCTCCAAGCAAAACACGGCCAAACCATCTGGCAGAATGCATTTCCAGATGCAGTGGTGGCTTTAGGGTAAGCAAGGTGCCTCCAGGTCCCACCACCTAGAAGGATGCTCCCCCCATCACTGCAGGCGTGACCCCCAAACTCTATGGCAGGTACCAGCACCCCCGCTTTGGCACAGCATTGCTGCAAAGCCCAGATCTTGGCCAAGCTGGGACCCATGAGGAGATACTCCCATATACTGGTTTATTTGCCATAGTCAGAAAGCATCACCTCCACTGGTCCTCCTCCTGACCCAGCTGAGCCACCAAGCAGGCATTAACCACCAGTCTCAAGCTGCTGACAGCCCACTACGGCATCCATGGAATAAATCCATAGGTATGGTTATATATTGAAGCATTACAGCGAAGTCTTCAGGCTGCCCAGCTGGTGGGGACGGTGGGGACCAGCTCACTCCTGGTTTTGACTCTTTCCGTGCCAGCACCGCTGCTCCATGCCCTGGTGACACCACACCGGCATGACCGCGGCGTCGAGCTCCATGCTTGGACACTGCTGTCAGGCAGAGGCTGCTCCCATCTCACAGCTGATTTGTCTGTGCGGTGTAGCAAGCCTGTAGATAAAGGCATCCCTCCCAAAGCAGAAAATGGGCAGGAGATGGACACGCTGACGGCACCAGCGATAAAACCAAGGGAGGTTTCGGCATCTCGCAGTCAGATGGATACAGCTGTGGGATGCCCTTTTAGGATGATGCCCTTAAAACAGAAGATCCTTATGAACACCAACCAAGCATTCTTGCGTGCTGATGGGGAAAACCTGCCAGCCCAGCTACCCAGAGGGGACATTTGGAGGAGGGATGGGGACAGACCCATGCTCAGAGGATGTCCTGGAGCTCTCCAGTCTCTGCAGGCAGGCTGGGGGCAGTTAGGGTGGAGATCACATACCTGATGCATCCGCAGCAGCTTTAAAGGGTTTAATTTTGTACCACCTTGACTCAAAATTTTGGTGCAACTCTTAACCTGCTGTTTATCCACTTTAAATACGTTTGGCCTGCTTCTGCAGAGACCTTTCTGGGACACTTTCCAACCTTCTGTCTCTGTTTATCTTGCACCCTTGATAGAGAAAGAGAAAAGAAACCACAACCCATCCTCCAGGCAGGCAATCTGGTCTCTTTGCTGTACTTTGCATCTTCCTTCCCCTTCTTGCTGACCTGTTCTTGTCTCTATTCCTTTTTTTTTTTCCTCCTTCCCTTCTCCCTTCAGCTGCTCTAATAAAAACTGGCTTTTAGGAGACTGAGGGAAGAGATGGATTTGTTTTGCTACAGCCCTGAAAGCCGATCTACCTGTCTTTAGTCCACTTAAACAGACCACTTCACCTCTGCAGGAGCCCAAGCCCAATTAATGTCAGGCTAAAAACTGCCTTGTGTGCATGTTTGGAAAAAAAATCAGTAGCATTTTTTTTATAGGAAGTATTTGCTCTCAGCCAGGGATGCAAATCAGGGTGGTGATGCAGGGAGAGAAACTGCTTTTTGCTTGGACTAATTTTTTTTTTCCCCTGTTGTTTCTGACAGTCTAGAGATCAAACTTCTTCCAGTTCTTCCAAATTCCATGAATTTTTTGGATGCCAAAATGGGTTTGCTGCAAGAAGTTGATGCTTCCCTTCAAAGTGTTCAAGAAAGACAAAAAAAAAAAACCAAAAAAACAACCCTTTTTCCTTTTTTTTTTTTTTGAAAAGGAAATACCAAAATAACAGACTTCAATGAGCACAAACTGCTCTGCTCCTGGGTGTTTCCATCCCAGGGATGCAGCTCACCAGCCAGCTGCAAAGCACAAGGGTACCCAAGAACCCCCAAAACCCTGGGTAGGCAGAAAGGCAGCAGCCCCCAACCCACAGTGGAGGATCACGGGCTGTTTGCCTTCCTTCAAAGGCTGTTTTCCATCCCATAGCTCTGCAGAGATGCAAAAAAAAGAGCTGATTCTTGCCAAAGTCTGGCTGGGAAGGGCTGGGGCCATGTGCCAGGCAGCGAGGGTCTCACTGGAGACCTGTTCACCAAGGGGAGATCCCATTTGGGGGCTGGGGTGTTATAAATAATCCCCAAAACAAGAGGACCGAACTTATTTAGTGCTTGCATATAAGACTTCAAAAGCAATCCCCCTGCAAATTTACAGGGTGAGTCCCCCCCATAGGAAGGGCTCTGGGGGCTGCAGCAATGTCCTGAGGGGTCGAGGGGGGTGCAGTTCTCACCACCGGCACCTGCCTGCACCTCTGGGGACAGACATGGTTTCCATGCTTGGGGTGTCCCTCAGGGACATCAACAGCACAGGGTGAGCCAGAGATTTGGAGCAACTCCATCCCCAGGAGATTATTCAGAGGTAACTCACAGCATCACCCCAGGATGAAGCAGCAGCTCAGGGTGAAAACTCCACTGGCCAAGAAAGCTCCCAGCAACCTGCCACCACAGGGAGTAACAACCTCACCTCCAGCTTATCACCTCCCCTCTATTAGCATCACCCTCTATCGCCTAAGCACTGCCCCCTCTCAACCCCTTATTATCTAATTTATCAAAGTAATTAAGCTCAGCTTGAAGCAATAGTTTCTGTGGTGCTGGGAGGGACCCTGGGTGACAAAACAAGCTCAGAGACAGGAAGCTTACAAAATACAATGCTTGGAGCTAAATAGCCTTCTGTAGGGCTCAGAGTGAACAACCTGTTGTCGTTACCGAAAAAATCTCTAGAAAAGTGGTACTGTACCCCAAAATCAAGCATGTCTCTCAGTTTAGCACCACTGGAAGGAATTTTATGTCATGTAGGAAATTCCAAAAGGGAATTTCAATTCAATACGTAACAATATTCCACTTGGATAATGTTTGAACAGTGCAATGTGACACATAATACAAAGCCTATACATAAGTGAGACAGTAGAAAAGTCCGGATGAAATTAAAGCAATGACATCTCAATGAAACATTTTTACTATCAAAATGAAATGATATTGAAAAGATCTGTTACGACGCTTTTACCGTAATGGAGCGTTTTTTTGGTATTAAGACCCTTCTAGGAATTTTTCCAGTTCAATAAAACTGCATGTTCTGCAAGAAAACTGCAGTAGCGACATCACAAATTTCCCCTTTGGGAGATTCCCCGAATATCCCAGAGGGTTCGGGAATTATTTTCTTTCCTGCAGGGACTACTGGCACATCCCTGGCACAGACAGGGGATTCACTGACTCATCCCAGGGCCACCAACCCAGCTTCGGGGCTCCTGGGCCAGGCCGGGCACGCCAGGTTTTACAACTCCAGAGAAAGAAAAGCAAGAGGAGGAATAGATATCCCAAGAGTCCTCCCAGAAACAGGGAGGAAAGGGGGATTTTTTGAGAAGAGATGAGCAATTTTCTGGGTGAAAACACAGGCAGGGGAGACCCCAGGCTGTGCTGAGCCCATGCCCACAGCTCCGTTTTGTCCGTCTGTCTGTCTTCACAGCCTCATCAGGTCCGTTGTGGCAGTGGGAAGCACTCCCCAGAGGCAAACAGAGAGAAAAGCAATACATCCATCCAAATGTATCTGGCCAGTGGAGATGTGGCACCAGCTCACCAAGATGCCCCCCAGCTGGTGACGCTCCTCTGCCTGCCAAGCGGTGCCCACCGCTCAAGCATGCCACATTTTATCCAAACTCCAAGGGCACAGAGAGAAGGCGGGGGATGGGAAAAGTGAGAAATCCCGGATGCATTTATTAAAGATCATTTTGGTCACAGCAGAAAATTGCTGGCAGCTCCAACCCCATCATATGAGCAGCTGCCATGTGGCCTCCAACCCTTCCCTGCTGGAAGCCAGCCTGGAAATGAGCTGGCCCCAGTACCAGAGTCCTACCCAAAGGATGGGAGGAGATTTGTTCCTTGAAATCAAACCCAGTGAATATCCTGCCTGATGTTGTACAGGGAAATCGATGACACGGGGTGTCCCTGGAGGGAAGCAGAGCCCTGCAGGGCCAGCCCGCGCTGGCACAGGCACCCCCAAGGGCATCAGGGTCTTCTGGCAGGGTAAGGACATGCTGGAGGCTTGGGGTACACCTGCCTGTGTCGAGCCCCCAGTCCCCACGGTGGCATGGTGGCTCCCCATGGGTGTTGGGTACCACCTCACAGCTGGCTCGGCACTGCCCGCTGTGGGCAGCATCCCCGTCCTGCTCCATCCCCAGCACCTGCCAACACCACCAGCAGCAGTGGCAATGCAGCAAGATGCCACCACCCAGCTGGTGCTGTGTCCCCTGCCCCTTGGCCACCAAATTCCCCGTGTTCTCCCTGGCTCTGTCAGCCAAATGTGGGCCTCAGGAGGGGGCACCTCATAGACTCACCCTGCGCTCCAGCATCCCACTCCTGCCCAGGAGTCCCAACAAAGCTGGGGCTGAGCTGACATCCCAGCCAGGGGACACATTGACCAGTGTGCAGCGGGGTGGATGCCCTAAGCCCATGGCACCAGCGCTGCCAAGGCAAGTCTCATGCAGATGGGCAGTGAACCATCTCCCAGTGGGAGATCTTCATCTTTCATCAGACCAGCTCCCGGGGATGACTTTCAAAGGAAAAGCGAGTCTACACCGGAGAATTTGAGATCCCTCTTTCATGGTAGGAGACACGACAGTCTGTCTGTCTCCCTCCCTCCCCCGTCTCCCTCCTTCACCTCCACCTCACTAAAATCAAATTTAAAAGTCACGGCGTGCCAACCTGCTATCCCAAGGGGGGTGAGGAGCAATTTCCTCTCCTTTGCACACTTCAAAGGTGCTCGTGATCTGAGAGCGTCTCCCTCTGGTTCTCTTCCCCTGCAGCTTGTTTCCTCGTCTGGCAGCCTCTGTACTTCCAGCTCCTCTTGCTCTCTCCCTCGCCCACGTAGCTGGAAGAGAGCTGCGTGCGGATGGCAGCTCAGCTCGGCTTTCAGAGGCGCCAGGTTAGCAACCCTCAAGGACTTCAATTTTTCTCCAATTTTTCTCTTTTTTTGAGCTTCTTCCCCTCCTGTTAACTCATTTCAGATCCAACATGCTGGATGTGCACCTAACTAATGCTTGGAGAAGATGAATCCCTGTCAGGCACCACGTAAATGGTGGATCCTTTACGATTTGTCATAGGAGCATGTGGGTTCAAGCTGCAGCCTCCACCCGTTCATGCAAGGGGACCATGTCCCATTCCCCAAGGTCTGGATAAGCCCCAGCATCAAGCGGGTATGCCACTGCATGCCCACCCCAAGAAGATGCACTGATGCTGGAGATGAAGCAGAATGTGTCACAAGGGCCCTTCCTACAACATCACAGTAGAACCAGTTCAGATCCACCTTGCAAAGAGGATCCAATAAAGAGACAAACTTGGGTGTCCTAAACACAGAAGGAAATTTGGAGCAAGGTGCCCCTCAGGGGGGAAGTTTGGGCTGAGGACAAGTGATTGCTTCTCAAACTGCTCTTACGCCCTGGAGCCCATCCACCAGGAAACTTTACTTGTATGTTTGTGGTCCTTTTTGAGTCCAAATCAGATGGAAACAGTGAAAAAACACCGGTCCACAATCTGACAAAACTGCTCCTCCTGCTTCTGCTGGCAGGGGGATAATGAGTGCAGGCGCAGCCCGAGGAGGGGACCACCCTGAAGAAGCCCAGCATGGGCAGCCCACGGCTTTCTAAACAGAGTGCCCTCCTTGCAGGCACAGCTTTCTGGCAGAGGGATGAAATAGTTGACAAAAGGTGCATTCCAGCATCAAGAGGGCTGTTAATCAGCTTGCAGAGAAACTAAATCCTTTCCTTGTGGCAGGAGGGAGGCACGTGTCCTCCCACGTTGGAGAAGGCTGATGGGAGAGGAAACCACCCAAAACTGGTGGGACCAGAACATGCTTGGTTCCCCAGCTCATCACGGGATTACCTTCCATGTCAGGACTAAACAACCTGTTGTACTGTTGTCTTTCATCTCTCTAGACTGTATCAACCAACAGACTAGGTTAAACCTAGTGTATTAACTAGGGTTTATAAACCTAGTTGAAAAGGGTAGGAATCAAAAAGCCAAGTAAATCATAGATGCAGATTGATTTATATGGTTTAAAGAAAGCCTTTCAAATGGAGACATTATCCACTGGAAACTCTTAATGAAAAGTTAGCAATGTTCTCAGAAGCAGAAATATTCTCAGCGTGAAGGCAGGACATCCATTAAAGCCAGTAAAATTAGATGAATGGGGCTCAAAGCTAGTGATTTTTAATACACCAGTTGGACATTGTGAATTTAAGCTAATGCCATTTGGAATTAGTTCTGCTCCCAAGGTATTTCAAAGAGTAATTTAACAGATATTTGAGGGATTAGGAGGTGTTGAAGTTACAGCAGATGATATTTTAATTTGGACTGTGGAACCTCAAGGAACATCATGAAAGGCAGAAGTGACTTCTGCAGGCAAGCGAGAGGAAAAAAGTCCTATCCACATATTTAAGAAGTTCAAATGCCACAGGTATAATTGGCCTCAGGTGAATCACATTAGCCGTGCTGTTCTCCAGAATAAACGCCAAACAGCTGATGAAACAACCTTCAAAGCTATTTTGACACCGAGGTCAAGGTGCTTTAAGTCAGCAGTCAGCAAGTTGGGCACTGAAGGCTTCTGGAAAAGTGCCCAAGTAGGGTTTGGAGATTCTGCTGCTGGAAACACTCTGCCAAGGATGCTTCAGCCTCTCTTCCTGAGATCTCCTCAACCCTGATGGACACACTGAGCCGTAGTGTGATTTCTAAATCCAAATATGTGTCTTAGAGGCATTAAGATTAAAAAATGAGTGAGAAATGAAAATGGTCAATGGGAAGATGCTGGAGAAAATGCTTGCAATGAGATGCGTGCCCATGCCGGTGTCCCCATAGAGTGGCCTTCTAGCAGCCTCCAAAACACAAATGAGCTGAGCGTCACCAGAAGGCGCTCAGCTGCTTTGAAAGGACTCTGTGCCATTATAAGTGAATTTCCCACTAAAGGAAGACCTTTAAAAAGTCTAAACTTTAAAATTGCCAGGAACCATTCACCCTCCATGGAGTCACCAAGCCATGACCATCCCCAACCCATCCAGCCAGAGGGATGGAGAGGGCATCTCAGCAGGGAGGAGGGTGCAAGCCCCAGAGGAAGACTGAAGAGTCCCTGCTGAGCAGTTATACTAACAGCTGCTGTTTTTCTTTTGCTGCTTACCAAAAAAAGAAGAAAAAAAGGGGAGAAAAAGAAGTATTTACCCTGTTTATAATATTGCTCTGGATCAACATATTAATTATTGATACAACTAGAGATGAAAGCAGTCTCCAAACACTTCCCGTGGCATCAAAGTCATGTGAGAGGTTTCCATCCATCAAACTCCCTGGAGGGGAACAGCCAAAGAGCAAGTCTCCAGGTGGAGGAAAAAGCAAAGGGAGAGGGAAGACCACCCCGCCAGGAGAAAGGTCCCAGCGCCCAAATCAACTCCAGGAGCAGCAGAGCAAGGAGTGGTCCTCCAAGACTCACCACTGGACATGACTTTGAGCAAGGGGTGAAATGATCCCCCCGTGGGCACATGCAAATTAATTTGGGGGGGGTGAAGTTGATAATATAAATACAAGCTCCTGCCGGCTGCAATAAATCTGCTCTGCAGCGGGTGCTCCAGAATTAGGCAGAGCGCTGCTCCGAGAAAGGCTGGCTATGAATTAATAATTCATGCTAAAAAGCTGAGCCAAACTCCTTGATGTGAGTTCATGCCCTCCCTCCTTGAGCCAGGCAGGAGGGACAACCTGGTGCCACTCTGGCCACCATGCCTCCACCTTGAAGAAGTGCCTGGGCTGGAAAAAGAAGGAAACCCTCCCATGCAGAGTGGGAAAAAAAAACTCATTTTTAAGCTAGGCAGGCACCGTGGTGGGGAACCGGTCTTGTCCCCTTCCCAGAGTGACTCAGACAAGGAGGGGAAGCAAGAAATAACGATCCTGATTGAAACTCCAGGGAAGGACCGGGGAGACATTGCTCCACAGCGTAATTACCCGCACTGGATTGTGGCCAGGACGCAGCCCGATATCAGGTTTGGGTCCAGCTGTGCAGCTGCATTATGGCTGAAGCACAGCCATGGCATTTAGCCGATTCCTTCCTTTGGGCATAATGAAAGGCGAATTTGAGCAGCGGGGAGAGAAGGCGCTGGAGCAATTCTCATGCTTAAGGGCAGCCATGCCGCGGTGGTCCCAAGGGAAGGGAAGGGAAGGAAGGGAAGGGAAAGGCCCACATCACAGGAGATCCCTGCTCACCATCCTGTGACATGGGGCTGCCTTTCCCTCCTGCCCACGCATCCCCAGGTGCAGCAGACCCCAAGCATCAGTGGTGATTGATGAGGCTCATCCCAGACCAGCTTTGCGGTGGTGGTGGGATGGGGGACCACATCACCCCAGCATGGCTTTGCAAGGGGCACAGGGACAACTCATCTCTCTGTTAAGCTTAAGAGCACCCCATTGGCAAGGCAGACATGTTTTATTCTCTGCAGCACGGTTGGAGAATTGAGCACCCATGGGTGCCTCGGCTCACGCTGCAAGGAACAGAAGGCAGGCAGAAGATGTGCTATTTTGTCTTGTCCATTTGGAGGCAGCAGTCTATGTCCTGCTTTGACACACAGCCACCCTATCCCCCTGTGCAAGCTGCCTCAGTTTCCTTCATCACTGGTGATGGAGCACACTGCAGTCAGGTGTTGCCCTCCTTCCACCCGCTCCCAGGGGAGCTGGATCCCGTTATTCCACCTCTCACGAGATCTTTACCCCATCCTTGGTGCCTCCAGATTCAGATACTGCAACCCCACAAGTCCAAACCTTCCTTTGTCACCTGGAAACAAAGCAACTAGCATTTAGTAAATGCACAAAAAAAATTGTAAAAATAGGTAGACAACTACAAGACATCCAATCCATTTTGGCAGTTACTTCCCAGGGTTTGAGAGAGGCATTTTTCAGTGCTTGAGGTGGCCAGGCTTTCTCGTTTGCCTCCAGCTGCAGAACTTTGGACACAAAAACTGTCCAAACTTTTCTGATGGACGTCAGTGATGTACTTCTAAGTGTTGAAGAAATGAAGGGCTTCTCGTGGTCATCCAAGAGACTCCCTGAATCTGGGGTATGTGTGCTTAC